>NC_138657.1:57097248-58459763 GCF_964273445.1 Streptopelia decaocto
CCCCTCCCCTCCCCTCCCCTCCCCTCCCCTCCCCTCCCCTCCCCTCCCCTCCCCTCCCCTCCCCTCCTCCTCCTCTCCTCTCCTCTCCTCTCCTCTCCTCTCCTCTCCTCTCCTCTCCTCTCCTCTCCTCTCCTCTCCTCTCCTCTCTCTCTCCTCTCCTCTCCTCTCCTCTCCTCTCCTCTCCTCTCCTCTCCCTCTCCTCTCCTCTCCTCTCCTCTCCTCTCCTCTCCTCTCCTCTCCTCTCCTCTCCTCTCCTCTCCTCTCCTCTCCTCTCCTCTCCTCCCCTCCCCTCCCCTCCCCCCCACCCCGCCCTGCCCCGCTCCCCTCTCCTCCCTAAGGCTTCTAGACCAACTAGAGGACATAGGGTTTTGTAGGATGATGAGACTCCCTCAAGAGCGACAATGAGTGCTATAGGCTTTGCAGCTGTAGGTCATTTAACCTAGAAAAGCTGTCATTGGTGTTCTCAGGCAGAAATGGCATCCTACCTTCTTGTGCCTTAAACCTTGTTCAAAGAATCAACTCATTGTTATTCAATGTTACAAGCTTTCTAAACTTATATGTGAAGGTTGATTTATTAGCTACTACTTCAAGCTTACTGAAGAATGCAAGAATGCAGTGATGCTGCTCTGTACTCAGCACAGATACAGTTATGTGTCCATTTCTGTCTTAGTCCAGACATTAGTCAGGAAGGATTCCCTTCTCATCCATCCCATTCTCTCTTCACAGCCTGGCTCTGGTCTCCCAGAAACACTCTACAACATGAATTTTTTTTTCATAAATATGGAGCTACTTCATAGTGAAACTATTATGAGAGGGACTTCTAAATACTTACTGATTATTTTGATGTTTTGATAAATCTGTATTTGATGTTTTTACTACATTATAGACTGAACAAAATTAGACTATGTTTGAAATTATGGAATAAAATTATTTTATTTGGTAGAAGCAAGTATTCATCGGAGACAAACTGAACTCAAGCTGCTCAAATCTAAAAGAATATCATGGTATATGGTCTATAAGCTAGACAGGATAGACTAATAGAGAAACAGATACAGATGAACATATGATACAGATTATCACAGTAACTGCTTGTGTGTTTGTTTGTACCTTCATTAAATGCCAGGCAAGTAGAGAACTTAAAAATAATGCTTAGAACAGCAGACATAGGTAATTAGCACTGAAACAGTTGATACATGGTAATGCAGGCTATATTTTATTCCGTGCTGACTTGCTCACTTGCCTAGAAATCCCTTGTATGTGTGCAAAACAGCATTTCTCTCTCAGGCTTCCCAGTAATGTCATACCTACAGGAAAAACAAAACAAAACAAAACAACAACCTGCTATACCAGTAAGTAACCAGTGCTCTGCTGAACTTGTGTCACCTTCTCTCACAGGATACAAATTTGTAACTGGTCCTCAGCCAACCCAAGAAGTCAAAACCTACACATTAATTATCCAGAGCAAAACCAAACCTGCAATCGTGTATACATGAAAAAAACTTACAAATATTTCAGTGAGCATTTGGGGTTAGAAATTCTTTTATTTGTGTTTATTATGAGTTGCCTCTTTATTATCTGAGGGGACATTATTCAGCTTGAAGATAATTCTACTTTAACAATAATCCTATATTTTTTCCTTTGTCTCTGCTTTTATGTGAAAACTTACTTCCCTGACAGTAAAAAGTACTAAATACATTATGTCCCTACAATAAAATTTACATACGGTTTGCATTATCTGTATATTTTCTTTATTTGGGCTACCCAGCTCTTTGTTATCCTGGATGATCAGGAATGGTCTTTGTGTCTTGAGGTTACTTGAATTCCAATTATTAAAAAGTCAGGTGCTGTTTGAGTGACAAACTCTAGCTGTACAAATGATCTCAGAAAGTTTTCAACAAACAGAAAAAAAAAAATCAACTCAGTAAGACTCAGCCCCCAGAATCACCAGTCACTTTTGAAAATGAACTCACTTTTCTTTAAATACCCTCCTAATTTGTCCTCCTTTGCAGAACTGTTTGTAGGTATTCAGTGCTCTGTCTTTGGGTTTTCTTAATGAATAAATGAGTTGGCACTAGAGATGTCTACAAACCCAGCCCTGCTGCAGGTCCTTCCTTTTTTTTATTTCATCCACACTGGCTTCCTTCCAAAAAGGGAACATTATTTGACTGCCTTATGAAAGACTTTCTTACTTAGCTGGACCTGCTCTTGCACTGTTCTCTGACATTGTGTAAAGCTCGGCTGTACTATCAGATACTTGGATCCCTTTTATTTCACTTGCACTTGCTGTCAGCCCACTTTTCTTGCCAAATATGGACCCTAGTCCAAAACAAATCACTACTTATATTTTGGATTCAGTGTCCTGATCAGTGTGATTTCCAGCTCTCTACAATTTCGGCCAAATGCCAAGTGCACCAGCCTTATTACAAACTGCTGAAAACTGGGGTTTGTAATGGAAGTGCTGACACAGCCCTAGATATTGGCATGAACAGCACAACCATAATTATGCAAGGACAGATGGGCAAGAAGAACACATGCTTGTTGAATGCAGAAAAAAAGCAGCTCTCATTAATCATCTTATACATTTGAGAAAATGACTTTGGAAAAAGAAAGGTTAAAATGCTGAAATACTGAAAGAAGGTGAACAGAATACCACAGTTCATCCTAGCATTCCTATTATAGCATCCACAGTTAATGCAGAGATTAAATTTCTCTGAATAAGGACTGTGCTGAGTAGAACTGTTGTTTCCTGAGGGTCCAATATTAAGTATTGTAGCAAAACAAAACAGAAGAAATTGAAGCCAAACTCTGAGAGAAGAGCTGATACAGATACTCTGCTTCAGGTATTTTTTTCTAGGCTGTAGCATGGTTTCTAACTTTACACTGGCTTCCAGCAAGCTATTTTGTTAGAATTAGACTTGTCACACCCTGTGACTTGTCCTTTCAACCTGTTAGAACAAATAGCAAATACATGGATAGACAGACACATAGAGAGGTGCATGTGTGGGCTTGTATGCCCACACAGACAAACATACAAGAATAATTTTTTAGTTGTTTGGTATTTATGTGTGTACATTCAGTCACATACACATGAACTCAGTGTATGAAGACTTTAACAGCCTCTAAACATACTTAAAAAGTTAGGTATGTAGAAGTCACAAAAAAGGATCCCTCTCCCAAAATCTGAAGCTTGTTAGCTCATGCATTATCACACTACAGGTTTTCTGCACAAAGTTACCATGCTCTTACCACAAAGTTACCTTGCTCTTAGTAAATCAAAAGCTCTGGAAAAAAAAAAGAAAGAGAAAACAAACCAGCTTTTTGAAAAAATAGAGTCAGTCTTAAACAGAAGGAATTGGAATCTGGATTTCTTTCCCTTCTTTCTCAATAATTTGCATTTAAATAACTACACCTTCTGTAAAAAAAAAAAAAAAAAGAACTTTAAAATAAATAATTAAATGCATACATAACATCTTTTGTAGAAGAAGAATGTAAATGAACAGAGTTGTATGGTTTTTAGTAAATAAATCAGAAAGGTACAACAAAACTAGTTGAGAGATATTTCCACTCCTGACTTAATGATTCGTTTAAGAGACCTTCACATTTGTTTCTATGGTTAAATGATTTGTTATCATGTGATCATATGTAAACAGTATTAGAGAAACCTTAACTTTTCAGCTTAGATGAAAAATTAAGTTGAACCTGAGCTCATTGTTTTCTACTGCCTGTTTCACAGCCAAGTGGAGCTATAGTCATTGGCCTGGGATTGCCAAGGCAATCTGATAAGATTGAGTCTTTCATCCTAGATTACAACAATGGTCTAGACTGAAAGCTAGAACCAGAACAAATCATTAAATGCTGAAACTGAGGTGCCACTATCTTACTTGTGAATGAATCAATGCTACTACACATAATATATACCCTTGCATAACCCAGTCTAAAGACGATGAATTAGTATTTTATGTGACCATATTATCATATGAAAGAGTTATAATTATCAGAGCTGATAATTAAACAATTGCTGAATTTACTCTTGTTAGACTCTCTACACACTTGTAATTTCAATGAAGTTGCACAGATATTTGAGCAAGACAGAATCTCCTTCACTGTTTTCAAATACATCTATAGAAAACATGTAGTACCCAGACCTGTCATAAATAGATGAAGTTCCCAGTGCAGTTGGTGGTCAATATGTTTCTCCATACTTGAATTTAATTTGACACTTAAATCATTACTTCTATAAATTGTTAGAATATACTTGTGTGTTAGTTTCATACCTGTTGGCAGATAGATTTCTTATGGCCCCACAGTCACAGCCTAGAGAGGTCTGGAATATTAAATAAAATCGGCAGGCAGAAGGAATGACTCCACAATTGATAGACTGCAAAATCATTAAATAGTTGGTAGCTTAGCTGTAGAGTGAAAGGTACCAGCTGTTGTACGTGAAACTAAAAGAATCAAGGAAAGAGATGGAGAATCAAAGCAGAAGTTCAAGACATTTACCTGACAAAGAATCCCTTGCCCCCTGTCAGTGTGTTGCTGTGTCTTAAACTGAGAGATTTTATAATTATCACTTACTTTAGACCTTTAGCAAGAAAAGGTATCTCTGATGGTGCTGTGCAGCACAAATTAGGAGGAGGAATTTATCTGGGTGCTGCATACTAAAAAAGAGAGAAGAAAATGCATAAAAGTAGGAAAACAACAGCATAGGCCTCACTTCTTTCCATCAGTCTCACTGCACATCAATGTGAAAAATGGTATGTGAAAGCTGCAAGCCTTGGCTTGCCAGATAAGGAAACTTTGGACAGAGAAATGAATTATATGTAGAGCATAATACTTTGACAGTCATGCCTCTGTAGTTCTAGTTCCATTGTCTTTAGGAAGATGCACTTTATTTACCCATGGCCTATAGTCTCTTTATTACTGCCATTTGCTGTTACACCGGGATCCATGATCCTTCTGAGGATAACACTTTGAAAATTGTCTTTTATGAGAAAGCTAATCAAATGGCAGAGGTCGTTTCCTGGGTGGTTAACTCTAGGCTCAGCAAAATAAAGACAAAAAATGAAAACTAAGATAGCAAGGAGTTTTAGCTTGTTATTTCAAGTGTCAGCAAGAGAAATAGAATTCTGAATAGGATCAAAGAGGGGAGGGAAAATGTTTATTTGGGCTGAAGACCAGTGCCCGGGTTGTCACGTTTTTCTCGGAGGGCTACAATGCAGTAGGCTGAGATAGTGCTGCTGAAACTGGGGACAGTCTTGTACTCTCAAAAAAAAAAGCTATTTTAAAAGAACACATTTGCTTGAATAAACTTTATAATGTTAAGCTTTATATGTTATTTAAAATACACAGAAATAGTCAACAGACTGTAAGTTTTACTGTAGCTTAATACTTTTACTGAGTCTAAGAGTAATTGTTATGCTTTATTGCAGATTCATAGTACACTGACAGAAGACAAAAAGGCACGATGTTTCCTTCCTTTCACAATTTATAAACATTCAAAGAACCTATAAAACAATTGAGTTATCTTTACCTTTCAAATAAAGACTAATGCTGGGATCACAGAATGCTGTTCTTACCATTGCAGATGCCAAGGTCAATCAAGGTTTAAACACTGTGAGGAAAATGCTTCCTATTTGGTTATGACAAGTTTCTCTACAGATTACCAAAGATTTTTCCAGGATCTGTAGTTGCAACTCACTCTCTTTCAGCTAAACATCTGGGGTTTCAAATGTTTATGTATCACTGTGAGAGTTTGCATTCTCATTTAATAACTATATATACACAATGAACTCTATGTCAGAAGTGGGTAGACAAACTTTCTGTATTTAGCCATATGCACAGAATATTACATGAATATGTCTATAAATGCAGGTGGTTATTACTTCACATATAGGCTACATTATTTAATATCTAGGGCCAAATTATGACAGCCCTATTTAGACTGAACAGCATCATAATCCATCAGTGGCAGGGGACAAATGGAATCACAGTAGAATAGAATGCTATTCAGCGTGAATAGCATATAAGAATGTAGTTAAACTATATATACAGTCAATGCCTATCTTAATTTTTACCAGCTTGATACAGATGATCATTTGTAGGCTAGCAATGTTTTATTTCCTATTGTAAATTCACTTTGTGCCTTTAAAATTTATTTTGGAAACTGTGAGTTGCTGGTTCTACATTCAACTCTGCTGCTGATTTACTGTGTGACATTGGACCAAATAATTTACTAGCATGGCCACTTAAAATGGAAATGATACAAAAAAACCACCCAACTGGACTTTTTTTTTTTTTTAATTAATCACAAACTGTCAAAGATTGCAGAGTATTGAAGCTAATATAATAGCATTTTTTGTTCTCTTAAACATGTTTTCAAGGCTTTTTGTTTGTTTGTTTTCTTTCATTTTCTACTGTGTTATCTGGTTGGAAACATTTTTCTCACTCTCAGCATTGGTATCAGATAATCTTCATAGATATCAGCTTTGACAGACCTAAGTGGGTAATTTTTTTACATAAGGTTGAATTGTTCTCAACACTGGTAACACAAATGTTTTCCATTAATATCAAGCATGTGGAAAAGTAACACTTTCCCAGCTTTCTTTACTGCATAGATTTTACTGTTGAAAAGGAGAATAGATATTGCCTTAAGCTTTGCTTTTTGTTATTAACTTCCTGCCCCTTCTCCTTTCTCATTCTGACAAAATTCTTCTGTGAATCTGAATTTTTTGCCTTCCTCTCAGGACTCCTATTAATTATGTCATTGGAACATGAGGGTATTTATAATACATTCCAAAACTATTCTGTTTTGTGTCTTGTGTGGGGCACAGAGCCCAAAATGGTGATGAGTACGCAGACAGAGATATATAAAGAAATATATTTCAAAAGAATCTAAATGTATTCACTATTAAGCAGTTTAACGAAGTTCCTTCTTAAGGAGTCTTATGAATCTAACTGTCAGAAATTGAAGTGTCAGCTTGATAACAAAGCCATGGAATTAGTAATGACAAATATTTGACTATGAGTTTTACAAAATGCTCACTACGGTGTACAAGCTATTTATTAGAATTGCCTAAGGTCAAAAAGATATATATCAACTGTGGTATGCATTTTCAAGGACTTAAGGCAGAGTTTAAGATATACAGACTAGAAATTCTGAATTCTGTACCGGTCACATTAACAGGATTTGCATAAAAATAAGGTTAGTAGATGCAAAGAGAAATTCTAAAATGGCAAATAGGGATTCTATAATGACTGCATCAACAAAGAGAAAAGAAAGCTTTTGTGGAAAAAAAAATATGCTTTTAAACCTACTGGACTTTGAAGTTTGATCATAAAGTAAAACAAATGTAATCACTTTGCTCAATGGATTGACAATTTCATGTAGTTCCTATCTCACAATCTCAAAATAAGATGATGAATCTAGAAAACATTACAAAGAAGGCTGATTGGATCATCAGAGGTGTGTGATGGTTTCTAGATGTGGACAGGTTAGGTACAAAACTCCTCAGGCTGAGAAAATAAAGGACTGAGAGACAACAGGAGGAAGATCTGTAGAATCAAAGAAGATGAAGAGAAAAAAATAACTTATATTTTCCGTAAAAGGAAACAGGGAAACCTGTTTAAATTGCCAAAATAACAGGCTTAAACAACAACAACAGCAACAAATATAGTTTTTTATAAACTCAAATATTGTAACACAGACCATACTGACATGAATTGCATTTCATGCCAGAACTTTTTGCAAATGATCTTAAAAAGTAATTAGACAACATAGGGAAGGATGGTCCATAAAAAGTTGAAAAATACAATTATTTAACCTGTGTTAGAAAAAGCTGGAATAGTAATGAATGTAATTTTTTCATGGAAAGAAAATTTATGGTGTTTTGTTTGCCCTGTTCTTGTCTTTGTTTCCTCATCATTCTCCAACAGTCATGACCTGTGGTGGACTCAGGGATTCCATTCCGTTCTTAAGGTATGACCGCTTGTTTCTGTACATGGCTGTATAACGTATCCTTGAATCTGGTCCCATTTTTTTTTTCCCTCTCTCTTTTTTTTTTTTTTTTAATTTATTTTAAGGAAAAATAACAATGTGAATTTATTCCTGCCAAATCTCTGAATTACTTGAAATGTGGTTTTGGATGGCAGTTCAGTTCAGCCTGTGGTAAAGGAATTTGCACTCTCTTAATTGCTGTTCCTATTAACATTTTAATGTTTAATGACACAGTCATCTTATCTGTCACATAATTCTTGCCCACTTTTATACTATTCCTTTCTTCTTTTAGTCCACTTTATGGAGTAATGTGAATAAATTTCTACGAGACTAGACATTTTTAAGCCTCTTTATCTGGTCATATCACTCTTGAGAGCTTTCTACACAAACAATCTATTTCTTAAATGTATTACTCCATGAAAAATATATGTATTTTTTGAACAATAGCATAAATTATGAAGGGGCAGAGGAGGAGGTTAAAACTTTTCACTTTAACTATTTCATCATTATATAGATATCAGTGTTAACATTAAAATGTTTTAACCTAATGGGGTAACAAGACAGATAGCTGATGAGAATACATATATGAGTTGTCATCAGAGTACAATGCAGGTAGAAAGGAATTACATTCTTTTCTTGTTTTATTAAGGAAATTGTGTATGAGAGAACATACTCAAGTATGAAATTCTGCCCCGAGTCATAATGATATACAAATATTAATTAAAGATATATTCTGCATTCACATAGGAACAGTGTTGTAAATCAACTCTCATGTTATTTGAATAAATCTCTGAAAGTCTTCCGAAATTAAAAATGTATTTTTCTAATTTTTGTAAGAGATGTACAGTACTATCCTTTTTGGAATTAAAAAGACATTATGACAAAAATGTTCTTTAGATGGCCAGTGTAAATATGTGAATGTAAATAGCTCCACACTGTGAATTATTTTTCTATTGTTTTATACTTTACATAATGGTGTTTGTTTGGGTTTTTTTGATCGAGTACCTCTCCTCCTCAAGTACCTTCATTCATGGAATGAGCTGAAGTTTGTTCCAAAGTGGATGTCAATATGTTTGACTACTAAGTGCTTCTACATTAAGAATGTATAATAATTAGAAGGTGATGATCACATAAAAAAAAAAAAGAAAAAAATAAAAAATAAAAGAAAATATCAGGAAGTCTATTTTTTTATATATAATATATATATTTTTTTATATATACAGACAATCTGAGCAAGCAGTTTACAGGATTTTTCAAGGCTATTTTAATTAAAGAGTTGTCTAAGTACAAATCCATATATTTTCAGAACTCTTTTCACAAATGCTGACACAACTTTATTCAAAGACCATTCAAAATACATATCACAAACACAGGTTATTAAAATTGAGTAGAAACATCACCATTTGTACCATATAAAATAGGTAACCAGTCTAGTAAATAACCAAAGCAGGGTATTGTAAGTTGTAATCCTATTGTACTTTCTGCTTTTGTTTTTGATGTTCATTAATTTTGCGATATTTTCTAGGCTATTTAACATCTAACTTATTGGACCTGATTTCTTGTTTTCACTAGTTCTATCAAGGAGGAAATAGTTTTATTAAACCAACATAAAACAAGTCCATGAACTTTTTTGGAGAAAAAATGTTAACTAAACTTAATATAAGCTTTGAAAAAGGGAGAGAGAGAGAGAGCAGTTCATATGAATGACATCTTCTGGGATATGTTTGGCAATCTGTAAGCACTTGGTAGTTATACTGTGAACGTTTATTTATATAGAATTGTATGTATGGCTTGCCACCATCAATCTCTGCTCCTACAATCAAATCAAACATGTTTAATTGACGGGCTCCTGGAGACAAACATATTGTCTATAGGCTGAATCTTGAAATAAAAGAATTTATTCTAATCATAATTGAAAGATTGCTAGTTTTGATAGAAAAGAAAGTTCTCATCCTGCCTAATCCTGAATTATTATACTAATTTCTCTGTCTTTTCTCAGTACTGTGTCAGACTTCCCCCAGCTTTCAAATGGCTTCAGGTTTTGTTTATGTCTTCCTGACACTACCCTCATCTTTCTTTAGATGCCCAGTACATGGACTTTGTCGAGTTAAGCTGATGACATGACCTCACTGGCCAGAAATCCATCACTAAAGAAAATAAAATGTTTTCACCTGGAAATACTCTCACCTGGGGCAGACCAGGGTCCAATCTCAGAAAATTATGTTAATTTATTTATAGCTGAAGCAAATTATCAAAGTAGAAATCTCTTTCAAAGATGTTGTAGTACCTACCCATTAATAGAGCCTTTTGGAACTATTTAGGTATTGAATAGCTGTCTTCTAGTTCCACACCCATTTGCACTTTTATATATACAGACAATCCAAGCTAGCAATTTGCAGGATTTTTCAAGGCCTTTTTACTTCAAGAGTTGTTTAAGTATAAATCCATATCTTTTCAGAACAATGAGCTCGCCGAGGTTATCCTGCAGCCAAGAGATTTGTGCAGCTCCGCACAAGTTTCAAGGCCTCGTTGGACCTGTGCCTGTTCAGAGTGACTGCTATGTGTGTCACTAACTCCTCGATGCATAATGGACTTGCAGTCAGGCTCATGACTCAAGATTGTGATTCCACATGGATTCCAAGGGAGCAGAAGAAGACACTCGGTTCTCTTCACATTGAGTAAGACAGCAATTATTTTGGTCCTTTATCTGAAAGAAATATATAGACCATGAACAATAAATCAGGAAAAGATCAAACAGGAACTCATCTTGGGCAGGAAGCTACCTTCCTGCTCCAAGAGGGTCCTTCTTACTTTGATTATCTCTATAGAAATATGAGAAACATGCTTTCCTGGGATGTTAATCTGCTGAAGCACAGGAATATATGCCCTTGATGTATATTGCCCTTGGACAATCATCTACTGCATTGGATATATTTTGTCTTTGAAATTGTTGTCTTCTCAGTGCATTACAGTTGGGACACTGTCACAGTGTGAGATGAAAATCATTGTGTGTGACTAAAAAGGCTCAGATACCAAAGAACTATTAGTCACAACTGTATTTGACATTAATGAGCCACACAACCTTCCTGCTCCATGGGAGACAGGGCACAGTCAAGGAGTGAAGGGGTGAATATGGCATCTCCATCTGCTAGCACGCAGGCTACAGGACTTCCCCAAGCCCCTGCTATCCTTCACAGATAGAGAAGGCCCAGTACTTACAGGATTGGGTGGAGAATTTAAACCAATCCGTTCTGGTTGGCTTAAGTCCCACAGCCCCCTCTGAGTTGGCTGTTGCTGTATGGGCACTCACAGCCTGACCTTCTGCAAGGTTTTCAAAACTTTAGGTGTTAGTTGAGGGCACCTGCAGTGTGTTGCTTCAGCTTAGGTGCAGACAATGAAGTGGAAAACCCCAGCCATCTTTCTCCTGTTTATGCCCAGCCTAGGAGCCGTGATGTATCAGGACAGACATATAGCCCTGAACATCTATAGCCTCTGTGGGGAAATCCATTCAGGAGGAATGATGGATGTTGCTGTTACTGACTCATAACATTTTACATACCAAGTTCAGCTCAGAATGATATAGCTAGCAAGGAAATGAAACCACAGAAGACAGTGAAAACACCTATGCTGTGCTGCAGTTGTAAAATATTGTTGTTGAGGAACCTACAGAGTAGTGTGGATTTTAATAATGAGAAACAGATTTAGAGATTGATGTTGAGATAATGATTAGTTGCTGCTTGTATAATCTCATTATAAGGATAATTGTCTTATTGATTAATAAAAATGGTGTGCTCTGCCAGCAATACAATTAAGGTAATCATTAGAAAGACATTCTGGACAACAACTACAGCTGAAAAATTTTACCTTTTTTTTTTTTTTTTTTCCTTTTACCAGCAACATTTTAAAAAGTAGTAGTTTCCTTGATATTTTTTTTTTATATTTTTCACTCATCTTTTTTTGTGCCAAAAATGAGATAACAGTAGCAAAAATGTTGGAACTGATGTCTGGCCAAATTTAGAGCAAATGTTACTCTAGCATTTCTCTAGTTTGAGGTATGCAACTAAAATATCTTCTTACACTGAATGTATCTCTTTTGAAGCTTCTCACTGAAAGTGCACCAGCTACTCTCTTGTATGATGTCAAAGTTGCCTAAAGAGAATTAATATTCTCCAAAATACATAGCAAGGTATTCTCACCTTGTGAATGCTTAGAAATGAGCATTGTGCTTCTAATGGAAGCTGTCTGAGGCATTTTTTTCCCTGTCCTTTTCATGAGGAAAAAATGATCTTTGACCTGTTGAAAGAGGCAGGAAGGAGGCAAACGTAATCAGACCGGCACCCAAGATAGTAGCTCAGCCCTGAGTGTGATCAATCTGGATGTTTAATAGAAAGTCTTAGAGCCTTACTGCTGCCTAACAGAAAGAAGAATCAATGCTACAAATAACGCTTAATTAAAAAAAAAAAAAAAAAAAAAAGCGGGTAAACCAGCAGGGCAGCAGGGCATGTAGTTAGGATGAGAGAGTATCATTCACAGGAGAAAGAATGAGAGGATGTAGACTCTCCATTTCAGATTGTCCTGTGTTGTGATAGATTTCACAATTTTGGTTGCTTTATTTATTGGGTCCCATATTTCAAGGGCTTAAAGGGTCAAGAAGCATGAATGGTGACTGCAAAAATTAATAGCCCATATATAACCACTAAGTATTTACATGTAATGAAAAATAATAATAGAATAAAAGAAATATTTTTTGAAGTCTGAACAATTATTTGAGTGCAAAAAAAGGGTGGTGTATTGGAGATTCTTTATCTGAAAATCAAGATCTACTTGGCTTCATTGAAAGTACTGAGCAGTTACCCTTACAGATAAGACTTTTTATTCTCTTTGAAACTCTTGATCTAAAGGGTCATAGTCTATGAGATTCACCTCTCATCTCAATTTAGTAGTCTTTATGTGTATGGTTACGTATGAGTCAGTTGCCTAATCTCCTGTTACAGTCTGGGTTAGTCTGATTACTACAGTCAATGGAGTCCAGGGGAGTCACATTTTTAGTTAAGGAGTCAGAATAGAAGGTAATTGTGTGGAAGGCACTATGCTTGAGACACGGGCTCACTCCAGACATGGGCTCACCCAAATTGTGGACTCCAACATGTAGGAAGATAGTTCAGGGAGAACTAAAAGAGCCAGACACAAGTGAAATTCAGTCTGAGAGACATTGTGATGCATTGTGCAGTACTGTGGTCAAGCTATTCAGCCGTATCAAATCAGCAGGGCACATTAGCTCTACTACGCAGCCTCTAAAATGAAGATATTTAAACATGGCCAAGTTGTGTCTTTGTACTAGCTTCCATGTTCTTCTGCTGCTGAGACTTGTGTAGGAAGAACAGTCCTACACAAAATAATATCAGTCTGTACTCACACAAGTAGATGTGGCCAAGTACATGCATGCTGTCAGCGTGTCCTTCTCTCACACACTGTTTCAAAAAAAAAACTGAAGTATTTTGTCAAACTTCACAGAGCATATAAATTGCTAGAAAATAATGGTACCTGAAACCATAGATTATTTCCTTCTTGCTGTAGCCAACAGATACTTGCCAAGTTTTGAAATTACTGAGGTTTCTTAGAATACATACACATCAGTAGCTCAAGAGTGCTATTTGGACAAAGACATTATGAGAACCTGCATCTTTGGCTCCTTTGTGCTTAATTTATTTCTTACATTTCACCCTCTTTGTAGGACAAAACATGATTAAGCAAGTGTAACTGCCCTAAACTACAGGTTTTGATCAATATGTTTGATTGTCCTGTAGTATATTACTGCCAAAGCAGGTTTCACAAGGCAGATTTCTAAAACTACAAACAAATGGACATCACTGAAGACTTCTCTGTGCCTGTACTCAAAGTCCTTCAAGCAGCAAGGAAAAAAATACGAAAGGCAGAGAAAGAAAGTAGTTTAAAATAAAAAAGAAATATTTTTTGGTGAGACTGTAATCATTGATACTACCCTTAAAGTGAAAATTTTTTGAAGTGATATCATGATTAGTAGAAAAATCATGATCTTTAACTTTCATGCACCTAAAACATATTATTCAAAATTCTGAATGTTACAAATTATCTTCCTCTTCTATAAGACTATAAAATTCACTGTCATTATCCTGAGTTTGTAGCATAATTCCTTGCTGTCCTTGATGACTTTAAAGTAAGGTAATCCTCAGTCTTCAGATATATCAGTCAATATGCAAAACAGATAAAAACACATGGTTTATTGATGTAACTTTACCTCTTATTTGTGCAAACATGCATGTGAAACCATAACACCATTTACTACCATTTTTTAATATATACACAAAATGGCATCAGTTCACACTTACTTTGCCCTATATCTGTACCAATAAATGAGCTTCTTAGGAAGATTTTGGCACAGCTTTTCTCCACACAGGCATTCTAAAAAAATTGAAAAAATAGAAGCAGATATTTGAAACTCCTAAAAGGCTCATTTCAATTAACTTTTTCTTTGGAGATGCTTCTTGCTTATTTTAAAGTTATCAGTAGCAAGAAGTACTCATATGTATTCTTTCAGTATAAACAACAACAGGGGCTTTAAGTTGGGGAACTAAGTTCATCGTATTTATTTATCTTTCTGGATACCTTCACCATAATATCTAAACATTAACAATAAGAACAGCAATTTTTACCAGTATTTTACTAGGAAATAAAAGGTCAAACACAATACTTTTCCTTTCTTTTTCACTGTAGACCCTCACAATTATTTCCCAGCATTGTGTTTTTTGTTCAAGCTATGCATATCACATTGGACAACTCAGAGGCAAAACTGCTTTTGAATGTTTTGAGATCTGAAGGGAATTAATAGTTTTCAGAAACTTGTAATTCCTGCTAAGTCTGGGGAATTCATTAGAAATCATTCCGTATTTTCTATTTTCATAGGGTTTTCTTGAAGTTCTTTGCTAGAGAATATCAGGTCTCCTTTAAAAAGAAACAAAGCAGTAAAAGAATCAGACTTAAAACTCTCATGATTTTGAAGAAATCTTGGAAACCATCAACTCAAGCACTGGAAAAACAAACAGACAAACAAACAAACACACACAAATTATTCAAATGAAAAATATTCTTTTAGAATATCCAGATTTGTACTCTATTAACGTGAATTTCTGAACCAGAATCATTGTATAAATAACATTAATCCAGCCATGTGGAGTGAGTTCTATTCTCTCCATTCATGCTTGAGAAATTTTGATAGGCTAGATCTTTTTAAGGTGTTTAAGGATATGTTGCTTAAAACTATGTATTTCATTTGACATAGCAGGTATTATCCAGAAATAATTTAAATTATTGTTCTTGGTGAACACAATTTTTCTGTTGTCGGATCTAAACTTCATCATGTGACTCTGGGTGAATTGTTTGACATCCATGTACTTCAGGAAGCTGAAAATCTTCTTGCAATTCATGCAGAATCAAATGAATTAATATATTCAACTATAAAAATATTCATCAAAACCAACTAACTTAAGTGGGAAGAGTTTTGGACAATATCATACTGCAAAAAATTATTTGAGTTTTTAAACTTCCATAGCCTAAGATGTCAGAAAATCATTATTACACATAATAGAAAAAATCTCAACGTATTCAAGTTGGGCAGTGCATTACTTCGTTTTTTTAAAGGATATTTATCCATTACAACTTTGTCATCAAATATTTCCTGTGGCTTATAGTTATCGTCACTGTGCATTTACATTTCAATTGGAAAAAAAGCCACTTTCTCTTTGTCTTCTCTGATTAACATTTTGAAGCTCTGTAATTTTCTTGCTGCTCAGAGAAACAAAGCACCCAGGCTCCCAGAGAAAACCCATTCAGCAAGATATAAATATTTGCTATTCAGAAAATCTCAATGAGGGTTTAGTTATTTTAAACCAAAAAAAGAAAATTACTAATAATCATTGGTTTCAGCTAATGAAATGCTTTTATGCAAATATGTGAACCCTAAATATGACCTGGAAACAAAAGACTGCTTAACAGTTACTATTAAGCAATACATTAGGAGATCAATTAAACAGAACTCTTTCTAATGAATAAGCTGTACAAGAGTTGCCATGGAAACCTGGAAAGAGAAAGCCTTAGAATGCTAATTTGCAATTTTAAGAATATAAAGTATTAGAGATCTGCTAGTGGCTGGCTGGAGAGCCATATACCAAAGTTAAAAGTCTCTCCCAAGCACAGTCTCAAAAACAAGAATGGAAGTAAGGGAATGGAGTGATAATATTAATATCCAAGGATGAGTTATGAAAAAATTATAAATGTAATATTGTATCTGAATGGGTAGTTATGAGCATATCATTCCAAAGTGGACCATCAGAGGGAGCCATAAATTGCAGTTTTTCCATGGAAGGTCATTAATGACAGTCTAGGGAACACTGAGAGTGAATATATACTTCTTTCTGAAAGAAAAGATAGATGCACAATGGTTGAAGACGGGTTATCAATAGTCTTGAGTTCTTTAACATGTGTATGGCATGTCCATTTTTAAAAGACAACTTACAGACAACTCCAACATAGCAGATCCAAAAAATGAACAAAACAACTTGAAAAGGTGAGATTGGAGAATATGAGGGCCAAATAATTTCATACAGGAAATTGACTGTATTTATTTTAAAATGTAAATTACATTTCTTTTAAAACATAGAGAAAACACTGTTGAGTTTCTGAGATAAAGCATTTTTTTAAAAATAATACCCATTGTCACTGTTTTCACTCAGCGTGTATGTTAAGTAAAAAATAAGATTGTATTTAATTTCTTCAGCTTCAAGATGCTACAATATCAATGATCCTCTTTAAGACTGATCATGTGGAAAACCACTTATTTTTCCAACTGACTTCAGTGACAAGACAGTGAAACCTTTCCACACTAGGCTTATGTTTGAAACAATAATTGTTCCTTTGTTAGATACAGTTCTAAGTGCTTAATCAGAAGCTGGAAACATACTGTTTCTAAACTTGACTTGGAGGTTATGCCTACACTGTATTTTAAGAGACAGAAGGAACCTATGCTGATATCTATATTGAGTGGACACAATAGCATGGAAAAACTTGGGCTTAGGGTATTCTAGAAATCTAGATCTGGAACTCAGATCTTAGCTGCCACTGTTACTTAATTCAAAGACCTAAATAATTACTTTGTGAACAGGAAGGCCGTGACATGTCACACTTCAAAATTCCCACCTACCAACGAATTCACACAAGGTAACAGCAAGGTCATTCAACACTGCCTTCTGTTAAAGTAGCTAGGATTTATGGATGGTAGTAGCGCTAGATAACAAACCACAAATACTCTGCACACAGTGACATGGATGTTGGTCCCACCAACACAAGAAATAGTCTGATTTTATCTCTATTGCAATCCAGGTTTATCACTGAAAAACTGAAATAAAAATATATGCACAAGGAACTAGAGTAATTACAGTGTATTTAAGAGCTGAGGATGAACTCAGCCTCTGCTTAATGTTTCAGTACCAGTAGTAAGGAGATAATAGGCATATTTCATGGACATTTTGTGAAATGTCAAAAGTTACTGTTTGTTTTAACATCCCAAGTTTGACAAAAGCTTTTCTTGACTAATCTATAAAACGACTCAAAAGTTGCATTGCTGATCTTACTGTTCAATGACTGTCCTTTTACTATTCAGAGTTATGGAGTTTCTGTAAAAAAAGTGGAGTTCTTAAGTAGTGCCTCCACGAGTTTAGGACTACTACCTGTGTAATATAATAATATGTTAGAGGTGACAATGACATTGCTCTTAACTAATTTCTTTATAAAATTATTACATATATTTTTGTTTGGAATCCAGGAACCTATCAGATACCAGATATCTCAGTCTTTAGAAAGACTAGATTGGGCTATGGGAAAGTTTCATATCGACCAAAGACTTCAGATCCTCTTACATTCTACTTTTCTTTTAGGTAATTCAAAGAAATAACATTAGGTTTCTATCTAAACAGTTTGTCTATGTTACCTAATTTAAAAATATATATAATGGAAAGAAAAATATTGTTATCAGAATTTCTAAGGACCAGGTGATTTATACAAAACTTTTAGGAGAGATATGTTATTCAGTAGATTATAATAGTTGCATTTATTCCTGTCTTTTCACATGTCTGAAGGAGATCACACAATACATAATCTCATAGAAAGCAGTGTTTACAATGACATATATTTTCTTCCTGAACTCCTTTCATACTGCACTGACAATTTCTCCTTTCAACAGAATAGATTTTCTTCATGTCTACAGCTACTGCAATTACTCTCTGATATTATGATAAATGTTATAGTTATTGTAGTTGAGTGTATACTAGCACAGAAATCTCTCTGCACAGGTAGAAAGATAGTTTATCAGGTATTATATGGAGAAGATTCATAGGCTGGTCTTTTTCAATACAGTTTTCCCAAATTTTAAGAGGTTGATATCTTAGCAACGTGGATCTGTAAAATTTGGCTAAATGTCATAGTAAATTGCAGAGCAAACTGTTATCTTGGATACTCCCTGCATTCATTCTGAATAGAAATATGAGTTCCTTCTATTTGTATCATTAAGGAGAGTTATCTACTGAGATTACTAGGGATGCTTCAATCTATTTTTCGTGAAGCGGTGCAGAATGACCCATGGTGTTGAGTAGAAACAGAGAATGCAAACATGGATGTACATCAAGTATGAAAAAAAAAAAAAAAAGGCACAAAAATAAATGAATGCTCAAGCTGAACTCCTGATGGAGCTTGGCTACACCTGACATACACTCAGCAGTACTTTAAATAAGAACAGTACTGTAAGGGATGGCTCTTGGCTGCCTGTAAAATGCAATTGCTTGGCAATATTATCTTTCTTAAGTAATACTGCTAAGAAGCCTTGGAGTGTGTGCCGAAACAGATCACTAGATCTCCTCAGTAGTGACAGGCAAGACAGTAATATGTAACAAGGTCCACACAAGTATGGCTATGAGTTGGGAACTCCTAACAGGTCTGCTTAGCCCTAAAGAACAAAGACCAGAGAAAAGGACATCTCACTTCACTGAGGCACAACTGCCTGGTTGAGCAGCTCATGCTCCCCTCAAAGTATCATAGCAGGAAGCTTTGCACAAATGACTGAATTTAGTAATTAGCTACAATGTCAGCACTATAGCCAATGAGGAATTTTTTAGTGAAACAGGTTTTAAAAAATTCATCAGTTCACGAAAACAGAAACCTCTCTGTGAAATACTGGTTCTTTGACAGGTTTCTGAAGGAAAAATGAAAGAAAAATAGAAAACACCTTGATGTTGAACAACATTTCCTAAGTGATGTATCTTATTTTTCTATCAAAATGTCTTTTTATTTGAAAATGTAAGATACCATTTCAAAATGTTTAGTATCTTTCAAATATTGACAAAAATTATTGACTATGTTTTTTTTAATCATCACTTTGTAAATAGTTTCCATTTATGGCCTTGGTCTTCAATAATCATGATGATTTTGCAATGGTAAAAAAGAATTCTCCATTGCAATTTTAGTGAACAGTCATTTCCTAGGTGTGCCTTCTCAAGACACTTGACAATCTGAAACAGTTTTATATAAATTCTATTGCTGGACAAAGAAAGTTCTACATTGGAATTATTTCTTGTCTTTCATGAAGCTTTTTTACTAGCAGAGAACTTCTCTATTCTCATCCTACATTGTTATCAAAGCAAGACCAGCACTCACATTTAAGAATGCAAATCTTTGAGGAATGGTTTGTTCCCTAGCTTGACCAAGGATTTAGCTCTCTAGGCTCAGATTTTAGTCAACCATTTAAATCATTATTTTCACTGGTATTTACCTCAGTTTTCTTTTCTCCTGCTTATTAACAAATAATAATAAAAGAACCCCAAATGTACCAGGAATAAAAAGTCCTACAGCAAGAGCTGACTGTGAGCTAGGAGTAGTAACTGTAGTAATCTCTCTTATTTTCTAAAATTTCTTTAGTTATCATACTTTCCACTTTACCATTCACTCCATACACTCAAAATGAGCAATATAAATAGATCTTTAAGAACAGATCCATGATTAAAATGTATCACTTTGCCTAGTAAGTGACATAGCTCTTTTACTTGAGACAAATTGTGGTAAACGAGTTGTTTCAGCATTACGTATTTGGTGATCATAGAGCAAGATATAAGGTAAAAAGATTAAAAAAAAAAAATAAATAAAAGGTGTATGCCAGGTAACGGAGAAAGTATTAATGATTAATGAAACAAAAAGAAAATAGAAAAAAAAAGTTTCATGTCACTTTTTTTTTTCAAATATTTTAAAACCACTAATGAAAGTTATGTATTTCCTATTTACTGAAAATTATTCCTTCTGAGACTCAAGCTGTCAGTCAATCATGATTTCTGTTTAGTAGAGGCAGTACACTGCAGTAGGTGTATCATTATAGCTTGACATTTTTTTCCAAATGTGGAAATGTCATATTTAATGACACAACAAAGCCAGAAATGCTGAATGAGTTGAAGTAAAAATGAGGCATTCAGTTGATTAATTAAAGGGTAGGCTAAATGTGTCTATATAAAATCATACCTTTTTATGGTTCTGTCTTCAGCATTCTGAGCAGAAGCTTGCATGTGTATGCTTTGTCTCAGAAGAGAAGAATATCATGGGAAGGATATATTGTTTAAGACTATAGTAAAGCCACAGTTTTCTGTGGTCTATTCCTCCTACTGGCTTATTTGTTCGTCATTTTAGCAGGTCAGGGTGCCAATTCAATAATGGACAGTGTTTTGAAACAGTGTCCTGATGTCATTTGATTAAGGACTGGGCAATCTTTTATCTCTTTGCCTGCTTTATCTCAATTTATTTCTTAACCATAGCACCCTCCCATGAGAGGAAAAAAATGAAACATGTTTGATACCTGTAGAAGGCAGAAAGAACTTGCCAAGGAGATGCAGTGTGCACTTGCTGGAATTTTTAGTGGCTTTTGGAGGAAAGAGTGTAACCTGATCGAGGGTAAACACAATAATGATAACAGTTTTGCTGCAGCTGCTGGCGCTAAGCTATTGATTCTGTACTACCAGGACTGTTTGAAGTCGCCTATGAGCATTCAGGAAGGAAGAAAATACCCAACAATTATTGACAGCTTTCACCAGGTGTACAATGCATGGTGGCAAAAACATGAAGAAGTGGTCTTTCTCTGTTATTTGGGTGTCAGACAGTAACCTGACACAGGAGCCAGTACAGCTGCCTTCATTTAATGCCCTTCAAATTTCATGAAATGTGATAAATAATAGAGGATCTGTGTTAGCCTAAAAAATTTAACCCTTTCCATGCATATTTCCATTGTATTTTTAATCCAAAACTGCAACGAAATTCAACCTTTGTGTTAACTGCATTAGACCAGGAGAAGTTGTATGAACTTTTCTCATGTTCTTTGAGAGAAAGTATAGTTCAAAAAGATGCTGACAGGGGTCTCTCCCAAGGCTAAATTACATGCAAGATAACTTTCTTGTCCAGAGTGCACCTTATTGAGAAGCTTAGGAGTTTTGAAAGGGATTAGGATACTTGACTTGTTTATGTTAATAAAGATCTTTATACTGCTTCTAGTATAAATTTCACTGTCAAGCATACACCTATAATTTTACATTTCTTAGAAAATGTTTTGTCAGGAGATCTTGAGATTTTATTTATGAACTACTTTCCACAGAGGAGTTAAATCTAACTGATATGCCCTGCCTCTCAGGATGCCATTAACTCTGTGACACTTCACAGCCTTTGTTAATCAAAATTGCTTTAGCTGACTTTTAGTAAAACAGAGGCAAATACAGCCTTCTTTGTCAGTACAAGCTCAAGGTAGGCAGATTTACATTTTCTTGTGCTGAAGCTTATTTGGAAACTTCAGATATTTAGAAATTTCATATCTTTAAATTTCTTCATACTTCTTCCAGTGTATTCCAGCTATAGTTTCCCTGTCAGTCAGACCTGGAAACTTTTCTATATATCTGTTTATTTCATAATACATTTACTGAAACAGAAAAGTTGCACTCAAATTTATTTTCACTACCTTATTGTTCTATGCTATTTCCAAAATAATAGCACCTAAAAGAATAAGAAATCTCCATGAAATATGAAAATGCAAGAGTGAATTTAAACTTGCTGCTCTGGAAGCAAGGTCTGGCTACTGTGGAAAATATTGCATTACCTTCATGCTTTCTTGACTGTCAGTTAGCTGTGTCTTGACAGCATGTTCGCTATTGTCCAGACACCTGAATTGCATTCTGGCAACACTCACATCTCTGTTCTAATCCAGACAAAATCCCAGAGAGAATGTATTTTACTAGGCAACAGTATTTCTAAAAGAAAGTCTTTTGTGCATTCCTTCAACATTTTATAATCCAATAAGTAAACTAAAATTAAATGGTTCCCAAAATTAAGTATCTCCATTTGTGCAATCATATGTAAATGCTCATTAACCAGGAAAGGCAAATCAATACAGTTGAAGATCATGTTCTGCATAGAAGTTGTTCCTGATTTCAGTTGATGCTTACATAGAGAAATAAGCTAGAAACAAGCCAATTAAGTACCTTGCTATTGCTCCCTAGTGTTTACAGACTGTCAAGAAAAGGAATTTCATTCATCCCACCAAGCTTTAGATATTTTTTCAAAGCTAGACTTGGTCTGACTTCTAAATCTACATTCAAATATTTGTCCTTTGTTCCAAATCTTGTTCAGTCTATATTCTTGGACTATATAACATTATAGCATTAAAGCTCACAAAGTAGACATTCTAAGAGTCAACACTACAAAGAGCAACTACACAAGATTGTAAGGTTGCAAAATATGCTCATAGCTACTAAGAGAACACCTTTTTTAATGAAAGTAAATAAATTGCTCAAAATGCTGCTGCTATTCATCAGTCTGAGAGACAGTAAGGCCAGCATCTGGGGAAAGGAAAGAGGAACCTTGTACTTTTTTCCTCTATCACAAGCCAATTACAGACTTTTAGATCCCACTGAGATCTCTCTTGTTATTTGTCATCTCATCTGCATCACTATTTGTTTCTCTTCTATCCAAATGTACAGCAATTCCAGAGTTCTGGCTCTCCTCCCTCCAACTTTTTTTAAACTCATGGAGTCAAAGCAGTCACAGGTCATGCTGCTGCTTCTTCCCAGTGTAGGATCCTCAACAACCTCCTGATTCTGATCTCAGGCTGCTGTTTAGATGGTCTCCTTTCCAAAGCCATAGGTAAGAAGAGAGGTTTTCATTTTCTCTTGGTAATATGCAGTCACCAAAAATAAGACTATTTTAGTCCCCTGTGTAAACCAGGAAAATATGGCTTTTGCTCCTCCCATCTGAAACAAGGATACACAAACAAGATAGATATGCATTTAAGTTAGTATAAATAAACAAGTATTGTATTTTCAAGTGTAAACAAACGGCTACTAATCAGGCAACAAATGTCAGTTTCAGCAGTTCCTGCTCCTAATGTGCCAAAGGCTGCCAGCCTCAGAGTGGCTCCTCTGCAGCTCACTGTTCCCCAGGGCCCCAGGGATTTCTCAGCAGAGCCCAGGAAGACAGTACCCAGCCTGGACTGCTACCCATGGTTCTGCTTTCCAAGGCACAGGTTCAGCATTTCTCCAGGCTGAACTGTACAAAGCTCATTCCTCCAGCATGTCCTGCTTCCTCTGGATGGCAGCCCTGCTCTCAAGCATGTTGGCCAGGTCCCCCATTTTGGTGTCACCTGCCAGCCTGAGAAGTGTTCCCTCACTTCAATCAAGACATGTCATGGTATAGTCCACTATGTCTTACAAGGTTTTAGACATCACGTGATCTGTTTATTACCATACCCTGAGACTAATCATCCAATCAGGTTTTTGTCTAGCTAGCTAACCTTCCATTCAGATCATGGCATTCTAACTTGCATGAAATATTGTGGAAAGTAAGTGTTAAAAGACTGGCTAAAGTAAAGATAGATGATATCCTTTATTCTCTTCTTCTTTCAAAATCTAGTCATCTATAATTGAAAGCAATGTTTAGTCAGACCTAATTTTGGCTTGAAAAATTCGTGGTAGCTTCCAAACCACTTCCTTCTTCCTGGGTTACCCAGGAATGTGACTCTGACCTCTGTCCTCCACGTGTCTTATACATAGTCTGCTCTGGCAGTAGGTGCTGAGCTCTGTCAGGACAGGCCTCCAAGGCAGCTGAGTTATAGGTTGCTTTTCTGTGTCTATGCACACTGTCTCCAGGCAAGCTGGGAATGAAGCCAAGATCTCTTCAGGATTCATGTTCACCAGTACAGGACAGTAATTTCTCTCTGCACTGTAACGCAACATGGACTTGTATACTGAGACTAATTGCAAAAATGCTAATGTATCCAGATGTGAGAAGAGGTGGTGTAGAATCAAGGAATGTGTTTAGTGTCACAAATCAAACTAAAAATTATCTGTCAGTAAACTGAAATTGGACGGTATCTCAGTTAATAAAAGACAACTATAGCCAGAGCTAGCTCTCTTGACAGGCTAATTAGCCAAGAGCTGGCTGTGCTGAACAGGCTAAACAAAGACTCTCCTGAGTGTTCTCTGTCTCCTGCCCTGTGTCAGAACTTATATCCTCTGGACAGTGATCTGCTACTAGTCACAGGATCCCAGTTCTCCACACTACCAGCCAGGCACCAGCAGCTTATGTGTCCTGTTGCCAGTATGAGAGACACATGTGTATTTTCATCTGTATTTCATAGTGGCAGCCACGAACGTTTGATACCTGCTACCAATTATGTTTGGAAGAATGGTTATTCGTTAAGAATGCACTGTTGACATCTGTCATTCCTTTTACTGTGAACTTTATATTTTGTGGTATTTTCTGAGACCATTAGTTGCCAAGAAAAGATGAAAATTCTCATGTTTTCACTTAAGAGAAAGTAAGATTTTAGCACTTAAGAGAGCAGAAAAAAGCCTGGGATTTGTACATGAGGACCTGTACAATCTGGGATTTGTAAAATGCACATTTGTACACCACTTTGTCTCAAAATTCAAAACTCCGAAAGCAATCAAAGAAGAATCTATGTGTCTTTATAAAGTTAAAATTATTATTTTAGATAATACTAATTAAAATTTAGTTAGATAAAGCACATTAAAATTTAGGTATTCATATTTGTCAAACACTATGTCAAACAGTATTGAGGAACAAGACTGACAAACTGTATGTATATAGATATAAAACACGTTTGGTTTACTACTATATTGTTAGAGTTGCATAGTAATTTCTTAGTAAAAGCTGTAAAGGTGCAATCATCCAAGCATGAACATGGCTGCACAGCAAAAACAGTGCTGCATGCTGCAATCAGTTCTTTGTGCAGAGCGCAGGGCAAGAACTGCAGCCCAGCAACAACAAACATCTTTAATGTAACACTGCACAGTGTGGCTAGGGAGACAGGGTTTGCGGAGACAAGGTCTGTGAAGACAGGAGGCAAAGTGGGAGATAGCAAACAGAGAAAGCTCTGGAAGGACAGACTGCGGAGCATCTGACAGGTATCTGATGCTTCAGAATAGATGCCCATAGATCAAGGTAGTGAGGAGTAGATAAAAAGCAGGTAAACTGAAACGATATGAAGTGTCACATTGGGATCATAACTAAAAGGGACAATTAAAATGTGTATGGTAACACTAAACTATAAAGTGGCCATGCTGTAAAATGCAACAGAAAATCACATAGATTTTAAAGTGTAACTGTATCCTGAGAAAAAAAAGAACTGTAGACAAGTCTTGTCTGATTTAACTACTGACCTGTGATTTTCTGGAAAGGTGAGTTTTTTGGGGGGGGAGGAAGGGGTGGGTGAGAAGTTGTTTTTTTTTGATTTCATTTCCACACAGTGTTTTGAAGCAAATATACTTTTAATTCTGTAAATATCTGAGCTCTACACTGACATATTCCTTATCAACAGCAAAGTCAATTACTTTGTTAACTGTAGAATAAATTTATTCATAATGGTTGCATAGTTACATTCAAATAGGATAGATGAGGGAGGAAAATGAAGATGTTAAGACAACAGAAGAATAACCTACAAAAATTCAAGTATAATTTGGATGTGAGAAATTTTCATATTAAGCTGGTTTTGTCAAGCACTTCCCAACTCATTATTTTTTTAAGTCACTCTCTGCTTTCTGAGGCTAAGATTTTATTGCCTACAACTGCACTTATTAAGTGGTTTTCATAAAGGTCATGGTATTAATTTTAAAGTATTAATCTGTATTTTTTCCAGCTGGGGTTTCTGACATCTTTGCTACGGTAGCCAAAGATTCATATCAAATTAATCCTAGATAGAATAACCTTTTTTCTTGAGACAAAACAGATTCTATTTTTCCATGAATTCTCCAACATTTTTTGGAAACTGACATCTGCAAGTAGTAGCAAAGTACTTATTGATTTATAGTGATTTTAACAATACCCATAATAAAGTTTTCACAGTTGTTTCATTTCTTAGAAGGTACCCAACATTCAGCAACTGTCTTTGTGCATGAGAAGTCTATTGAATGCTTTGTGTTTACAAGAAAATGAACAATTTACATATTTATTGCTTGTGATTTGTGTGCTAGCTGAACCATCAGCATTGTTCATAGAATGCTATGTGAACTGGAAGGGAAGTGATTCATGTGGCTGTGAATGGGACAAAAAGGGCAAAGAACAAGTACAAGTATAAAGAGATTAGCAGCTGAATACTGTTCTGAAGAGGAAAGAATGACTATGTATGTAGAAAGATTATCAGGGAAACATTGTATTGCAAAGTCCATCTATCATATTTCTGAGGTGCTTATCGCAATGTCACCTAATTACCATATATATCAGGTCATTTATCTCTCTGGATTTCATCTCTTCATGATTCTACAATTTCTCATCATCTAGGGTTCCTGAATAGAACTATAGTCATTTAATTTGTAAAGATATTTATAATATCAACATCCTCCTTTTATCAGGAAATGGTGTTTTAACTGCTTTAGTTATACAATGGTATACACTCTCAAATAAACGGAAAAAAGTATCAGTTACATCATATACCGATTCTCACTTACGTAGTCATATTTACATAAGTAACATACTTAACGTGATGGAAGGAAGTCACAAGTAAAGATTTCTATGCATTTGTAGAATTCAATCCACAGATACAGTAGGCCCTCAGATTTTTTGTAGTCTTTGAATGTAAAGGAAAAAAAAAATAGGACAGTTCAGTAAATGAAGTTCTGTAAACAATATAAGCTAACTTGCAGCTACCCCTGACATGCAACATAGTAGAGTAGGAGTGTGTTATACTAATAATTTGGTTTTAAGTGGAGGTTGTAAGGGGATGTGACAATATGAGTTATGGTTGTTGACATTTTGTCTTTTGTTGGTTATCTTTTTCTTAAGTTGGTGACTCAGAGGCATGGGGATTTTATCTATGGCAGAATTCTTTTGTTTCCTCTAAAGCATTTGCAATGGTCCCTGTTGGGGTCAGAAGACTGGCCTAAGTAGACTGCAGATCTTAGCACATTATTATTTGCAATAAAGAGAACCACTTTTTCACATTGAGTGAAATTACATAGTGGAAATTATTAGTTCTAGACATTGTATGTTAGAGAAAATGTGGAGATCTTTTTTCTTAGATATCCCAAATAGTGATGATGTTATGCTGCTTTTCCTATGTCATAATGATTGGGGTGATTTTATGAGGGTTTTGTCTGTTTTGTCCTCTGGTTTTCACTGCAAACAACCTCGTGACTTCAAGGCTAATGCAGATTTGGCACTCATTTCAATGAAAAGGGATTGAGCATTCTTCCGAACTCAAACCATGAGAGCTAGTTCAAAAGCAAGTGATTCATGCAATGATCCAAGCCTCATACCCAGGGGGGAAGAGCAAAGTAACATTTCATCAGGATAAAATGCAAGTCATCCAGTGTACAGATAGAAGATGGGAGCTGTCTTGGCATAAGGACTTCTTAAACCACTCCAATTGCCAGGGCACACATGGACAATAAACTCGTACACATATGAAACTCATTTGTCCTGTATATTACACAAAATACAAGCGACACATCATAAATGTTATCACCATGTGCGGTAACTGCTTTATATATTTACTGATTCCTATTCCTCACTTACAGGAGGGATTTGTTTCAGATAACTCTCCTTTGTGCTATGTGTAGGACTGACAAAGTGCGTACACAGTGAGCACTGTCGATTCTTGTTGAAAGTTCATTCATTTTACCAGATTGATAATGATTGTACTTTATCACTTGGCACAAAAGAACTGTATTTAAAAAGCATATTAGCTTACTGAGCACTCATTTATAGAAATTGCATTGTTAGTAGTCTTGCTGGTGACTTCACCATGGCAGACTCCTTTGAAGTGCAGAATTTCTTTTAGCATGTTTGCACTTTTAAACAGCCATATCACAAGCCCCTGCTTACATTTTGCTTCACGTATCTCCTGGGGCTGGTAGTCATACTAGTAAATATTGGCACTAAGAAGCTGGCAGGCTGCAGATGTGTATGGGGAGCGGGCTGGGCAGGTATGTTTGAAAGTTTTTTTACTATCTGTTCTTTGTTTAGGGCTAAATTCTACTATCTCTAATGCTATGGATTAATGGTCTATAAAGAAAGCAGCACTGTAAAATTATTGAAAATTTTCACATACATAGATAATACCCACCTGCAGTAAAAGTAGCAGGCTGGCAATTTTTCCTCAGAAAGGTTATTTTCCTCTAGAAAAATTTTCAGCCTTGTTATGGAATATCAGGTGTATGTTGATTATACTGGCTAAATTATTCAAATTTTTTTATAGGATATCATAAAGGTGTAAGTCTATGTTATCTACTTACCTGTCTACCATTAACAATGTCTGAGCACACTTCAGACATTTCTCGAAAGTGTTATTAAAGTGTCTTCAGAAATTGGAGATTTGGGTTGCAGGAAGTTAATCTCTACATTTTTAAATATTTGGAGTATGTCTGCTTCAGATGCAGAAGCAGATCAGATTCAGATGCCACAGTACAGAGATCCTAAACTAGTTGAACATGGAATTTCACAGTTCATTGAACATTTCACAGGAATAGAGCAGTGTCCTCTTTCCAGATCTAGAAACAAAGATACAGAAGTTCCATCTGGAATCATGTTCATTAAACCTTGACAGCCTCAGCAAATAGTCTTGAGGAACAGGATTCATTACCATTTCATGAACATGGCTGTGTTTCTTCTAGATCTGATCTAGTTGGGGCAGCTATGTCAGACTCACCAGCAATTCTGATTCTAGAGTTGGCTTAGATGAATTAGATGTATAGAATTCTTGTTCAGGCCTCCAAGATGCAGACAGACCTTCATCTCCCAACCAACTCTATGTTTTACTACACACACTCAAAAATTTCATCCTAAGTCACTTGCTCAGGATCAAATATGAGGTAGAAAATGAACATAAGTTCAAGACTCTTAAGTCAATTATGCCAACTATGATGCCAACTACCACTATTCTTTCTTTGTAGACTTGATAAAATAGTGTGGTGATAATCAGATTTTAGACAGGTAATGCTGGTAATATTTCAATTAATCTAAGCTGTTTCTGGGGTATCTTCTTTTTCTGAAGAGTCGTGTCATTGCATTGTCACCCAGTACCATACTATGAGGATCATATTCCAGCCAGTTTGAAGAAGGCTAACTCCCTGTTTAAACTGTTGTGTGGGAAGCAGTGATACAGGAGGTTATATAGAAGACCTTTACAGTCTGATTAGTTTGACACTGTTTCATAATCTTTCATAAACACTTTTTTCCCAGTCGTATCTATGTCCAATATTACTTGTGTCACATATTTCTGATTTTCAAAGGCAAAGTACTTGATGTTTTCAAGAAAAAAAAAGGAAATCGCAAGACTTTATTGAAAAGGAAAAAATGAAAATTAAATTTAAACATCAAATTAAAAAACAAAGACATTTTAAGGAAACAACAAATATGATTAATTATTCTTGGACAGTGGAATGCAACACTGCATTCAAAAGTAGTCTATGAAAAGACAACAAAATACTAATAAAACAATCAATTGTGGCATAAAAAACATTAGTCTGTAAATACTAAATTAGATATGGATACTTCATAATTCTTTGATCCATTGATTTTACTTATCCACTGGATATTCTCTGTCTGTAATGTACTGGGTTTTAAGTATGCTCTGCAATATATAAGTAATCTGTTTCCTTTTTTGCTGCTGTTTCTCAGTGATCCCTTCTCATTATTTTAATTTCTGTTTATTTGTCTTCCCTTATGTAACTGGGAAGCATATATTTTGATGATGTCATTTGACGTGGCTATACAGAGGTCAGTGTGTCTCGTTTTGTCTTTCAAGACCTCTGTTCAGATAGACAACACTATTTCACTATACTATGGTCTATACAGTAAAAAAATCTATCACTATAATTCTTTGTTTAGACAGCAATTACAAAGGTATTCTCTATATTTTGCAGAGTTAATTTGTAATTTTCCGTTTAATACAGCTTCTTCAGTCCTCAAATTTGTAATTTTCCATTTTACAGCATCTTCATTTCTTACTAACCAACAATTTATGCCAATATTCATATGTGCATTGCACAAACACAACACAAAAAGAAAACAAAGATTTACAGGTATTTACATTCTATAGACACTTGGATTCATATTTTACTTCCTTTTGTGCTGAGTATTGTTATTGCTGTTTTACAATGAGGAAAGCCCAAACAGGAAGAAGTCATTTATTGTCTAAGAGATACTAGGGGAAACTCAGGCCCAAATCTCAGGCACTCTTGGCTTCTAATTCTTTGTTTTTCTAGAGGAGTTGAGGAGACAGTTTTGGAGGTACAGGAAGATACCCTGCTTTGCTAGGGTGACCTAGTGAAGGACCAAAGAAAGGTTTAGTACGCTTTAGTTGTGATACTCGTGGAAGGCTGATAGAAACTCTGCTGCACCCTGAAGCCTTTCAGGCATAAAGAGTAAGATGGGCAAGAAGAGAATGATATTCTCCATTTGGAGATTTCCAAACAACAGAGTTTAGAAGATGTTAGATCTCCAAACATCTTCAGAGTTCCTTACCTTCATTTGTTACAGTACCATAATAAATCATACATGACAGAAAAAAAAAAAAAAATAGAGGTAGCTCCCAATTGTCACTCTGTCTACAAACAAAACTTGGCTTATGTATAAACAACTTATTTGATCTGTTTGCACAATGATGAGTAAATAGCATGAGAAAATGCAAAATAGATTTTGGGGAAAGAGAAGGCAGGTGGAGGAGAATAACAGGACTTTCCTCTAAAAGCAGTACAGCTTCTGAGAGAACCTTAGCTGAGGCCTCAGGCAGAGGCAACCATGTCAAGGATTCAGTGTGGATATGTACAACCAACAAAGTAACAACAGGTGCCTTGAAAGCCCAGGCCAATCTCTGAGTAGATCAGATATGGAGAAAATACAGATCTCAAAGCAGTAAGGGAGAAAACTAATTGACGGTGCTCATAAATAATAAAATAATATCTTTGCTTTGTAGCCTTATCTTTCAGGTTTCATGGATATTGAGGTGGCTAGGGTATTTGCAAATGTTGGAAAGAAATGAAGTAAATTTGCCCCCAGACATGTACAAATCCATCCCATACATCTTGATAAACCATTAACAAAGAGATGGAGATAGTCTAGTCCTATGTTTTCATTACTTTATACACCTAACATCATCCATCAACTAAATAATTTGAGCATGAAAAGTCAAATCAATAAACGAGTGATCTCAGCTTTTTTGATTCACATTCTTATATTACATCATCTGTAAAACGTCTCACAGTACAGCTTGTAGTATGGATGTCTGAATCCAAAGATATTGGGGAGAGTATCTGTTGAAGTGATAAACAGCTATTGGTTCATATATCTACATTAAGTGGTCCTGATAAGTAAGCTTTCCAAATGGACTAGTACAATCATTCAGCACCATGGAGTGAGTGCATTACCTCATCAAATCTTTTGGTCTGTCACAATATCATGTTAACTCAGATTCAAGACCATTCTGCATTCAATGTCTGATTTTCCTTGCATGCCCTCTCCATCTCTGTTTCTTAAAAAGGAATATATAGATACTTAGGAAAAAAAAAGAGTCAAGGTCAGTCTGATTTCACAGGTGCGTTATAGAAAAAAATGTTTTGTTGTGTAGTTTTATATTCTCCTTGGCTCAAGGAAAGAAGAAACAGCACCTGAAAGAAAAAAAGGTGCAGTAATGTAGTAATAGAACAAGAAATAATTATTTTTCTATAATTTTTACTATAGCTTTCACCACTGTATTAAAGTCTTCCAACACAATACAAACTTAAAGCCACAGAAACTTACATCTTATCTGGCTAATACCTGATACACATGTCTAGTCTTCTGTGAAGCTTAAAAGGTCATTTGCCTAGTAGATGGCTATGCGTTTTCAAGAAGTTCTGTTACAGTGTCTAACTGTTACATGATTGAATCCAGATTACGATGAACGAAGGAGATGAGCACCATCACAGAATTCTATTCAAATTAGTTCATTAAATGCTTTTGGAAGCTGTTATAAGTGAGACTGAAAACAAGTGTGGTAGTACACAGAGGACCACAGCACTTCCAGAGCTTAAGTGTTAGGACCTGCCTTGTAAACAAGTAGGAACCTGTCAAGGCAAAAGGCAGGGAATGGTAAACTGCATTACAAACAAAACCCCTTACACCCAAGTTCACAAGCTTCATCTCTGAGAGCTTTCAATCCACCACCGCAAAATCAGAGTCATTATCTAGTGAGCGGGCCATACTACCTCTACCTCTTTTTTTTTTTTTTTTTTTTCTGAGGCAAGGTTAAATAGAAGTAACTGAGAGCATAAGAAAACAACCGCCATTCAGGTTTCTTATCAACATGTGTGTGGATCCAAGCTTTCTTAAACTCAGAACACCCATTTCTGTGAGCTTCAGTAGACTTTAAGTATTCTTAAAGCAATATGTTCAGATCTGAATTTTGTCTATCTTTGACAGCTGGAAGAGTCAAGAATACAGGTATTTTTCCAAGTCTATAGAGACTTCAGCAGTTACAATAGTTCCAAGCCATCCTAATAAAATATAGCACCCTGACTCATGTAGAAACTATGTGTAAAATTGGATTACAAAGAATAAATTTGTTTGGCAGGGAACAGAGTAGCAAAGTCACTGGAACATCCTGTTTGTGGTATTTTTTATGTATAGTCAGTATTTACTGTTTGTCTGGACTTTAAGGTACACACTAACACACGTTTTTTTATAGTGATCACTCTCCTGCAATGCAAATAACGTGTTCTGCTACGCCTTTCAATAGTCTGTGGATCATGTTGTTATTTCACTCTTGGAAAAAAAAAAATGTTAATAAAAGATAAGGAGCTTTTGAAGAAAGTGTGATTACACTATTTAAAACTCATGCATTTTGTAAGTTAAGGTTTAAACACATGTCAGGAGAAGTCAACATTGCATTATGAATGGTAGTGATTATGTTATCTGTAAACTTTGAAGCTTTACGTACTGATGTGAACAATTGACTCTGTTGTTTTGTCATTACCATCACCATTCCCCTTTCAGAGCTGCTGAACTGACTGCTGTTTGCATAGCAAGAGGTAAGGAAAGTTTGTTTTCTCGCTAATATTTCCTTGACTTTTTAGCCTGAGTTGATAGTGACTTTTCACCTTCCTGTCTGCTGCATTTTCTTGGCTGGATTATAAAATTGACTGGGTAGATAGCTTCTACACTTGAATCATCATATAAAGCATCAAGATCAGCTCCTAAAATAGCACAATTTGCTAAAGCTCATAGATTTTGTCACTACTTTGTTAGTCTCATTTCTTTGTTATGTTGGACTGTAGCACATGGCAAATATTTGGCCATCAGATCAATGTCTAGTAACTAAAAGACAAGAAGAAATATTTATTCTTTTCATTGATATATGGATTTTGCCTGAAAATGATAGGTACTTTTCTTATTTATTCTACAAACTGCATCATTTTGAGGGTTGCTCAAAGTAAAAACTGGGTTTTATTCAGCTTGTGTGTCCAATTAACTATACTAGAAAGCACATGGGAACCATTATTCCTTCCTACCCTGCCAGGCCTTCTCCAAGTCCAGCCTCCCTGCGTGGTTTTTCAAGGAGTAGAAGGAAAAATTAGTTTTTCACTCTTCAATGCTATTTCAAACAGAAGTGTAGAATAAGAGGAGGAGAAGTGGGAATTTCTTTGGCTAAATGGAGCTGAGCTAATAGGAAGGTATGTTATGACCCAGACAAAGCAGGGAGCAGAGAAAGGTTTTGCCATCTTTTCCTTCCAAAGAACTTAAGCCTCAGATTTACTTTGTGCACTCTGATTGGCAGTGGATATTTTCACTTTTTTTTGTTTGTTTCTTTTTGTCTTGTTTTTTTTCAAGTGTTAAATTATTACAATGTAGTTCATAAATATTTTTTTTTTCTTCTGGAGGTATCTAAACATATCACTATTTAACTACAGATTTTCAGTTCTGACTGCTCAGTTCTCAACACTTAACCTAGATCTAATTCTTAACAATAAAACCTATTGGGAAAAAGATGTTGATGAAAGTTCCTTTATAAAAATTCTGTGGATCCACTGTAGGTGTTGTCAGAAAACATACAGCATGCTTGCTTTTCCATAAAGAGAACCGTGAGAATTAATAAGCCAAGGAAGGCCCTCAAATGAAATCCACTACCCTGATATTTTGTTGTCCATAGGATTTAACAACAGAATGCATTGTTCACTGCAGCACAAGAGGAGCTTTTTTCTGGTGAAAATTCAAATGCATCAGAGAAACAAGGTAGAAGCTTCCCTTTCCTGCCACAGGACTAGTTCAACAGTAATTAAATAAACAAACAGCATTCAAATACTTTCAATATTTTTAGATAAATGAAATTCTGAATCAACTAAAATATGAAATAATGTAATCCAAGTTCTGACATTACTTATATATCTGCTGCTGTCAATATGATTTGCAGTCAAAGATTTTCTAGGGACAGACTATTGGTACTTCTAAGAAAATAAAGAGAATTAACTTCCTTCCTCTAGAAGAAGTGAGAATAGCATAATCCTATTCCAAAAACAAATTTTACAAAAGAAACTGTTTCTGTAGTAATGACTATATTAAGTGTTTCTCTGTATCCATTATAATGTGGTTTTTACTGATAAAAAGTCACATAGCTTTTCCTTATAAGAAGAAGGAAAACATAAGTTACAAAGCCATAACAGGTCACAAACTTGATCCAACATTAAATTTTGAATATGTTTACAGGTGTGAGCCACGCCAGTGGCAGCAATTTTATTTTAAGAAACTCTATGGGAATAGTGCCTACTTCTGCTGTTACCATATTTGTTTTGTCCCATTTTTCTTTGATAGGAAATTCTTTATTATAAGTACCAGAGGAGAAAAAAAAAAAACATGGGCAGATTTGATATTACATGTAACCACATGTCAAAATGCGGAACTTGCAGAGAAAGTCCCTGAATTTAGAAAGCCAGGAGAACTTCTCCTAACTTCAGATTTTCTGTCAGTGAGAACTAGAAATGTGATTTTAGAGAATGAGAACAAAAAATCCAGGTTTTCATGAGAGATCTGGCAGTCTTGGCATACTGTAAAGTAAGTAAAGCAATTCTGCCATTTATTGTGGTGGCAGTTTGCTTCAGAATTGAATACTGATGTGAGTGGATGACAAAGGGAACTAGAAAAGACCAAAAGACAGTAGTGAGCGCTAATCTGGGTCAACTAATGCAGCTATGGGAAAATGTACCAGAGATCAAAAATTCTTGCTTCCTTTCATCCTTGCCACCAGCAGGTTAGAAAAGTCCCATGCACCTAAATACGTGGGAACTATCTTTTATGGGAACTGCTACATGGCCCTCCCTGTGGTTATAATTACAAAATGTTGGAAGATTGTTTGTGGTAGAAGTGCTTGCGTTGAAGGAAGTAATTAAAGTATAGTTACGGTGTAGAGACGTTCTTCCAAAGAGGCATACAATATATGGGTATATTCTATTCCCCTCCAAATCTAATACCACTAAGGGATTGCTTTCTAGTTCATAAGTTGAATTTCCACTGCATAGCTGCTGAAATGCCTTGCACGCATTGTAAATGCAATTGGGTGTGCAACTGGCTGATGGGCTGGGCTCAAAGGGCTCTAGTAAATGAGGTTATATCAAGCTGGTGACCAGTCACTAACAGGATTCCACAGGGATCCATCTTAGGTTCAGTACTCTTCAATGCCTTCATAAATGACTTGGACACAGGACTTCAGGGAATACTAAGGAAGTTCACCCGTGACAAAATTGTGAGGAATTGCTGACACTCTTGAGGGCACAGAGGCCCTGCAGAGTGATCTAGACAAATTGGAGAACTGGGCAATCAACAACTGCATGAAATTCAACAAGGATAAGTGTCAGATTTTGCACCTGGGACACAGCAGCCCAGGCTATACATACAGGCTGGGTAATGAGATGCTGGAGAGCAGCTCCGCAGAGAGGGATCTGGGAGTTCTGGTCAACAGCAAGCTGAACATGAGCCAACAGTGTTCTTTGCAGCCAAGAGGGCAACCATGTCCTGGGGTGCATCCAGCACAGCATTGCCAGCCAGGAGAGGGAGGTGATTGTCCCGCTCTGCTCTGCACTGGTGCAGCCTCTCTTGGAGCACTGTGTGCAGTTCTGGGTCCCACAGGATAAAAAGGATATAAAGCTACTGGAGGGAGTCCAGAGGAGGGCTATGAAGTTGGTGAAGAGTTTGGAGAGGAAGCCATAGGAGAAGCGGCTAAAGTCACTTGGTTTGTTCAGCCTGCAGAGGAGTAGACTGAGGAGAGACATCATTGCAGATACAGCTTCCTCATAAGAGGAGGGGCAGGTGCTGATCTCTTCTCTCTGGTCACCAATGACAGGACCCAAAGGAACATCAAGAAGATGCAGCAGGGGAGGTTTAGGTTGGATATTAGGAAAAGGTTCTTCACCTAGAGGGTGGTAGAGCACTGGAACAGTCTCCCCAGGGAGGTGTCACGACCCCAAACCTGGCAATATTCAAGAAGCAACTAGACAACACCCTCAGACACATGGTGTGAATTTTGGTTTTGTCCTATGCAGGAACAGGAGTTGGACTCAATGATCTTTGTGGGTCCCTTCCTACTCAGGACGTTCTATGATTATAATATTCACCTGCTATAATGGAAGTGGATTAGTACAAACATGTCTGCTGCTTACTCTACCACTCCACATAGTAGTTAGCAGGGTAGATGTCTACTGTTTTGTGAGAGATCTTCTTCTAGACCCAAACTGAATAATCGGTTCTGGAGGACTGAGTAGGAAGGTAATTCTAGACATTCCTGAAATCAGGTTAGGTTGTTCAGGGAGTGCAGAATCAGAGAGGTGCAACAAGTTCCCTTCCAGAACCCCTACAGTTCTCAGAATTGTAATTTTGATAATTCAGCTCAAAGAATCCACCTAGGCATGCTAGTGAGACAGAGAAACATTGTAACACTAGGTGATAGCTGCTTTTATATCAAGAAGTATCTATGTTAGCAAGTTCTAAGAACCTATAAACTAGTTTTTTACTGAGTCACTTTGGTACACAAATGTTACAGATATCAATTATTGCTAAGCAGTTCCAGCAGAAGATTTAGATCACTCCAGAAATAGTAAAGTGCCAGTAGATAGAGAGAGAATCAGTGTGAAGAGATTGTGGACTCAAGGGTATCGTTTGAGGTTCACATGTTTTTAAAAGTGGTGTAGATTCTTGAATATACACCGTTCCTTTTTTTTTTTTTTTTTTTTTTTTACCAGATCATCAGAGATAACTGTATGAAATGTATTTTATGAATTACAGATTTTTTGATTTTTCTTTACTTTGAAGCTGATCTCTGGTGCTTTTTGATTAATGAGACCTTATAATTTGAAAACCTTAAGTAGCCTGAATTGCAATCCCAAAATATTTCAATGTTTTTCTCATTTTATCAGAAACGCTGCTTTGGGATCAGTGTAAGGAACACTGTTGGTTTTGCAAACATGCTTTTGGACTCTTGAATCCAGCATCCTGCATCCAATCTTAGTACACAGTCCCTTTTATTCAGAGAGAGATCCCTGTCATCTCTCTGTCGTCAGCATGCACCTACCTCTTGTGCATCTGCCATTAGAAAGGGTACAAAGACAAGAGACATATGCAGATCATTTCCTGAGGAATTCCACTAACAGGGCAGTAATTATGGAAGCAAATTGTCTCCTTTTCACCATAATTTGACCTTTCTCCTCAAAGCAGTTGTTAACTCACTTTGCAATTCCTGTACTAATACTTCTCTGCATGACCTCAAAAACTTCCACACTACACTGTGTCAAATGCTTTTAGTCCAAATTAAAATGGCTATATTTCTTATCATATAAGTATACCTAGCTATTCTGGCACACTCAAATGTCATGAAATCAGTTTTTTCATTAACTGATGTATCTTTAATAATTTGTGATTCAAAATCCATTCAACAGCTTTTATATTATACTCAGTAATTCCGTTTCTTTGCTTATAAAATGGCAGCCATAAATACCTGACTTTCAGATACTAGATGACAATGCATTTGCATTGTTAAAATGCTTTGAGATCCTTCATAGAAGATGGTCTGAAATGCGAAGTACTGCTATCATTTTTGTCATATTCTACATTCAAAGAAGTACCTCCAACAGTTGTGTTACATGTAAATATCACTTCTGTAAATCAAAGAATTCCTCTTTGAATGGATGGTTTCATTTGTAAATGTTCTTTTTAAATTAAAATACTGTTTTTCTATTTGTCAAACTTTGACACTTCTATAAGCTGTCAATCAAGATAAAATAAATTCACACTGTCCTGTCTTGCATGTAAGATAACAGGCTTTGATCAAAAAAGATAAAGGTATGTCAAACTTTATCATCAGCACTTAACATTTAAAGAATAATAGAAATACTATATGTATGGCTTTGTGTTTTCTTTTTTCCTAGATTATGTAGGAAGCCTAAATGTCTGTTCTTTACCTGTCTATGTGCCCAAGAGAGAAGGTGAAGAGAAATTACTGAAAAGAGAAAAAGTTTTGCATGATGAACTTCTTTCTTGAACTGCTGTGTATTCAATGGAAGTATCTTTGCATTTTTTCAGGATTAGTTCCTGTAGATTTTAAGAAAACCTACATGGAAAATATTATATAAGAACTATTTCAAAAATCCATAGAACCAAAGAAGGTATTCACTTTCTCATTGTTATATAACATTTTGATCTATCTCAAATAATTTTATAATAAATTATCATTATTATTTTAATTAATAATTTTCTTTTAAAAAATAAAATATGTAAATACTTTTTGTATCAACTAAACCCCCATTATTTAAAATATAGAATGTGAAATGCTGAAAAATTAAAGCATAATAGATCTTTAATAAAGCTGAATAACATTGTCTGGGAAAAATTTAGGAGAAAACTACTGCTCTGATTGTGTAAAGTAAATAAACATGAACTTAATGAAACTCCTGGGCAGTTTCACTGAAAACTCTTGAGCTGGAATTGTCCCTTAAAGATTCTGAGAACGCATTTAATGCTCATTAAGTCCATAGTAATGCATTTGGCCACGAGATTGCCTGAGACCGCTGACACCCTGAGATCATTCTTACGACATTACCTGAATTGTTTATTCAGATAATTCCTTAGAAATCTGTTGTTTCAAAGTTCTTTCTTTATTATTATTATTGTCCTACTGTAAAAAAACAAAACAAAACAAAACAAACTCAGCCAAAACCAGACATGTTGTCAGTCTGTATTTGTTTCTGTATAAATAAGTTCATATCTGATAAGACCATGTTCTCCTCACACCCTGAAACACCAGAAGGGTTTTCCTTGAGCTATTGTTTTCCTTTGAGTTTGTTTCATTTGAAAAGTCTGTTATAAACTAATTCAACATAATAATTTAATGAAACTCAGTAAAAAAGTTAACACACTAGCACAATATTCATAAGTAATATTACAGCATCATGCCTTTATTTTAAAGACATACAACATTCTTCTAACATGGGAATACCTATTCTTACTTTGGTTGTCAGAGTTATTTGCAGAAGACCCAAAGCTATGTAACAAACCGTAGAAATTTGTCATATATTTATAGGTGATCATGAGAGGAAGGCAGTGAAAAATATAACTAAAATTGAACCACCTATTACAGCTACACGACAATTTTAAAGGAATATAACAGTTATTTTCTTAATTAAAAAATTATGAGTAACAGTAGAGACCAGATTATAGCACTTTTTACTTTCTAACATGTCTTAGTTCTCAGTCTGGGGTTGCCTAGGAAGGACTAGGGAGCAGGGGAGCATCAGGGAGGGTAGTTGATCAAATTGAGTTTTTCTCTGTAGAATGCCTGGATGTAATTTCTAACTCCTATCAATCTGAAAAAAATCCCATAAGTAGCAAATAACAAGGGGACTGTTTGCAATCGTTACATACCTTGGTGGTCTACCATGGGTGACCTACACCTATTTCAGACCTACCACCCCCAGGACTGCCTTTCTGAGTCAGGTATTATTAGGAAACTTAAAATTACGTTTTCTATGATTTTTTTTTTTTTTTCAATCTTTAGTGGTTTTAGCTGGGCCATATAGATTTGTTTTCACTTTCATTCCATGTTTCTTGTATATGCCTAAGTTCAGATTGATAAATGTTCCTGGTGTTCCTCCCTGTCTCCACATGGCTTCCATTGTGAATACTCTTTTCCCTTGACTGCTGCCTAAGAAACCACCTTATTTCTTACTTACTCTCAAGCAATATTCATAAAGAAATTCTTAAAGTATGAACATTTTAAGGAATTTTGGTTTTAGGCATGCATCTCTTTCCCATATCACTGTTTTGAATTGTACAAATGAGCAGAGTGTGCTTACTGAACTTGATTCTAAAAGCAATTAATAATAAAACTTTTGTGAATTAGTACTTCTTCCTGTTTCAACATTGTGCTACAAATGATTTTTTGTGGGATAATAGTTTCATAATTACCTTTTGCCCATATCTGTTGTTCACCACCTTTTATTTCTCAGATACTAATGAATAAGATCAGTTACAAAGAGGGGAAAGTTGTAACGAAATTGAAACTTGGGAGCGTTTCGGCACTTTTACAGTTGCTGCTGAAAACTGTAGACCCAAATGGACTCTACTTCAGGTAGTAAAATGCAGCAAACAAAACTATTATTTTATCCCCTATAGGCCACTGTCTCTGTTCACTCTTATGTCATTGTGTTGGTTTGATACCCATAATAGGTTTAATAGGTTTGTCTCTGATGTTATTATTGGCTAATGATTCTGCTCTTCTCTGAGGATGGCAAAAATGAGAAGTCACACTGTTCTCCTGTTTTATGTAGCTCTACAGGGACAGCCTTAACCATAATGCTCCATGGGAGTATGTCATCCTAAATCAATAGATAGCAAGTTAGCCTTTAAAATTTGAATTGCTTGCTTCAGTTTTATAAATCAGGCTAGCAATTATAAGACTATCCTTGATCATCCAGTAGTTCAATATTTATCTTGATTCATATATTTCATACTTTAAACGTTTAAAGGGAACTGAATCAATGATTGATTTATAAAATATTGTCCATGTCCTTTATGCAGGAATTTATGTTTTCTAACAGAATAAACACTTGCCACTTGATGATGACAGCAGCAGGTTCTGTGTGACCTTGTTTCATTTAATCAACTGTTTTAACTATACCTGACTGATGATGTTGATCTTTAGGGATCTACCTTTCCAAAATCATAGGGAGGGACAAGAGAGTGACAAGTTTTACATTTCAGAAAGAATCATAAAGAAAAGACAAAAACATTGCAAAAAGTTTTATGGCTGCCAAACTTGCTTCTTGAAGTCAACAGTAAAATGTGCATGTTTTAACAAGCTCTTCAACAACTTTACATTTTTAATTCATTTTCAATTAGAGATCAAGAGATAACAAATGTAGTTAAGTTCAACATATTTTGAGCAAAAGAAAAAGTTTTTCTAGACTTTCTATGCATTTGATCTTCACTTCAAAATCTGTTCACCTCACTTAAAACAGTCTTTTAGCAGAGAGGGAAAAAATTATTGAAATCTTAGGAACTATGCTTTGGCGGATCATGTGCAGTGTTGCTTTGAATAACTAATCTGGGATACTGAATTCTCTTGGGTTTGCTTCTTCATCAGAGTTCCAGCTGCCCTCTGAGGTGGATGCAAAGTTTCATTTAAGTTAAAAAACTGAATATTGTCAGAGCTATTCCCCACTGTTAAAAGAGGTTCATTGTTTTCAAATTTAGAACTTTAGTTACTACTGCATCAATAAATAACTCATGATTTTCAGAGCAAATGCAAACATTTCACCCAGTTTGTTTGCATTATCTGAAAAATAGCTGGGAAATAAAAGATTTGCTCCAGAAGACTTTCAGATTATTTTATAATAAAATAAATTATTTTATAAAAGTAAGATTTAGTAAATCTTAAAAAGTAGTAGCAAACATTTGGTTAACTGAAAAAATTGTTTTCAAATATGTTTCTGTTGAACAACATTTTCAATAAATAAAAGCATATAAATTTTCCATTAAAGCAACAAGTACACACCACATAATCTGATCCAAATCTTTTGGTTCCTCACAATGGGAAAGTTCAGATGAGAAAATATACAAGACCTTGTGTAGATTTTATACAGCCAAAGTAAATATGAGTATATCTGTCCATTCCACAGGTGAGATGAGGGATAATGAAGAGGAAGTTGGGAAATATTAGATACCCACTGAAATACTTGAGTTTAGAGAAAACTGCACTTTTTGATCTTTACCGTACATGCCTATCCACACTGTATTTAGACACTTCCCTGCCTTCTGTTCATATCTACTTCTTCCTTTCAATGATTTCTTATTTTCTTTCCTGTGTTTCTGGTCTGTACACCTGAACACAAACTGGATATTCTGTTATGCTACAGACAACTATCATGTATTTCCTTCATATTCTAGGCTTCTTCCTTCTCCTCTTCAGCTAATATTTCCAGATTTACTAGCACATTTGCTAGCCAGGAGTGAGCCCGCTGGTAGTTACTAACACAGTGCTAAAAACTGTATTTGCTATACATATGTGGAAACTTGTTTTTCCAGAGTGAATCTACCACTATGGATACTGCTAATGGGAATAATAAACAGAAAGAAAAGCAAACAAGCAATGGTGAATCTTTGTATTGTCAGATATCTAACAAAATGTAGTCACTTCTATAGTGTCACTGGCATATTATCCACTTGTATCAGAAAACTACAATGTCTTGGATAAGAACCTGAGACACCTGCAGCTAACAGCCTACTTCTGCCTATCAGATGCAGAAGAAAATCAGGTGCCTAAATCAGGAAGATGTGGCCAACTAACCTTTAGCTTCTGTGGGATTTAGTGTCATTACACGGAAAGTTCATTTTTACATTTAAGCCATGGTCCTTAGTGAAGACTATTAGATTTCTTTTCTTTAACTATTCTAAGAGAAGCAAATCTGAAATAAACTCAGAGACAGCAATTCTGCACTGATCTGTAATGCTTGATTTTGATCTATTTGAGAAGCAACTCAAAAGTTGTGAACTGAAGAACCGAGCACAGAATAGAAGCTGAGATCAAACAAAAACTGTTTTTTCTTCCTGAGATTTCCATGCTTTTTGGTTGTCAGAGCCTGTTACACTATACAAAACATTTAAATACATGAATAAATACTACTGAAAATTAATTTGTGAAGACAACATCAATCACAAACAGAAGAAAATGAACTAAACGAAACTGAGTGACACACTGTGTTGTCTTCTTCATTCTGATGCAAGGTTTTACTTCTTGTGTCCGCAGCATAAAATAAAAGCATGGTCTTGTTTAACGTCTGGTTTATTTCACCATTTGTAAGTGCCAGGTAACACCCTGGATCAGGGAAGAGATGCTAAAGAAGATCCTCAGTGGTCTTAAGAGAACATCAGAATCTTAAAACATCTTTCAGTTGAACACCAATAATATCCAAGTTGCACATGTTAAAAAAATAGATTTTAAAAAACCAAAGAGGGATAAAATGACAACTGATAATTTTTCTACCCCTATTACTTGATATCTCCTCATGGTTTTCTAAGGTAAAATGGTGGACAGTAAAGAGACTTCAAGTGGGGTGTCAGACTGTTTTGTGTTCCCATTTAAAATAGACCTGTGATATTTTATATACTTCTCCTACACCTTCTTCTGAAGCTCCCAAACAACTGCTGTTTCAGGTTGAATACAGTGCAGGTGTGGCAGCTTCTGTGTTTCTATGTTCATTTGCAGTTTCATCAGAGTCCCAGTGGTGTTCACGGGAGGTTTGCTTCTGGCTTCTTTGCGAGTCCTCATTGTGGCAGTTAAAGATTGATTCAGTGAAACAGGTAAAGTCACATGTTCAAACCTTCCCAGAAAAAAAGTGAAATCTTTGCTCTCACTTAATTTTTTGCAGGACTTCATGATGACCATCTAGAGTGACAGAGGCAGATGAGAGACGTAGAAAATCTGTGGGTAGAGAATTTACCCCAACCCTATGTCAGACCTTTCTGATTCACCTGTTAAAAAGATGGTGGAGACATAATATGTCCTTCTGATCTGCAAAATCAAAACAAAAATGAAAGAAAACGTGAAATAATAAAACACTGAGGGAATGGTGGTAATAAAATTGATTTTCTGTGTCTAATTAATCTCAGGTTCTGTTTTGCCACACTACACCTTGAGTAGCTCCGCATCCTTAAGATAATTCCATTAACCTGTCCTGGAGTAAACACCTTCCAGAAAATCTTTCCATTGTCTTTCCTAGCCTTTAGTACTAAAGTATGCTGTTTATTTTACATTTTTAATGCACATTATCTGAGAAAGTAGTTTCTTCTTAATGTCGTACCTTTTGTGTTTTGCTTAGTTTTTGACTTAATTATTTCCATTCATTATCATTCCTATCTAGGTAGTTAAATACACATATAATTCAGGTGAACGGAAGTTAAATCTACCAGCTTTTTGAAAGCTTACATTCACAAAAGCTCCTGAAAGAAATCAAGAGCAAATTTACTGGCAAATGGGAGTTGGAAAAGAGATAACAGAAAGTTGTTTGAAATGCTTCCTCCTTTATTCCTAATCATAGTGTTTAATGTTATTTGTCAGGAAAGGTCTGGATTATTATGTACTGAAGGCAGTTTCTCACCCTTCTTGAAAGCCATAAGGATCATGAAAAGATACTAAGGAAGATTCACAGCAACCTGTTTATCCTGGGGGAAGAAAAGAAAAAATCCCAACACTCAAAATTTATATACCCACCAAAACTAAGAGATTCTTTTATAGTTTCAATACTGTGCATTATTTTCACTATAATAAGTGTAATCCATTTGAAGATATTAAAGTTCAATATTCATATTCTTTTTCATGCAAATCATAGCAGGAGATCTCAGATATGCACCTAATAAGAGGAAAAGGAAAAACTGCTACAGAGAATGGCTTGGTCTCCCTGGGCTATGTTGCTGATACAGCCATCCATCACTGAAAAGTTGTCAGTCATAAATTTGAATTGAAGGGAAGAAGTGACTATTTGGGCTGCCTGCTGCCTCCACAGAAGCCAAAAGGCTTCTCAGCGGAGTTTTGCTTCCTTCCCTCTATTCAGTAATGATGTGCTGCTTTCTCTTAGCATGCCAGTACTGGGCTAAAAATAGACAAGGAGAAAAGGCTTCAGCCATTTTAAAGAGCACAAGTGACATGCAGGCTGACCTATTGACTGCATGTGTTACAGCAGTAGGCTACCCAAATGGTGCCAGGTGGGGATTACACAGAACAGAACAACATCTGCTTCACTATCAGGGGCGTAAATGATAGTTCCTCATGTTATGCCATAAACAGCCTGGGGTAAGAAAGACTGGTAGAATTCCTGTCACAAATTAAACCCTTGCCAGCAGGTAGGTTCCTACTCCATCTGTCCATGAGACTAGCTTGAACAGCATAAAAAGCTTTATAAAATATTATCCAGAAAGATAAAAGGCAAATAATGCAATTTATTTATGGGCTTGAGTCAGAAATGAAAGCAAAATTAAATAGAAAGAGAAGTTGCTTTTTCCTTATGTTGAATGAAAACTGCTATTATGTAACCCATTTCTAAAGCCAGAGGCCAGATTTTTTTTTCTTTTTTTTTTTTTTTTTTTCTCAAGCTTGATTTATACACAAACAAAGCCATGCAGGCACAAAGTATGTATCTTGGAGTTATACCAGCCACAGGTCCCAAAACTGGATCCCAAAGTTTGAGTTGGTCACCCCCTTTTATACTTTAGTTCCTACTTTAATAAGACAGTCAATAATTCTAGTTATTCAGACCAAAGATAACTTTGTGAAGAAAACAATGTGAGATGCTTAATACTAAGTGCCTCCTTAATGCCTCAAATAAATGCCTAAGAAATAAATGTAAGTCCCAAGGGGCACTCAGATTTCAGATAGCTATCACGACTGCGTAAGCTGCATCCTACGGGCTAAATAGTCAACTACTTGCTAGACTTTTGTTTTTCTTGTACACAGATGAGTTTCTTAAATTGGTCCCACCTATTTTGAGATAGTAGATAAGCTGAAATCTCTTAATGGAAAGTCAAGGTGTGCAAGGACCAAAAACACTGATCTAGTAGAACTGAGTTAGCCAGTTTGAATTTGTTTCAGTTTCAAGAAGGTGAATATCTTCAATTCCAATAGCATTTCCATTCTTACTGTTGATCAGTTGTGACGTGTTTACAACATAAGTAAAACATACACTTGTATAATCAAGGGCAAACGCATATCAATTATCATTGTATTCTGTATGTGCTATTCTACTGTAAAACATGAAAAAATAAAGACATAGAATATGTCCAAGAAAACAAAACGTTTTGTCATCAAAACCCTGCCTGATATCAAATTTGAGGAATTAAAATATTCTAGAAATGCAAAACTGTTTTCATTGAGCAAAAATTACCAAGTGACTTGTGAGTGTGTGTTAAATTTAGAGGTGTCAGGCTCTCAGTATTTTAAGCTTTACTTAAAGCAAAAAGAACTTTCAAGAATGGTTAGTAGAGGTCAATTTTTAAGTATCTGGATTCCTAAAAGTGTGAATCAGTCCTAATGTGCTTTTCAATGTCATTGTTATATTCTCTCCCAACAGTTTTGTCTCAATATTTCAAAATAATCCTACCTTCAATGAATTATTTTTAGGATCAGACATTAAGTATCTGAATAACTTAGACTATTTTTGAAAATATTTCCCTTCATTTGGTCCAATAATCAAACATTGAATCAGAGGATCATAGAATCATTTAGTTTGGAAAAGACCATTAAGATCATCAGGTACAACCATTAACCAAGCACTGCCAAGTCCACCACTAAGCCATGTACCTAATTGCCACATCCAGGGATGGTAACCACTTTCCTGGGCAGCCTGTTCCAATGCCTGACAACCCTTTTTGTGAATAATTTTTTCCTAATATGCAATCTAAACCTCCCCTGGCATAAGTTGAGGCTACATTCTCTCGCTCTATCACTTGCTACGTGAGAAAAGACACCAACACCCCCCATGCTACAACCTCCTTTCAGGTAGTTGTAGAGGTAACAGCCTCAGTTACCTTAGCCACTCCTCACAAGGCTTGTTCTCCAGACCCCTCACCAGCTTCATTGCCCTTCTCTGAATTCTCGTCAACACCTCCATGTCTTCCTCGTAGTGAAAGGCCCAAAACTGAACACAATATTCAGTTATTCACATCAAAGATTTTTTGTGAGTCTAGGTTTATAAATACATTTATTAAAAGTCTGCTTGTGAAATATATAGAGTATTTATTTATTCATTTATTTATTTAGGATCATAATAAGTATTCTGTCAGAGATATCTTAAAATTTTACTTTTGAGAAATTCACTGTCTCATCATATATTCTTAAGTAGTTTTCTGAAACAGCAAACTGCATTTATTCTTCAGCTCATCTTGTGCTCCCCTCAAAACATTACGTTGGAAAACCTGACCTAAATATTCTTTACATGCTTTCAAGCTAACCATGAGAGAAAGCACATCTCCAGCTTCCTGAATGAGAAGAAGTAGTAGATTTTCTAATTCCTTAAAGAAAACCTTTTGTGTATAATGTTGTGGGTTGGGTTTTTTTTTACCAGAACAAGCCAAGCTGGCTCTCACATTCTAACACACAATATAAACAAAAATTGTAACTTTGGTCAGCATTGTTGAGATTAAAATATCAAAAAATGTTGTAAAACCTGTGCATGGAGTCATAATTTATGCCATCATTATTAGAAAATGGGAGCTTTTAGTAGAATAGTAATACAGGAATGGTTTTACTCAAGTAAAAGAGGAGTCCAGTGCAACTGCAGGAACCAGAAATTATGGAGAAAATTGAATTTAGGATCTGATTGTTTTTCTTTAGGAAAATCAAAATTCAGGAGCTATTCCAGTAGAATTGAACATAAGATTGAGTCAGTTATATTTTGGAAAATGATCCCAAAAGACAAAGCAATAAAAAGGCCAAAAAATTAAGGAATAAAAACAATGTATTCAAAAACAAAATAAAACATGACATGTAGTACACTTTCTGTATTATAACTTACAAGTAAATACAGTAATATAAATAAAAAGTGAAGATATCAGTAATTTTCTCTTGGAGCCATTAATTATATTGCTATTAATATGAACTCCCAATGAACAAGAGGCTTTCATTGCAACCTACTGCTGCTGTATCAGCCTGCTATTGATCCATCACTGCCTTCATAATGCAATGGTAATGGTTATCGTATGATATCTGCTAACACCCAAGATGATGTATGGCAGTCATACTTTCAAGATCTCTAAGAGTACATCTGCATTTGTTGCTGACTTATTGGTCCCAAAGCACAGGGGGAAAGGGAGGAGAGAGAAGAGCTTAAAATGAGAACTTCAAAATTAATTTTTGAAGTGTTGAATGTGTCTGTGCATGAAGGAGAAGAGAAAATCAAGTAGAATTTTCAAAATGAAACTTCCAGACCAAAGAATATAAAAGTTACTAAATGAACAAAAAGACTTTTGAATGTGATGGCCTAAAAAAAAATCAAGAGGTGTTCAATATGGTAGTATGCGGAGCCGCTGAGATATTTATTGGTTTCAGAAGTGCTATAGATTGTTACTTTTTTATTTAAAAATTAGCAAGTTTCATTCAGGTGTCAAAATAGAGAAAATGCATATTCTTAATGATAATGACACCTAAACATGGCTAGAGGGGCCTAGAAAAAATACTATAGCAGCTTTTCAGATAGGTGGATTATAGGTCACTGATGACTGGAGGGACAGAAAAGCATTCCACTAATGACCACAGGGCCACAGAATGGCTGTGCATATGCTGCTCATATGGAAAAGCATAGGATGAAGCTGCAAGTTTCTGGTACTGGAGCAAATGAATAAGGACCTGCCAGCCAGCCTTCACTCTCTGCCCACCAGGGGATGTTTCGTGGTCCATCCTTTAGATGGAGAAAAACTTCCTGACTTGGTTAAGATGTATAGCTCCAAGAAAGGAGTGAAGTTAGAGGACATTCAGCTCTGGAAGACATCTACTTTCAACCTGGTTAATTTTATGTGAGTTTGCCCTTTTCCTTTGTAATTTCTTCCTGTGCAGGTTGTGTCGTTCCCTCTAGTCTGCTGACTTTAGGCCATGATTTTCCACAGGGGTCTATCTATTCCCATCAATGTAGTGAGGTCTCTTCCTGCCTAAAGAGCATGTGCTTTCTATGTTTTGCAGTATGCTATGCACATTTTGTATGATGCTTTGAAAATCTCAGTCTCAATGCCTCCTCAACACACTAGGATAAGCAGTACATTTCTTTCACAAGACATGCACTGAAAGAGAGGGGATGTGTTGTTACAGACAGTAAAAATTAAGCTATTGCTAAGCCATTTATTTTAAGAGTAACCAGAGTAAATAAGCATTCGTCTGATCCCTGATTTGGGAAGGAAAAAGTCTGTAGAGCAGCCTATAAGTAGAGGGACAATATATCATTTTGAATGCAAACTTATTTTTTATAAAACTGATGGCATACTTTTAACTGGGCATAGGCTTTGCCGAAATGACTAATTCTAAATTATCTCAGTGTTTCTTCATAATACTTCACATTCTATATTACCTATCCAACCAAGTGTTAGCATCCTAACTTAGTAATCTACTGCATTTTTTTATGCTTTCAGCTGTCCTTGCTCAGGGATTTGAATGGGCATCTAGTTAGACAGCTATCTCAATCAGAAATGTTTGACTGAGTATCTACACATAGTGTAAAATATTAATTATCATCCATCATCTCTCTAGAATAAGAAGCCAACTTGTTTCGTTACTTTTCTTGACCACCTTAAATCTAAATGTGCATCTCCAACAGTAAAGCCACTGAAAATTTAGCTCCTTTGCCCTTGGGGTTCCTAACAAAATCCACTCTGTTCATCAAATACTTATGGATTAAAAGCCAGAATTGTTTTGTTCGATCATTTACCAGGCATGAGCTCTTTATTTTTTTTATTTATGAAATCTTTTCCTTGACTGTCCAGTAATAATCAGATGGAATCTACTTAGAGCTTCAAGAGACAAAAAAAATTGCTATACATTCTATGTCTAAACTTAACAGAAATTGTTAGATTTCTCCAATACGGAAATGAAACATGGTAAAAGTAAAAATAAATTAATAAATAAATAGATAGATAAATAAATAAAGATCTAAGCATTATGGAATTAGTTAGTTAAAAGCTAATGATAAGATTTATGCTTGCATTACATTATTTACAGACATTAATGGGGCTCTGGAGCCATAGGTAGGTGTTTGCCAGCAGGGAACCATCCTTCTGCTTTCCATACATGCAGGTCTCCAGGCAGACCCCAGGCAGCTTGTCTATGCTGGCTCCCCTGTGCCCTGAAGTGTGCTCCCTCAGCACTCCTGGACCCTGTTTTCACATTCACTGTCATTTGAACAGCAAATCTTATTGTAAGGATGGCCTTGGGGGCTATTCTCAGAGGACAGTCTAGACGTACATTATTGTGTACAGTCCGTCTCTTTTGTATACAAGAGAGAAAGAGTTCAATGAAACTTATTTCCTTATCCCCATGTAGCATCCTGTCAGGGACCAAGCAGGGAAAGGATGGCTGTATACATTTTATAAAGGAGCTAGGAGCATGTAGTGATTATACCTGTATCTCCACTATCTGACTTGATTTTGTACCTTTCACATACTCTAAGCTTAGTTTGTCTCATTCACTCAGGATGCAACTTTCTTGAACTGCTTTTTTTTTTTTTTCTGTGTTAACTGTAATGTTTATTAGAAAATAATGTTAACTTTTCTTCCTCATCCAAAACCACTAGTAAGCAGAAAGTTCCGCATACTTATTCCATGGAGAAAAGTAAAGCTAAGAACTCGAACTCTTATGCTTGTAAAACACAATGAATCATCTTTTCTAGGAAACCATTAACTCTCAGTAACATTTGAGTGTAAGAAATCATATTTTGTCTGCCTAGTCTACTCATATGTTTATGTTTATAGGCATTTGGGCTGCCACATACTTCTGCTGAGCTGTTGCAGAGTTGCTGTGCTTTATAAAGAAATTGTCATGTTTTGTGAAAAGATGTCTACATTTACAAGAGACAGAAAGAGTTGTCTGAGGTGAGTTTTTATAGTGGCTAAGCATTAAAGAGAATTTTATGAGAAAAGATTTTTTTATAAATACATCTTTGAGGTCAAAAGAATAATATAGATGTAAACCATTATAACCAATATGCTAAAGAAAAGGCAGCCACGTATTGTGAGCCACGTATAATGACTGAAACACTGAAAGAGAATTCAGAGAATTCTAGTTACTAAGAAATTTGAGTAAAAATATACAAATTTTAAAGTAATAAATTCTATGCACATTTGGTTTTGTCAAAAACCCATATACAGTTCCCCAGTAGCAAACTTTCTTCTGCTTTATTCTTAGGAATTCTTGAGTCATTGCTTGACTCAAGTTATATCATCTTTATCCTTTTAGAGATAATTTTTCCAGCTGGAACAGTTTTAGGTCCTTCTTTAATCACTACTTGATCTATAATCCTTCATTATTTGTCAATGTAAAGAAATTATAATATGTGCTAGACTACCCAAATTTTGTTCTTAGGAGGTATTACTATATTCTGAATGTACAATATCTCTGAGTGATTGGCACACATAAATCTGTATTGTCCATTTAGGAAAGTCCTACTAATAAAGTCATTAACTATTCCTCTTGAGCCAAGCCTACAATTATTCTTTAACTGTGAAACATAGTTGGAAAACATGAGTTGGCAAAGCACATAATGTTCATATCTCCCCAATCTGAGCATAACAAGTAGTCCAAAATGCACAATCATAGGTGAATGAATAGCTTCAGAAAGCATTTCTATTTCCTGATCCTACATTCACTAAATTATGCTTTAAGTAACCTAATGACATGGTTGGGTTTTTGTTCTTGTGTTGAATGGCTTCTAACCTCTCAAACATAGGAGAAGCCCCAATATACAGGGTGTTTCAAAAAGAAGAACCCAATTTCAGAGCAGTACTATTAGGTAAATGGGTCTATCTTTTAAAAATACTCTGTACAATAATAAATTAACCCATGGTGAAAAGTACTGCACATGCATTCTGTAAATACTGAAGTTACATGGCCGACAGGTACTAAATAGTAAGTACTCAGCTTATCTTTCAGATGCTTGCTTGAGTTTGCAATGTTAGTGTCTAGGAAAAACAACGAATTCGAGCTTTACAGTAATTCTAAACTGAGCAGATATAGTATCAGGGAAGGACCTGCAAAGTTTGAATCTTCATTGCTTCATTTGGGACCTTTGTCTGCTCAGCTGTCATCTAAATTTGACAACATATAAATTCCCAAAGCATCTAGGATTTTGCCAGTGAAGCTTTTTACTCAACTCGAGTACCTCTTCTGGAACTGTATGCCACCACTTGAGTTGTGATGTTATCAGGCAGCTTGATACTTAAATTCTAAGATTCTTGAAATAAGCACTGACCCATCAATTTACTGTGTTCTGAAAGTCATTCCAGAAATTTATCTAGAACAAGTTTATTGGAAAAATCATCACAGAAAGCAGAAAGATGGAGACAATTTCAATTTTCATCCAATGCTTTACTTCAGAGGTAAAAGACCAGCTTCTTTTCTCTTCCATTGCCTGATTTGCATTTGAGTTTTGAAGTCAGTTATTGTCCTCGAATCCTTAAAAGTAATCTATAAGATATTCTGAGTTGGTGCCTTATCTGATGCACATTCTGAGACAGGTCTCTTAATCTCTCATTTAACTTCATAGAAAATCCTCAGCTATTCAGCACCTTTTTCTGGGTCCCACATCTATGTGCCCAGGCACAAGAAGCAAATGTTCTTGTGATTTCTTTGGGCTGCTGAATATTTAATTGTTTTACACAGATTAACTAAGGGGCAGCAGGAACAGACTTTATACCTGATAGTCTCTTGGACACTTCTTTTTTTTTATGGTAAATACCTCCAATATAGAAAATGCAAATCTGACTTTGAAATTTAATGGTTGATATATTCTCTTTGATGTTTGAGGAGGGGGAAAATCCAAGAAAATATAAAAAATAAAGCTTGGTATCTTGGATAAGGTTGGCTAACTTCAGTTTCGGATGAGGCGGGGGGAGGATCAGTTGTGAGTTACCCTCCCCTGCAAAAGGAGACACTTTTCTACCATCTGGACACCTAGTAGAACTGAAGAGCAATGTGGTGTCCTCAGAGCAAAAAGAGTGTCTGAGAGTTTCTCTGCAATTGCCTTGGAGCTCATATAAAACCAGCTTCCTCCAGGCCCTAAAAAACCCTTCCGTAACTGCCACCTCCTTCTCACTCATGACTTTTTTTTGTCCTAGTGGCTCTTCCCACTCATAGAAGAAATTCAGAAATCTAGGGCTTCACCATTGTCAGCGGTAGTTCAAGCCCCTGTGACCACATGGTACCCTCATAACCCATGTTGCATGCTGCAGAGTTAAATAGGTCAGCTATATTGTTTGATTAATTATACTTTGATTCAGTGGGGTTTGAGCATGTGCTTATCACAAGCTGTGCTTTATTTTGAGAAAAAAAAAAAAGTAACTTATAAACAATTATGAAAACAGAAGAAACAGCCACCTATTATTATTATTATTATTATTATTATTATTATTATTATTATTATTATTATTGCTATTGAAGATATCATAGGGCAGATAATGTACTGACTTGAAAAATTCAGAGGTGAAAAATTCAGATAGGCTATGAATGTTCATAGACTTCTGTAATACAAAATAGGGAAAATATTAAGATTTTAAGAGAACGAAAACCTCTGAAAGTGTTTCTCTTGATGACTAAAAGATGAATTTGTATTTCTACTTTAAATTAAAGTTCTAACTTCGCTACTTCAGATCCTAAATGCAGGTATAAAGAATGTGGACTTTGGAACTTTTTTTTTTAACTTTCTTCACAGACATGGGTGTTGTAAATACAATCTAGAGCAATATAATGTAATTATGTTATTTTAAGACTACTTGCAAGGCATGACTTACAAACCTACTTGTTAGGTAACTTGGTTATAAAACCCTCTTAAAAGTCTGCAGTTATACGAAAGGATGTTATGATGCAAACCAGGCTAACCCCGTAGCTATAATAAATCAGATGCTTAGGCAGCATCTGCATTTAAATTAAGCTACCATAACCTCCTTTCACTAAATTTAATTAAAACTAGGTTATTTATATTTTTCTCTAAGGTACTGACACCCTCTGGAATGACATTGGTACTAATTCTACAGTGTAGTTTCACTGAGAGCATCAAATGAGGGTAAGGTCTATCATGTCTACAACTATTTTAATAAAAGAAAGTTGGATTTTTATAAAGTTTGATAATGTAAACATTACACAAATTTCTGATTTCATAGCAAATTCCTGCACAAATTATCTTCTGCTAACTTAAATATGCTTAAGGGTCTCCCGTTTGGTTAGGCTGATAGAGGTTGCAGACTTTTGGTTCAGCTTAATGTCATTGTTCTGGCAGTCATATCATGAATCTGTAAGTACTCAGATCCCCAGGCTGAAACAAAAAGCTTACAATGACATTAAAACATTTTTATGGTTTGTTTTTTTTTTTTTTTTATAGACAAAAAAGATATTTCTCACATTAAGAGATCACTTTCAATCCTGGGGGAGTTTCTTTGTGAAACTCATATGAGAAGGAGAAAAAATGTTAATTGAATCTTCTCATTTACACCTCCCATCTGTTTTGATTCCAGCTGCATCTGTTTGGATACTTGAGATGCAGGTCAAGCTAACACTTAATGGGTCTCAGCTGATTACCGTAGTAAATTAATAAAATGGCTACAAGTAGGAAGTACAACTGGAAAACAAGCTTACACATTTGTATTAAAGAGAGAAATTTTAAAGCTATTTTTCTTGGCTTTCAGTTTATCAGAATAATTTTATGGAAAATAAATGCATAATTGTCTTCCATGTGACTTTAACCTCTTTTTTGAGCTATGCAGAACTTTGTCCACTGTGCTTAAATAGTGACTATGCCTAACTTCACTTATTTTCTTCCAGAGCTGAAAGTTTTCTGTCCCTCCTCTTTTTTTTTTTCTTGTTCTGTATATTAACATATATTTTAAATATACTCTTGCAGTCTGCAGGGTCCATCTGAAGATATCTGATAGGATTAGATTTTTGATGGTGTTTAACACTCCATTTTTTGAAAACTAACCTTCTTTCCAGTCTGTTGAGGAAATGTAACTGCAGTAACTTAATGACGTAAGTGAAACATATTGTTTAGACCTAGTAAAGGATATTTCTTCCCTTCTAAATCTTTCTCTCTTTAAAAATGTTATTCTCCTACAAAGATGAGCTTTCTGCTTTGTATTGCTTGCATGATATTGCTAGAAAGAAAATATAGTTTCCTAAGGAAGAAAATTCACTTATAAGATTTACGTTATCCAGCTTCATGTCTCTAATTGTTTTTTTTTTATTATTATTATCCCTTTAGCAGATGGTGAGAGAGAAAGGAACTCATTGCACCTATGGTGGACACTAGTCACAGAATAAAATATTTATATATACACATGTATGTATTAATAACTACTATTACAGCTAAGTCAATATGGGAGATCTAACACATTTCTGTTCTGTGAGAACTTCTAAGTGCAAAATTGTGTATTGTCCAACATGAAGATGACATTTATGAGTATGCTGAAGGTCTGCTCCCTTACTCTGGCTCACCATGATGGAATCTGTGCTCATGAAAAGTTTGCTACGCTTAATGGAAGGAATTTTGTGCCACAAAACTATGGGGTGCTCTTTCAGAATCACCAGTGTGAGTAACAGAAGGAGGAGAAATTATGGGAGAGTCAGAGGCCATAAAGAAGTCAACGGAGGGGTCACTGTGGTAAGTGCTAACAAGTGCACGCATAACAAAAAAAAATGATGGCTGTTCTGAGAACATTAATCAAATTAGGCATGTAGGTGTGCAAAGACGGAAATGTGTATATGTTAACAGCCTGGTGAAGGTGGACAGGAGCGTCCTTCAGCTGTTTAAACCTTCAGAGGTTTAAAAACTGAAGGAGACAACAAAGAATCCAGGTATAGAATTAAACTAAAAGAACATTAATAAACTAGTCACTTTAATGGATTTTCCGACAAAAGTTGGTAATATGGAAAAAAAAAAAAAAAGATTATGTTGATGTCGAGATTACAGGGTGTAGGCAGGTGAGACAGAGTTGACAAAACTGCAAATCAGGATGCTTTTCTTGAACTTATGTGGCAGGCATTTAGCTGAATGGTTTGGATGTCATGAGCTCTGCCTAAGATAGAACAATAGGAATGTTGCCTAATTATTAAAGATGTCAAATGAGATGCAGTGTTGATTATCATCAGCATCAGTGTAGAAGTTAACAGTATAGTGTAGATAAGAGGAGTAAGGAGGAACAGAAGAGAGCTGAGTGCCAAGGAATCCATGTGTAATAATTCTCTTCTTTTTCTCCCTATCCTTTTTTTAAAACAAAGTTCTCTAGCTTCACCTAGCAATGATGACTTTCCTCTGTATTAATCTTGTTCTAGGAACTCATACTCTAATTGCCTGTACTGAAGCATTCCTAATTGTTCTGTAAATGGTTTAGGCAGATGCTTTTCTAAACAAACTTATTTCTAAATTTCTTTGCATCAGTGTGAGGTTCAGTTCCTAGTACATAATTGGTTACAATGCTAAACATATAATCTAAATCCATAGAAAAAAAGTTTGAGATTGACTCAATATCAAGAATCAGAATGACAAACAGAGGCACAATAAGATCATGCTTTATAGGGGAAAAAAGAGGCTTTGAAAATATTTGGGGTTTTGCTTCAGAAATATTTTGAAAACTAGTTAGTAGCTCAACTATTGAAACAGCACATAGAAATTTAGACGAGGGCATATTCTGGTCACTGCTCAAATTCTGGCTGGCTTTAACATTCTTTAAATAAATGAAAATAGCATTCCTTCAGAATGTCAAAACCTCTATGAAAGTGAAACTGTGACACTCTTTGAATGTTTCTGTTACCTGATACTGTGCAGGCTACTGCCCTGCACAGGGAGGCAAGTGAGTCAGGAAGAGCTAGCCCAAAAATACATGAAGGTGCACTTAGTGAAGGGTATATGGGAAGGAAAGACAACAACAACAAAGAAATAAGGAGAGAGGAAAAAAAAATGGGGGGTGTGGGGGGTGTGTGTGCAAAACAGCAAACCAAACCAACAAAAAACAACACACACACAAAAACCTCACAAACAAAAAAAAACTCCAAAACAGTAGAAAGAGAAGCCAGTGGTTATTCTTTCTGATTACTAACAACTCCCTCCTTTGCCATTTCTCTGCCTTGTTTATATTCCCTTGAGGATACCCACCAGCCTTGAGTTTTTACATAAATGCTGCTGAGGGCCTGTCATTTTACACAGATGATACTTTGCTCCTGCTTATTGAACCATAGTCTGACTGACAGAGAAGTAGCAGAGGACTGTCAAGGCTTAGCAAGAGAAGAGTCCTACTGCAGCACTCCTGACATTACTTGTATTAAGGTCTCTCTTAGAAACCTCCATTCTTCTTCTTCTCACCAGGTACATAGATGTTGAATGCAGAGAGGTACTTCTTAAACTAGCTGCCCTTTTTGCTTTTTATACTTTGGAACTACATTTATTAAAAGGTGCCGCAGAAGAGGGAAAAAATGTTAGAATTAATTCATAGTGGAATTCTGAGATTCACAGAGTCATGTCCATAATTAATTTGATGTCTGTTTTACATATTGAGTATTCATGAACATGTACACAGAGTAGGAGTCACAAAGATAATCTTTTGGATTGTAAAAAAATTGCTACTAATGAAGCACTACATTAATATCTAGCAGACACATTGAAATATTTTTCTCATTAATTTCAAAAGTCGTAATCCTTTCATACACTTATTTAAGTGATCTTTGATATCTGAAAAAGCTAAATGCATCTTTTAAACATCTTTTTTTCCTGATACCAATAATCAGAGTGATCAATGTTTTGAAACTGATAGTTAGTGTGCTCCTAAGGATCAGCCTCTCACACCTTCAAAACAAGTACAGAATGGGATTATTATAATGATCTTACATCACAGGCAGAAATTGTTCATAACAGCTTTTATAATCAGGTTATATCCAGTAGAGTTTTGACGTCTAGATGAAAGAAAAAAAAAACCCAGTTGCTCCAGAAGTGACATTGCAGAATAATTGCAGATTATAACTATATTTATCTATACAATATATACTTATAGACACATTTATTTAGAAATATCTAAGAAATGCATTTTTTGTGGCTGATTTCCACTTCCAACTTCCACATAAGTACCAGAACAACATGGAGAAGCTATTTCTATGACAGTTTCTGGCAGGAATAAGTCTGGTCTTTACTTCCCTGTTGCTCATTTTCATTGGTGGGATTTACTACATTTAAGAGTGTGATCTTTCATTTTGGTGGTTTACAATAGCATCTCAAGAAACTTTAATTAGTATCAGAATTTCAGCAAAGCTCTTATGTGAAATTACATTTGTAATACCATTAAAAGCTTTAACATTCTGCTTTCTCTTTTAGCTGCAAAGAAAGATTCCTGAGAGGCACAAAGTATCATGATCAGTTTTCTGTTTCACGTGTTCACGTGTCTCATCCGGGTTGGCAAAGTGGGTATAGTTATGCTCCTTCACTTTGCAAAGCAGAAATGAGACTTCTGAGAATGTTCTGGGAGGGGTCTGAGTTTCCTTCCTCATGGTATTGTCCTCATCTGCTTCAGCTCTCAGTCTCTCTTTCCTAACAGTTGTGTTTCAAAGCACTCATTTTCTCAAGGCATGTATTAGCCTTGACTGGCACATCACCAGCAAATAACCCACTCTCTCCTTGGGACATTGTATTGCTGCTGCTTTTATTATTCACATGATTATAGCACTTCAATGTGTTAGGTGTCTACAAGCATTAAAAAAAAAAAAAAAAAAAAAAAAAAAAAAAAATCAAAGGTACTACCTCTCTTTATATCATTCCCTGGTTCTGAGCTCCTAGATTTCCCTTAGTGTCTCAAATGCTCTCATGCAGGGTATGCAGAGACATCTGCTGTGAGAGCAAAAGATAATACAGTATTCTGAGTCTTCTGAAGGTGCAAGTGCTGTCCAGAAATACTGAGGTAAAAAGCAGTCTGAAATGAACCCAGAAATTTCTTGCTTATCTACCTGGTGAGCATAAACTGATAAATTATTTTCACTTGCTTCTTGAATATGTTTCGGGTATTTTTTTCTCTGTTACCCTTTTTGATGAAAATATAGTAGGAATTTAAAGACAGGACTTTCTTGAATAATTTAGTTTTTCAGTTTCATTAACATTCTTTGGTAGTGTATTAATTTCTAACATGTGGCCATGATGTTTAAATTCAAATGGATCTAATAAAAATGCGTGAAGGGAGAAAACATTTGCAGGGAGATAGGCTAGAAACAATCCCCAAATAAACATGTCCTGAAAATGTGCCTTAGATCCTGTTTCAAATATTATATTCGGTATCTCACTTCAGTGCAGCATCCCACACATCCTGCTTATCCCTCTACAGTGACATAACAACAGGAGAAACCTGTCAGGATGAGCACATAGTTCTCTAATTCACAGGTCAGGCCACGGCAGCAAAGTTGCTGTTGAAGGTTATTCCTCCACGCAATTACTAATCAGCCAAATAATTAGACACATGCTTAGTGTTATAGGTGTCCTTAAACTCAACCTCGTTCACTAAAGCACTAACAGATCAAGCAACAACTGAGTACATGTTTATCTTTCAACAGCCGGGCTATGTTCTCATTCTTACATGGCTGAAATTCTTAGGAGACGAATAGCTAAAAGATGTCCAGACAAACCTAACTGGCTTGAAATTCACTCTGATGCTGAAATCCTGTAAGTGTTTATGTTGCCCATATAAATGTGTATGGACATGATGAAATAGTAATTTAAAATGACAAGTGCTTTAGAGGAAAATAAGATCATGTTATCTGATGCAGTGAGAAATATTTGAGGAGCAATCATACTTCCAAAAATGCATTAGCAAGATGAAAGGAACAACTGTCCATAATGGATGATCTGAGTCTACTGGTGAGTGGAAGGACTTTTAAGGAAATCTTTGCTAGTTCTAGGTGGCATTCATGTGGTGCTCACCTGTTCTTAAGGAGATTAAACCATGTACATGTACACTACTATTGATAAATTTTAAGAAATGGAACTAATTAATAATATTTTTTATTCCACAATTTCCTTTTAATTTGTCTGACATTTTTTAATATCTTGTGCCTTATGAATGTCAAGCACCTGCAATAACTGTAAACTGGTAAACTGAACACAGTGACATGATGCTATACATGTATTGCTTTCCAAAATCAAATGAAGTATCTGTTTCCAAACCTCCCTGCCACACAACCCTTTCATTTGTCTCATAATAAAATCATATTATTTTATTTCTGTCATATATTCTTACTAATGATATTACAGCCTGACTGTATGCTCACAAGCCAAGCAGAGATAGATTGCATCGGGACCCTGAGCCACTACTGTATCTTCCCCAGCACACAGTTCTGTTGAGAAAGCTTGCCATTTGGTGGGACTGAGCTTCCACTGACAATGACCTAATAACCTTGAAGCTGGATAAGTCCTTCTTTACCCTGTGGCTCATGTATCAGTGCTCCAAGGAGATCTGCTAGGTCTTAGTATGGTCAGAAATTATTTTATTTAGTTATTTTATTTTTACCTTGGTGTGATGCAGTAACAGTCCTTTTGTAATGCTTGGGGTTTAACACTATTTGAGGAAAATAGTTTTGATTTGTTTTCAGTTGCTCAGCTTTGCAGTTCTAAAGGAAGATCTTCTTATACCTTTGCTTTTAACATAAATAAACAGGAATAAAGCACAATTCCTTGAAACCCAAAATAAAGCAGGTCTGTAACACTATCAAGGTTCTTTGAAGACTGTTCTGGTCATCTCTTTGCATTGTATCAATGAAATTCTCAAAAGGAATGATCATGTAGACAGCCTGCTTCCAATTTCTGCTCATGCCTTTAGAAAAGCACATGAAATTACTGAAGATATATTTGTATGTTTTTGTGGTTGATCCTGGCAGGCAGCTAAACACTACACACACCCATTCACTTCCAGACCCTGTGCATTGGCATGGGTGAGAGAACTGGAAGAAAGAAAAGGTAAAGCTTGTGGGTTAAGATAAAGACAGTGTAACAGGATAGAAAGGGAAAAAAAAAAACAGTAATATTAACAATGAAAATAATAACAACAATGATAATAATAAAAATTATATAAGACAAGTGATGCACAATCCAATTGCTCACCAACTGGTAGCCGAGTAGCAATTCCCCTCATCAGGTTCCACCAAAATGTATACTGAGTATGATGTCATATGGTATAAAATATCTCCTTGGCCAGTTGGGGTCAGCTGTCATGACTGTGCCTCCTTACATCTTCTTGTGCACTTGGCACTGTGTGACAAGGTGAAAAGTCTGTGACTATTTAGCAAAAATGAAAATATCAGTGTGTTATCAACTTCATTCTCAATCTGAATGTAGAACACAGCACTATACCAGCTACTCAGGGGAAAATTAAATGTATGTCAGCTGAAACAAGGACATATATAAATATACAAACTACAAAATTTATACATTTCTGTATATTACCTTGAAAGTTATAGCTGATTCCTTTGTTGGATTGGTTTTATTTCCAGAATATTTCCAGATTAACTGGTCAAAATCTGGATGCAAAGTCAGACTCAAATATTGAATACCATTAAAAAAAACCAGCTTTTTTTTCCAGTCATGTTTACAACCAGATAAGTACTGATTTCCATCTTTTAGTCTGTTCAAAAGGCACTATTTATTTAAAACAAAAGAAACCATTGAGAAAGCTTGAAAACCTGGACGAGGGATCTTGCTTGTCCTTGATGTCTTTAGCTTGCTGTATAGATTTAGATTTTTTTTTTAAACTTACCTCGACTTTTTAACTTCCTGCCTGGCAGCTGCTGGCTCCTGAAGTGCTGAGCACAGCACTTGCTGAGAACCAATAAAAAGTCGAAGACTTGATGTCAGGCTCTCTTAGACTTATTTAATCACTATGAGTGGAAAGGAAGACAGATTTTGATTAAGGCCAACTAAACCGATCAATAAAGTCCTTGAACTTGCATAAGTCACTACTGGATACTTTCAATAATAGTGATAGCTTGTACTTAGGAAGAAATATCTTTACATTAGTACCTTTACATACAAGACATACATGTGGACAACCACTGAATATGTATATATGCTCCTGTAAGAGGACACATTATAATTGAACTGTCATTGCCATTGGGAGATATAACTCTGGCTAATTTCTTTTTCATTGAATCTGTGGGAAAGCTGAATTCTAAAAAGACACTCAGATAGCTATATATAAACACAAAAGGAGACTAAATGTATAGTGAGCAGTATGACAACTTTGCAATGTGCAATTTTCACTAATTCCATTCTTGATATACTAGTTCAAGTTCAAAAAGGGGAGAAGGTCAGGGTGGAGGTGCACTACTTCAGGATACTCTAGATCCATTGGATATGAGACTTAAACAAACAAGAAATTACTTTCATTGATTAAATGTAGATTGAATTAGTAGGAAAAAATGACAGGCCCTGCTAAGGTTGTGTCCCCTAGTCATTGTTTAACTCAGCGTGACAGATTCAATCTGCTCAGCCTAAAGGAAGGCCAAAGATGTCACTCACAGACTCTGCACAATGCTAGAGCAGTAGAAGAGCAAAATCGAAAAGTTGCACTTTATCAACTCACAGCCTGGAGCCACTGTTCTCATTCGGGTTGTGTTAGCAGAACAATGAACTACAGCAGGCGCAAGGCCGCTCCGCATAATAATTATACGTATCCCACAGGCAAAGCTCTCGTTGCTTTTAAGACTTGACAGAATGTGTCTTGTAGGCATGACCTAGCAGATGGGGGAGTTTTTTCTTTCATCTTTTCCGAAAAGCCACCTAGGAGAAACACATAAAGAATCCTGATAAGGGATATATTTTCTCCTAAAGGGGTAGGTTGATTACTATAAGCTGCTCTTCTTTTCCTTTCACCTTAAAAATAATTGCTGGTTACCTTAGTGGAAAGAAGTCAAGTATAGCAACAGAAGCAGAGATAGACCTTTTGCTCTATCCCGCTAATTTGTGTCACCTACTGTATTGCCTTATGTATTGATGGTAGAAAAAATGAAGCAGAAAATTAAGTCTGAAAGGCGTTTTTGTCCTGCTGTCACTTTGTACAACATTTAGTTCAGTTGACATGACACTGTGCCTTTTGTTACATAAAACTGTCACATTGTCCCCTTCTGGTTAGCTACAGTTGCTGGCCTAATCAATAATGTCTGTCAAAACTGTCAAATAATGAAGACGGTCTAAAAATATCTGTTATAATAGATAAAATTTTTAATGACCATTAAAAAATACAATAAAATTATTTCACCAACAACATGAGCAAAGAAATGAGATAAACTATTAGCCTAGACAAACTGAACAAGGATGTTCACAAATATATTGTCATTACCAGACATTTTAATTATTTCGTAACCATTTTTGATATGCTATTAGCCTTTGAAGACAGTTTATGACTACTGAAGAACACTTAAAAATGTCAGTGTATGTATTTAGTGTATTTTGTTAGAGTTATTAGGTACTACTGCTTTGTTTTGCTTCAGTTTTCCCAGACAAAACATAATACACAGGCAGTCTTGAAGAATACAGGAGGAAGCCAATAATAATAATAATAATAATAATAATAATAATAATAATATGGACACATTGTCTTTTCAATTTTTCTACTCTTTTTCTATGTGATACAGAAACTTACAGCAAAGGATACTGAGATTTACAAAGCATAGTTAATGTCTCTTGATGGGATTTTCTTTTTACCTTCCATCATTTCAGACTGAAATTCTCCAGATACTTCTTTGTTTACTGTTTTTTTCCTATAAGCTCTGGTAAACATGTGATTTATCTAGAATGTGGAAGAAAAGATTAATGCCCCGGTAGGACAGAGTCTTTCCGAAAGACATTGCAGTGCAGACCTGTGAGACTGTGTTTCCTAGGTGTATACTGCAGGAAGACACAGACAAATTTGCCTACTTTTCTACCAAAGAGTCAGAACAATAAATAACAGTGCTATCCCTGTATGTTTCCAAACATTGTTCTTTTGTTTAGCAGACATTTTGAAGAGAGTAATTTGGACTTCAGACTTACAAAACTGAGAGCCAGTTATTTCAGATTATTTCTGGAAGTCCCAGTAGAAAGGAAGGACTGGTGTAAAAGTCCTCATCTATGTCTTGTATTGTAGAGAGAAAAGGAAAATACGGATTTGCAAGTTTTGTGTACTTTTCTACCTGGACAAAGACACGACTTCTTTGGAATTTTATGCCTTCCATGTCTACACAATTGTGATTGCAGCCACAGCCTACCAATTATTCAGTTTTACCTAGTCAGGCAAAATCATGCTTGTTTTTTACACGTACTTTGACCACATACAATTTGAAGGGGAAAGGAAAGAGTAGGAAACAACAGCAGCCAGTAGATCCAAGAACCAATAATTATTTCAAGCAAATTGAAACCTATTTACAGGTTGTTCTGTGTCTATAAGTGCCAACAACATGGAAATTCCATTTTGCTCTTTTTCAAGCTAGGAAACTTCACTCTGTAGATTTTGGTCTTCACATGTTTCTCCTGCTTGAAATGAAAATGCAGGAATGCTGCCAGGATTAAGACCATAGAAGAATGAAAGAGATTGAATTTTTGATAGAAAAATTACATTGCAGGCCTTCCCTCTTTTTGTGAAAATTTATTATATCTAGGTACTGTACAAGAGAAAAATATACTGTAATAGCAGATATGTAGATTAAATAGCCTGGTGACTTCAGACATATCCAAGTATTTGAACAGATTTTCCTGTTTATTTTTCCACTCCCAAGAAAATACAACTTTAAATAATAAAAATGTGGGCTAGATAGTCTCAAAATTGCAGGTTTTATTTTGCGCTTGAAAGTGTTTTTTCTTCTGATCACAGATAATCTTCACCAATAGCCTGGTCTAATGTTTAACCAAGCTCATGGAGGAAAGTATAAAGGGAATTTCCACCATTGTTCCTTCCTCCTCCAGCCTGTTGAGGATCCTCTGAGCAGTGACTCTGCCATCCTGGGTACCAAAACCTCCCCTCAGTTTAGTGCTGTTCACAAACTTGCTGAGAGTGCCATTATCCCAGATGAAGATAAAGATTAAAAAGTGTTGGCTGCCTCAGCCCTTTAGTAGTACAACTGTTAAGCAATTTCCAGGTAGTATTTGAACTGTTTGCCACAACCCTTTAGTAACTGACAGTCAAGCTGGTTTTTAGCCACCTTGCATTTCACCATCCAATTCATTTCTTCTCTGTTTGTCTAACAGGACACAATGGGATATTGTGCTGAAAGGCCCACTGTAGACAAGAGACACTTTCTTACCTAGTCCATAAAGCCACTCATTCCATCATTAGGAAGCAATCAGTTTTATTAAACACAGTTTGTCCTTTGGTGCATCTGTGTTGTCTGTTCTCAGATACTTTCACTTTCACTTGAATTGTAATGGAGTTTCAAGTCAATATGAGGGAAAATAATTTTTGTTTTGTTTTCCTGGTTCTTTCTGTACTCTTAAACCAAGAACTCTAGGAACTCCTTTCACTACCTTTAAATGTTGTGCATGTGGGATTTTTTTAATTATATATACTCAGAATTTAGAAATATGCAAATATCTTTGTTTTATTACCAACTAAGAGGAGAATAATAGCTTAAGTTTCAAGTACCTTGTAAGTTTTGAGGGTGTTTACCCTACCATTTAGATGAAATTAGAGGTTTAAGAAATTCTTTTATTTAATTAATGAACTCTTATATTCCTCAATATAGAGTAATTTAATTGGAATAAGTCTCAGTCTGACATATCATAATCTATGTTTGCAAACTCATAACACAGAATGAAGTATTGAAATCCTTGTATTCTGTGTGCTGTGTTTATGGTCTTTAATATACTGTGATAAATGTTCTATATATATATATCACAAAATTAATTTTTTAGTCTTTTTTTTTTAATTACAGATTTTGTTCATACTTTCTCAAGGTTTAAGGTGGCATGAAGTCAGAGATTTAATTCTTGTGAACTAATTTCTGCTCTTTCCCTGTGCAACAGGACAAGAAATTCCTATGAGACAAAACCCCAAAGTGATAAGATTTTCTCTCACTTGATTTGGTCTAGGATTTAAATATGTGGTGTTGTATTTGCAAGCACGTGCTAACTGATGTAGCTGCAAAAAAGCAATAATATATTTTACATTGTATCATGAAGAATTAAATTTTTGAAAGGTTAGTATCTACTGATACAATTGATGTTCAGAAAAAATTGAGATTATTCTCCTCTAGATGAGACAATATGTAACATTTGCTGTTGGTAGCTTGGAATACTAAGCAGGGAAGTGACTCAATTTTTTTCCTTAGTTGTTTTGCCTCTTTTTTTTTTTTTTTTTTTTTTTCACTGTATAGACAGGACTGTTTGTAAACAAGCAGACCTATGAATTTCCTATTTTTCTTGCATGTTTTTGGAGGTCTGTTATCTACATCCAGGTCTCTGATATGCTTCCCTGTCACTATTTTTCTTTCAATTTAACTTCAAAAATGAGGACTAACACCATTTCCAAGAAATACCAATTTTAGCTGCATAAGAATTTTGAGAGGATTCTCTGCAGAACTTTTTTATGCTAAAGTACTTTTTTTTTTTTTTTCTTCATTTCCTTAAGGATCTTTCAGAGCTTTTTTTCTCTAGTGACACCAGGAGAAAAAACCATTTTCTTAGTTTGTAGATTTCAGATGATTTTGTATCTCTTTTTCTTTTTATCTGCAGAATGAGCAAATTGAGTTCCCTTTCACTCTCTGAAAGTGCAACTGACTGGAATGACTCTTCATTTAGAAGAGATAAATTTCAGCCAAGAAGAAATCAGTATGATTTGGATTCTGATTAATGTATCTGTGACCATTCCTCTTGTGGTAAATGTTGTGCAAGCTGAGAGTCTTCATTCAGCCCTGTTTATTGATGTTTACATTAAAGTTTTCAACCATATGGTGTACTTTGAGTCTTTGACTACTTATGCTGCCTTTAAAAGACATGATCAGTCACCCAGGAGGCTTCCACATCAAAAACACACCTTTACATTGACAATGTACTTTCTTATGGCCTTTATAAGGACATCTAAATAGAATATGTGGTCTAAAGATCTATAACTTTTGCACAAGTTGCTAATGAAGAATTGGATTGTCTCAAGGATTGACACAGCTGTGTTCAGGTGTGGGAAAGAATGATGTTTCCCATTTGCCCATCCCTTAAGAGCATTGTAGTTCTGGACACCAGTGAAGAATTAATCACAGACTGAATGAACAATAATGTTCCACCGTCAGCAAGCACATAAGTGAGGAACATATCAATGGCTCTACACAACAAGCAGGACTCTCCAGGTGAATGCGATGAATAACATGCAACCTCCAAAATGGTTTAAGTGATCTTCTCGTTCCTGCATATCCGCCAGATCAAGGGCTCAGAAAGAGGAAATGGAAAAAAATTTATTGACGATTTATGATTTATTAGATGAACTACCGCCTCTTAAGTTCACTTTCTGTTTCTGACCAGATCATTTAGGGATTTTCATAGCTTAATGCTATTATTTTTAATCCTTGAAGTCTATATGAATATGTAGAAACCAGAGCGGCTAAGACTATTCCTAAAATCTAAGACAAGGCCTAATGTCCTTAAAGAAACCAGAGTAGAACTCTTTAATCCATTCTTTGAATGTGCTGTATTACTAATAATAACCTAAATCCTACTTACATTTATCTTCCAGCAAATGAGCAATACAATGCAAATATTCCAAGTAAGAAACTGATTGCTAGCAATAGACAACTGAAATTTTCTGATTTCAAACTTTCATTGAAAGTTTAGTTTTTGGTTAAAAGGAATGAAAAGTTTTCACACTAAATAATGACGTATTTACTTAGCAGATTTTATTGAATTGCGAGAGAAACTTGTCTTCAGGGACTACTGTCTTGTTTGTTACAATTCATGTATTATTCCAGTAAGGTGTCCATCTTAATAGTGTTTTTAATTCTGTTTTTCTCTATGGCATCTTGATACTGTTATGAATTACAGTGCATCCTAAAAAATGCTAAATCTTTATCCCTATACAATTAGAAACTAGTCATGCCTCAAAAATCTTGTCAAAACAGGAACAAGTTTAACTAAAGAAAATTACTATATAATGAGCAGAATCAAGTGTGCGGGATGCGGCAAATGTCATAGAAATCATATCAGCTTGGGGAAAACTGGACAGTTTTGAATAATACAAATAAACTGAATGACATAGAATGGATATGAGGATAACAACTACTGAAGGGAAGCAGTGTAGGTATCTAGGGGGTAAAAGGGAAAGTGTAGAGGGAGGCTGGGAAACCAAGAATATTCATAAGTTTCTTTATTAAAAATTGTGGTGTTCTTCATGCTTCTGAGTATTTTTCATTGGTGGCAGAAATGAAAGGAAGTATTTTTTTAAAATGTTCAATCTGTTCTTCAGCTGCAGTAATTTCCCTGACCTCCACGGTGCCAGAGGTTTGGAGCTGTCAGGTTCATTCTGAGCAAGGAGGCAGTTCAAAACATCGAGCCACAGCCTGTGTCAAATGTTGAGCACCAGCAAAAAGCCATTTATAAATCAGTTCAGGCTCAACAATTATGCAGGCATTATTTGATGTATAATTAGGAATAACAAACATATGCAAGAAAATTGCAATTAATTCACAGATTTGCACAATTTACAAACAGAACAAAAAGCAAAACTTCTCAGACACTTTTTTTCATTTTGAACTATACAACGTGCTCAGTTCACAGTCTATACAAATACAGTGTACCTAAGACAAAGTTGTTAGTCGATTCTCAGTACACCTTTCTGGTATGTTCTTTTTCTTATTTGGAAGTATTTTTATCTCCAACATGACAACATTTTGTTTCAGAGTTTTCTGTTATGGAGTAATTTAAGACTGTAACAGAGGAAGGAATGGTCACTTTATTCCATGGGTTCAAGTGGAGAAATCTAATATTTTTGTATGCAACACAAATTAATTATTCAATTAAGACAATACCTGGAAACACAGTGAGGATTATTGGGGTTTGTTTCTTTGTTTAACAGACCAACTGTTTTTCCATTATAGTCTTCTTTTCACAAATGACCTTAGATATTCTGTGGGGAAACCTATTGGGATAATAACTCGTTAGTGTACTCTGCCTCTACAAAGCAGAAGAAACAAGACAGTTTTGCACAATTTCAGACACAGTTGTAAATTCTTGACCAACATAGCATGCCATACTCTTCAAAGGAATATTACCTCTTAAAACAGATATCTTTTTCAAAAATATTTGCTTCCTATTGACAAAACATACCTCCTTTTCCAAGATTAGAATGACAGTTGTCTTTTTCCTTATTCTGTCATTAGTATAAAGGCGAGTCAAAATACTTGAATCATTTACCATTTCTTATATACTCAGGAGAAGCTATAGGCTTTATTGTAGAATTATTTTTTAAATATTGCTTGCATGACTACATAGTTTGTGAATTTGGTCCTCTTAAACTTTGATTTGGATTTTCGAGAGAAAATATTTTTCCAAAATGTGTCCTGTAGTTAAAGAGGAGTTGTTTTTAGAACCAAAAGTGGAATGTCCTTTTCTGAACCATTTGAGTTAGATTTTAAAATAAGTTTTAGCTGCCTAACCTGGAGACCAAACATGGGGACCAAAGCTGCATCTCAGAGAACTACTGCCTACCTGTTTTATAGCCCCAGTGGCTACAGAACATACAAGGTATCTTTATTTTTATTGGAAAGCAAGCTCTCAGCAGCTTGACGCTTACTTCCAGTTTATGCCGAATGGTGAACCAGAACTAAGGCATTTCTCTCTGTGTTCCCAGGGAACACTAAGCAGTTTCAGAGCATGCTTACTCTGCATTGACTTCCAAGGCAGCTGCTGCTCAGAGATTGTCTGGGAAACAGCTGATTTGTGGGAGGTAGTAACTGTCTGACTTTGCATCACTTTTTTTGTCCCCTTCTTTTATTCTTCACTTATTAAGCTGTATTTATCTCGATACATGAGTTTTTCACTTTTGCTTTTCCTGTTCTCTCCCTGTCACAACATGGAAGGGCACTGAGTGAGTGACAACTCTGTGGGTGTTTGCTGCTGGCCAGGGTCAACCCATGACCTACTGTTCAAGCACAAAAGTTGGCTCCAAAAAGTGATTCCATCCAGCTGCCCAGCATAGGCCAATGTGGATTTTAGATCGAGGGACCTCAGGGCTTGTTGGTTCAGACCTCAGCCAGAGCAAACTGAAACCTATGGCATTGCTGTATTTTGTCCTGCAGAGTTAGAGTGAGAGCTGTAAATTTGCTTACATTTGTACCTGTATTAATGTTGCATATAACTTTAAGTTGTACAAACATAGAGTCTTCCGTTCTGTAGTTACAGAATCATAGAATCACAGAATCATTCTGGTTGTAGGAGACTCTCAGGATCATTGAGTCCAACCATTAAGCTAGCACTGGCAGGAAATGATGTCTCTAAGAACCTCGTCTACATGCCTTTTAAATATCTCCAGGGATGGTGACTCAATCACTTTCCTGGGCAGCCTGTTCCAGTGCTTGACAAACATTTCCATTAAGAAATTTTTCCTGATATCCATTTTGAACCTTCCCTCATCATTTCCTCTCATCCTATCACTTGCTACTTCAACGAAGAGGCCAAGACCCTACATGCTACAACCTCCTTTCAGATGGTAGTAGAGATGGATATGGTCTCCCCTCAGATTCTTTTTCTCCAGGCTAAACAGCCCCAGTTCCCTCAGCTGCTCCTCATAAGACTTGTTCTCAACTGCTGCTTCCCTGCTTCATTGTCTGGTCAAGACATATTATGGTCCTGAAATTTTGTTTACTAACTTCAAATGGCTTCATGCAGGTGCTATTGGGAACCAGGCACATACGTATATTTTCCTCCTCTCATAACATCTAGCTGAATGTTAGGAATTTGTCTTGCTTGGTTTTTCATTACACTATCCTTCTCTTTTCCCCTTATGTTTGTAACTTCTCTACATCTGTTGTACTTTGTAAGAGAAAGCATCCTTTAATGCCAGTTCTTCCCTACTCATTGGGTATCACAGTATCACACAGTATCACAGTATGTTTGGGATTGGAAGGGACCTCGGAAGATCATCTAGTCCAATGCCCCCATGTTCAGCCTGTGTAGAAACATACTCCTCTAGTAGATTAGAAAACCTCTAAACCTTGAGGTTCTGAACTGCTACACTGATCCAACCTCAAACTATATATTACGTACTTAAAATTCCTACAGTATCATTTTTATGCTTATTTATTCCATTTGATGACAATATAAAAAATAAAACAGCCTATACAGAGGAGGAATTACAAAGGCCAGAAGAGGTTATAAATAGAATAACCTTTTTCAGATTTAGAACTGAATCTTTTCTATCAAAAGCAAAACCACATTAAACCTTTTAATTACCTTCTCTCTAGTTATTAATACAGATTTTATAATTTGTGTTTCTAGAGCATTGAACAGATGGCACTTGAATTTAGTCTAAGCTTGTTTAACTAATTTCTGCCAATTGGGAGGGTCCATTTCCTTCAGTTATGATCAACAGTAATGATAAGAAGGTACCTTTCTAATTGACTGTGACATACAGACTTACTAATACTTTTATCTCTTCCTGCTCAGAGATTTTTTCAAGACATATTTTTCCTAAGTTTTATGTAGCACAGAAAGAAAAATGATTGTGCTTACTTACTTCTCTTATTAACTGAAGAATAGGTCTTATTTTTCTGAAATGAAGACTTTTTCTTCTACACTAACCTTTCCAGTTTAAGATATGCAAAAAGTCTGGAAAAGAAGTGGGTGTATGAGTAAGCAGTCTTTGATTGCTTAGTGGTTATGGTATTCACCTAAACCTGGAGGTGTCCTGGGACAAACTTCTACTCCCACTACCACTTTTTATTTTTCTGGGTGGTGTTTTTTCCTCAGTGGCTATGTCACTTAAAATACACAAGAAGGCCTGAGGTCAGAGATCAAGGGTCTCCCTCTTCCCATGCCAGAATCCTCCAGTCAACGTGTAACTGACTAGAGTCCACTTTGTCCTGCTGAATCCTAAAGGTTTGTATGCAGAGCTATAAATACAAGAAGACAGGTGGGGAACAACCTTTCAACCACAAATGCTATTAGTTGGTGCTTGGGTTTGTCTTAGCAAATGGAAGATGTAAATAAACTCTGCTCAGATGTGGTACTTCAACTATTGTGTACATATGCTACTACATAAAAGAAGGTCTCTTTATCATCATGCTCTAAAAGCAACCCGTGGTCATAGCTGCCTGCTGTAGAGACCTCAAGTGTATATGCAAGGTGCATTTGCAGAATACTGACAGACCTTTGGGCATTTGCTGAGGAGAGATGCCTTCAGTTTTTCTGCAGATAAAACTTAGGTCACAGGAAAGCTGCTTAGCTCCTCAATCATATTGAAAATATGGAAGGAGAACAAGAACTTAAATCCTAAGGCATCAACTGAATTTAGGTTTGCAAGATCAAGTGATGGCTGAGCAGAGTATTTTTCAAGACTGGATTTTGGATGCAGGCACTCAAGTCCTTTCATACATCTCCCCCTTGCTATGCATAAAACTCATGTTTAAATCATCAAGAAATACACCTTTAATTTGGAAAAAAAAAGTTTCCTTACTCTTGTCACAGCTGTAAAATGGCCAATGACTTAGAAACATAGAGCTTTTTACAAAGTTTTAAAGGCATATGAAATTCACTGGTTTTGAGTATGATTCTTTGATAATTCGAACTTTTACTAATAATATGTTGTATTTGAAAGTGATGCAGTTGAGTCTGCAAAAAATTTAATATTAAATGGGGATATTTCCTGCAAACACTTTTAGTTCTAGTGTATGTTGCTAAGTTCACAATTTTGGTGTGCATTGAATTGCCTCTTACAGCCTTCTTATTTGCTAATGAACTTCCCTTTTTCTAGTTCCTGCCCCCAAAATTTGTTTTTATCTGTTTTCAAAAATTTTATCTGTAAGCTTGTGTGTGTTGTTTGACTCACTTTCCTACTGTGCTACCTATCCTGTGCTATTGTTTTTTAATTTTATACATTAAAAATAAAAGGCTATTTTGAGCTACAGCTTTAGTTATCAATAATGAAACATCTACAGGACGAACTTTTAGGCTTATTGTCGTGTGCATTCTTCCTTTTCAGAATGGATACAGTAAAATGCATCTTACCTGTATTGTTTCAACCATGCAGTGGTGGATTTCCTAACTTCCTTCTGTAGAGCTAAATCATTATGAGCATCCTAGTCTTATAAGGAGCTCAATACTCAGTGCTCCCAAGGGAACCAACAGGAAATGCTCAGCATCTCTCAGAACTAGCCCCTCTAATGTAAATTGTCATATCTCAAGAACTTAATGGCACTATAAAAATTAATTCCAGTTTTCGTATTTGTTGCTTTATTTCCTTAACTACAACATTTTGTTTATATTTAATCCTTTAAAGGTGTTTCCATATGAAAATAACCCACAAAACTGAATACATTTTAGATGGTTTCGGTCACTTTTTTTTTTTGTCTAAATTCTCTATCCTGATATTTTGGATTTTTACTGGTTCATCATTACTCACATAATCTTATACATGGTGCTTCCTTGAGATAGGTTGCACATTTTTATGCAGCTTTAACCACCTTGTTCTTAAAGTTATTCTATTCTGTCTCACTTTTCTTGGGCATTAATGTTATCTTAGTAAAGGAAGAGTGGTTATAATGCATACACAGTCAAAGAAGAAAAATTACTGATTTCACAAATTAACTGTATATTCCTTGTGTCCAATTCCATACTATTCTATAATACTAGGAAAAAGTAAATCTTTGAAAAACCTTGTTATATTTTTTCCCTTGCACCCTCTCTCAGTTTATAATGACAGACATGAATTTCAGATAATAAGGTGTTTGCCACACAGTCTAGGCATTCATTTGTGTGCACTTTATATACATCTATATGTGTATGTGTTTATCTGTGTGTGTGTACAAATATACATATATGCACCTACATTACAAAACATGCAAACACAGTACACTGGCTATTGCTATATTGACAGAGTAATGACTACACATACTATATAGGTACTGCACCGCTTCTAAATAATATTTGTCATGTACCAGATGCTTGAAATGACAGTCTTTGTGTATAATATGTCTCCAGTACAATTTAGACCACCATACGCTCATTTGCCCTCAAGTAGGCCTATTTAAAGTATAATTGACTGCCCTGGCAATTATTGTGAATAGCAGCTGTCTGATGGTTAAAAAAAAAAAAAAAAAAAAAAAAAAAAAAGAGCATATATATAATGAGAGAAAAAGGATCCAATACAAGCAACAGAAAAAAAGTATAAAGAAAATATCTATATAAGGTATTTTAGACCAGATTTTATAGTGAAAAGCCACAAGGCCTATTAGACATTTCCAATTAGGGACTATCAAAAAATGAAAGAAAGTACTCATCTATTTATGAAAAGCAGCTGGGTCTACCCTACATATAAAACTGGCAAAAGTTTATTTGTCCTAAAATTGTTACAGCTTACAGCACTTCATTTATTTTCATTAACTGTGTTAGGTTTTGTTGAAACCTTTGTTGTATCATGTACCTTCTGTATCAGACAAAAACACCTTGCTTTGTTTTTCTCCTAAATAGCTACATAATTAGATGGATTATTTCATGTGTCTGTGCGTGTGTTTGCTGAAGAGAACAAGCCAGATAAATTAGCACTTAGCAGAACACACAATAGCACATAATATGCCCTTGTGTTTCATATAAAGCTTTATTTGTCATTCACGGCTGGTTGGCAAAACTGACTTTGCTTTTGAAAATGACAGGTGGTACTCTGGTGCTTTCTGTATGAAAAAGAGAAACAACCTTCACCAAGACAGTGTCTGTCAATAGCTCCTGTCATTTAGTATTCAACCCTGGGTTTGTGTTTCCTCTGAAGTTTTGTTTCATTTGCATCTCTTAGGTCTGACATCACCAAACCAGTTTAATAGTTGAGATTCTAAGCCACAAGTTACATTCAATCCCAAAAAGACCTTCCTCTTTCCTCAAGGCCTGATTATAAGACAGGTGAAGTTCAGTATATTTCAATAAGCTCTGCATTCCATGTCAGGAATCAATAGCCCACCTCCTTTCTTTAGGGGTTATTAAATTGCAGCTGTAACATTAGCCTTCTTTATCTAATTGATTGTCTTTTCACAGGGCTAAGAAAATCAATAGCAGTCAATGGGACTGCCCTGTTTTTCCTTAATAGATGTTTTCTGCTAATTGGCTGCCTGGGTGGCTTCAGTGAGCTCAGTATGTTTTCAGAAGTCCACAATATGTTGCAGCTCTTGTAAACTATTTTACCATGTGCAACGGTTATTGATTTTATAATGAAATCTAGAAAATTCAATAGCAATCAGGAATATAGATCAGCATTCCTAGGTACGTTAAGGCAAAGGGCAAACTCAGTTTGCTACCACTTCAAGCTGTGATCCAATTAAATATGTCCTTAAAGTATTATGTTAGCTAATCTACAAAGTCAGTTGATCAAATCTTCTAAATTTTATACGAAGGAAAAATTTTCACAGTTTTTGACCATGATGTCCAAGTTACAGCTGAGTTTAGTCAGCAGATGAAAGTAAGAATGTATGACATTTTCAGAACTGTGCTAGTCATTGAACGTTGTCCACCTTGACCTCTTGAAATATTCATTCAAATAAGATACCTAGTAGAAAATCAAGTTAGAGAGAGAAGGGGTGAGGTAAGTGGGGAGAAACACTCAGCACTACCAAAATGATGGATTTGACCTTCATTGAAAAGGTCAGCATGTCAAATGCCTTGTTCTCAGAGTCCACTCAACACTTAGAAGCTCAGTTCTGGCTACAGAGAACCTTTGGAGGTGGCTAAATCTCACAAGCACTTATTCAATGTCATTTCCCTCTACACTGTTTCTGTCCAAATTCTGTTCTATACCTCGATAGGATATCTTTACCTTGCATGAGTGTCAGGCAGAAGAGCAGCATCAGCAGCACATCAGTCACAGCCTGCAGAGATCAGCAGTCTGTTATGTAAACAGCAAATACTGCGATGCAGCCTACATTATATAAATTTGTTACTCACTTAAGACTTGCTCTGCATTAGAGCACTGCATCTACATTAAAGCTCTCCCTCAATTGTATACCATGAGAGAGTGACAGCAGCTGAAATTTCTGATAATGACAAGACCTCAAAATTTCTCCAGTGAGGAGAAACAGGTAGAAATACCTCACTGTCTATGATCAGCCTCTAAAATTTAAACAAAGAAAGTCACAGGTCTGATTCTGCCTTTTAAAGGACAGAAAACATTTAATGTATATTTGTTTCCTAATCAGTAAAGGGAACAAAAAGAGAATAAATGAGAAAGAAAATCTAATGTCACTTAAATGACAAACAGAATAAGATGTTCTCTGATTTTCTTCTTTTTTGACATCTTTGTTCTCATTGTTGCTGTTCTGATGAATAAAACAAACCTTTTGCTTGCTCCCCATCTCCTGTAGAGGACTCTTCAGTGGACTGGGTCATCAACACATAGCAAGCTGCTTTTTAAAATGAACATGGGATTCTTGTTTGCATGAACACATGATGAGATCTGTATATTTAAAAGAAAATTGCTTGTATACAAAGGAATAATATGCTTAGTAAAATAAAAATATTAATATACTACTACTACTACTACTACTACTACTGGTAAAAACAGTGACAATAAAATACTCAAGAAAAAAAATGAGAGTTTATGACCTTTGGAAGAAGAGGCAGGCAATTCAGAAGGACTATAAGGATGTTTTAAGATAATGCAGGGAGAAAATTAGAGGGACCGAAGCCAACAAGAAAATAACCTAGCTATTGCTGTAAGACAATAAAAATGTTTCAACAAACACATTAACAACCAAAAAAGGGCTAAGGACAATCTCCATTCTTTATTGTATGTGAGGCAAAAACATAGTGACAAAGGATGAGGAAAAGGATGAGGTACTGACAGCCTTCTTTCCCTCAGTTATTATAGTAAAACCTGTTGTTCTCTGGGTACCCAGCTCCCATAACAGGAAGACAGGAACAGGAGGCACAATGAAGCAGCCATAATCCAAGGGGAAATCGTTAGTCATCTACTACACCACTAAGATACACACAGGACTATGGGGCAATGTGGGATCTACCCAAGAGTTCTGACAGAGCTGGCAGGGTGCTCACTGAGCCACTTTCGATCATTTATCAGCAGTCCTGGCTAAGCGGGAAGGTCTCAGTTGACTGGAAATTAGCAAATGTGACATCTGTCTACAAGAAGGACTGAAAGGAGGACCTGGGAAACTGGAGACCTGTCTGTCTGATCTTGATGATGCGGAAGATTGTGAAGTAGACCATCCTGAGTGCCATCATGCTGCACATACAGGACAACCAAGCGATCAGGACCCATCAACATGGATTTATGAAAGGTAGGTCCTGCTTACCTAACCTGATCTCCTTCTATGACAAGTTTGCCCTGCTTAGTAGATGAGGGAAGGGCTGTGGATGTTGTGTACCTAGACCTCAGTAAAGCATTTGACACTGTTTCCCACAGCATTCTCCTAGAGAAACTGGCTGCCTGTGGCTTGGATGGGCATACTCTTCAATGGATAAAGAAGTGGCTGGATGGCTGGGCCCAAAGAGTTGTGCTGAACAGAGTTAAATTTGGTTGGCAGCTGGTCAGTGGTGTTCTCCAGGGCTCAGTACTGGGGCCAGTTCTGCTTAATATCTTTACCAACAATCTGGACAAGGGGATTGAGTGCGCCCTCAGTAAGTTTGTAGGCAACACCCATTTGGGTGAGAGTGTTAATCTGCCTGAGGATAGGAAGGCCATACAGAGGGATCTGGACCAGCTGGATTGCTGGGCCAAGGCCAATTGCATGAGCTTCAGCAAGGCCAAGTGCCGAGTCCTGCACTTGGGTCACAACAACTGCATGTGAAGTTACAGGCTTGGGGAAGAGTGGCTGGAAAACTGCCTGGTGGAAATGTACCTGTGGGTTTTGATTGACAGGGGCTGAATATGAGTCAGCAGTGTGCCCAGGTGGCCAGGAGCACCAAGGGCATCCTGGCTTGTATCAGAACTAGTGTGGCCAGCAGGACTAGGGTAGTGATAGTCCCGCGTAGCTCAGGGGTGGTAAGGCTGCATGTTGAAGCCTGTGTTCATTTCTGGGCCACTCACTATAAGAAAGACATTGAGGTGCTGGAGCAAGTTCCGAGAAGGGCAACAAAGCTGCTGATGGGCCTGGAGCACAAACCTCATGGAAGTGGCTGAGCAAACTGGGGCTGTTTTGTCTGGCAAAAAGGAGACTGAATGGAGAACTTACCACTTTCTACAACTACCTGAAAATACGTGGTAATGAAGGTGAGTGTTGGCATCTTCTTCCAAGTAATCTCAAGATTATTCCATGACATCTTTTAGCCAGAAGGAAAATGTTTTTAAACATGCAATAGAATTTCTTTGATTTTACTCCAGGTTTCTTCTATTCAATACATAGTTTAACTAAATAATTGACGCACTATCTGTCTATTTAAAAGTTTTGTTATGCCTGCCATTCTCTTCTTTGCACTGCTAGTTCCTTCTTACTAAGCCAGTACGCAAACTCTGTGTGTCTCTTGCATTTGCTGGGAAGCAGTGTCAGACTCTCATGTGATCTCTCTCCAGGTCTGTCTGATTTTTTTGGCTGCACTGAACATGTTAATTTGCTCAACTTAAAGAGTGAAAAAGGGCCAATGGAGGCACTGTTCCTTTGTATTCCTCTTATATTTGGATCATGTGTCAAGAAAAAATTTAGGACCCGATTTTATGAGGTATTTGGTAGATGTTAAGTCTTTTCAGCATCTGGTCATAACAAGCCCTGATGTCCTAGCCAATGGCACAGAGAAATTTAAATTTTCCTAGTTGCTTTTTGACATTATGGCTAAAAGAAGAGTAGTCTAGCAGAAGGATATGTTAGTTCTTGGCATAACTTTCTCTGTTATTCTTGGTGGAAATTTAATTCTAAAATGACAATGAGTTTTTTGTGGCCTTTGCTAGAATATGGAAATATAAGAGTGTCAAGGGAATATTGGTACAAGTTTTTTTTCTTTTTAAAGCCCAGTCCAGTTCCTTGGGGAAAGAAAAAAAAAAATCGCAAACTGAATTATGCTTGTAGTTAATGAGATCAAAGCAATTACAAGTATGAATCAGATTTGTTCTTTGTGTGGCTTATGATGTAACTGACTGAATGTAGGCCAGAACTCATCTAGATTGTTCCTAGTGCTGAGCAGTACTTTCAGCCAGTCTGAAATATGTGGACAAATGGCTCTTACTTTGTTCACTTGTTGCTGTATTTAATAATGGATTATCATGTTTTCTATCTCACTGGAGATTTGAAGGATCACAAGTTGAAGACAGGTCCATTTCACTTGTATGAATTTGTACCTTGGATTGCCATGATATTTGAATATTGCAGGTTTTATAGCCTTGTCTTTTTTTTTTTTGAGTCATATTATCTGGACATAAATTCTTGAAATCAATATCTGAAGAGATATCTTAATTAAATACATATTTCCCTTGATTTAAAAAAAATACTTTCAGTTTTTCCTAAAATCTGACCTTCCTGAACTCCTGATAAGATAAATAAGAAACATAGAAAGAGAGAAAAAGAGAGAGAAGAAACAGAAAGAGAGAGAAGAAATACGTAAAATAATAGCAACAAGCTGGTTTTAATTCTGTCAGTAGAGGGACACGACTAAACGCTTAAGCAGATACCCAAAAAGTATGTATTTTTTTCATAGTCTCAGAAATATTTTTGGCCAATTTTCTGCCAAGAAAAAGACAATATTAAATCTCTCTTACAGATAGGCTAATTGTGAAGGATAAAGCTCAAATACATTTCATTATCTAACTTTTTCAGGAATTTTATCTACAATCTTACAGTCAGGGAACCATTTTCCATTCAGTAAGACCTACTTGAATTTCAGGAGAAGTGTCCATTCACTAGCAGCAGTATTATGAGGAGAATGGCTCTGCCACTGGTGTTCCGAAGTTTCTCAATATCTTTGTGTTCTTATGACATAGCAATAAGGAATTCAAACAGTGAAACATGAAGATGTGAAGTAGCTATGTAAAATAATATAAATTTGCATGTGGAAATGTGAGATGCCTAGAGCATTAGGTGTATCCATTCAGTATTTTAACACTGTGACTACACTTGACTTGGAACCTATTCTGTCTGCAAAATGGGTGAACATATAATAGGTTACAAGTTCAGTCCTAAAATTAGCATGATAACAATAACAGTGTTTACAACAATCTAGCCTCAACAAATACCTTTTTATTGCAGCTCAATAAAAGAGAAGCCTTGGTTTAAGAAAAAAGATATGTCAGGTAGGATCATGCAATACTGGAGGTGTCAATGCTAATTGTTTTTCCCCACTTGACTTGCACGTTTCTTCATGCTTGGCTATTTCAGCAAGGTGACAGACTGTATAATTCTTGATAACATACCTTCATATACACAAATAAACTGTAATTTTTTTTGTAGACTTCTTAAAAATGTTAATGGAATCAGAATAAGATTCTGCTGAAAAGACCTTTTTTTATTTTTCAGTAAAATTACATTAAATAAATAGTGTGAGAAATTTGTAAATTACTATTAAAGTGAAAATGTAACACCATGAAATACTTAAATTAATTTTAAAATACCTTTTTTATATTTATTAGAATCATTTGCTTAAAAATATACTCCTAAGCAGTTACAAATGATTTCTGGCATGACTTCATTATCTTTTTTACCATATAATTGTAAGAACTAATTAATAATTGGTAGATATTCTCCACCAATAGTTTCACAATCACACTTTTCAGATAATGGTCTGTGTTTTAATGTTCTCAATTTCTGTCTCAGAGACATCTCTGCTAAATAATGGACATTGTCACTCAAATCTGCAATTCATATGATATGTCAGTGTGAATATCTTATTTCAATCACAATCTTAAATCTACCTGATTCTATTTCTTCTGAGTATACTTATGTATCAGGCACATCTTTCTAAAACAAAGGTAAGAATGCAAATATTGCAGAATTTAAACCAGAGACCTTGTTACATTCAACTACATTTTTCATTCAAATTGCATGGTATATTTAAGGCACAGCAGAACATGATTCATTTAATCTTCGTCATTGTATTTCTAGAGTAGGCTATAAAAGAAAATTATAATGAGATTGCAGATTTAATAGGAAGGGATTGTTTGAATGAACTATTTTCATCTGGAGAGAATATTGGTTTAAGTATCTGCTAGTTTGCTATACTTCTACTATAAAATCATAGTGCTCCTAAAGGATGCCCACCGTGTGTAAGGGCCAAATCCAATAAAGGATTTACAGCAAGCAAGACTAGGGCAGAAGCTAGTCACTGAAGTCCTAAATTATGACTCTATTCTCAGTTGCCAGCTAACTCTGGAGGTGTCTACCTCACAAACTACACCGTGACTTTCAAGTTTCCCAGCCACCTAGCTTTGCCTTAGACAGGGTCAAGCTTGTGTCCACCATTACTGAGTGAGCCTAAAGCAGCCCAACAAAATTTGCATCTTTTTAAAGTACTGTTGCATCAGACCCTTTGATCTAAAGTACAAATAAAGCAAAATCTGTTCTTGCACCTCAGTGGGTCAAGTTATTATTAAAAAAAAAAAAAAAAAAAAAAGACACATATTCAATCCCATCTCCTACAGGGATTTGAATTTCAGTTAAAGCCAGTGGAATACAAGCTGCCTGGGGAGGAAAGGTGGGCATATCTCTTCTGCTGAAGGTGTGCCACTGTGCAGAAGGAATTCAAGATTTATTTGGACAGAAAGAGCACACAAGAGCGAATGTGATGCTCTAGCCCTGTGACGAGGGCACTCATTTGTGAGGTAAGGGACCACAGCTCTGCTCCCAGGACTGCTTCTGTATTTTATCCAATGACTACTTAATGGATGCACAAACCCAAGAGAACAGATAAGGAAGCAGAATTTCCGCTCGCCAGATGAAGGCTGGCTTTTATGTTCTCTATGTAAGGATAATGAAGTGGGGTTTTTTTACCCCTCACGTCCCCATGTAGAATGCTCATGGTCAGGACAGAATATGGGCAATAACAATTGTACCCAATAGCACTCTTTTTAGTCTGCACAGGTTCAGACTCAAGCATGAATCACATTATAAATAATATAATCTAATAAAGCAAGACAGAGCAAGTGAAAACAATGTTTCTGTCCTGTGGGAAGATCCTGCAAGCTTATGTCTTAGTAATGGCACACTAGTGCCTCTAAGCACACTGTATGTGTAGTATGCCTCCTCTGGAAACATGGTTTCTCTAGAGTGATTTTATGCAACAGAACCTGAAACGTGCTGCTTCATGTGTGAATTTGATTTATTATCTGATTAACGTGGAATAAAAAAGCCCAATCCTTGCTAAACTAGAAAAAATACATGCATTTACTGTGAAACTGGTAGTAGATGAGGATAAATCAATTTAAAAAATAACTAGCACACCGTTAGCTGGAATAAAATACTCATGAATGCAACAATAATTGCTTTAGAGTCAGTTTGGCAGGCGATTCAGAGCAAAGGCACATCATGACTCTGTATTGCCTTGTACAGCTATCCAATCTGAATCACAGAGTGGTTCTCCTCTGTTCTCCCAGGGTACTATGTTGAATGCCTGCCTATTTCTCTGAGATGGAGTAGCAGAGAAATAAAGTTATCCATATGCACCAGGAAAATGAGCCTAGTCCTCCAGTGATGTTTCATTTTTGCCTTTCTTTCTTTCTTTCTTTCTTTCTTTCTTCCTTTCTTCCTTTCTTCCTTTCTTCCTTTCTTCCTTTCTTCCTTTCTTCCTTTCTTCCTTTCTTCCTTTCTTCCTTTCTTCCTTTCTTCCTTTCTTCCTTTCTTCCTTCCTTTCTTTTCTTCCTTTCTTTCTTTTCTTCCTTTCTTTCTTTTCTTCCTTTCCTTCCTTCCTTCCTTCCTTCCTTCCTTCCTTCCTTCCTTCCTTCCTTCCTTCCTTCCTTCCTTCCTTCCTTCCTTCCTTCCTTCCTTCCTTCCTTCCTTCCTTCCTTCCTTCCTTCCTTCCTTCCTTCCTCCCTTCCTTCCTTCCTTCCTTCCTTCCTTCCTTCCTTCCTTCCTTTTCTTTCCTTCCTTCCTTTTCTTTCCTTCCTTCCTTTTCCTTCCTTCCTTCCTTCCTTCCTTCCTTCCTTCCTTCCTTCCTTCCTTCCTTCCTTCCTTCCTTCCTTCCTTCCTTCCTTCCTTTTCTTTCCTTCCTTCCTTTTCCTTCCTTCCTTCCTTTTCCTTCCTCCCTTCCTCCCTTCCTCCCTTCCTCCCTTCCTCTCTTTCTTCCTTTCTCTTTCTTCCTTTCTTCCTTTCTTTCCTTCTTTCCTTCTTTCTTTCCTTCCTTCTTTCCTTCTTTCCTTCTTTCCTTCTTTCTTCCCTTCTTTCTTCCCTTCTTTCTTCCCTTCTTCCCTTCTTTCCTTCTTTCCTTCCTTCTTTCCTTCTTTCTTTCCTTCTTTCTTCTTTCCTTCTTTCTTTCCTTCTTTCTTTCCTTCTTTCTTTCCTTCTTTCCTTCTTTCCTTCCTTCCTCCCTCCCTCCCTCTCTCCCTACTCTCTCCTTCCCTCCCTTCCTCCCTTCCTCTCTTCCTCCCTCCCTTCCTCCCTTCCTTCCTTGTTTTTCCTTCTTTCCTTCTCTCATTCTTTCTCTCTCTCTTTCTTTCTCTCTTTTTGTCTTTCTCTCTTTCTCTTGTAGAAAGTGCATTTATGCAGACATAAATGTTTGCTAACTCCCAAAATTCTTCTACCAAGATTGCTGGTGGACTCCAGTGCAAGAAGCCCTAGCCTTTCCTATGCCACAACAGGTCAGTAGCCCCTTCACACTTTCTCAAGACCAGCCCACACTGCCCAGAAAGGTGGACAAATTGCATGTCTGTATCCCACTTACATCTCTTCCAGCTGCTGACTGCTGTCATGATCTGCAGCATGCTTGATGAAGAAGGTATCTTGGTGCTTGGACTTTGCTGTGCTGAGGCATCCTGTTAGTCCTGTTCCTAATTTCCTACCACTTTCTTACTAATTTACTGTGTCTCCTGCTTCTGCAAAGAAACTGCTCAGTCTAGACTTGATTCAGTGTAATCCAAATTTTAGGTACCTAGACAATAAACCCAGAAGGCACTCTCTAGTCATCTTATCTGAGCCAATAAATAATGCTAGCCATAAGAATTTTCTGCATTAAATTTGTGCTTAAACTGGAGTTATTCCAGTTACTTAAATGGATATGTGAGATCCCATATTCTTAAAAAAGCTATGCAGGATGAGCACCCTGAAACAAAAAATCTTAGGAAGTGACTGGAGTCAGCAGCAGGAAGTAACTCAAGCCTGGGAAGATACGGACCCTTCCTGGAAGTTTCTAAGAAAATTTCTACAACTAATGGCAAAGAAATATTTTTATATAATGAAAGGACATGACATGATAAAATACAAGTCATAAAATGTCACAAAACATGAAATTATGAGTGTTTTGAAAAAAATAGATGATCACAAACATGGATGAAGCATAGCTGTGCATAAGAAAATTTAGGTCGCCTGTTTTCTCTGGTGAGAGTGGTGAAAGGTAAGTCATGAGATTTTAGTATCAGGCTTTTGTATGGTCTCTTTACAATTAGTTGTAACAGGAATAAATTTGTAAAGCAAATTCAGGCCATTAAAAAAAAAAAGTCTTTCATTGACCTAGAACTGTGATCATTCCTTTTGCCTGCACATCGGCTTCCTATAATACCACCTGGTGTAACCCATGATATATTAGATATTACCATTTTAAGTATTGAAAGCAATATGTATTTCACACACATGAAACATGAAGTATAGCCAAACTTTCAGAGAAATGCATTTCCTATTGGTCAGGGTAGTTCTGCCTGCAAGTACCTGGCACAATGTAGCCCATGGGAGAGAGGGAGGATCTGGGCTGCACAGCCCGAACACAGCTACTAGAATAACAATAAAAACTGCAGAAAATAATTCCTTGTGAGTTTATTTCAATAGTACCAGAAGTTGTGTGTGTGTGCATGGGGGTCGGGGGACAAGGGGCCTTTACTATTGAAGGAATAGTTGGAGGTTTTTGAAGGTTTTTGAAGACCACTTTAAAAAGCTGTTGAAAAACAAAAACAAACAAAAAAAACCAAACCAAATCAAAACTTAAAATGTGAAGAACTGTTGGAAAAAAACTGCTGAAAGAAGATGTAACTCTAAATCTCTTATGACCTATAATTGGGCTTGCTGGATAGGTATTTCAGAAAAAAAAAAAAAAAGCACACACATCTTAAACAAGGGATCTAAAGAAGTCTCCGGGTGTTCCAAAGTCCTGGCTGGGCATTGGTCTCAGGGGGTTAGAGGGCAGCTGTAAACTTTCCTGCAAGTCTTTTCTTCCAAGATCCTGACAGAAGGTGAGCTCTGTTGTTTCATTAGCAGATATACTATATAATTTGTTACTGTCTGCTTGAAAATGAAGATATTTCTGGCTCAACTTTCTCAAGACCTGATGACTTCTGTCAGCAGCTGAGCCTCTGCTGTAATGGCAGACCTGTGGATGCAAACTTGTTCCCCACAGACTGCATGCTCCACGAGGAAAAGCCGCAATAACCAGCTCACTAAAATATAACAATTCATGTGGCTCGCATGGGCATTTCCTTCGTTGATCTTTGGGAAGGTACTGCCAAACAGAACACAACACAACTTATCTCTATTAGTTTTCAGATTTAATATTCTAGAAAACAGAATAGTTATTTGTTATATTGGGCAGATTTCATTCATCATGAAGCACAAAATGTAGGCAGAGTTACATTAATATTAATGTACATGTACTTAGAAATGAAAAACATATACTGATAATGATTATCCACATCATTAGGCAACCAGTAATTTCCTTATTGAGACAGAATGATAATAAGGCTCTTAGTAAATCTCAAACACCACCAGAAAGTCTTGTGCTGTGTATACTTCATATTCACAGGAGAACTGGCAGGCTACTTGAGCCTCCCCTTTCATATGTGCTTCCTGAAACAAGGTCAGTTGTAACAGCGCAATGTATTGCTTATGTGGCTGCCAAGTTTTAATTGAAATGTTGTGATAAATTTCACTTCCAAGGTCAGATGTTATTTTCTGGTTAAGGAGGGTTCAAGTCAGTCTCTTAAAAAACCACTCCTGGATTTTATAGTGTCCAGTGATCTGTTCCTGGAAGTTGATTTACCACAGATATGACCTCCTTACTCCAGGCTGACCTCTTCCAAAATTGTCAAGACTCGGTTTCATTTACAGACATTGGCCGAAAGTGTATTTTAGTAAACTGGGTTCCATTTTATTAGTGTGAAAATAGGCCTCACCAAATCAATAAGACAGGAAGCTTTCATTTTATTGCTTTAGACGAGAGACTTAAAGGTCACTTAATATAAACAGAGTTGGGCACATAGCAAAGACAGCAGTAAATACTGGAAACGTCAACACTGATAATCTTGGTGGCCTTTCATAGGAGAAAAAAAAATCAAAAACATCTTGATATATTCTCTTCACAAAAACACAAATTTCAAATGATTCTGTATAAGTCTGGTTAGAAAACATTTACTGATCTAGTGTACTTCTATGAACATATAAATTAAATGGAAGATTTCAATTACTATGTTATTTAAGAGGTAGCTTGTAAATTATGCGTTTCATAAATAAAATGTGTGTATGAGTAGAATTAAAGTAAAAGCAGTAAATGTATAAAATATCTTTGTGAAGTAGCCATAGTCATAAGAATCAAAGAATTTTCTAATACACGGTTTGAATCTATTCTTTTATATATACTTACAATAGACCTTTTAAGTATCTATAGTGTTGTACATGTGCTCAACAACATAATTATTTCAAATTACATGAGTTTCCATGTGACAAAACCACATCTCACTAAAACTACACTGCATTTGGTAAATTAAGGTTATTTCTAAACAGTAACTTTTTGCCAGCTCCAGAAATGAAATATGCAATTGAAATCATTCAATAAGAAAACTAAAGCAGAAAGAAATACACCAGACTAATCATCCAGAATCATTACCAGTCACACAAAATAAACTGAAAATAACATTATATTTATTATCAAGTGCTGCTGTCTGTTTACTCAAGAACACTTTGGAAAAGTAAACAAATGGGTTTATGAGAAAAAGCTCTTGTAACAAGATCTTTTATGAAATTATTCCTGCTGATATTTGTAAAGAATTGAATTACGACTTCTGAAATTAACAACCACAGATAAATTACCTTCATCATTTAATTCACAAGTTGTAATTAGACTTGAAATTTAAAACAAAGGTATAAATTTCTATCATCAATAAAAAATCAAGTCAATTCTAGGGCTTACAAACAGAAATAAATAATCCAAATAAAATTTGCAAGTGTAGCACTCCATGAGTATAAAGATGTTATTTCTTTAGAAACTGTTATATGTAAACTTATATATATAAGTGACTGATAAAGCAGATTAAGAATTTTACTTTACAAATTTGTCTCACAGGATATGATTGCTTTTATAATGTAAAGTAGCATTATCGCAAATCCAAATGCTGACTTCTACTTTTCAAGGTAAACTTACTGCAGTCATCTGAACTGCATTCATGCCTTTACAGCCTTTCTACTCTGTTTTATCCATCCTGCACATCCCATAACACTCTGGCATATTGTATACTAGAAACTTGCTTACAAGGACCCAAAATATCCAAACAGGCCTGGCTGTTTGTGCACGATATTTTCTGCTGCTGGCAAATCTCCTCTGGGCATTTGCACTATAATCTCTATTCTGTGCATCAGAAGATGCTCTTATTTGACAGGCTAGGCTCTTTTTCCTATCATACCTTTTGCTGTTAAAGCCTTGGCTCCCTTGCAGGACAATGTCGAGTATCACAGGTTCTACAGCTGGGCCTTGCGACTTTCAGGCTACTACAGACTGTGCTCTGAGGTGGCTAACAGCCACAGTGCTCAGGTCAAAAAAGGCTAAGCATTTATACCAACACCAAAAGTTCCATCCATTAAAGCCTGACCCTATTCTTGGAATTGGGTCAAGAAGCCAGATACACCAACATTTCTCCTGATCTTCAAACCTTATTCCTATCCACAACCTCCTCATTTATTCACCCCTTCTGCCCAACCTCACTACCTATTACTACCTGTAGCTGTCCAGCCTCATCCACAGTACTTTACTACTGCTTTCCTTAATACCACATATGGGCTAGTAAAGTGCTGAGGTAGATGCTCAGGCTTTGCCAGTGTGGTCCTTTGTTTTGATTTTTCAATAAAGTTTAAAGACTGTTCCCTTGTGCATATCCTATCCTTCTGTCCTCTGTGCATCTCCTATAAAGCTCCTGCACTCATATGGCCATAGCACACAAAGGCTCTCCTTCTGCTCTGGTCCCCATGTGGCCCCAGAGCAAGAATAGGGAGAGGGCCTCTTGTGCAGTGATGGTCCTTATCCTTAAAAGCATTCAGACCTGCTATGTTGTTTGTCCTTAATTCTACCTCTGAATTATACTCCACCTGGTCTTCTAATGTAACTCTTGTGCCCCTCTTTCCCACAGAGCAGTTACACATAGAAGGGGACTGCAGATCTAACCAGGGAAAGGTATTTTCCTGATCCCTGGCCTTCTTTTTTCATCCTTGCAATTTTATTGTTGTGAATCATCAGGAGTCTTGTATCTGGGTAAGAACAACCCCAGCTTCCATTATAAATTGGGGAATGACCTATAGAGAGCAGCATAGAAGGAAGGGACCTGGGGGTCCTGGTGGACAACAGGATGACCATGAGCCAGCACCGTGCCCTTGTGGCAAAGAAGGCCAATGGCATCCTGGGGTATATTAGAAGGGGGGTGGTTAGTAGGCCCAGAGAGGTTCTCCTTCCCCCCTACTCTGCCCTGGTGAGACCACATCTGGAATATTGTGTCCAGTTCTGGGCCCCTCCATTCAAGAAGGACAGGGAACTGCTGGAGAGAGTCCAGCGCAGGGCAACAAAGATGATTAAGGGAGTGGAGCATCTCCCGTATGAGGAAAGGCTGAGGGAGCTGGGTCTCTTTAGCTTGGAGAAGAGGAGACTGAGGGGTGACCTCATTAATGTTTACAAATATGTAAAGGATGAGTGTCATGAGGATAGAGCCAGACTCTTCTTGGTGACAACCACTGATAGGACAAGGGGTAATGGGTTCAAATTGGAACACAAGAGGTTCCACTTAAATTTGAGAAGAAACTTCTTCACAGTGAGGGTGCCAGAACACTGGAACAGGCTGCCCAGGGAGGTTGTGGAGTCTCCTTCTCTGGAGACATTCAAAGCCCGCCTGGACACATTCCTGTGTAACCTCATCTAAATGTTCCTGCTCCAGCAGGGAGATTGGACTAGATGATCTTTTGAGGTCCCTTCCAATCCCTAACATTCTGGGATTCTGTGATTCTGTGATCTCTGTGAAAATTTACCAGACTTTTTATACGAAGAATAACAGAGTCTCTCATTTTATAGCAGACAATACTCAAAATCATTCTTATGCTGGACAGTTAGGCTATTCCGCAAATGCCAGCTTCAGTTACAAGGACTCAATAGAGTGGTGTCTGTTGGGGCACCCAAACATGGTAACCAATTTCCATTGTATTTGTTATCAAATAACTTGACTCCTAATACTCACAGAGAATTGGCATAACAATGAGAAATATAGATCCTAGAGTGGATTAATTTTTGTAGGGCACTGCAAAGACATGTTGGCACAGTGTAGTGCAATGAAGGAGAAGCATTGATCATCCAGTGAGAACTGGGAGAAAGCTAGCCTGTACTACTTCCATATATCCCTAAGGGGACTAGCTCAAACTTAAGCCACTATTCCAGTTATGTTCATATTTCTCTAGGTGATCTAGAGTGGGTGCCATCTAAGAACTGCAGTTTGGGTGCAGGTTCATATTTAAGCAAGGTGAATCATTTAGATGTATTTACTGCAGCTGTAACTTGGTAATAGTTTAAAGCCAGCTGCACCTTCAGCAAAGCACAGTAACCTTAGGATGTGAAGCACAGATTTGCTATACTCAAATATACTGCCCTGTCTATATGTTTACCTGGCTTTGCCTGCCTTCCTACAGCCAGGACAAGTCCAACCTGAAAACTTCATATCAGTATAATCTTTGAAATGTTTATGTTTCCATGTTTAATTCAGATCAAACAAGTGCTACTGCATAATGTAGTAAAGCATGGATCCTGCATTATCAATCATCAGAATATGGCTTCCCCAAGAGCTGTATCTGCACTGTGGTAACATATTGATTCAGGCTTATATGCAAAATAATTGCCTTCACACAGTTTGATTCCAGCAAGGCTTCTGGAAGCAAAGTAATAGTCAACAGAAGTAAGGCTGACAAAACCTAATCCTTGTGACAACAAAATTAAGTTTTAAGAAGTGGTTATTATTAAATATTTTTTTCTTTCCAAAGTTAGTTACAGCTGATAACTAAAAACACAAACAGGCTTTGCCTTCCGCATATGATTCACATACAATCTTTTACAGAAAGTTGAGCCTTAGTTGTTCTTTTACAGAGGATTTTCATCATAATTCTGAATTGACATTCTTCAGTTTTCATTTGAATTTTTTATTCCTGGAATGAAAGTTTTAAATGCAAAGAAAGTAGGTTCTGCTCTTCTGTGATCCTGAGCAGATGTCAGCTGTTTATAAGCTACAGATTGTTTGTTGCAAACACATGTAAACAGTTCTTCAGAGCACATTTACTTTAGATCTTCATGAGGAGGCTGATCAGCTCACAGGACTCGAATCAAAGTAGGACCGACTGCCCTTTGCTGCATCAGCTGCTTCACTGGTGATTTGCCATGGAAACTCCTTTTCTTTTTCACTGGGTAATAAATGGCATTGACATCTCACTTGTTGGTCTTGATTCAGAGGATAGGTTCCTTCTTTTCTTTCAGCTTTAGGTGGACTTGAACAGTTAAATTATATAGGCACTGGCACTTAGGTGGTGGTCTGTTTTTCATATGGACTTGGAGGTAATTCATTTCATTATTGCTTCTGCACTTTCTTCTCTCTGCCAGGCAGAGAACATGGAGTGGAAGTATAATTTCATTTCCTCTGTGAGAGGAAAACTTACAATGAAATATGAGATTGGCAGGTAAAGATCTTTGGTCTTCAGAAATTCAGATTTTATTCTAAGGCCATTTTTCTAGACAAAGTTTCTTCAAATGAATAATTATCAAGCAGTCAAACTACCTAAAAGTGAAATATTGAGGAACAATTATCCAGTGTTATATAGACAATTATCTTTTTTCCTCTCTTTGTCCAGTCATCATTGCTAATTTCACTTCTTATACAAGTCATTTACAATTAAAAAAATATATCTGCAAGACTACATCTAAGTGACAGGATTTTTGCAAGTGCTAGTCCAAGGGATACATTTTTAGCAACTGGACACTGTCATTTCTAAAATGTCTTTTTTATTGATCTTTTAAACCAGCACATATGTAGATAAAAATTCAACATTAAAACCCAGTGTGTGTGTGTGTGCATGCATGCATAAATTTGTCTGTGTGAGAAAGGAAAAGAGATAGAAAATAAATGACTCATACAAAGTCTGAGAAAATATTTGAAGTAGAAATATTTTCAGAGACATAAGAATTTCCTTTAAAGTATCACATTATTTTGGATCATCAATATTAACACCAATTCTGGCTTGCAGATATTTACCAACATAAATGTTTCCTTTAATTAACTCTCTTCATATAGCAATCATGCCAAGAGCTATTTCTAGGACTGGTTATCTGTATGTCTTTGGTCTGAAGAAGTAAGACTCTCTTCCTCCTCATCTCTCTGTCCTTCATCTCCTAGTGCCTGATGGTTGAGCAAAGGTTCAAAATATCAGTGCTGAAGGAAATCAATTGTATATAGAACAAAAAATACTGAGCCCTTGAACTTAATGTTGCAACAAAAAAGAAAAACAATCACATAAATAAGTACTTGAAAGTTGGTAGCACTGATTTCCAGATGTATTCAAGTATATAATATCTTCGAAGTAATAAATTCTCTGTGTAGACATTACTAGGCAATGTGTATTATGTCAAGATCTGAAGGATCACAGGACAACAGGAGAGCACCTGAAGAGCAGCACAAAGGAATTTCAGCCACTCCAGCCAGTAAGTCAGATTCATCGGGGTCTCAACTGTAATATCTCTATGCAAACTCACGATGCATGAGAAATAAAGACCACAAGTTAGACGTGCACATGCCTGCAGGGCTATGATCATATAGACATCAGGAACACGTGGTGGGATGGTTCTTGTGACTGGAGTGTTGGAATGGAAGGATACAGCCTCTTTAGGAAGGACAGGTAGGGGAAACGAGGTGCAGGTGTCACCTGTCATGTCAGTGATCAGCTGGAGTGCATGGAGCTCTGTCTGAGGATGGATGAGGAGCTGACTGAGAGCTTATGGGTCAGGATTAAAGTGAAGGTGAAGACAGGTGACATTATAGTGAGGATATGCTTCAGGCCACTCAAGCAGGAAGACCAAATGGAAGAGGCCTTTATTGACAGACAGGAGCTGCCTCATGTGCACAAGCTCTGGTCCTCATAGGGCACTAGAACAACCTTGATATCTGTTGGAGGGACAACACAGCAGGGTATAAGCAACCTAGAAGTTTCCTTGAATGCACTGATGGTAACTTCAAGTGTCAGAGGGACCAACTAGGAGAGGAGCTGTGCTGGAGAGGCTAGTTCTTAGCTCAAAGGCAGTCTTGACTGCAGAGACCATAAAAAGGTGGACTTCAAGATCCTTAAGGCAGTGAGGAGCGTACACAGCAAGCTCACTCCCCTTGACTTCATAAGAGCAGACTTTGGCCTGTTCAGGGATCTGTTTGGTAGACAGACTATGGGAGAAAGGCCTAGAGGGAAGAGGGGCCCAAGAAAACTGGTTAATATTCAAAGATCACACTCAAAGAATTGCAGTCAACACCTTGATGTCCAGGTGGACACCAGTGATGAATGGCGTTCCTCAGGCATCAGTATTGGAATTGGTTTAACACCTTTGTCGGCAACATGGACAGTGAGATTGAGTGTATCCTCAGCAAATTTGCCCATGAAACCAAGCTGTGTGGTGCAGTTGACATGCTGGAGGGAAGAGTTGCCATCCAGGTGGACTTTATCAGGTTTGAGAGGTGGGGTTGTATGAATTTCATGAAGTTCAACAAGACCAAGTGCAAGGTCTTGCACATGGGTCTCAGCAATCCCAAGCACAGACACAGGCCAGGTGGAGAGTGGATTGGGAGCAGCCCTGAGGAGAAAGACTTGGGGATGTTGGTTGATGAGAATCTCAACATGACCCAGCAATGTGTGCTTGCAGCCCAGAAAGCCAACTGTGTCCTGAGCTGCATAAAAATAAGTGTGGCCAGCAGCTTAAAGGAGGCTCCCCACCTGGAGTACTGTATCCAGCTCTGTGGCCCCCAACAAAAGAAAGACATCAATCTGTTTGAGCAAGTCCAGAGGAGGCCCGTGAAGATGATCAGAGGTCTGGAGCACCTCTGCTGTGAGGATAGGCTGAGAGTGTTGAGGTTGTTCAGCTCGGAGTAGAGAAGGCTCTGGAGAGACCTTACAGCATCCTACCAGTACCCAAAGAGGACCCATAAAAAAGCTGGAGAGGGACTTTTTACAAAGGTCTGTAGTGACAGGACAACACGTAATGGCTTTAAACTGAAAGAAGGTAGAGGCTAGGAAGGCACTGGAACAGGTTACCCAGAGAAGTTGCGGATGCCTCATCCCTGGAAGTGTTCAAGGCCAGGTTGAATGGGACTTTGAGCAACCCGATCTAGTGGAAGCTGTCCCTGTCTGTGGCAGAGGATTAGAACCGGATTATATTTAAGGTCCCTTCCAACCTAAACCATTCTATGATTCTATGATCTGTTAGTTGTCTCAATTCTGAAGACCAGTGTCCATAATATAACTAAAAATTTACGAAGTGTTGTTCCATGAAAAGTCTTGTTTTTTCCCTTGAGGCTGCTTTTGTCTTTGGACATCAAACTACGAAAGAATCTCAAAGCTATCAGTGAACCAACAATCATTTCTATAAAATGTTGACGACAATTTTATAAAAAATGCCCTCATAAGAAAAAAGGTCTATCCCATACTGGGAAAGCAAATATACGTAGCAACACAATTAATATCTGATGTAGCAAAAAGGCAGGTATTGGTGTTCTCTGGATTAATGAAAGAAGAGGAGGTTAGTTTGGTGGCCAGGATATTAAGTAAACAAGTTTATGTACTTGGAGGGGAATATCCTCTTCCAAAGACCTCATGTCTGAAATATTAAACATGCAGCTAGAGCCTTTTAAAAGCAAGTAAATGATCTGTAAAAGGTCTCATAAGGGATCTGTGTTTTTAAATGCAGCAAACCATAAGTTAACACTTTTAACTGTATTATTTGTTATAAGTTCCATTGAAATTCATTATGAAATAGTTCATGGGACTGCTCAGTGCCCTACATAATTTTATTGTGGAAGTTAGTTAAGTTAATATTTAGTCTAAAATACTTTCAACACTCTTGTGATAACTCATAGTAGAAATCTTTTCATGGTGTCAGACATCACAAAATTCTCACTTAAACAACTTTGAGGAAAGCAAAGGCTCGGCCACCCTGGTGATTAAGATACAGGACACATGGGTGCTATGAAAAGCACCTGGGGCTGAAGATCTGTTTACAGCATACATTCATCATCAGAAGTGTTGGACAGTTACCATGACTATGATAACTTACAGTGGTTAAAGAGAGAAGGGAGCAAAAAAGTTATTACCAGTGAGGACCTCAAGCAGCAACTCTTTTTAACACAATGCAAACTGAAAAATCTTACATGTCTTCATAACATCTAGATTGCAGTTCCAGTAGAGGAGGTATTCTTCAGTGATTATAAAAATTAATTCATGTTTTTATGAAATAATTTCAACACTGTGTATATTTTTAGAAAGCACATCCTGAGATTTGCAGAGAAAGAATAAGTGATTCTATGTAAAGCACACTCTTTGATTAATTTTTACATTTTCATTTAATAATTTCTAATTTTACAAATGTATAAAATATATATTACATACAATATATATTTTGCATTCCATAACTACTATATCAGTCATAGTATAAATTAGTACAATCACTGTTGCATTCATATAAATGATAATGATTATTAACAGTAGGCTAATTATCTATAAATATTTTAATGTCTTTGTAGTAGGTAATGTATAAGGGTATAGTATATATTGTTTATTAGAACTTAGATGCACATCCCAGTATCTTTACACACACACAGGATTTAAATACTGTTGATGTTTGCAAATACCAGTGAACATGTGTAGCAGTTGTACTAGTTATTTTGGGGAGGGATTGTTTCTTTATTGTGCATTTTCTTACGAATGGGTCTCAGCTGCTCCCTTCCACAATTTTACTCTAAGGCAATAAATAATTCAGTGTGCTAATTTGACAGATGACTCTCCAGGAGCCTCCTACCATTACTAGCATCATTATACCATAATATGCATGATGGGCATAGACGATTCAGCAAATGTCCTTCACTTGTTTGCCCCTAAAGAGCCGTGCTCTGCGCAATTAACTAATGAAGCATTATGGGCTTTTTTCCCCCTTCCTTGCTATTTCAATATATCAATGCAGATTGTCTAAAGGTGAAATATATTTTGTTTTCTTTTGGTAAATGAGTATTCATGAGGAAGCTGTAGACTTGTCTCATGTTCCACCTCTTTGAATCAAAAGCAACTAATAAGATGCTAGAAAAGGAAATAATTATTATTTAATTTTTCTTTAATGATTTGCACAGCATGTGTTAAGAAATGCATTGTATAAAGATGACAGAAAAATATGAAGTTAGGTTCAGTATTATGTAAACTGAGAAATATTGAAGACATAATTCAGGGCTGTATTCCAACATTATGCTGGCTGGACTCTGGATAGCTACAAGAATAAAGAGGGAATCATGTTAAAATTATTAAAAAAACAGATATTTGCTAAAACACTTAGGGATAAATAATGGCCTTAGAGAATGCATATGAAATTAATACCAGAATTGCACAATATATTTGAATCCAGTACATAGATCAGAGCATCCAAATGGTATTAAATACGTTTGTTAGAAAGAGAAGAAAATAGAAAATTTATAATGACAGAAGAAAATTTACAGAGAAAGCTAGAAGGGCACCTATTTTTGTTCATTGTTTTATGGCATTGAAGTTTCAGTTCCATGGCACTTATTATTAGAGCCACCCTCAGTGCGAGGCAAATGTGGGTATGCACAAACAAATGCAGAAGAAAATCTTCCAAACTATTACTAGATTTTCCTGTAACATATGTGGTTAAATGCATCATAAAGGTAATTTAAAACTATTTGCCCTACAAGAAAAGTTCGGTCTCTCTCTGAAGTTCTTTCTCTTTAATTTCTCCAGTTTCTCAACTGTACACGCCAATTCCATCTTCTCCTTAACACTTCACTCTTTCTTTCCATGACACATTCCCTTTGCATTGTTCTGCGTTATAAACTTCAGTTCATTCTTACTTTCTGAGCATGAAATTTTTTTCCCACATTCTTATTCGAATGTGTGCAAGATTAATGCAGTTATCACTGATCTGCTTTGGCTGTCACAGCCCACCACCGCCTACGAAATCTTAGTGTGAGATTGTACATTATACACAGCAACAGTAAAATTTTTCATAGTGAAGGAGGGAATGCAGTTGCAAGCCTGAACTGAATCTGCTCATGGGAATTTGTTAGTACTAACTAGTCTTTTCCTTTCTACACTTTAAAAGAGACTCTGCTTTCTTTGGAGACAAAATTTTGTGATATTTTCTGAAGTTTTATCGGTTCTACATTTTTTTAAACAAAAATGTTAAGATTGAAAATTAAATGTGATAACATTCTTATTATTTGTTCTGTAAAATATTTTTAATTTTCAAATTTATTCACTCCTGTTAAGGGATACTGACTCTTCTGAGTTTATGCCAAAACACATAACAGGTTACTGTCGCAAATAAGTTTTGTTTCTGGTCCTGTTTCTCAGGCAACTTTCTCCTTTTTACACTAAACTGCCATTGGATGGAAAATGTCCTACCTTGGCTGTTACACTATCAGAGTGGAGCAGGGGATGTAACCAGGTATACTGGGAAAGGGCTGCACAGGAGGATCCAGTCTTTCAGTTATACAAACTCCTTTCTGCTCAGGGTGCAGAGAACCAGGAGAAAGGGCTGTATAACATTCCCTATACCCAGATTTTTCTGCTCATCATTAACATAAAAATTATGCAAATAGTCTCTGTAGTATCCCAAGCAGTTCTGCTCTCCATTACTTTCAATCTGCTAGTCTGACCAATGAGAAGTTACAGAGACAGAAGAAAGTGGATTAGATGGACTCCAGGAAGTGAAGCAACCAGTCCCTCTCAACAGGAGGAAGAGGGGACTCATCCTTCTCCTGAGGATGATCTGGCACACAAGTCCTACATTCTTCTGGGAGCTGTCATTAAGCAGGATTAGAAAATTAAAGTTTTGATGTGCTTTAATAATGACAACAGTGCAAAAGGCAGAATTATATTCTTGTTTTCCCTTACTCCAACTTTTGAATGTGTATGTGCACTAATTCTGTATTTATTCTGCTTAATCTTCAAAAAAGCATAATTTTCACAGTATTTGTTCATTTATAGCATTCACAACTATACATAAATCTCCTCTGTTTCTGCCAAGGTAATACAGTAACAGTCCACTAGAAATGCCTGTACTCAGAAACAACTGAGAGGTTTTTTTTGCTGACATGAAGTGCTCATATGACAGAACTATATAAATGCTTCTCATTCCTAGGTATTAACAATAAAAATAATTATAAAATACGCAAGTAAGCACATTCATATAATATTTCTTATTTCTATATAAAATTACTCTTAGGAGCACGTAGCTTTGAATAGCACTAGCCTGATTAAGGTAGTCTTATGTGATTTTAAAATATTTTTTTTAAAAACAGACATTTTTCTCTGTATTTTTGTAAGTAAAGTTTGCTTCAATTAAACTTTCCTGCCTTCCGTTAAGCTTTATACTTGAAATGAAGCATACCATGGCAGGCAGATAGTAATAAAAAGACAGGGGACACAGGAGACTAAGCAAAAAACAAACAATTTTCATTGAAAACAAAGTTTACATGGTTGTAATGTGTGCCGCATTGTGTCAAACAATGGTATTAGCATCCCCTTAGGCCTCATGGTAAGCACTGGACATGTGGCTTTAGAAAAAAAGAAACTTCTCTCATCCCACTTTAGCCCAGTGGTGCTTTGTTGTTTCACAGCAAGGGTCTAACATTGTGTCCTGATCCCACTTCAAGAAGAAGTCCAGCTCAATTCAATTTGCCTCTCCACCTTTTAGTAATGAGACAACATGCATGTGAGCAAGCCACATGATAATGTGGAACAGATGGTCAGATTTTTGTCTAATTAGATTCTGGACAGCTTGTTTGCTTAGACTAAATGTGCATATATTTAGGGATTTCACACTTATTATAGAGACAAAAGATTAGTGAAAGATGAAGACAGAGCACTTTTGGGTTTTTTTCTGCTCAGTGTAGGTGCTGGTCTCTGAAAGAGAGCTGTTTGATAAAATCTGCAAGTGTAACTGAATTGTTCTTGGCTATCATACACTTCACAGATCAAACAGTTTACTACTTTAACCTGGAAGACAATACATCATACATGAACTCTTCTTTTTGAACAGTCTACTAGTAAAATAAGGGTTTCTAATACTTACGTCACTTACATTTTTTAATATTTTGCACATCTGTTTCAATTACTGTGCAAAGACAATTACTCTAAGGAGCATTTCATTAGTCACTTATAGTTATTCACATAATACATATTTAGCAGTCTGCATTTTTTAATGTTTTCATTAGTACCCTTTAAGTATTTTGAAAATTTGCTAGCAAAGCATTGAAATGCTCTTGGATGAAAACCATCATGGTATGTGGTGTTATATCACCTTATGGACAGAGAGCACAAAGTATATTAAATGCAAAATAATAATTCAAGAAAAAAAAATATACTGTGTGCAAGGCAATATATGGTACTGACATTCCCAATGAACCTCATAAGGTTTCTCTGCTTTTCAGTTATTCACCTGTAATACATTTTGTATTCACATTAAAATGTAATGTAAGATGAAAAGGGTAATTACTACTTCTTAATATACTGTGAGTTTGCACATGCTATATATGAGCCTCTTCTCCATTCTTTATACATCTACAACTAAAATTGACACTATAGGAAAAATGTCAGATCTTTCCAGTATTAACACTGTAATTAAAAGAAGAATTCAAAGAATAGTGTTGCATAGATGCCCGTCATCCCCATGAGTCAGCACTTAGAGCATCTCAAATGGATTAATGTTCTTTTCCATTCACTTCATGATCCAGACGCGGAGGGGTGATGAGATGAGACAAGCCATCTTGACATGGATATACTGATGACATTCATATGTGTATCTTGTTTTTCACAGGTGTGACTAACTCTGTTACAGGGATCTCAGTGTTCAGACGACAACAGCTGGTATGACATCCACTATCTTATTTCTGATTAGCTCAGAATAAAACTGCAGTAAAGTAGGTCAGAGGGGAAGGGTTGCTTTCAAATATAAACTGTCTTCCTTCACTATTTCTCTTATTCTTTTGCATTAATCTGCTCCAATAAGAGAACTGATGCCTAAATCTGATTTTTTTGCGGAATGAGGATATTCTGCCCTAAAGATGGAGCTGCCTAAAATCAGGATCTGCAAAATTCAACCAAAGTTCCTACTGCTGGTATAAGGCAACTTTTTATATTGTTAATGGAGCAGATTCCACTTCCATAGAACACCAAGTCTGCATCTGTGACCCACTTGGACTGCTGCACTACTTTAGAGGTGACATCATTATTAAGTGGTTGTTCCTACAGTACTTTGCAGAGACTTTCTTGTTGTTAATGACATGATAGTGAAAACAGAAAAAAAATACAGCAAGATTTATTCACTCTTCAAAAATCCAATCTCTAAATGACTTATTCTGTATTCTTCCTTACTGGTTCTGCAAAGTCACAGAGCTCTCTTAACAGAAGGTTCACGTTTTCACCAGGACTCTGCACCATTTAGGGAAACATGATTAGTTTTTGCAAGTGTTTTATGGAATTAAATACTCATTGGATATATTAAGAAGGAGCTAAGAGTCACTTTAATTTCCTTTTCAGGAATTAAAAAAAAATAGTTATAACTATTTTAAACTCTGCTTCCCTATATCCATCATTTTTCATGTTACAGTTAAGAATTTTGTGAAGTGCTTTCTTCAGTCCAAATTTTCTGTTTGTTTGTGAGAGAAAACGTCCTGTCAGAAGTAGAAAAGTAGTCCTCCTCTTCCTGCTGCATATGCTGATTCCAGATATGTGACTGTACGCTTACCCTATAGTTTATCAACAGCTAAGTCTCACAGGAAGTGCTACTTTCTCATATTATGTGAGAAAGTGAGTTTAAAGAAATATTGATTATAATAGTAGTCTTCCTAAGTCTATGCTTTTATTTTCTTTTTACAAATTTATTACTGTGGACCTTTTTTCTGCAAGTGTTCACTTCCTTCTGAAATGCGCATAAGAAATACTCTCCCACATGGTCTTTTTGTTGCCTCCTAGCTCCATAGTTCTGTCTTCATAAGCCCAAAGTCTTGCTCAGGTTATTCTGTTAAAGCACCTCAGTAGAAGTAACACAAAAGATGACAGTGCCAGCCTAAGCCAATAGCTGTTGAACACCTATCACTTTAGATAAGGCTAACAAATCTGTTTTTTTCAAAAGAAACATTTTCAGAGAAGAACAGCTAAGTGGAAGTAAGTATCAGGTTTTTTAATTCAGTGCAAACCAGATAGATAGGCCATCTGACTCCTACCAGTTTATCTCTTAACCTCAGGGGGTTTCTGCTTTCCTGACAGCCATGGATTTCCCCTCTCTCTACCTCCTGCCAGCTTGCTCATCTTTCTTTAGCTTGCCCATTCCTTATGCCAGGTATTTTCTGGGTAGGCATCAGAGAGAGCATTCTGGCTGATGGTTGGATTATGTTTCTCTTCTTGTCCTGGCTCTCAGGGCTTCCTTGGTGAAGGACTTTCACCAGCCAGCTGGGCCGACTGTTTGTTCCAAAACCCCTAAACTCAGTAACAGACCACTGGTGAGTCTGTTCTGCACCTATGGAACTAGACAGAGGGTTTATGCACCATTTCCATTACACTGCAACATAGCTTTTTATCCCGTTTGTAATTTCTTCTTTTAAAGTAGAATTTTTCCACACAATTGAAATATTACTTCTCTCACATTTGTGCTATTGTTCTTAATCATTCTAAAGGAGGCAATTTTACTAAAGTATGGAAAGAAAGGACACTCCTCATAAGTGAAATTTGATTTCAAATATGTCGTAGGTTAGACCTGTAAGTTATGCTCAAAAGCAAAAGAGACAGCAAAGACTCATGAACCATGGAGATGTTAGAGAAGTAAATAGCAAAAATACTGGATTGTGTTGCAGTACTACTAAACAAAGCAGGAGCTTTTACTAAATTGTAAAATGTTATTATCTTTCTCACAGGGGTTGCTTTGGATTCACTTGTAAAGCTGTATTTCACTTAGAACAGATCTGATTTATATCTTTGTGGGAATTGTCCATCTTCAACAAAATCACTCATAAGTTATGACTGAAGTATATATATATATATATATATATATATATATATTTTTTTTTTACTGGACTGCCTAAATAAACTTTCTAAGTTTATTACCTTTCTATTTTATATATATATATATATCTATATCTCACCTACTATACCTCCTAATTTTGCATTTAATACCATTTGATTGGGATAGGTCACATGGGAAAACTCTTATGGTACTTTGTATACATCCTGATTTTCTGCCTTATCCACATGTGACAAAACAGGTTACTCTAACTGGCTTCTCGGAACCTAGAGATTTAATTTCATTTGAGCTTTTTATCCCTTTGGGACAGTGTTATCAATGCTTGAGTGATCTGAACATATTACTGCATGACTCTTAAATTTTAGACTATATTTATTAATTGCTTACTTTCTATATTATTAAACATTTTAGTCTGAAACCGTGGTTCTCCAAGTAGTCAAGACACGTCCCTTTCTTGCCCTTGTAAAAGGTCTGGGACTTCACTAAACCTAATAACAACATAGGTAGCAGTAACCTTGTGTTTCTGGAGCCATTATCATGCTGTCTTTGTGGAAAAAAAAGTGTAGTTCAGGAATGAATGCGGCCTGCCTCTGAGCTTGGAGATAACACAAACTGCACCAAGGCATGGGACCATGAGCTGAAGGAAACAAAAGGTGCTGGAGAGGGGAAGGAATAATCAGGAGCTGAACTAAAAGGTCCTTAATGGAGCAGTCTCAGTTATAGCTAATCTCATATGTGAAAAGGTACTAAAACTTTGAACCACTGGGAAACTGTACAAACACCACAGTCAATTAACACTGACTAAAAAACAGGTCATGATACACTTTGAATGATTCCATGTTGCTCTATCACAGAATTAGCCTGATTCTCAATGGAATATGAATGAGCTCTGGTTTTAACTTGAAGCTTGATAGAAAATGAACTCATTTACAATGGGAGGCTCTGGAGTTTCTTTTCAAAATAAGCATCCTCATTTTTAACAGCCAACACAGTATTTGTCTTCTGAATGTTAATTTAAGCCTTGAGAAATACTACAGATTTAGAGGAACAGGGAGACGAGGGAAAAGTACAGTATTTTTTGACTATACCACTAGTGAACACGTAATCAAATATAAAGGCTGGAAATATCTTCTGGATGGTGAAGATCTATATAATTGTATCTCACATTCATCTTATTTTATTTTACTGTTCACAATTAGGAATTCTGCAGCCTTAAACATGTGAAATTAAAACCATAGATGATTTCTTAATTGTGCAACTCCTCAGTACTCAATTAACTTCACTCTTCTTTCCCCTAACAACGATGTAATACTGTACTAATGAAAAACAGGGCTTCTTTATTTGCTATGGCCTTGGGGTCAATTATCAATTTATCATTGTGTCCTGCAGGTTTAAAATAAACTGCTCTGTGCAGTGTAACCATTGTACAAAATTGACATTAAGTAGATTCTGCAAGTATGAACTTAATAAAAAATACAAAGAGTGTGCCTAAAAGAGTTCTACTCCTATAAATTGTGTGAGGTTGCTTTTGATATAAGACAGTAGGAAACTGCAAAAACTAATTTAAATGTTGGGTTTGTTTGTTTGTTTGTTTGTTTTCTTTTACCATCTTTGTATATTCTGTATGAGAATAATTAAGAAAGAGCTAAATTAAAAATAGATTCAGTTGTGTTTTAAAGATTTCTTATGATTTCAAACTTAGTTTTAGTAATAAAAAGGTTGTTGTTGCTCTTTGAAAACGATGACTTTAGAGCCTATATCTTATGACTGTCAAATTCTGCTATGTATTCATGTATAATTCAGTGAAAAAATGCTTAGATATACAAATTATTAAAACCATGGCATTTTAATTTGACAAGCAGAAAGTAATTAATTAGGAATAAAGTTTCCTATTAAAGCAAACACCTGGTTAGGAAGTTCATTTGTAGTTCACTTACTGTAAAAACTCTGTCCCTGTAAGGTCCAGAATTGACCTTTCTTTGTTCGTCTTTGGTCTGAGAAGGTAGATTGACATGTGCTGCCATTCCCAGACTTCTGGGAAAGGCAAATGAAAAATTCATCACATTCCTCATTCCCATCACTTGGGTGCTGCTTCCACAAAGAGGTGTTCTCAGAACTAGGTCTTAGTCTGGTTGGCAAATGCTGAATCTTTGTGGGACTTCTCTCTTTACTGTGACATTAAGCCTGGGACCCCATATTTCAGCACCCAGCTTGTTGCTGTTTATCATAATCCAAAATTCTTCTCATCTTTGCTTGCTCTGGTAAGAAGATTTAATTTCATCCCTCTAAAATCTCAGGACAACATGTATTTCCTTGTTATTTCAAAAGACAGCACCAAAGCCTGATTGTCACCTTGGAGAAGAAAAGCACTGAAGACTTTGGCTCAGGACTGGATCTTTAGTCCTGCCACTATCAGCAGTTTCCCTCTGTTCTTTCCTTCAATTGATGAGTCCCACCACACAACTCAGCCTGTCTTCACATACACAAAATACTCAGGTGGTCATGCTCAGATGTCTGGTGAAATATCAACCCAGCTTTGCTACCAGTGTGAGTGTCACTGCCTCTGTCTCCGCTGCAAACTGAGTCATTTATTGATGATGCTGGTTTTGTGTGTAAGTGAGGAATGCTCTTCCAATTGTGTCAGAGTTGAAAGATAGAAAGTAACAGGACTCCATCACGCCTTTCTTTTTCCTTTTCCTATTTTTAATTTTGTAGCCAGATTTAATTAATCTTGCTTTCCTTCTACTCCCCTGGGACGCTTTTCTACCTCTCCATTATGCTATGGATAATTCTCAATAAACTCAACAGCAGCCACACATGTACCAAAAGTTGGTGGAAGACAGACAACACTGAAAAGTAGTATTTCACACCAGACAAGTTTTACCAGCATACTCACATAGGTCTAATTCAAGCCTTTTGAGGTAACAGGATCTTAAAGTGTATAGCAATATTTTCATTCCTGAAACTAAACCAGCAAATATCACAAGAGAAGAGTAATTTTTCAACTGGCGCCTTCTTCTGTGGCAGCACACAGGATGGCATGACTGAGATACTGCCTGTTTAATTGATTAGTGCACTCAAGAGAGGGCTGGGTATGGTCCAGTACAGATCATTCTAAACATTGATAAATTACCACCTTTGTGTGAAATGGTTGAGGTGGGACCACTGCCCTTTGACAAACCAGAAAATGAAATGATTACTATTGGATTCTATTGACTTGTCTGGTTAGAGCAGTTGTGCTTCTTCCCGAAGGTTAATTGGACTTGAACTCAAGAAATTAAGAGGTCACCTGGGGTCACAGTGACAGCAGGCAAACTTTTAACTTATCACTAACAATGTTTGTCAGGGAAAGGACATGCTAGAGTTCTTTAGTCAGGCCTCTGCCCAAGGATTGCTATTAAAAAAAAAAAAAGTATCGATATTATTATATAATCTACAGGTGTATGTGCTAAATATGCTCATTAACATTCTGATTTTCATCAAATACTGTAGTTTAAAGACTAAAAATATAACTCTAGGTTCAAGACAATTTGTTGTTGTAATTTTCATGGATATACCAATCTGAATCACAAATATTTCTTTTCTGAAATTTAAGAAATCCAGTTCAAAATGGCCTGAAAAGATTTTCAGTGAGTATGTGGTGTGTGGCAGAATTTTAAAGGTCTTTAATTTGGTAATTATGGTATTAACTTTGTTGTTGTCTTGATTTTGTGTGTTTGATTCTTTCTGATTTTGTAATTCTAGTAATTCCCTAATGTTTTGTTGGTTAAAAAAAAATAAAAATAAAAAAAAGAAGATAAGGAAAAAAAAAGAAAAAAGCACAGCATAAATTAGGAGAGGATTGAGCTCTGTATTACTTAAGAAGGACAGAACCCCAAAAATATCTTCTTGGATTTCCTTCCTCTATTTATTGCAAAGATTGGACTGTGTGTTCTTCTCTTAAATATTTTCACAGTTTTTAAATGATATGTTATTCACATATACTTCTATATCTGTCACCTTCTGTGTGAGATATGTGCATATATTTACGTACAATTATTTTTCAAGAAATTATATGTTGCTTATATTTCAAGATAAATGAGTATTAAAACTATTTAGTGAAAGGTCAGAATTATACTCTCAGGTGATATGCATTTATTTTAGTTTATCAGTTTAATGGGTCAGATTTACTTCATCAAATTTATACTTAGTATAAGAAGAGTATGACTCAGTTTTCTGGCCTTTACATGCTGAAATTTGTTGTGAACTGAAATAGTTGTAAGACTTTTGGCTTGTGCATGTTCTACATATAACTACAGAACATTTTCTTTGTATAGTCAGCTGATCTAGAGGATGAGGTAAAGGTTGCAATTACAATAGTTGTAATGGTTTTAATGCCTTTTTCAGCAACATTTTTTCAAATGTGAGAAAATAAAGACCTGTAAAACAGACAGAGGCAATGAAGTCTGAATATACTTGTTGGAGAGGTGGCTGAAGGCCCCTCACATACCCACAGTCCAGTCGATCAAGCACAGACTAAATGGAAATAACTGATATGGTGAAAAGGCCTTCATGTCAAAATAAAATGTGTGTACATATTTCTTCAAGTAGATACACACATAGTGGAGCAGACCACATGCAAGAAAAGCAGAGAAAGAAGGAACAAGAGAAAATTGTTACACATTCTGAGTCACGTTCACATAGGAGCAACGTTCCTGGGGAAATGGTAAAATAAAAGCAAAGCAAAGCAAAGCAAAGCAAAGCAAAACAAAGCAAAGCAAAGAAAACCAAACCAAAGCAAAGCAAAGCAAAGCAAACCAAACCAAACTAATCAAACAAGAAAACAAAAAAAAACAACCCAGAAACAAACACACATATAACCAAACCACACACACAACAATAAACAAACAAAAAACACCAAAAAAAAACACTTTAAAAGCTGTGCTCATAGACCAGAAGAAGATTAGCTTCAGCACAGAAAAACAAGAGTCTTACTAGATCATTTATAAAGAAAGAATTTTGCCATCATTTTCTTCATAAACAGAAAATTAACAAATGATCATATAATAATCAAAATAGGGGAAATATTTTTAGTCAGTGAGAAAGGGACAAATGGATTAATCCTTTGGTTTTTTAACCTACAATTTCTTCCAGAATTACTTATGAATTAGAATATATTAATTAAAAAGTTCAATTTAAAATGTTTTTGTAATTGCAATTACCCCATTGGAGTGGTAATGTTACTCACATTATACAATAGATCATAAGAAATCTGTATGATTTTTTAATGAAGGAAAGACACAATATCTCTTTCTGAAGAATCCCATGTACGACCAGAACTGCAAACAAATTATCTATGTCTTCAATGTTGCCATTCATAATTATGCACTTATTTAATATAGTATTTTTTTACAATATTCAATATTGTCAAATTTTCAGGACGTACTATTTGCCTCTGTTTCTGATATTATACCACAGAAGCTAATATCTTCAAATCATCACGCAAAGCACCTAACCCAGCATCTGTCTTCATTTCTCTGAATGAAGCTTTAAAGGTTTCTTACATTCTCTCCACATTATTTAGCATGAGATGACCAATAGACTTCACTTTCATTTCTATACTGGGAAATCAGAATATTCCTCCTCCCCCCTTTTTTTTTCCTATTTAAGGAAAAAAAAAGTTACATAGGAAGGTATCAATCATCAAGGATAAAAGTGGACAATATATAGACTTTTGCTTGCTCTAAACAGTAACAGTAAATTTGAAAAAAAAAAAAAAAAATCAGTTAAAAAGGGTCAGTACCTCAGTTCCTGAGTTATAACCTTGGTTTCTCTGTGTTTAGAGAAAAATCAGGTTATGGCTACATGAGGAAAAAGTTATAAAAGTGTTCTTATTATATCAAATTGTCTCTGGGTCAGCACTTAATGCAATTTACCTTTAGAAAGAAATAGAGTTCCTTTAACCTAATTTTCTATTTCGGAAGTGCAGTAAAACAGACATGCTTTAACTGATGCATTAAAGACTGGAAGAAAATAGTGGCGGAATGAAAGAGAGTAAAAAATAGAATTCATTCGGACAGCATGGGAAATTTTACAGTATTTGGTGCTGGCATTACTGAGTTTTATATCAAGGGGAATTCAGCATCTTCAAATAAAATGACGACGAAATTAATTGTTCTTGTATTTCAGGAACTTCGTAAGTCATGATATTAATAGAAACAAATATTTTTGTCTTATTTTCCAAATAAATACTAAGATTAGAAAGTTCCATGGCCCATCTGTCAGAAAAGTGTTTTCCTAAAGGAATCCAAAATCTTTCCCTACTATTTTTCTGGGTAATATTATTCTACAGAAATTTGACTAAGACTTTACCTTTTCAATGTAAAACATAGTACATTGCACCATATGAATGGCAATTAGTGATCAAATTATGTCTCCTCATGGCAAACTAGGAGATAAAGTTAGTTTGCATGCACATGTGCACACACACACACTCACACACATGAATCTCTTTATACATATTTGAATTAGTCTTGTAAATCTCCCACAGCAGTAACAAAAAAATAATTGGCTTTAAGCTTTTACAATTTAGTTGTGAAAGCACGCTTTAATTAAAGAAAGGTGAAATAATCATAGTAGATTGTGAGTATTCTGCTCATTTGCAACAGCCTTTTCTGACTGAAACGTTAGTGATGAATAGTAATCAAATATTTATGTATTTGTTCATTTAATGTGACTTCTGCTACTGTCATTTTTTGATAAAAAATACAAATGTTCACTGTAAAATAATTTTTTTCACTCATTCATGAAGATGATTTGGCAATTTTTTTTTTTTTAAGAAGTCACTTCGTTATTTCCATCTTTTGCCTATTTCACACACCATCTTCTTTTCTAAATTCTTGTTACCTCAGACTTTCCTGAATGTCTGTTTCATGTTCAGACTCAGGTTTAGACATATGAAAACTGGGTTGTTCCACCTATTCAGAATAAACATTTCGTACTACAGTTAAACTAAATTAAACTCTTATATCAGAGATTGCGCTGTGAGTGGTGGAAGTGTAGTCAGAAAAGAAAGCTAAGTTGAGATCTTAATCCTGCTATTCTTGTCATCTCTTCAGATATCTTTTATAATTTTGACTTTGCAAATCAGATTTCCAAGTCATAGCTTTAGAATTGTTTCCATTGTCAATTCCATTAATACTTATAAGGCACTGGGATGTAAAAGTGACACACAGGAATTAATTAATTAATTAATTAATTTTTAAATCTAAAGTGAGATCAACAGTACTATACAGAAGTTAAAATACAGCTGTGGTGTCATATAAAAACCACAATGAAAGACTACATCTGTGTGCCTGTGGTGGGACAGGTTGTCCCAGCATGTTGGTCCTAGCTTAGCCACACATTCAGTGGTAGAGCATGGCATCTGCTTCTTGCTGAGGAGCCTGAGTCTAGCTGAAGAGTGCCCAAGGGTTAGGCCTGTGTCACATCCTGGCACACAGGAAACTGCTTTAATCATTTTGATTTGGTATATATAGCTAATATCACTTCAGTGATACCACAAACATATGCCAATGAAATAGGGAGAGATATAAGACTCATAACTGAGCCTATTCTGATAACATGGTAGGGTTATTCTTTCGTGCTGTTCAAGAACAGATATAATCATTACGGTTATAGTCCTCAATTAATTTAAAAAAAAAAGGAAGTAAAAACAAAAAAATAAAAGCACTAAGGGAGTAGTTCTGTTTAAGCACATATAAAAACTCAATGGTTCCTGTGGTTTACCTAAATGAAAAGACAAACCGTTGCTCAAATTCTTTGCTGTAGTCAAGATGTTAGTAACAATTTATAAGGTAACCTTAAAAAGATTAAAAATACTCTTACTAGTGAATTTCAGTTAGCCTGATAGAGCATATGTAATTGTATAATTTGTCTTATTCTTTCAATAATTTCCTTACTGGTTTAGTTGCATAGTTTCCCTCCCTTACTACTGCTACAATTCAGTATTTGGAGCAGTTATTTTTATACAGAGCAGTAAATATTTTAGTGACCTTGCATAACATCCATCTGAATGAGTTATTTCTAATCAGGTTTAAAATGTAAAAGCATTTCAGGCTGAATTTTTTAAAATCTCTAGATGCTAGATGTATGTGCCATGCGTAATGCAACTGAACTCCAGCTTGGAGCATAGCTTCTTATGAGCCTGTGAAATACTAATTTAAAGAGAAAAATGCAAGTATGCCTATAGTGATTCAGATCATATGTTTAGGTAGTCTAGTTCTCTCCAAAACCGGATGTGCAGATCTGTTGTACATGACAGGAGCTACCAGGTGGCTGTGGGAGGGGTGGCCTTTGAAGGAGACTAAATGGGCTTTCTGGCACTTAGATGGTTTTCTGTGCTGCTCTGGCTTATGCTAGTTGATAGTGGTGCCCTATGGTCTATTTGTCTGCTGGAGCATAACGTGATTGGCTATCTCTCTCTTTTTTTATTTATTCCTGGTCCTGGCTCCAGTACTCTTTTGGAGGCAGGGAGAGTAACAGTCCTTCTTGGTGCTGAATCCCCCTTGTCCTTCAACATTAAATTCCTTGGTATTTTGACCCTTAAGCCCTGCTAAAGGGCAGAGACAAGGAACATGGTTTTGTGTGTGTCTTCTCAAACAGTGAGTTTGGTTGAAATCAGAAAGACATTTTTACAAGTTTTTAAGCAATCTTTTATTTTAATATGCCTATTTTCTATCCTCAGAATACTTTTTGAAGTCTACATAGAAAGTGAAAAATTTTTTTTAATACATTTAGACACTTGCATTGTTTGACTATTGTACTCAGCTTGGACTAAGTTCGATCAATTTTTTGAAGTATGGATGACAGGACCCATATATAGTTTCATAAATATCTGAGCAAAGCAGTGATAAAGTTGGTAGACATCAATAAAAGGGAGATGTTATCACTATTCAAAGTATTTTCTGAAAGGCTGAACACTCAGTAAACCCCACCAAAAAATTAGAGGGTAACACTGCAGTCAAAACTTCTCTGGATGTAATATTTGAAGACCAGTGTACATTTCAGTAATCTTGGCTTAGAATATGGGAAATACAAACCGAGTTTACTGACTCAGAGACAAAGTTTACTCCAGTCTTTTCAGAATAAAAACTTCTCTGGACTATAAATATCCCTTCCCTATTGTATCAAAACGTTTCCTTCTGGAAAGGCTATAGACAACTTGCTGGCATTAATATCTATTCTTCCTGTGAAAGGACTTCCAAATCTGAATACTGTGTGTATTTCTGAGTAGTATATCTGGAAAAATTTGTAAGTTTTAATCCATTCTCACTCTAAGCAGAGGTTTATTGCTATTCTCATTCCTAAAAGAGATGTATTAAAAAAAATAAGAGCTATATTAATTTTGCTTATGTTTTTCCAATGGCAATTCAGCACTTCCATGGCAAAGCGTTTCCTGCAGTGCTGCCTGTCTTGGTGTCAACCATATTGTCCCCTCCTCTGGACAGGGAGAGGCAGGCAGAGCTGGCAGGAGGGTCAGGGGATGCTTCTTTTTTGCTTTAAGTCTTCCTCTGGTGCCATGTGAAATCAGATTGGTGGCATGTCATTTTAATCTGTCAGCATTCCCTGAGTGCTACTCAGTCAGCCGTAAGGAAATACCTTGTGTGTTGGCAGAGGATGTCCTTTAACAACACCCAGTCACTCAGTCAAGCAGCCTAAATGGGGCAGCACACAGCACCTTCACACCAGTGTATGCTAACTGAGCTCTCTGTCACTGTGTCCGGACCTCATAAGAAGACACAGCCAAAAGGCCAGGGTGAAGAGCAGAGAAAGGCTAACCTTGCCTTGTCTGCTAAAAATAGCAGCTTCCTTTACTCCATTCGGTCAGAAACAAACATATTTTATAAATGTGTGTGTTCATGTGAGTTTATATATTATATATATATATATATATATATATATATATATATATATATATATAAATAAAACTGCACACACAATTTCCTTTTTGCAGTATGGGAATGTAACCACTAGATGACACCAAGAGATAATTCCTATAGACCTGATTTTTTTATTCTTTATTCATCTGGCTATTCAAAAGGTGACATTCTTGCTGAGACTGTAATTAAGATTACAGAGGTACACAAATTAAGTGATCTGGCAAGTATTAATAGTTACGTTATTTTAATATTACCAATTACTGTCCTAGAGTGCAAAGAGCTTGGAATTTATGATCATTTGGACAGTGGATCTCAAACATTACCTCTCCTTCCCTGCTGTGCATACCTTTAATTGGCTATTACAGAAGCATCATTTGTATTGCTACAGAGTGAATCTGCCTGTGTTCCTACAGAGAAATTCCCAGTGGCAGTGGCTTACAATTCATCTCTGAGGAGCCACTCAAGGTGAAAACTTAGTATTGTCAAACCTTGGTGCAAGATCATGTATTTATACCAGGCCAGAATTAACTGTTTTGCCCTTCTCTGCTACTTTCATTGTTCTCTCAAAATAAGCTAAATCTACAGGGTTTTAAAATAAGAGAAATGAGAAATATTTTTCTTTGCTCAAAGAAATATTAAAATTGATAATTTAATAAGAATTTCTGAGATTTAAGTTTAAGTAATGGAAAAGAAAAGGCAGGTTTGAAATCATCCTCTTATTTTAATAACTGACAGTATCCAAGGCTGACAGGCTTACATGGATGTTACATTAACAGAAAATGGCCTAAATTACTAAGTGGTGGACAGAAATCTAGTCCCATGTGTCTGTGTATAAATTCATAAAAGCAACATAGTATGACTAATGTCACCCATTAATGTCAATTAGAGAAGTAGAGCCTGCTTGATAATACAGAGAGTTGGTTTGGTGGTACAAAAATATGAAAGTCTGAGGGAAAATACTCTCTTCAAATCTTTTAAACAACTCCTTTTAAGTATCCCCCCCGTCTCCAAGTACTAATGTAACTAAGGAATAACCTTTCACTGAAATAAATAATTTGTAAACATTCAATGGCTTACAACAATAACAAAAAAGCAGTAGAGGTGTTTTTCTTATATGAGCATCTTTCAAATATGCCTACATTTTTAATATACCTCATATTATTACTAGGAAATCTGAACTAAGGGTGGTTAAAACTTTAGCAGTTCCCTGCTATGTGGTCAACACAGAAGTGATACTAGTGGGAAGCTAATACTTATGAAGATCCTACAGGTGAACTCTATATAGGTAAGCAACAACAGAGAACACAGCATAAACTCCTATTGAGCACAGTAACAGTAATGGGGATTTTTAACAGTAATTGTGATTTTTAAGTGTATTTGAGATGAGGCAACACATTTAAATTTCACTGAAGCAACCTCTCATTTACAGCTTCCCTGAGTGACTGACAGTGGTGGCTGTCATCTCTTCTCTATGGCCAGCTCTGAGCTGGAGACGTCCAAATATCCACCCAGTGTCTTGACCACAGGAGACACTGGAGACAACTGCTATGAAGGCATCCCCAAGAACTGGGTGCTGGAAAGGAACCCACTGCTTGGCCCAGATCACGATCCACTAGGAGACAATCACTCCCTCTAGGTGCATGGCCCTACAGAAGTTCTGGTGCCAACAATGCCATGGGTGTAGGTGCTGGCGTGAGGTGAGCAGCCTGCCCAGTTGGCTCCTGTAGTAAGGTGGCTCTTGGCGGTATCAGGTGGCTCTTGGCGGTATCAGGTGGCTCTTGGATGTGATTGAAAAAGTCTAGTCCTGTTGCTCAGTATGAGTTCCTCCTGTAAGACAAGGAGCTTAAGGAGCTTACTTTGAGACCATGACTTCTGAGAACACATGAAACACACCATCAACTTTGGTGCTACACTTGAGAAAGGCTTTATTTTCCAATAATTTTGTGAAAGCATGGCTTTTAAAATGTCTCAAGATTCTTCAGAATAAAGTGGTGAATGCATGTGAAAAATAATTTCCGTGTGATTGCTATAGTTATGATTACATGGACTCAACAACTATTAGTTTGTGAATACTTGAATAGAAAAATTGATATTTTCATTCATTTTTTACAGATAACACGGACTTGACCTGAACTTTGCTTTATTTTTTTTGCAAAAACCACATTGAAATACTTCCTGGAAAAAAGACATGGAGGTCATGATTTTCATACAAATAGAATAAATGTCATATTTGTTTGATGTTTGATTTTTTTCTAACTTGTGGAAATCAGGTCCCATTTTTATGTGGAAGAATGGTAATTGCCAGTGAAAGCACCACATATTCTGTTTGCCTCAGAATAGTTAAAGATCCAACTAGTTTTGCCCCCATCAGTTTTACAGGCAGTTCAAATTGCCTCATAAAACTCTAATGGTTTTATTCATACAAAAAATCTATTGTGTGGCAGACACCGAAAACACAGATTCTGCATGGTAAAATGTATATCTAATCTAATTTTCACAATTTTTTATTGTGAAAAGTTGTGAGCAAAATACTGTCAGGTAAGACCCACTTTTTAATTGTTACCCTTTTCAAGTAAATTATAGAAATTATTTTAGACTCTAAACTTTATTTTTTTTCTTGGGGATTAATTTGATATATATTATAACTTTTTTAAGTTCTGTATTATTCTTGGATGTGAAAAATGTAACAGCCTGAGAAAATAACAAAATATTTCTTTTTAATTGTCAGAGGTCTCATTCTGGTAGAAAAGCAGCGATCATTATTTTGGCTGAGGGCTTTAGACTTAAGCACCAGCATTAACAGACTTCTTATGGTGTGCTATTGCTTGTATTCTGGAGGTATATATAGGCCATGACATTCTAACACCTCGCAACAGATGTAGGAGAGATGCGTAGATGCATAGATGAGAATTCTCCCAAACACTTTCATTTTTTCACTTTCTTAGAATGATAAATAAATACTGGTATCAATAATCTGAAGTTATCAAAATCTGAAAGTTGTTTCTCAACAATCAGGGCATCTGCTTAGAAGCCATGAAGTTTCTGGTATTGTTTAAATTATCATATTTGCTAGATTCTTCTTATCTGCTTTGTATGTTCCTCATTTTAAAAGATTTTCAATATTTTTCCAGAACTGTGGGGTTTAAGCATCTGTATGTCTTTAAATCTTGAGGTTTTATTAAATCTTATCAGTCCAGTAGTTATGACTGTTAAATACATAATCTAAAATCCAAATTTCTGACACAAGAGTTGGCTCACTGGAGTAAAGAGCATTTTTAGAAATTTGCATGTGAGGTTAGACATCTGGGATAGCATTAATCAGTCCTAGATTGTTGAGGGGGTTTAAGTTTAGGTTTGTGTTTTAATTCTGTTAAATTGTCTTAATGTGCTGCAGAATTGTCTACCCACATCAGCTCCACCCTGGCTGGTGTTTGCGTCTCCCTTTCCTTGTCTAAGAAAAAATCTACAACTATGAATGTACAGTTGCTCATATGAAGTATGTGGCTCCAAAACTGAGCTTCATGCTCACCCATAAGCCCATATTTTTAATCAGAGTCAGCTCCCTAAAACCATGTAACATCCATTTTATTATTCAGTTAAATGTTACTAGGTGTAGTTGTAGCATTAATTATGTTAGAGATTATCCTTTATAATTATAATTATTATAGCTGTTGATAGTCTAAGAATATAAACAATGCAAGATTCAGAGGGAAAAATATTTTTTTTTATGAGCCACCTAATACAGTTGGAAAAAATAAAGCAGAACACACAAGACTTTATTAGACCTGAAATAGAAGCAATGAACTTCAAAGCTAACCTGAGTTTATCTTGATCGTATTTTGTATTAGCACCTACAGACAAGCACTGTGGAGACCCATTGTGCAAAGCACTGTACAAACAGAAAAGAGACAGTTCCTGCTCCATTGAGTTCACAAGACAAACACTGAGTGGAAGAAGAGCAGGAGGGCAAATAGGCACACAAAGGTGAAGCTTTAACAGTTCAATAACAGAGCCAGAGAGGAACTCACATCTCCTGGTCTGCAACCCAGGCCCAAATTGCCCAGACCACATTTGAAACACAAATGGCAAGTTACATTTCCTCTCTTACAACCCTTAACAGGAGAGATTTACATGTATGAAGGTCAAGGTGGACCTTACGTATGTGACTGTGTGTAGTCTGGTTCTGCAAATCACTTATCCAAGCTGCAAAACTCATGGAAATCCACTGATGGAAATCTACTGGTGGAAACACGGTGAGCTCCATGGAAAAGAAACATTTGATGTGGTGAAGCCCTTAATCTGGAGCTCCTCATTTTTACTTGTTTTATAAACACATATCATAGTTCTGAAATACACTTAGCCAGCAGTTTCATTTGTTGATTATTAATAGATCATTTAAAATTAGAAATTTGTGGGACTTGGTATAGCAGAAAGTAGGTTAAAAATAATGTAATAATCTGATTTCCTTTTTTTCCCCATTTTCTGATAGAGATATTTTTTTTTCTCCATTTACAGGTGCAGAATTAAAGAACGTGTTCACTCACTATATTATTGATGCACTTAAGTGGAGTGTTCCAAAGCATATAATTACTGTGTAGGCTTATGGCCCTGAAGTAGATTGGGATAGTGGTGCTGCATATCCATGATTTGAAGGACATACAGTGATGATTATAGAGGCAGTACTCTACATCCATTCCAGCCCTTTTGTGTTTAGCTGGTTGCCATGGCAAATAATTGGATAGAATTTAAGCCACTTTCTTCCAAGTGGGAAATTCATAATTTTACCCTTCACCTAATTTTGAACATTCTTTTAAAGAATCTTAAAGTTTCTGCAGGAATGGAATACAAACCTGGTAGAAAAAAATAGATTTCCACACATGGAAAAACACCACATTTGGACATTTTTTCTTTTTTTCCTTTTTTTCCCTAAAGAATTAGGGTCTTAAAGAATATGAAAGAGCAAAATGTGAGCCTGAGAAAAGCCCCAAAATGTTTGACCTTGGAGAGATAGGAAATCTGAAAGTAAATTATCAAATACAGGTTGATCTAGCTGTCTGTATCAATTAAAGGGGTAATTCTACCCATGCCAACTTTCCAAATTTATTTAGCTCAGCCCTTTTTTAAGCTTTGAAATTACTTATCATGTTTTGTTATGGTTCATGGTAATCATCATGTACCTTTTTCAGTTTGTTTCTTTTTCTGAATACATGGATGAACTTTGCAAAAGATCCTCTGTAATTTCACACCACTGCCCAATATACATAGTCCTACCTTAATTAGGGGGTTATTATCTTACAGACTGTGCTCCTTAACTGTAAAATCTCAGCAAGCATTGCACAATACATGGCAACCCAGGAAAATCAAAAGCTCCTCTGCCCACTGTACTATTTTACAGTGGGGATCTCTGGAAGAACACAGGATATAAGTGTGCCGTTACATTACTTCTGAGGCCTGCTGGAGCCATTGTTGCCATCTTGCCTTTAAAGCAAGGAGGATTCATATGGGGCAAGAAGGGACACTGTTCCTTATAACGTGTTCGCAGGGAAGGCCGTGGCTGGATTTACCTCGTTTTCCTCTGTTAGATAATTCGTGCCTATCTTTTTAAAGAAGCAGCACTTCTAAAATAAGCAAATACTTGGACATTAATGAAGTGGATGTTTTTGATCCCTCTGCAGAGGGTCACATCTGCCTACATTTTCCATAAATAAAATAAATCAACAGAATATCTCTACAAGCCTTCAGAATGACACCTACATATTCTTTGGTTAAATAGGAAGCTCTTATTTACTTTGTAATACCTTTAAATCTTAAATATAACCATTTTCCATAGTGGTACTATGTGAGCTGACTATAATTGTGTTTGTGATGTGGAGGCCAGAATAGTATGCCTGAGCTTTCAGTCTTTCGAATTCTTGTCACCTTTCCTAATAAGTCTGTATCTTGTGTTCACAAAAATTAGAAAATTACTTTCATGTTTTTGATTTGTACTTCTACATTTCAAACTTCCTAACAAACTACATTGTAGTTTTATTACTCATTTGACAGAAATATTAAATCTAAGATTTGAAAACTAAACTTTGATACTGACACTGAGTAAACCTGGTTAATTTAGGAATTAAGTCAATTGAAGGATTTAATGTTTAATACTAGTTCTGATCAGTAGGTTCTTCCTTTAATTTTCTTTTTACAACCTTTCTTTTCAGCATGTTTAGTGTTGAAACTCAGTCTCATGTTTGTTTGGTTTTTTTAGATTCCCCAATATTGAGCACCTACAGCAGATATGAAAAAGGAGACATCACTTTTAAGCAAAAAGAGTTCCAAATGCATTTGTTGTTGCTTTTTCTTCTGATTTCTGCAATATTTTTTTCTGAAAAGCTTATTCTTTACTGAAAGATTCAGCGTTGAATCACTGATTATTTTTAGTAGTGTCTTACTGTTTACAAGCAGTAAATAGTGTGATTTTTGAGTCTGGAACTCAGTAATGAGTTCTAATTTTAAAATGACAGCCTGCCTAGAATCTAAGGGGAGCATCTAGCTGACCTATGAACTAGTCAACTTTGAGACATTTTCTTTGAGTCTCTTGTGATTGCTGGAGTAAATCCATACTTTCCGTTCTACCTAGCCCAGCGTACATGACAACAACTTTGTTTGTATCTATATGTCTTTGATAAGGAAAATTGACTGCTTTTAAATTTGCTCTATGGAGAAATCAAAAGAGTGGACTACCCTTTGGCCTTTCAGTAAAAAAAAAATTCAAAACTTTTTTAGCAAGTTTGGAATTAGTACATTGCTGTCTTTCTGTAGATGTATTGCAGCTTCAGTAGGACAAAGGCCACTATTGGCCTTTTCTTATTGAACAGGAGAACTATGACTATATTCTATAAACAGATGTTGTGCTGTCTTTAACCACATATTGAAACAGCTTGAAATGAAATTCAAGCTAACAGCAGTTTTGTTACTCAGAGACACTAGTGGCTAAAGGATATTACCTTAGGTAAACAAGGTTGCTGATATTCTTCCTGAAGAAATGCAGATGTGACAGAAATTGCATTATGCTGGTAAAATATGTGTATATTTCTACAAGAAGTAAATGTCTACAAGGAATAAATGTCTACATTGAATTTTAGATAGTGGGAGAGATGTAAGACTTACATGGTGAAAAGGGAAAACACAAACAGGATGAGATGGAGGAAAGAAAATATAAATACCATTACTAGTAACATACTAAACTCCTCTGTGAGTGGCAAAGCATAAGTCATGGGACAGGTAAGACAACTAGACTAGCAGATCCTCATCATATTCTCTCTCTCTTTCTTTGTTCTGGGTGGGTTAGGAAAGGTTATTTAATTTCTTACCTCTTGAGTCAGTTTCTGCATTTAGCATTACTGCAGATTAAGAGAAGAGGCCAAAGGAAGGCCACTGTATCTCTGCCACAGAAAACAAATCTAAATTTCCCAGTATTTTTGTACCATCAAAACAAGAACATAATTGCAATTACCAGAGTTCCTGACAAGGGGAAAATCTGGCAGACCGGAGCAAGAAGCCAACCTTGGCCAATACATGTATGTATGTGAAAGAGAAATAGAAAAAAAAAGTTACTGATAAGTGGTACCTACCTAAACTCTACTTAATGGACAGCTTCAGAATTAAACTGGAAGCTGGATATAGACTGGAAAAGGAATTGCTAAGGCAAATCACTGAGTTTCCTAGTAGCATAAAACTGTAAGTGCAAAACATGTTGGTGATTCTACCAAGTCAAAGTTTAGAAAAAATGATGACATCTGGTCATAGTGACATGATTAGGTCAGTGAAGTGTTTCATTCCATATGCCCCAGCAAACAATGGCTGCACTGACTGGAAACAGCTCTGTTCTCCCCACCCACTTCCAATAGCCAAATAACTTCTCTTGCTGCAGCTGTCTTCCTTTCCATTTAAAGTCTGGGTAGACCTCACCTATATCTTCTGGTTTTGGTTTGTTTTTTGTTTGTTGTCATTAGTTTGGGGTTTGGGTTTTTGTGTGTTTGTTTGTTCAGGGGTTTTTTTGTTTGATTGTTTGTTTTGTTTTTACATGAGGAATCAGTGTGATGTTCCAGTCTCTTAATGCCCAAATCAGACAGAGCTGATCTGAATTTCCTCTCACACACTTCTTTCTCAGGTTCTGTTCCTCAGAACTGTTGCATTGAAGCTGAAGAGACCCAGAAATATTGGCTACTGTATCTATTTTGCAAAGATTAGAAAAGATACTTAGGTATACATGGGCTTAAAGTTTGAGCAATTCAAGTTTGAAATGTCAAGTATCAGGGTCATTTATTGTCTTTATTTTCATCAGGATTTCTTCAAATTGGAGGGATTATCTAATTCTCAAAAGAAAAAAAAAAAATCATGTGGAACCATTATCAACTCTTCCTTTTCTTCAGAAGTTATTATGTTTGGCATGTGATCTGGGAGTCCTTAGCAGGCTTGGGTTTGTCACCCTATGGCTCTGGGGTGACAAACCCTGGGCAGACACCGCACAGTATCTCAGGGCTCAGCATAGACCAGTGGGGAATGAATATGCTTGGCTTGGGCTCCACAGATGAAACCTGAGTGTTCTCAGTGAAGCTATCAGCTTTGTTGAAACATAGGCTAAAAGCCCTTGTGCAGCCAGTAAAAGTAGATTAATCTGCACATTGATCCAAGGAGCACACTTTGCTTCAGAAGTACCATGTTTCTGTGGCTGCAGATACATATTTTTTACACAATTTCATGTAGATTGAGAGCTCCACTATTTAGCCTCTGCAAATGTAAAGGAGAGATTTTCATTAGTTTCCAAGAGGTGCTCACAGAAGCGGTCTCTGAGGAAAATTATCTCCTAAGTGTAACTTGTCCATCATTTCTTGCTTCAGCCACTGCTCTCAAGTGAAATATCTGTAGCAAATTTTTGCTTTGCTGCCTGCCAGTGAAAGCTAAAGAAAGCATTCCTTCAAGGGATTACATGGATGTTGAGCTAGTTGTTTATGCTTTTTTTCCTAGCATGAAATAGTCAGAGTGAATTAATTATTTTTTTTATTATAAATGCATATTTTGTAAGCACTAAAGGATCCTTTAAATTATTCTGTAACATATTAGAAGATATATAAGATAAATAAACTCATTGCAGCCTGGTGCTAAATAAACCACAATATATACATGTACATGAAAAAAATTACATAATGTTCAAGCTTGAAAATCTATTTCAGTTCAGTTTAATTAGATTTTATTAATTTGCAGATTCCAAGACATAAATAATTAAGCCAATTACATACAATTAAAGAAGGCATTGCTTTTTCATTGGGGAAGTTTTCCTCCTTAGCAAATCATTAAACGTTCAATTTGAAGTGCCAATATCTGGCCTAATTACCCAGCAATCTTGAGTCATGTATGGGGACAATAATGACCAAAATCAACTTAAAAATAAGTATAGATGCTCTGCTGGATTCCTTTTTTCCTTTTCTTTTTTTTTTTTCTTTTAAACTACAGTGATTTCTTGCATTCTTTAATATAAATGCAAAGAAACAGGATTGTTAATTCGTATATAGTTTCTGCAAATAGCTATAGTCATGCTTTACTTGGGTAATTGCCAGGACTCAAGGTGATCACTTTGAAGCCAATGCTGTTAACAGAATTCCCGATCAATGCAGCTCAAAGCTAGAGATTATTAAGAATTCACACATTTGTTAAATTTTGCAATAAGATGACATAGCAAGTAAATAAGAGTATTATCGTTGTAATCAAGTTCCTGATGAAACACATGCATGTAACAGCATCCCAGCAAGTATGCCAGATTTGGAATCTTCAAGATGTCTGAGGAAGTTTTCTTGATCATGCTCTATTTGTTATACAAAGACAGTACAAATGGAGTAGAAAGCACTTGCCATCCACTGATGGGAATTCTCTGTCTTGAGGAAAATCCCTATAAGTGCAGATGTACAGTTGGCATAACTTTGCTGCCCCAGAGGAGAACCCCATCCCATCTACCTTTTCCCATCACTGCACTTGACAGGGCCCATGGGAAGGAATATAGGACAAGGAGACATTGTGCTTTGATTATGTCCAACTTCTTAGTTCAGATTCAGACTGCAGGTTGCTACAAACACAGCCTGGTGGCTGTCAACTGGAAGAACGAAGAGCTGGAGCTAAGCCCTGAGTAGGTTGCCTTCTACACGGTGCCCAGGTAGTAAGAAGTAGAGTTATGTCCCATTGTAGTCCTTAGTTTTCTTTCTTTCAAATGATGACAAGATTATAACAAACATTTAAGGAATTCTAGCTGCCATTGGCCTAGTCCGTCTCAAATTGGCTTAGTTTAATTAAGCTGCATACCCTTGTGATAGAACAGCATTCAATGAGCATGGATCCAATTCTGATGCAATCTTCAGGCCAGGACACACTTCCCTGCCTGTCTAAACTGGAAAATATGGCAGGAAACCAAGTTTCAGTTTCCATCGCACTGCAATTCCATATCCTCTATGCTAAGCAGATTAGAAAAACAAAAACCAATGCCATAAGCAACAGGTAACAAACACATTTAGTTCTCCACATAACTGCTGATATCCTGAATATATCTGAGACTCTTTTCAGCAACCAGAGTGCTGTTCTACTCACTATCTTTCTCTTGAAGGGAGTTGTGCCTTTAATCCAGAAGTAATGATTCATACTACTAACCTCTCTTCCTGTGAACATGTTAAAGTTATCCTTTAAAGGGACTGTTTGCTGGGTGGACTCTGGGTCTGGCTTTCTCAGCCCATGGTGGGGGAGGCACCTTGTGGGCCCTGATGTGACAAGTAATCTTCACCCAGCTAGTGGCTCCTCCTCAACAATCAAGGTTAGGGCAGGCCCCTTAGTAGCTTGAGGAGCTGAGCGAGCACCCTGTGCTCCTTCAGGCTCCATATGTTAGGCCTTTAACCCTCCCCAAATGCCTCCGTCTGCTCCTTCCTTGTCCCACCATGTGTGCATGCAGAATGGGGCCATTGTTCCTGTCTGCTCAGTGGCCATTTGCCACCCCCTCAGTATCAAAGTGGCAGATTTGTGTGCCTTGTACATTACAGACATGGAGCCAAGTGCTGTTAGCAAAGCCCCAGTATGAACCACTGTCTTAGGCAGCCAAAACTAACCAAACAACAAAACCCCTTAGATATTATTTTTTTTCTATTAAACGTCAAAGATGTGATACGATAGTGAGGCAAGCTCAGAAAGGCAGAAAGAAAATACCTCGTTTTCCTCGGGCTCTCAAGTAGTAACACATTGGACACAGTTAGGAGTAACTTCCATGCTTGAGGCTGATAATTTGATACCCACAATATCTTGTCTTAAGCTGCTTTTACTTAAACGTAGCACTTTGGATGAAGCTTGAAGACTCAGCATTGAGGACAGAGACATTAATTCAAAATCTTTTTGCTGAAGACATCTGCTTATTGTGAGGCCTTAGCTGGACTGACAGGGGGAAAACACCTTATATAAAAATATTGAGATAATCACCGACCTTGCAATAGCTTTGGTGGATCCTAGAGAGAAAGTTTTCACCAAATATATTAGCTGATGGATTTTGGGTGCACTGTGTGATGGTAAAGTCAGCGATTCCATCCCTTTCACTGGTGCACCCAGCCCACTAAGGTCTGTGTTTTGTAAGTCCTCTGGGGTGGAATTACAGTTGTGACTGTTTTTTTGCTAGGAATAATGCAGATTTAATTTCAAATTGTAAGAGGTTTCGTTACACATTATTTCATGAATACTACCTTAATTCCAGTTAGCAACATGCAGAAATCAGTGTGAATGAAGACTGAGGAATAGAGAGCTATATTGTGTGACCTAAATATCCTTCTTTTTGTTAGGCACTGCTGTGCTACAGCTGTTTGTTAATACATTCTAATCAACTAGCAAGTACTTCAAATATTTTTAATCAACACGTACAAATATGATCAACTCTAGAACATTAAAATGATAAATAAATACAGAGTGCTAGAAAAAATAAGATATGCTCTAGAAATTTAGTATGCACAGTAGAATCTATCTCATTTCCTGTCTAGAACAGTAAAAATCTTAAAGGTTCTCCACTCTGATCTTATAATCCTGTCTGAAAATATTTCTTTTTCTTTTATGTTATTTCCTTTAGCACTCCAGTCACCTAAGTAATATTTTAATGTTACACCATTTAAACCATTGCAGGTTTTTTAAATTTTAATATATAAAGCCAACGCACTTACCTACTGTAATGGTTCTCTCTGTGTGAAAAGAGAAAAGAATACATGTCCCTTATTTTTTTCCATTGGCCTTACTACAATAAATGTGAGAATCCTGCTTTATGTTAATTAGCATGTATAAATCCTCTAAGTGAACATAGGATCTGGTGTGCAGTTATGGTGTCATTTGTGTAAGCCTCCAATACAGTAAAGGTATGAGGCTGACAATGCACACCCTGGAGCATATAACTGCTTTTATAAAAATCATACTTCTTTCAACGACTTCAGTAATGGACTCCAACCTGTGCATATGTGGTTGTGTAATTACACATCTGAGAATCCTCATTAACCAATCGGGGTTGTCACTGGTCAGCAAGTCATGCATGTTGGGCAATTAATCCTATCAGGAACAGCTCTCCTTGGGTAACCTATAGGATCAGCAAAATTGTATTATGAAAATTACTCTAAAATATACTACTAAGAGAAGAAAAAAGAAAAAATAAATAAACAAGAAAAAATAAAATCAGCTCTAACAGAAAGAGTGTATTAGGTTTGTCTGGTTCATACCTTCGTTCTGCGTACTTCATTGTCTTGCTAATAAGAGATGTTCTCAAAGGAAGCACTACAGTGTTCAGGAGCAGCTGACAAATTAGCCACTAACAGTCTTTCCAAACCTTGTAAAATAAGGACAGAAAAGCTTTGATTCAAAGAACTTATAAAGACATTACTTTTTTACTTCATCTTCTGACTGTATTCGATATTTCTCTTTCAAACACAAGCTGTGGTTGTATTTGCTTTTCTTTTGCATTCTTGCACCAAAGGATTTTATGTTGTAACTGGTGATAGAAAATAATAATAAAAAGTGTGGTTAAAGCAGGTGCTGTTTGTAGTGTTTATATAAACACATTAGCACTCTTTTGACTCAGCATGACCTGAACAAGTAGTTCATCCTACTAGTAGCAGGGAAACAATAACTGAGCATGCCAGAGCCGAGTTCATTCAGACACTGCTAAATTAACACCAGATTATGAATACGCTTGCCACTGGTAATTAATCGTGAAAATTGCTGGAGGAGTTCCCCTACTGTGAGGGATATTGGCAGAAGTATTTAGTGCTAATAGGCCTTGTTTAAGCTTTTTTTTTTTTTTCTTCCACCCCCTTAGAGATAAAACTGCACAGGAACTGGTAGATTATTACATATTCTTTTGGTCTGTTTTCTCATTAGCATTTCTGAATATCCCCAGTGTTTTTCTCTCTATTATTAGAAATGCACATTGTGTGTTCACATTCAGACCATTAAACTGTCCCTTACAGAGGAGGGCAATTTCACAATCTGGATACTGTTCTTCTATATTCCACAGTGATCTAACATTATCCCATATTTTGCAGCAGTAATTTAGAGACATCATAGAAGAAATTTGTGTATTTCAAATAATATACAAGCTTTTATAACCTTAGGTAGTGGTTACAAGATCTACAAAATCTTTGATGTGCCCATCATTTTAACCAATTTTCCTTATATATGCCTTTTATTATGTGCTTTTAAAGTGTAAAAAATGACCAAGATATTTTCAATGTGCTATGTTTTTAAATACAGTAAAGATATATGAGCATGATTATATTAGCAAATTTAAAATAAAATTGGAATAAATTAACTTATGGTGGACCACAAACTCAACATTTTCCTAAATTAGACTATGCAATACAGTATAATCAGATTAGATGTTTGCTCCTTTAAAAAAAATAGAAAAAAATATATTGATCGTGACTGGTTTTTAACAGATATGTTACTGGATAGAAAGAAAGGCCACTTTCTTAGTGAAATTAGTGAAAGCCTTGCTACTGAGTTTAATGAAAGTGGGGCTGAGTCCCATATCTGTTAAAATTTTATTATTGTATAATACAGGGATTATGGAGGCATTTATTGCTGATTTTATGATGAACAGTAGTGATTCTTGGCCCATATACACCACTATTTGATTAAGTCCTTAAATAGCATATTCTTCAGGCAATTTAGTCAATAATTACAACCTCTTAACTTCTATAAGACGTTTGAGTTCAATTTTTTTCCACAAATGTTTAACTATTTCTTTCGAGAACTTGTTCGTTATTTTTTTCCCATTGATTTTAGTAGGAATGTAACTACTTCTTAAATTTTTAGTACCCAAGCACTATATCTTGTCTTTCTTATTAAAGACCAGTCGGCTTTGTCTCTTCAAATCTACTCAGAATCTGGACTTCATTTCTTTAATTACTTTTTTCTTGTAAAACACATACTTACTTTTCATCTTACCTTCTTTCTAAGAAAAGAAGTACTGTCAGCCTAAACACAACCAAAGCCTTATATTCTTCTGTGGGTTAGATGTATATTTTATGACCCATACTTAAGCCCAGTGCAGACAATCGAGACTGTATAAACAATGGACACACCATCATTGAATTCAACCACTCAGACTGAGAATGTTGTTAAGTAACTAACATTTGAAAATATACTATGTTTACTGATTTTTTACTCTTTGTGGCTTTGATAGTTCCAAATTAATGGAGGTGCTTTTATTAGCATTACTTTAAAATTTTGTTCATCTAAACAGAGGGGTTTTGTCTAGCTGGCATAATTTAGTGTGAAAGATCACAGAGTCAAAAGTAGGCTACATTGCTCTAAACAGCTATGCTTTATAGTGAAGATGCCTTGCAAACATTTATTCGTGATTGCACACTATATAACCTTCCCTCTGTCTTCCCCTCAGATTCTCTGAGGCTTTTTTTTTTCTTTAACTGATCCCTCAGGCAACAAAAAACAACAGCTAACAATTAGTAGCTGTCACATTGTTCTGACACAGAACAATAAAACATTGCAGAGGTTAAACTGTCCCTGGTTTATGTTAAGAGTAACTATTCCGGTCATTTATATGCCTCTAGCACGAAAGTTTTATATCATTTAAAAATTTTTATATTAAATTAGCTGTAGTACCACAGCATGTTATGTTTCATTTATGTAAAAAATACAAGCCACTATTCAACAAATGGCTTTTGTTTCGAGTGAGACTGCAATTGTGGTTTTAGGTATCTGAAGCCTGATTGAAAAAAAAAAAAAAAGAAAAAAAAAGAAAAAGGTCTTCAAATAAGGGCTCCTTTCCTAGGTGTCACAGCTGTCTAGTATTAGCATTTTGTTGCTCTGAGAAAGGCAATGTTCAAGGCTTTACACCCTGGGTACATAAAGACAGTTGTATGCTTAATTATTCCAACAAGAAGGGTATCCTTCCAACTTCACTATCCATTTAATGTAGTATTTTTAGTTTTAATGAATGTTTACAAAATGCATTCTATATTATTAAAATACTAATGATTTTTTTATTAAAAACCTAGACCTTGTGTTGCAGAGGACATGTGAGGTCAGGTACCCTAATTCACAATGGATAATCATTTACCCATGTTATTTCTAGTTCTACATAGAATGAAAAGGTGTGTCTGACTGTTGTAAATATAAAAATATAGGTGTTGAGGTAATAGGTGTCATTAACCATTTATATTCTTATGCTTCCTAATAACTTCCTTTCTCAAATATGTTATAGCCTTTTAAACTGACATTCCCAATAATTTTATTTTGCTTTTAGCCTTAAAAATGTTTTTGTTTGCATGACAAGAAAGCTCTGGTTTTGGCTGAGCAAATAACATTGTACTAAATTGAGTAAGTCATAATTTTAATTTTCCTAATGAAACTATATAACTTTGACATAGCTCTCTCACAATTTGCTTATGTCTAGTGGAAATTAAATACTAAAAATAAAAATAAAATAAATGTTTCCACATGAGAAAGTTGTTCAGTTTATAAACAAGAATGTCCTGATTTATAAAGGAAAAAGATAAAGAGTCAAGTGTATTCCTGCAAGGTTGTGGCCAAATTCACGGTTAGCAGATTTGTGTCCACAGCTTCAGCATGACATAAAAACAAATGAACAAACAAAAGAACAAACAAACAAAACAACACCACCTCAAAATGTATGACATATTTGTAACAAAACTGCACACATCCAAACTCAAAACATTCACATACATATACGAGCTGAACCGTAGAAGGTTTCTTTTTCACCAAAAGGAGTAATTTCTGTTTGCGAACCTTTCCTTTGCAGAGGGAAAACAAAAGGTAACTTAGCCATATATTCCTTACGGACTGGGTTGTACCCTGGAGAGCCTCAGAGGTAACTGTGTCTCTCCATTAACCATTTAACATCTTCCTGCAGGGCAATTAGTTCTGCACATCTAAAATGCTGGTGTATCCACATACAGGTGAACTATTTGAGTTAATCATGCTGGATCAGGGTCTTAGGGCTCTTCAGGCACCACTCTACACTGATCATTTTGTTAACACTTTGCATACAAGGACATACAAAGTCAGGTTTTAACAAATAAGCAGTTTGGCACTTTCCCACAGACATATCATACTTATTCCGAGTACCACTTGCTTACAGTGTTGCCTATTATGACTTAATCTCTTTAAAATCCAAAGCAGACAAAGAATTCTCAGTACTCCCAAACAACAAATAAGTAAAACTGGCTGAAAATACTTGATTTATCATCAAAGTACTTTCTTTACATGATAGACATATAGATTCTGAAGGAACTATTATGAACCATCATGACAAAAGTCCATTTAAGAAGTGTGCTTTTCTATATACATGTATAAAATAGAATGTGTAATTACAGCATATGGGTAAATAATATATGTTTTTAAAATTAGTATGCATGCCAAAACATATGTTTACCTTAAAGACTGCAGCAGCTTTGAGGCAGTTATTTTAGTCCATCAGGTAAATAGCACACATTTCCTAAATGCTACACAAGTGTATGTTATTATGCAGTATGTGTGTTATTGTATAATAGACTGTGGTGGCTTTGAAAAAGATAAACTATTCTGTGGTGTCAATACTTCTAAAAATTCATGACATCATATTTTTACTTCCCTATATTGGGAATAAAATAATAAAAAATAAAACAAAGAAATTAACAAAGACAACTGTCTGAAACAATAATTAAATCACCCACCCCTATAACTGCCCAAGCAACCAGTAGGGGTTCCATTTTAACTTTCACCATTTCAGAGAATTTTGGTGTGGGATAGACAATTCTGCTCAGTGTAGTAGGAAAAGGGAGAAAGAACTATAATTTTGCATGTTACTGATGCCTTGTTTCTTTTTGGTGGAGTAAAAGAATAGAATTTGATTAGCCTTGGCATCCAACATTCTTTTGCACACATTGTCTCTATGACACATACACTTTTTTTCTTATATTTGTATGCTGTTTGTGTTGGAAGTATTGGCGATATTGTGCTGTCTATGGGCCATGCAGAACTGCAGTAGCATTTGAAGAAGAAAATATGAAATGCACCAGGGCAAACAGGAGAGTTTTTTAAAAAATAATGAAAGCAATGAAATTAAACGAAATTACTTATGAGGAGAGGTAAGAAAAGAATGAACCAAAATTAAGAAGTGGGCTCTAAGTGTATGAGGGTATTCATAAGGGTGTAATAGACCAAAAGAATTAAGGTCAAAGACTCTTTTCCCCTTTTCACAATCATATGCCTTGCAAATAAATCAAGCATCTAAGAGTCTAAGCTTGCAAATCCTAAGGAACGATATAAAATCATGAATCTATAATTATACAAGAGAAAAGAGGGATACAAGATTAAAAACAAAGTCACCGATCTTGGAAGTGATGGATAAAAAACAGAGTTTGAGAGGCAGCCAGCCTGAACATCTCTCCTCCATCCAGAAGCAGATGCCACAGTACCTGCCCTTGTACCATCATCCTCCAGAGCCACAGGAGCAGTAAGTAGGAAAACGACCATAGCTACAATCCTGTTGGGCTACCCCAGCTAAGATATGGCAGTCCAATCCTACTGCTGGTGGTTTTGTTTTTTACTTTCCCGTTTGAAGTAATTTCCCCAGAAGCTTCAGGTACCTCCCTTGTTTCATCCAAGCACCTGGGTGGGTGAAATAGCATTTACAGTTTGGTATGAATCTAGGTGGAGAGGAAGTGAACTTACACAGTTCTAGTTATGTTCAATACCAAAATAAGTGATCCCAGCTACTCTAGTAAAAGAGTTTAGTTTAAAAGTCACAAAGTCATGAACGCTGTACTGAAGAATATACCTACAGACTTCAGGAGAAGCTATGGGTGGTCCATACCTTTTGGACTTCCGCTCTTAGGGGGAGTGCTGTAGTCATCTCTTATTGAAGTGATACCACACAGAATCTTGTTTATATAGATACGATTTTTTTTTTATTTTATTTAAAGACTACGTCCATGCTCGGCAAAGTATGGAAACAAAAAGTGATTGAAAAGTTATGAATAAATCAGAGTTTACTTCACTCACAGAATTTCTGTTTCTAGAGCTGATAAAGTGAAAAAGATGACAGTCTATCGAGCCCTATTTGTTTTTAGAAGTCTTAACAATCTCTCTTTGGAAGGATCTAGACTACTTTATCACAGAGGAGCATTATCATTATAATGTTGACAGTAGGTGAAAATTTCAGAAGTTCCAAGGGTTCACAGAATATGAATTGTCATTTGTCCTGAAGGGTAGTTCCTCTGGATGGGATCAGAATTTCATTTGCTGGATAATGTGGCTTCTGCTTTCAAACCTGGAACAAGGTAGTGCTTGCTCTGGGAATGACATCTTTATATTTCCATTTTGAGGTAGAGTCAGGCATGAATCAATATATTCAATATATTACTAAAGGGGGATACATTTTGAGGTACTTGCATTTTAATTAACGTAACATTCAAGAGCAAATTGGAAAATAAATCCATTTTTGTAGGTAATTAATTAAACAAAAATTTAATTACCTAATTTGTATCATTCTCAGGTTGAAAATTCTCACTTGTTTGATGTAACTAAATTGCCAAAAATTACCAGAATGAAGCATTTTAGTTGACAGAGATGGAAGGAAGAAGTTTAGGATAGTTCTCACAATTTTTATATCTTAACCTGATTTCAGAGTAGTTACAAAAATTTAGTTGACTGGGAAAACTATTTTGTTCTGCTCTTAAGAGATTACTCCCCCTGTATTGTTGAATTATCTATGTCACTGCCTTCCACGCAGTGGTTTCACAGTCAGTGACTAGTTTTACTTTCATCAAGGTAAACTTCAGTTTCAGGGTAAACTTCAGTTTCAGGGATTAAATTTGTTAATAAATATTTTTACCCTGGGGATAAAGACACTATGTTTCACATTTGCACATTTCTAATGTGAGAATTGGAATTTTGAGAATAATCAAAAGTGCTCTTCCCAGAGGAGCCCAGGGAAACCCTGCAATTTTCAGTGGTGAACACAGTATTTTCCTTTTGAACTAAAAAGCTTCTTTAGCTTCATCGACTTTTCCACCATAGTTAGTGTGCAAATAGGAGCCTATTTATTTTGTTTATATATGTGGAAGATTTTTTTGTTTCCTTTCAAATTTCTTTTTTTTTAAAGCAGTATGTATTTCTTTGACTTGCACAAAGAGGCAATGCAATGAAATTGCAACAGGTTTTTGCAGACAGAAATTCCCTTGCTTAGAGGAATCCTTTGGTCTTTTAGCCTCAATGATGGAGAAAAAGCAGTTTGTTATGAGTTCTGAACTGCTTTTTCCTTTCTCATGTAATAGCACTTAAGTGTCATGTTAAGCCTGGGGCAGGAAAGACTTTAAATGACCTGTTCTAACTGGAATTGTGTTTACTGTTTTTGTTTTTGTTTAAATGCAGTGCAGGATCCCTTCCCTTATCAGTACCTAACATCTAACAGCTTGCAGACTCAAATTTCCCCTTCCAGGCAACATTGGATTTGTCTGTTGTTTTTCACGATGAAAGATTTCATGAATTCTGCAATTTGGATCTCTGCCTTATATTACCTAGTATCACCCTCTAGGCTAGGAATGAGGATTTTTCAGCTCCCAGAAATTGGCCAAAAGGCTGCTAGAAGCATTGCACATTGAGATGTGTAGGTACACATCATTCTAACTGTTTGCATCGGGAATTCTGACAGAGAAGTTGTAGAAGTACTCTCTGTGGGACTAAACCACTGAACCATTAAGCAGTGTCTGTAGGGGATGATTGCCCCTGGCGTTTGTGACTGCCAGTGTGGCATGCAGGGTTTACTCATTCAAACCTTCAGTGAATCCATATGGCAGAAGAACCTTATAAATATAATGAATGTGGGAAAATCTTCCACTGGAGTTTGACACTGCTGCTCTCCCCAGTCACTCACTTTGTTCTGCTCAGGTTTTCCTTCATCCAGGATGCACCTTGTGTTTCTCCCTACTCTGCCTTACACCTGGAACAACCAGACAATGTCGTCTCATCCACCCTCCTTCACAAAAATAAACCTCTTTGAATTGAATTATTCCTTAATCCCTCCCTCTCTCCTTCTGCCATGCTTTCTATCATTTTATGAGTTTGTGTTTGCATTGTCCCTTCACTGCCAATAGATTGTAAATTCCTGAGGAAGAAAGCTTTATGTTACCTAATTTCATGCTACGTACGGTGCTTAGTACACTGAGTATGTCAGCGACATACTAACACGTGCTATGCCTGTTGGAGAGTAAAATGTGAAAGACAGAAGTTGCTGGGGTTTTCTACCGCCTCCATAGCGGTAACTATCTTGGGCCGGCACACCTATATGTACATGCAGTTTAGTTCCTTGCTGGCTATCACTAAAGGTCTCAGTGGCCTCAGCACCAGAAAGGACAATAGTTGCATGCAGTTTGATATTGCTTTTTTAGTAATGGGGCTGGGGATGCCAAAGGAGGTCTCTGAAAGATTCACTTTCCCAACAGGTTAACTCCAAAGGAGCTCAAAATTGTCTGTTCCTCAAGTATACCTTCTCCCTGTGGTTTTACATCTTCCTGTTATCTACATCTTACACATTCTTCAGGGAAGATATCAGGGCTGCACTGGAAGGATGTATGAATTACAGAGGTAAACTCTAATAGAAGCTTCTTGGACTGAAGGACATGCTGGATAAGAGCAGCCAAGAAAGAGAACTCAGGTTCCTCAAGGGCTTTGCTGATCATAGCTAGTGGAAAACAAATGTAAGTGTGTGTACAGAGACTGCTAACCATTCTCTTATGAAAAGGGCCAGTAAGAATCTATCTTCAAGACTGGAAAAAATGAGTGTACCATGAGTGGGACTTGCTAAGACTCACATTTGTCTCTCCTGGAAATTTTTGTCTCTGGATGAATCAAGTGTGTAGATTTGTAGTAGTACAATAATGCAGAACACACTAATGATTAAGACCAAGCTGATTTCCTTGGTTAGGCAAAGGGCATCTATAATCTAAATATAGGTTAATTAAATTCATCCTGACATTTTTTTTTATTTGCAGTACACTTTATTTATTTATTTATTTATTTATTTATTTATTCAGATTAAAATTCAGTAATTAATCATGAAAAGTATGGCTGGTTGAATCATACTATGACACTGGAAATGCTGTTAAGTTTCACGGCTGGTCAGTGAAAAGTTGTTCTTTTTGAAGAAGAAATTAGATTTCAGATTATCTGTGGACTCTAACAGTGTGTCTAAAAGAACCTCAAACTACAATATAATCAAAACTAATAATAGTGAAAGACTTAGAATGTAGATTTCTTTCTAGTATTGCAGAATCATTGAGCAGTATGTTGTCAATAGTGCAAATAACTTTAATATTATATCTTCAAATGACAAACCTGCAAACCTTTAAATCAATGATTGTGAGCATTAAAACTCTTTAAAGTTGAGATCATTAGAAAATACTTTATAGTGTAAAACCTTTTAAAGAGGATTAATCTACCCTACTTTGCTTAAATACATCTCAACAATTATTTTCATGTTAAAACTCCTAAAATTAAATTAGGAACTTGAAAATATAAAAATGAGTAGGTAGTATTAATAACAGCTTTAAAGCAATTATATTTTCCCAACTGGTTTGATAAAACTGATTTTTTAAAATAAAAACTGTTTCAAACATAATTCATGCTTTTTAAAGTCGATCTGCAAAAATCTTACTTTTAAGTTGAATACCTGCATTCTTTACAATGAAAGTGCCTCCCAAAATACCAGAATTAAGTTATAGAGCAGGATAAAACAAGTTATTACTTTAAAGCAAAAAAAATAAGTTTAATATACCATTTGACTGACTTGGGAAGATATCAGAAGCACACACACACACACAAAAGCTTTCTCTCAAATAGATTCATTCCAAAGTTTAAAAATATGTGGAAGAAACAATAGATTACCTTCTAAGATAAAAGCAGTCTATTATATTTGTTTAGGGTGTAATCTTGAAATATTTACCTGTATGTTTACCTTAACATTTTTAAAGTAATTCCAGACCCTGGTATATATAAAGGAGAGTAACCACATATGTCTTTGAACAATTAGCTGCGCTGTCATAGAAGTAGGGATGAATGAACTAAATGTAAACTCCAATTTATCTCTTTATTTTAGCTGCTGCCAAAAACAGGATTACAGGACTTTATAAGGTACTATGTGTTTTTAAAAATACATGCCAAATATGGCAGGTCAGTGAGATCAAATTTAATTTTGATAAAGATAGCATACCACTGTCATCTTGTTAAAAAAAAAAAAATCAAATTTAATAAAAAACAAACAAACAAACAAACAAAAACCACCACTATAGAAAATCAGGAAAGTGGAAGAAAACCTCTGAAAATAAGTTGATCTACTGAAGCTCAGTTACAGTGTGGATTCATTCATAAGAATCACCATCAGACTTTGTAGGGAGAACACTTTTTTCCATTTGTATAATGTAAACAGCCTGGGGCAAAAGTAAAGGAAAAAAAAAAAAAAAAGAGACTAAACAAACACAAAAATCCCAACATACCGTAGCTTTCACAGCACTACTCCCTGTCTTACACTGACATTTTTCCATTCCTCTCAAAGTTACATTACTGTAAAGCTAAGTGAATTCAAAGACTAATCAGGCTATTTTTCTGTAACATATATATAAAGTCCCTGATATCTAAGCCATAAAATTCTGTCTCTCTTCTGTACTAGGAATTAGTTTAAGAGGTGTGAAAGGAATTGCAGAATATAAACAAAGTTTCCAATCTGAGCTTTCTCCATCTTTTTGGTAGGAGATGGTTTATGGGAGCTTTTGATCTTCACTATGAACGTCAACTAATGTTTACTTCTCAGACTTCGGTTTTTCACTCCTCCATATGGTTCCAATTCATTGCAGATCATGCTTTGTTTCCAGAAGTCTTTAGATACTCAATCCTTACTTTTACAAAGCAAGGTCATTCTGTGTTGTCTTCTTGATCTTTTATCAACAGTGCAATGTTAATCCCTCTGTAAGAGTTTTAGTAGCATAGAGATTCTGAAACAGTAGCAAATAAATTCAACCTAAACATGCTTGCTTTAGTATGTTGAGTGTCCATAGTCCGTTTTTTAAAGACATCTCATCTGAAAGGTGTTTTCCTTCAAGCTCAAGAAGATGATCTCTTTTGTTTCAGTCCACTTATATTAATATACTTATTTCATTTTCAACTGATCTAGACTACTTACTCAGTCACAATCAGAAAATGAGTCACTGGGTTGAAGAGGATGAGAGAAAGGAAAGAGCAGGATGCAGTTTAATTCATTTAATAAAGCCAGCTTCCATGATCTCCTTCAGTTTAAAGCCTTTGTTTTCATATTTTAGTGATGTGATCCAATGACAGAAATCAGGAATCATTCAATGTCATAAAGCTGTATTGGATTACCTCCCTCCTAGCTGAGTCATCTGTGTGCTCATAAGATATCCAGCACAAAGTACAATAAAAGGGAACTGTGACTCTTTAATTTAAAAATGCTATAGTGAGACCTGTTCATTAAGAGAGTTCATGAATATCCTAAAAAAAACATACACCAGAAATGAGAAAGTGTTGCATCTTCTCATGCATTAGAGCATTGCATCTGAATCTCTTACACCTAGGTGTAAGAAAAGGAAAAAGCCAGCACTTTGTGTTCTTTCTTTGAGCGGTCTCCCTACAACCCACAGTTTCAGTAAGCAGAAACTGGCTCTGCAGGCACAGGTGCTCAGCCTCACACAGGTTTTCCTCTTCAAACAGTAAATCAGATACTATTTATTTTTAAAATGCTGCAGTGAAAATTATTCACTGAAAACATCAGACATATATTCTGATTAAATACTTGTAAAAATGAGAGAGTGTCAAAATCCCAGAGATACAGAGAATTCATAGCTGTAAGTATGGACTTCTTGACTAAATAAATAAATAAACAAATTATATATACATATATATATATATACATATATATTACTGATTAACTGTGATTAGCTGGTGTGCATCTATCTTCAGTACAACTTCAGCACAAATTCTTCTTACGCATTTATATTCATTGTTGAATTGGGACCTGACTGACATGAGTTACTCCAGTTGTGACTCAGCTCTAGACTGTGTCATTGCATCCATCTTTTTGTGCTCTAACTTAAAAGAAATGTCTTGCAATAGAAAACAAAATATGCAATCGAACCCAACTCACTGATTTATCCTCCTTCTGGCTTTCTCAGAGTGCCCTAATCTTCATGTTAACGCTCCTTTGGATTAAAACATGTTCCTAATAGGCTTCTTTAAAATAAGCAGAACTGATCATAGGTGCAATACTAAGCAGATTAGTACATGAAAATGTATTTTAAAGGTATGACCACCTTTCTTAACTATGCTGAGACTTCATAAACTTAATGCAAATAGCTGCTTTTTCAAGAAAGCTGAGAAAACTTCCAGTTACTCTGAGGAAAATTTAAACAAATGTTAAGGGTGTTTCTGTTTTGTAATAAATGAGAAAAGAAAGTCACAAAAGCATTCACAGTAGCTCATATCAGGTAGAAGAATTCTGAAATAATTAGAAAATATGTCTTCTAAAGAAAATCAGTGATTAATACTAAAGGAGTTTTTAAAATATTACACTTACAATGATTAAAAACAATGTGAAAAATATAGTATTTATTGGAAACATATTCATTCCTAGGCAGATTATCACTAGTCATGAAATAGTGCTGGAAAGTGAAGTTCTTTGTTTCATGAAGAGCAGTCTGTTTCAAAGCAAAATTAGTGCCTTCTCTGTCCTACTACTGACCTCGACTTTGACCTGGCTGGACCACCCTTACTAGAATGGGAGGTAATAAAGTCCCCGGGCTGGCTCAGCCCTAGGTCTCAGTTAAGCAAAGACTATCAATCATTCAAAATTAAGTGTAGTGGGTTTGTGATGTGGACATTTACTAGGAACTCAGCTGAGATCACCAAACACTATTAATTTACATTTCCAAGAAATACTGAAATGAACATCAAGACATTAAAGTAACATCTACAAAATTGTAAACAACCATGGGATAATATAGTACTCTAATGCAAAAAATTAGTGAAATTATATTTTATTGAAATTTAGTGTTTAAAAGTTAATAAAAGAAAATATTTTGCTTTAAAACAAGTTTTATAATCCTGTATGCAATAAGGAAATACAATATTTACAAGAAAAAATATCAGTCATTATTTATATTTTTTATACTTAATTTAGTGTGAAAAATTGAAGAAAAAGAAAATCCCAAACATTATGCAAAATGCATACTTTTAAAATTCAATTTTTGAAACTTCTACTGCTTAGATTCCAAGTAGAAGACAGCAAAACAAAGCATTACCCAACATTATTCCATTCAGCCCATCAAAACTCTCCGAGAGCTGACAGCCTCTCTAGAAGTCATGAAGTAGAGGAATGCTCTGTTATTATTATTAACATAGTACCTGGAAGTACTCCAGTGATGCAGATCCCATTGTTTTCAGTACTACTTAAAATTTGTGACCTTGTCTGTGTCTCAAACAGTGTATCTTTCCACATAGAAAATAAAACCTAGGAAATGAGTCTCCTGAGGGAGGAAAACAAGTAAAGTGAAATGTGGTTACTTTGCAGAGCTGGTGATGAAGACAGCACTGCCTCCACTAAGAGAGGTGATTATAAAGTGTTTTACTATGAGATGCCTCTCGTTAACCAATGTCTGAGCAGGTGTGTTGGCATGCCTGGACACGGCACAGTCTTTCTGCATTGACAGGTCAGAGGAGGGCTGGGAGAAGATTTTGGCCTTTTTAAGGGAAGCCCTGGTTACGCAGAATATTTGCTTTTGCTAGCAGAGGACCTCTCACAGCTCTGTTTTGCTGGGCAGAGTTGAAGGAAGAGGATGAACACCATTTCTTCCATCCTGTCTCAGGATCTGGCTATAATCTGTTTTCATACATTCATTAGTCAGGGACACAGTTCCTGGAGCTTATCTTCTCAGTCTGTAAACAGATTTAAATAGACACTCAGTTTCTGAAGGAAACTTTTGCATTCCCCAGAAATAGCTTCACTATCCACCATGGGGTCATGACCCCCAGGTTGAAAATCAGAGATACCAAAGATATCTTATGTCAGTCCCATGTGCCTCAGCACTGCTGAGGGCTTCTGCCTTATTATTCTAACACCTCCAGCAGAGAGATGGGTGAGAACACTAATATTGATTGGCAAGCCTTATTTCATTTCTGCGTTTCCTAAATTCTATTTGCAGAGAAGTTTTAAACAGTTGAAGTACAGAGGTAGCTCCATGTAGGGATTCCTTTTCAGGGTGTACCACCCAGAAGATGTCTCTTTCATCATTCATGATACAAAAAGTTTTATTAATGATGGAAATCAGATAATTCTTTCTCTGCCCTAAAACCAACTGATTTCATCCCATCTCGTCCTGCATAATCCTACAAAAAAAATGGTTTTCCTCAAGCTTTGATTCATCTTTAGGTTTAATTAAAAATAAAACAAGCAAGAAACCCTTCCCCAATAAGATTTCCCATTTAACATTTTCAGTTGTTCAAGCCAGAGGATAAAATTACAATATAGTTTCTTTCCTTTGAAAAATAAGTGAGTGAGGGAGGCTGCTGTTGAATTTAACAAAGCAGCATGTGATTTGGCAGCCAGAAGGCTGATGCCATCAGGAGCTTTTCAAACTCGTTTGCTGAGAAATCAAGATGATACCCCTTTGGCAGGCTGCCTTCCTGATAGAGAGAATGTGCAACCTGATTTCAGGGCTTGGTCAGTTATTTTGCACCAGTATCTTCGTTCTGTATTTTCTAATGCTTTGCTGATGCTAGAAAAATCATTTTATAATTTCCTAGTTTTGTTGAAACATATTCAATCCTGATAACTCCATTGATTGTCAATAACCTAGTATAATTATTCCACTGTTTTTTTCTTAACACTTGGCCTTTGGTTAGTGCTACTGTGACCAAGCTGATATTGAGTCAGTTAAAAAGCAAGCCAAACCCCTAAACAGAAGGATTCTACAGCCTTATGCTGCCAGCTCTGTGCTGGAAAACTCAGGTGCACAGCGCCAATTATGAGCTTAGTTTAAGTGGATAAGTCTGTCCAGATGTGACCATGTTACAGGACTGGGGAGTATTGGTTTCATAGATGATAGGAAGGAGAAAAGAAGATTAAAACCCCTCTGATCCTCTCTCACCAGAACTGTATCCAACCCACACTGTAGGTAGACTTAAACTTCTCAAACTAGGGAAATAACTAATAACCTTTAAGTGGCTCAGTCGCTAGAGGTGGATGAAGGCACAAATTTTCTCAATGGGTTTCCAGAGATCAGTCTTGACAGCAGCATAAGCATTCCTGTAATTCTGAACCACTGTATCTGAGTCTTGTCTAGCCTTTATAATCATTTTTTTCTCTTTCCCTCTTGGTTGCTCACCATAGTCTGTCTCCTCCCCTCTCACAATTCAAAGATTTTTATTCCACTTACGGTTTCAATCTTCATCCTAACACTACACAGGTAAAATAGAAAGATGAATGATAATATATTACACCCTGATACATGAATGTTAAATGTATTTACTAAAGACAGGAAGTCTTGCTATCTCAGCCAGAAACTGGAGTTTTAAAACTGAGTATTTTGAGACATCAAGATTAATGGTATTTATTGTGGGTAATTCTTAGTTGTTCCCATATGACAAACCAAGGAAAGCTGAAAGCACCATCTATTTGAGTTTAATGGTGAGAAGGTAGAGGAATCAGTGCTTGAATGGTGTCCCTACACCTTTCATCTGTGAATCAAAAAGTTACACATCATAATACCAATATTTTGTCTTATAAATTCTTTCTCCACTTGATATTAAATTACAAGAAAATAAAATTGTGTTCATAAAATTGACAATGTATAAACTAAATTTGAATAGTTTATTCTAGACCTGAGTCATCTTCCTCCATTGTTCGTATTCCCATTTTCAAATCCCAGTCCTTCAGCTGTCTCAGAGAAAATTAAGATATTTAATAGACAGATAGATCTGACTGATGTGAATATGCCTTTGCAGGAACATACATTTCTTTCATACAACCTCACTATAATCAGCAGTAAACATTCTTTATGGTATTCCCTCTTCCCCGTTGATTTCAATAAGGAAAAGTATTACAAAATTCTAAACTATTCTGCCATATATTCTCTCCTCACCCTACTCTGGTACAGTGTTTATGCACGCACGCAATGGAACTTAGAAGCAAGGTAAACAAAAAGTAATTGTTCTTTATGATCTACATAACAGCAATTTGTCATTCTAATATCATAAAATTCTTTACTTTGAGGTAGGAAGATAGAACACTGAAATTGTGTAATTTATATACATGTAAGTTGTCAGGTGCAATTGGCAATATTGGACTGACTCCAGGATATTAAAGTTTAAAAAAAAAATCAGGCATTCTATTTTCAAGCATTTTCTGCTTCACCGCTGTTCTGTATATGGGAGTAAAAAAGTGTCACCCATTGCACATACCATATACATTCAATGTGCTCATCAGGTCTTTCTTCTCAGGGAACAATGGGAAAAATACCACAATAGGAAACCCTCTAAAGTAAAACTACACTCAATAACATCAAGCTGAGATACAGCACTTTCACTGCTTTTATTTTCCTCCATGCTTAGTAATGTAATAACACTAGGCATTACAGAACTCACACGTTATGGAGCATGATTGAAAAGGTCTGGGTATATGAGAATTAATCTTCTTTTATCATGACAGACTAGCATATTAAAAATGGTCCTACTTGTATAACTACTGAAAATTGCTTTTGGATTTAAGTCAAGTTAAAGAGGTTCAAAAATTCTTTTAGATAGCTTCATGAGAACAAAAAATCTGAAATGTATGCAAAGTACCACAAGAAAGATATTTCAAATGTATTTTTGAGCATCAGAAATATATTCTGTGGCAAAGAAGATGTGGCAAAGAAAATGTGGTACTGCACTGCACCTAAATGGGTGGTTACCAACTTATCTAGTAAAATAAATATATGTGGCAAATGACACATACCTATTTAATGACACTTTGAGTTCATGTGAAGTTTGGCAGTGTAATAAAAGTCTTATCTCTTGCTTCCACTGTTATTGCACAGATTTAAACTGCTGTCTCAGAGGCAGTTTTACTATCTTTTTCAATCTCTCCCATAAAAGTGAGACTTGATTCACTCAGCATGAGAACAGATCAATAAAAGCTGAGTTATACAGCAGATTAGATCACTAACTCAGAGATCAAAGATGTCAAATACAAGTTGTATAGGAACAATTAGATCAAAAGTTCAGTTCAAATATACTGTACTTGTTTGTAAGGCTCCAAAGAAATATCATACTGATATGAAAAAGTCATTGAAAAATTGTCAGTTTAATTTGTTTTATCTAGAGAAAAAGGAAAAGCACTGTTTATGAAAACTCAAACACAATTTCTGAAGACAGAATAAGATTATTTTAGAGTTTGATTATTCTAGGTAAATTTTTTTGTTATTATACCTGAAATCTATTTGCATCTAGTCTTCTAGATTCTAAAAAGACATTCAAATTAAAAGGTAACTGTGCTTAACAATGAAGTTCAATGATTTCTGACATGTCTTTGAGGTACTGACAATATCCTGAAGAAGGATCTCTAGACTTCTATATGCTTTATATATATCTTTTTTCAAATGAAGGATCTATTTTTTAAAAAATTTCTTCCTATTCAGCAAGGAAGTGTTAGTTTATTTATATGGGTAAGGTTCACAGGCAGTTAACAAATCGACAAGTTACTATTAGGAACTAGAGAACAAATTCATCCGTAGCTTACACACATACACGTGCAATGGCTGGTATGTTACCTATAACAGATGTTTTGGATTGAACCGCTATATCTATTTAACTGTATCATGGAGGCATAAATGTTGTCAGATGACTCCCATTGTAATGGTCATTTTAATTTAAAGATTTGTCACAGTATTATAGCATAGAAGTCAATTATTTTCTTGATAAACATACATAATTTCAACTCATGCCAATGTAAAGGTCATTTAGGGCAGAAGAGCCCTTTTTCTTTCCAGTACAGCATAATACTATTCCTACGTGATAAATGAAAACAAAACAAAACAAAACAAAACAAAACAAAACTAAACTAAACTAAACTAAACTAAACTAAACTAAACTAAACTAAACTAAACTAAACTAAACTTTCTTGTTTTCTTGGTGTCCTTTGTTGATTTTTCAAAAATTATGTGGCTGTGTAGGGTCATTCTCTAATACTAAAGATTCAGAGAGTGTGATTCATGTACTGATTCTGACTACTGCTGTCATAAGGTGCAGGAAAACAATAATTTAAAATAAAATGTGTGTAGTGTATCTGACTAAAAATATGATAGTCACTAGAAGGCAGTGTCCTGTGGCCAAGCTGCAGTTTCTGTTATCACACAGTTATACTGCAGATGTTTGAAAAGCAGAACTGGTACATCATGATTTTTGAACATTTAAAACTCTTAGACATGGCACAAACAAGCAATAATTTAATGGAAATTATATAAATATTATGCAATTATATACATATTATATTATTATATAAATAAAGATATTTATGCATAAATGTATAATAGTTGCTTTAAGATACTGACTTAAGATGTTTATTCTTTTCTATAATTGCCATTAATCAGATAGCTGATTGACTTATACAACAAGATTTCTGTTGCTCCATATAAAAATCAGAAAGCATTTTCTTAGGAGGAACAAGTTTCATGATTTGTATTAGTTAATTAATATCTCACTAAATATAACATATCCCGTTTATGAGTTAAACTACAGAAAAAAAAAAAAAATCCTGAAATTACTTTGTTTAAGTCCTGTGAAATATTGTTTCCCTTTCCATATTTTTTAGGTTCTGTTGTTCACTTTCAGAAGTATATGTGAATAAAGGCACTTAATGGACTCACTCCTAGAAAGATTCTCTGATGTAAAGGAAACAAATTTTGTCACACTCTTTCTCGTGTATATAGCAGTTGATGAATGCCAGGGCACAACTGAAAACAAAGTAATTTCTGAACGCTGTATATTTGTCTGTTTTTTAGAAACTACATTTGATTTATTTAATTCCTGTGTGTTCTCAGTTTGGCATGAAATAATCCTCCCCACAAACCCTCCTTTCCCTGAGATGATTAATGGTGGAGGTACTCCTTGAATTCTCTTACATGGTGTATGTCCATTCTACTGCAGCCCTCGTGGCAAGTCAAGGTCAGCAAAAAAATATTGAGTGCCTTGCATGGGAAGACTGTAACCCTTCTCTCACAAGTGTTAACCTGCTTATTTTTTTAGGGAAACAAATAAACTATAAGAGGATGCTGACAATCTTTCAGATTTTGACCAGTTTTCACTATTTTAGCATTTTCAGGTAAAGCTTCCAGCAATAAAAATTAACTTGCTCTCTATTGTTTCCCTGTTTTTTTCTGCATGCTGCTTTGACCAGGATATGACACAGATAGACATCAAGCTGAGTTTATTTGATTTCTTCCTGTTGGTAGGTAATGATTCAATGTCCATTCTGCAATTCTTAGGCATGTCAGTTGTTCTCAATGCTATAAATCACATCTTACTGATGGTTGTATGCACTAAAATGATGGAACAGTGCTGTTTTGCAATTCTGGGCAAAACTTGGTAAGATTGATGTTATGGTAGATTTTGTGGAAGTGCCTTGTGGCATGGTAGAGGTAATTATATATTAGATATATTATTATATCCACCATTAAGCACCTCAAGGTGAATTAACAAATCTAGCAGTATCTGAGTCAGTTTTCTGCCATCTGTCCAGTAGCTTATTGAAAGTCTTACTGGGAATTCTTTCTGAAAGTGGATCTTGCCATATAATACCTAACAAACTATTTAGAGACGTAGCTTGCCAAGAGCATACAAAAATGAATACTTCATAATCTACATGAGTAGCCCATACTGATGGGCCAGATGGAGTTCAATGAAGCATGCTTCCTTCCTCAACTAGTCTGGAAGGTAAAAATTTTGTATACTTTTATCACCAGCAAGATTTTGGAAGACTACTGAACACCCAGGTTTTGCAGCACTGTGCTCAGCTAAAGTTGCCAGTTCTATCATAGACCTCCCTTCCCCAGCCAAGAAATCTGTAGCATAAGTTCTCAATTTTGTCAATCTACTGGCCAGATGGTATTCCAGTTGCATAAATAAACCCACCTCACAGGATTCACAAAACAACTTTGGCTCCTAGAAGACTGGTTAGTTATATCTGGTTTCAACAACTGGGCAACACTATGCTCGTTATAATCTTGGTTTGGGCTTGACTGATCAGGTTAACTGAAGAGTCAAAAAGGGTCTGTTTCCCAGTGACAGAGTGGGTAGATATCTTGTCTCTGTTTGAAGACCTGTGACAGTGATTATTTTTCTGAGGATTAATCAAATTGTACTTACTTAATAATCAATTATTATTTTGTTAAATCTAAATTTCAACTAAAATATCTATATTTTAATGGAAATAAGCAGAATTTTGTAAAAAAAAATAGTTAGATGAAAGAAATATCACCAAATCACCATAAATAGAAGGTAAATGCACACAGGAAGCCACACAATATGAGCAGAATGACTGGAATTATCCTATTGTTTTTTCTTCCAGAAGAAATTTTCTACTGACATGTTTCCAGGTTTTTGGGTTTTATTTTTTTCCCAAGGTAGAGAATAATGGCATTTCACAGTTTCAGTGACTGGATAAAAGTGAGAGATGATGGTTGTAGTTGTGGTGGTAGAGAGAATATTCATCTAAGCAATGACGAATTGCAAACAGGTTATTGTCCCAAAGGACACAGCAGGATGCAGTCCTGTGGGTAGTCTACCTTGCTCTGACAAAATGCTGAATGCTCTTAATTGAATCCAGTGTGAACACAGCTGAAGGGAATCAGCTCTCATGCTAGAAAAGATGCCATGATGTCAGTTTTCTGGAAGTCTGGTACAAAAGAAATGTAAAAGCAAACACTCATCTACTTTGATATTTAATTATGTAACACATTCCATACATTTGAAGTAAATGGCTGAAAATGCATCTTGAATTGACAAAAGTAACTGAAACTGATGCAGCTTGTATGGAGAAATAAGTATCAAAATAACTGTTTACAAAACATAAATTAAGTCACAAGTGTGCACAAATAAGGTCATTGAATATTGAGCTAATTGCCATGAAAGAAAAGTTCATACTAGATGTAGTGTTTGCCAAATGTAGAGAATTTAGTTATGTAATTAGAACTGACAGAAAATGACTGAACTAATTAAACTAGAGCTCCATAAGCAATTTACCTCATTAAATGTTTTACAGTTCTACATCTGCATCAAAGTTATTTTGTGTTTAGTTTAAATAATAATAAAGGAGGGAAAATCAAGGTTAATTGGCTTTTTAATAATGAGTATCTCAATTAAAATTATCTTATCTACAGAAATGACTTCCTGGTAAATAATTACAACATATTCTCTATTTATTCTGCAGTTTGAAAAACAGAATGAAAGTAAATTTGATAGATTACTTCAGTGTGAGTTCCATCATGTGTATTGATGGAAATATACAATCCACATTTGTTGTTAACCTCTTGTCACCTCAATAATTGTTATTAGTGAGGAAGTCTGTTCTCATGCAATTATTTATAAAGACAGCTGTTTGGTTCTGGATGGATGTTGCACTGGATGGGAGAAAAAAAAAACACTATCCCTGCATGAACATGGGATGAAAACAATAAAAGGTAAGGCTATAGATGTGCAGAACAATTTCCTAAAACTGCTTAAACAGATGAGTTCACTGTATTCATCTTGTGACTCGCCATTACAATTGTCAAAGAGGTTTGGGTCAAATGCAGAATGCACATTTTGACATCTTTACATCTTCTGTGAAATAGAATGCTTGCTTTCCAGTATCTTCTTGTTGATCATGGATTATAAACAGTAATGAAGACATAAGCCAGATGCTCTGCTTTACCTGTCAGATGCAGAGGAACCTACTTCAGCAATTTGCCAAGTAGATTTTTATTGTTATGGTTAACAACAACTGGGAAAAAATTCCTAATCTGGATATTCAAAATGAACTCAGATTTCCATTCAAGTCATACCTGCTAGGTGGATGATAATTCAATTTCTGTGGCTTTTTTCCCTTCTACTATTGTATCTCACAGGTGTACTTCCTCAGGCCATTTCTAAATACAGCTATGGGGATGGGAGAGGGAATCATCCTACATTTGCCTTTTTCACTCAAGAACTTCTTACTCTAAAAACTGCAGGACATTGTCCAATGAAAAAAATAAATCCCTCATCAATCGTCTGCCTTTCCGGTTTGTGCTGATTCCCATCACATTTTGTTTAGTTTTTTGTTAAAGTAACTTGTTCTTTGAAGCCAAGTGTGGTGAGTTAGCCATGGCTGGACACCAGGTGTCTACCAAAGCCTCTCTATCACTCACCTCCTTAACTGGACAGGGGATAGAAAATATAACAAAAAGCTCATGGATTGAGATAAGGACATGGAGAGGTCAGTCATCAATTGCCATCATGGACAAAAGAAACTTGACTTGGGGAAATTAGTTTAATCTGTTACCAATTTTATCAGAGTAAGATAATGAGGAATAAAACCAAATCTTAAAAATATATACCTTTCCCCTACCCTTTCCTTCTTTCTTTAGTCACAATTTCTCTACCTCCTCTCCTGCAGAGGCACAGGAGGACAGGGAATGGTGGTCATAGTTCATCATATGTTGTTTCTGTTGCTCCTTCCTCTTCTTGGGGAGGACTCTTCACATTCCACTGCTCCAGCATGGGTCCCTCCCATGGAAGACAGTCTTCCATGAACTTCTCCAACATGGGTCCTTCCCACAGGTGCAGTTCTTCATGAACTGCTCCAGCATGGGTCCCTTCCATGGGCTACAGTCCTTCAGGAATAGCCTGCTTCAGCATGGGTCCCCAAAGGAGTCAAAAGTCCTGCCAGCAAACCTGCTACAGCCTCAGGTTCTCTTGCCATGGGTCCACAGGTCCTGTCAGGAGCCTGCTCCAGCAGGGGTTTCACATGGGATCACAGCCTCCTTTGGGCATCCATCTGCTCCATCATGGGGGTCCTTCACAGGCTGCAGGTGGAGATTTGCTCCACCGTGGACCTCCATGGGCTGCAGGGGACAGACAGCCTCACCATGGGCTGCACCATGGGCTGCAGGGGAATCTCCACTCTGGCATCTGGAGCAACTCCTGCTACTTCTTAGGCACTGATTTTGATGTCTGCAGAGTTGTTTGTCTCATGACTTCTGACTCTTCAGCTGTAGTTGCTGCTGCATGCATTTTTTTTCCTGCTTCTTAAATACATGATCAAACAGATACTACCATTATCACTGGTGGGCTCGGTCTTGGCCAGCAGCAGGTCTGCCTTGGAGCCTGCTGGCCTTGGCTCTGTTGTACACAGGGGAAGCTTCAGGAGGCTTCTCACAGAAGCCACTCCTGTAGCTCTGCAGGACAAGCAGTGTTCATGGACACTTCCCTGTGTGGTCCCTAGCTTTCACACTGAGCTGCAGACACAGAAGTGCTACATCCACAATGCAGTAAGGAGGTGCCCAACTTTTTGTTGTTCTGTCTGCAACATTGTCTCAAGCACTGGAGAAAAACAAACTGAAGTGTTATAATATTCTTAATTTCTTAGATGTAGCTATGTTAGCTTTGGTTTTGAAGTTTTTATTGTTCATGAATCAGAAATCGACAGTACTGTTGGTGATCTGCAAAATAGGAAGAATGTTGCACTATATGGTTCCCTTGTGAGAAACCAAGTCAGGATTTATGTCAGTAAATCAGACTCAGCAGCCTTAAGTGGGAAGAGCCAAATGAAATCTCTTGAAGAATGTTCTTCAAGAATCTCTGCCTCTTTGGGTTGAGTTGGGCTTTTGGCTAATGTGAATGCCTTTCTTCTGTGGCAGAGCTGGATTTGTAGAGAAGTGAATGCTTTTCTTTTTCTACAGAAAGAGATTGCTAGCAGCCTTTGTTTATTTTAAGTAGGTATACTGAAGAGATTAAATTTGGTTTTGAAACTTGAATATCTCTAACTGACTTTTTAATGTCAATGTAATGTTATAACTAATCTACAAATGATACAGATAGTAAATCGTTTGTTTTTCTTGCCAAATGTCTCATTGATAAACATCTGAGACAAGACATTAAAATATGAATGCCAACGACTGAGACATTTCCTTTGGCTGGACAAAAAGATCTTAAGAAATTCTGAAGAATAACATTGCTATTGTTCACTATCAGTCACCAAGCACAAAAATGACTCTTGTGAAAAGAAAGCTACATTTAAAGGACAAACTAGGAGTGTGTAGAACTACAGAAAACCAACATATTAATAGAAGCATGTTGATAATTGTAGGATATAAAATCAAATGCTGTGTGGGAAAAAAAAAAAAAAAAAAAAAGCTAGTTTTTTTCCTCATTTTCTTTCTGAAGCAGTGTTCTCTTTCACTGGAGGGAAAAAAAAAAAAGGACACAGTCTCTCCAGCCCCAGTCACAGTAGGGATGTCTCCGTCTTACCATCACTCACAGTCCTGTGACCTCTCACTGATGAATTTGTAGAGCTTTTAATTCACTGGGAATGGAGGGAGATACTGCTGCTAGAACTCAAATTTCTCATGAGATAAACTTTCCACACACTGAAGGTACTGGTTGTGAGCAATCTGTAGTGCAATCACAACTACATCAGAAATTTTATATTAAAAGCGTTTTATAAAAGGAAAATAATCTGTATTCATGTACCATGAAATTTAAAAGTTATAAATGCTCTTTTGCAAACACGCATACACAGCAATAATCATTTAACCTATTAGCTTTCCCTATCAGTAGAGAAGAGTGAATCTGATGTGTGACTTTAAAGATGATAAGTGTAATGTTGAATCAAAACAGACATAGCTAGGATTCCCACTGCATTTTCATTTTCTTCACTCATTTTGTGAGAAGTGTGTTCATCTTCTGGGTTATTCATGACACCCAAAATGCAATTGAGAGAAATTATGAATATACAACAAATTGCAACATATAACTGTGCCTGTCTGTTTCATGGGCATCTGTTCATGAGTGCATATATGCAAAAAAAAAATGCTGGCATGTTAAGACTTGATGTTACTTATTTAAAATCAAGGTCATTTTCAGTTGGCTTGATGGGAAACTTCTTCTAACCATCAACAGAGCACAATCTGAGTAAATAGGAAGAATCTGGCATTTTCAAGGAGATTAAATATTGGTTCTCTTTGGTTGGAGTGGGGCTCTGCTTGTAACAGGTTAGTTTGTAAGGTCTGTGTGTAAACATGTACTTTTTGAACTTTACAATGCTGGCATCTATTCATGTTAAAGCACAACAAATTTTCTGAAGACATACTTCAGGAAAGGAATTCCAACAGTTTGCTTTATAGAGATTTAAATAGAAATAAATAAAAGCGAAAGAAGATGCCACTTCTGTAAGCAAAGCAATGCCTATACCTATTTGTGTCTTGTGTTTAAGAATAGCCAGCTGCTTTTGACAGTATTCTTCTAAACTATAGAGATAGGTAGTAGCATATAACAAGGATAACTCTCTAGCAGAAGCTTTAGCAGAACTGGTAGCATGTGCTCAATTATTCGTACTCCACAAGATAAAGAGTATCTAAGGGCAACTCAGGAGATGGAATGCAAATACCTGTGTTTCTGAATTCTTAGAAGGGTTCCCAATCCACTGTTAACCTTGGCCATCTGGCACTGTCCCAAACAAGATAGAGGCTGGGCTACTCCAGGAACCACTCTAAATATTGCCTTTTATGTAGTTACCTTCTTTTAGTGAATAGAAGAGCTAGCTAACATAGACATGGGCTCTTTTGTTGTCTACAATGTTCCTGTGTAAATGAAGACCATGTTCTGCTTCACTTATCAAGTTAATTGCTCTTAGACCAACAAAAAATGAAAATTCTTTGAATAGAAAGCAACTATCAAACTTTGCCAGTCTTAACTCTGCTAAGTCTTTCTGTCCCCTGACTACATAGTCATTATGGGCTACAGATCAGGCACAGTCACAGTTTGGTATTTCAGCAGACCTGTGGGCTGGCAACTTGCTGTTATAAAAGAACAAATTTTAAGCGAGTAAATATCCAGATTAAAAATACATAGGATTAAAAATTATTAAGGAAGTACACATTAAAATATCCCTCCCTAAATACATATGAAAAGTGTCCAAGTTAGCAAGCTGATGGCTATGCTGTGGGTGAATTACTTTCTCCCATGTTCAGTCTACAGACTCTGCTGAACATTAGATTGGTCACCAGGACCAAGGTGATACACCTTTTTATTTCCAGAGATGCTTTGTGCGATCTGTAGCAATATGATCTTGAGAGGGGAAAAATATTTAAACGGGAAACAAATGAGACTTGATGTCATGTGGTTTCTGTGGCTTTAAGCTAACCTCCTGTGTGGGTTTTCTGCTGTCTGTTAGGGGTGCCTTTTCTGCAGTGGGAGTGTGCCTCTGATTAACATGGTAAAACTCCAGTGCCTTGATCTTATCCGTATCTAATATCATTTTAGGCAGCCAACCAATATCTCAAGTAAACACCTCTTGATTTGTGAGGAAACAATACTTGAACAAATCAGATTAAGAATGCACCATCAATTGATAAATATTCACATATTCTCCTTTCAGTGTTGTCTTTAAGACCATTTTGACAGATTATCTGCCAGCATATTTGATAGAGATAAAAATTCACCAGTATAAAAAAAGTACATAATCTTCCAGAAATTACAATTACCTACAAGAAGAGTCAGACTGACTTTAGTTCACAGGAGTAGTGGAAAAGAAGGTAGAAAAATATCAAGCTTGTTAAGGTTTTTCTCTAAGAAACACTAAAAATGCTTTTGCTTTTGCCCTTGTCCCCTCTGTGAAATTGTGCACTGTTCATGTACACCACTGAGGAAAAATATGTTAACATAAAGAGGGCTGGTGAATCACAAAGGGGAATTCTTTATGTAGCTTGTTTCCATATGAAAGTAGCAACATTTGTGCATAAATGGCTTGCAGCATTTTTTATGAATTGGGCCCTAAGTGCTCATGATTGTCCTTGGTATTCAGTTTTCAGTCATTAGGTAGCGTTGAAACAACAGGAGGAAAAAAAGGAAACATTTTGTACCTGTGGTACTCACTTGGACAACACAGTTTTAGTAAAATAGCTACACTCTTTTTCCTTTTTGTTATAAATTATGCAGGGACAAAATGATGTGTGAATCAATGAAAAGGCAAATAATATATTTCTGAAACATTAATAGTCAGTGCCATACTCCAGATAAGGGGGGAAAATTGTTACACTGATTTGTCTATCTGATTTAAATTCACTTTCCCATCTTCACTAATCTGGCTGCTGCCTTGACAGACTCAAATTGTGTACGGAAAAAGAGACAATGCTTCTCTCATCTTCAGGTTAATAGTGCTTTACTTTTCTTCTCTTTCTTTTTTCTTTTCTTTTCTTTTCTTTTCTTTTCTTTTCTTTTCTTTTCTTTTCTTTTCTTTTCTTTTCTTTTCTTTTCTTTTCTTTTCTTTTCTTTTCTCTCTTCTCTTCTCTTCTCTTCTCTTCTCTTCTCTTCTCTTCTCTTCTCTTCTCTTCTCTTCTCTTCTCTTCTCTTCTCTTCTCTTCCCTTCCCTTCTCTTCCCTTCCCTTCCCTTCCCTTCCCTTCCCTTCCCTTCCCTTCCCTTCCCTTCCCTTCCCTTCCCTTCCCTTCCCTTCCCTTCCCTTCCCTTCCCTTCCCTTCCCTTCCCTTCCCTTCCCTTCCCTTCCCTTCCCTTCCCTTCCCTTCCCTTCCCTTCCCTTCCCTTCCCTTCCCTTCCCTTCCCTTCCCTTCCCTTCCCTTCCCTTTCCTTTCCTTCCTTTCCTTTCCTTTCCTTTCCTTTCCTTTCCTTTTCTCTCTCTCTTTCTCTCTCTCTTCTCTCTCTCTCTTTCTCTCTCTCTTTCTCTCTTTCTCTCTTTCTCTCTTTCTTTTCTCCTTCCTTCCTTCCTTCCTTCCTTCCTTCCTTCCCTCCTTCCCTCCTTCCCTCCTTCCCTCCTTCCCTCCTTCCCTCCTTCCCTCCCTCCTTCCCTCCTTCCCTCCCTCCTTCCCTCCTTCCCTCCTTCCCTCCTTCCCTCCTTCCCTCCCTCCTTCCCTCCCTCCTTCCCTCCTTCCTTCCTTCCTTCCTTCCTTCCTCCCTCCCTCTCTCCTTCCCTTCCCTTCCCTTCCCTTCCCTTCCCTTCCCTTCCCTTCCCTTCCCTTCCCTTCCCTTCCCTTCCCTTCCCTTCCCTTCCCTTCCCTTCCCTTCCCTTCCCTTCCCTTCCCTTCCCTTCCCTTCCCTTCCCTTCCCTTCCCTTCCCTTCCCTTCCCTTCCCTTCCCTTCCCTTCCCTTCCCTTCCCTTCCCTTCCCTTCCCTTCCCTTCCCTTCCCTTCCCTCTCCCCCTCCCTCTCCCTCTCCCTCTCCCTCTCCCCCTCCCTCTCCCTCTCCCTCTCCCTCTCCCTCTCCTTCTCCTTCTCCCTTTCTCTCTTTTTACACTCCTTGTTCAGGATTGGGGGGCATTTTCATTGTTTCGAGTTGTTTTGTTTTGTTTTAACACATTATCCAAACAACATGACTTTACTTCTTTCAAACACTGTGAAGACCTTGAAACTAAGCCACACATGTTTGAATGAAGTAGATCATCATTTAACATGACCCAAATAAGCAGTCGTGGTCATTCAAATGCTTAACCACCAGTATCCAAGCCTAAATAAGACTAGAAAATTTGGGGATTTTGCGAATGTTAATTTCTATCAATTTTAACTTTTCCTGTATTGCTTCTAATTGTATAGTGCAAAGAGTCATAGACTTTAGGCGGAAATGATGTATTTGGTTGTCCTTCTATCTATACCTTTCATCCTTTCATCACTGTTGGTTTATATTTCCTTTCCCTTTTTTTTTCTTTCTTTTTTAAAAATTTTCCGCTTTACTAAAAGGAACATAGTGAAAATACAAATCACTATAGTATCACTAAACTGTTTGATGGTTTTTGTACTGAGTTTCTTTCAGGGACATGCATCCAAGTACTTATAATGTGATCCTAACTCAGAACATGTGATGAGAGCAGAGATGGCATCATTAGTGTATTTGTGTAGCAGCTAAATCTGCTTGAGGTTTATGTATTCAATAAAGTGGTATTAGTCTCTCACAACAAGAGTAGGTTTTTAAAGACAATGCTTACAAAAAGGGGTGCCTATAAATAATGGTTTCTAGATTGAAGGAAAAGAAAAATACAGTGATAGCTATCACTAGCAGATATAAGCACTAAAATAATCTTAAACTTTCTGCAATTATCTTCACATTTACGTTTAATTCCAGATTGAGATTAATCCAGTGTTTAAATATTACGTGTGTAATGAACCTTGTCTATAGACTTTAAATTAGTATCATAAGGAACAAATTTCTGACTAATTTCTAGTGGCAGAAATCACAGATTGTCATATGTGTCTCTCATCCTGTTGCCAGCCTGTCTAGTACTGAGAGTGAACCTGACTGATAGGTAATGTAGTTGGCTTTGTAACTGAATTGAACAAAAGAAATCCTGACCCACATCTATCCATCCTCAAGTACATGAGCACAAGGAGGATATTTCAAGGTTTGTAGTTTTTTTTTTTTTCTTTGCCTTCCTTTCTCTCCCAGTCCAGAAAACTTACGAATAGGCCATCAATAGAAAATTCTCCAGCAGGTTTGGGACACAATCATGTGTAAAATGACACAGTTAACCTTATTTTCTCTGCTTCCAGGATGGGTGTAACAGTAGGGCTTAGAGTATTCCCTTCGTTAACCCAGGGAGCTGGGCAGCATTGTACCGTCCACGCTTTTATGTGGCATTACCAGTAGTCCCTGTTTGGAGTTGGGTTGAGTAAACTGGCATTATTCAGCCTGATCTTGCTCACATATCTGATCACTAGAGTGTTCTGAAACTCAGTGCCGTGGGCTCCGACTCCGAAACAGCTGTGTGGTGGAAGGGGAGGAGGACATGCCAGCCAGCAAATGACAGACACAACTGTAGATCAATGTGGTGATTGTATCAATTTCAGATTCTCTACTAACAATAGGTGCCTGATTGGACACCACTGACTTTATTGGGAAGTAGATGGGATATAATACACCTTCCAGTGCATTAGTTGTTTCTGCTGATTGGATGAAGGATAAATTTCACATGGAGGACATTTTGAGTCCCATCATTCTCACAATTACATTGAACACCAGCTAAAGGTATCCTGTTGCTGCTGCATTTTACGGTAGCAAATTAGAAAGATTTTCCTAATGCCTTTCCTCACCATAGTCTGTGCGGCATCAGTCTTCAGTAAACTGAGGTCTGGGTCAAAATGTCTCACTGTTCTTAATTTCAATAATTCCATTTAGAGGGTAATCACTTTCTCTAGAAAGGAAAAAAGACAACAGAAAGAATAAACGGAACAGTGGGACTTGTAGAAATTGAACAAATAAATTGAATGTTAAGAAGCTTTTATTACAGTAAATCTTTTTTTATTCCGAAAGACAACAATGTAAAGTATGTAGTGAAAATAGCCATAAAACAAATCATCACCCTTTCAATCCCATAACCCTATGTTCCATATGAATTTTAACAGTACTAGATTATTTGGACCACCTCCTTTTTTTGAATCACTGACATAACTCTATGCAGAAACTCATTTTTCATTACTGTTTTGAATATTCAGTTCTGTAAAATCTTGAAGTCTGTTCTAATGATCTAGTAAAGGAAAGGGGGATGGGAGGGAGAGGTACCCGTGAGGGGAGTCAGAATGAGGGAGAGGGGTGGAAATCTCACGGTTTGCTAAAGAACATGTTATTTGTCTTCAACAGACTTAAACCTTTGCAAGTTAGCACTACTGGCTCAGGGCCAGACTGCATGGTACCTTTTAGAGTCACACCCTAAGATCCCAGTTCATCAGGCACTTAAGTATTTGTCAGATGTTCAGTGTACAAGGAATACAAGTTAAATTGGAGTTTAATTATGTGATTAACTCAATTTATTTAACATTCTAAGCAAAGCATATAAACAGACCATGCAAATAAAAGGCGGAAGACTTACTTTCAAGAGTAATTCAATAGCTGTTAAATATTTTCTGTACGGTTCATGAATTGCATGGCCTCATGTATTTACCTTTTAATTGTTCAAGACTATTGGGATTCTAAAAACAAACAACTGAGAACTAATCTGATCTAAGGAGCTTTCCAAAGAACACTTTTATGATTTATCAAGCCCCCTTGGCTCTGTTAGACTTCACCAAATGACAAGGCTATTTTCAAGCTGTAAACCCTCATGCCCCATGCAGTTACGGCATGCAACCAAAGAAGTCTGGAGGAGAAAATCAAGTCATAATTAACAACAGCTGCTCACGCGTAGTATTTCCAAATAACATCCAAAGATTTGTTGTTTTGTTTTGTTTTGTTTTTTTCCCCAAAATCCAGAATCCAATGAGACACTAATGATTTACCTTCAGGATAAAAAGAAGAATCCTCACACCAGTCTCTGGGGGTCTCTTTTTTGTCCAAGCCATGCAAGATCCTCATCACAGTCCATTTGACACAGGTTTCACTGTTGTTTACTTGTTAAATTCAGTGACCAAAATCAAAGCAAAATGATAGTTATTTCCTTTGCTCACATATTGTTATTAGTTTGGTGCAAGGCTTTACCATCAAAGAACATGGGAATGTTCTGCCCTGTAGAGGTTAATATTAAAATATAGAATGGAATGATCATGTTTTATTGGCTTAGCCTTTCCCTGCACTGCTTATAAAAACAGACACTGCTTTAAAATGTCTCACTAATGCTCATTTTCCTGAGGGTGGAGTTGACCTCAAGTAGTTTACAACTTGGCTGTTAGTTAAGACTAATTAACTTTGACTTTGTTGTTAGAATTGCCTTATCTTCAGTTTCATCTTGAAGAAGTCAAAGAAATAGTACATTCAAATGAAACAATGGAAATACTGAATGTTTATATGTTCGCTATATAAGGAGGCCTTTCCTCTACCATCTTCATCTTCCTAAAAATATTTGTGGTTTCACACATTTTAAAATTCTTTTTAAGCTGGCCCACAACTCTTCAACAGTGAAAAACACTTTTAGTAGCTTACACGCCTTATCTGCTTATTTTCAGTTCTCGTGAGTAAGCAACAGAACTTGATTTTTAAGCAGTCTGATGCACATGAAAGAGTTATTTTTCTTTAAATTGTATAGCTTAATGCTTCTAAAGAAAAAACGTTGTGCTAAGGACTAAATTTGCAATACTTTTTAATTGTATCATGAGTTCTTGACTTGTTCTTTCTGTGAGGCGATTCTTACATTATCACTTTGTAAGAGTAAGCCATACTTTATTTGTGGAAAACATTATTTTAATTTAAACCAGAGGAATGGAGAGTCTCATGTTTTAATTATGCTAAAATTACAAAAATGACCTTATCACACCACTTTTACAAAGAAATAATTACTATTAGACAATAACTTTTGAGTAAACAATTGTCTTAAATAACAAAAATAACATAGGCTGTTTCTTTAATAGCCATGAAAGTGGTCTTAATGTAATGCTTAGCTTTAATATATCAGTTAGATCAACACATTAAGCACTACTTTGACTTAAGTAAAAGTTAAATAATTCACTTTTAGAGAAATAATGTCTAAATTGTTATCTTTTAAAGTTTGTTTTATTTGAATTTCCATCTTTACAATTATCATAAAGTGAAAAACAATTTAGGAACTTATTGCCATGACATTAGTATTCCAAATTAATTATTTTTCTTTTGTTGCAGCAGAAAAAAAAAGAATTCTAAAGTTCTGTGTTTACATCCAGATCCCACAAAGACTTTGGGACAAACTAACTACCATGATAAAGTAGAAGTATTACATTCACAGGTCTTGAAACAATAATTTATAATGTAATATTTTATTAAGATAGTATTAAATAGTACTAAAATAGTACTAAAATAATTTTATTAATGTTTTTTATGAAATCTTGGGCTGGACTAAACCCACAAACTGCCTAGGTTGTAAATGAAGCTGTACCACTGTACGAATCGTGTTTGCAAGTTTTACTGTCTGGCGAACACTATCACAGTACCATAAAACAGCATAGGAGAAGTCAGCTATAATTTCAGCCTCATGATGAAATAATCACTGTTCTCAAACTTGTTGATTTGTATATAAGACTTTAATCCAACAAACTGTCTCCCTGCACAAGCAATGATGCTCAAAAACCTTCCCCTTTTCTGCCTAGCTGCTGCAGCTGCTGCAGTTAGTTTCCCTGGGATCTCTGTCTCTACTCAACGGAGGTTAAGTGCATACTTTAATGTCTTCGTGCGTATTTGTGAAGTAGGAACATATACCTTCTGACCATAAAGAAAGGGGAGCAAAGGTAACGCTAGCAGTGGGGTGACAGGTATGTACAATCAGGCAAATATGTTCAAGTCACAGTGACTGCTGCTCTGCCGTTAATAGGGAGCTAAACAGAGGAGGTCTGGGAAGGAGGGGCTGACCGTGGCTCTCCTCATTCTACTCAGGCTGCTCTGATGCTGCAGTGACATTCCTGTGATGCAATTCACAGAGACACTGATTCTCTGTGCTGCTTTGAACTACTGCTGCTCTCAGCCTGACTCTGAGAGCTGGCCTCTTTTCTGCACTCTCTTTGAGGCAGGCAGAGACAAGTGAGCTTCAGTTTGTGGTGCGGAATTAGATAAGAAAATGTTCTGGCATAGTCTCTCCTTTCAGGAAGAAGTTCACTCTGATTTCACAGAATCACAGAATGTTAGGGATTGGAAAAGACCTCAAAAGATCATCTAGTCCAATCCCCCTGCCAGAGCAGGAACACTTAGAGGAAGTTACACAGGAATGTGTCCAGGTGGGTTTTGAATGTCTCCAGAGAAGAAGACTCCACAACCTCCCTGAGCAGCCTGTTCCAGTGTTCTGATACCCTTACTGAGCAGAAGTTTCTTCTCAAATTTAAGTGAAACCTCTTGTGTTCCAGTTTGAACCCATTATCCCTTGTCCTACCATTGGTTGTCACCGAGAAGAGCCTGGCTCCACCTTCATGACACTCACCCTTTATATATTTGTAAACATTAATAAGGTCACCCCCCAGTCTCATCTTCTCCAAGCTAAAGAGACCCAGCTCCCTCAGCCTTTCCTTGTAAGGGAGGTGCTCCACTCCCTTCATCATCTTTGTGGCTCTGCACTGGACTGTCTCAAGCAGTTCCCTGTTCTTCTTTAACTGAGGGACCCAGAAGTGGACATAATGTTACAGATGCAGTCACAGCAGGGCAGAGTAGAGGGGGAGGAAAACCTCTCTTGACCTACTAACCACACCCCTTCTAATACACCCCAGGATGCCATTGGCCTTCTTGGCCACCAGGGCACAGTGCTGGCTCATGGTCATCCTGTTGTCCACCAGGACCCCCAGGTCCCTTTCCCCTGTGCTGCTCTCTAATAGGTCGTTCCCCAACTTATAATGGAAGCTGGGGTTGTTCCTAGCCAGATGCAAGACTCTACGCTTTTTCTTGTTATGTTTCACTAAATTTTTCCCCGCACAACTCTCCAGCCTGTCCAGGTCCCACTGGATGGCAGCACAGCCTTCTGGCGAGTCAGCCACCCCTCCCAGCCTGTTGTCATCAGTAAACTTGCTGACAGTGCACTCTATTCCCTCATCCAAATCATTGATGAATATATTGAATAATACCGACCCCAGTACTGACCCTTGAGGCACTCCACCAAATACAGGCCGCCCACTAGACTCCGCCCCATTGACCATGACTCTCTGGCTTTTTTCCTTCAGCCACTTCGCAGTCCACCTCACTACCCGATCGTCCAGAGCTCATTCCCTCAGTTTAGCTCTAAGGATGTTGTGGGAGACGGCGTCAAATGCTTTACTGAAGTAAAGGTAGACCACATTCAGCACTCTGCCATCACCTATCCCCCTTGTTATGTCCTCATAAAAGGCGATGAGGTTGGTCAAACCTGACTTCCCCTTGATGAAGCCATGTTGACTGCCCCAATGACCCTTTTATCCTTGATATGCTTTGAGATGGAACCAAGAATAAGTTGTTCTATCACTTTCCCAGGGATGAAGGTGAGACTGACCGATCTGTAGTTACTCAGGTCCTCCTTCTTGCCCTTTTTGAAGACTGGAGTGACTTTTGCTTTCCTGACATTTGCCTGATGAATACCAACTAAATCCTAAGACTACGACTTATGACACAAACAGCATTTTACTGTACAGGACAAGATTTTGCTAAAGCTTCTCCATAAGTCTGCACTGCATTTTTTGCAGTGAGACATTCCATACAACATTTTTGATCAATGCATGTTATTCCTTAATAACTTTAATTACTTGGAGGGTGACATGTAGATGTGTTTAAGCTTATCTAATTTAAAACTCAATATGTCTGCAGGAAATATTTTCCTTTTGCATGCATTTTGACATGCCCTGCAATCTATACTAACTATCAGCAGATGGAAGTACTCATGAATTATCTTATTTTTCTCATTCCCATTCTTCAGGTAGTCTTTTCTGCTTGAAACACATTTCTCAACAAGTACAATGAGGCTTTCAGTGAAAGAAGGTGCAATGGCTGCTCTCCAATGCCAAATTCTTCTCATGTAAACCACTGAAACTCTGTAGATCTATTGAATTTTATGGAGTTATGTAATTTATTTTTTGTAAGTGGAGCAAAGCAGAACTTGTACTGCAGTAAATTCAATATTAAAGGGTATTGTACAGGAAGATCTCTATTTTTGTGCTTTTTCAACCTTTTATCTAAACAGTAGTAACCATGTTTTACAGAAAGCCACTAACGTTTCTTAGAGGCAGGATGGACAAAGGAGAAATGAAGATAAAGAGAGATATGAAATGAAGAGAGATAATTGCCCTTTATCAGAATTCAAGGAGACTGAGTGCCATCATGGGCATCTCTAATTCAGGCATTGCACAGTGGTTTTTGTTTGTTTATTTTTTAAAAGTATTGTGATTCAAGGAAACAGATTCAGGGAATGTACCTTTGAAAGCCCAGTGTAATTTGCCACATTTGAGATTCCCTTTTCCTCTTTCAAAGAGAATCCTACTGGATTTTTAGTTGCTTTATTCTAGATTTCCACTGGAGAATGAGGCATATACATTTTTTTCTTATACCTGGACATTTCAGTCTGCCTAGGCACCTAAGTAAGTAGTCTGTATATAAATTGACTTTTAACCATTGAAGCTGCTTCACCTTTCTGAATACTGTATTTAAAAAAAAAAAAAAAAAAAAAAAAAAAAGAAAAGAAAAAAAAAGTTTTCTGAGGTAGACACTAGGCTGGAGCTGCATTGCAGAGATGAAGCTAGACCTGTTTACACATGGTTAATGTGCAAGTGGTATAGAAGAATTACAGCATCCTATTTGCTAAATATACTTTCAGGTTTGCTGAATAGACTAAAACTGTTTCTGCAACCATGCTAACTTCCTGCTGAATATGTGAAAAGGGTATCTGCTCCTTAGTCCTGAATCAAAGTCAGAGAAATGAAGCTTACTGTCTGCCAACAGCATAGAATAAAGCTTTCCAGTGTACAACTTCAGTGTGGCCAAGTGCCTGTCAACCACCAAATTTTGCTTGCTATTTTAACATTTATGTTACTTTAATAAAACACTCATAACAGAAATAATTGTGATACTGACAGTGGAGGAATCTTTTAGTGACCACCTGTCAAAATAGTCTTATACAACAGGAGAGAAATCTCTTCCAAAATTTCAGTGTTGATTGAGCAGTTAATGCTTCACAGTGAAACTTCTAGTGAGAGTTACTCTGGTAACTACACAGAACACTGAGACTGGGAAGAAAAACTTAGTTATCATTCGTCATATGCAGCACATGGAGGGGGGCAGAAATTATTTAAAAGTCTTTGTAGTTTTTGTTGTTTTGAAAGGCACTCTTTGCTGATTACGGAGCTCTGGAAGATAACTATAACTATAAATTAAAATCTGTAAATATTTTTTCACTTAGCCCATTTAAACACAAGGTAGTTCCCAGTATGAGTTTTTTAAGTGATCATTTACCAGTGTACTAATAAGAAAAAATAGACTATAACCCCCTCAACAACTTTTAAATAAAGTTGCCATTAAACTTACTTAAAAAACTTAAACTAAACTTGAATACCCCTCAAGTTGCAATCACATTCCATAGAAACAATTGATTATTGTGATTACAATTAAGAGGAACTAATATCAACAAATTGAATGTATTTAACTATAAAAGTATCTTGAATATCAATTCTCAGAAAGAATCTTGCATAAACCCTAAAATGATCTTGTAAAACCCTAAAATGATCACATAAAATTCCTGTCTGACAGGAAGACTGATACTCTAATTGCTCTTTGCTTTTGCATTTTACAATTAGGTGTTTTCATCCAAGCATTTAAATTACACTTAGGGACAGTGTAAGAATTGAACAGAAGACATCCATTGCTGTGAGAACAATTGTTTTTCTTTAGTTAAGGTAGATAATCACTACTCACAACTGTGTGTGCAGGTGGTGATCTAGTCCACACTGGAGGCAGAAACACCAATATGTTCCTGAAGATTGCCTATTTAAAATATTTTATTCCTTTTTGGTGTGAATTTATCTGGAAGTTGACAATGTTCCTCAGTCCCAGTATGAGTGTCCTGCACTATATTATTTGTGTTACAGTCAAGTGTACTAGGGCCCAGCTGTATGGACTATTGTCCTCTGAGGCCTTTTTGGAGATGAGATGTATATCTCTTGAGCCTAATCTACTGAGTATATTTTTAAAGAAATAAATATAGTACATGCCAAAAATCCTTTGTGTGGGCAAGTTTATTGATCCCTGTATTGGGCAAATGCACCCTGAGGGTGAAGAGGGAGGAGTGGCCGTGTGTGATCACTGTCACAGTCCGAGGAACAGAAATGGTCAAGGCTTGTTATTTGATGATGAACTTTGTAAAGAGATCAGTTAAAATGCTTAGTGAGTGCAGAAGTGGGCTTTAACTCAGAAATATTTTTGAAGAAAAATAGTCTGTCTCTGGGCTGCACAGTTCTTCCTGTGACACATTTACAGACAGCTTATCTCTTTCTTGCAAGAAATGGCAAAATTAGACAGATGGAAAGAGAACCCAAAAGGATGTTACTAGGGTGGCAAAGGAGAAAAACTGACTGATTAAATCCTAACCCCAGTGGACTTGGAGAGGCTTTTAAACTGATTTCATTAAGTTTTGGGATTTACAAGTGTCTGTAGATAAGACTCAAGTTTACAGGCAGAGTGCATAAGGGCTTTGAGCCAAGTGACTTTGTATTGGTGTGTGGTGATGTAGAACCACGGAGCAGCAGTGAAAATACTAAGCATCAAAGGTATTTTTAAAAGTAACTGTAGCATATCTTTTCACAAATTTGTTTCACTATTCAAATTTTTAAGCATCTACTGTGCACACTAATTAAATTAACTTGAAGATACATGACAAATTTTTTACATGGACATGGGAGATCTTACTGGTACTGATTTCTTCAAGACTTGTGGGCACATCAGTTTCAAGGCTTATAAACCAAGAAAGAACTTCACATTTAAATAGGTTTTAATGTGTTAATAGAAAATATATGTATTGTTTGCTTATTGTTAAGATATACATATTCTTGTAATCAAGTTTTTTATGTAGACAGGGATGTGAGTGTGGATGAGCAGATTATCACCAGTGGTACAGAAGTTGCTCTATGATGTGCTTCAAATAAGCTGAAAGCTAAAGTTTGACCTTACTTTTATGGAAACCTTGAAAATGAAAAACAATATTGAATGCCATTTCTGTAGTCTTGCATCATTGCTTCTTCTCTCCAGGTGAACACTCTGTCTCTCTTCCTCAGGCTTTTACTTGTCAAAGGTAGAATTTCAGTTCTTCCAACTTTTAGAGAAGGATCTGTGTACAACAGCCCACTTAGTATAAGTGTTTATTCCTATAGCAACTAGAAAGATAAGGGTTTTTTCTACTTAAGGAGATGTGTCAGTGCTAAAAACTGGCCAACAAATTCCTCTAAAACAAATGAAAAAAACATAATTTGGAAAATTAAATCTAACATGAATTTTGGTCCACAGAATTATGAGACAAATGGCAAGTCTGGATTTTGTTTATTGACAGTCTTCAGTTTAAGACGTAAAGGGCATCCAATTACTTCAACAAAAGGTAGGCTCAGAACAAAATTTCAGGTTTTTTCATGCAGTGTATTGGGACTTTTTGCTTAAAACTGTAATGGAAGTTAGAAGTCTATATAGTTTCAGAAGAATGTAGTAGGGATAGTGGACAAACAATGGAAGACAAAGCTGTGGAAGGGTTGTAACACCTGGCCCTATCCATAAGCCACTTGTGTTTCAAAGATGCTTAGGCAAAATATGATGTATGTTAGCACTCTTACATTCTTTCTTAGGGAACCCTAGTCAAAAGTTACTGGCTGAGATGCTTCCTTGGACTGGAAATACACAGTGTTGTCATGTTTTATAACATCATCTGTATGGGTAAGAAAATGAAAGTTAAGATTTAGTTTATCATACATGTGAAGTGTAAATAGCTAAGTCTTTTTGAAAACAAACACGGAAAAGCCCTGTATCCAGGATACTGCCAAAGGTATAGTCATCAAAACCAGCTTTGATAGAAATTAGATTATGTTCTTTTTATATGCACCTCATTTTTGTTATATAGTTTTTTTCTAGAAGGAAAATAATATTGGCTAGTTTTTATACAAGATTCTTCTTTCTTTGTGGGAAATAGGGGATAGGGCTTGGAGTTTTACTTGAAAGGACACAATGCTGCCTCCCTAGTACCTGTTACTTCGTAAACTGGTAGTTTTCCTCAAACGCATATGGAATTGAAATGCCTTCAGGGAATGGTCTCATTGACATTAGGTATTCACCTAGTTCTGTAAAAAGAGTCAGCAGGTACTGTTGGATGCCAAATATATGCTCTGAGTCCAGCACAAGATGCTTTCTTCTCTGGGTGCAAATAGCATGGCTGAGCCCAGAGTTCCCAGCAGGAAAGTAGAGAGGTCAGCACCAGACATACTGTCTTGTTGTGCAGGGTCTTTGCAGCAGGTTAGGAGGCATTAAGAACAGAACCATCTCCCTCCCCCTTCCTATATCTCTGCACTTTAAAGTGAGGTATGGCAGTTATATATGCAAGTACTGTGGAGCTAGAAGAAAAACAGGCAAGAGCACTTCCACTCTGGTGAGGGCTCTCAGTTGACTAGGTGGACAAGTAGGCACTACATCATTTGGTACAGCTTAGATGTCTGCTTAGCCATATGTTCTCTGTGCTCTGTTGCTGCAAGTTTTTAGCACCAGAATCTTTTGTATATGTTTAGGGATTTATTTTTTGTATGTGGGACTCCTTCCATAAGGTGGTTAAGTAGTTTCTTTAGAACAATTTTCACCTTAAATTTGCACTGCAGCCTCCTAAAACTGAAGAAATTTAGAGACTCTGGACAACATTTAGTGGTATTTCTAACTACATTTAACGTAAGTCATAGAATTATTCCTAATACAAAAACACATTATGGGTATAAACCAAGTCTTACACTTATACATATATGCATATGTGTTTTCAATGAGTTTACCTCCTAAGAACAGGAAATTTACATTATTAACAAGTAAAGAAAAATACCGTTCCTTTAAGAAGAAATACAAAATATATTTTCCATGTCACCTTATTTCTGAAGCAAAAGAAACTTCAGAAGTAGCCTGCTGCATCTGATAGGTTTCAGAGAGGAAATGTGGGAGTTGCATACTGTTGAAGAACCCCCTTTCAGAAACTTTGTGCTTGCACTCTTATTTTTGCAAACTGTTGTGGAGCAGGTTTCTGCTTTCTCTTTCTGGACAGTCCTGGTGAAAGTATGGCCTTCTGTGGCCCTGCAAAACACTGAACAATCCTCCTGCACCTGATCTACAGTCGGAAGATGTTGCCTTTCAAAGTCTTCTATCTGGATAGCTCTTTATATAAAATGATCTAACAGAACAGTTCTTTGGCACAGAAAGATTTCTGTGTCTGAACATCAAGAATGCAAAATATGAGAAAGCAGCAGCAGAAACTTATGATGATTTTGCGTAACTTCAAATACAAATCTGAAAGAACTCTTTTGAATTTGGACTTGGTTTTGGTTTGGTTTGGTTTTTTTTAGCTTGGCCTTTTGAACATGGCATTTAACTTGGAACTTGGCTGAAAAGAGACAGCTCTGAGAAGACCTTATTGTGGCCTTTCAGTTCTTAAAAGGTGCCTATAAGAAAGACGAGGACAGACTTTTTAGCAGGGCCTGTCATGAAAAGACAAGGGGTAATGGTTTTAAACTAAAAAAGCAGAGATTCAGGCTACATGAGGAAAAGCAGCTTGCCCAGAGAAGTGGTCAATGCCCTATCCTTGGAAACATTCAAGGCCAGGCTGGATGGAGCTCTGAGCAACCTGATGTAGTTGAAGATGTCCCTGCTCATTGCAGAGGGATTGGACTAGATGACCTTTGAAGGTGTATTCCAAGCCAAACTATTCTATGGTTCTATTCTATGATTCTATGATTGTTTGTGACCCAACTTCCCACAGATGTTTCCAGATACTAATTCCAGTGGTAAAATTTCTTGTTTTATTCAACTATCTAATAGCCGTTATAATTGAAGTTCAGTTTAATTAAGTTCTTGAAGGATATGTCAAAATTCTGACAAATGGAAAAAACTTGAGCTGTTCTTCAAATACATCTGTCAGTGCATAAACCAGGATCCCATAAGAAACCAAAAGCTTTTCCTGCCCTGTTTCTAGAAAAAGCATCACAGATCATGCACCATCTTTAATTGTGTGATGTAGAGATGGTTTTCCTGACATGATTTTAATATAAACTTTTATTGACAAATGCATCCACTGGTTGACTGCCATGTTTGAGAGCTCTTCACTTTTTATTTCTGAGACGGGAAAAGTCCTTTGTTTCTTTAAAGATTGACTCCAGAGGTCCTCTCCACTCTTCTGCATGTATGAAGAAGTTGTCATCCTGTCCATCCAACTAATCTTTCTCTAACTGCAAGTGATTGATCTCCAAGCTATTCAAGGCTATTTGTGTCATTGTCACATTTGACAAGAATTGCAGATAGAGAGTCAGTGAATTGTTCCAGCAAACAGAAGTCTTCATAGCTTGCAGAACAACTAAAGTTCTGCTAAAGGGATCACAGGTGTTTGAAGATTGAACTGAAGGTATCACAAACACGCATGCCCAAGCAGCAGCAACTGTCTCACACTGTTGAAAGATCAAATGGATGCAAGCAAAGACTGCTCTCCAGCTGTAAAGAGATTTTCATCAAAAAAACATCTCTGTCACCCTAATGAAATCTGGAACTGGGAGGGGGTTAAACATAAGCATTCATAAGATGTAGATAGACAGTCACCTTCCATGAGGACTGGAATCACAGAATCACAGAATGTTAGGGATTGGAAAAGACCTCAAAAGCTCATCTAGTTCAATCCCCCTGCCAGAGCAGGAACACTTAGAGGAAGTTACACAGGAATGTGTCCAGGTGGGTTTTGAATGTCTCCAGAGAAGAAGACTCCACAACCTCCCTGAGCAGCCTGTTCCAGTGTTCTGTCAATCTCACCATGAGAAGTTTCTTCTCATATTTAATATGAGTTTGTACCCATTGCCCCTTGTCCTACCATTGGTTGTCACCGAGAAGAGCCTAGCTCCATCCTCGTGACACTCACCCTTTATATATTCATAAACATTAATGAGGTCACCCCTCAGTCTCATCTTCTCCAAGCTAAAGAGACCCAGCTCCCTCAGCCTTTCCTTGTAAGAGAGGTGCTCCACTCCCTCCATCAGCTTTGTGGCTCTGCACTGGACTATCTCAAGCAATTCCCTGTTCTTCTTTAACTGAGGGACCCAGAAGTGGACATAATGTTACAGATGCAGTCACAGCAGGGCAGAGTAGAGGGGGAGGAAAACCTCTCTTGACCTACTAACCACACCCCTTCTAATACACCCCAGGATGCCATTGGCCTTCTTGGCCACAAGGGCACAGTGCTGGCTCATGGTCCTCCTGTTGTCCACCAGGACCCCCAGGTCCCTTTCTCCTACACTGCTCTCCAACAGGTCATTCCCCAACTTATACTGGAACCTGGGGTTTTGGTCATTTAGTATGATTTGGTTCTGATATTCTGCTTCCACATCTCAAGCTGTAGAAGCAGAAAGACTTCTTTGAGGCAAAGGCAGATCAACACTTCCTTGTTCATAAGTCTTCTTAATGGTTCTTTTCCTTGTTCCTCAGCAGAGGTTACTTATGCCCACATTTCCTTTATATTCTTTAAAGAATACCTTGCTTAGATTTCAAATCTTTCTCAAGACTTAGGTCTTTCATATGCTGTTTGTAGTGGTATTTGCGAATTTTCTTGTAGTGAGTGGTATCATAATTTGAATATGAGTTTGGTAAAACATTTGTGCAGAGAGATGTGGCTTAAAATATTATTTTTCACTTAAATCATAGAATCATTTAGATTGGAAGAGACTCTCAAGATCATCGAGTGTAACCATAACCTAACTCCAGCACTGAACCATGTCACTAGGAGCCTCATCTATTCGCCTTTTAAACACTTACAGGGATGCTGACTCAACCTCTTCCATTAGCAGCCTGTTCCACTGCTTCACAACCTTTTCCATGAAGAATATTTTCCTAATATCCAATCTGAACCTTCCCTGATGCAACCTGAGGCCATTTTCGCTCATCTTATCACTTGCTTTTTGGGAGAAGAGACCAACACCCTCCATGCTACAGCTTCCTTTCAGGTAGTTGTAGACAGTGATAACGTCTCTCCTGAGCCTCCTTTTCTCCCCACTAAATAGCCCCAGTTCCCTCAGCCACTCCTCATAAGAGTTGTTCTTCAGACGCCTCACCAGCTTTGTTCCTCTTCTCTGAGCTCGCTTCAGCACCTCAATGTCTTTCTTTCAGTGAGAGGCCCAGAACTGAACACAGGATTGAAGGTAGAACCGCACCAGTGCTGAGTACAGGGGGACGATCACTTCCCTCATCCTGCTGGCCACACTATTTCTGATGCAAGCTGACAGCCAGCTGAACACGAGCCAGCAGTGTGCCCAGGTGGTCAAGAAGGCCAATGGCATCCTGGGGTATATTAGAAGGGGGGTGGTTAGTAGGCACAGAGAGGTTCTACTTCCCAGCTGTCAGCCAACATCCCCAGGTATATTTCTGCCAGGCAGCTTTGCAGCCACTCTTCCCCAAGCCTGTTTGGGGTAGTTGTGACCCAAGTACATGATATAGTACTTGACCTTGTTAAACCTCATACAGTTGGCCTCGGCCCCTCGATTCAGCCAGTCCAGATCCCTCTGTATGGCCTTCCTAGCCTCAAGTAGATCAACGTTCCCACCCAAATGGGTGTTGTCTATAAACTTACTGAGGCTGCACTCAATCCCCTAATCCTGAGCATTGATAAAGAGATTGAACAGAACTGGCCCCAATATGTAGCCCTGGGGAACTCCACTTGTGACCAGCCGCCAACTGGATTTGGATCCGTTCACCACAACTCTTTGGGCCCGGCCATCCAGTCAGTCCATCGAAGAGTACACCCATCCAAGCCATGAGCTGCCAGTTTCTCCAAGAGAATGTTGTGGGAAACTCTGTCAAAGGCCTTACTGAAGTCTAAGTACACAAGATCCACAGCCTTTCCCTCACCCACTAAGCAGGTCACCTTGTCATAGAAGGAGATCAAGTTGGTCAAGCAGGACCTGCCTTTCATAAACCCATGCCTACTGGGCCTGATCACTTGCTTTTCTTATGTGTGCCATGTGACGGCACTCGGGATGATCTGTTCCACCACCTTCCCCAGCACTGAGGGGAGACTGACAGACCTGTAATCCCCTGGATTCTCCTTCCAGCCCTTCTTGTAAATGGGCATCACATTTGCCAACTTCCAGTCAACTGGGACCTTCTCGCTTAACCAGGACTGCTGATAAATGATTGGAAGTGGCTTGATGAGCACCTCCACCAGCTCCCTCAGTACCCTTAAGTGGATGTCTTCTTGCCCCATAGACTCATGTGTGTCTAAGTCGTGTTGCAATCATAACCTTAATTCACGTAAATAGCTACAACACTGAAAATATGATCACTTCTGTAGTGAAACTACAGTATCTTGCAAAAAAATACCCCCAAAAAAATTATTTGGGAGGTTGCTTTACTATCTTCTCTAGTTAATGTGCAGAACACAGCGCAGATAATAGTTATCATATCTGTATGTCTTTACAAAACTAGAAATGGTTTAACAGTCATATTTTAATGTGAAGAACAGAAATCTGTCATGGGTTCAGGCATAACACTGAGATTCAGAATACATGAACTTATTACTCAACTTTGTTTTGTGAACTTATGTTGCTTTATATTAGTATGATCAGATAAAGGCATAGTCTATCTGTGAAGTAGTGTGACACTACTGTGGGGAAAGAGAGGCTACAGCTCTTTTCCCTCTGGTGGTTAATTTGTATTTAATTAAGGTTATTTTTATAAAATTTCTTAAAATCTATCTAAATGTATCAAGCCACACTTCTGTTTTGGTTAACCTTATACATACATGTATCTCATTTCTTTCCTTTGTGGTCTGTGCTATGTTTTCATTATGACATTATAAATTTTCATTTTGTTTGTTTATTTGTTTTGGGGTTTTGTTTTAATTCTGGTCACAGATAATGCTGGAGAGGAACCACAGGTTCATGTTAACATCGTACTCTTATATCAATACTGCTTAAGATGGGTGATTAAACTGTATTCTACATTTTATCCTCTCCACACTGGTTCAGTACTCAGTTGCAGCACGACACTGTACAGCTTGAAGATACAGCCTTTTCCTCATTACAGCACCACTGAAGTGTCAAGACAGTATCTCTAAATTGTGGCACAGATGTCTACTGTTAGCAAGAAAATTTTAGCAGCAGGGAGGGAGTCACAAGGTTGTTAAAGTGTTAATATACTTCATTATGCTTGCCAGCAGAAAGATAAGAGGATAACTAAACCCCTTAACACAGAAAATACACTTGTGCACATACATACATTAATACAGTATAGGAAAATTCTATTTATAGCTTTATATTTAAGTAGTTTATATGTGCTGCAGTAGGTAGGATCATAATATATCTCAAAGCTGTCTGCACAGCTGTGATCTTTAAAAAGCAAGCTTGGAGTGGAGAACTTTACAAAATGTTTTTTGTTATTCTTCAACAGTGGTGAAAGACCAGCTTATTGAGCAACTTTATGCAGAAGCAGAAACCTAGGTTTATGGAAGTCATGTACTTTAGTTTCTTCTTGTGATAATATTTGGACTCCTGCGTGTGTCTGTTTTAGGGGTTTGTGACTGAGAGGTGGTAATGGGTAATGGGTAATGGGTCATAGTCTACCTGGAAACTCTCAACAAATGGAGAACTATGGGTCTATCCTAAGATCTTAACAATTTTTTCCACAACCAGGAAAAGGTGATGGAACACTTGCTCCTCAGGCTGACAGGTGAAACCGAACTGAGAAGACCAGATGACATGTTGGAGGGTAGGACTACCATCCAGAGGAACCTGATCATCCTGGAGGAATAGGCCTTGTGCAGTTCAGCCCAGATAAACACCAAGCCCTGTCTCTAAGAAGGCAAAGCCCTGAGGAGCTGTCCAGGCTGGGTACTACCTACTATGATTGCAGATGTCCAGGAAAGTTCCTAGGGCTCCAAGGACAGTGAGCTGCACAGAAGCCAACAGAAGCCAACTTAGGGCTGGCAGCAGCGAGGGCCAGCAGCATCCAGCACACTAGCAGTAGGAGCACAGCCAGGAGATGGAGCTATGAGAGAATCCACTTTGACTCTGCACATGTTAGACCACACCTATATATTACTTCCTCTGGTTTGCGCTCCCCAGTCCAGGAGAGACATTGTTAAACTGGTGCAAGCCTAGCAGAAGAGCACCAGGATGATTAGGGGCTGGAGCACCTGCCCTGTGAGGGGACCATGATTAATGGGTATATTTATGCCTGGACAAAGGAAGGCTTAGGGGACATGTCAGAGCAGCCTTCTCCTATCCATTATGTGCTTGTTGGGAAGACGGAAACAAGCTCTCGGCAGCCTGACAATAGCGCAAGAGACAGTGGGTATTTCTTGAAACAAGACAAGTTCGGGCTGGAGATAAAGGGAAATCTTTTTCACCATGAGAGCAGTCCAGAGTAGAACAGGTTGTCCAGAAAGACTGTATGGACTGTGTCCTCAGAGGTTTTCAAGACCAGACTTGAGAAAGCCCTGAGCCACATGGTCTGACCTCTCAATGATGGTGTTCTCAGTAGAAGGTTGGACTGGAGACCTCCTGATGTCCTTTCCAACTTGAATTATTGCATATTAGAAGGACAATAGTAAGAGGCCTTCCTCCTCCCACAGGAAGCAGTGATGTAAGGATTGAAGTAGAAGAAACTGATCTACATGACAGCTTCCACACTTCATTAACAGCCAAGAGAGAGCTTTCACATCAATCCTTTTCTGTGAACACCCAGACAAGACAGAAGGCTCATAAATGCACTTGCTGTTTCAGTGTAGTTTCCTGGACAGTTTGAAAATAAAGTGCATTTTCAAAAGAACTTTGCACATAATATTGTACTTCAGTACTTTGGGCTACAATGGTATTTCTAAGAATGATTTTTGTGGAAAAATATAATTGAATGATGGACTGAGGTTTGTTGAATGACTAACATTCTTATTGAGCATATATAAATAATGTAATACAGAATACTAAAAAGTTAGTGCCATGAGAATTTGTATGCGTATCAGGCTGATGTGAAAGAAAAATGCTTGGGTTAAAACAAATACATAAAATAGGAATTCAGTATTACCTTACTTTCAAAAGCTAATTGACCTACCTGAAAATACATTATTATTTTAAATGTAAAAAATATTACACATGCAAACAATATATTTACATATATTAAACCACAGCATACCTGGAGTAACAGAGTGAAGTATTTGGTGATATATTATCTTGGGTTTTTTTCCAGAAATTCACTGTAGATTATTCAAAAATCATGCTCTGTTGTGTTTCATTCAGCATCCTGTGTGCCTGGTGCCCTACAGTTTCCAAAAAAGTACATATATATTATAAAAGCAATGAACAGTTCTCCTGAGGTGCTATATACCCACAGCTCCTGCTGGAGTCATATTTTTCTTTCTTCAGGTCATCCTGTGAAGCACATATCTCTGAAACATTATTAATTTGTAAACCTCATTTTCTGTTCTTGTTTTGAAGTGTTTGAATGTAGTAGTACTTCTTGCACAGACACAATGTTCAAAACAAACAAACAAACAAACAAACAAACAAACAAACAAAACTATCTGAAACATTAGTTTCCACACTGCCCCTCCAGAGAATGACAGTATATTACACAGATATATTTGATGTCTGATGTAGGGACAGAAAATCGCAGCTGATACACCGTTTATAATCTTCACACTTTTCTAGTTGCAATAACAAAAGCTTTTTTTTTCCTTCATAAGACCAATATTCAAAGGGTGTTGATTTATGTAAATCAATAATTTATCAGCTTGTTCTCTTCACTGCCAACCAGATGCTTCTAGCCTTGCACTGCCAGACTATGTCAGCTGCAAAGCATAATGGCCTTGTGCTTCATGTAGAAATAAGAACATAAATATTTTAAAAATCCTGCTACAGGAAGTGAGGGGGAGTGAGGGTGGGGGTGAGAGATTTTGCTGGTTTACTGTGAGAGCAATGCAGGTCTACATATTTTATGGCCTGGTTTTATCAGAAGTGGAGGCAGGGACATTTCAGTCTGATTTTTATCTCCTAACAAGACTGACAGACCCAAGTCTTTTCATGGCAATTTGTTGAAGACATCTGGTGAAGCTTTCTAGGGGATGAACACACAGCAGAGTGTTCCTTTGGTATCAGTTGGCATGGCAACTAGTAAAAGACTATTCAACATCCATAGGTTTCAAAAAGGTTGAAGCCTAGTTGAAAATCCATTTGGGCTTCTATCTGCAAAATTCTCCTTTTGAAAATGCACTAAGTCATTTTTTTCAGGGAACTAGTCTGAACCAGTAAGTACAATTGCGGAGCCTTCTGTCTCAAATAATTTCCAAAGCACAGTATTAATGATTCCAGGAAGCAGAGGCCTTAGATGATAGACAGTATTACTGGCACTGTACAAAACAGAATATTACCAGAAGGCTGGTAAAGACTGCTGAAGCCTGGAGGTGGTGCAGGGAAAGATGAGATGAAACAGAGGGGAGAGAAAAATGCTGTTATCAAAGTTTAATACAGCAAGTCTGAGTCACCACAGGCAAATGACTGATTATGCTTCATCATTATATATTGTTAAATAATATAAAGTTTATTCTATAGAAGGCACTCCACTCCCTCCTTGGCAAGGTCATATCACTCGAACACACCCAACAACCACATGATATACATTGTTTATTTGAAAAAAATAACATACAAAAAAAATCCTTGAAAAGTGATGTTCACATCTCCTGCACAAAAAACAAGTAAATTGTCTTTTTTTGAATATTAAGAAAAGAAAGGATTTCCACCCTAGGTGTTGTTCTTCCATAATCATTAGTCTAATCTCTGTGATGCCTATTCAGGATACACATTTGGAAACAGATTTGTTTGGAGTTTGCTTTCCTTTCTGCAACCTGTCCCTTCACAAACACACCGGTTTAACAGCTTTACCAGCTCTGTAGATTTACTTTCCAGATTTAAAATAGTTTGCGTAGTGAAGTCCCAGAGCTCATTAACTGGGACCACACTATAGTTGGAGCTGTAACCAGAGAACCACATGGAAGACAACTGTGGATCATCACAAAGTGCAAGCTTAGTTATTGAAACATGGTATTTCATCATTTCTTTCATGCTGGTGTATACAAAATAGGAACAGAAATCAGTTAAGAGAGTCAGTCGACAATAGAAAACCTCTGTCTACACACTTTGCAACTAATACATCAGGACTACAGGGAGAATTTTACACAGGACAAAGGACTGTGGAACACATAGCTTCTATAGACTGTGCCTTCTTTTCAGGAGAACTAAGCATGGTGATACACCTCTGTAATCCAGGATAATCACACTGTGAAGGGCTGCTGATTTCAGTGTGCTGGGACTACACACTAAATCAGTAAACCAGGAACTGTTGTGAGGAGAGTGTATGTGTGGGCATGTGCATGTATTAGTGCTTATACTTGATTTTTATGCATGCATTTTTGTCTGTTACTAAATGATATAGGATATTTTGGAATTTATTAGTATGATGCACATTCTCCTTGAGTGTAATCTTTAAAAAATAAAAGAAATTGATTGCTAAGCCTATGTTCAAAATGTTGAGCTCAACTATACTCTTTCCCCTTTACCTGGACCTCCTTAGGAAACCAGACGTAAACCTTAACAAGGGTTATCCGGGTTAAATACAATTGCAGTAAACTGTACAGCAATGGGTAACCTGGCTCTAATTAAAGTTAAAACTTTTTCCTCTTCCCCACCCCCAAAAACTTTGCCTGTGATCTTTTCAAATTTATAGCAGGGAGTAAAAGAGAATTCTTGCTCAACCTATTCCTCCTGACCCCCAAATTATGATTCTGTATTCTTCTTGGGTGTGATAAGGTGATGACTTGACTTAAAAACTTGCAGTTGAAGCACAAACTTTGTCTTTTTTTTTTTTTATTATTTTTTTTCCACTCGTGAAATGACATTTGCTATCCTAATATTGCTGTTCTGTAAGTTAATACGGATTGTTTCAGTGAGATCCCTCTTCAATCAGATATTCAGTTTCTGGTGTCTTACTTCACATTTTTGGATCTATATGGGTGGTTCAGAAGAGATGGATTCAGTCTATAACTTCTTGTTATTGAAGGAGTTCTCTAGCAGTGAGTTCCTTTAGTAATTGTAAAGTTGGCAGAAATTGTTATTGTGATACTATATTCATTGAATTGACAAAATACATACAAGATCATGTGTATATGCAAAGAATTGTGAAGAGCTCGTGTCACCCTGATGTCTTATTGACAAGTATTTTAGAAGCAAAGGAACAATGTCTATGGGTACTGCTTGTATCAGGCTCTAGGACACTTCATTTCAGGAGGGAGTAAGGACTGTCATAGACATTCACAGAATCACAGAATGGTTGAGGTTTGAAGGACCTCTAGAGGTCATCTGATCTCTGATCCAACCCCTCCTGCTCACTCCCCTAGAAAAGTCACCTAGGACCACATCCAGATGGCTTTTGACAATCTTCAAGAATGGAGACTCCACAGCCTCTCTGGGTAACTTGTTCCAGTGCTCAGTCACCTTTACAGTAAAAAAGTGTTTCCTTACGTCCAGGTGGAACCTCCTGTTTTTCAGTTTCTGCCCATTGCCCCTTGTCCTATCACAGGACACCACTGAAAAGAGCCTGGCTCTGTCATCTTTGCACTCTCTCTTCAGGATTTGTGTACATTAATAAGATTCTCCCTTTCATATTTGTTACTCTAGAGCCTGTGATCCTCTTTGTTCTGAAGGGGATGCATTTGCTTGATTTTTAATTGAGTGAGAAGAAGCCTAGTTGCATTTGCATTATTTAATTTTAAAGGTCAAATACTTAGCAAACACTCTGTATGCACACTGAGTTTAGTATAGCTGAAACCAGGTCTGTCATACATCCTGGAGAAGCTAATGAGAAGAATTTAATAATGTTTAGTCACTACATTATGGGGATGAGTACAAGGGTTTTTTTCTGTTTCAATTGGGGCAGTAAAATTTCTTTAAGGCAGGAATGATTTTGAGTCTTGAAGAGGCCTTCATGTGTCATAGTATTTCCAGTAAATGGGTAGACGGTGACCTAAAATGAATTCAGTTAAGTGTAATTTTATCTCTTTTATTTTGTCCCTTTAGTGTGTATCAGCATAAATTCCACATCAAGGAGAAAACATCTTGTTTTCCCACTATATACCTGCTTTATTTGTCATGTAAATCAGTTCATACATCTTTGCAAGATGTTGTGTTTTGAAGAAACAAATTGAATTCTCTACATGGAAGGTGTTGGCCTACAGCCTCCACAAATATGCAGGCAGCCCACCTACAGTAACTAGTTTATAGTGCCTAGAAGCAGATCATCTGTTCAGTTGCACTCCACTTCTTGATCACATCTTGTCCTCTGTATGAAAACATCAGCACACTGTTATGAGTGCACATGTAAGGAGTCCATTACACAAACGTGAATTCCTTGTTAACTCCAAAAATATTAAAACTTTGGGAAGGCCCTAATTAAAGGGGAAAAAATGACACAGGATTGTCTAGTTCCATGCTTGATTTGGTGATTAAACTTCATTCTCCCTTTTTGTTGTTCTGCAATGTCAAGTCATAGAATGCACTTCAGAAAAGGGATCGCAGTTTTATTCTTTCTATCTACAGTGTACATTAAAGAATTAGATTAATTTTTGATGCAAGCTTGTTTTCAAGATATGCCAATTGCAACCCACCAAGTGAAAAATTATACTCAGTATTAAATATCTATACTTTTGCAATATTTCTTAGTATTTTCATCTGTCTGGTTCTAACAGTGCATCTAGTTTTTTCATTTCATGCAAACATAAACATGACCTTTAAACTGTTGCTTGTGTGTGTTGCTAGGAGTCTTCACTTTCAATGTATGCAAACATACTCCTCTGTCTTGGACTGTCTTTGTCTGGGGGCACTAAATGCCACAGTTAACAAATTATTTGAATGACCTGTAATGCTAATTTTGCATAACCTTAACAAATCAACTGTAAGGTGTTGCCTATCTTTACCTTGGTTTCCTCAATTATAAACGGTGCTGCTTTCTCCCTCATGAAATAGTAGAATTGTTATTATTTAATTATTTAAACTTTTTTTAGAGAAATATTAAAATTATCTATCACCTCTAGACATCTTCATTTCAATTTGCTAATTATTAAAAACTAAAGAAGTAACTGCCCTTCAAAGTAAAATATATGGATTGCTTAAAATAAATTGTCTTTGGAGAATATCCATTACCTAATTATGTGTAATTTAAGAAAATTATTTAGAAGAGCAACAGATTAAATAAGAATAACCCCCCTGAAAATAAAAAAATCCTTTCGCTAAAGATGTTGATTTCCAACCAATCATGGCAGAGAGAAGCTATTACTTTATTCTGCAATAAAAGGAATACTTAGAAGGTTCAATAAAAGTGAATGGTATAACTCACTCCAATGACTTCTTCACAGCTTACTCCCCCAGATGAAACTGCTCTCAATTTTAAACTCAGATTTTATTTTTAATTAATAGATATCATGCTGTCCTTAACCTGTTTTCAACAGAGTACTCCCAGTCACACTTTAAACTTCAGTTATCCTTTAATAAAAATAAGCTGTGTCAAGATTTCAGCCAGATCAGCCAGTCACACACACTCATTGTTTTCTGTTCCAAATCAGAAAAATTGTGCTATATAATAAATCTTTTTTCACTGTGACCCTTTGCAAAATGTTAACTGAAAAGCTTAAGACTGATGGACTCAAAGCGCTGTGTGATCACTTAAGCTATATTGCGGCTCTGAGGTTTACAACCAGATCTGGCATCAGAAACAGGCTGAAGTAAAATTTTGCCTTGGAGCCTGGTGGTCTTCGGGTGGCTATATCATGCCAAAACCAGGCAGAGCCAAAGCTCTCTCTCCCTCTGTGGATTTGACTTTAAAGTTAGGTTAACAGAAGGCTCAGACCTCTAAAGCAGAACTGAGATATCCCAACCAAAATTTGCAAACAAACAAAAAAAATCACTATGTTTTATTATAGAAATGGTTAAACTCAACAGATTTATTTTTGATATTTTTGATTAGTGAGTCTGGCTCATAGCTACTGCCAAGAGCTCAATACCTGTGTCCTGACTGGGATCCAGTATCTAGGTCTTTAGGGTAATTTTCATCTGCCCAACTGAAGCTCTTCAACTATATCAGTTAATCAGCTTATAGTAACACTAAACTTTTACTCAAAACTACCCCAAAAATACATTTTTGATACATCAGCCTGTCAGAGAGCTGGAAGTCAGTCAAGTAAGCATCTGAAACATTTAGAAACGTGGTGTAGCAGAAGTGAAACTTTGCATCATTCTCGACTCAAATTTCTTAGATTTGCCAAAGGCCTACCCTATGTCAGAAGTCCTTTACTGGATGTTTTAACAACTTCTTGACCTGGAAAACTGACTTTTGAAATGAGGACTTTGTGAGGAAACATTATTACTGTATTTGAGCGAACATTTATTACTGTCATTGCTATTGCTATTAGTAATAGATTTTACTTAGTTATGCAAACATGCTGTATTTTATACAAAGTGCAACTTCATCTGAAGAAGCTGTTTGTAACTTCTGCAAACACATGAGATTATACACTTTATTATAATAATATATTATATTCTAAAATTATGTTGAAATTACATGTTCTTCCCCAGGTTTTATCATCAGCATCATTCTACTTTTTCCCACTCAATGCTCCAAGGTATCCTCAAAGAAATTCAGTCCGGCAAAGCCACAGAAAAGAACAGATAAATGCACTCTAGGGATTTTCAGCTGTTGAAAGGCAAAACTATTAAAACACAAGCTAAAACAAAGGTACACATTTTTGATAGGTTTAGCCACTGGAACAGCCTACAGAGAAGTGTGGCAAATTCATAATCACCTGAAGCCAATATGTGAGCTAATGCTCACCCAACTATTGGCTAGATAAAAAAGTTCTGTGTCCTACACAAGGCAAGAAGACAAATTAGATACCGTTACCAGTCATGATTTTTAAAATATTAGAGTTTATGACTAGAAAATATAGTTTAGTTAATATAACGTCTGATTTTTTGTCCCTGTGGTGTTATTTAGGCCATGTTTTGTGCCTCCTAATTTGGACCTGGATTCCTACCTTGGCAGTGAAGTTCAAGAGTGATGAGGAATTCAGATACTGTTACTAGGGCTGCCAGAGACTGAGGGACATTCATGAGATTGTGATCAAGATTAAAGATGGTGTAGATTATTCCTCAATTCCTCAGATTAAATAAATATGTGAACTAAGTTTTCAGTTAAGAAGATGATAGGATTAGGGAGGTCTGAGGAAAAAGAAAGCTCTTTAAATTTGACTTTACTTCAGTAGCTGCAATATTTGTGTCAGAATGCTGAAAGATCTAGCATTTCATATTCAGCAAATGTTCAATAAGAGCATTAACTTCAAGGCATTATTTTTTACTAGAGAGGAGTAAACAGCATGTTTATTAAGAAAAGTAATTCAAGTAACAACAAGCTTAATAACCTGACCTCAATAATGCATAAATATTTTCAGAGTTAAAAAAAAAAAAAAAAAAAGGAGGCAAATGGAAGATTGAATGAAATGCAAAACATCTTTGTCAAAGGTAGATCATGTCAGAGTAACCCTACTGTCCTGGGTTTAAAATGACATTTGACAAAGGAAATGTGTTCTGTGTAGTCAGTCTGGATTTCAGTAAAGCATTTGATAGGGTGCCACAGGGGAAATTACCAATTGAATTTGATAATATGGGGCTAGTACAAGAACTTCTAAAGTGGATAAGATGAGCTAAGTGGGAGGTGATAATGGATTATGCTGCAAAGGGAATTACTAATTTCAAGAAAAGTAATGCCACGAATAACCTAATGACCCATTTTGAGACCAGTCTTATTAAATATTTCCTTTAATGCCATGTTCAAAACCAGATGCTAATGATGATTTATGACAGTAATTTTACAGGACATCATCAATACAGGACTTGACAGGACTGTTATATGGGAAAAATAACATGAGGAATTATATGATGGAGTTGGAATTAGTTGCATTGTCACAGCAAACCTGAGGACATACATGTTTGCAGAAAGGTGACTGCACTGAAGGAGGTGTAGAGAACAGCAGGTAGGACTATGTGTATTTAAAAAGAAAACACAGTAAGACTGGAAATGGAGACCAGCAAGGCTGATCATGAAGTCCTGTGGGCCGGAGTGTTGATCTCCAGCGCAATTTAGTTTGGGGTATCTCCAGCCTGATCTCAGGGACCGAACATTCGTTATGGTTAGAGAACTTTAGATCTTCTCAGGAGTACATATTTGCATTTGCTTTCAACCTAAAAAACATACAGTCAGTACACTCCACAAAAGCCCTGTAATACAAACCAAAACACAATAAGCAGGGACAATCAGTGTGCTTCAAACATGCAGTCCTGGTCTAAGAAAATACTAAAAGAATGTGTCTTATTTATGCACAGAGGATTGTATTTATTTCCTCTAAATACAAAGGAATTTAGCAGCAACTTAGATTAAAAAAAAAAGAAAAAAAAAAAAAAGAAAAAAGAATATTCACACAAAAAGAGGTAGGTACAAAGTGGATAAAAACAACATTTTTAGAATAGATGGAATTTGCTAATTATCTCTCTGAAAAAAAGTTAGGTTAAAGTAAGTTCAGAAGATATAAAGATGGTTCAAATTCATTTCAGATCACATAATGAATCCTGCTTTAAATGTCTGTGAAGTTCATCAGTCATAACCTTGGGAAGATGGATACAGGAATTCAAATGACTTCATTACAGCAGGAAGACACCAAAAGAAGCCTGTCCCAGATGATTTTTTTTTTTTTTTTCAGAGTCAATGTAGAAGAATATGAGGGTGGGTAGTTAAACAGCTGTATTTATTTGTTCTTTCTCCACCTGAAAATGTTGAGGTTTGTGTTCAACTACAACAGGACACGGGTTCAAGTGAGATCATACGGTCTATATTGAAACATTTGCTCCAATAGGAATTATTTTTTTAAGAAATAAAGCAAAGGGTAGCTGTCACCAAACTGCTGATCTTTTGGTCTGACGAACTCTGTCTTTTAAGTCATGAAGATATTTTACTTGTTTCTTTGTTCATATTATTTTGAAGAACCTAAGTTTGATATGCTGGAGAAGTAAGACCTGTAAGATAAAAATAGATAGACCTGATTCAATATACTGTCACTCAAGAGAGGAAGGGTGAGGAGGAGAGTAATGAAATTTTGTTTCTGGAGCATATTTGTCCTGAAACATTTAGAGGAGAACATATGAGGGCAGGTACAAACTTTGTATGATCTGGAATGTGCAACAAGCCCCCATGAGTAAACCTACTTTCTCAATGCTGCCATTATACAAGAAGTGCATGTATCTACACATTTCACATAATAACTGTATACATCTACTACACGTATTACTGCTATGCACTTCTTTTGCTGTAGTCAATTTATATTTCATATCTTTTACCAAGGGATTTGTTCTTGGGAGAAAAGGACTACTCAGTCCATTAGCTGATCTGAATTTATGATGATAAATCCCCTGATGTTCAGCCGTGACAGGAATTACTCTGCTTTAATGAGTAATAAATGTGGATAAGTCATGAGTCCCTATGGATTTCTTGGCCAGAAATTACATTTAGAAGAAGGCTAATTGTCTAAAATTTATCCAAATTCAATACTAATTATATTGCTGCTAATTGCCTTTCCAGGTTTTGCAGCATCAAAGGTATTTAAATGTATTTGTCATAGCACTTTTGTGTATGTGTAATGCTTAAGAATAGTACCAACTGCCATTGTATTTGGGCATTTCAACTATTTGTGTAATTCAGCACTAAATCATTATGACTTGGAACACAATTTTCCATTTTTAATGCCATGGCAGATCATGTTTTAAAATTATGTTAGTGTTTCTGTCATAAAATGTGTCTTTACTGCACTTGTTGTGTAGTTATGACATGCTTTAATTACCATGACAGTGTTATAAGCAGAAGATACTGTAATCAAACGACACTTGCTAGTGCAACTAGAGTTAAGGTTGTGTTAACATTACCATGATAGAACACACTTTTCAGGTGTTTTCATGTCAAACGGTTTAATTCACTCTCAGCTTGAACTATAGCACATAAGACCTCATAGTTTTAAGCTCTGTGTAAGTATTATGCAAGGGGGAGAACTGATTATTGTTATAACACTAATAATACACACAGGATTGACAGGAGATGCTGCTATACTCAAGTCTCTGTTCCCAAGACGCAGCTTCCAAGGCCCTTGCAAACTGTATTTCACATAAGTGACATTGATTAGATCTCCTGATTATTGTAAAAAATAAAAACTATGATGTGCTTAAGAAAGATGGTTATATCAGGACATAGGACCATCTGATTCACAAGTATGTTCAATGCATACCAGAGTTAATTTGGAAAACCTATTGTAAGAAGTCTGTTACAATTAAGGTCACCAATGTTCTAGAGTATACTGAACTTAAACTTCATGACTTTGAAATCATGCTTTCGAAATCATGCTTTCACTCAATTTTATGGCATATTTCTATGTACTCAAAGGAAACAACAAAACTTTCCAATACACACATTATTACTGCACTAAACATATCAATGCACCAAATTCAATTAGGAAAAATTAACATTTTTGCTACTATTGTTGTTATTCTGTTGAAAATGGGTGGGGTTGTGGTTTGGATTTTTTCTTGTTTGTTTGGGGGGGGGGGTTCTTATTTTCTTTTTCCTTTCCTTTCCTTTCCTTTCCTTTCCTTTCCTTTCCTTTCCTTTCCTTTCCTTTCCTTTCCTTTCCTTTCCTTTCCTTTCCTTTCCTTTCCTTTCCTTTCCTTTCCTTTCCTTTCCTTTCCTTTCCTTTCCTTTTCCCTTTCTTTACCCTTCATTTTCCTTCCTTTTCCTTTTCCTTTTCCTTTTCCTTTTCCTTTTCCTTTTCCTTTTCCTTTTCCTTTTCCTTTTCCTTTTCCTTTTCCTTTTCCTTTTCCTTTTCCTTTTCCTTTTCCTTTTCCTTTTCCTTTTCCTTCTCCTTTTCCTTCTCCTTTTCCTTCTCCTTCTCCTTCTCCTTCTCCTTCTCCTTCTCCTTCTCCTTTTCCTTCTCCTTTTCCTTCTCCTTTTCCTTTTCCTTTTCCTTCTCCTTCTCCTTCTCCTTCTCCTTCTCCTTCTCCTTCTCCTTCTCCTTCTCCTTCTCCTTCCCCTTTCCCTTCCCCTTCCCCTTCCCCTTCCCCTTCCCCTTCCCTGCCTCTCCTCGCCTCCTTTTCTTCCCCTTCGCTTCTCCCTCCCTTCCCTTACCCTTTTCCTCCCCTTGCCCTTCCCCTTCCCCTTCCCCTTCCCCTTCCCCTTCCCTTTCCCTTCCCCTTCCCCATCCCCTTCCCTTTCCCTTCCCTTTTCATTCCCCTTCCCTTTCCCCTTCCATTTCCCTTTCCCTTTCCCCTCTCCTCTCCTCTCCTCTCCTCTCCTCTCCTCTCCTCTCCTCTCCTCTCCTCTCCTCTCCTCTCCTCTCCTCTCCTCTCCTCTCCTCTCTCTCCTCTCCTCTCCTCTCACCTTATTTTCATTGGCAGGCTTTGACCTTGCTGTAAAAATGATTGCCATGAGGCAGAGCTGACCAATTTATTATAGAGGCCAGGAACGAGCCCATTTTCTTCGTACTGACCTCCTAAACCAAGGTCAAGGAGTACAGAACCTCAGACATTGAAGAACATGGAATGAGTTAATGGAAGGGACAAAGGTTTTTTTGAGATATTTACGCTGTGTGTTGATTTTATCTCTCCTGATCTAAAATATGGTCAAAGTCCATGTGATTAAGTGAAACTGAAGATGATGAAGAGGAAGGAGTAAGGGATGATTTACAAAGTGTGAAGAATAGCATGTTGCAAAATCTATGAAAGAGGTGGGCAGAGGTAGAGTGATAGATTGATCCTCCACTTCCCACTTCCAAATGCTCATGCCTTGATTAGTGGCATCCCAAACTTTTTGTCTTCCAGTGCATCTGTCCCTTTGGCTGTCTTCTACCATCACTTATGCTCCATTTGGGATGGGGCTAGTTGTACTGTATAGCTATTTTTGAGAAGTCGTCATCTTTGGCCTGTTCCCATAACCTCTCAACTGACATTGAACTGAAGAGGTTGCCAACTGAAGTTGCCAAGCTGATTTCCTTTCTGCTGATTGTGGAGTGCTCAACCAATGAATAAAGTTTAATTCAAAGCATGGGATAGTCCCTATCTGGTTGTTCTATTGAAGTAAACAGTGCTTGCTTGCATGCCTAAGAATTTGAGTTGTTTAATCTAGTGAATGAAAGACGGAAAGGAAGCGTGATAACAGTTCTTAGGTATGCAAGTGCCATTGTGAAAAGGAGGGGAATAATCTGTTTGCCATGTCTGTAACATATAACACATAGAGTAATGAGTTTACATTTCAGCCAGAAAGAATTTTGGATGTGAAAAGAAGATTTTTAATACCAACAATAATGAAGCATGGGGAAAGATGGGGGGGCTGTGGCTTCTCCATCAACTGAGCACACTGGTGTAAGATGATCCTTTTTTAGAGAAAAGGAGATGTCTTAGGTAAACTCGTCAGACTTCTTTCACCCTTCTTTCCCTTTGCAGCATGAAAAAAAAAAAAAACCAGTTTAGAAATCCTTATCCAATAAATGATACTTAAAAGTTATTAAAACATAGTAATTTGAACCAAATACACACAAAGCACCACATTTTCCCACTACCTTAATTCCCAAATTCTTCTGTTCTTTCCATTGATGAAAAACAAGGCTGCCCCCATTGGCTGATTGTTGACAATGTGCAGTGAGAACTTTTAGCTAAAAATTATGGTCCAAATATCTCAATTTCAGTCATGAAAAAGGCACAGGTGTGCTCTGTGTAGCTATGGAATGAATAATAACTATCCTATTTATATTCTATTTTTATACTTGCTTAGAATTTTTCAGTCAAGGTTATGTATCAGACCACAGTTATTTCTAACAGTCATAAGCTTTTTGTAGTATTCTTATTCCTTCAGCCTTCTGCTCACAATCTGTTCAAAATTCTGCCTCTTGTTTGGTTTATTACTTTTTCTGCTACTCTCATATTACCCTTTACTCAAGCAACTGCAATGGCTACCTCTAAAGCTGAGAATCAACTTCAAAATTTTATTGTTAACATTAAAGGCTCCTCAAACCTTTTCCCCTTTCTATTTGTGAAATCTGCTTCATGTTTATGGCTCCTGTCATAATTTATGCTTGGCTTCTGACCTGTTTCTCTTCCATCCTTATCATTTACTGTGTCAAAATATCAGGCTTCTCCTCAATTAACACTGGTGTTTCAGAAACCTTTCCCTTAGTAAAATTCTACCACTGAATCTTTGATATTGTTTGCCTTAAAAATAAACATTTTTCTCTTGTTTTCTGAGAGGTATATTTTGTGCCCTATTGTGCCATTTTTCCTTTGTTATTTTGCTGTACTCTGATATTTAAGGGTCAGAGGTCATGGCACAAAAAAGTCATTATGTTTTTGAATAGTCAGCTCACACTGTTGTAGTTTTTATTATCCATAATTGTAATTGAATTCCTAGGCATGATACATATAGATACAAATATTTAAATGTTGTCCTGGTTATAAATGTCCTGTCACAAGATAATACCTACAAAATTGAGGATTCAGGGACCAACATAATCTGGAGAGGACAAATGAAGGAAGCCAAGCATAGAATTAGGGAGACCTATACAGAAGGTGGACCATCACTTGAGAGAAGAATAAAAAAAAAAAAAAGTCTAGTTTCACATTAACAATCACCAGCACACAGTGAAAACCAAAAACTGAAACAGTTTTTAGTCCATAAATGATGATTATGACTGGAATAGGTTGCCCAGAGAGTTGGTAGATGCTCCAAAGCCCCATCCCTGAAGAAATTCAAGGCCAGGCTGGACATGACTCTTAGTAACCTGATCTAGTTGAAGATGTCTCTGCTCATGGCAGAGAGCCTGTACTAGATAATCTTTAAAGGTGCCTTCCAACCCAAACTATTTTATGATTCTATGATTCTATGATGATATACCAAAGCAGGGTTCAACCGGAATGCTAAGGAACTTTACAATTTATTTAAATATGTTTTGTGCTAGTTTGACTGAAATTAAGTTAATTTTCTTCATGTAGTTAGGTACCTTTTTTTTTTTTTTTTTTTGTAGCCAGCATCGTCATTGTATGGATTTAGTTTGAGAACAAGAAAATACTATCCTGCAACAGAGTTTATGTTCTTTAGTTGTTGTCTGTGAGCCAAGGACTTTTCAGAGCTGTTTGCCTACACGTGAAGGCAGCAAGGAAGGAGGGCATAGATGGGCAGACCCTGACTGACGTCCACAATGATCAGTTAGAATATTCCATGCCATTAGCATCATGCTTCATATTTAAGGAGAGTCAGATTTGTCAGCTAGGAGGAGAGATGGAGACCTGTTTTTAGTTCCTGATCTGTTTTGGTGAAGTTCTGTTTGGGAGTTCTTTTAGTTTGGCATTTTGCCATCCTGCCATTTTCCAGTGTGGCTCTGAGCCTTTCTGCCTTTTTCTCCACTTTTGATCCTCATGCCTATTTGAGGAGGTGGGTACACTGAGTAAGTCATTGACTATTGTGATTTTGAGTTGCTAGATTGGGTTAAACTGTAACATTTTTTTCATAGATTTTTAGCTTACTTCATAAATAATTTTATATTCTTTCTGGCTATTAGTCAATATGGAAAACTGCAGTGGACTGGTTATCAGTTCTGAGGTAGATGTGGTTCTCAGCAGCGGAGGTTTGTGTGCTTTCTTCAAGGACACAGGCAAAAGATAATTGTGTACTGTACAAAGGCTATGGAAGCTCTATGCCTTGCTCATACGTCTCTGCCTTGTCTGTGCCCATTTCTTGGAAATGCAACCCTCTGTGCTGAAAGAAGTCATGGTGGCTTCTCCTGTTCCCCTATTCTATCTCCTATCTGAATTTCTGTATCTTGTTTTCTTTTTGTTTGTGGTTTTTTTGTGATTTTGGGTTTGTTTGTTTGTTTGCTTGTTTGTTTGTTTGTGACTGCAGCAGTAAATCCTGGGGTGTCATCTTGGGAATGATAAAATTCAATTTTATTTACATTACTAAAAAAATGCCAGATTCTGGCAAATTGTTTCATTAATTTTTCTTTCATTTTTTCAAACATTAGGCTCATGAAGGACTTTATCCTGCCCTATTTTCAAGTCACAGAGAGCTCTAACAGTGATGGTGCGCAGGGATTACCCCAACAGGACCTGATGCCATGTGTTACTCCATAGCCACTTCAGATTCAGTACCTTAAAAATGGTTGACACAATTCTGTCCTTGAGCGTATTTGGCATAGACTGGTGGTATAACTAAGAATGCTTCAAAACACACTGGCCACACATAAAAAAACTAAGATTAGCTGTGCATAGCCTAACTCCTGACCCACAGCTGGAAATTGTTTGAGAGAATGATAACTTTTCTGGACCAAAAAGTCACTGGCTCTGTTAGGGGGTCATGCAGTGCATTAGGCAGTTCCATGGGTTGTGATGGGTCATGCTGAGTGTCCCACATCCTCACTCCTTGCACACCTGTGCATTGCTGCAAACACATTCTGCTCTGGTCCCGTGAACTTGCATGCCAGTCAGGGATTAGAAATCATGAGGTGTGCTTCTGGAGGCCGGCTCTTGCCAGAAGAGGGTCCAGTTCGTCTGACATGAGATGGCTCTGTGATGCAAACCAGGGCACAACCAACAGGACTGACTGGAAGAGTCAAAAGTTTTCTCCCTGTCTATAGTAAAACACTAATGTAGACAATCCCAAACTGAGGATGATTTTAGCAGTTAAACTAGATAAGTGATTAAGTTTCAATGCTTGGAAGTACTTCTTAGCACACTTAATTTCCTAGCTTTCTGCTCAGTTTTCTGAGTTTTTCTTCTAATTTGTGACAACACATGCCACAAGTGAATATATTAGGAAGCAGGCTGTGCACTGGAAAATTCAGAGCATCTGAACATTTCACAGCCAGCTGCATGGCAACAGGGTCACTGGGTGGTCCATCCAAACCTGTTGGAAATGCACTGGAGCTTACTGATGCAGCAGTCTCTTCCTTAAATGAGTCACAGTTCCTCATCCAGACCACAGGAGCAACACACACTTCTTTTCTTGATATTGAGATTATTTTTCTATAAATATTCACTTATGGAAAGATAGAAATCATAAGAAATTTTCTGAAACTGTTAATAAATCTATGGAATAGAAGAGTCCAGATAAAATATATTCAGTATGTGAGCAAATAAAGTAGTTCTTATTGGCTCTTCGATTATCTTGAACAGGTAAATGTTTAATTTTTTTCCAACTTCTTTTCAATCATTTTATCTCATTGAAACAGTTTTTGGTGCCCTCATTATTCAAAATCTAAATTGTGTTTTTTTAAAATGTGGACTGATGCTGTAGTTAGTTGATCAATATTATGTATTATTCAGGTCTCTAACTTGGATTATATATTACACAGTCTAAGTATATATTTTCTGAATTTTCTGATTGATGCATATAAATTGAGATATTTTGAAAATCTTTCTTTCTGCTTTCTTAAGATATTAATTATTCTTTTCCCACAATCCACAAACTGGTTGCACAAAATGCAGTCTTAAAGAAAAATAGAAAATCATGCAAGAAAGTAAAAGCGTATTTATATAACTTTTGAAAAGTCTGTGTAAAAACAGAATGCTTACTTATCAGAACTCTTCATAATTTGAAAATTAAATTTATGTTTGTTTTGATTCATATTGTAGAAAATAACATAAACAAGTAAGAATTACTATATTAATGAGAATTCTTGTCTCCCTTAACATATGTTATTGTTTTTTCCTTGAGAGAAAAACATTTTCCTTTAATCTCTGAGATGTAAGTAATCTATATATTGCAGGCTTGCAAAGAATTTCTAAAAAATAAATTAAATATAATAAACTGATGTGATGTCTGATCTTAGCTTTCACAAGAGGAGATCTGGTCTATTATACTGAAATACACTGACCTGGTATGTTTGTTCACAAGTAGAAATCTGGTTCAGTGAGAAGACTGTCAAAACTCTGATAATGTCTGTACACTTTGGACATGTTTGTATGTGTCGAGTAGGACCACAGATACAGAGTTGAATAGAAACAATAATTTACCTGATTGAGACAATAATTTTTTAGCTTTATAGTGTTACAATTGGTGCTGTAAACATCTCTGTCACAGAAAATTTGTAATAAATTGCAGTGACTGGCAAAAAAAATATTATTGTTATTACCAGCTTTAACATGAGCGTGTGGCTTTGGGTATGAAACAGTCTCCAGTGCAATAGTTAAGTAAAAACAAATACACATTCAAGTTTCTTGAAATGTTTTCTGGTTCCTTGTCATTTTTCACTTTAATCAAAAGGTGAACTAAATAAGTACTTCAATCAAGTCTGAGGCTGCAGATAAGCCCTTGTTTTTTGATAAAATCTGGGGCACAATATTGAACTTGAAAGCATATTGTTTAGCATATTTGACTGAACCTTGGCCATTGACATCATATGTGCTTATCTGTGTCCCAATTTTCTAATCTGTTCACTAGGCTATTATTTACCTGTTTTATAAAATGTTAAGTCTGAATTCATTGAGACAGGTTTTTGGCCTTTCCTCATATGGCTATGAGATTAGCAAGAGAAAGCAACGATTTCTCCTTGTATTCCACCTCATTATCTCTGAAACCAAAATACAGGTTTACAAATCCTCAATATGAAGGTCATGTCCCCAGAAAAAAGGATGATGCCACAGGTTGGCTGGGGACCACCGTTGCTTACTCCTGCATACTCTGGGCAGCTGTGGAGGTCCAGGGACTTTGGGGCAGCTTTTAATGTCTGCCAAGTCCCTCATGATCTTCAATAAAAACACTATGTACATTACACCGTCCACAGTCATCCATATGCCCAGTTGTGCAGCCACCAAGAATTTAATCTTAATAAAGATTTTGAGAAGAGACATGTTACATGCACAGCAAGTATGGTGGGGCCCTTCCTGGCATGCGGTGGGTGGGTTGGTGTTCGATCCTTCTGATGAGCCCTGGTTACAGACCCAACCTCTGCCTGTCTGCTGCCTGAACAGATTTCAGTGGTTTAACCAATTACTTTGGAGGCAGTTTGAGGTGAGTAGTGAAGCAAGGATTACTACAAATGAAAAATAATGCAGATGATGCCGTGAGCTGCCTGCTTTAAGAGACATTTTCCAGAGGTGCTGGAGGAGCGTTGTGAGCATGAGCAACAGATTCAGCAGGATCCATTTATCCCCCTTAGAGACCCTTCCCTCCTGAGGATCTTCCTGCCTATGTCTTTACAGCATCCTTCTTGCTCCATTGTGTTCAGTCCCTAAATGGTTGATTTGTATGACTTAAAATTGTACATCTGATCTTTTTTTTTCCATCTGTATAAGAACATCTAATAACTCAGAAAGCATTATTGGCATCTAAGACTAGGAAGATTTGTGTCTTTTCAGAATGCATAGATTTTATTGGAATAAACATCTTTTATTTTACAGAATGCTTTTATCAATTAAAAAAAAAATATATATGCCCTATGATAATTCATCATCTTTTATCTGAGGCCTTTGAATATCAATCTACAAAGTCAGTTCAGTGATTTTTATGTGGCACAAGAGTCCTCATTGCACAGGAAGGTAATAACAAATCTTCTTTACACCCACAATTACTATCACCAATGGAAAAGGGTTTGTGTGGGGAGCTGAAGCATGGCTGACATGTGCCTGAGATATCTGATTGAAATAATGGCTCCAGGTGATGGTTAGCAGCCAGCATGAGTTAAAGAAATGTTCAAATGCTTGCAGCAGAGTTGTGTAGAAGTGCCTGTGCATTCAGCCGTGTTAGGTCTTATTATTGCTAATTAAATCTTTCTTACTTTAACCAGATAACGGACTGCTGTCTCCTTGAGTCCTGAGTCTACAGACAGCTTCATTTGGGAGCTTAGAGCAGTGAACTGTTGCATTAGAAAAGGAAGAAAAATAATTTAAATTCTGATTATTTAAAAGTTACTATTAGCTGCTTCAGTATTGATCTACCTACAACCATCAAGCTGACATGTTCATTTTGCAGTTCGAAACTACTGCTAACAGACAGCATAGATCATAAATACTTCTGCCCAGCCACCAGACCCTCCATTTTTTCTCCTTCAGTTTGTAGTACACTCAAGGTGAATACAAAATTCCAATATATAATATAGTAATATAATAGAGTATACGTTAAGTGTTTTCATGGCATACATAAAGCCTATTAAAGAAAGCATATTCACCACATGTGGACTCCTGCTGCATGTGAGGCTCTGCACAGCTCAGAATGAAAGGCAGAGAGGGACAGGAGAGGAGGAAACAAGTGGTGAGTCTTTAGTCCAGGGTTTGGGTTGCTGAGTAAGGAGGAAGCCTCTGCAACCTCCACATCCTTCCCAAGCAGGAGTCTGTTCTCAGATAGGAGAGTGACCAAGTCTGTTACCTACTGTGTACCCAGTAAGAAACAGGACTTTGTGTACCCAAGAGGCTGTCCTGCTTCTCTGTGTAGCAACTCTGAGTCATGCTGTGCAGAAGGGACTATATTTCCTGCCTAAAAACAGGCGTTTTCCAGGTAACTTCATGGAAGATAGGTGTTTCACTGGGTGCTATCTTCATTTGTTCTAATCAACTTTGGGTGCTAGGACATAGCATTTTTTTGGGAGGGAAGTGGGTGCAGGGAAGAGAGAGAGCCATGTCGAAACTTAAAAAATTCAGTATCCTGAGTAAGCTGTCAGAATTTAGTCCATGCTCCCTAATTGAAAAATGGTATTATTATATTTTTCATCCATTTATAAATTCTGAATAATTTAAGATTTTTTAATAAAATTAATCTAGAGAGCTTGCTCTTGGCTAGTATCTTTTTATGGTAATGTTTGCAAAAAAATCAAAAATGTCACAACTGGATTAATTAAAAAATTGGAGCTCTCTCAACAGTTTTTTTGTGAATTATATGCCATAGAAACACACATGATTTATTGATAATCCACTGTAAGTTTTTATGTGGTTAATTTAGCCTGTGGTTCTTACTTAAGCCCTGAGATGACCTTGTATTTGCCATGGATGTGTACAGATTGCTGACATATGGTAACTGAACCCTTCAAGGCTTCAGTTTGATTTAGTTTACTTCCCTTTGGGGTGAAGTAACCTAGCTGAACTACTACCACCTCAGGTGCACACACACATATTATTTGAGTTCAGCAAATTAATTTTAATGTGATTTCATTTATTTTCTTAATTCAGACTAATGTTTTGCAAATGTTTCCATACAGATAATTCTTAAGCAAGGCTGAGTCTTAAAAGATATATAGTTCTGGACAAGTGTTTCAAGTGTTTTTTGTGGTTTTCTTTTGTTTTTTTTTTTTTTTTTGGGGGGGGGGGTTGTTTTTTTTTGTTTGTTTGGTTGGTTGGTTTGGTTTGGTTTTTCCCCAAGTTCTGTCTTTGCATTTTCTCTTTCTAACTGTGGACAGTTTCTTTGTCATTCTTTGTCATTCTCTAAGGCTGAGCCCCTTACATAAATTACCCAGGTGTTCTAATTTCACTTTTATCTTGAACAAGCAAGGCATACAGTCTCTACTGGTTGTGAGTTAGTGTAAAAACAAAGGTTACATTGTTAATTTGGAATGTTTTTGTAAATGCTCCTGATAAGACTGTTCCAGGCTCAGGTCTATGGAATCTGCAATGCATATACTACTCAAGTTAGTTACATTTCCATTTTAAAACTGTGTTCAGTTTTAACACTTGCTAGCTTTCAATATTTGTGTCTGTCATCAGTAAACTCATAATCTTATACATCACTGATATCTCACATACTTACACAATGTGTGCATGTCTATACATTACAGACCTTAGAAACTAATGCAATTTTTTTTAGCATTTACTATCATATGCTAACAGACGCTGTATCACTCATTAAGTTTCTTTTCTTACACTCACATGTTTCTTCAATACATTGTGAAACTTTTCTTTTCTTGTAATTCCGCTATTGTCCTCCCTTTAAAAATGTCCACAATTTTTTTCCATATCTCTAATGAGTGCAGCTGACAAAATGTGAGCTGGTGCTTGATGAAATCTAAGGTCATTTGAAAAAAAGACTTCAAAGAGAATAAGCAAAATAAATTATGAGTGCTAACTATAGTTTCACAATTTTTTTATACTTTCCCAAAACTCCAGATGTAAATATATCTGTGCAAGCTCAGACATTTGATGGTGAGATCTCATTGTATATTAACCAGATTTTTCTTGTTGAGGAACATATTCAGGTAATAACTTAGCTCTTCAGTATAAGATTGTCCCAGTGAGTTTGAGGTTCTAATATACTTCACAAACTGCTCCATTTCAAGTACCCACTAGCATAAAGCTGCCTGTGCAGAAGACGTGTGAGAAGTGGGTCTGCTTGAGGAGGCGCAGGCACCGAGCTCCCTTGCCACTGCCCAGTGCACTCCTGCATGCCCTCAAGGACACTCCAGTGCTGATGAGTCTCCCAGGGCTCTTCAGGCACTAACAATTTACCCAGACACTTGAGGCACTGATGCAGAGCCGCCTGCTTGGCGTGTCTATTGAACAAATGCGCTTCAGACACTGAACAAAATAGTAAGAAACATGCTCATTATCCATGCCTTACCCCGTATGTATAGTGCCACAAAGGTATAGATGCCAGCCTAAGGATTGGAATAAGAAAAAAAAAAATAAAAAAGAATTATTTTGTCACTTAATTGCAAGAGTAGTGTCAAAAGATTCTAGAAATAAACTAGGTGTGAAAGGAAAGTCCCAAATTGCAAGCAGAGAAATGACAAAGACGTCCATTTTCCTGACAACTTCCTTGGGGAAAGGAAATGGTTCTAAGGATGTGTTAGGCAGCACTGACAGCTTGTCTGTCTGATTTGCGCAAAGCACAGTGCCTCATTCATCTTGATTTTATCTATAATTTTTTTCTCAGTGAAGTAATTAGCAGAAATGCTTATTCTCATTTCACAGTGGTCAGATCACTTAGAAGAAAAAGAAGGAAAAAAATAGCATTTTGAAAACAAGAGACCAAGTACTATTAGCAGAATATGGAATAAATTAATCCATAAAGAATACGGTGTTGCAGTTAACATTTCCTCAAAAATTAGTTTGTTTATTCAAATCTTGTCATATTTGTTTTCTTCCCTGAAAATTTACCAAAGCTTACCAGAATTTAATTCCAGAGTCTCAATATGCATTGAAATCAAGTAATTAATTGAAGGTAGTACAATGAAATCCTGAAAGTTTTTTGTTAAAAAATAAGTTTACTTTGAAGATAATTAGTCCTATATAAGGATTTGTAGCAAGGTTTGAGACTGTAGACGTACTGCAATAACTGTCTGTGGCCCTGACAGCCACAGCTTTTGATTGCAACATAGGGTTATAGATATTAGACTTCACTAATTTCATCTGAATGTGGAATATTCATAGGATTGTATGTGCAAATAACTCATGAAGTTTGTTCAGCAAATGAATACATTTAAATTTGTTTCAGAGCATTTTGAAAATAAAATAAGTTCTGGGTGACATTTGCACAGAGCCTTTGAATTTGGAACTTGATTCTCCCATTGATCCCAGTTACCTGGCCCTAGGTCACTTGCAAGACAAATTTCCTGCCTTCTTCTGTCTGAAGAAATGTCTTAGGAGTGAGGTAGAGTCTGTGCTCCCATTGTGAAGGATTACTGGGTTCACATCAGATTTCACTGATTTTTGCAAAGTTTCAGTACATAAATCTAAGAGCTTAGTTGCACTTATTACAAATCAGTTGACAAAACACTATACTGATTAACATCTTTCCTTTTTTTTAGAGAACCATGGGTTATTATCAGGAACTTGGATTGATCTGAGAAGTTATTGGAATTTATTTTCTTTTTAGTTGCTTTCCAGCTGAATTCTTCTGAATCTGCTCTCATTAGCAGCATACGACTTTTTCCTTTTCCTTGGGTGTACTTCAGTAGTATTTTGTTTGGTTGTGTTGTAGGCTATTCTTTGATGAGAACAGATTTGTAACTTTTATATAATGCTAGTTGGATTTCTTGATTATCTCACTGAAGCTAAACAAAATGACCTTCCTGTGAAGTGGAAGCCTGAAAGATGTTCTTTCAGAAACAATACTCTTTTCTTTCTGGTACCTGGATATTGCTTCAAGTTGGCTTAATATTCCTTTTGTTTGTTTTCTTTTCTATTTGTGTTGTTTCCCTGAAGTGCAGTTGTCTTCTATTCAGAGGTATAACTTTAGAGTCACAATTAAAAAAACATGAGAGAAGTGTTTCTAGATTATAAATAATTTGAAATAAGAAGTTATCTAGTGAACGTATGAAGCAAATACTTTAAATGGATGCTGGTCTAGAATGTTGGTCTTTTTAAAGGCTTAAAAAAACCTCAGATAACATTTATAAAGCAGGAAAGTATTATTAGTTGATGTCATACACAAAGTGAGACACAGGGAAAAACATAGAGGAGTATTTAGCTGGTTTTCACTGAAATTAAACATTGATCTTGGTACATGTAGAATTATGTCATTTTTGTTGTCCCATCATACATGACTGTAACAGGATTGTAACATAGGGTTAGTGCTGGGGGCAGATAGATAGATAAATAGATAGATAGATAGATAGATAGACAGACAGACAGACAGATAGATTAAAAGTGACCCCTGAAAAAGACAATCAGATACCCTCCCATCCAACTCTGTGACAACATTTTAATTCATTTTTTTGTGATAGGTTTCCTCCATTGTTTTAATGTTACTTGTTTAATTCACTTTTCTTTCAAGTTATACATTGAAGGAGTCTTTCAAATTAATTGGGAAATATGTTCATTTATAAGCCTCCTTCAGAAACATCCACATGAATGTGTTGCTCCAAACAGGTTTAGATGAAAGCTGGTAAGTATAGACATGGGACAACTCAGAAAAAAGAACTTAATGATCCTCCAGTCCCTTGCTGGCTTGGTTTCTACAAACTTATAAGTACCAATATCTCCTTTTCTTGTTTACAAATGACAGTTGTTCACTGAAAGTCATGATTTTGGTCATTTTATTTGTTTTTAAGACTGTCAGAAATAAACAGTCATGGTCTGCAAAAACACTTAAATGAATGTGTAACTTTAGGAGCCTGCTCACTGTCTCATTTGTATTAACTGATACACAGCTACAGAGATTGCCAGTTGAGTAATACCAAAATATGCCAGAAAAGTAGTCAAATCATAGCATATCGACCTGAGTTGTGACTTTGGAGATGTTGATAGCTGTTTCTGGGACTGGTTTCCTCTGGGCTCTGGGTCTCCTTGTGCTTAATGTGGGTCAGAAGAGCTGACTGTGGCCCCATCTATCATCCAAAGACTATAGGAGTGCAGCACTCTCTTGCAGTCCCTCTGATGTGCATTTATGCAGCACAGGGAGCTGCAGGATTTCTGGTATGCAAGCTGTGATGTGGAATCTACACCCTCTGCAGATTCTTCTCTCACAGATCCAGATACTTTCTAGTGTTTTTTCACTGCCAAGAAAGCTGAAACATTGCTTCTGCAATATATGCTGAAGAGACATACTCAGTGACAGAAAATAATTTTTTAACCTAAAATGTTCTATTTAATCGTATTTTCATATGGATGTTATGGATATTCAGGAATCATTCAAGATATAGATGCAAAACCAACAAAAGACGACAAACAAACAAAAAGAAAGCAAAGAAAAAAAAAAACACAAACAAAAACCAACCAAACAAAAAAAACCCACAAAACAGAATGAAAAAATATGAAGCAGCCAACAGCCTTCACACAAGAAAAACTAAGTACTTTTAAACTGTTTGCAATGTAAGGAGTACCTTATTATAAGGTGTGAGGAGAAAGAATTAATGTTGCTTATAACCACTTGTATTCACATTTTCTTTGTCAAAAATGTGTTTTTTCTTTGCCAGTAATTTGTAACAATGTAACTGTACAATTCTTTGAAATCTTCAAAGTAATCTTGTCTTTCTATCCCATATCATAATTTAGAGAACTGTCATTAATGATATAAAGATTATCTTGGCCTTGTCTTGTTTTGAGACATCCAAATAGAGACTAAACTTTCACCTTTGTATGGTAAAGTACCCTGCTTCCAGATATACTGGGGTGAAAAAGAATTGAATCAGCCTTTAATACTTACCTGATTATCCATATTCTACAATACTTGTTTACAAATATTTTTATTTGTTTGTTTCTGTAGCTATTTTGCATTCTGAATCTCTCTCTTTCCAGGTTTCCATAGCAACTCTTGTACAGCTTGATCATTAAAAATAAGTCCCCTTTAATTGATCTCCTAATGTATAGCTTAATAGTAACTGTTAAGCAGTCTTTTGTTTCCAGGTCATATTTAAGGTTCACATATTTGCATAAAAACATCTCATTAGCTCAAACCAATCATTATTAGCAATTTTCTTCCTTTAGTTTTTTAATAACTAAACCCTCATTGCGATTTTACAAATAGCAAATATTTATAGCTTGTAGAAAGGGTTTTCTCTGTGAGCCTGGGTGCTTTGTTTCTATGAGCAGCAAGAAAATTACAGAGCTTTAAAATTTTGATCACATAATACAAAAAGAAGGTGTCTTTTTCTCCAATTGAATTTTAAATAGACTGTTCTAACTATAGGCCAGAGGCAATATTTAATGGCAAAGTTGCAGTGTATTAGAAGCTTGTGCAAATATGAATAACAATGTAAAAAATAACCAAGCATAACAGAATTTCCCCGCCCCCACTGGCACAAAATTCTTGCACTAAGTAGCAATGTTTTCAATTATGTCCTTACCTGAAACAAAGTGTAGAATGTAAAACTAAATGAAAATAACATGTAGATATTACTATTTACTTGACAATAAGGAAAGAATTACATATCTATGATCATTAGATTAAGAACTGAAATTAACCATGTGTTTTTCAGTACATGCAGTTGCAGATTTCTATGGGTATGAAATAAGTTTTACTGAACAAGATCCAGTTGCAAACACGTACCTCTGTAAATATGCATTTTTCTTCATCTTCTTGTATATGGAAGAAATGAAATGTAAATTTGGATAAACTGAATATTGAAGACTTTCCAGATAGAGGACAGGGGTGGGGAACAGTTTTTGCTAGTGTAAAGATCACATATTTTTCCCTGGTCTTCTATAAAAGACTTTACACCCTACTCTGGAACCAGTTAATATTGGAAGAATAGCTTTAAAATAATATCATCAGGCCAAAACACAAAAATATAGGTCAGAACATCATGCTAAGCTCCAGAAAATGTAATTAGTGAATATAATATTTTCTTCTTTTCCCCTTTTCTTTTTTTCACTTTTACATGCTTGACCTCTGCATGTCTTATAGAAACCCTAATAGTATTAACATTATGCTACGATTAAAAAGCTAGACAGCACAACAATGCTGCTTGACAAGATATTTTTACAATCCTTTTTGATGTCATTCTGTTGGGATTGAATGTCCTTTGAACTCTTGTAAATTAAGTGGATGTTCAGTGGATATATTCTCATATGGTGTCTCTTGTGTTATCTGTTAGGTCTCTTCTGCTGTTTGGAATGAAGGATTTGTTTCCATTTATCCTAGCACCTGTAACTTTGTTAAACAGTAATTATTCATGCATAACATGGATTTCAGAATTAGTTTTGAAAACTGGATTTACTATCACTTTTCAATATGTTAAACATATGTTTTAAACAAATTGTATAAAGTCTACGCAAGCTAAGCTGATAAAAATGCATAAGCATTTGTTTCCTGAACTATTTTCATAAACTAACATCGGAGTTTACCACAACATACTGGTACTGTAATATCATTAGCAGTTGTATCATATTGTGTATGCGCTAGTCACATTATACAGGCATAACAAAAGAAAAGGTGCAGAGACTGTAAAGTTATGTATAAATTAAAAGCATGTTCTCTAGAAAAAGTACTGAAGCTTTTAATGAGATAAAAAGAAGGGCATTATCATAGCATGAATTTTATCTTCCATACTCAGGTTAGCACAGAATTGCAAATTATCAGGTATTCTAAGTTGGAAAGAAAATCTAATTAATATTCCTTAAATATCTCTGTATTTTTAAATACAGTAAGACTGATAAGAATCATCAATAGAGCAAGAACCCTTTCTTCTGAAAGAACCAAAGTAAAAAGCTGCAAGCATATGTGTGTTTATTATCTAGAGTTGCAACTAAACCACCTTCACAGGAGGGAAAAACTAGGAGGAATAAAGTCAGAATTCATGAGGAATGTCAAAGGGGGAGATGTCACAGAGTGCTTTGACACTAACAGGTTCCAACAAGCCAAGAAACATCAACCAGGATTAAAGTAGATAGTAAAGGAACGAAGCAAAGCAATGGCATTTAGATTTATGAACCAAGAACAGGAGGCTTGCAGTTAAGCTGCAAGCAGATTTCTTTGCTTAAGAAAAATACGGAGGGATTGAAACAGGAGCTGAAATTGCTCATAGAAAGTAGCAAACACAAGTTAGGTTCTGGTGACTGCACTGTTTCACTTTGCCATGCCTTCAGAAACATGACAAGTCCAGATAGGATAGCTGTGAAAAAGACTGAAAGAAAATGAGAGAACGTAGAAACTAAGAACAGTATAACAAACTGAAGTGAAATGGAGAGACAGATGTTTAATTTATACACCTGCAGTCGGTATCTTGCCATTGAGAAGGATGAGAAATGGATTTAGGAGTGATTAACTTATGCAGAATATTAGAAAAGAGCAGCTCTCAGAAAAAATACACTGGTTTTTTTGATGATACATTTTTATTATGTGTGAAAGGTGTCTGTTAACAAGAGGTTACTAACCATTCAAAAAATAAGGTTTATATTGCCTTCACTTGGTCTAGATTTGTACATCTGCATTAGGATACAATGTTCAACTGGAGAGTTCAGACTGCTTTTTTCCTTCCCTGAACCAGTTGCCTATTTGTACAAAAGGTGGAAATTTTAATTTCTGCTCCTTGTATGCAGTATCTTGTGCTTTTCCAGTGCACTATTCATCCCCTGCATTGAATACAGCCCTACTAACTCAGACTTTCTCCAACAGTCATCAGTTTAAGTGCATCTCAAACTTTACTGGCTTAATTTGTCAAGTGAAAGGCTATTACTTCCATTGTACAAATGCTAAGCTAAGGCCTAAAGAATTCTTTTCTCAAGCAGATTTCTATCTCCAGAAACCTGAATAAAGATTAAGTTCAAGCATGTTGACTTGATTTCAGGCTCTGAAAGAGCAATCTGTAGTGGGCACAGATATTTTTTTGTCAATTTCCTCTTGCATGTTTCACCTGCTCCAAACTATCCCTCCTCCATTTTTTTTTCTCCATTTTAACATGGCCTCTTCAATATCATTTGCTTTCCACAACCTGTCCTGTTCAGGCTTCTGATCTCACTTAAAATCTCCTTCCTCACTGGGTTTTCTCTTAATCTAGTTTCACCATTGAAGCACCCCATGACCTTTCCAGGCTCCATGAGGACTGCTGGATGTCCTTTGTTCCCTTCCTTGGGTAGCTATTGGGGGCTGCAGTGTGAGAGAAAGCACTGCAGAGCATACCCAGCAATTCAAGGCAAATGATAGAAGGCTACAAGACAGCATGTGAGGTTCCTTGCAAAGTGGGAAATCGCACAGATGGTTGGAGCAGGCTGACTTTAGGTTTTCTGTCTACGTGGTAGTTAAGGAACATCACAATGGGGGCACTTCCAGAAGGGTGTGTAAAAAGAAGTAAGACACCTACAGCATCAGCTTTTATGTAGGGGTTCATAGTGTTCCCAGAGATCTTGCTAGCAGAAGAGACACGCCCACATGGGAACTGGAGATCAGGACTTGTGGCATGTCCTATCCTGCCTGGTGCAACCACCTCTGGTGCTGTACCAACCCTGAAGGTGGATGCTCCTGTGCAGATCATGGTTTGTAGGGAATTCCTTGGGCCAGGGCCAGGAGCAATGGCAGCAGCCTCCTCAGTGAGAAGAGAGTGCTGACAGATGTGGCAGTGCAAGTGAGGAACTGCAATAAGAGATGAACCAGTTTGAGTGCATCCAGAGGTGATCAGAGGTAGTGGACATGAGGTCAACAGCAGGGACAGTGCAGACACTATAGCTTAAGGCTCCCCAAGGACATGAGTGAAGCAAACCAGAAACTCTCAAGGAGGATACTAAAGATCTCTTCTTAATGATGAAGTGCACATGAACAGCTAAGAAATGATGGATTTATGTTTCAGAGCATTTGCTTAGAGTTATAGTTAGATAAGTTGGCTATCTATTATACAAATATTTAGATTCACACTGTGTGGACTGTGGAGCATTAAAGAAATGGAAATAGCTAGTTATCAACTGGTCCAGTTATTTGCTAACAGCAATAGATGACTGGAGAAAAACAAATATAGTATTTAAGAATCTAAAAGCTATTCTTCAGTAATATAACTTCAATTTCTGAAATAAATACTGAGGAGAAACACGTTTCTATATGTGTTTGGGAACAATAGCATGGATTAGTAAAGAGGAGGTCTCAGCTGTTTGTTAATACAATTGTAAAGTTAGTGCATGAAAGTAATACAAGTTATAAGTGAATCGTCAAATGCAACTACTACACTTCATTCCAGCATAATTTGCCTGTAGAGTCTGCCTAAACTGCTCACAGCACAGCGAGAATAATCCCATAATTATTTAGTGTCAGAACGGTTTTGTGTGTCTTTCTTGCCAATTTCTTCTCAATTTAGTGAGAGAATTGTGTTTTAGCGAAGAGCTGGTACACCGGATTAGGTCTGGTCCCAGGCTTCGCTTAGTCAACATTCTGTGTTCTGAAGTCCCAGCCTCGGGAACGGAAATTGTAAGACACATAAGCAGTTCATACACATGTTAAAAAGTCTCACAAAAGAAGGTAGGAGGCAGCCTCAGTCGAGGGTGGTCATAGTTTCTGTGTCTCCTCAGAGTTTTTTTCAGAATCTTCTCATCACTGACCCTTCCTAGGAAAAGTCTTTGAGCATCCTACTTCCCTGCAACTCAGTTTCACTGCAACTTTGCTTACTTACTCTCTCTACTTTCCAGAGTTTTGTGACATACATATCCACATGAACAAATTAAAGCAAGCAAATCATTGGAATTCACTTTAGCATGACATCCAGTTTAGCATGGCATCCACTTTAGCATGACAGCTAGAAGATTTCTCTATATGGATGTGATCTGTGCCATACCATTCAGCCTGAGGCTGAAGAATGCATCTGCTTTATTTATTAATGCAAACATAGCTAGGTGGATGTAATATGAGTTGTTCACAAAACTAACACACCTTGACACTATATATTTTGAGGGATACAGCATAGATATCATTGTGTAACTATCAGTCATCTGATAGGTTACTCCTTGCTGTATCATTCTGCTGACCGTGAACTTGCAGGAGAATGGAGCAAAAGAGATCTTATTTCAGCCTTTCAGTACTTAAAAGGGGCCTGAAAGAAAGATGGAGATGGACATTTCAGAAGGGCCTGTTAGGGCATGACAAGGGATAATGGTTTTAAATTAAAGGAGGGGACATTCAGGCTAGACTTGAGGAAGAAATTTTTTACAATGAGTGTGGCAAAACACTGGCATGTGTTGCCCAGAGAGGCAGTAGATGCCCCATCCCTGGAGACATTCAAGGCAAGGCTGGATGGGGCTCTGAGCGACCTGTTCTGGTTGAAGATGTCCCTGCACATTGCAGTGGGGTTGTACTAGATGAGCTTTGAAGATTCCTTTCAAAACAAACCATTTTATGATTCTGTGACGTTTCTACAAAAGTTTGAGGGAAGATCTTCAGGAAGTGTTGTACTTTCTGGACTAATAATTAGACAAACTCTGTAGTAACAATGTTACAAATAGCTAAAACTATCCTTAGTGCACAACTGCATTAATGGGAGAATGCATGTAATGCATTTAGATATCTAATTAAGTAAAAATATTAAGCCAGGAAGCAGTGATCTGATCTAGTGACTTCCTCAGTTTCCTGCAGGACCTACAGCTTCCCAACTCCTCTTTTTCAGGCGTGCATAGTTAACTCCATCCAAATTATTGCCCAAAATAATGATCATTTAAAAAATTAATGTCTTAATTAGTAACAAAATAAAACACGTAAATTCTTGATCATCTTGAGTGAGAGCAAAATAACACACTTCAAAGAAAAGAAAGAAACCTCAATTCAATAGATCTCATATTCAAAAAAAAGAAAAACAAATATACTAAGAAGTAATTTTAAGAGATTGAGAATATCAAAAGGGGGGAAAAAAGAAAAAATAAAGAAAAAATGTAGTTAGAAGCTTTACAAAAAGTGTCAGCATTATAAATTGTATTGTAGAGATTGCAGAGTATAATGTAACATTTCTGAAAGAGTGAATGAGAACAAAAATGAGAATAAAAGGAGCAGGATGGTGGGAAAGAGCCAGTGATCACATCAAATGCCACAGTGAGAATTTCAAAATGAGAGCACAAATGAATTAGAAGTCTGAGGTGAACAAAAGAAAGGTGAGAGATGTCAATGAAAGCGAGGGTAAAAATGCATCTACTGTAAGGTTTTGGACATACTGATACTGCTTAAACAAGCTGCTTATAAGACCACCATATTCAAAAGCCAAGACTGATAATACATGATGCATTCAATGCATTATTAAAAACTACAGTATTAATAAATATCTTGTATGTTGTGCAAGAAATTTATGTGAAATACCATTTTACACACTTCTTTATTTCTGCAGGAAACCAAAGCTAGTTTGTGGTGAAAGCAGCTTGTACAACCAGGAATTTTAAAGTCTTGTGAAACTCAGTCTGCAAAATGGCACCTCTTCAGCCCTGTGTTTAGTCTGATAATTCATCAGGTCATTGTGTAGCCTGGTGGGGTTGAATTTGCAGACTACTGAAATATTGCAACAGTCAATATTTTAAATAATTATTTAGTACTTATCAGATTCAACATTTTGTTGCCTGGAGACAAATAAATATATTTACCAGTTAGACTGAAAACTGTACAAAACCTTTTGAGATAAATTAATGGAGAACCATGCCTTAGGTCAGCCTGCCTTATAGACATACGACGTATTAGAATACATGCTACTACAGACTGTCCCTGGGTTTAGTTATTACTGGTCATGAAGAGATCAATTCACCCCACCAGGAGCACAGTTGAGACAGAAGAAAATGGTAGACTGACAAAAAGCTTTTTTGCAAATACAATAAAATATTCACAGTGTAATGCTTAAATAATCTACTGAATCTGTACCAACTTGAAGGATTTTACATAATTCTGGGTAGTCCAAGATCAGTAACATGGAGATGCTTTCAAATTCTAGGTAAGGATTGAATTGAATGGAATCCAAAACAAAGATATTTCACTGAGACTGTTCCATTAAAGCATTTAGATTTGAACTTTTGTCTAAGCTGAGCACTTATTTTTCTTGCTGGCTGAAAGCATTGTGAAAAGCACCTAAAAGATCATATATTTTGCAGGAACAGGTAGCTAATTAGAGTTAATTATCATAATCAAGAACAATTAATGCCACAAGTCAAAACAATAGGTAAGCAGTACTAATTTTTTCCTGAATTAGCCGTATAATCAAAAGCTATGTAAGCCATTCACTGAGTATAGTAAGGATGAAAGTCGAATTTTTGTAAGTTTAAAAAACATTCATTCTCTATGTAAACAATGTAAGCCAAAGTTGGACTCCTAATATTGGGAAGTAATCAGGTTTGTTCAGCACTCAGGTGCTAAAGGGCTATTGCTGTTAAACTGTAAGTGAAACATAAATATATGTATAATGTAAATCCTTCATGTCATTCAAAATATGAATGTGGCATTGAGTCTCATCTAGCACAATTTTTGATTGACAGTTCAAGCCAGAGTTACCAATTTGAAACAAAAGAAGGAGAAGAAAGAAAATCCAGATTGATGGAGCAATCTTGCTCCTATTCAAGTCAATGAAACACTCTCATTCAAGCATGATCAGGCTCCTTTTGTGCTATATACTGAGTACATCGGACTCTCCATCTTTGTCCATGGGGGTTTACCTGAGGACAAGGTGAAATTTAAAATTTTTCTTTATCATTAAACTTAAGTTGATTATCAATATAGCCATTATGATTGTGTTTGTATTATGAGTACAAGGGATTTTATCATCAATTAATTGTTTAAAACCTGAGGGTCTTTATTTTTTCCAGGAAATTTTCAAAATGCCAAACTGAATTGCATTATATTGTATTTTAAGTCCTTCATTATTTATTTTACTGATATCTTTTTTGCTTACTATTACTCATTCTGAAATGAATAAAACTACCTTTTTATTCAAATATTTCCTGCAGTCTGTGTAAACAAACTTTTTCCACTTAAGCATGATTTTCTGTTTTGGTAACTGTTTCACATTTCTCTCCCATAAGAAACTAGCTCCAAGCAGGTAGATGTTCTTATGAAAACTTATTATATTATAAAGATTGGTTTATTATAACAGGATGAAATTATGTACATAAGGATGAAAATAAATAAGAATGTAGGTAGGTTATAACTACCTGTATCTAAAACCAGGATATGAGGAAGTTTTCTACTTTCTGCCTTATAAGAAAAAAATCGCAGTTCGTCCTCCCCTCTTAGAAACAACCCTTAGAAACTCCCCTCTTAGAAACAACCATCCTGATAAACGTTAAAACTCTCTTCAGTATTTCTTACACTATTTTCTGTTCTGCTTTGGGCATGCACAGAATGGTGTCAGTTTGTATATCTAGTTCTTATTTAAACTAAACAGTACTAAAAATAGAAAGCACAACAAGGCTAGAAAGAACTACATGCTCTGATTAATCTGACCCAGTCAATATGCTCAGAGTAGAATTAAAATAATTTATATTTAACATGTGTTTGATGTGTTTCTGTTATTTTAACAGAAAGGCTCAACAAGGGGTTTTGTTCAAGGTTAAATCGTAACTTTGCAGGCAGTTTCTCAGTCTTTTTCCTGCCACCTTGGCAGTTGTCATAGCTTGCCATAACAAACCAAAGCCTTTGTACAAACAGGGTAAGGAGTAGGGTGTTGAATGCAGCAGGTAGATCCAAAACTGTAGATAAAACATTTGCCTATGTTCATTCTCCACTCTTAGAGGTTTTAGTCTTTAAAATAGTGAAATAATCCTAGAGGAAGTCAATTCTCTCCTCTAGCCAAGTGAACTTGCAGTTTAGCCCTCTTTTTTCCTCCTGCTGATTTTTTGCCACCTAATTGTTTCATAACCATTATTCAGCTACATTACAACTGCTGCAGGAAGGGGTGAAGGGTTATAGTTGTTCCCTCCTTCCCTACCCTGCATATTGGTGGAAGACAAAAGAAATTTGAGTCTAACTAGGCTGCAGAATTTTAATGTAAATCATCACTCTGTGAGCAAATAACTGTATTAACAAGTAAGCTATGATGGCTGAGGTCAAATGATAACTGTACTAGGCAAAAGAAAGTGCATACCTGCAACGTAATACCTAAGCTATTGAGAGGAAAGTGCTTTATGATCTGCCTTTGGTTGGCACTTTTCTAATACAAAACCCTTTCCACTTTGATTTTTATGAAACTACAATTTTTTAACTGCTATTCTCTTCTCATGAACTGCATAAAAAGTATGGAAGTCCAGCTTTCATATTTGTACTTTCATTGTTAGCACCAGGCACTGAGAAGGGAGACACTGAGGTGTATATTTCACTTATTGGACACTGCATGCACTGCCTCCATGAACACAGCAGCTATGCTCTATACTTACTTTAGAACAGCTACCTATCTACTCGAGGAGGTACATGGATTCTTACATTAGGTATAATGATGGTTGGGTTCACTAATGAGCAACAAGCTGAATTTCCATGGTCCAGCATTATGAAGTGCTGTCATATTTTTCAAAGCTGTATGATATTGAAAATCTTCTACCTGGACTTCCAGGACTACTTAACAAAGAAAGCAGTTCTTTAATCACAATGCAATCTACAACACAGGCTTCTCCCAAGATTTGGCTCCATGCATAAATACCGGGACCTCAAACATTACCCGTTTTAAGGGAAAATGGGTCATTATACACATACACTGAAGTAAGGAAGAACTTGAGTTTCACTGCACTTTTGTCACTGGGGTGATGGTGAGATGTTAAAAATAACAGACATTCCAGTATGAAAAGTGAAGGTCTCTTTCAAATTAAATTTGGAAACAGAGCTTCTGAGTAGTTAGAAAGAGATTTTCAGCCCTTTCTCTAATGCTTTAATTAATGTAAAAAACATAAAAATTCATAAAATTAAAATAATAATTTTTATTCAAAACATTCGTGAATTTAAATTCATAAAATACATTTAGTAGAAAAATGCAAATCATACTATTTTAAGCATATTTATTTTCATACTTTGAGATTGATTCTAAGGTGGCATAGAATATTGTACTGACTTACCTGGGATAGCAGCTTAGACTCTGGCTAATAGGTTTTGCTCCAAGTCCTTTAAAATTTGGACAAATCCTGTGAAGACTGGAGCACAAGGTAACAAGCGCTTCCTACGCACACATAGTAGTGCTAAGAATCTTCTTTCAGGTGAGATCCAACTCTTGCGCTGTGTAACAAATTACACAGCTGACCTTATGATAGACTAAGTTTTCCCTAAATTTATTTGAAGTATTAATAAACCAATTTGCTTATCTGTAAATTAATACTAGTCAGATCTAGGAAAGTCTCTATCTCTAGATCTTTTATTTTCCAGCATTCTCAACTCAAAAAAAGACATTTTGAAAGATTTGTAAGGTTTATCATTTAGTTAAAATCTGTTGTAATCTGAAGGAACTTGAATACTATAAGAATATTTCAAGTGATTAGGTTGTCATTAGGAAAGTATTAAAATTATTTTTTACAACTGTTATAACTACAGTCAAATAGAGTTCAGTACCTCGGGTCATTCTCAAGTAGTCCCAGAGGGATTCGGGGCAGTTCAGTCAGCCTGGCAGCCCCGATAATTTGCCTGCTCTCACAGATGTTGCCTGGCTGCACACAAGGTGGGACAGGCAGCACACAGACTGGCTTTGCTGCAGCACTCGTGGCCACACACTCTGGGCTGGACTACTGTACAGGGCAGCTGCACATTTTCCTAAGGAAGCCTGTGCTAGTTGATGTCAGGCCCATGTCTTTACTTCCTCATGGGAAGGCTGTGCCCTCAACAAAACAGCAGAAAAAAACCACTTTCCATTTCTTTCTCACATTTGCTTTAGCTTAGAGGACAATTATGTTTGGAACAGATGGAGGAAGTTGTTCAGCTCACAGGAGCCCCAAATTCCCCTCTTGATTTTTTTCCTTCCCAGTTATGAAGGACACCCTGTATTGGATGCAAACAATTCACCCTGCTTCTAATCCCAGAGGCTACAACAGACCTTTCTAATGGTTTGTTACTGCTGATTCACATTGATTACACTCTCTTTGAAAATTTTACCTTTTAACAAAGCATATTCACTTTCTAATGTAAAGGATATATAGGACCATATCTTAAAAATGTGTATTCGGTATTTATTTTATCAGCTCAGTCAGTGTTGGTTTAATTCCAAGAAATGAAATAGAAAATAGAATACTGCTGATCCTTTTTGGACCTAAGGTATCATATAGTAAAAAGCATTTTAGTTTTTAACCAGGTATATACAGACATTTTGCCCTACCAGACTGCTTATACTCTTGCTTCTAGTGCGTAAACACAGAGCTGGAAAGACTTTCTGGGTCACTGAGTCTAGTTACCTCTCATAACAGACATTGTTTCTTTATAGCTGCTTTAAGATCTATCATGAAAGTGATTTTTTTTCTGTTGTTTAAACCTTTTAACTCTGAAGAGTTCACATATTTTCTTCAGCCTTCATTTGGCTTGTTAGAATAAAACACTCTTGAATCAGTTTGAAAGAAATTATAATTTCCTTTGAGTAGTAAATTTCTTAATTTTTTTTCCTCCTGGGTGCTAAGAAGTACAAAAAATACTGATTTAGTCTCTTTTGATAGTGGTCTAGCTCCTTCCTATCATTTTAATAGCCTAGTCATCCTATGAACGATCAAAATCTGCAGATTTATAACCGTCTCACTTCTTTTCAAATTAAGTTATCCTTGCATATAACAGGAGTTTGTTACCAATTCCAAAATCAATTAACTTTCATTTTGTAATATTTCACCCCATTTCTAATATTTTAGTCCCTCACAATCACTCAATTATTCCCAGATGATACCTATAAACACCTTTTGCTTTCATAACTCAGATTTGCTCATCAGTCAGTTTTACCCATCCTCCTTTTTCATAGCATTTTTTCCTTCCTTTTTTAAAATGTAATTAACGGAAATAAAAAGATAAGTCCCAAGATTTATACTTTAACTCCCAAATAACCTCCACAGAATCCAGTAAGATTTCGTTGTCTTCTACAGTCCTTTATTCACCTTACAATTCTTGTCTTAATCCCTGCATTCTCTAGCTGAAGTAGTAATTTCCTATGTAGCACCATTTGAAATACTTTAGAAAATCTAGTTTATATTTCCCTTGTGTAGAAAAAAAATAATTATCAAAGAGGAAATCAGATTAGTCAGCATGATCTGCCTTTAGCAAACCTTGTTACATTTTCTACTATTGTATCTCAATATCTTTTTATTCAACTCTTTAAAAGCTAAAGCCTAGCATATTATTGAGATCAGACCAATCTCTCTCCCTTCTTTTTCACTCGTGCTCCTTTATACTAAGTCTTACATTTCCTATCCTGTAATCTTATGGCACTACCACTGACTTGATAGATTTCTTTAAAGTACTTATCCCTTCCACAGATCTCAGAGCTCAGTGTAGCCAACGACTTTATTAATGAGTTCCTTCAATTTATTAAGGTTTGCCCTTTTGACACCCAAGCTCTCATTACAAACCTACTATAATTTAACTTAAGCTGAATCAGTTCACAGTTGCTCAAACAGATATTATTTGTACTTTCAGACCTTTCTATAGCAATTTTATTTAGACTTGTTTTCATACAAAGTAGCATCACCTTTTGCTGGTTCAAGATTTAATGTGGAAAGAATGTAATAACAATTAAACCCAGGAAGTCTTGACCCCATTGTTGTAGCAAGATGTTACCTACTCAAGCAAACAGACTTTAAAATATGGATTGAAAATGAAGGGCACAATATGGGGGGGTGTCTAACTCAGGGCTGAAATAATATCAGAGTGAAAAGACTGATGTGGAAGGGTTTTGGAAGTCTGCTTAGACTGTCAATTACATTTTTTTTTCAAGATATAACAGAAAGAGAGAAAATGCATTTGAGTCTGGAAGAGAAACAGAAAGGACAAGGGCAACTTTGAGATTATTATTTTTTGCAGATTTTTTCAATGTCTTCTATGACTAGGCAGAGATATTATACATCTTGCTTCTACCTGTCCCCTTTCAGTCTTCTGTTCAAAACTGTTCAATCACAGCGGTTCTGGGCTGACTTTACCAAACACCAGGGTGTTTCTCTAGAATGCTTCTACAGGGTCCCACTTGGGACTTTCTGATCCAGAAAAAGAGTTTTAAATTTAATATTCTGCAATGGATTTTACTTCTTTTGATTTGTCCAGTCAGCTTTTCAATCTGCGTACACTGATAGTAGTTGCAGCCTTCTGTTGCAAGGTATTCCACAGTTCAACTATGTTGCATGAAGAAATATTTCCTTTCATTGACCATACATTGTCTTAGTTGTATTTAATACCTGTATTGACACCTGTTAGTTCTTGCCTGGAAAGCTACAGTGAACCACCCCATTCTTACTGTCTTCCCAGTGTCACTCATAATTTTTTTGTATTATTTTATCACTCTGTGGTCATCCCTTTTCTAGCACAAAGAGATCTCATCTTAGTTATTTTCTACTACAGAAAATATTCCATGTTCTTGAGTTTTGGTAAATATGTACTGCATTTAAAGAGGCATGTGTGAAACTTTAAAAGGAAGAGAAATAAAAAATATCTTTTGCTAAAGCCATGAAATATTACAGCCTATCTTTCTTCTTTTCTCAGTGAGCAAAAGGATGTTTGAAGAATCCAACTATTAGTAGTATTTTTTGTTACACCATAATGTGTCCTTGCTACTGTTATCTAGGTGAGTTTGAAAATGCAGGTCAAGGAAAACCCATGGCAGATCAGCTGTGTTTCCGGATGATTTAAAGAGAGACGGCTTGCAGGTGCAATACCTCTCTGCAAACAAACAAAATCGCAGTACCGGTTAAACACAAATGGCCTGTCCTCAGTGTCCACCTAAAATTAGAGCTATTCTGATTCACCAAAGCCAGCATAATCAAACCATTCTTTACCAGGCTCATCTTTTCAGCCTAAGACTTGTACCTCAGCAGCACACAATAGTCACCACTGACATCAAGGATCTTAACACACCACCATTAATACCCAGAGTGTTTGCCTACCTGCATACTTTAGAATTGTTGCAGTATTTTAATACCAAACTATGTCTTTTTCTTTGAGGAAAACAATTCCATAACAGTGAAAAGACTCAGGAGAGTACAGAGCAAGAGCCCCCAGGAGAAGACCTATGTAACCTCACGTGAAGAATTCTCAGCACAAGCTTTCTGCTGAGATGAAACCAAAGCAAATGAACAGGCAAATGGCCCCAAGCATCTTATTTCATGCAACTGTGAGATCATCTCCTGAGTCTTGTAGACATGCAGAGTGCTGAATTTAAATCAAAACATTTACAAGACAATTTGCCTCGCCCTAGATCTGTGACTATAGGTTAGGATCTGAGATACCAAGTGTATAAAATTTAACACATGCATTTGAATAACAATATTAACACATGAAAAGTAAATAGAAGTACACTTTACTGGCACTGAACAGGTGAACTGTGTTTGGAAGGTTACCCTGTTCTTCAATAGTGCTATACCAGAAAGAGAAAAGAGATGGTGCCATATGAATGACTTAGCTCACAGTAGTAGGGCAATTCTTAGACTGATGGAATAGAGCTGATTTTGAATGTGGAATTTAACAAGAATGATTTGTTACCTTTTAGTCTAAAATATTCATTTGTTAAGTATGAGCAATAATTAGCTCAAAGTACAGTTAGTACAATAACTTCCAGTAATTTTGGACAGTTAAGCCCACATTTTGCTCATAATATTTAATAAAATATTAAAAACTGTGACTACTTTTATATCATCATCTTTAAAAACCACACTAAGTTATTTTAATCAATATACTTGTTTTAAGTAAAAGCCATTTAATCTTCTGACTTATACATTAACCTTCCATTAAGTATTAGTGAAGAAGTTAAATGCACCTTAGTCAATAATGCTAATGCAGGAACTGTTGTATTACCTATAGAGAAATGCGTATTCATATTATGTTAAAGTGGCTATCCTTAACGATTAGCTATTTTATGTCAGGAAAGCGATCATAAATTTGAAATATTCTGTAGGAAAATGAATTATAATGTTGAAACTAAGTTCTCTGTACTGTAATAATTCTTAAATGAGGTCATCTACTTCTCTTGGTCAGTGCTTTTTAAGGCAATGATATTGAAGTGATGAAGATACCTTTGATGATACTTTAACCTCACCTTGTGATTTCACATCTTGTTGGGTAATAAATGAGACTGGTAATTGAACTATACTAAACCAAAATATATGAATCTACCTACAGGTATGTGGTGAAGTTGTTTTAGCATAAATTCTCTTATTAATAGCTCTGTTTCTACCTAGAAGTGCCTAAACCATAGAATCATAGAATGGTTTCAGTTGGAAGGGACCTTCAAAGGTCATCTAGTCCAAGCCCCCTGCAATGAGCAGGGACATCTTCAACCTGATCAGGTTGCTCAGAGCCCTGTCCAGCCTGGCCTTGAATGTCTCCAGGGATGTGGCATCTACCGCCTCTCTCAGCAACATGGGCCAGTGTTTTACCACCCTCATTGTAAAAAGTTTCTTACTTATATCTAGTCTGAAATACACCACAAAATTGAGCAAAATGCTACAATTGTACCAAAAGATTTCTCTGAGGTTTAGCCTAAATTACAGTATCAAAGTACTTGCTTATAGAGTTTGTTCTGTAGGACTTTTTCTACCTTCTTTTTCCTCATAACAGACTTTCTTCTGAACCTCTTTGTCTTCCAAGATACACTTTTACACTCACCTAACAAGCTGCTTCCACAGTGGAATACTCCCTTTCCCCTTGCTTTTGGCTGCACACCCCTGCTGTTTTCGTTCTGTCATGTCTGGTATCTGTATGGATGTTGAGCAAGCAACACAAAATTTATTTTTTTTTTTTTTTTAGGAAAGACTAATTTTCTATTGGATCATCCATCAAAATCCATTTGTCCTTTAGCTGGATGATAGATAAAGGCCAACAAGAGGGAAGAGAATTGTGGATGGGGAAACAAACTGAGACAATGTCTTTTGTCAGTAGTCAGTTGTTAGGTTAGCTTTACTGTCATGCGAGATGGTACTTATATAATACATATTGCAGGCAACCATGAAAAAAACAGCAAAAATTTGCTCATGTGTCCAACCAAGTGATCTACAAATATGCCTTGTAGTACAGGCTGTAATTTTTAAAACAGAAGGAGAAAAAAACAAACACAAACAAACAAACAAACAAAAACTACGTGGTGTACACTTCCAAATAAAAATAATTTTACCTGTCTTTCAAGAATGGGCTTGAGTAGCTTTCAGGATATCATATTTTTTGCTGATTTGGTTTATCACAGTTTGATTCCTTTGTGACAGTTCTTTTACTTCAAATGTTTCTTTTGGTGCATTTCCTTCAACAGGTGAGAACATTCAGGCTCAGGATTAATGACAAACAAACTGTTATGTACTCCAGCTCTCTTGTTGCCCAGTTTCTAGCTTTTGATTTATGATCCATTCTCCTGACTCCTAGTCTAATGAAGTTTCTAACTCTTCTAGTAATACACATTTAAATTACTTTTCCTAAATAAGAGGTCTCAGACTTTGGGCACCCATTTCATCTTCTTAATTTCTCTATGGGTGTTCTTCATAGTCTTTTTATAATATTCCCAGTTTAATTCCTTTCTGTTTGTGTCCAAGTTAGTTTTATGAACCTCACCTCATAAAAATCTTCCATGTCTTCATGTTCAGGAACTCTTTCTCCCACAGGTATTTATTTAGAGTTCATAATATATGATGACATACACATCAATGTATGATACCACTGTATATGCCTTTTCACTTCCTTTTAGTTTGCTCATTTTCCTCATGATGAGGTCTCCCACTGCTGTCTTCTATTGCATATGGTTTTATTTTGTATAGGAACATATCCAGCTCCCGTAATAGTGGGCAACTTCTTGTTGTTGTTTTGGTCTGTAGAGTTCACAGAGTAGACATCTGTCTCTCCTACCACCACCACCACATGTTGCAAAGCATTTCCTTGCAACCAATAATAAATGTGAGTGTTGTTATGAAAGCCAAAAACCATAATTTCTCACATACAATAGAAAAAGATCAGAACATTCAAGGGAACAGATAACATCTCTTATCCCTTCAATAGTGGGAAATTAGATACACTAAATGCCCGTGTAATCCTGTGTTGTACAGCATGGGGCACAAAACAACAGAGTGAAAAATACAATCTTTTTCTATAAGCGTGAATTAGGGAAAACTCAGTCCTGGGGATTTGACTTAATCCTGAACCCATAACAAAAACATATCAGATTGGTAGACTTTTCTCTGTCAGAATCCACTTCCCATTAACTGCCTTCCCTGATGCTCCCAAATTCCTCAGCTTTACCAGCTATCTCTCCTTTCTTACTCTCCCCAGTACTCAAGACCTTAGCAGAAAAAACACCTTCGGCGTCTCCCCCTGCTTCACCCCACTCATCCAGTCCTTTAAATCTTTTTTTTTTCTTTTTCTTTTCTTTTTTTTTTTCTTTTTCTTTTTTTTTTTTTTTTTCCACATTTTTGAGGTATACTTAGTTTTTCTGTCCCTACAATCCAGTCTTCTCTCTGGGCCCTCATTCATATATTAAAAAATCAAACATAATTCACTTTGGACTTCTCAGGGCAAACTTAAGAGTATACTTCAACCCTTGAAAATAAGAGTATATTCTTAGCCTTTTAGCTGATTTTTTTTAACTAGAATATCTGTCCTCTCTTCTACAATATATAAAATTTAAGAATACTTTTTCCCACATTTGAATATTAATTTGAATAGTAATGTGCCTTCCACTTGCTTGAAATCCGTCTTACCTTTTGACTTATCGTTTATTCCAACCTCAAAACTTCAACTGCTTACTTGCTTAATTTTTCCCCCATATCATTTTTCAAGTACTATGTATGTTGTCTGCATAATATTTATAGGTCTTTCTTTGGTCTAACGCCTGGGTAAAAATTACTTCAATAACAGTGCCTACAAGAAATGAATTTAATATTAAAGCAGTTATAGCTGTGCTTATCTTATCTTATCTTAAAAAAAAAAAAAAGAGAGTGAAGGCCAAGTTTTCAAGACCATGAGGACACACCTCCCTGAAAGCTCATCTGCTTATTGTTTTTCTCCATTCTAAGAACTTGTGTTCTTTCAGCTAACTCCTATTAAATATTTTTAAATGTGCATGTGATTGACATGATCTGATATGTGAGTTTACTTACTACAAAGTAATGTACCCCACAAAACTACTACAGGTAATTTTTTAAAGTGACATTGACAAGGTGCCACAATAACAAGATTGTGTAGCTTTGCTGGAATCTTCTCTCTCTTATTGCTGTTGTTGCTGCTGCTGCTTGTTGTTTGTTGTTGTTGTGAGGGAAGAGAAATAAGTATGGAGAGGTAGAAGGTGCTGCTTATTTTAAATTGGTGTTTACAATATATTAAATTTCAGTGAAATTTAGACCAGGAGATGTTTTGTTTTTTTTTTTTAAATAACATAATATGTTTATTTTTTCATTCCAGTCTGATAAGACAAATTTTCATGTCATTCAGAATTGCACAGCTGTTTGTGTTCAAAAACTGTCATAAGTTTGTACCAACATACCTTGAAATGGATGAACCCAAACTCTGTCTTGGAATGGAATTACTTAAAATAGATTTAACTTGATATGTTCTAGAGGTTAAACCTTTCTAAATGACAGGTAGCAATCCAGTTTTATCAACTGATTTCCTATTCCATTTTCACAAGAAAAGATTAGGGAAAAAAAAAAAAGTCCCAATGTAATCTTACTGATGTTCAAATACTTTCAATTATTGCTAGTGCCAGTCCTGTATTCCTGCAAGGTAAAGAAGGAACAGCAATAAGTGAGTGAAGACGAACACAAGCAGTTGGTTAAACTGTTTACAAATACCTTCTTCAAAGCCTCTCCAAGTGCCAGGCTTCCCATGACCACTTTTTTGACTCTGAATTTTGTGGTTTTCTAACCTGGAGAGATGGACCTTACTGTCAAAATCCTGAACATTTGTCTTTAGTGTAATTTCTTCACCTTTTTATATTTTTTTTAATTACTTCACTGACATGCTTTTCATGAGTTCTGGTGACATTTCATAAGCTACTAAAATAAAATTTGAAATGTCTTAATTTAACTTTCATTGTGCATTTTGGATATATTTCTTACCCGGTAATATAAGTTTTCTAAAGGTATCCAGTCTTGTCATGTCAACAGGTTGCCTCCAAAGTCAGTGGATTCATCCCATCTATCTTAGACACCTACAACAAGGCTAGCTTAAGCACCCTTTGGAGGTACAAAGTTACAACTGGTATGGTATGAAAAATGTGAAATAATAGAAAACACAGAAAAAATACATCAAAAGTAATGTTTTCAAAATATATGTTAGAACTCTAAAGTAAGAGAGGTCTTTATCAGAATCAAAATATTTTCAAAGAATCTAACTCAAATTAAAAATCATAAACAAAAAAATTGAAATATAAATTGTTTAATCACAATGTTTCAATTTTTGTCCAGTTTAAGGATATGGATAAAAAAAAATTCATCTAAGAGAGCACATGTCACTAAAGAGCTAGGAATAGCTTCTGCTTGCCCAAAGTTGTAGAGTTTTAAAGACTTTTGTTCTCTTCTGATATTTTCTCTAAAGTGATGATTATTTTTATTCTCTGGCAACAGAACTAAATACAAAGATGGGAATGGCAGAGAGAATTTGTTTATGAATTCAACTAATGAGATGTAAAGTATGCGATGTGAATGGAAATTTTTTCTGTATCTCCTTGCATTGTTGTAAAATTGCTGACAAAATCATTATAATCTTGAAACTGAATGAAAGCACGGCATAAGCAGTTCAGCTTCCTCAAATCTTGCAGTTTCTGTACAGATATGATCAAAAAATATAATGTATTTTTATTTTATTCACAAACATTTTCTCCTTTTGATTTTTTCCCTAGCCTCTACCTCCTAAGTAGGCTTTTGTTGTTAGTGTCTCTAAAGCAGTTTGCTAATATGGAATTCCAATAGCTCAAATAACTGTCTGTTTCCATTTCATTTTGATTGATTTAATGGATGATCTAAAGAAATAATTTTCTGTGTATGCCATAGTATTAAGGTGAAGACAAAGGCACTATTCAACTTTCATAAAATCAGTTGATGTGCCAGATGTAAAATCGATTAACTCTGGTGAAGCATAGTCTAGTATTTTAGCAACTGCACTATCAAAATTGCTTGATACAGTTTTCCTTCCCAGCAAGATGAGCCTGGCCAATGTTTCTGTTTCAACAAAGTGTTAATAATAAAGTTATAAAACTCAAATGATGAGGGAATCCCCAGAAGTTTGGAGTTCAGACAAATGTTTGAAGGGTCAGATGCTTACTGCTCTTCTCCAGTTTAAAGAATTCTTGCTTGGATTAATAGCTCACCATTTCCACATGGCTTAAATTTCCATGAAGTTTCTTCATTGTTCACCTTTTGTGTTATTTTCTGTTCTTTAAAAATTTGAGGGTGGAAAATCCCATGCTAGGATCATACCTCTCAAAATCAGTGTATAAAAATCCTAGTACTTTGATTGCATTCTGTCATTCTTTCATACTCTTTAAGGAAACGGTTATTGCTTGCTGCATTATTAAATTGACTTTTTTGTGGTTCAAGTTTATTGCAAGTATTTCTATTAGAAGGAAGATGACACTGAATCCAGCACAGCAACATTTTCTGAACTACAAATTGTTTCATTTGATCATAATTTTCTTATCTGTAAAATGTCTGGATTTGAAATATTTTGAAAGAATATCAGTAATAACAGTCATCATCTCCTCCTACTTGCATGTTCATACTGTGAGATTACCTAGTATGTTTTATATATAAAATGTATGATTTTCAAGCCCTAGTTCAATATGTGTCTAACCTGAAGGCTGTGAATTTTCCTAACAAAGATAATAGAGGGCATTAATGTTTGTGTTCTTAAAGATGAGTACCTTCATGGACCCTTCCTTGAACTTTACTCCCACTGAAATCATGTTATTGATTTTGGGGAGAGCAAAAGCAGGTTTATTAGCTGGGAGCGCCACAGTGGAAACAAATGTACTTGCTTGTGCTAAAATAAGCAGAAAGTGAAAATGTTTGCAGATCTGTAACACTTCTTGTAGATAAGTCTTTAGAAAGTTGATTGGCAGTGATAGAATTACTGAGTTTGCTTTTCTTTTATGAAGGAGAGCAGGCTTCTGGACAGAAAAGCATGAATTATGTCCAGGATTTTCCCCTTCTATGGTACACATTGCAAATACCGTTGACACCCAGAAAAAGATTGTCTGCATTGCCTGTTTTCTCCATATTAATTAAGATAGACAACAAAACAAATTTTATAGCTCTCTCTTTGGGAAATAAGGCAAATGACCCTCCTCTAAACTTTTACACAAGAAAACGTATTGTGCTTTTAAGCATGTGTAAAGATACTAGGATGAAATTCTTAAAAAATTAATGTGAACATGTTTAACGGAAGGCAGCTTATATATTTTCTTGTAAAATACTAAAGTTTGTTTTTCCTAATAGCAGTCTGCATTATGTCATAAGAGAAGCAGAAGCCATTTAAAAAAAAAAAAAAAATGAGGTATTTCTGGAGGGTTCTTTGGGAATTTTAGTCAACAGATCCATGAAGAAAATATTCTCATCAGCCTGCAAGTCTCACAGAGATGCAAGAAACATTCCTTTCTGGAAAATAATAATTCCTCCTTTTTTATTTAAAATTAGAAGAGAGAGATCCACCGACAATGCTGAGTTATCTTGTACCAAGATCTTTTACAAAACCGCAACTTAAACTTGTATGTGACCATTTGTCCTTTCTATATTTAGACAAATAGCCACTAGACAAATTGAAATTTCACCTGGCATACCTTGTTCTTCCTTATCATTCTGGTTGCAATGAGAAATACTTTCTTCAGTCCGAGAAATACTTTATTTATTCCAATAAATATTTCCCAATGATTTTTTTTTCAAAATTAGCAACTTTTTGTGCACAATGTGTTTGATAGTTTAAAACTGATAAAACTTTTGTTATTTTTTTTCTCAATGCCTGCACTCAGCAGATACTGCTGTGATATGAGATCATTATACTATGGTTCTTAAGGATAATTCGGAATACAAAACACTCCAAAAAGTCAGACCACACTTTTTAATTACTTTTTTTTTTACTGAAAAAAAAGAAGTCTTACTGTTGAATTTGGAATCTGTATAAACAGGTGAATCTTTACGCTCTGCAAAATGATGGTGAATCACCTTACAGATATCTTCCAGCAATTTAGGAGTCCTTACATACAGAAATAGACTTCTCATTTACTTCAGTGGGACCACAAGAGACCAGCCAGCTTTTGCAATTTTACTGCAAATTTTGTTTTAGAAATGAAACTGTGTCTCTGCCCATGGCAACGGAGTTGGTCTAGATGATCTTAAGAAGTCCTTTCCAATCTAAACCATTATATGATTCTACATGTATTAATGTATGTATATTTTTATTGCTAATGTTTTGCTAATAGCTAATCTATCTGCTTTAGAATTGCTATGGAGTTGGTATATGAAAAAAATCTAGAGTTGTCACAAACATGTAAATTTAGTCTCCATACAGTCTTGCTATTTGTGTGTTGATTGTATAGAGATTATTTAACAGGTTATAATTATTGATTGTATTAGAATTCCTCATTTCTAACACAAAATCTGGTGTTCAGAATGTCTCAATACTTTATTAAAATGTACTATGGTGTGAAAATATTTCAGTTTTCAGTGTTATATGTCATAATTCCATGGTGAGCCAAGTAAAATTATATGTTTTAGTATGCTTCATTTATTGAATTGAGAAATTATCCAGATAATAAGAAATGGTGCCTTTAATGTGGTAGTCAATAATAACATCAAAAGTTGTATTGATTTTTCTTGAACAATCAGCTGCAGCTTCTACATATTTCTCCTACTAATAAAACTGTTCCACTGTGTACAAAACGAAAGAAGCAGTTCATTTATTTTTTTCCTGTGTAATATTGATGTATGCTAAAAATAGAATAGAGCTACACCTACAAGTGAATCAATTTTTCAGACTAAATCTTAATTAAAGAGTGTGTGGACACGAGTTCTGTGTGCTGCTGTCATGCATACTTCTTCATCAGAAGAGCTTAGACATAGAACTGTTATGTATCTATACACATTTATATTTTCTTTTAATATATCAACATTTTTTCTCTTTTTTTCTCTTTCAGGATAGGCAAATCAAAATGACACAGTATCATTAAAACTACTTGGGAGGATGGAGGGATTTTGCATTTTTTGAAGAATGACAAGAAATAGGGAAATAACCTGAATGTATGCAAGGCTTAAATGTTGTCAGATATTCATCATATTTATATGCTTTGCCTACCTCTCTGCTCATGGTGATTTAATACTACATTAAAGTAGAACCTGGGAGGACATCATAAACAGCTCTTGTTTAAAGGGCATTGTGAAGGAGAGCCTTTAATCTGATTGATGAAATAAATGGAAAGTAATCTATCCTCTATTCAACAGCTTGTTGATGATATGAAAGAATTCCTACTCAAGCAAGCAAAGCTTTAAAGAGAAAGACCTCTTTCATCCTGTCAGCCTCTCATTTTTAGAAAAAGTTAAGTTTTTCATCATGGTTCAGGGGAGTTCTTGTAAAACGTTCATTGAAAATTTAAGAGCAATTACAGTGTCAGACAGCTAGAAAAATTGCTTTTACTGAGTGAGAGTTCTCTGACAGATGCATTGTGGGAGAATTGATTCTTTCTAAGGGATAAGTGAATTGTCATTGTTAGTCTCTTCTCATGACATCTAGCTAGATGTCATCTGCTTTGTAACAGAAGATTTGAATCAGACAACTGTACTCAACACTAGACAGTGTCTAGATTAGTGCAGCAAAGAAATAAGCCTGTACTCTGCATGACATCAACCGAGCTTTTAAAGATTATGGATGAGCAAGGGTTTGAGAAAAAAAGTTTGAAAAATCAAAAACAAAGCTTTATAGCCACTTCAGAAAGCCTGGATGTTTAACCTGTAAGGAAGTCTGTCAAATCCTTGAGGAAACCACATAGAGAAAGATCAATAGAATACCTACTGGCTCCATTAGCTTGATGTAAAAAGGGGAAGAGGGAAACCAGCTCTTCCTCAAGAGAAGCTACATTATTCCAGGGATTAAGCGGGATCAGTTCTCTTGCAGAAAAGAAGACGAGAAAAAAGAATGAAGATTCTTGGTGGGCCAGAACTGGAGTGAAAGGGCTTGTCAGGTAATCTAACTGATAATAAAGAGAGTAGTTTATTGAATAGGAGGTGTCTCTAATTAGGTGTTCATTAGCATAAGGGTAGGTGCCAATTCTAATCTTGAGTTAGCTGCAGAAAATAGGTTGTCATTCACTCTGTAATCCCTGAAATAACTTCTTCATAGTATATGCTTGCTGAATACACTTCTGACTTTTGTGTGTTTTTCCTGTTTGGATTGCAGAGATACATTCAGTGTGTAAGAATGTCTTTGGCATATTCTTGAAATAGTATCATCAGATTCATTAAGTATTCACAGAATTGAAATGTTATATTGTTTTAATATATATTGTGTGTATGTGGTATAAAAAAGGATGTGTAATTTTAAACACAATAATGTTTCAGTCTGAAATCTTCATTTCATCTTTTGCATCTGATTTGAAGCTAACCTTAGTTAAACAAAAAGAAAATGCAGATAACCATACTTAAATTCACTAGTAAGTATCAAATTATTATGAAAAAATCAGGTTAAATATTCTCCACATCAAGATTAGATCAGTACTTTCTTCATCTGTTCAAATTTCAGTAATATTTTTTGTGGCCAGGCTTTAGTCAACATCAGATTTTTACATAGATTTTTACAACTTATTCTGTGCACTTCATATATTTCAATGAATGTATACAGACTTTAATTTAAATAATGACTATTTCTTTTAGTTGCTCAGGATTTAAACAGTGATGTACTTGTAGTTCATGATATGTTTAATTACTTCATCCTTTAATAGAATAATATTAGCAGTTAAATAACCTTGTGCTCTTTGGATGGATTTTATTTACTGTTAAAGGTTCAGTAGGAATGGCCTTGTCATTTTATACTTGAAATAAAGTTGTTTTTTTCAGCTTTGGGAAGAATAGGCCTCAACTAAACTGTCTTTCCTTTCCTTAACATATTTAGAACATCTTAAGAGTTTACGTGCCATTAAAACATACTTTTGAAGCTGTGGAAATGCAAACTATCAGGACAATGTTTTCAAGAAGTCCCCGACTCTAAAAATCACTGACCTGTGTTAGTTTCAATACCGTTCCTAACTTTTTTTACCATTAAGATTCAGTAAATCTCTTTATCAATGTCTGTAAGGCATTTGAATGAATCAATAACGACGAAAAGCAAGCTGTGATTCTGAAGAGAGCAACACACAAAATGGATACAGCTTCTTAATAGTTTTCCTTTCAGCATCCTAATGTCTTTTATTTTTACCTGAATTAGTGAAATGCACTTAGATACCTTGTTAAAAATGTGTTTTGCTGTGCTCTGATCTATTGAAACATTATATTGCTAAATGTACAGGAGGGCACATTACTCAGAATACCTGAATCTTTGCCAAACTACAAAATATGAGGGTTTTATTTGTGTTTATTAATAATACATTTTTCAAAGTGTTTTATTGAATTTAATTTTTTTCTACAACTGTTAGACCTGTAAATAATATATGTGGGAACAAAACATAGCAAATATTCAAAAAGGGCATGTATTTGTAAGTGATATATAAATCAGCTGTCTTTTTCAGCTTCAATTTTACCTTAAGGAAAACCAGGTGACAATTTCGTTTTGCTATATGTAGTAAATTATGTACAATATTGTAAGTAAACTCATTTACTGATTGACATTAATATGATACAATGTTCAGTAAAGTTAACGGGAATCTCCACTGATTTCACTGCTTTTTGAATGAGTCCAAATCTGAAAACCATATATGGTATTACTTCTAAGCACTGCTTTTTCTTCCTCACTCCAGTTTTGTTGTAGTTGGAAGGAGAGGGGGGTTGTTTTGAGTGTTGGGTTTGGGGTGTTTTTACGAATAATGTTCCGATTTTTGCTGCAAATTTCTAATTCAAAAGAAGGTTGTGACAGGTACAGATTTTCAAATCTGTAAATATAGCAGACTAGAAATGGAGTTTACTTGCTTATAAATTCTGTATTTCAAACACTGTTGTTTTTTTCTATATCTAGACAACCACCTATTTCTTCTAAACCTATTTCCTGTAAAAATGAAGGGTAATATGGCCTGTGAAATAACATCCTTACAAATATAACGCATAGTTTTTGGGAAATTATAGTCAATAAATTATTTCTCTTACTTATTGGTTTTTTTTATTTACTGAAAATTGTAGCTGCAGAGTCTCAACTTCGGGAACATTGCTCAGAGGAAAGGTTTAAGAGGAAGTACTGGTTTGGTTTTTGGGTTTTGGTTTTTTTTTAAAGAGAATTAAAAATCTAATACACATTCTCCAGTTCACGACAGTACATTTTTAATCACTTATTCCTCAGGAGGTTTTTGGTTTCTTATTGATCTTGTTTTGGAGCAGATCTTGATAAGTCACAATAGCCAAAATTTTGATTCATTTTGTCAGACTTTCTTTTCTGACAGGGTTGTAGTAATATTTCTTTACTTCACATAGCAGTTTCACTGCTAATACCTAGATGGACTTAATATTTCCTTCCAGAGTTTGTCGCAGTAATGGTATTTGTTTTCATATATCACTGTGTTATACAATTAGTGAAATTATTTACTCTATATCTATCAAGGAATCATCAAATACTGCAGTAGAAACACTAACCTTTGAAAAGAAGTTACTCTGTGTGTGCATAATTGCTAAGACACAAAAGGAAGTTTATGAAATGGTTAAAGTTGGAATATATGGTTTCATTCTGGTATTTAGCTGCCAAAGTTGAATGTGATGGAAGGCATCTGTGGTTGTGTTTGTGTAAGGTTGTCTTTAGTGGCAGAGTGTATTATCTAGTGTCACTTTATGAAACTTCCAGTGGTCCAGCCTTTTTCTTTTCCAGTATGTGTGTAAGAATTACTTTAATCTTTTTTTCTCTATGAGAAAAGATAAATATTATCTGCTGTATATACCTGATGAAACACTTATCTTTTTGATAATTAATGAACCCATTTTAAGTCCATGTTATGCTATCCATCTTTTGTGGTACTGAAATGGATGACAGTGTGATTATGTATTTGAAAGATAAGTAAATGTGTGTGCTCTTAGATCATCAGGCTTTTAAAATACCAGAAAAGTAGAAGTACAGCAAAACTGGGAGTATTTTTTAATCTTGACTTACAATACAGTGGTTTCTGTGCTTTTATTTATAAATGTACATTTTACTGCACTACATACTTCAGATTTCATGGGGCTCTGCAAATGATTGTATTATTTTATGTTCCATTTATGCCTTTCCCCTGCATATTGACAAAATAATAAATATGCAATATATTGAATATTACATGATCGAACATTGATTTTTATACATACAACATAAAAGTGTTAGGAACCAAAGAATAATGTTATGTTTTACATGAGAATTCTCAATACCAATACACGTCCGTTAAGCTTTTAATTATATTTCAATATTTTTGTCAATATAAACTGTCTTACATAGACACATTTAGAGTGAAAATTGATGGATTTCTCCAAATACCTTTGCCGTTGAAGAAAAGTACATACTTTGAATTTCATTGTTGTAAAAGTATATTTTTAAGAAGTCAAACAGATCCTCTTAAGTGTCTTAAATGGTATAATTTTGGTCACCTGTGTTACAATATGGAATAATGTCCAATTATCTCATTTATCATGGCTTCTGAAGCAGCTTACACCGTAAATTCTGTTTATTAAGGGCAAAATTATATTGTTGGATTCACACATGCTTATCTCTGAAAAGTGACTTACAGACAACACTTTACTCTTTTAGAAGAGAAAAAAAGAATGCAAATGGGGAAAGGTCAGTGGATCTCTGGACACTTGTGTCCTGCATGCTATTTGGTTCTCCTGTACATCACCTATAGACAGCACTTAAAAAGCTGCTGCAGCTTGGAGGCAGTATATCGCTACATGTAGATAGTGAATTTAAACTCAAGTCAATCCAGGGTCATTTCTTTCAGAGTTATGGCTGCATGTGAAATTTCTGGCTCCACATTTCCATTAAAAAAAAAAAAAAAAGTTGTTTTGTTCAAAAATTAGCTAAATCCAACATTAGGGACTAAATTTAATACGGGGGGGGGGGGGGGGGGGGGGAAGTTGACCTACAGCTCTCTAGAAAGTTAAGGAACAATTTTTTAAGGAACAATTTTTTCCTAAGGCTTCTCTATTGACTTTTACTTTCTGATTTTTCTTTCTGCACTTGAGAAAGTGTCAGAACATCATATCTGAAGGTATTTGAGACCTTCTGAATCTAGATTAATTTGTCTTGATTCCTGGTTGCTCATCAGAAAGATAATGCTTCACTACAGATATTTCATGATCACAGGTATTGCTATGTTAATCATGAGAAGGGATAAGTAGGAAACACTTGAAGTTACAATAATCTTAATTTAGATCCACACAATTATGCTGAACAATTATCATAGTCAATTCTAAATAATGTTAGCAAAGAAGGAATGAAACTAAACCTTTGTTGATGAACACAAATTCCTTTCAAATTTTTAACTTCATTTACTTAATTCCTTAGCCCATTAAAAATCAAAGTAGTGGATTATTTAGCTAAGCATTAGACAGAAACACCTGCATGTGCCAGTGGTTGCTTCTTCCCTGAGCTATTAATATGGTATTTGAAATAGAATAGACTATTTATTTCAATTCCATAAGTTAATTTCCAAGAAATCAGACTATGTGAGAAAAGTCAGTTAAACAAATAAAGATTTTGATATGTATGAATGCTAATGGCTATGAAAAAAAAATATAGTTTTTATGAAAATTAGCCAGTATGCCCTTCACTAATTTATGTCAAGTTAGCTGTTCAAGTTGCTGCATGTACGCTGAATTAATGATGTACTTAAAAGGTGAAGTAACCTGACCAGGATTTAACAAAGCCATCAAATCATTTATTTATTTTGTTTCCTCCACCAAACAGGTCTGTTTTGGATAACACACTACAGTCATTAATCATTTCCGTTAGTTCCTATTAGAAATCACTTGTAGAATACACATAGTCTCTGGAGGTAAAGGGTATCTAAATTACAAACGCAAATGGTCGGACTCTGGCGGTTATTTTCCATATATTGTCCACTAACAGAATAACTAGTCCATCTATAGATTGACAAGCACCTTCTTACAGAATCATGTGCACTAATTTGCAAAGTAAGTAACTGCCAAAAATGCAAATTATTCAAATTTCTTAAGCATATTGTGTCTTAAAGGGCCAATATATTGTAACCTTAAATCTCTTGAAGTGCAATCTGTGGCCACCTCCATTGTGCTGTACTATTTTCAAAATACAATTCTGAAATTTTATTACAATGCATAGTCCTCTCACTCTTCTGAAGCAGGAAAATCTTCTTGTCATAGCCGTTTCCCACAGTACTGGAGATCGAAGTTCAGTTATTGACTGTATTACAATCTAGTTACATGATGTCATGCCAGGCATCAGTCTAAGAAAGCTTAGGCCACTAGCCATGATTCAAAACAGTAAACAAACAAAAATTCCTTTGCACGGATTTTGCAAGTAGGAATATATATTCCTGGGTGCTTGTGTTTTACTTACATATAGAGGGTTTGGGCACAGGCTATCTCTTACTATGTACATGTAAGTCATCTAAAACAACAGTTTGCCTTACATACTACTTTTGTGATTATGCAGTTACTCTAAGGTTATATAATATCATAAAAATATATATTAACATGAAAATCTGAAGGAGATTCATGCATCATATAAACACATTTTAAAAACATTCTGAAGTACTGTTCCATGCACAACTTTGTTCACAGACTATAAACCTTTTGCTGACAAAATATTAAAGTCTGTGCTATTCAACTGTGATAAAATGCATTAGAGACATGAGCTATGCATCTGTTTCAAAAAGAAGAATATCTCACGTCATTTATATGTAGAGTGAAAGAAAGTGTCCATAGCAAAGATCAAGATCAGAAACTAGATGATACACTAAACATCTACATAAGGACAATGCCAGAATAAAAGTTTAAAAAAACAGTAGTCCAGTGAGATGCTAGGCTACAGCATTGTGGTGATTAAATAAGGAACTCCTGTTTGGCCATCAGGCACTCTCCTTGGGTGCTTTGGTTACCACTTCGAGTCACATGAAAGTAAATCTTTTGCTGTCTAATGATACACTTGTTGCAATGCTAGGTACAGCCCCAAATTACAAGTGCATATTTCTACCATTTCTAATAAGAAAAAAAAAAAAAAAAAAAAAAAAAGTGGAAAAATTAATAAGTTGGGCTTCCAGGAAAATTAATTACAGTTTTTTAATGAAATAAATAGGGACAGGGCAGAATAGCAACCAGAGGAAAGCATTTTTGCTGCGTATATGATAGCAACTACAGTTTGTTGATATAATCTTTTGAGAAAACAAAACAAAAAGTGTGCATCATTTAAAAAATAAAACAAACAAACAAAAATAAACACACACACAAATTAAAGCTTCACTTAGTAGTTTTGACCTTATTGGAAACTTTGTGTGTTTATCTATGATTACAAATAGTCTCCTGCTTGGCAGAGACCTTTCTGAATACCAGAAAGTTCCTATCCCTGTTCCAGTTAAAATTGTAAATTTCTTTCAAAAGCCTGTATAGAAGTACCTTAATTTCCATTTTAGTTCACTTGTCAAAAGCAAAGAGAGCGTTGCCATTGTTGTACTTCTAGGATGTGAGGTGACACATCTGACAAGCAGAAATAGATTGGAAGTAAGTCCATTAATATATCTAAAATCATTTTGTAAGTGATCATTTTTAATATACACGAGGGAGTTACACCTACACATCCAGGAAAGAATATACTCGCTTTGAATGTGGTTCATGTCCCCCTCTACTGCATATTATTAAGTCCTTTCTGGTTTAAATAATTTTTCCTGCAACTTTTTCTGCATGCTTGGGATATTTTAAAGCCCAGTCCAGCAAAGACTTTTGAACAATACCACTTATCCTTGGAGAAAAATTGTGTTTAAAAATAACATAATATCTGACACTTAACTCTGCTATAGTACAGTCTAGTAGATTATTCTCTGGTCCAAAAGTCATGAATTCTCAACAAAAATCTAGTGGAGAAAATCCTGTTCCATGCCTCCTCTGATATGTAACTTTGATCTAGTCACTTCATCCCTTCTCTATTCTATTTAGACTATAAGCTTTTGGGGAAAGAGATTGTCTCTGACTGTGAGTTTTACAAGGGTATCTGTAGCAGTGCTATAATAGGAATTACAGCTTCATTTGAACATAACACTATAATAACAATAATAAATAAGAATAGCCTGAATAAAAAATAATTTGAATAAGCCCTGAACCCAAAAAGAATAAAATCACCTACCTTTAGAGGTCCATAGCTTTGCATTGGCAGTGAACCCATATTAACACATCCTGTCTCATGGTAATGAGTGAAAAGTAAGAGATGGAATTTGTCCATATCCATTTAACAGAAATGTGAAGACAAATGTGGCTTCACACAAAATTGCTGCACTTCTATATAGAACAGCTTCCTTTGCTATATAAAATCCTGCAGCTAAGAATTCATTAATCTATATTCTGCATTTTAAATGGGCTTTGTATTGATTTTTATTGCTGTTGGAAAAAAGCATTTGTAGAAGAGCAGGTTAAAGAAAGATAAATGTGGTATGAGCAGGACTATTAAACATGGTGAAAATATCCTGATCTGTCTGTTACCATCCCTAGTAAAAATGACAGCATTGTCTCCCTAGAAGTTCTTGCCCAGCTCCTTTATGAAAGTGTTTGTGCTAACTTCTCTTGTTGACCCTGGAAATTTAGTACATGCATTAATGGGTCCTCATTCAAAGAAATTACTCTCAAAAGCTTTACTTTCTGACTCCTCTATACCTTGCCTTTGTTGCCCTTTTATTTCTTTTTCTACTGTCCAAAAGGCTTTGATGTCCTCTTGCTATTGTTGCATATTAAATATAGGTTAAAAAATAATTAATTTAACTATGTCAATTACTGAGAAAAAGGAAATGCCAGAATTTTCTGTAAAACCTTTGGTTAACCTCTTAGTATACTTGCATAACAGTGCAGTTCTTAGTTTCATTATCACATCTTAATTTTTTCTTAAGAAATGTAAAACTGTTTGCTGTGCAACATTGACAAGCCTCAGTAAATGAAAACCTGGTCAGTATTTTGTTTTATCCTTATTGCTTATATATGATCCTAAGAAATACTTCCAGTGTTCACATTCTGGTTTTAAGATAGAGTTTTTTAAACTGAAAATGTCTGGAGGTCATCTGGTCCACCCACCCTGATCAAGAAGGGTCTCCTAGAGATGGGTACCCAGGACTGTGTCCAGCTATCTTTTGGATGCCTCCATGGATGGAGACTCCACAAACTCCTTGGGCAACCTGTTTCCATGCCCAGTCATCCTCACAGTAAAAAAGTGTTTCCTGATGCTCAGAGGGAACCACCTTGTGTTTCATTCTGCACCTTTTGCCCCTTGTCCTGTTACTGGACATCCATGGAAAGAGCCTGGCTCCATCATCTTTGCACCATCCTTTCAGTTGTTCATACACATCAATGAGATCCATCCTGAGCCTCCTCTTCTACAGGCTAACCAGCCCCAGTTCTCTCAGCCTTTCCTGATAGAAAAAGTACTCCAGTGCCTTAATCATCTTTGTGGCCCTTTTCTGGCCTTTCTCCATCATGTCCAGGCCTCGTGCTGAGAAGCCCAGAACTGAACACACCAAACTTCATCATGCAGTATATGAGTCTTCATACAGGCAATGAAAGAATGTGTGCAACATTTTTTCAAGGTTTTATGAACAGCTACTTTAAATTCAATTCTAGCTAACAGGCAGGACCTGGATGAGCATTTGAAGACCGAAGGCAATTTGGTTGAAGTAAATAATAAAGTTCAGAACTTTAAAAAGATTAAAAAAAAAAAAAAAAAGAGAGAGAGAAAAAAATGTGAAAAGTAAAAGCAATAGAATAAGAAAATTAACTTGATGAAATATAGTTCATCAATAGGCAAGTTCTCATGGAAACTGGGCTTTAAAACACTGAATCTATATTAAAAATTATCTATGAGGAAATTATGTTCACATACAAGAAGAATAAGAAGCACAATAAAAAAATCATTGTGGTTATATCAACAGATTCTAAAAATCAAAACAGAGTAGTCACAATCATGGGAAATGAAACATAGAGCTAGAGTAATTGTTAGGAAGTGGTTCACAGAAAAATGTTTATAAAACCAGAATGATTAAGAAGCAAAAGGGATTGTAAGTGACAAAGAATAAAAATGATAGGGAGAAAAGATTGTAGAAACACTACGGTGGAAGAAGATTATGAAGGAAATTTAGATGCAATTGTATCTCACATGATACTTTATTGATAAAGTGTCTAAATAAGATACTTCAACTTCTGCTGTGTGTCTATTAATAAACCTCAGATTATATAGATATGGCTAAAGCATGTTATATAATTTATATCTAAAGTGACCTGAGTGCACTTTAAATAAAGGACCAGTAGGAAAAGAAGAAAGAAAAAAAAAAGTGTGTTTCCTCTAGGTATAATCAGTCAGTAAGGTCAAATAAAGTTTACTCTGGAATTTGTAAACAACTAACCAGCACTGTCCCAGTATTATTAATTACTGTCTTCCAGGATGCCAGATTTGATTTCAAAGAACAGAGAAGGAACCTGTCAAAATAATGGTCCAAGAGAGGCCATGTTGAGGTCTGCATGGCCAAATAGCTGAGTCTAATCATTACTTTCATTAAGAATTTAAAAGATGTAGTAGAAAAACAGAAAGAGATAGGCAGTTTACTGGAAAATATTAGAATTCAGAAAATCTCAGCTGAGTATAGAAGTTTTTAAAATATACAAGATAAGACAAAGCAAAGATACTATAGCTGGTAAGTTAAATACATACACAAAAACTAAGAGTTAGTTCTTCAGCACTATCAGAGAAAAAGGATCTGAAGACCACAGGAGAACAAAAGACTCATGTTGGTCTATACTGTGATGGCACTTAAAAAAAAAAAAAAAATATATATATATATATATGTATATATATATATATATATATATATGTATTCTTAGCACAATTACCAAAGTGCTCAGTTAGTGCTGCTAACTCATCTTCGGCAGTATCTTATCCATTTTAAGAAGGTTGTATATGAAAAGGGGTTCAGAAAACAATGGTAATAATAAAGCAGCAAAATAATGAATGATAAAATTTTGCAGAATTCTGAGCAGAAAGAGTGAAAGATCAATACATTAATGCCATTTTCCCTTTCTTTTGCTAGGGCTGTTTTCAATTACAATAATTGTAATCCTTCCGTAAATTGTTGCAGTCTTGGCCTGCTCTAGGCATTTAGGGAAATGGGGAAAAGGTTGGTATCTATAAAAAGTGGTTGATACTGAAAAAAAAAAAAAAAATCTTTTAGACAAGACCAAGGATTTGACCCCAAAGGTTGCATTTTTTGGAAAGTGATGAGAAAACAGGGAGTTTTAGTAAAACTGTTCTAGAGCTCTAAGTATAGCAGGTGTTACTAGATAGCTGCCAAAATAAAGTATTTTATATATCTCAGAATGTAATTTGTGTTTTTAACTGCTCTTAAACTTTCTTCCAAAGAATTTTAATAATCTTATTCAATGTTTCTAAACCAGACAGCATAACTTACAAAAGCATGTTCCCCTTCAGTCTTTAAGTGCCCATCTTTTCTTTGTAATTTATTTAATCCACCACTTAAAGTAGCTCATAATCCTTTAAGTCTATTAAATTTGAAAAGATCCATCTGAAAATAATCTTATCTTTCTCTCAAACTCTGTCTCCTAGCAAATGCCATCAATGTACACCACATTCTTTCTCACAATTTTTGTATATATAAAAACAAAATAATTTGAATTGCAAGACACTAAACTTTGGTTCATTTTCCGTTGAATGAAATTCCACTTCCATCCAAAACCAAGTGTTTCTTTTAACCTATCAAAGTATCTCTCCTTTTATGCTTTGTTAATGCCTATCATAGATTATACTTTTGACAATAAATCAAAATTTTCCTAGAATTTAAGACAGTCTTCTTCTTTACCTCTTAGCTATGTATTATTGAGAAAAAACTTTTTGTGGTTTCACAAAGATTGTCCCTGACCAAGATCAACGTTTCAAGTGGTATTCTGTTCTACAGATAGCAGGCAAGCCAGAAAAAGCAAACAATGCCAATTTCTCTTGGCTTTCACCCCAAACAGAGTTCCAGATTGTTCAAACTGAGAGAACCAGTCCGGAGCCAAGACTTGTACTCTGCATGCTCTGCCCCTCAGAGTGACATTGGCTGGATGATTCTTCCTTTGAAAATACAATGTCATAGAAACAGAAACACTGCACAAAATTCAGCCAGTTTCCCACGGACATTCGGAAAAGTTAAGAGAAAAATTAGAAAGCAACTACTACCCACTGTGATGAAAAAATCCATTTTGATATTTTAGGAATGAAATGTTTTTAACTGTTTCTTTGAATCAAATGTCAAGGGAGGGCTAGTTTGAAGACAAAGGGTGAGGTTAAATGGCTGTTACATGCTAGAAGTTATTAACATTTAAAATATTTTACCAAAAGTGTTGAAATCAGGCATTTTAATTTTGTAGCAATGAAATGTATCACTCTTAAAACATTTTTCCCAAGGTTTTCCTTAATGGAAAAGTGCAAAATGTTATGGTTGTCTTCTTCTGAGGTAAAGTAGTTTTTGCACATTTCTAAATCCTTAGTGAAAGACTAGAAATATTAAAAAATTAGTTGAGACACAAAAACCATGGAAAGTGAAGACAGTGCTATATAAACAGTTGTTTGCCAATGACTGTCACCACAGTAGTGTTAGAATAACTTCATTCATAAAAATCAGCACTCCTTTGAATTAAAACAAGCAAAGAATTGTTGAAAAACAAGTAACAGAGAACTGAGATGTCAAAACCATACAGGATTTGCACACAGTCTTATATGGAATTCGTGGCAGTTCTGAAATCCTTTTATCCAGTTACACCATTTTGCCTCACTTTACACAGCTCAAGAGAGTATTAACTGTTTTTTCTGATACTCCTATGTGTAGCATAAATACTATAAATATTATTATTTTGTTAGTTTCCACATGGAAGGAGTACAATAATGTATATCTATATAATTCTCTTGTTTTGGAGATTACACTAACTCAACCAAACAACAGGCATTTGTCGTTAAGTGTGAAAGTGAGTAAATGTAAACAGTTCAAGGTTTAATCAAATAACTTGTAAACAAACAGAAAAAAAATATTTACATTATTTCATAGATAAATTCTCAAGGATTACCTGAAAAATACCTGCTATACAACCTGATCCAGGGACTAACTGAAATAAATCTATTTGTTTCAAGAGAGTTTGAATCCATTAGGAAATCAGAAGGGAAGGGAATGGAAATTTCTTTCCCTAGTGATATCACCCTTCATATCAGGGAAGTCTCCTAACCATGGGAAATTTTGCTATTGATTTTCTGTGCACTTAGGACTTCATATATGTTGAGTATTAGCTTGGATTTTCAGGTGCTGTAAAACATTGGAGTCACCATCTGAGTATATAGCCCATTATATGTTATTGCCTGAAGGGCTTTCTAGTATAAATACATGACATCCTTTCCAATTCAAACCGTCCTTTGATTCTATGAGATACAAATACTATCAAGGTAGCATTTTTAATATGTTGGATTTCAATAATTAATGAGCCTTAGTATGCAAATGACCTTTTTTATAAACTCTCGTTTATGCATAAACCGATGTAGTATGTATTTATATGTATCATTATGTGTATGATTCAGAAAGGGAAGGTCTTTCTTTTTTTTTTTTTACAATCTTTCAGTCTTTAAACCCAAAGCACGTTTCGTTGCTGAACATCTTAAGAGCCTTTGAAAAATGAAGGTATGCAAAATCTCTATAAACTGGACCCCAATTAATCAATAATTTTGAGATTTTCACATGGAAAATTCATACTAAATGGCTGTAAACGACCAGATGTGTAATGCAATTTTCTTAAATGTAACCTTCCTAGCAGGAAGGTTCTCTTTTGCAAGAAGACAGGGCCATAGTCTATTTTTCCTCCCAGAAGGGTACCCTTTACTCTTTGTGCTGCAACACTTCAGCAAAGAGATAATATTGTATATACATGAGTTTAGTTACAGCTCCAGGCCTGAAAGATTTATTTTAAATATCAATGCCCAAAGTTAAACATCTTGATAAGCATTTAGCTACAAATCTTCCATTAAAACATATCCACTAAAATGGTCTGAAAATCTCAAACTTAATTCTGTAGACAGCCCTCTAATTACGTTCTCCTTTTACCTGCAGTCTATTTGAATTCTAAAATGGTGTTACATCCACAAAGAGCAGACCTTTTCCTCTCAGGCTGGTGCTGAGAATGGAACATAGGCAAAATCTTGTTATTTGAATATAACTTTACAACCGAAAACATGCCTCTTCAACACTGACAAATCTAAAGGCACTCCAGGCTGTCACTGACCAACATTTTGACACTGCCTTCTCAGACACTAACTTCTCTGTAGATTCAGAGTGTAGCATTATTTGGATTCTGTAGACAGAGAACAGTTATGTTAGTCCTTAATTTCCAAACACTTATTGAAAAATTGAGACAGCTCCATTGGACTTAGGTCAAGATATACATGTATTTAATATACAAATGTATACATATATTAAGATATACATGTGCATTTAAAATATGTGTGGATTTTTGATAGGAAGAAATACATTATTGTAATCAATGAGTAAATCCTGTTAAATGATTATGTTATTCAAGGGATAAATTACTGTGTGAACTTATTTTAAAGTAAGGTTCCTTTTTTAATCTGGATTATTGAAGTCCATGTAACAAAATTCTCAGTCTATATTTCATCATTCAGAAGTGGGAAGTTTTAGAGGTAAAATTTCTCACACTAATATATTCTATGAGGATATTAATGGGTTGCAATATCTCACAAACCCAAAGTTTTACTAAACTATGTATTTAACTCTATTTGTAGTAAAATCTCTACTTAGACGTTCATTTCTATATGCTTATGGTTATTAGGTGTGCTCCTCTGCAAGGGAACTTGGAAACAGGAATATATATATGTATACATTTTCTTTGTTAGATCAATCATTTGTGCTGTGGATGGTAGTGTATACTCTGTATTGATACAGGGAATTAACAATTAATTAATTAATACTTAAAGACACTTAGAGAATGGCTGACGTCATTGCTGGACCACTCTCCATCATCTTTGCCAAGTCTTTGGAGACGGGAGAGGTGCCTGAGGACTGGAGGAAAGCTAACGTCACCCCAGTCTTGAAAAAGGGCAAGAAGGAAGACCCGGGTAATTATACACTGGTCAGCCTCACCTCCATCCCTGGGAATGTAATGGAACGACTTATCCATGGTGCCGTCTCAAGGCATATCAATTATAAGAGGGTCATTAGGGGCAGTCAACATGGCTTCACCAAGGGGAAGTCGTGCTTGACCAACCTCATCGCCTTTTATGAAGATATGACGAGGTGGATAGATGATGGCAGGGCGGTGGATGTGGTCTACCTTGACTTCAGTAAAGCACTTGACACAGTCTCCCACAGCATTCTCATAGCTAAACTGAGGAACTGTGGTCTGGATGATCGGGTAGTGAGGTAGACTGCGAAGTGGCTGAAGGAAAGAAGCCAGAGAGTTGTGGGGCAGAGACCAGTTGGAGGCCTGTATCTAGTGGAGTGCCTCAAGGGTCAGTGCTGGGATCAGTACTGTTCAATATATTCATCAATGACTTGGATGAGGGAATAGAGTGTACTATCAGCAAGTTTGCTGATGACACCAAGCTGGGAGGAGTGGCTGACACGCCAGAAGGCTGTGCTGCCATCCAGCGAGACCTGGACAGGCTGGAGAGTTGGGTGGGGAAAAATTTAATGAAATATAACAAGGGCAAATGTAGAGTATTGCATATGGGCAGGAACAACCCAAGGTTCCAGTATAAGTTTGGGAGTGATCCATTAGAGAGCAGTGTAGGGATGAGGCACCATGAGCCAGCACTCTGCCCTTGTGGCCAAGAGGGCAAATGGCATCCTGGCGTGTATTAGAAGGGAGGTGGTTAGTAGGTTGAGAGAGGTTCTCCTTCCTCTCTACTCTGCCCTGGTGAGACCACACCTGGAATATTGTGTCCAGTTCTGGGACACTCCGTTCAAGAAGGACAGGGAATTGCTGGAGAGGGTCCAGTGTAGGGAAACCAAGATGCTGAAGGAGTGGAGCACCTCCCTTATGAGGAAAGGCTGAGGGAGCTGGGTCTCTTTAGTTTGGAGGAGACTGAGGGGTGACCTCATTAATGTTTACAAATATGCAAAGGGTGAGTGTCACGAGGATGGAGCCAGGCTCTTCTTGGTGACAAACAATGGTAGGACAAGGGGTAATGAGTTTAAGCTGGAACATAAGAGGTTCCACTTAAACTTGAGAAGAAACTTCTACTCAGTGAGGGTAACAGAACACTGGAACAGGCTGCCCAGGGAGGTTGTGGAGTCTCCTACTCTGGAGACATTCAAAACCCGCCTGGACACATTCCTGTGTAGCCTCATCTAGGTGTTCCTGCTCTGGCAGGGGGATTGGACTAGATGATCTTTCGAGGTCCCTTCCAATCCCTAGCATTCTATGATTCTATGATCCTGTGATTAGAGAACTAACCCTTACCTCACATCACTAGACTTATATAGCCAACAGAGAGCTAACCCTTTAACCCACATCACTATTGCCTAGCCTTGCTTAGCTTTGTGCAACTTATTGTACAAGAAATAGGAGTTCGCTGACGTCTTGCGAAGATAATAATCCTTGGGTGCATCCTTGGTGCATCCTTGGGTGAACTAGATACCAGAAACTTGGGCACAGGACAGGAGATATGCCAGTTTTAATCACCTCAGCAGTCTGAGTCCTAACCAACTCATCACACTGGACCAAAGATGACCGTGTACAGAGAAGAGGACCCGGGTTCACGATCACTGCGCAGCTGCAACCAGGAGGAGCCAGAGGTGGAGACTATGGAAGTGGTCTCCTGAACTCATTGTAAGAAGAACTGCCTTCTCGGGGACGGGTTATGAATATGTATAGGTGTTCCTAGAACTTTCATGAATATGTAATACTTTACTGCATTTAACCAAGCTCACAGCTATCGTAAATTTACACACGTATTAAGTGGAATGATTCCCCGTGTGTCTGGCGCCGTAAATAAATAAATACATACCTTCTTTACAATCTCAAGAGTTGTAAGGTCATTTCCACACCTCAGTATTACTAAGAATGGGCTGCTTTAAGTAGTATTATCAATGTACATGTGTGATTCTTGGTGATTTACAAAGTTTTATCACTGTATCATAAGGAAAATAAGAGTTAATGGTGTCTAACCTGACATAAAGATGCCTAAGTTTATTGAACAAGCTAATGGAGAGGAGGGAAAAACTCAAGAGGGGGCAATAAATGAACAAGTCCTTCCCCATATCCTGCAACATCTCAGTGTCATGAAGAATGCAGAATCAAATCTTTATGGGAAATGGAAACTAGAAGCTGAAATGCTAAGTTAAGTGAGGGTAAACAGGTTATTCAAAATGATTTGTCACTCAGATTTGTACTTCTCCAAGTTGGTTTCTTTTGGTACTGTAGACATCCACAAGATGTCTCAGAGATGTGATGTTCAGGGGTGCCTCTCTCCTTTGCCTGTAGAAGTTGCTGGGAGAAACAGTGGATATAAAAGTGTGGGCGGTAAATGGCTGAGAGATTTGTTGTAGGGCATCTGTTGAATGTGTCTTGTCTGTGCTGGGTGAGGAGAGCCATATTTTTCCTTTCTTTTGCATAGAAAAAAAAGTGCATACCTCAAAGAATTTGTTTCCCATCCAGAAGTCTATGTGGGGAAGTGGTTTTGTATGAAGCCCTGGTTTCACAAAAGTTAGCAATGTAAGTCTCCCAGACTTCAGCAACCAGGGTTAAAATACTGTTATCCTTCGCTGGCACAGAACTATTTGCTATTTATTTTTATGTGTACATTTCTCAGTTCTCTTCTTCACAATGTTCTTGAGTCTCAAGACCTTCAGGTGTACTTAATTTGAATTGTCAAACAGCATCAGGGCAAGAAATAATCCCCCACTCAAAAAAAAAAGTTACAGGTGCAATGAGCATCTTGTTTTTTTCTGATGTATATAAATACCTTGTCCAAATGTCCCCTGTTCTGCAGAAATAGCCTTTCAATGACAGAATGCACTTGGAAAGCCATGCAGTAAGTGAACTCATTGTGTGTTTTGGAGAGGAAGGAGAGATCAGCTTTTGGAATCAGAAGGAGTTTTCTATAGTGCAAACTTTATGCTAAGCAAATACACAGCTCTGACAATTTCATAGGGTAGAGGCAACATCACAAGCCATGGGCCTAGGACTCAAATTTGACACTAGAGGGAGAAAGCAGTTTCATTATAATATTTCAGATTATTTGTTCTCATTCTCAAAAATAAACCAAGATTAACGATTAGATGGTTTGAAGACCTTTTATTTATTTATGTGTTTGTTTGTTTATTTTTCCAAAAGAATTTGTTCATTTGTTTTTCCCTCACCTATTCTTGTGCTTGGTGTTCAGCTGAGTTGATCTGGACAGGTGATATTCATCTTCAAATTAAGCAGAAGCTCAGCCAAATCTTTTTTCAATAGCTACAAGAACAGAAAACGGTTACAACCTCGGGCTGCTTTCTATTTTGAGCAGTAATAAAAGCCATGTAGTGTTAGCCAGAGCTGAGCTGCTGCAATTGGAGTTAGTTTTTAGTGTTGCTATATATGCTTCATTGGGAAAAGCTGGGAGTCTCAGGATGGGAATAATGGACACAAGATAAGAAAGAAAGTGGAAGACATGAAAAAGTCACTGAAATCTGCTGCTAGCTTTGCATTGAACTGGGGACAAATCCTCTGCCAATGAAAACTGTTGCCAGTAGTAGTAGTCTACACAAAATGCTTGGCTGCTAGCCGACAGCAGTTTTCTTGTGCCAGATTCCTGTGATGGAGGCAGTGTGGACCTGTTACTTTCATGCACATAGAGTACTAAGAAATAAAAGCTCTTGTTATTGTTGTTGTTGCTGTTGTTAACATGAAGCTGGCAAATATTTCTATTTTCTGCAAATAGTTTTGGCAGGACCTGAAAACCAGCTGTGCACAGTGAATCACCTGTACAACCGAGAAACAAGAAATAACAGAAAACTAGCAATAGCTGAATGAAGGTGCATTTTTTTTTGTCATGTTTAATATCAATTTGTGAAACACTTAACATTTTTCTGAGACAAGGCTTCCTTGACAGTCCAAGAACCAGCTGAGCACAAGAGCCTAGCTTTGCATTTTAATGAAATGAAACAGGACAATGAAACAGTACATGAACTCAAGTCTTTTTTTCTACCCTGTGTAGTGATAGTTGGGCAAATATTTTTAAATTCAGTGGTGAAAGTCACACAGCAAATTGCACTGCACTACATGCAATACAAAATTACAGGATTTATACTTCATCAATGTAACAGTACTCTTACAGCAGGTGCTACTAGACTTCTGGGCAAATTAGAATAGAAGTGAAAGTAAAAGTCCTGCCTTTGCTTCTTCATTCCCATGCCAGAAACTTGGGTACATTTCTAAAAATCTGACTAGTCAAATCTCCTCTGGATTTATGGACACTTTGATCCAGAAATCCACAATAAAGAATAGAATTTTGAAATTTCCTGTATTTTTTAGCTTTATTTTTCTTAAAACAGTCAAGACTAGAAACTTAGGAGTACAAAATAACATGCTAAAAACTTGAAGTAAATAGTTGTATCTTAGAAAACCATCACATGCTCCTAAATCATTTTGTGTCAAAGATAACATATTATCAATATGTATATGAGGGATAGTTGCTTTTTTCTGTTGTGAGGCTGTTCCACTAAACACCAGTTGCAGAAGCATCTTATGGTCACATCACTCACACATACATTTTTGCAAGCACTATAATTGGCAAGCATACATCATTCAACACATAAATACCAGGCAACAGGGACTGTTTTATTGTTTGGCTGATGTAAAGTACAGTTGTGCAAGGTTGACAAATCCAGCATTTCTTTGTGACAGTGCATTATGTAGATTCTTAATATCAGGGCTAATCCTGAAGCACGTATTCAGGCAAAACTCCTACTGCAAATGTGCCAAATCAGTAAACAGTCCAGATTCAAACCAGTAAATGCTAGGACCTGAACAAGCCATTTGAGGACCATAGGTGAAGCAGAGATGCATTTTTGAACTGCTGCAGTCACCCAGTTGATAGACTTTCTATGATCAACAACATGACAGCCAGCAAATATAAGAGAAAAACAAGCCTTTTGTCTTTGCAACTTCGTGTCCCTAAGGGTGCCTGTCCAGACTGTGGACATTGAGTACCACTCAAACAGGCTACAAACTGATGGATCGCCTGCATTTAGTCATGGTCCTTCATGATGAAATTACTTGAAAATAAATTATTTTGGAATCAAATTAAATTGCAGGAAACTGCTGAAAGAATTTAGGAGATGGAAGGTGGGATTGCTCTGAAAGATATATCCATAGGTCTAACTAGAAGAACACTTACTACAGTTGGTGCAAAAGATTGTAACATTTCAGTGGAAGCTGAATAAATATTTTGTGAAGATCTAGGATTCTTATTAAAGATGTCAAGCTTACAGAATAACTCCTACAAGAAATAAAGTTTTCCTCTGTATTTCTACATTAAAATAACTTTTTTCTCTATCATGAGATCATTATATGCACATTCATTAAATTTATTGGTTTAACTTTCAGTAGTGGTGAGACATTTCTTTTTGGTGTGCATATTTATGATAATGGATCTAACATAATTTTGAAACATATAAGTGGAAAGAACTTCAGTCATTAAATAGAAACCTCCACAGTACATCCAATCTTGAGATTAATAGATGCTCAGGACAGAAGTGTTCATAACACATCCCTGAAAACCTGTCCTAGCACTCTAAAATATAAATTAAGACCAAGAGAACAAGAATTTGAAAGTGACACAAATTATGCATTGTGAGAATGGAGATGGCAAAATGTATTCACAATATCCTGGGTTCTTGTTGTAACAAGTAATTTCTGAAAAGAAATATGTAGATGATTCTAGGAAGTGGGTCACACTTCATGTTAAAACAGAGTGAAATAAAACTTATGCTAAAATTCAAACCATAATAACTGCATGCTGAGATGGCCAAGAAAATAATCTGACATGAAGAGAACTTCCTTTCTGTCACTAAATCTGTTTGTTTAGCTCAGAGAATCTGAGTGAAGCATATCAGTCTTTGTTTTTTTAAATTCAGAAATAGATCATTTTAGTGGTTGTACGAGGTAGTAGCAAATTGTTCGTATACAATAATCTGTAAGAGGTACTCTTGAGGCAATAATAACAAAGATAAAACATTCTTCTTGTAGATAGTGAATGATGTAAGCAATAAAGCCATTGACTCAGGGGAGCTAAGATTTCACCCACTAACTTCAGTATCAGAAGACTAACTTTTTTTTAATGACATGTTCTGTTGATGTAACAGTATGGTTGACTCACTGCAAACTGCTGATGCTGCTGTGATAACTGAATTTCCACATCATCTTATTCACAAACCAGAGTAACAAAAACTCTATTACATGAATTAAACAAAAACAAAAAACAACAACAACAAAAACCACAAAAGCAACAACAACTCCTCCCCAACCCCCCACAAAAAAAAAAAAAAAAAAAAAAAACAACACCCTGATTTGGATATATAAATTAAAGCTGATGTTGTTTAGAAGTACAACACCCAAGCACCTCCACAGACTTGCCATCTGTTGTAGTTTAATGTGACAGGCAGCTAAACTCCACACACAGCTGTTCTCTCCCCACTTCCACAGTGGGTTGAAGGAGAGAATCGAAAGGAAAAAAAGAAAAAAAAAAAAGTGAACTTCCTGGGTTAAAGTGAAGACAGTTTAATAGGACAGAAAGGTGAAATAATAATATTTAAATATATATATAAAACTAGTGATGCACAATGCAACTGCTTACTACCCAGTGTTTGATGCTCAGCCTGTTCCTGAGCAGCAGTTGTCCTGGCCAGCTTCCCCCATGACATATACTGGGCATGAGGTTGTATGGTATGGAACACCCCTTTGGCCATTTGAGGTCAGCTGTCTTGGCTGTGGCCCCTCACAGCTTCTTGTGCACCAAGCATGACATGAGAATACGAAAAGTCCTTGACTATTTAGCAATAACTGAAACACCACTGTATAACACCACTGTGTTATCAACATTATTCTCATTCTGAATCCGAAACACAGCACTATACCAGCTACTATGCCAGCTGAAACAAGGACATGATAATTGCAAGAACAACTTCTGAAAAGCAGCAGCATATTCTTCATGAGTTTCTGCAATGCACTTGACTCAGACTACAGCAATTTTCTCACAGTACCAAGCATGCCTTGGCTGTCATTCTTGTTATCACCACAACATTACCACAGACTGTGCCAGAATGCCCTGTTTTCCATTTCTTGGTACAAGTCAGTGTTTTCTCTTGTCTTTTACTACCTTGAGTTTACTGTTTACAGCAACAGGGACAACCCTCCAAGACACCCTAACATCTGCTAGTTTATGACTTTCAGTACAGAATGCAGCTAGATTGACTTCTTGTACAAGGTATGGATATGTGTTTTCAGGCTCAGAACATACAGGAAGGGAAACACTAGTAGAAGAAATCATTGCAAGCGATAGGGGAAAAATCTGCTTCTATAGGTTGCCTATGAGTACCAGCTCCAATCACCATGCAAAGTATTTTTTTAAAGAAAATTATAACCTGTAGGCTTAAAGGTTGAAATACCCAGTTCTATTTTCTTCCCTTATAGCATCAAATACATTTAAAGGTTTCTCATTCACTAATGACTTTGTACATTTATTGACATGTATTTTGTGACAGATCTTTTTACTTCTCAAAACATACCTTTAAAATATTCTCCTATGTATTATATATAATTTTGGTGCATGCATTTATAAATTTTACTATTAATAATTTTTAAATTTTCATTTGTTGAAAATCATTGGAAATTTTCAGAATTCAGATATAGTACTTGAATAATTCTATATTTAACCTACTGTGGTAGCATTCATTGAATTTTGCACACTTTTGCTATGCTGCATCTTCCTGGAAGTAAACATTAAAAGTGTGTTTCTTTCCATTTAACAAGCATTTTATCTACTTTAAACTGTAGAACTCAGTATCTGTACTTCTCCACGGTGTATGAATTTCTCAAAATATCCAATATTATACAGGAGCAATCTTACAAATAGACTATTCATAAGATTGTATGGTACTTTATGTTCCTGGAGCACCTCAGGCAATGGGAATGAATCTTGTAATAGAGTACAATCATTTATTCCTCTGCAAATTTTCCAGGAATAATCTTATTTGATCCTATAAACTCTTTTTTTCCCATGATTCAAGTAAAGTATTTCCATCCGATGTCTGTATTTTCATCTTCTTTACAGAAACTCCAATTTACTGGAAGACCAAATGAACTGAATTTAAAGTTCTTTCCTGTAAAAGACAAGCGTTTTCTTCATTTTCTCTCCTTTTCTTGCTCACAGTAACATTGTTCTGCTTTTCACAACAGCCTTTTAAATTTCTTCTTAGAATTTTTCACATTATTATTTGATCCAGAAAATCTTGTATGACAATTATATGAGGAACTTCTTTGGATATACGAGAAGACTTTCAGTCAATCTCAATTTCATTTATTTTTTTCTCTTCTGTTAAAGAGAAATATGAAACAACATTAGTCTCCATTTAGTGTTCACTGGAAAGTTTTAAAATTCTGTAGATATTTCTAATTCCATAAAAAAGAGTTTATTCTTAGAAGGAAAGGTGGGGGGGGTGGGGCGAGGGGAGTGAAGGAAGATAGAATGAAGACTATGTAACATAGAAATCCTCATTTATCCTTCTAAAACAGGACATATGTAAGCCTTACTGAAGCTTAATTCATGTGCTTTTTTCCTTTAGACATACATATTTTACCCAGAAGTATTTTCTTTCTTTCTAATGTCCTTTTATTTCACTAACCTCTTTATAGCACTGTCATTTATGCTGTTTCTCAGCCACTTGCTTTCATTAAAGTCTACAGAAAATGCGCCCCCCTGGAAAAATTACTTTGCAACCTAATGCAATATTTTTAGATGCATAGCCTGTTTCCATTAGAACCAGTTTAGATTGAGACAGAAATACATAGGAAAACTTCAAAATAGTACAGGTCTTATTAAAGGTATTAGAATTTGATGAAAAATTAAATGAGTTATTTAAAAGACATAATTTTTTTCATAACTTATTAACAATGCAGATGATTTTTTTCTTTAAGTATTTTTACTTGTTTCTGTGAATTACAGCTGTGCTAAACCACAAATGCCTGTAACAAAGAGGTGTTCTGTTCCTAAAAGGCAGGTTTTGCTACAGATTAGATAGACTGAACATGTTATCTGCTCTAAGTTTCAGAATTTTTATCATGTTTATTTCAAGACTGACAAAATAGGTAAAATAAATACTAACCTATCAAATGATAAATTGCAGAGAGTTAGAATGTGATCTGAGTAGGTGCAAACTGCTCAAATTTGATTAACTGGCACTTGGGCATTGCTCTGACTGATTCACAAAGGTTCAAGTTATATCTGTCATACTGAATGAAGGTAATGATATATGCTTCATTCACCAAAGAAACAAATGTTTTGTTTCTCTGCTCTGATTCCATACTTAGGAGATACCTACGGTGGAATAATATGCACCGGTACTATTGTAAAACAAGAGTTTATTACATGGCTAAGTAAGCTGATCTTTGTAAAAGTGCACAAGAGCATTGAAATAAAATAAAAACTACTTAATCCAATCTTCTATAATACAGTTTCTTTCAAGGCAAACAGACACAGCCTGTTAAAATAACAAAGCATGTAGAGTTTCCATTCACATTCACAAAGTGTCCTCATTCAAACCCCCACTCAAAAGCTACCTTTCCTGTCCTCTCAACTTTCTTTGCAGTGGAGAAATGTGATTCCATGGAACCGACAGTGATTTTGTTTTATGTTAACTGGCAGAGCTTTTCAAGCCTCGCAGACCTGGTGACACTTAAATGGCCCACCCTTTGGATTGTCTTGTTGTGTGGAAAAGGTAGATAAGGGGAGGAGGAGAAACATAAAACAGGTGGGCAAGGGCAAAGTGGCATTCACAAACGTTTCATAGATCAGAGCCAGGTCGAGGATCATTTCTGTGATAAAACAATTGCTATATTGAAATGACTTCACAAGAGGTGTTATATTACTTTCAAAGTCCTGAGAATTCTGTAAAACCTGGCAACCAAACCACATGGAAAAAGGTAAGACCCTCTGAACATTCAGCCAGGAAATCAACAGAAACTAATATAGTTTAATGGTAATTAGTCTAATATGTGTTGTTTGTGGAACTACTGCCAATAATACCATGTAGTAACAGTTGTAAATGCCAACTTCTCTGTCTGCATTAGGATTAGGTGGAAGCTTTTAGAACTGTACTTTGCTTTATATGTAGGTCACTCCTGAAATAGCTTTATAAATTAAGTTTATTCCATATGATCTACAAGGTTCTTGGTGGGAAGTCCTGAACAATTTTCATTTTCTATTTATATTTGCATTTGCACCAACATTTTCTCCACTGGCATTTTGAGACCACATAACAAAACGACTGTTTTCTTTCCAATATCAGTGTGGTGCTTTGATGCAAACCTGGTTGGCTGATACAGCCAGACCAGAAAAGTAAGGTTAGGATCTAGATGAAAGTAAAGTTTGGAAAATGCCTATACTGAGTAACAAGTTGTCATATTACAATAAATGTCAGCATATCTGAATAATTTGCCTGAAAAGTTTATTTCAGTTGCTTAAGTTAGTATTTTACGTTTGGGTATCTCACTAAAAGACAAAGACTGTGTGACCCTCTGTCCTTCCCTGGCTGTCTTTTTAAAGAAAAGCCTGACTTTTACACCCTAGTCCCTATCCTACCTTCTCACTACTACTGTCTCTTGTGCCTAACTCTCATCGTGTTAAAGTCTTTGCACCTAACTCTGAGAAGGGGCCATGGAATGTGGTCTAAGATGTGGGTTTGTGAGTGGGTGTGAAAAGGGAGATAAGCAAGGTTGTCACGGTCCTTGGATGCTGTCCTTCATTGTCCCAAGCTGAGAGCCTGCACACCTGGCCCAGGCCACAGGCTTCTGCTATGATTAAAACACTACTGAAAAGTGTCTGCTTTTGTATGTACTGCACCAGTCCCAATATCTCTCGATATGGACAGCTGTTCTTCCAAAAGATTAGTATCATAAGGGAGCTATGAAGAAAAGTAAACTGCAGCATAACAACACACTGAGAAGTTCTTAGAAACTGTGCCACTGACGGTCATTTAAATGGTTAGACTTTCTCAAAACTGTACCTTTCCACAGTCCTTTAAATATGGAGCCAGATGGAAAGAAACAGAAATTTGCCAGTGGATTTTCTGCTTGCTGGCACCTATGTAGTCAGCTGTGCCAGCACTCATCAGCCTCTGGGTTTAATTGACCTGTTTCTACCACACACATAAAATCATGATAACAGAGAATTTTATACACTGGAGGTTGTAAACAATGCTTAATTATTATTAAAAAAAAAAAAAAGGGAAAATATGCACATTAAGCAATATATAATAATACTATATTTTGAAGAAAAATAGAACTTCAGCATTTTACCAAGTACAGTCTGCCTACATTATACTTTATTATTCTAAATACAGTGATAGGGAGCTTCATTTTTAATTAAATAAATACACATTTCACAAATGAAATTGTTGCTTCAGTTTCAGAAGGTCTTTACTCTCTGTCTCACCTATACAGGGATATTTACATTACATGTAGAGACTCTTGTCAGGCAATACTTCAGACTTTGGTAACAGGTAGTTTTGATGAGAGCCTGGAATAAAAAATTCTCAATGGATTTATCTCCTAATTTTTGTCAAATTGTGTCAACAAATATCTCAATAAATGAGGAGACTGTGATTTAGAACACACAACAAACTGGGCATCAGATTATTGTTACCATTATCATGAGTAGTAGTAATATCAGTCAATTATTTACTTAACCATATTTTTAAAAAACAATACTTCAAAGTAGTGATACAGCATGGTGATATACAGTCTTTTATGACTTAAGGTCATTTCACAATGTGCTCTGATCTTGTTAGATCTCACAAACAGCTATTTTATACAGATGACCTGAAAGAAAACCACCCTGACCAGGAACTAGATACATGACCCACTAGTTAGCAGGTCAGCAGTTAAAGCATACTGTGTTTACAAAGACTGCCTAACAAATAGCATTCCTAATAACAAACCCTGACTCAGATATCACAAAGTACAATGTGTAGTATGCCTCCAGTAAGTTCCCACTTAGTAACTTTCCTTACAGAAAAATGGTATTTGTTTTTAAAGGTGTTTCAAATTCAGTTAATTGATTGAAAATAATCTTATATCTTTACTAAATACGGGTTTAATAATTTGATTTGCGAGCATACATAAGCAGGCAGGCACCCACCCACACAAATTTAAATACACATTGTAGTGTATTATACTTCATGAAACAACTGGAAACAAATACCACCCTGTAAATAAGATGGCTAACAGGAACTGGGAGTTTAAGATATGTGGATAATGATGAGTCTCCAAATAGAACCAGTGAAACATGTGTCCCTGAGATGGGGTATGGAGGGAGGTTGTACAGTCTGCTTCATGACACACTCAGCTCAAGAAAAGTGAGTCACCCCAATGCCTTGCTTCCAGGCACTGTAACCCTTCAGGGCTGGAGCCTGCCAGCAGACAGGAGGCCTGCCAGGGTCTCGGGGAATCCATGATCCACCATGCCCCACAGGAGCAGGCCCCGCTCAACCTCAGCTGTGTCATCTGTCACAGAAAGGGAGGGTATTACAGCCTGACGCTCAGACATTTATGACTTAATTATCATTTAAAGTGTACTTTTAGGAAAGGCAACCATAAAGTTATGCATTTCACTGCTAGTTTCTGGACAAGCTGCTATAAAATTACACGTCTTTCTTTTACAGGGCTGTGGATTAGATTTGAATGAGAGGAAGGGAGAGGGAGGTATTTCTAGCACTGCTTCTGGGACTGGCGTCAGCACTTCTGTCACCACCACCACCATGAGTAAGCAAAGATATAGGCTGTGCACACTAAAAAAATGGCTCTGCTCCAAGTAGTACATTTCTTTCAAACACACACTCGGGGCTGAGAATATAGAAAAATGGTTACAATGTCTGGTTAATGTTTTGGTCACCTCATATGGTCCCATATACAGCTCCTTTCTTGTGTACATTGGTGGCAGCATAACAAAGGAGCTCAGAGATTCCAGAGTCATTCATATTCATTGTTTTTCCCATTGTCTAACTTGGATTACGCACAGTTTTCTTAAGAGAAATTTCTTAAGCAGCAATCATTCAAGGTCCATAGACACAATGGGGCCACTTTTGCAGGCTTTTTGCTGGCTAAGTTCCTCTTGAAATCAGGTGGAGGAAGCAGTTGTTTTGTTTAAGAACTAGAATCAGTTGATTTTGAGAAGCTAGACATTTTGTCTGAAAAAATGTTGAACGGGTTAACTTTGTTGACATTAGAGAGTTTCATCCTGCATGATGAGGAATTTCATTCAAGTGCAAGACTAAGCCCAAGAATGTGTGAAACCAGGAGATCTTTTTTCCATGAACTTTTGATGGCATCTATTTTCACAGCTCTTTAAGATCATTGTTCCAAAATTAAAATAAAACAAAATAAAATAAATTAAAATATATAAATAAATAAAATAAAATAATAGAGTAACTTTAAAAAATAATTTAAAAAAAGTTTCAATTTCCAAAATATGCTCTTGGAGAAGTGGAAGAATTATTTTATGGGCTGATCATATGGCACTTTCCACTGGAAAAAAAAAAAAATACAATAAAGGCACTTAACTGCTTTAATCATTCAGCAGTTATTCTGAGCACCATGACTCACTGTATTTCTGAGTGGCAGCAGCTACGGATGTGTTTGTGGAGAAGGCCACTGGGAAACTAGAGAGACAGAAACCAAAACCAAAACCTGGACCAGTCTGCCATTCTGCTGTGCATATATGCAGACATTTTTCCTGCTGAAATGAGAGGCAAGATCGGAGTAGAAATGGATAGTGGCACGGACTGCGTAAGCTGATCCTGTCACCAAAATAAATAAAGAAGCTGTCCACATACCTGCTGTTTAAGGTTCCTCTAGGGGCTGTGAGTGAGCTTTGCAGACCAATGTGACCTCTGACACAGGAAAAAAGTGCCAGCCACCAGACTAAATGTTGATTTAATCACCTTAGATCTCAACCTGTTCACTGGCACAAAGTTTTGTAAGAAAACAGTGACAGAAGTGAGAGCCTACAAGTCTCAATTCCTAGTCATCTGCTGCTGAGAGAGAATGAAGTTTACAGCAGAGGGTCTGTAAATAATTCTACATGCACATACCTGCAAACTCCACCTAATGTTAGATAATTAGCTGTTTCCTTTAAAGAATAAACATGCACAATTTTATTCTTCTCATGGTTTTACCTGAGAGAAACTTATGCCAGCAGCATTAAAGTCTTATTTTTATAGATTTTACTATTCTAGAAAATACATTTATAAGAGAAAAAGTGTCATGTTCTGGTATAGCCTTGACCTTAAACTTAGACAAACTGGTCAACAGCCATAACATCTGTTAGGCAGTAAAGTGTTACATAAAAGGGAACCTTCTAGACCACCTGAAATTTAATAGCGTGTATTGATAGTTGTTGGGTTTTCCCCCCCTTTCTAGTAAACATACAATGCCAAGGTGCTTTGCCCAGAATGCTATGAGAGGGAGTAATTAGTTTTTAAAAGAAGGAGACAAAAAGAGAGTCAGTAAATCCTTTTATATACCACTCACCCTGAGGCATCTCATCTTCCTAATGGAGATAAAGAGTGAGAGTAAAAGTAGCATTTGAAAAAGAAAGTCTGTAAGTCTGAATTGTTTGTTATTACAAATAGTTTTGTTGTTCCAAGTATATCTTAGAAACAAGTTGTGTATTATCTGTCCTTTATTTGCAGAAAGGTCAGAAGTGTGTGTCTTGTGCTGTTGAATATGTATTTTATTCAGAATTAAAATTATTTGAAAATAAAATGCTACTATTGCTAAACTCAAAAGTTTTCAACTTTTTTCTCCGTCAACATGTTACTTTAAACTGTCCCCAAATGGTGACTAAGAAAAGTTTGTATATGTTATTTTCTTTAGGGAGATGGAAGTATTCAAGAGTCTGCAAATAAAAAAAGGTTGACAGTCACATAGATATACCACTATTAATTTATTTGTATCTTTTAAAATTAATTTTATGCTAACTAGAGTTTTTGTAGACTTTTTTAAATCAATTTTGTTACATGTTTCTGCAGCGTCCTTGTCAATATTGTTTTATTTGTGACTAGTGATTTTAAAATTACCTCAAGAGTTAGCACCTGAGATAAAACAAAATGGTTCCATTTTTTATATTAGTTCAGAGTTTTGAGCACTGGTATTTACAATAAAACAAAGAAAATAACAACATAAAATTTAGAATTATTGTTGTCCTTGTAGTATAATCACAAATGAAGAAAAAAGAGCCACATTCTTAAAAATGCAAGAATTAAGGTTTTCTTATATGGGGTGAGTTTTCATATATTAAAGGACTTCTACCCTGACATGCTGTTGGAATCACAAAAGGCTAAATTATGCAGGTAAGTTCTATTTTTTATCACCTTCAATATTTGAAAATTATGGTTTTCTCCAAAATTGTCAAAAATAATCACTAATATTTGTGGATATATAAAATATAGAAGTTTATACTCTTGCAGTATGATGTTCCTGTTGTCTAGCAAGAAGTAGTGACTTTGGGTAAAAATCAGACAATTATGTACACCCTGTGTGCAGTTTCCATGTAAGCCTGGCAATGAAACCCACCTCTCACTTCACTGCCTCTGTCTGCCCCATTCTGCCTCAAAATCATTTTTCAGGAGTTGCATTGGGAAGATGCTTCTGGCTAGGCATACCCTGCTACTTCACTAGAAATAAGTGTTTCTTTAGAAAACCCTGATGTGGTTACTAAACAGCACCCTCGCGGTTGTATCAGACAGCTGAGGGGAGAAGCAGCTGTGGAGAAGTGGTGGTGGTGCCAAACAGTGAAAACAGAATTTTATTTCTAGTGCCATAGTGTCATAGTCCATCTTCCCTCCCCAGCATTGTCTTCAGCCCAGGTGTGTTCAAATCTAGCCTCCTCTCTTTACCTATATATTATTTGTGTATAACCATACCATGGGGTTAAGAGAAATGTACATTAGAAAAGCTGCTTTTAATTGCATTTACACATCTTAGCCCTTCTCTCTTCCACTGTAAGAGATCTTTAGTGCCTCAGTGATTTAACTACAAGCCATCCCTGCTTGAAAGGTAGCTTACGGCACTGAAAAGTGTGGGTAGAAGAATTTAAGTTTCTATTAAATTTACTTTAGAAAAAACAAGATTATGTTATTTTATATTATTTAATAATGAAATGTGACATGTCAGAAGATGTTAAATATTTGTAAGAAGTTAGCATCGTGCTGTGCACTTTCCAAATGGATCTATTATGTCTGAGATTTCTAGCTACTTATTTTAAGTGATGTGTCATTCGACATCATGTGTCAAGGAAGTACCATGTGTTCCTCATCTGCCTTTTAAAAAGTTACAAATGACACCATTCATCTCATCACATGATAGACCTGTTGCTTCTTGTCATTATATGATGCCTGCTGGTTCTAAAAGTGGTAGAGTTCCATTTTCCTGTATTCTCTTGTGTGTGTGCTTCACTTAAAATTAATGGGGAAATCTTCTGGAGTTTTTAAAAACACTTAACTGCCTCCTCTTGAAGTCTAATCTGTTTATGCTGTGACCATATCTCCTCAATGCAGTCTAAACACAGAAACTGCTTTGAAATATACTTAACTAAAGTAAAATACAAGCTAATGTCTTCCTTCATAGGTTTTAACTATTTTACTTCATTGTTGAAGATGTGGGTGTGTTTCAGAAAAGCCTGAAAAACAAAAACATGTGTGCACACATGGAGGATTGTAGCCATAGGATAAATAATTGAAACGTGTTGGGAAACTGTTTGTGAGATATAAGTGAATTCATTGTGCCCACTGGGATATTTACCAGATGAAAAGTGTGACAACGACAGTGCCCTCATTGTTTGGTACATAATTTAGAGTATTCCTAATGAATATTTCATGCAGTGTCACTTGTGTATGAATTGTAAGACATGTATATCAAGATTCACTAGGGGCACTGTCAAAATCCTCAGTTTGAAATAAGCACTTATAAATTACTTAAGGATATTGTAGGAAAAGGATTAGTGTATGCTCTGTTTTAAGCAAATCATAGTCTTGGGGACTATAAGCAGTGTTGCTTAGTAAAGAAGGAATTCTCTGAAACAAAGGAAAATAATATGCTCTCACTTTTACTCTAACAATCAAGTTATCTTCCTAGAAATTTCCTAGAAAATTCTTAAAATGCATGTAGTTTTAAAAAAGAATGACCAGAAATAATTTTCTGTAAATCACAGAAATGTGTATTTTATGAAGCCAGAGGAATTTTGGAAAGGATTTGTTTAATCAGTTAAAAAATAATAACAAGTCAATATTTATATCCATATTCATACACCTCAACAAACTTATTGAGATTAATTTTTACTTACTAGTGAGGTCACTTAATAATTGAGTGTAGTTAAATTTCTTGTAATTAAAAAAAACTAAAATAGACTGATTATTCAGTCTTTACAGTCTGCGTTCACAGTAACAGAACAGATCAGTTCACAAGTGATTGTGGACAGACTAAACACGTAAATCTAGTATTTAGTACATTGAGAATGAACAATTCAACCAGTTGTACCAAAGTAAGGACAGTTGCTTCATTCTAAATTACAGCTAAAATAAAAATCAGTATGTATGTTGCTGTAAATCAGTATATATCTACATCTATATGTTTGCAGAAATTTGTCTATGGAAATCTGTCTAATACAGGTGTTTCAAATGAAGTTCCAGAAGCAGTGCAAGTCACCTTCTTAAGTATTCTGGCTTTTAAGGTCCTCAAGATCTAGCAAATCCTGTTAACTGTAGGACAGTTATAAAATGCCAAAATTCCTGAAATTCTTTCATAGTTGCATTAACCATACTCAGAGAAATCTTTTTTGTCTCCAATTTCTGCAAAATAAAGTCATTAGCTTTTCAGGTTTCTGCAAGTGTTCATGGGGGTACTCTTAATTTGTTCCAGAACAGGGATCTCTGGAAGCATAATTTTATGAGGAAGACAAATTTACATCTGTGAAGTTAGTTTTCTTTAATTTTTCAAATAGCAGTTTTGAATTTACTTCATTCAGCAGTGTTTCCAGGAATGACAAGAACAAATCTCTAGCAAGATGAAACTAAGCATGCCCTTGTAATTTCATTAGTTAATCGTACTTTCAGGAATTCTTTTTTGTCAGGTAAAATGATCAATAAAAAGGACCCCTGACATTATTATATATATTTTTTTCTGAAACACTTCAGCAGCTTAGTCATAAAGTAAATTAAACTTGATGTCTCAAATAATTGCCAAAGGCCAAGACTCAACAAAGCTTGTTCTCAGCTTAAAGTACATATTTAAATCTGTTAACTTTATGGGACTCAGATACCTGCTTAAGGACATGCTTCAGTCAATGCATGGATTCCAATTGGAGTCTCTGGCCTTGCTCTTACAGTTTCAATGATGCCTGTTGGGCACCGTGCCAATAAGCTCTATTTTGAATCAATGCAAGTCAAGAAGAACCCTTGTTACTGATTTCACTACCTGGAGAATGAGGCCATGTGCGGGGAAGTGCAGCACTCAGGTAGTGCTTGGTACTGTGCAACCTGCTCTGTGCTTTCCTCCATTTTTTTTAATGCAATCAGAGATTATAATTTACAGAGAGGGTTTCTTTTTTTTTCTTTCTTTCCCTACACTTTTACAAGGAGTGAATGGCATTCTGTTTCTGACTCTTGTGAATCATACTCTGCCGTATCTGGATATCTCTTCTGCTTCAGTTAAACAAACCCAAGAGGTTCATGTAAGGTGGGTTTTTTAACTTTTAGATACATGACACTATTTTTATTCAAAGTGTTTTTAAGTTTAAATCATATTTGAAATAATTTTAAGTAATCTTACAACTTTATCCAAATATAGAGATAGTTCTACATTATAAAAAAAGTTTCTGGATATATAAAAAGCTTGGACCTCTTTCATTTAAAAGGAAAAGCTCTGTGCATTCCAATGCAAGTGGGTTGCTGGTTTGGCTTTTCAGCAATCCTGTTTTGACTAACTATTATTTTTTTGAATTTTACAAATATGTCAAAATAATACTGTGCAACGTCCAAATCCATTCATCGGTGAGGTCTGTTGATGTAAAGGGCTGAGTTTTAATCTCAGCTTTTCTGTTTAGCTTTCATCTCCATCTGTCCTAGTTTGTAAAGTAAGTGTGATAACACCTTCTTAGAGGTTCATACGCATTAACTAGCTAGAATAGATTTGTCTATCCCTTTTAAATTCAGTAGAATTGATTTTTCCATCTCTTTTAAAAAGTGTTATGTAAGCATGGAAAATAATCTTTTTTTCTTCAGATAACAGTCAAGTTCTTTGCATTTAAAGAGTTTTTAGTTTTAGAGACAAGCCTCTGATTGTGTGCTTATTTGTACTATATAAAGGTGTCTTCAGACTTTGTCTGTGTTTTTAAAGGTAGGCTAAAAGTAATAAACTGGTTACTGATACATCCAGCATGGGAAGATATCGGAAAATCAAGTTCTGATGGTTGGCTCAAGGTCACTAAAATCTGGTAAATGCAAGTAACCAAAAGCATATTTTCCTGCTTGGGGGAAGGGCTTCTTCTACAAGGTGAAAAGTAACACTTGGTTTTGAATAGTAAGAAGATGAAAAAAAAAAGAAAAAAAAAAAAAAAGCAAGCAGTAAGCAGTATATTTGCACTAGAACTGCTATTGCAGTGTTACTATAATACGTCCTCATAGTAACATTATCTACAAGCCAATACATGAAGTTACTGTTTCTTTGACATTTTTAAGCCTTTTAAAAGCAAAAACTTTAGCTCTGCTGCAAGTGAAAACATCATAGCAAAGCAATGGCATTTTAAAAGCAGTTATGAGAGGTGATAAAAAACTATAGCAACATTGAAATTCTTGTTATACAATTTTAAGAAAAGCAGGGGAAATCTCATTAAAAGGAAGAAAGCCGGGTGAAATAACTAGGATCCCTCAGGTTTATATCTAAAGGAACCAGTATTTAATATCCAACTCACAAAACTTGGCGAGGTGCTTCCTGAAGTTGATATCAAAGCCTCCTATGTTTGCAGTGAGCCAAGCCACCTCACATCTTCACGGCAGTGAAAATGCTTCTGTCAGAGTCTGCACAATGGAAAATGTTTTCCATTCCAGACATCTCAGAGGCTGTTTGCTCTGTATCTAGGTCTTTATAACATATGAGTAGTTGTTTGTGCTTACTACAAAATGAGCAAATTTTGAGACAGGTTAAATTTTATCAATTTTAAGATACACTGAGGAAGTTGTCAGAGATTCCAAAGGCTGTCCTGAAAAACTTTATAAATTAAAGCTGTCTTCCATTTCTCAGGGATCACAACAACAGGTATGAGATCTTGTATTACTGAGGAGGTATAAAGTAGTAAGATAGAAAAGAATAAACAGAACATATGTTTCTTTGCTTAATCTTTCTCCAGATTCCCATCCATCTTTCCTCTTAGTGTTTGAATTTTGTTTGGTGTTTAGAAGTGTGCACTTACAGGATAGTTTTGCTGAACTATTGTGGTAGTGAAATATAAATTCAAAAGGAATGTTGTATGGCTAAAACTCATTTTGTTTTATAACTGGCCATCTCATAGATCTAATTGATACCTCCTTATTATTGCATTCAAAGTCTTCCACACAGATTATCACAGAATACTTTATATGGAACAATCTGATTTTTTTCATTGTAAATTATCTGGCAACTGCAAAGGAAAAGGAATAATTTGAAGATATTCAGCAACAGTGTCCAAAACAAGTAAATAGGGAATCGGTGATCTCTAGTGATCTTTTGATGGGGGAACAAAAAAAAAAAAAAAAAAAAAAAAAAAAAAGGAAGATTCTGGCCACTTACAGCTGAATGTTAATAGCTTCATGTCTAACTTCAACAGCTCTGAAGTGAAAGGCCACTAATCTCTGTTTGTAATATGTGCAACTGAAAAGAAAAAGTAAGTATTCTTACTTAAGCCATGGATAAGCATTAAGTGTCTGAAAACAAAGGGAATGTTCTGTAACTTATTTTAGAGTCAGCAAATACCTCCCCCCAAAGCCTTGAAAGAAGTATATTTTTCTTTCTTCTGTGACAGCATAGGTGATTTAAATGGAACGTTGGTTTCAAGACTGCTCAGTTCATAATTCATCATCTTTACATAGAGAATGTTGGCCTGCTACAAATTTCAGGTACAAATCATAATGTATGTTTACTAGGATGGCTTAGGAATTTTCTGAGTACAGGCTTTGGGTATCTTTGTTTTTCAAAATTTACTGACTTTAAGATATTATATGGGAAAAAATTACACAGAATGTCTTGACTCAAAGACAGGAAAAAATGAAAAATTTGCAGTTGCCACAAAAAATGAGATTGCTTAGGATCTCTTTTTTCCCAGATTTTTGTTTATAAACAGTTGAGATTTTGATTTTTCATCCAAACCTGTGTATGAATATTCTAGATATAATGAATATTTTCTAAGATTTTTCTGTTCACACTTCATACATATCACTTAAGATTTCTCATAGAAATCTCATACTTAGGCACAACAGTATATGGGAGAGTTTATCTAAGAGCACTGCATACAAATGGCCAAACTCCATGCTTTTGTCTGAGAACATATCAGCAAGCAGATGTCTTGTAAAAGGAAGTGCATTGCTATTTTATTCACTTCAACCCTTGATCACCTCCAGGCATAATCATTCAAAGTATTCTAGTAGCCTAACTGCTGAGTGCATATTTAAATCAAGGTGATTTTAGCCCACATTTTTAATAATATTATTAACAAATAACCATGGAACCTTGAAACTTATAATATTGCTTTAGTCATTGTTACCTTGGTTTATTTTCTTAAACTTGTTCTTCCTCATCGTATCTAACCAACTGCATTCTAATCTGCCTCTGAAAGCTGACTATGCTAATATGCATAAATCTAGATGTAGCAGACATAGAGAGCTGTTCATTACATGGTATCAGATCCATTGTTAGTTGGATTTATATTTCTATTTCTTGATGTTAGCAGATAATAAGTCTCATGATTATAGTGTTCAGACCAAGTTTGTCATTTCTTTACCTTTAGATGGATATATTGTGTCTAAGTACATGCGTTTGAACAGCCAGCAAATTCCATAAATAAAATTCAGTAAGTCCATTTTTCTTGTCAGAAAGGCACAAAATAATTTTCTTTTTTAGTGGATGAGTAACCTATATTTTAAAATTCCTGTTGAAGGAAAATTAAAATTCAATTAAAATACACAAAAATCACATTTTCTGATATCTTTAGTTGTATAAAACTACTTTACATACACATTGCACACATAAGAAGCTTGGGGTTTGTACATATGTTTTTCTGTTTGCATATAAAATGAAAGAACTAGCTTCAGCGAAGTTCCATCTATTTTTTGTAATCTGTGTAATTGTCAACTTCCAGATATAGTATCTTCCATTGATAAATAACCACTTCACAGGTTTATGGCATTTTATGGATATTTTTGACCTCCCATACATTTCTGAACTATTTAATTGCAAGCACTGAATAACAGAATGTAAAATATAGATATATATATATTTCTCTGCAGAAATGGCTATTATTTCCAGAACTAGATTTATCATTTCAAAAAATATTTTTTCCAGGGTTATAATAAATAACTTCTACCAATTCAGTGCCTTGACTTTCTTCAAAACAGTGGCAAAACATATGCTATTCAATATATTTTTCCATTAATTGAAATTATTCAAGTTAATTGCAACAAAATAAGCTCTTCATGCAGATGTAATCCAATTTTTTTTAACTAAAATAATTTAGGTCTATGTTAAAAATTAGTTTAAAACAAAATATATTCAAAATAAAACTAAATAGTTAATGTTTAAAAAATTCTGTTTCTCTGGGTCAGACAAACAAGCATCAGGCAAACTGTTTGCCATGTGACATAGATTCTATTTGTATGGTATTTTCTGTTTGTTTCTTACTGAATGTTCCATTACCTAAAGATGAATATAGCTGAAAATTTGTTCAAAAGTGTCAATGTATTTACTAAGACATTCATTTATATTTTACAGCTTTCTTTCACAAGATCCTTGTGCTTAACTGACCAGAACAAATGCTTGATATACATTTGTCACGTTTCTAGATTTTAGACAGAAAGTGGGAAACAGGTTTAAATGTAATACCTATGTTTGTAGTTTGACACTTGGACAGTTATATTTTCTATTGAAATTACGTTTCTTCATTATAATATATTTGTTTTATTTATCTTCCTAGTTATGGGTGATTTGAAGCATGCATACTCTTCAGTCAGCAGGAATTTGCTTAGTACAGTTTATTAAAAAATTGTCATATTTTGTAGTACTATTGTTATGTGCTAAAAGCTGATAAATCTTATATCTAAGACCTATATACTGTGACTTCTCTGTAAGTTTTCATGAAGAATGTACTAATATGCTGAATAGTAAGTGCATTCACTTGTTTTGATTTTATGACAATTAACCATGTATAGGGTTAAATTTCAGAAATAAGCTAAATTCTTTTTGTTTGTTCAGATTTTACTTATTGTTCTTTTTTTTCCCTTTTAGTCCTATTTTGCTTCATTAGCTGCAGTAATATCTCCCTTGTCTGTGACAATTTCCATTAATATCTCTAAGGCAGCTATTAAGTATCATTACAAGAAAAGATTATAGAAGGATACGGCATACAATAACAATGAAGATAAAGACAATAGTCACATTTTCATTTGTTTCTTTGTTCTAGAGATGTAAATCAAATTTCAGGCTCTTTCCAGCATTCTTTCCTCTTCTTATGTTTTCAGAGCACTCTAAAAAGAACAACCTCCATGGCCAAATAAATTAATCTATTACGATTACCTCAACAAAGAAAATACTGCTCCTGTCAGAGATTTTTTTTTCAGCCCTGTGGCCCCCCAGAAAAATAATTGTCAGGAGAAAAAAGGAACTAATTCAGCTATACTTTTTTTTTTTTTTTTTTTTTTTTAATGTGTGTGCTAAACAGGGGGATTTGGATGAAGACATAATTTTAATAAAGCTCTTTAAAAGTGTAGAGACACTTAGAAAGTATTCAACATTAAAAGTCAGTCTATCACACCATCTAAATATTTGGTCAATCAGTTTCTAGAAAATTATCTAAACATATATATGGGAATTTAAATACATGTAAAGGTCATTCTAATTCTTGACACTAAAAGAACACTGTGAAATTACAAACTTTCTGTACTGGAAATTTTTGACATCTATACAGTATGAATTCTCTGAAACAGAATGAATTTTATGTCTTTGAATGAAGCTAACAGTTAAACATGGAAGCATTTATTCTTTTCCTGAATTAGAGAACTAAATGAATGGGGGTAAATAAGTGGGATGTTGATCTAAGTTTATCCCAACTGATTGTGGATGCCTTCTGCAAGTCCTTTGAAGTCAATGGAAAGAGATAGTCAAGAGCAACTTAACTCACTTAAAATCAAAATCACCTCACAACGGTATCTGAATTTCCTTACCAATTATCTAGGGAGACGGCATATGTCATCAGAAGAAATATAGGCTTCAAAAGCCAATAGTGTTTGTGAACAAGATTTCTGCATGTGGACATAGGATATATGAAACACACACTGAGAAAATATATGTGCAGATACTTGCTTTTTAGTTGAAAAAATACAGTTTCTGGTATGTGTCCAGTTCCTATTTCAATGAAAAATGCATTTTCTCTGTAATGGAAAATTTCCACAAAGAAATAGTGGTTTTGGTAAAGCTACTAAAAAATGTTGCTCGTATGTGAGGTGGAACAAGTGACGTCAATACCTTTCAGTTTGCCAAAGTAGGAATACCCATTTTTCAGTTAATTCAACTATAATCTGATCTCATTGGACATCAGGAAAGTTAGGCTATTGCCCCAGGTTTGACTTTTAGGTAGACTATCTCCCCCATAAGAAATTTGTTCTGTTTCTTCCAGCCATTATGATTTAGTGTGGAAGTGCTTCATCCATCCTGCCACAGAGAGCAGAGACTAACAGAGGCATCTGTCTCTCCAAAGGAAATGGTTACATAAGGGATCCAAATTATGCTTCTGAATTTACTTATACAGTGGTGTGTAAAAACTTTGTGTGCTTGAGCAGTCTAATCAGACTTAAGAAAGGCACAATGAATAAACAAGTGACAACATTAGGTTTTAAAAGTCTCGGATGAGTAGCGAAATAGGTTGCCTGATTCTCTTTTAGTGCTAAGCTGCCAACAGCTATGACTGACTCAGTTTGCATACTTAAAGAAACATGTCCACGTGTGATATATGGACATATATCATACCTCCTTCAAAAGTATATGTCCGGCCAGAGATCCCTGCAGCTCCAGGCTAGGTGAAGCTGGCTCCTCTCTGGCAACGTATATGTCACTGTAGCTCAGAAAGAAAGCAATAACACTTTTTACCTTTTTATCAAAATGCGACCTTTTGTGTTCTCCTTCCAGCCTAGGAACCACATCCAGGTCCAAATACAACTGCAAGTGGCTATGAATTTCCTCCTTAAAATGTCTTATTTTCCTTATGAAAGCGCAACAGGTTGACTGTAATCACTAGAATAAACAGTAGTTGGTAAAATCATTACTAACTTAAGTTTGACCAACCAGGTTCTTTCAGTCTCTTCTTGATAATAAAAAGTTAGGTGGAACTTCATTTCCGCTTATCTTGGTAGCTGTCAGTCCAGTACCTTTTGAGCAGCCCCATAATGATTTCAGAGCTGAAGGTCAGTGGTATGGATTACATACTTTCACTGAGAGTACATAGATGAAGTGAACAAAACTTTACCCCATCTTTACACAATGTCTGTAGTTAAAATAGAAAAGTCACTTCATATAGATTTTCTTGTACTAATTTTCAAACTATAATTCAGTAGACAGAGACCTGTAGTCACTAATCAAGAATCACTTAAATAGCTGGATAACTTTAACCTTTTATGCCTCTTCTCCAGCTACTTCAGCTATTTTTTTTCAACCATAAAACCACTCTTGGGACACTAATTTTCAGTTTTCTGTTTTAATTACAGAACCCATTTTATAAAAATTAGTATTCTTAACAGAAAGGCATCACTTAACATGAAATGATCTTTTACTGGGAGGGAGGGAAAGACAGGAAAGACTATTTTTATTGTGGCATATGCATCAGGTCTGCAAGGTTGTGATCAGTGACACAGAGTCTGGTTGGAGGCCTGTAGCTAGTGGGGTTCCCCAGGTCCAATCCTGTTCAACCTGTTCATCAATGACCTGGATGAAAAGACTGACTGCACCCTCAGCAAGTTTGCTGGTGATACCAAACTGGGTGGAATGGCTGACTCACCAGAAGTCTGTGCTGCCATTCAGTGAGATCTGGACAGGCTGGAGGACTGGGCAGAGAAGAACCTGCAAGTGTAGGATTCTGCACCTGTGGAGAAATAGCCCCAGGCACGAGCACAGGTTGGGGATTGACCTGCTGGAAAGCAGAATTGAAGAGATAGACCTGGAAGTTCTGGTTGACCACAGGCTGACCATGAGACAGCAATGTGCCCTTGTGGCCAGAAAGGCCAATGGTATCCTGTAGTGCATTAGGAAGAATGTAACCAGAAGTTCGAGGGAGGTTATCCTCTCCCTACTCTGCTCTGGGGAGAGCACATCTGGGCTACTGTGTCCAGTTCTGGGCTCCCCAGTTTAAGAATGACAAGGAATTACTGGAGGGAGTCGAGCAGAGGATTATGAAGATGATTAGGAGCCTGGAGCATCTTTCTTATGAGTAGAGACAGAGAGAGATGGGTCTATTCAGCCTCAAGAAGAGCAGGCTGAGAAGGGATCTCATAAATGTTTATAAATATCTCAAGGGTGGGTGTCAAGAGGTCAGACTCTTCTCAGTGGTGCCAAACAATAGGATGAGGGGCAATGGGCACAGACAGAGATAAGAGGCTCCATCTGAATACAAAGGGAAACTCTGAAGGTGAGAGAGCACTGGAACAGGCTGCCCAGAGAGGCTGTAGGGTCTCCTTCCCTGGAGACATTCAAAACCCACCTGGACACATTCCTGTGTGATCTGCTGTAGGTGAACTTGCTTTAGCAGGTGGGTTGGACTAGATGATCTCCAGAGGTCACTTCCAACTCCAAACATTCTATGATTCTGTGAACAATCCTCGGTTCTTTCCTCTGAGAAAGCAAGGCATGGGACAAACAGTGAAATATCTGGCACTTGCCCAGGTTTCTTACAACACAAAATCACAAGGTAGTTCAGACACCTGGTTACTTCTAGTCCATTCCAGAGAAAGCCAGATTAGGGATTTAGCTAGAGGTGAACAAAACACAATACAAATATTTTCACTGCCTAATGCCAGTCACCTGTGCAACAAACTCAGGAGCAAAAGTAGCAGAGCTACCATAGCAGCTGTGCAGAAGGGAGAGGGCAGAAGAGGACAACAGCCAGAGCTATGGCCCATAGGAGACTTGACACTGGGGTCAGTCCTACTGAGACCATGAAGGAGCTGCAGCCCTTCTAGCACATGGTCTCCCCTGCTTGCCCCAGTGCAGCCCTCTTTTAATCAACATATTCAGGGCAGTAGGGACTGTGCAGTGTTGAAGGGCAAACATTCAGCACACCATTTAGGTGTCAAGTAAGTGGAATGCAGAAGCCTAAATTTGGGTAAATTATGAATTTATCTTTACATATACACATATTTTTTGTGGGACTTAAGATTTGCTACAGAGTATTTGTGTGCTGAGTTGATCAAATCCAACGAAAACCATGATGTTCGGACCTTTTGCTAAATTAAATCATTTTAATGGCTTCAAATAAATATGCAATAGTTTAATTTCCATGTTACAGTTTTATATTCAACTAAGAGCAGTGATAGGAAGTTCCAGGCCCTCATCAGACTCACCAGGTTTACACTTGTACCTTTGTGGTGGGTTAACTTTGGCTAATGGCTGCTGTCTCACTGCCCCTCCTCCTCAACAGGACAGGGGCAGAAAACAAGATTAAAAAGCTCATGGGCTGAGGTAAAGTAAGGGAGATCACTTACCATTTAACATCATGGATAAAATAGATCCAGCTGGGGGAAAATCAGTTTAATTTTTTATCAGTTATCAAGGACCTGGAGAGTGATAAGGCAAAAGGCAAAAGGCAAAATTTTAAAAAACACTTTCCTCCCACTCACACCCTTTGCCACAGGCTTAACTTCACCCCTTTGTTCCCAGCTCCTCAACCTCCCTTTAATAAGTGGCACGGAGGGGTGGTGAATGGGGCTTGTCCATTCAAGTCCATAACAACTCCTCTCTGCTGCTCCTTTCTTCCCACGCTTCACCCCTGCTCCAGCATGGTGTCCCCATGCGCTGCAGAGGACTATCTGCTCTGGTGTCTGGAGCACTGCCTCCCCCTCCTTCATCCCTGACTTTGCTGTTCTCAGGATGGTTTCTCACTTTTTTTTTTTTTTTTTTGGTTCACTTCTCTGCCTGTCTGTCATTTTTGTTTTTTCTTATGTTTTCTCAGAGGCACCACATGGATGTCAGGCTCATCTGTGCTCTCTGGTGGGTCCATTGGAGACAGCTGGAACCTTCTGTGTGCAGTACTGACCTCGTTGCAACAGAGGCCATCATTGAAGCCCCCTACTGCAAACACCTTGCCACAGCCATCCCTGGAGCCACCTGCTTTCCAAGACACTTCTATCACCAGCACACAGTATGATATTCAGGGTATGAACCCCTCCACTTTCTTCTATACGTTGTACCACTTCTCTGTTGAAGCTGATCATTAAGTCAGTGAAAAAAAGTGGAAGGAAGAAAAGAGTAGAAACGGTGCAAGGAAGCATAGCAACACATAAAGTGGTCTTGCAATATTTGTATTTTCCTTTCTCTATGAGAATTCCTTTCTCATTTGCACAGGTAGATGACTGTCTTATGGAGAGAGATGTATTTTATTACAACTCTCTTATTATGGAGCAGATCATCCTGAGTGCCATCACACAACATATACAGGCAACCAAACAATCAGGTCCAGTCAACATGGATTTATGAAAGGCAGGTCCTGCTTGACTAACTTGATCTCTTTCTATGATAAGGTGAGCTGCTTAGCGGATGAAGGAAAAGCTGTGAATGTTGTCTGCCTGAAGCCTTTGACACCATTTCCCACAGCACATTCCTGGAGAAACTGGCTGCTCAAGGCTTGGACAGTCATACTACTCACTGAGGAAAAGACTGGTTGGATGGCCAGGAACAAAGAGTTGTGCTGCATAGAGTTAAATCTGGTTGGTGGCCATTCATGAGTGGTATTCCCCAGGGCTCAGTATTGGGGCAAGTTCTGTTTAGTATCTTCATCAGTGATGAGGGGATTGAGTACACCTTTAGTAAGCTTGCAGATAACACCAAAGTGGGTGAGAGTGTTGATCTGCTTGAGGCCATACAGAGGGATCTGGACTGGCTGGATTGGTAGACTGAGAATGATTGTATGAGGTTCAAAAAGGCCAACTGTCAGGTCCCACACTTGGGTCACAACAACCCCAGGCAGCACTACAGGCTTGGGGAGGAGAGGGTGGAAAGCTGCCTGGCAGAAAAGGATCTGGGGGTGTTTGTTGACAGCAGCTGAACATGAGCCAGTATTGTGTCCAGGTGCCCAAAAAGGCCAACAGCAACCTGGTGTGCATCAAGAGTAGTGTGGCCAGCAGGTCTAATGGAAGTGATTGTGCCACTGTACTCAGCACTGCTGAGTCTCCACCTTGAATCCAGTGATCAGTTTTGGGCCTCTCCCTCCTGGAAACACATTGATGTGCTGGAGCAAGTTCAAAGAAGAACAATGAAGCTGGTGAGATGACTGGAGAACAAGTGTTATGAGGAGCAGCTGAGGGAACTGGTGCTGTTTAATGTGCAGAAAAGAAGACTCAGGGGAGACCTTATTGTTCTCTACAACTACCTGAAAGGAGGTTGTAGCATGGAGGATGTTGGTCTCTTCTCCCAAGTAGCAAGCGATGAGAGGAAACAGCCTCAAGTTGCACCAGGGAAGGTTCAGATTGGATATTAGGAAAAATTTCTTCATGGAAAGAATAGTCAGGCATCAGAACAGGCTGCCCAGGGTTGTGGTTGAGTCAACATCTGTGAAAGTGTTTGAAAGACGTATAGATTAGTTTCTTAGGGTCATAGTTTAGTACTAGATTTAGGTTTATGGTTGGACTCTGTGATGTTGAGGGTCTCTTCTAACCAAAATGATTCTATTATTCTATTCTATTTTCTATGACTTGACAGTGTTAGGTTAATGGTTGAACTTGATGATCTTAAAAGTCTTTTCCAACCTAAACAGTTCTGTGATTCTATGATTCTCTTGATTCTTATAATCATCTCCTGATCTTGTCTTTTGTTTAACTCTGTCAATGATGAAACTATGCTCGCACAAAACCAATCTTTATATTCAGTTTGTTTCACTACATCCCTGTTTTGCAGTCTGGCACCTGTCATCTTCTAACAGATGAAAGAAAATCTAACAGTTCTTTAGTCTTCTGAACATCTCCAAGGAAAAAAAAGACAACAAATATCACACTAATGTACCAAACTGTTACATTTCAAGTCGATCAGGTTCTTATTTTGACAGGAAGCACACATGTACACACTTACATACACACACACACATACACACACATACCTTCTTTAAGACATGCTCAGCAATTTTTCAAATAATGGTTTTATCACTTATTGTCTTTCTTGCACTTCAATACCTTACACAGATCACACATATAGAGTTTTCATTCAAAACATAAAGCAACACTCTTATGTCTTGTAGCAATTTGGCACTCTGAATAGATTTCCAGTAAATTATTCAGGATTTCAAGTAGGTAAATATCACTTTAGCTCTTTCTCTTGCTTGCTCAGTACTGTAGTAACTCAAACATTTGGACATGTGTAGAAGCAGAATTTAGTGGCTTCTGGAAGCCGCAGGCACCTATAGAGCTTGACCATCTTCATAATTGGTAGCCAAACTGCAAGAATTGCTAGTAATCCAGTGCAGAACCTGAATGTCTGCACTGCTTTTAAGCCAAAATACCAACATTCATTTATTAAAATTCAGATCTTGAATTCAGGTATAAACTTCAAAAAAGTTTATTCTGTGTGTCCTCTGACATGGAATATTGTGATTGAGAACAGAAAATAATAGATAGATAGATAGATAGATAGATAGATAGATAGATAGACAGACAGACAGACAGATAGATAGATAGATAGATAGATAGATAGATAGATAGATAGATAGATAGATAAAGAAGTTTTATTTCCAATGGCAGCCTTGTACATGGTTAAAATGCAATCAGATGAAGAAGGCCAAGTTGGGAAAAATAACCAGAACAGTGACATTTTATCTGAGGTTGAAATGAGCTCAAGAGTTTGATTTGACACAGACAGCAATTGCTATTAAATCCCTGCATATAAGACAGGCAGAGTCATCAGTACTTTAATTGAGTTTGTCAAGAACTAGATTGCATGCCCTGGCACTGTGGTTGTGGTATGGCATGTTCATTCCAAAAGCTATGTCTAGGTTTGAAAAGAACCAAGATTTTAACTGAAGTATTAATAATACTTTCTAATTACTAATAATAATCGGCAATAAATAGATAGTATGTATGAAGACTAAGCTTATCATAGACAATAACATGCAAAGTTTCCAAGGACTCATTCAGTTCCTAACGGAAAATGAGTCACCTGTATTTGCTGCATCATCTGTAACACACATGTTGAAATTGCCCAAGTTATAGCACTTCAACCCTATAGTGTAAAAAAAAAAAAAAAAAAAAAAACCACACAAAAACAAACAAAAAAAAAACACAAAAAACTGTATTAAGCCAAAGTTTGTTTTCAGTTTCATTAACTTGAACCAAGAATAAATATATTGTACTCACCAAAGTTATTTACATCTATGCCAATGTAAAGGGGGAAGAAACTGTAGCTCACAATTTAATGTTCAGAGCTGGTTCACGTGCTTCTGCCTGCTATTATGGTGTATAAAATGTAAAACCAGAACATTGCACAGAATACAATCCACTTTTGTTTGCATGTAAAGTAGAATTCTTTGTTGTTACAAAGGTGGGAAAATGGTCACTCCAAACATCATAAATATTCATTCAAACAGCTAAAATATATTCAGGAGTTGAAACGAAACCCTTCTATTATCATGAAAAACTCTGAATTTTTTATACTAGTCTGTAACCAATACTTCAGGGAATATTGAGAAATAAAAGTGAGATTTTCTCAGGCATAAGCATAGACTGCAGACCATTACTGAAAAATTAACTTATTATTGTGTTTTATTAGGTGCATTGCTCAGGAAGCTTTTTGTTTATTCTCATCAGCCTGCTGTCCTCTGTTACTATAATTTACAAGTGCACAGGCAATCTAATATATCCTTGTCTGAAACACTTCAGAATCTATTGGCAATTTCAGCAGTAGCACTGTGTGGTTTTGCTCTTGCATAATTGTCTTTAGCAAGTACTTCTAGGGAAAAGGATTTTCAAATTCACATGAAAGGAGAGACTGATTAGAGTACACTATTTATGATGATAGCATTAAACTTCACTGTTTGCCTTCAGATTCTCAGTAAAGGTGGTCCTTTGTTAACAATGGACCCTTTCCAAATGTTTTAGCTCTTTCACAGAGGTAATACAAGTGTGTCTAGAAACAGATTTTGCTTCTGTGAATTCATTGTGCTGAAACTGTTTTTCATGATTAAACATCATTATTTATACATAAATACATAAATCAGTGAGCTACAAGAAAAGAGCAGAAACAGAAGGGACTGAAAAAGTAAGTCATGGGAAGAGGAACTTTATTCATTTAATAATATTGGTCATACTAGTACACTTTACTTTCCCAGATATCACCTTTTATCTAAATGATACACAGTGAGATGATTAAAATACTAATTTGTGTGAGTTTTAATGCAGATAAACGAAACTAAGCATTTTTTCTTTGAAAAGCTAAGGAGTCTGCTTAATGTCATGTAGCCATCAAAAATTCAATTCCAGAAACCTATAGCAAAAATCTAATTTTACAATGTAATTCTTAACTATGCATAGCATAACAGGGATATTCCACTAAAGTTAAAGTAACAGAAAACAGTGGGGTTTTTTTCAATATTTTTACCTAAGTCTTCTTGCTCTGAAATAAAATGGCATACCAGCTTATTACACAGAATCACAGAATCACAGAATGTTAGGAATTGGAAGGGATCTCAAAAGATCATCTAGTCTAATCTCCCTGCAGGAACAGAAACATTTAGATGAGGTTACACAGGAATGTGTCCAGGGGGGTTTTGACAGAGAAGGAGACTCCACAACCTCCCTGAGTAGCCTGTTCCAGTATTCTGTTACCCTCACTGAGAAGAAGTTTCTTCTCAAATTTAAGTGGAACCCCTTGTGTTCCAGTTTGAACCCATTACTCCTTGTCCTACTATTGGTTGTCACTGAGAAGAGCCTGGCTCCATCCTTGTGACACTCACCCTTTATATATTTGTAAACATTAACGAGGTCACCCCTCAGCTTCCTCCAAGCTAAAGAGACCCAGCTCCCTCAGCCTTTCCTCATAAGGGAGATGCTCCACTCCCTTAATCATCTTTGTTGCACTGCTCTGGACCCTCTCCAGCAGTTTCCTGTCCTTCTTGACTGGAAGGTCCCAGAATTGGACACAATATTCCAGGTGTGGTCTCACCAGGGCAGAGTAGAGGGGAAGGAGAACCTCTCTGGACCTACTGACCACTCCCCTTCTAATACACCCCAGGATGCCATTGGCCTTCTTGGCCACAAGGGCACAGTGCTGGCTCATGGTCATCCTGCTGTCCACCAGGACCCTCAGGTCCCTTTCCCCTGCGTTGCTCTCTAATAGGTCATTCCCCAATTTGTAATGGAAGCTGGGGTTGTTCCTACCCAGATGCAAGACTCTACACTTGCCTTTGTTATGTTTCTTTAAATTTTTCCCTGCCCAACTCTTCAGCCTGTCCAGGTCTCACTGGATGGCTTCCAAGTGTCTTGTCTCCAGGACAAGGAGGAGAGGATATAAAACATCAAAGGTGTTAAAAAAAAAAAAAAAAAAAAAAAAAGAGAGAGAGAGAAAAAAAGAAAAAGTGACTATGTGAAACTAAACACTTCCAAAACAGGTCTGGCAGCTTTTTTTTATAACAAGAGGAAAGTTGTAAATAATCCACTGATACAACAATTTTTTAAAATATAGTCCTTTGATAAATTGAGTGTTTTACAACATCTGTAAGGCATAAATTCATGTACCAGTTATGTCACCTACGTGTAAACCAAAGCTTTTGTTAATCTTAATGTTAGTTACAGGGCTGTGCATTTCCATAACGATTGCAAATTGCTTCAAATATTACTTTACAAAATCAAACAGTAACAAAAATGAATATTTTGTCTTCAGCAAGGTCCAGCTTCTAATTGTCTTATCTGTGTAATAATTGGATTCCTATTTTTGTGACTTCGTTTAAGAAGTGTCTCTCTTTTCAGATTAGGAAAATTGAATTATCTTTTGTCTTCCCTTCTGTTGCAGCAAATGTATTTTCAAACATTTAGGCTTGTTATTTTCTTGTCTGTTTGTTCTTCTGTTTCATGCAGAGAAAGGTGGAGATGAGAAGTAAATCAAGCAGACAGGAAACTCTGTACTTGCCAGAGTTTTGTTTTGTACTGGCACATTTGTCATTTTAGGATAAGCACTGCCCTGCACATTTCCCCAGCCAGTAAAGTACAAAGCAAAAAGGTGAAGCTGAAAGCTTTCTTCATACACAGTCTTGCATCTGCTGCATGTATCTTCAGAGGTGGGACCAGGCCCCACAAATCCCTCCTGACATCTGCTCCCCCATCCAGGTTCCATTTCTGTCATTTTTCTCTCTCACAATTTTCTCATAAAAGCTCCTTTACAGGAAAGATGCTTCATTTACACTGATTAAGGGTACATGGCTGGGTCAAAAAGTCATCAGGACAGTTAGAGAGACAAGGCACTTTTGGTGTAGGAAGGATCTGAGAGGTCATATTATTGTAGACAAACTGAAAGGTGCAGGTTTGAAATTTAGAGGACTGGGGCTGGCTGGAGACTGTGAACGTGTGCCCATATGAAGAGAAGGGCTTACATTATGACAAAAATATTTCTCAAAAAAGATTGGGAATTGTTATGCTATATTGATATGTTGCTCTGATCTACACTGGCCCTAGGAAGAGCTATAGCCTTCAGTACATGTTCCAATAAAGTTTTTCTGTACCCTGGTGGCTTCCCTCTCTAGTTATGCTATATAAAGTCATACATGTATAGTTATTAATATATAGTTATTCTTCCCTGTATATTTATTTGAAATGTTTCTAAACACAATTGTTCCTTTCTTCTCACAAAACATGAAGGAAATTTATTTTCCTGATGTTCCTTACCACACTGACAGCAGGTCAGAGCTCCCTGAGAAACCACAATTCTTGTCTTTTAGTTAGTGTTAAGATGTACCTCTCTTCCCACTTCCATGCATGTGCAGTGTCCATAGGATGCCAAGGCCAAAATAAAGGACTAAAATATCAGCCTGCAACAGCTGGTGAGATATTTTTGCTTGAAAATGGCACTTTTTCAGTCTAGCCTTCATTACAAAATTCCAGTTTATTGAAACCTCTCACACCAAACTTGTTTTGCTGTAGTTTTTCTTGCTTACAGTGGATGTGACAAAACGGGATTGAACTTAAACCTCTCTTACCTTTTATATTTACTATTTTTAAGAATCTCAGCCTTGGATAATGAATTTGTGGTGTCTTTCACTTGATGTGCAGGTGATACTAACATACACCTCAATGTAGATGACTCTACTGAATGTTAGGTTAAGACGTGTCAGAGCTGGTTGCTCTGATGCTGGAGCTCTCTTTCTGAGCCTAGTCCTGTGAACTGTCTTTCCTATGCTTCTGTGGAAAAGAACTGTAGCAGTGCAGTCTATACTCACCTGACTGGTTTTGAAACGTAACAACTACTATTATCTTCTTCCTGGATTATTTCAGTATAACCAAGATTTTTTAAAGTTAAAAGGGTTTTCAGATATTTCCATTTTTGTCACAATATGTGTAAGTGCAGTAATGAGCATCATCTTCTGAAATAAGGAATTTTGAAGTATCAGAACATAAACAAAGATTGAAATACTGGGTTTAACTACCTTTCTTTAAAAATAATCAGAAAACTTGTGTAGCCTCTTATTTAATGTGAGTTTAGCAATTATTCAGACAAACTGCTAAGGAACTGAAATTTGTTTTAACATACGGTATGTTAGAAACAAACCTGATTATACACCATAATAATTATGCTGAGGTAACATGAAATTATATTTGATCTAAGATTTTTGACATCTCACTAAGACTGTACGTTTTAAAATATATTGGCATGGTAGAACAGGAGTTGAGAATTGCTAATTGCAAGAAACAATATTTCATGCCTACATGCTCATGTATGATGATTGTCAAAAGAGATCTCACATATCCATTGGTTTCCTAAGATATTGTTTTAGTCTGAGTTAAATGCAGTATCTAATTGCCAATTGCAATGCATTATGTTTATGTAATATGATACTTATTTTTTCCACTTGAGTAGATAAAGTGGGTATCTATTTATATTATCATGATGTTTGAGTCAGTAGAGGCTGATTAGTTACACTGAATGCCAACAAAATCAAATGCAGTATCCTGAATAAAAATTGGCAGCTTTCGTCTCATGCGAATACAAATAGACAAACACGAAGAGAAATGCGTTCTTCTACATTGAAGTCCCAATGTTTTTCTTATGTTGTCTATTCACACCAATAAAACTGTAAAATGTGAAATTCATCCAAGTTTGTCCTCCATTCTTTCTCAGATAACTAATGTCTTTGTTATTGTTTAGCAATAAGTAGACATAGAGATACAGCCCTTAACTGAACAGTGTATGTTATTTCCTTTTACCAAAGTAGAGATAAAGTGCATTCCTCTTACTGCGTTTGATAGAGTTAATTTGGGTGAAGAGGCTCTGCTTTGGATGAGCTGTGTTTTCCACTAATGAGCATTTTCTATATATTGCTTTTTATGAAGAACTGACAGCCTTGTAATAATCTGTTTTGACAGTATTTTCCTAGAAATATTGTGTTAAATATTTTTAGACATGAGAGATCATGGACATATGGATATAGTGGTGTGTGCCTTGTCTAATTTTATGCATTATATAATTTACCATTGTTGGAGACTGTTGTACCATCTTTCATTCATTTAATAATGCTTTTGCAAATTGGCAGATAGCATTTGGGCTAAAATACACACAGGGTTTTTACAGGAATAAAACACGCTCTGCCTTTTCTCTGGTGTAGAACAATTTGTCAAGTAATTAGCCAACCTAATTAAATTTTTGTAGCACTAATCAAACGAATATGCTAAAATTTCCTTTGCACAGCCAGTTTGCTGTCTGCTTGCATTTAACTTGATGGTTTGAAAGAGGCCCTACTATGTCTGCCACTCCACTTAATCACCTAATTTGCATTTTATATTGGTAAATCAAATTAAGCACCAGTGGCTTTTAGTATGATTGACTATGGTCAGGGCTGTTCAGATGGGACTTTTTCACAGAAAATTAGGCACATTTTAATATGAGTGAGTCTGTGCTTTCAGCATTCAGCAAACTACATTCACTCAGCTAATTAAAAGTGCTTGTTGCTTTTTGCCGATGTATGATAGATTTATCCAGCTGGTGTGTCCATTTTCTTTTGTATAATTTCTTGATGGAAGTTTTTATCTTTATACATAATAAGATTGTCTAAACAACACTTCAAACCAATTTGCAAGAACTATATAAATAATATTTTGCAGAAGCTATTTACTTTGAAAGAAATACACTTGCTGTTCAGCAAACTGATTAGGTTATATATCTTTGCTTTTACATCCTTCTACAATATAAACCTAGACATTATGAAATTTTCAGATATTATCTTCCCTGAGCTGGAATACATTGGTTTCCTAAAATCATGGGAAAAATCTGCAGAAGAGTATCCCTAACTGTTCTGTCATGGTGTAGAGTTCAGTCCTCCTGTAGATTAGGTCTGACTCAAAACCTTACAGATTAATGTGCTTATAGAATGAAGTTATTTATGTGCATAGGTGTTCCCTCATTGTTTGTTATTTTGAAGGATAATTTGCCATAGATAAAACATTTCCTGGAATGAGAATGGAGATTAATTTTTTTCTTTTTTTCAAGGGTCAATAAGAACACAAGTATCAAAATGCATTGCCTGAACAGTTCAACTTAATATATGTGCTGACAATAGGTAGCAAACAGAAAACTAGTTTCACTGGTATATTTAAAAAAAAGGTCTAGCTTTCATCATTTTTTTGGAAGAGACTAACCAAGTCTAAACTGGCAGTAGGACAACAAAGGACAAAATTAAAAAATTGATAATTAGCTCTTTTTTCCTAAAAGAATTATGTTCACACCATGTCATTTAGTTGCTATCATATATATACACATACATATATATATATACATACACATATACGTATTTCTTTTCTAAAAGGACTGATACCACAAAATAGCTACTGTTCCTGACTGAGAGGCGGTATGAGGCAATGCAAGTGACAATTACCTGGCTCCAAAGAGTTGCGTAAGGTCAAAAGTCTTACATTCTTCACCTTGCTGGGGTTGTGGTGAGCCCTTGGCCAGCCCTTTTGTAGATGGTGGAAAGATGAAGGTTACATCTTAGACATTTGTTAGACATGAGCAACTGCTTATGACAGTTGTTCACTTAGTGAAAGGTGAGGAAGGAATGAAAAGGATTCAGCCATGGCAACCCTATTAAATTTGTCAGAGAGGAGCTAATTTAACAAAACTATTCACATACAACAGGAGACTTTGTACATGGATCCAATGCAAAATTTTCCCCTACAAACTTCAGGACTTTTCTCTGAGTTGGCTGCAGGGCACTCAGATGTTCTGTCAACAAAGCTGTGACAGGAGTAATTTAAGAGGGGAAAGAGAGCAATCTTAAACTGTCATAGATATTTGTTAAGGAAGTGCATGTCATCTTTAGTCATATGGTTAGTCTCATTGATTGAAATTAAAGGCTTCTACAAAGAGGGCTGAATTTGTTGCATAAAGTTGTTTTTGGTGAGAGGGGAATGAAGGAAAGTGTCTAAATGTATGATAGAAAAGAAAAGATAGAAATAACAAAGATTTATGTCAATATAGGAAAACTGCTGTTTGCAAGTGTTCAATTAAAGACAACACAGTGAGGCAACTAACTGCAAAGCTTAAATACCGACCATATTGTTCTAAGAGTCAGACTTAAAGATGAAGTTTGCATCCATCCCCATTACAGTTTGCAGAGTGCAGTTTATCAAACTTCTTGAGGGTTTTTGGGATGGTTCTCTGCAAACTTTCTTCTGCAAATCTCAAAATGCTAAAAAATAAGGACCAGATCATATCCCTTTCCCTGATGAGGGAAAGTGTCCTTGGACATGGAAGTAGTAGGGAAAAAAGAAATCTCAACAATGGCCATACAGATCTCAGAAGAGAAGCTCAAGTTGAGCCCTTGACCCACAATGTACAAATGTGACAGATGTCTAAGTACTGTAATGCAGCTTTAATTAAACATAGGCCAAAACCTCCTTGCTCTAAGCTCATAGGGATTAACATGATAAGAACTTGGTCTTGTTAGGGCCAAACTCAATTCAGTCCAGTAGAAATGCAGTAGCGTTTTGTGTGGTTTGGTTCTGGGCTGGAATAAAGCAAGCTATATTACATTGTGCAAGTATAGCTTATTTACCTGAAAACACTGGGTGAACCCACTTTCCTATGCCTTACTGTGCCTTAACTGATTTAATAAGCAAGCATATTTTGTAAACTTATTTGAAATCTCTTGTTCCTAATAATGCATGGTGGTGTAATATGGTTCTGAGGGCTATTCTAAATTATACTTTCATTTTATATTCTGATTCATACGTGTAAATATTCTAATTTGAAAAATCCTCAGAGGTATGCAGTCTTCTTACTCAGTACTAAAGGAAGAATGCAAATAAACAGAATCAAGCTATTAAATTTCCTTGATTTGATATTCCAACTGTCTGGCCTTTTAATTTTATTTTAATGAATTTAAATTCAACTGAATGTCATGTACAGAATGTTAGTACTCCAATCACATTCAAAAATTTATTCTGAATATCTAGAGCTACTGAGCAGCATGTCAATGTACATTTAATATTAAATGGAACATTATAATGTCTGTTGAAGCCTATAGATTACCTCTGCTTTCAGATTCCGATGCACCAAATCTGGCATTTATTTCCAGTTCCCCCTACATCCAAAAATAATATTGCTTGATATATCATTTTTGTTTATTGGTCACTGTTATGACTGTAAAGAAATCACAAAGGACTTGGGGCACCATAAAGGTTATTTTTGTTAATCTAAGAAGGAAATATTTACACATTACATTCTAACAGCTAATTTATACATTTCCCCAGTTTGTGAACCTTATCTATACTAGTCTGAAAATATACCTAAAAGCCACTTTTATTTTGTGCCAATTTTTGAAGTTTAGAAACTGAGTCAGGACTCTTTATTCATAAAAACTGCTACTGTTCTTGTGCCCCAAATTTACTATAAGCATAGAAATGAGCTACAAATGTATTCTGCATAATAATATGACATTTATTGCAATTCCCTGCTACTGAACTCATAAATGTAAGTTAGAGTTAAGAAGACAAATTTCCATTCCTTAGCATAATTTGGAAGAAATAAGGATCTCTATGAATTGAGTTTCACATTTTCTTTCTTTTATACTAGACAGAACAGTCTAAGTGCTGGTATTAATTTTCAGTTATTCAGTTACTCATTTAATATGAATTGTGATCTCTTTGGGAACTTTAAAAGGTCCAGCCCTGTTGACTTAAGCAGAAGCTTTTTCTGTATTGGATTAGAAAGTCATGCTTTCAGAAGGAGTCAGCTGCTAATAGGAAGTTTTCTTTCTGTTCCCTACCATCCTCATGAAACCAAACCTCTAATCTGGTTTTTGGTACTGATCTCTGTCCTTCCTCTCAGCTGAGGATATGTCTGTTTGTTTTGGAGAGTCTTTTGAGTTTATGTATGAGGAGAGGGAGTTAAAATTTAATTTTCTCTACTCCTTACCCTGTAATCTGTTTCTGACATATGTCTGTGTGGAGTCTGAGCTGTGCTCTCTTATAGCTGTTTAGTAAATTATTATCTCATTATTACCAGCGAGTACAAAATTTGTACTAGAAAAATATCATGTCAGAGTTCTGAAAACAGCTTCTGAATGGCTTCCCCTAAATGGCATAGTGAACAAATTTAACATTATCTGGTTTATCCCCCAAGCTTGTATGTCCACCACTGGGTAGGAAAAGACAAACCAACTACGACCTGAAGCAGTTGTATATGTCTGTATGTTTTGATGCCTGGAGGACAGAGCTTTCAGAAATGTGACCTGTTTTGTTCATTTAAAAAAATGTACACTTATTAACAATAGATATATTTTTCCTTATAGTGAAATTTGATCACCTTGTAAAAATAATACATTCTTAAAGAATTTTGCTCCTATATCTATTGTTCCTGCTGTTCAGAAAAAAAAAAAAAAAAAAAAAAAAAAGCTTTCATGCTGATACTGAGAAAATAATTTATTTTATTTATTTTCAGTATAGATTTTGTGCTCCAATCTGAACTCAGGTTTACATTTGCAGTCAAATATGTACAGTGTAATTGCTTCCAGTGTTACATGCAACTAAATTGCAGGTATAAGTAAATTCACCTTCATAGAAGTGAGTTCCTAGAAATGCCCCTTTTAAAGGAGCATCTTCTATTACATATCATCTTGAGCTATGCTTAACACTTGATGAGAACAAAAAGAGCAGGAACTTATGCAAAGCAACACATGAGTAACTCGTATATGCCAAATGGCACGCTTTAAAATGTACATGTGTTACAGGCGTGCTGCAGCAGATTCTAAATTGAATCAGCTGATCGTGCATAAAGAGGAAACACAATAAGCAGCTGCTGTCAGAACTCAACAATAGCATTTTGAGCAGTTTATTTGACTGAACTAATTCTAACAGAGACAACAGGTTTCTTCCTATTGTTACAGACTAGCAGTGAAGCAGAACATCAAGCATGTCTCTCAGTAGTGGGCTTGTTTGGTCTCTTTGTGTGGTATTTATAGCATGGTCTGGTTAATGTCAGTCTTCACTTTATTGGTATTCTCTTAAATCCTGAAATTTTACCCAGACTTTTACTAATAAACTAAATCTTCTTACAGAAGTGATGTATACTTTCCAGCAAGTCCCATTAAAACTTCTAAACCCCTTCTAAATGTGTGTGTCTGTATTTCATTCCAACTTCTTTTGCATATTAGTCTTTTATTTTTATTTTTTTATTTTTCTTCCACAGGAGACTTAGCCTTTTGTATTCACATATTTTAGCACATTTTTGTTCCATAACTTTATTTCTTATTATAGCCTTTGGTATATATGGAAAAACATCTATTTCTTGGAAAGTTGGGGCAAAAAAGATAACCCAAAGAAATGCTGGATATAATTAAAATGTAAAGCTAGAAAACATTTTCTGACAGAATATTCCCTCCCAGAAAAAAAGGATTTTGAGAGGTAAAACCAGTCAATAATTCAAGACAAGAATGAGTCTGCTCTTCGCTGTTCTTCAGAAACGCCCACGGTGCACAGTGAAAGAGAGTACTAGCTGCACAGAGGGTGAAATTAACTCAGTATCACTTGTGCAGCAGATATCTCTGTTTCTTTACTGCTGTTTGTTAAAATTACAGAAAACACTAGTGGAGAAGATGCTCAGCTTTTGTCTCTGAGTTGTGCACAGCTGTTAAACTGTTCACATGATCACTACATGTCAGAAAACATCCATCCCACTGAGGCTGGACTGGCGCTGGAGGGGCTGTAACCTCCCAGTCATAGGATGAGAGTCAGCGAGAGCTTCTGTACCCATCACCACCTCGTTATATAGGATTCATCAGCGTAGCCGACTGTCTGCAACATAGGGACAGAAAAAAGATGCTTTTACTTTATGTTTGAGAACTACTTTGGGATTTCCTCTGTTTCTCAGTGATCTAGAGTCTGCTAGCTTCTGGATATATTGGTCTATAACCCCATGGACCAGGATTAATGGTTGTCCTTCATCATGGCCTTGATTGTTCTTTGTGATTATCATCGTCTCTGTATTAAACTCCTATGGGAAGTCAGTAGGAGTTTTGTGTTTCTAAAAAAAATATAGATATAAAAAAAATCTATGGTATTGTGCTCTCTCCTTCTTGTCCTCTTGTGTTAGCTGCTGGAAGGGAAAAAATCCTTGTATCTAGCACCAGATTATTATCTTATTCAATTATCAGATTCAGACTTCTTGAAAAATACATAATCTTGCAGTCTAAGAGTTTCATGTATCATTCCATTTAAATGTGCAAAATACTGAAAACCTCCCAGTATTAATATAAGTATTTCCTGGTATGCTATAGTCTGATATAGTAAGAATTTGATCATTCTCTTGATTATCATCACTGAGAGCTGTTCTGACAAAGAAAAAAAAATCTATTACAGGTTTTAATTATTAAACCACAGTGATTTTTCCTCTTCTCTTCTTGTCAAAACGACAGCTGAGTGCTGAACACCTGGGACAGCTGTAAAGTGTATGGGAATTTTCTTATTTTCTTTAACATATTTAATATATTTATCTGCTGATATACAGTCTATATTCACATGTACATTCAGCTTTTTTACATATTCAGATTTCATTTTAAGTTCCTAAATGAGTTTTTTTAAATTATTCCTTTAATTCCTTACAGATTAGATCTCACACACCTACAAAGCAGAATAGAAGGTATAAACTGGCCTTTATTTCTGGCTACACACAAGCTTATGTAGCTGTTTGCCCAGGAGGCAGCAGCTTTCCCTTCTGCAAAGCATCACAGCCATGCATACCACCATAGGTCTGCCCCTGATGCTTGAGCTAGCAAGAGAGTACTCATCCCAAGGAGATGTGGCAGCAAACATCAAACTAAAACCAGATTATAACATTTCAGTAGCCTTGCCTGGAGCTAAATGCTTTATTCCATCTCATTTAGGAGAGTTTTGGCAAAGTGACCATTGACCTACTTTTCTGTTTAGAAGTTCTGTATGTGTATATATATATGATGAATGCTCCTCAACACTAATGTGCTTTAATATTAGTAACAAGCACTCTAATCCTAGAACATTTGTCAGAAAGGGGCTTCTTGTTTTCCTTTTCTGAGGAAATGCAGAGGCCAGCAAACATGGAGGTAATGAGATAACACTCATTTACTGGGTAGGTCTTCTCTAAAGATGCATTTGTGATGATCCAGCCGCAGGCACGGAAACATGACTGCAACTCAGGCTCCTCTCAGCCCATTCAGGTATGGCAACAGGCAGGTAATGGATGTGTAAGGTAGTGCAGTAGGTGTGATGGCAAAACTGCAAACTACACACACCCAACAAGCTCTGCTACTGAAAACAACTTTAGTTGGATTAATGCTGTCTGCAGTAATGCTACTGTTCTGGGCTGCTGATTAAGTTGGCTTAATTAGTCAAGCAGAACACCGTGTTGACATATGACATGCATTTGGAGCCAGCTAACAAGCTATACACAATGCAGATATAGCTTGAAAAGTTAGGATAGACTCTAGTGGCAACAGAATGATACCAACAGGTTTTAATACATCCTTCTGCACTTATTTAAGACAAGAAGACAATATGCTCTGGATTCTCTCACTAACTAATCTCAGTTAAAACCTAACCCAGGATAAAACAGTTTGCAGGCAATTTTCCAGCTTTCATATAAATCAAGAGGCTGAGGTGAGCACAGACCCTTGTAGATCTGTTGAACCATCTGCTAACTAGTGCAATATAAACTCTTCTGCTCTCTCTGAGAGTGACCTCCTGCAAGTTAAATTAAATTGGAACTAAACCTCAGAACACCTAATCCAATTTACTAACTTCCTCCAAAGAAGAGACAAGGCAAATATCTAGAGGCTAATATTCCAAGGTGAGTCATGAAAATGTATCTATAACATGCACTGAAGAGACACATAAGCTGCATCCAAAAAGACTGCACATACAAGTACAAGCTGTCTCCTACCCAAGCCAGGAGCTCTAGGGATAAAAAGTAGTGCTGCTCTGACATACAAACAGGTCAGGAAGCATCATTCCCCACAACCAGGTGCCACCTCCATGGTCATGTTTCCTGACAATCAGCAGGGTATGGTAACTCAGGCAGATGTTCCTGCTGCTGTAGCAGTCCCTCTCCTGGGTTCAGAACTGATGCTGGAACCTTGGGAGGCATCAATTCATACTCATTCCACAGCAAAGATAGGCACTAAGTGTTTTGTATTTTCATCAAGAAGATTATAGCCCTAAGAAAACAGTAATTAAAAAAAATAACTGTTTTCTCAGGCCTCCTGCCTAGTCAGGGAAAGCAAAATGTTTTCAGTTCAGCCCAAATTGGTGTTAAATGGAAGAAAGAACCAAAATAGAACAAAAAAGACCCCCCGAGTTAAACAAATTGCTTTGTTGTTTCAAAATAAAATCTCCTATTTGATGACTTTTTGAAGTTTCTGCATTCACTATTTTAACTAGTGATGGTAGTTTTGAATTAAAAATGCCAGTTTGGAAAAAGAATTGTTTTCCAAAACATTTCCTGTTGGGTATTTCCTCAACTCTTTTCCTTTATCTCCTCTCTTTCACTAGGACGGTTTGCATATATGGTCCAAATTTCACAGTAGTTTCTATATCTTGACTACCCTGTCAGAATCATGTACAATCAAAAATAAGAACTATTAAAAATTACAACAAGAAAGTAATCTCAAAAGTTTTAAATAAGGTACTTTGAAGTTTTAAGATGTGATACAATAATATAAGCAGTTTGTTGTTTGTTTTTTTTTTTTTTTTTAAATTAAGTATTCTGTAACAGTAGTTTTTCCTATCAGTAAATCATCTTGTTTGTATTTTTTACTGAAAGGGGTGTATGAGAGCTTTGATTATTATAGCAGAAGTCACATTAAGGGCTCTAGTTCATGTCTTCTGAGAAAAGTGTACGTTGCCCTGCTGGCATTTCCAAGAACAATCACAAGCCTCTTCTCCTGCTCCTGAAAATCTCTTAGAAATCACAAATTCTTTGATTTGGTTTTGTTTTCTTATTCTTTGCTTTGACTTTTTTGAAGAAATTTTTGTATTCACCATCTCATTTCTGAGCCACTGAAGGACACTATTTTTCATTTTCTTGTTTTCTTCCCTGTAGCAAGCAACAGAGATGACAGAACCAAACCAAACGCTCTGTACTAATTGTGGGACCTTTTAAAAGAATAGTGATGTCTTTATGACTGGAAAGAAAACTAGGAGTTGGAAACACTGGAAATGTAACCCTAAAACTGCATTCTGCCTGCAGTGATGCATTTATTGCATGGGTGAATTTTCAACACAAAATCCCTGAGGTCTGAAGAATGATTTTTCATCTGTCTCTCAATCACAGTTTTAACATTGCAGAAATGAACCTGCTGCCTCGTTAAAAGAAACTGAGTTTCATCAGGTTTTCTTACATTTGCCACTGTTGCAATTCTGAAGAACTTAAAAATTCTGTGCAACAGAACTTCTGGCCACAAAGGCCAGATTAAGGAAAAGCAAAAAGGAAAAGCTATGCTGTCCTGCCTATTGAGTACTATTCTATTTTGTTTTGTTTACTCTGACCTCTGCCTTCTGAGTCCCATATCCTGCACACAAGTTTTGCCTAAAACTACAGAGACCTAAGAAATCCTCTTAGTCTCTGGATTCAGCAGAAAGGAATGCTTCCTAATATAAGGAGACTGAAGGTAAAAGTGGAAGAGTTCGTTACACAGCTTGTGCTTCCCTTTTGGATATTCTAGTGTTTGTATGATTTATGCTTAAAAACCAAACCCAGATAAGTGCACAGAATGTTATTCCAGCTGATTCTGAAACAGAAAAATATATTAACTAAGCATACATACAAATAGCTGAAACCTAAGTTATTTGTACTGCATCTTTACTGTCTGTATCTGAGCAAGAGTCCACGATGATGGTGAAGTATTCATACCAGCTGCTTGTAGAGTTGTATGTGGGAAAGACTACACTGGACCAACATATACACTATGTGTGGAGTTCTATTTTACTTAATTACAGTGCCAACAATCTAGTGATTATGGTATAAAATTAGAAAAGAAAATGTGAGACTATTAAACTATTAGCATGTGTAACTGCTTGCAACCACCAATGTGACTGTTTAAATAGGAAATTCATTTAAGACATGGTCATACGACTTTGTCCTGTCCTGTAGGGTCAAACTATATAACTTTTCTATACAGACTTCAGGGAAAAAAGATCCACAGAATTCAGCTGTGGATTTTGTATGAGAATTTATAAATGCAGATGTTTCCACAGTCATGAGGGTCTGGCACCAGTATGAAAGAGCTAATTACTAGTATTTTCCATTTATTTACATTCAAATATTAGGTTTTTCACTTTGCAAATGAATAAATATCAAGAGATAAGTTAATTATGACAGTGAGGATTTTCATAATAGTGGCTGTCAATTAGAAAGTCTGCTGTGAAGCTGAGCAGTATTAATAATTTTGTAGAATGTTTTTCAAGATTTCAAATGCAAAGTAATGCAGGTGTAAGCAAGCCCTATCTGCCTATTTCTCTGCTTCAGATACACATCAGCACAGCTTCTGAAGCAATGGTGGAATGACAGGAGCCAATTTGTCTGAGTTTCATCCCATTTCTTTTAACAGAGTCAGGACTGTTGCTACTGTTGCTTTTATTAATTATATTAATATAAAATTATATAAGCAATAGTATATTATTAATGATGAGTTTTCATCCCTTTCCTCTCTCCACATTTCCTTTACTTCCTACCCTCTTCTCAATTTCCTTCCTTTCTACCTCTTCCTCGAGCTCATTTTCTTTCTCCTTTCGCTTTGGTTTTGCCATCAGCAGCTATGGGGAGCAAAGGTGAGGCAAGAACCAACCTGGGCTGTGGAAAGCTGCCCAGGAGGCTGTTTGGAGCATCTCTGACCATGAAGACAACTCCTCATGAAGGGACTTATGGATTAAACACAGAGCCTTGAATACAACCTGCCAATGAGTGGGTAGCAGTGGGAAAAGCAAAGATCCTTGTTCTCAGAGACTTGTCCAGCTGAGGCTGCAAGACATTGCTGTCTGAAAGGTGTTTTGCTTTCTTTAGTGTGCAATTGCTGGCTGAGGCAGAATATCGAGGCAGCCTGGCTGTCACACACCTTTCACTTTTCTCTCTTGATTCTGACAAACTTCTTACTCTCTGGATTGAGAAGTTGTAGACTTTATTCACACTGAGAATGTTTCCAAAGCAGGTTACCCTTCTCTACTGCACTCTCCTGCAGCACAGTCTTTACCAGGTATTCTCTGTATCTTGACTGAGCTTTATAATAAAAGTAAATTTTTTAAAAGACCTCTAAAAAGCTGCATATTTAAAGCTGGCTACTTAAGTGACTTGAATGTTACAATGGATAATGTAATAATGTGAGTAGTAAAAACATGAAATAGCATATTTGCACCACTTTTTACAGTATATATACTATTTTTAAACCATGAAGTACTTGCCTATGGAAATATACATTGCTATCTGATGTAAAATGCTGCTTGTTAAATTTTATGGGCCAGATTTAGTTCTAAGCTCCATGAGTAAATACAAAGTAATATCACTGCTTTTCCGTACTCTGGATCTACTTCAATACAAATCAGCAGGATCTGGGTCTGCATATTTTAATTACATACTTCTGAAGTTTTCCCTATTTTTTTAACATTTCAGTCAGTTTTTTTCGTGCTCAAATATCATAAATATTTTATTTCTAATACACATGTAAGTGTGCATGTATATATAAATAAGATTATAATTTCCTTATTTGTGTGTGTACTTATGTTTATTAACCACTAATCTATTTCTTTGTCACTGTTAGACTGATTAAGAAAAACAACTAAAAGTATACACAGCTGCTTTATCTGCTGTTGTGCAATGGTATAGTGTTCTCACTTTTAACATCACTACACTTTGAGAGTTCACACATGTATGTATATTCTAGCTTGGCATTTGGACTTCTTGTTCAGCAAAAACACAGTCTAAAAGTGTTACTTCTGGATGTACTAATGTACCTAATGCCAACAAAACTTGTTTTATTTTTCAGCACTGAAGTCATGATACTAAAAAGAAAATGGGTAGGGGCGCTGCCCTTTTAGTATCTGTACTTTTCTCTGACACTGGACTCCTGTCAGTAAAACAATCTGAAATAACTTTTGAAAGTCAAAATAGCCATGTGGTCTCAAATAACTGAATCTCTTATTCTAGCAGTATATAATCTTCCATCAAACAACATACTTGAGAACATAAGGTAAAAAGTAAAGAAATGACAGTTATTTTAGGAAAATGGATAATACACATGCCTTAGTAGGACTATTTAGGTAATGAAAGTCTAATTTTTTTTTTCACTAAAACCCCTTTATTCCCATCTAACAACGGAACATAAAGAGAATTATTGTAGTGATATGGGAAAAAGCAGGGTCAACCCCAAATATGGGCCAAGGGAGCTTTGTGAAGTCTCAGGTTAAAGCAGCTGCTCAGCCCCATCTAGACCTAGGCAAATGCCAAGCTCCTTACTTCCTTCAAGACTGACTAGCAAGTAGGAGTTACTATGAATGTTAGATGAATTCAAGTGCATTTATGTTGGCAAAGTGTGCACTGTTTGAGGCTTACTGTCTGGAACATGCAGATGTTCACACTGAACTCATGTGCAGATTACTAAAAGACCCTTTTTACTCGTAGACACAAACTGTTTGTCCAGCCTACACCAACAGCCGTCGAAGGAGCTGGGCGGGGGTACACAGCAGCTCTCAGAGGAGTGAGCTATGCATCTTGCAGCTCTCAATGACAACAGAATTTTGGCTTGCAAGGTCAAGGAGTTTGGCCTCTTGTGAACTGGAGCTATACAGAACTGTGTCATGACCCCATAGAGATTCGTGCACATGCTTACTTTCAAGCATGTGAATAGATCCATCAGTTGCAGTGGTGCTGTTTGCATACTCAAGTTTAAACACTTAGACAATCTTTTGCAATTTTGCATTTTTGTTATCCATGGCTTGAAAGATATTTTGGAGAAAAGTAGTATTTTCTAGATGCCTTTTACATTATAGTCAGATATCTTTCAGTAACATTAAATTAATTCAAATTTACACCGCGTGTAGTATTGTGTCAATCTGAAAAAAAGAGGACCAAGAAATAATTCCAATTTTAAATGGGCCACAAGCAATGCTTGTTGAAAAAAAAAAAAAATCTCAGAATCTGTCACTATCTGCAGTTTCAACTCTTAAGTAGTTACAGCTCTGCATTCACTGGGGTGTCACAGGTCACGGCCAAGGTGCCATAGAAGTGTTTTAAGAAGTTCTGTTAATCTTTGCCAGCACTTTATCTGGCTTTATCTAGTGCTCAAAAATACTGTTTTCATGATCACTCAATGAAATTAAAAGTGTCAAACCTCAGTCTCAATGTTAGAAGAAACATATGAAAAAAACTATGTTCCTTCACTGAATGGAAAAATGGTTATAAATTGGGTAAACTTAAAATAAAACTTCCTTAGTGGAATAGTTTTATTTTTAAGAAGACAGGCCCACATACTTCCAAACATGCACAACTTTTTATCTTCCAAGTGAGATGTTTATTTTTGTGATGCTTTGCAACTGTTTTCATACAATTCAAATCAGGTTTACACAATTTACAAAAAAAAAAAAAAAAAAAGGAGGGGGTAGGGTGGGGAAATAGGCATTTTTCCTTGACAATGGAAAAAACAAATTAATGAGTTCAGGATTTGGTTTATAATCTCCTTCCAAAGTCCTACATGCACAAGTCCCGAGGTCTCTTCCCATGCAGCCTGTGCAGGCTGTGCTAGAATCACAGAATCCCTCGACCCAAATATAGACAGCAACCAAAAAGCAGCTCATTGCAGGACTGGACCTTTCCTTTGATGCAACACAGTAAAAGTTCAACTAGATAGAGCACAGGCTGAGGAAGAAATTTATAAAAAAGAAATGTAATTTTTATCTCACCTAGTTACATTGCCCTAAATATTTTGTCTCGGACTTAGTCTCATTCAGTACCCTTTCAGTGGCAGTGTGAAAAACAAATGGCTGGAAGAGAGGAAGGAATCCCAACCATTACATGCTATAAAGATTACAGGAGCAGCACAAAAATAATAAAAAATCTACATTATTAACATGTACAAAAGTATTTCCTAAAACATGAACTGTAGCAAGAAAAATGTGGCTTTACCACACAAAACTTAGCCTTGATGAGAACTTATGACCCTCATGACCATGCCCACAACCAGAGGACCTTACTGGTTAGTGAATGTGTGAACTTTTCACGTATTCGCAGAATATTTGAGCTTTTTAAGAAAAATGATTAAATATATATTTAAGCAAACAATTTCACGGTTCAAGTTAAGTCTATGCCTAGTTCAGGACCCAGATGGGCAAACATTTTCATTATTAGGTCCAAACAGAAAAATCTGTAAATTGTAAAGTAACTGAAAGATTAAGCATACTTCTTTGATACAAATGCAAGCTGATACAATTTATAACTGCTGGAAGTGTTAGCAAATTCTAATTAATGTGTTTTGTAATGTGATTGAGTTAGAAGACTAGTTTTATTTCCATCCCTCATTCACTTTCTTTCAGAACAAGCCTTTTTTTTTTTTTTTTTTTAAGAAGATAATCAAAGTTTAGTGAAGAAAAAGAGTGCATTCTGTTTTAAACATGTCACCTGGAATAAAGTAGTATTTTGTGCATTTTTTGAGAATGGAGATTTAATAAAGAGCAATAGGTATGTTTTTATGACTGAATGAAGCTTTAATAAGAAAGAGGTTAAGAAGTTAAATCAAAGCAACAATAGCACTGCAGTGAAAGAGGCATGTTCTTTTTCGTGCACATTGTTCCCCCTTGGAGGCCTGTCACTCAATAGAATAGATGTACTTTGAGTCATGGGTGGCGATGTATAGCCTAAGCTTAGCCTGAATCCTCTCCTAAAGGCTGAGTCTTGCAACCAGATCCTGACAACTTCCCTGCAGCACTATAGCATGTTTCACTAATATGACCTGATAGGATTAGCAGCAGGCAGCAATTACAAACTCTTCTTTGTGAGTCTTGAAGAGTTTTGATTTCTGTGTTAACTGATGCTGTATTTCAGATATCTTTGGTGGTAAAACCTAAACCTTGAGTATTGAGATTAGACTCAGACAGTCCATGGAAGCAAAACAACAAAGAATACTAAGTTGTTTAAATTAAAGTATGTCTACACTGCTTTATTCTACAAGCCCCTCCTCCAATTACTGGACTATTCACAGGCCATAATATAGTTAGCTGGGAATACTGTTAAAGCCAGTAAAGTAAGATTGTTATCAGAACTTCTGCACCCATTTACCATTCAGACATCCAAAGTAGTCTAATAGTCAAGGAAAAGTTTTGGAGACTACTTGACTCTGAACAGTGTTTTATCCTGGAGGTGAAACAGTATTCACATGTGAAGTTTTGATACTGAAACTAATAAAACTTTAAAAGAAGAAGGAGTAAATAAAAAATACAAACATTCAAACTCTCTTGATCAAGGCTGCACAAAAACTGGAAACAAAACAGCAAAAAGCATGAACAAGTGGTGTTATTTTAAACCTATGTGAATATTCACAGAAATTAATAACACCGATTTGTATTCTATCAAACTGCATACTTAACCTTAGTTGAATTGAGGTTTTTTTTCTGATGGATAAGTATCCATTCACAGGCTTGCATGAAAATAACTTAGATATTGTCTTTACACTGTGTGAGGGCCACACAAAGAAGGCTTAGCTTGACATGCTGTCCCCAGGTGTCTGCCTCCACTCAACGCTATGGCAGATGAGCCATTTACTTTCTGAATTGCTGACATTTGAATCATCAAAAATTTATCTTAAAAATACTGTGCTGTAACCTGTGATATCTGTGCCTGAGCCGACCAGCTCCCTATGCATCTATGGACTGGGGCAGATAGCTGGTAACTTTACCAGTGAGTCCCACCCGTCAGTCACAACCCGAAGTAACAGTTTTTGAACTGTTTGCCTGTTCAGTGAGTGTACCTTTAAGTGGAAACTGAATGACGAATTCTTCAGGTTTTGATAGAGAAGCTGTGCTGAATCCAGATAGGGCAGTCTGAAGATGTCACTACCTCACAGCTTCCTGTTTGGTTCTCTACTTGTATTTGCTTGGTAGGAATAAGAGCAATAATGACATTCAGTTTGCAGAAATGTGTCAGATAGACAAGCTATGATGTCGAGGTGCAGGTCCATATTCCTTTCTGCTGACTATGTTACAGGATCATTAAAGGGCAAAAATCAACACCTGGGGGAGTAATAATTTCAGCCCTCTAATATTGACTTGCTGTCAAAGACCTGAACTTAAGGACTCAGTCAAAACCAGGAGATGTCAAGTTTAAGCCAGTATCTCAGTGTGTGGAATGGTACTAAAACAAAATAATTTTCCACTAAGCCAGCAGGAGCTTTGGTACAGACCTGGCATGCACTTGTTTTAGAAAATTGATCTTGATCTATTATGGCAGAACACTTTTTGGATAAAAAATGTCAAATGGTACATTGCTGTTCCTTGAATGCCTTCATACAACCATTAGGATCCTGTGCAAAGTAATGTGAACAAAAAGATGAATTTGCATCATTCAGATGATTCACATTTACATTCCAGTTTGCTATTTCAATGATGGTTCATAAATCTTTGAGAATATAAAAAAAATGGAAACTGTGGAGTTTTATATTTCTTGCACAACCTATCCTTCTGTAACCCTCAGTCAAAAGTGAAGTGTGAGTTTGCCAGAAGAGGAAGATGAGATCCTGCTTTTATTGCAGTTTATTAACATCTTTTTCTTTGAACAATGGAACTACTTGTGAGTAAAGGTGTAAAACCTGATTACTGAGTACAAACCAAAGGCCTTAGCCTGATGTGTTTTAGATAAGTGAGCAATATTTTCTTTATTTTGCCTATATATCTAAAATCTATTATATCAGTTTACAAGAAAATTGATAAAAAGAAACAGTATCATATTTCCAAAGCTTGTTATTTTCTCTCTTAGATGTAGGAAAAGGATAACTTAGCAATAAGTTTCTTAAATCTATAAAGCTGTATTCTTTGAAAGTTCATACAGCAGCCTCAGTGATCAGTTAAAATTATAAGCTAAAGCTAATGTCTCCAAGCCCTTTATATACAATTTCATTTTAGAAGATTACATTACATTACTCATTTTGTACAACTCTCTGTATGTCTGTCTGTATATCTGCCCATTATCATGCAGTATCTGTTTTACGACACGCATACTGACACTTGGAATGTACCAAACTTACTTATCAGAAACTTAATATGCTTGCACATTGTACAGGAGTTCCCGGGACAAGTAAGTTGCTCATGACAGCTCGGATGTATGAGAAACCTGTCACAAATTATCCATTTCAAGAGGAAACCTAGACATATCTTGTTGCATTTCCAGAAATGGAACAAAGCAATACTTTATGGTTAAAAAGGGATGTGAGCCAGCAGTCATTACCCTAAGGTGAAAAATCGGATCTGTTCCTCAGTTTCCAAGCAGGAGTCTTCCAGTTCCAAATAATGAACAAATGAAAAAATAAGTACAGCTTTAATTCTTAGTAATGAAGAGACATGCTCATCTCAGCTGAAGCCCATAGTGTGTTCTGGGCAAAGGACTCCCTGAGCACGGCATAAAGCAAGCACTCAATATAGTGACTGAAGGAACATGCAACAAATCTAAAGTAGCCTCTTATTTCTATACAGCTGTGAAAGCTCTACAGTAAGCCCCTGAAAGGGAACATTTATGTGGTTTATGTTAATTTAAAATGCTTGAAAGCAGTCAAAAGGGAGGCTTAGTTCTGAAGAAATCCCAGTCTTAAACCCCCCTTAAGCTAGGGCATGTCTATGATGCTTCATTGTTTTGAAAAAAAAAAAAAAAAAAAACAAAAAAAAAACCACCACACAGGAACACAGGAAACTGCAGTTCTTTTGTTACTTTTGAAATGTTAGGTCTGTTTTTTCCTATCACCTTTTACGAAGTGATGCAAAATTTTCTCAGCATCCCTGGAAATCTTAATAGTCTGGTGTGATTTTCAGCCAGGATCTAATATTCTTCTGTTCTTTGTGTGCAAAAGTTCCTGTGCCCATGAGTTTGTGCATGGTGAGCATGAAATGTGGGTGGAAGCCCTTCATAGCACGTTCCCACTTCGCAGGCTTTGCCAAGTGTCTCTTGGCAAGGGTCTCTTGGAAAGGGCTGTGAATTTGTCTGGTTCTGAGATGAAGCAGCAGTGATCAAGCTTTCTCAGGTTCTTCTCTGTGCAAAATCCAAAGGAAGCCAGCATAAGCCTCTTCTGCTTCAAGACTGGGATTAAGACCAGAGGTTTATTCCATAGGAACTACATTAACTGAAGACCAAGGCAGTTGTATCTTTTCTTTCTTAGAAGTCTTTTAATGTCTCCCATCCCTTTTTCCCAAGCCTGTGAAATTAGGAAAGATTGCTCTGGAAAGACCTAACTGCAGTTGGAAACCTGCACACTGAAAGCTATGCAATTTCTGTTAGCTCATATAGAAATACTATAAGCAGAGAGTTTGTCCTTTGATTAAGAGTTATTTGAACTAGACAGAATGTTTTACTTTTTTCAGCTGTGAAGTACCAATCATATAAGTGGCACTGCCCATGGAAACTATATCAGTAGCAGAAGGACAGACTTGTTCAAATTCACATAGCTATTCTGCTGAATCCGGCTGCCCAGCAGCTACTGAATTCAGTAGCTGATTTTGTACCAATGCGAAGGTTAATGGACTGTTTTCTACTCCTTTCCAGGAGCAAATGTCAGCTCTATGGAGGTCCATTGCCCACCAGAACTCAATCTGGAGTTCTAGAGTCTGTTACAGGAAGACTAATGGACTAATGCATTAACTCACTGGGCCTCTCTGCCACTGGTTGTGCATTTTTTAACACAAGAAACATGGCATTCAATCATATCTTCATTTACCTTCCAACTGTGATTTCAGAATGCATATAAAAATCTCCATATCCTGATTATTGCCATCAATATAAATATAAACTACTGCAGAAGGGCAAGGGAGGAAAGAGGAAGCTTTTTGGATTCAACTAATAAATATAAATGCACTAAAACATGAACATCCTAGATGGGTGAAACCCTGGACAACTAATTAAAGTGAAACCTTGTTTAATTTTCCCTAAGAATGATCTGCTTTGGCTATCTGCCAGCAATAGGAAAGTGCTTCTCTGTGTTTTTTCCATTGCATAGGGGATAGTTTGTGCTTAGTCACAGAGCTCATCACTGAAAATACTTTTTTGACAATTCTCTGAATATAACTAGTCCCAAAATTATTCAACATAACTGGAAAGTCTCGCTAATAGAATAGGTGGTATAGGTAAGGTGATATTTTTATTGGCATGAGCATCCATTCTCTATATGCTGGGGAACAATATACGATTGATATTAGCACTGTGGCGCAAAGGAAATAGAAGAAGAGGTCAATTTAAGTGGTACATTTGAGGGTTAAGAAGGAGATAAGAAGAAGGAATTACACTTATGGGTCAGCCATTGGCAAGGAAAATGGGAAATGACTGACATTTTGGTGTTTTTCCTCCATGCTCTAGGAAGCAGATATGAGTTGATGCATTACAAAAACTATTTTGTATCCTTATTGTTACTGAAGGATATTACACAGTAGCTTGAAGCGTGGAGGTGCAGGGAAGGAATCACACCTTGTTCAAGTGGTGCAGCCTTGAGGCATCAGTGTTCAGTAACATAACTCATGCAGATAGCTGATCTTAGAGTATGAAAAATTCAAGTCACAATGGAGAAACAGTGATTATTAAAAGAATAGATACAAGAACTGTTTCCCATGGTCTCTTGACTAGCTTGTTTCCAGTGACATTTTAAAAAATTGAAACATGAAAAGAAAAAAAAAAAAAAGTTTTGAAATAAAAGGTGAAGTTTTGCACTTTAACAACCCACAGCTTCAGTTGAGGTCAAGTCTATCAGCAACTGAGCAGCTACCTTTTTGTTACGTCAAGAGAAATCCTTGAGATATAATTATATTATGAAAGCTAAAACTATCAAGGAGTCAGTGGTGAAAAAAAAGAGTGCAAATTAGCACATCCTAATCGAATTGTTCATTTGGTCTTGCCTGTCCTATGGTATGAGCAGTAGGGTAAATCCTCTTTTTCATCATGCAGGATGAAAGTTTATTTGAAGTTGGAGTCTATAGCTGCTTTTTCACAGTAAATTGACCTTGTTCTGTGCAGGCAATGTCATAATGCTCTGCTTTATCTAGGCTGAGAGAGAGAAAATCGCAAATTGCTTCTGCATGATTAGTTCTGCCACTTCAAACGTGTTTCTTCCGAGTTGGCTTCCACACTTACTGCTCGAGATATGTGCCACTGGGAAACCCTAATCTGTCTCTGAACTCCTCTGATTTAGTAACCCTTTACCAGCCAGTCTTTTATGTCAGTGAAAGGATTCTTGTTGAGAACACAAGAAACAGTACAGAAATAACGAAGAAACTTTATAAATATTCTCTAGAGCCTCAACCTATTTTTCACTCAGCTCTTTCTGGTTTAGCACATGGAAGTTGCTTCAGATCAGTGGAGTTTTCACAGATATGTATTTATTTGTGCTCTGATTAGCAAAACATTTTTCTTTTCTACATTTATAATATCTTGATGAATAAGTATTTTTTTTTCATCTTAAAATAGAGGAAGATATTTACTTTTGTGTGACCCTTGATATTTGAGTATCTGATTTGTTGATCATCTAATTAACTCTAAATTCAAAAGTCTTCATTGTTCTTAGTTTTCCTGCTAGCTAGTAGGTTTCAAAAAAAAAAATTCCAACACAGCCAAAGCAGAAGAAAACACAAGGCAAAAATTACTTCTGTGATGTACTTTTGGGGGAAAAAAAAAAAAAAAAAAATCACACCATCCATGAAAGTTGGTGTGCAGAAGATGTGTCAAACTCATTTTCACCACGGGACACATCAACCTCGCGGTTGCCTTCAAAGGGCCGCCTGTAATTTTACCACTGTCTGAATGTAGGAATAGTTACATTTATGTAACATATGTAACATGATGTAACTATTGTAACATAATTGTAACATAATTGAGACATAATTGTGCTGTGTAACATATTGTAACATATGTAACAAAATTTAACTATTGTGACATATGTAACATAATTGTAACTTATGTAACATAAACATATGTTACATAAATGTAACTATTCCTACATGTAGACAGTCCTAAAATTAAGTTCGGCGCTTTGAAAGCAACCGCGAGGTTGATGTGGCCCCTGGTGAAAATGAGTTTGACACAACTGATATGCAGCAAGATGAAATCAATGCATGTTTTTCCACTCAGGAGATAACATTAAAAACACATTTGTGGTTAAGAAAATGCAGGTAGGTAGCAGCACAGCTTAGTGTTTTAGAATTATGTGTTGTATTTTTGTCTCCAAAGACAGACACCAAGGAAAATACAGACTGATGTTAGTACTAGAAATAAGATTGTCTCACTGCTTGGTTCCTCTTTGGGTAGGATATCTGTTCAGTTGTAACTTTATGAAAACAAGACCAAAGGCAGCAGAAGTTCACAGGGAGTGAACTCACAGGGAGTATCCACATACAGCAAATCAAGTCCACGTTCTGGGTATTCAGGATAAGGCCATAGGACTGCAGTGTTTGTATCATCTATTGCAATTGAACAATCTGAACCATTTGCATTTAGGAAGCACTCTTTTACATGTTATTTTTCTCTCTAACGTGCATATAGGGCTGAACTCTGTGTTCTGTGCCATGCTTATCCCTATTAACCTAATTCTTATTCACAAAGACTTTATTAGCACTATAAAAATGAAAGAACAAAGAACTAAAAATATGCCAGGACAAAAATCATTTTCATAGCAACAAAACCATTTCAAATATTAATTTTTTAACACAAGTCAATATTTGCTGTCAATTTCCTCCTGAAAACCCGGAGCCAGTTGCTACATCACTTTATGAATTATAAGCACCCAGTGATTTTTTTTTTTTCCTGGTGAAGTAGGGCAGCAATATCAAGCTGAACATGACAGGTATTTTAAAATAAATTGTTTGATAGAAATAAATGAAGTAGAGGAAAATTCCTGTTTCATGTGACAAGATTCGTGCTGAAGCAGTGCTTTCACATACTTTTGACCAAAGAAGGATATAACAGTTTAAAGGTGAAAAGAAGTATGGGGAATCTGCTACCTGACAAATAAGTCTGTGTATCAAAAGATTTTGCTAACCAGTCTGACACATAAATGGCACATGATGTCAACTTCTGTTAAAGTCTTTTTAAATTATGACAGCCTGGAGGAACAAGAATTGTTTTCCAAGAAAAGAGTTCCGGTGAATTCTATATATTATTCCCAAGCATTAAAAACACATAAACAACAACACTGCAGCCAAGAACCATATGAGTTTTACAATCACTCTTCTTGTGGCATATGCGTAGGACTGTCTGCCAGGAAGATGTTAACCTTGGATCCCCTTGCAGTCCCTCACTGCTGTGAAAAACACTTCAGATATCATATGCCTTTCCATAATGATATTTTTTTTGATGCATTTGTAAAAGCAAAGTATATGCTGATTAAAGTATTATTTGTTATGGTGTATCAACAGGTTGAATGGAATTCAAGCAATGAATCTAACAAAAAGCAGTTAATTTATCAAAAGTCTTGATTTAGCAATTATTTTGAATTGACTTGAGAGAAAGAAGCAGCTTTGCCTGCTGCGGCAGTTACAAACCTCTGGTCTATGTTTCAGTGCAAATAAATTGATTGAATTATTCCTATGCAATTGCCAAACTGTGCAGATGATGACTGTAAAGATAGAATAGCAACATTCTATATAGTAAGGCCTTTTGAATTAAATCATTTTGGGAGTCCCCATTAATTCAAACAAGATTTCATTAGGTCTTAGCAGAATAACAATAAACTGAAGTACTTGCATTTTGTAATGTTTCATCAACAGCTACCATGACTTTTCAAATAAACATAGAGCTTCTAACAGGCTGCACATCGGAAGCTCCTGGAAGTTAAATTTTCCATATTTCAAGGTCAGATAAGAACAACTTTCAGTGTCCTTAAGGACAGGAGAAAAAGAAGCTCCCATCTTTTCCAAAAACACAGAAAGAAACATTTTAACAACTTCACCTGAGCAATTTCAGAACAAACTTCATAGTGAACACTAAACATGGCATGTTCAGAAGTCCTCACAGACCTTTTGGGTTTCTCTAAGTGTTACTGAAATGGTAGTCCTCAAACACCAAACACATTCCTATCTTTTACTATCTTTTACTCTGCCTATTATTACTAAAGTTGCTGTTGTTGTTGTTGTTGCTGTTGCTGTCACTCACCCAGATATAATGGCAATACAGTAATTCAAAAAATTCAGTTAAGTGCAAGGAGCAAGGTACACATATTTCTTGAAAGCCACGAAGCATCTTTCAAAAAGCACTCCACATCTAGCAAGATCAAATCCCTTATCCTGCTGATCCTGCTCCACACCCTTACTTGGGCAGCATGAACCTGGATCACACAGTCTCTGAAAACATGCAAAAGTCTTCCAGCCATCAGAAACAAGAGAGTGGCCTGAGTCAAAAGCCTCAGAGTGGAACTTCATCTCCTTCATCCTTCTCATCCCTGAAAACATGAAGACACCTTGCTGGAGGGTGAGTGGACGGGAGAAGTCAGTGCAAAATTTCCTGTTGACACCATCTGGGAACGGAATCAGTATCGACCCACAAAACAGACTGTATGTCTAAACAAGATTTTGAGCAACACCATACTTTATAGTTTTACTAAAAGTCCATGAATCACTTTTAAACTAACCTAGTTTGTACCATTAGACTGACTGGTCAATGCTCAGCCTCAAATGTAGTTGTTTAGCTAACCATGCAGGTAGATTATTGAAAAGTACTGAAACACCTACAGTGTCTCCACAGTTTTGCTTTCTTGAGTGAAATATGTGTGGGTGAGAACTGAACATCATTATTTTCATTACTCTTAATAAATGTGTAAAATACATCAACAGCCTGATAACTGTTATAGGCTGTAGATACATACATCTTAAAACAGATTCAGAGAATAACAGAGCAAATAAAGAATTTCAGGGCTAATCACATTTGTGAGGCAGCAGGTCTGCAGTTTCTCTGAGTTATATACCGTTCCTGCTTACATGGTTAGAGGAACTCTGGTGATTAACAAAACAATTCTAAAGAATCAAAAACAAAGACTGAATTTTACTGTTTTAGTGAAAGAATTTACTTTATCCAAACCAGAACAGTTCAAAACCAATAAACTTTCCAGATTTTTTTCTGTATTAGAAATATCACCCTTGAAAGAACTGCACTGAAATATAATATTCCTTGCATATTTCTGCTATACATTGGTACTTACTATGGACTTTCTGGATAATTGAAAAAGTGGAGAACATGTCAGAAAGACCCAAAACTGTCATCTGTTATCAGTACCAACCCACAAGTCCTCTGCTTCATGCTACAGAATTCAACTATGCCAATGCAGTCCCTTCTTTGCTTACATATGGTTAGTTGTTCAAGGCATTCTTAAAAAAAAAATCCTGTTCTCAAATGAATGAACTGGATTAAGCATTCCATGCCTATACTGAAGAAACTCAAAAAAAAAAAAAGAAAAAAAAATATGGAGAAATCATAGCTTTTGTGTTTTGATACAGAAATCTACCCTGTGTTAGAATTTGATGGAGTTTCTCTTTTTTTTTTTTTTTTTTTTTTTTGCCTAGGCTGAAGTTGCTCATCTTCTGAGTGAAGAAATAACCACAAAATTGAAAAAGGAATCTACAGGACTTCTAGCGCTGAGCTCTTTCTACCTATTGGAACTTCTGTGTCGACCAAGAATTCAAGAATCCACGTTAATCTTGTTTTATAATAGCCTAATAAAATATCAGAAAGTGGGCAAGGTCTGTTCTGTTTCTTGAATGCCAGTTGTTTCAGTCAATAGCAGTAATTTACAAATGTGGTGGAACCATACCACATCTATTTTTAGGTAAGCAAAAAGTGTCCTTTTAAGGGTAGCAGTGCTTGCTGTCATAGTTGTTAGATATTCCCCGACAGGTAAAAATGTAGTGTTAACAGTAGGCTGCTTATTAGCCATCAGCTATAAGCCTGAGCTGAACCTGGAACAGAGCTGAACTTCTTCACAACTGATAAGAACTGAGATTCACAGTGGCGTATAGCTTGTTTGGTTACTGTGAAAGACATCAGGCACCACAAGTAGATCTGAATCGGGGATATAAATATTATCTGCTGTTGACTGATCACAAATTACATTTGGGTTGGGGGTCTTTTCTGTTAATATTAAGATTGTGAAGCAGTTCGCTTTCTGTGTTCAGGACTGGATCTTCCTGAGTGAGTAAAACTTCTGTGGTAGTCTGTCACAACTAACTTTTCCAGGTAGAATTGTGCCTTCTTTATTTTTGAGCAAGCCTGAAAATCGTAAGTCTGTTCACAAACAAAATTCAAGTGTTTCTTCTGTTCTCATGTCAATACTTTCAGTATTTGAGGCAAAGAGATTTTTCTTGGGTTTGCACACTTAGGCTAACTGAACTGACCTGTAACTTTGGGATGAAAGGGGAGCCAGGTGAGATAAATCTAATGCTTTTATGCTTTCAGCCTCAACATCATTACTAACTTTCTTGGAGCTCTAATAACTTTCCTTGATCTCTTTTACAACTACAGCTCTCTTAAAAGCAACAAAGCTAGGACCTTTAAAGTGCAAGGAGCACTTGAAATTTCAAACATAACTGTACTTTATAAATACATGCATTAAAACTTTATCTGATACATTTCATTCTTCAGGTTTATTTTAATTAATATCCACATTTGCTTTCCCCCCTCTACATTTGTAACTGATGACTTCAGTAACCATTACAAGATGTTCTCTGCATTCTTTATACCATTAGGCTGAATACAATCTTCAACTACAAAGCAGGTATCATATCCCTATTAAGGGAAGTTTGGGGATTTTGCCTATGGTCCTGGACATTTCTAGATGGGTCTTGCCCTTCATTGATATTGAGCAAACCTTCAGCTGTCGGTGCCACATTGCCTTGCTGCACACACAGCAGTGTCCAGGGATCAAATCAACACTTGGAAAATCAGCACTCCTTCCTCAAGTGCTAAGTACAGCCTTTATGCAAACTGAATAACTCTAATGGTGAGGATATCCTCAATGACCTAACTCCTACTTGTGGATTGAAAATTAGACCTAAGAAGGCCAATTGCAAGATAATGCCGTTACAGGGAGGCTTGTGTACAAACTGAAAGGTTGAAGTGCACCCTTTCAGCACCAGGATTCATCCCCAGCACAGCTGCCCTGCTCTCCCCGCCTGATGCCTGCAAAGGCACCGGAGCTGGGGGCTCTCAGCATTCGCCTTCACACCCAGGCAGCCGACAGGCCCAGGGGGCTGTGGCAGTGTCCTCATCACCAACACGTCCCGGGCAGCTGCGCCTGGCAGAGCCTGGCTCCCAGCTGATGACAGGCAACTCAAATTGGTCCAGGAAGGCTTAAAGGGAAAAGAAAAAAAAGAAAAAAGCAAGGGAGTGACATGTCACCTCACACTGTGCTATGGTCACTTTAGCTGAGCTGTGAAGCGCAGCTCTTTTGAATGCAGAAAGTTCCTCTGATAACCCTGTTCGAGAATGATATGGGGAAGACAAGGCATGTCTTAGAAATGCATGACTTTTAAGCCATTGGCACTTTAAGTTTTGCTCCCTGTTTTAACTCTTGGTAACTGCTGCAGTCTAGATTGCCTGCATGCAAAATATAGATTTATCACAAATAAGGGTTCACATACCTCCAGGCGAAAAGGGATCCAAGTTCATGCTTTCAGAGTGACTCATGGTCTTAGGTGCCTTTGGGTTTTGTTACCACAGAAAGGCATGTGCTAACTATCAGCATGTGCTGAGCACCCTCCCTCTGAAAACAGATCACTATTAAAAATCTGACATTGGGCATCCAAAGCCATGCTGAAAAATATTCACTATTTCAGTCATTCAGTGTGTACTGTCATTTTCCCTCACAGGAGTCACTGAAGGATCACCCATGTTATTTACAGGTAGTTTTTTGCTTTAAGTCCGATCTGAAACAAAGTAGCTGCAGGAGTCAGGTCTCTGTGATCCCAAGCACAGCTACTGAAGGTAACCCAGACATGGACACAACAGCTCGGTCTTACTACACAGAGTTCCCACAAGTTTTATAGCAGTGAGCAGTCATTATTTTACAGACAAGGGTTTCTTCCATGGTCAGTTGATGACAAAAGGCAGATGTCACCAGAATGAACAATTCAGAGCACAGAGGGTAGACTTGTCTCTCTCAGAACCCTAATAAAGGTAGAAAAACCAAGTATTGAGTATTTATATATCTTAATCCCCTCATGCACACTAGTCGTAAATTTTTCAGACCGAGAAACATAAATCAATACAATAGGATTTTCATACTGCTTTCAGATTTTAGATTATGCTTTATGTATCAAAAAGTATCCACATTATTGGATGCTATGATGGAAAATAAATCTTCGAAATTAATCTCTCTGTGTTTCAAATGTGGGAACTGGGAAAATCCTATGTTATCAGTGCTGTATGAAAACTGTTTTGTCCAGCTGGAATTGTTGTGCTTTCTTAAAATGAAAATGGGAAAGACAAGTTCTGGGCTGTATTTCAGTCTCACCAATGTGTTTCAGCCCCATTAACAGATAATGCTTTGATATCTCTCATGCCACTTAATGTCTTTGTTGCTCAGTTTCCTTTTTTTGTAGAGGAGAAAAAAACTGTTCTATGGAGTAATTTACAAATTGTATTAAGTCTATTAATATTGCTTAATATTTTTATTAATCTCTCTTCTGACATATTTACTCTCAACTGTTCTAAACTGACATGAATTTCTTAAGTTTCATAAAATGAAATGCAACAAAATTAGTTACAACTGTAGTGGAGTCATATTTGCCTTGAACATTTTCGAGACATGCTATCTATGGAGGCACTTACGTGGCCTTCATCATGATTATATCTTAGCACTTAGCAATCACTAACGGTTTTTATCCTTCTACTACCTCTCTGAGATAGGGCAGGATTGGTGTTATCTTTGTTATTCAGGTGGAGAAGTGAGGTCCAGGTTAACCAAGAACAGAGTCACATCACACATTTGTGCCTGAGTCAAATGTGTCACAGATATGTGCCAAGACCGTCTATCTAGTAAAGGCTCTTGTCCTTCTCAGAACAGCACAGATCACAAAGTCTAGGACAAAGTATGTGACAGCCAAGGGCAAACCTTTCTTGGTCAAGGATAACATACTTCCAGAGAAATCCAAGGCCTGAAAATTGTTAGGAAATGGTGGAAAACTCTGCAATGAGAAAGCCACCTCCGTTAACACAATGACACGACAGTTTCTGGCTTTTACCCAGTAAAACCAGCCGTTGTCCACTATTGCCTTGGAGAACATTTGCTCTCAGAAGGTCGTGGAGGACAGAGGCTGGTGTCTTCCACCCTTTGGGGCCACCAACTAAACAGCATGGAGGAATTTAACAGCCACACTAGCTCACTTTCAATGTTTCCCCATTTAGTCTCCAGGAAGTACTCTGCAGGCTGTCAAGAGTCATTGTTCCAGGCTGGCTACAGAGGACACTTCTTCATATTCTTTAGAGAACAGAGCAAAAATGTTTTATTTCTTCTTTAATGAAAAGTTTAGATTCTGGAGGAAGATATTGGTGACACTTTGTATAACACCCTGTCCTACTCTGCTTAGTCACCTTTGTCAGATATTCAGAAACACTGCCCATGCTGTTTGAACTCCCTAATCTAGCTCTGTTATCCTCTGTCTGGGATTGATCCAAAGCCTCTGGGTATTATTCCACTGACTCCAATGGGCTCTGCATCAAGCTGCTGAATTGTCATCTAAACAGGTGCTATTAGCTTTAAAGTTACAAACTGAATATATTTGACCTGTCTATAAAACAGCATGTGTAAAGAGGTTGTTGGTTTTTTTTTTTTTTTAAGAAAAAAAAGGAATAAAACCTTTAATGCTGGAAAGCAAATCATCTCTGAATCTCACTTTGTGTGGATCTGAATAGTGCTTATCTCAGGACTGTAAATAAAAGTATGAGTAGACATTACATTGGAGGCTTCTCTTCATTGCTAAAAACAGAATTAATCAAATACGGTACTTTAAAGAACAAATAGGAATCTGTGTTGCATGTAGTCCTGCACCCAGTTCATAGTTGCAGACTCAGCTGTCAACTTTGTTAGCATAAATTCTGTGAGTAAAAGGTTGGGACCAGAGAGACCTTTTTGTTTCAAAGTTAAAACAATTTGCTCAAAAACAATGACAATGCAGAACATATGTTTATTTGTTTATTTTGAAAGAATCAGCCACAAGTAGCTAGTTCACAGAAGTATTTTTAGTGGTCATCTTTAAGGATGTTTTGAATTTGAGGTCTTACTGTAATAGTAAACCCAGGAATGTATAAGGTTTGTGTGTGCCTGGTTTAAAAGATTGGTTTGTTTTTTTTTTTTTTTTTCTATTATTTTCTGAAAGAAGCACAAAATGTCTGTCAAGCTTAAATATGATGCAGATCATGTTTCTGTGTCTGTTAGGTGACGCTTACTGGGCAGTCTGGCTTTTGTCAGTAATTCTTCAACTGCTTTGCTGCCGTGGAATTACTGTAGAGGGTTAGGAGTTGGGACTGGTGGGAGGGATTCTTTGTCCCAGTTGCATTTAAAATTACATCTAATCTTATCAAGGAGCTTGTCATTGTTTCTGGCTGCCTATAGCAGGTACAGTACAGCTTTTGTTCAAGTCTGTTGCTTTACCAAATAAAGGCAAGAACTGCTTGCTTTTCTCATACAAGTAGTCCAATTGATTTCTGCAGGAATACTCACATGAGTAAGGTAAACAGAATTTGGCAATAAAATTGATTAACAAGAATTGGAACAAAATATTCTCCCAGTGGAAGCATATGCTGACTGAAAATTGTTTAAAGAGACAGGTAAGATGAATAGATATCATTCAAATTTAGATGCCAGGTATGTATGAAGCAAATGAAAGTGTGAAAGAGCACGAAATAAAGAACAAAATCAAAACAGTAAGTGGATACTAAAAAGTTTTAATCATTCAACAAAAATGAAAACATTTTCTGAAATGGAAACATTTTAATTTAAAATTGTCTTTGAAACCTTTAAGTAACAGCAGAATATCTAGAAAGGTGCAAGTATGCATAACAGGTATTTTCTCAAAACTCTTAAGAACTCCATGTGGTTTCACTAAAAATTGTGAGTGCCTTTGAGGTGTAAAATAGTTCTTCAAGTGCTTATATGTAGATTTGAATATTTAGATTTTTGTATTCAGCTTGAAAATGGTGGCATCCCTACAACTGAAAAAATATTTGCTTACCTCCCAAGAGAGTAATGAAAATACAAGCAGACCAAAACAAGCACACAGATGTAATGCTTGCTTCTTGCACTGCTTTTCCAGTAAAAGTTCCTAGATCTCTTTTTGTATTCATCAGATACTTAATCTTTAAGAGTTAGTCCTCAGCTGGCATCATTTATTTTCCCTAGCTGGAATTGCTGCAGGCTTAACAAGAAAGTAGGTGTTGTAAGTAGTATTTATGCCTTCATTTTAAAGACTTGCCCTGACCAGTACTGAGCAAATTATTGACATTGTAATACTAACACCAAAAGAAACAATACCAAAAGCAGACCACCAGTGTCAATAAAGATTCCAAGTTAAATCAGACAGAAATAATTGGTATTAAGTTATAATGGAAACTCTATTCATGTCATTTTATAATTAAGATGCAAAATGTAACTTGTCCAAGCAGGCTTCATTTAACATCATGAAAGAGACGTTGAATTAGCCACAGCTGTTTGCAGATGCATAACTCACCCCAGCAAAAGTTAGTGATCATTTTAAAGGACTGTTGGAAGAACCAAAATCTAAACAAGTTAACAGAATTGAAGTTTCCTGTAAGTTGAGCAGTTTTTCCCCAAATTTTAACGTGTATAGTTCACCAAAATTTGGTGGTATGTTTCCTTAGAGATCAAAGTAAGCACTGCAGTTTCTGATCAGCATAGACAACTGTCCCTGCAAACAGCTTCAGAGCAACTCTGTTCATAGTGCAGCACTGGTTATCAACACAGCAACACTTCCATTAGAGCAACAGCCTATTAAACATGGCTGATAATTCATCAATTGGGGGGGGGGGGAGGGGGAAAAAAAAAAAAAAAAGGCATTTCTCATCCTTCAAGATCATATCCATAACTTTAGGTGCCTATTTGAGACACTCAGATTAGGAGCCTTGCCATCCCATGCTCTCTTTATAGTCAGTATATATAAAGCAGTACCTCCAAAGATCTTCCCCTCGAAGGGGAATGGGGTTGTAGCTGGGCTTGTCCCAGTGGGGCTGCATTCTAAAACTGATGAGGACCGGGTGGCCTCCTATGCCCCTAGGGAGAAACTGGTGTGCTCTGCTCGCTCTGCTCGCTCCCTGAAATGCCTGTACACCAATGCGCGCAGCATGGGGAATAAGCAGGAGGAGTTAGAATCCTATGTTCGGTCGGGAGATTATGATCTAGTGGCAATTACAGAAACATGGTGGGACAGTTCACATGACTGGAATGTGGTCATGGATGGCTATGCCCTTTTCAGGAAAGACAGGCCAGCCAGGCGTGGTGGTGGAGTTGCTCTCTATGTGAGAGAGCAACTACAATGTACTGAATTCTGCCCAGGAGCGGATGACGAGCGAGTTGAGAGTGTATGGGTCAGGATCAAGGGGCAGGCTGGCAGGGCTGACACTGTTGTGGGCGTCTGTTACAGGCCACCAGATCAGGCTGAGGAAGTTGATGAGGCCTTCTATGGGCAGCTGAGAGTGGCCTCATAGTCACAGGCCATGGTTGTTGTGGGTGATTTTAACTTCCCTGATGTTTGCTGGAAGGACCATTCAGCCAGCCAGCCACAGTCCAGGAGGTTCCTCCAGTGCATTGATGAGAACTTCCTCATGCAGATGGTGGAGGAGCCGACTAGGAGAGGTGCACTGCTGGATCTCATCCTCACTAACAAGGAGGGTCTGGTCGAAGCAGTAAAGGTTGAGAGCTGCCTGGGTTGCAGTGACCACGAGATGGTGGAGTTCAGCATCTCATGTGGCAGGAACAGAATAGCAAGTAGAATTGCAACCCTGGACTTTAGCAGGGCTAACTTTGGCCTTTTCAAGCAATTGCTGGGGGAAATCCCATGGGCAAGACTGCTTGAAGGAAAAGGGGCCCAAGATAGCTGGGTGGCATTCAGAGATTTCTTCTTCCACGCTCAGGATCAAAGCATCCCCATACGTAGGAAGTCAAGGAAGGGAGCCAGGAGGCCTGCGTGGTTGAATAGGGATCTGTTGGGTATGCTCAAGCAGAAGAGGAGAGTTTACAGGTCATGGAAGCAGGGGCTGGCCACTTGGGAGGAATATAAGGCTGCTGTTAGAGGATGTAGGAAGGCAGCTAGGATAGCCAAGGCCTCCTTAGAATTACAGCTGGGGAGAGGGGTCAAGGACAGCAAAAGGAACTTTTTCAAATACATAGCAGATAAAACTAATACCAGAGGCAATGTAGGCCCACTGATGAATGGGGTGGGTGCCCTGGTGGCAGAAGATACAGAGAAGGCAGAATTACTGAATGCCTTCTTTGTCTCTGTCTACTCTGCCGGAGGCTGTCCTGGGGAGCCCTGTACCCCTGAGACCCCGGATGAAGCCAGGTCAATGGAGGAGTTTGCTTTAGTCGATGAGGACTGGGTTAGGGGGCAATTAAATAGTCTGGACATCCATAAATCCATGGGTCCAGATGGGATGCATCCGCGGGTGCTGAGGGAGCTGGCTGAAGTCATTGCTGGACTGCCCTCCATCATCTTTGCCAAGTCTTGGGAAATGGGAGAGGTGCCCGAGGATTGGAGGAAAGCAAATGTCACTCCAGTCTTCAAAAAGGGCAAGAAGGAGGACCCGGGTAATTATAGACCGGTCAGCCTCACCTCTGTCCCTGGGAAAGTAATGGAACAGCTTGTCCTTGGTGCCATCTAAGGCATATCAAGGATAAGAGGGTTATTAGGGGCAGTCAGCATGGCTTTACCAAGGGTAGGTCATGCTTGACCAACCTCATAGCCTTTTATGAGAATGTAACAAGGTGGATGGATGATGGCAGAGTGGTGGATGTGGTCTACCTTGACTTCAGTAAAGCCTTTGACACAGTCTCCCACAGCATCCTCACAGCTAAGTTGAGGAGGTGTGGTCTAGACAATAGAGTAGTGAGGTGGGTTGCAAACTGGCTTAGGGAGAGAAGCCAGAGAGTGGTAGTCAATGGTGCGGAGTCTAGTTGGAGGCCAGTATCTAGTGGAGTGCCTCAGGGGTCAGTGCTGGGGCCAATATTATTCAATATATTCATTAACGATTTGGACGAGGGAATTGAGTGTACTATCAGCAAGTTTGCTGATGACACTAAGCTGGGAGGAGTGGCTGACACTCCAGAAGGCTGTGCTGCCATCCAGCGGGACCTGGACAGGCTGGAGAGTTGGGCGGGGAATAACCTAATGAAATTTAACAAGGGCAAGTGTAGAGTCCTGCATCTGGGCAGGAACAACCCCAGGTTCCAGTATAGGTTGGGAGATTACATATTAGAGAGCAGTGTAGGGGAAAGGGACCTGGGGGTCCTGGTGGACAACAGGATGACCATGAGCCAGCACTGTACCCTTGTGGCCAGGAAGGCCAATGGCATCCTGGGGTGTATTAGAAGGGGGGTGGTTAGTAGATCGAGAGAGGTCCTCCTACCCCTCTACTCTGCCCTGGTGAGACCACATCTGGAATATTGTGTCCAGTTCTGGGCCCCTCAGTTCAAGAAGGACAGGGAACTGCTGGAGAGGGTCCAGCGTAGGGCAATGAAGATGATTAAGGGAGTGGAGCACCTCCCTTATGAAGAGAGGCTGAGGGAGCTGGGTCTCTTTAGTATGGAGAAGAGGAGACTACGGGGGGACATTATTAATGTATATAAATATGTAAAGGGTGAGTGCCATGAGGATGGAGCCAGGCTCTTCTCGGTGGCAAACAATGATAGGACAAGGGGTAATGGGATCAAGCTGGAACACCAGAGGTTACACTTAAATTTGAGAAGAAACTTCTTCTCAGTAAGGGTGACAGAGCACTGGAACAGGCTGCCCAGGGAGGTTGTGGAGTCTCCTTCTCTGGAGACATTCAAAACCCGCCTGGACATGTTCCTGTGCAACCTCACCTAGGCATTCCTGCTCCAGCAGGGGGATTGGACTAGATGATCTTTTGAGGTCCCTTCCAATCCCAAACATACTGTGATACTGTGATTATAGGTGCTATACCTGGATGGGTCCTAAGTCAACGGCTTCAGTTAGGAGCCTAAAACTCTGTGAAGTGATTCAAAGTTTCATTGACAAAAAATAAAATGAAGAAATGTTCAGAGACTAGGACTGTTGAATAACAAGAGGGAATAGATAATTTGTACATGACAACATAGACAATATCATGGAGATAAATGACATTGTATTTTTCTCACAAATACATCAACAGTGCATGATCCAGATAATGATCGATAGACATATGAAAGCAGGGGACTTTAAGTAAATTAGAACAAATTCAAAGAAATTATTTCTGCAAGACATTACCAAAATAACTACCTGAGTAGGAGCCATATAGGATTAAACATTTATCTGGATAATGAGAATTTCTGTAGCTATACCAGAGAGGGAAAAAAAAAAAAAAAAAAAAAAAAAAAAACAAACACCAAACATATAAGTACTCTGATTCCCTATATAAGCCAATCACTACCCACCAAGAATATGTTGATGAGAGACTACCTCCACTTGTTCACTCATGTGATTTTTGCATATTCCCATTAGACAGAACTAGTTACTATTTTGGGGAGCATATATAAGACCTTTGCATTTGATCTTTCCATACCAAGTGCAACAAAAGGTAGAGTAAATGTGCCCATGTCCATGTTGTTTGTTTCATCTTTATCTCAGCTGACTGTTCCTGACATTGTTACCAAGAAGGGTATAGCAAGACATTTTCTATTTGTGTGTGTTTTGAACACAGAACACAAAATAAAACATCCTGTCTTGTGAAAACATTACAGACTGATTTGAATCATTGCCAAAAATCTTAGCAAGGAAAAAGTAGTTTTCCAGCAGCACAGAGTGACCTAGAATAATCTTATTATAATAATCCTAATATTCATAATAATAACACATTTACACCTGTTTATTAAATAAGATCTCTAGCATATCAGCTATAAAATATTTTTTTTCAAATATCACAGTACATATGTTGCCCATAAATAGAATTCTACAGCTAAATATAAATTATATTTCACTTAGTTAGGATATTCCTTTGGTAAATAATGGTTAGGACATACAATACTAAAAAACTTACTACTTCTCTACACTCCCCTACTCTTCAGTTGTTTTTCCCAAATGGAATCGTAGAAAGCCTTGAGTTGGAAGGGACACACAAGGATCATCAAGTCCAACTCCTGTCCCTACATGGGACAACCCCATAGTTCACATCATGTGTCTAAGGGCATTGTCCAGTCTCTTCTTGAACACTGTCACGCTTGGGGTTGTGACACCTCCCTGGGGAGGCTGTTCCAGTGTTCTACCATCCTATGGGAGAAGAACCTTTTCCTAATGTCCAACCTAAACCTTCCCTGGCATATATTCCTGCCATTCCCTCAGGTCCTGCCATTGGTTACCAGAGATAAGAGATCAGTGCTTGCCCCTCCTCCTCCCCTTGTGAGGAAGCTGTAGACATGATGAGGTGTTCCCTCAGTCTTCTCTTCTCCAGGCTGAATAATACAAGTGACTTTAGACACTCTTCATATCGCTTCCCCTACAAACCCTTCACAAACAACATAGCCCTCTTCTGGACACTTTCTGGTAGCTTTATATCCTTTTTATCCTGGGGCTCCCAGAACTGCACACAGTGCTCCAGGTGAGGCTGCACCAGTGCAGAACAGAGGGAAACAATCACCTCCCTCGCCCAACTGGCAATGCTGTACTGGATGCACCCAGGACACTGTAGCCCTCTTGGCTGCCAGGACAAACTGTTGGCTCATGTTCAACTTGCCGTTGACCAGAATCCCCAGATCGCTCTCTGCAGAGCTGCTTTCCACCATCTCATTCCCCAGTTTGTATGTACAGCCAGGCTTGTCGTGTCCAAAATCGGGCACTTGCTCTTGTTGAACTTCATGCAGTTGGTGATTGCCCAGTTCTCCGATTTGTCCAGATCCCCCTGCAGGACCTCTCTGCCCTCAAGAGTGTCAACAGTTCCTCCCAATTTTGTGTCATCAGTGAACTTACTTAGTATTCCCTCAAGTCCTGTGTTTAAATCATTTATAAAGACATTGAAGAGCGCTGGCCATAAGATGGATCCCTGCAGAACCCCGCTAGTGACTAGTAGTCAGCCTGACATAACCCCTTTTACTAGAACCCTTTGAGCCGAGCCCATCAGCCAATTGCTCACACACTGCATTGTGTGTTTACCCAGCTGTATGCTGGACATCTTGTCCAGGACCATACTGTGAGAGACAGCAACAAAGTCTTTAATGAAATCCAAAAATATCACATTGACAGGCTTCCCTTTGTCAACTAGGTACGTGACCTTGTGGTAGAAAGAATTTAAGTTTGCTAAGCAGGACTTGCCCCTCATGAACCCGTACTGGCTGGGACCAATGACTGTGTTGTCATTCAGATGTTTTTCAATAACTCCCAGAATAATCTTCTCAATGATTTTGCCGGGCACAGAGTTGACGCTGACAGGCCTGTAGTTGCCAGGGTCATCCCTATCGCCCTTCTTGTAGACTGGGACAACATTTGCCAGTTTCCAGTCATCTGGGACCTCTCCAGATTCCCAGGAGCACTGAAAAATTGTGGAGAGAGGTCTTACTATGACATCGGCCAGCTGTTCAAGCACCCTTGGATGAATCTCATCAGGCCCTGTTGACTTGTCAGGATCTATCTGGAGTAGCAAATCCTGTACAAGTTCAGGATTTATTGGGAGTTTATCATTCTCACAGCCATGGTTTACTAAGCCAGGGCTATGGGGTCTCCTAAGTTCATCTTCAGTGTTGGAAACCAAGGCAAAGAAAGTATTAAATGTCTCAGCTTTGCCTGTGTCCCTGTTTATAAGGTGATCATGCCTATCAAGTAATGGGTCAATGTTATTTCTAATTTGCCTTTTGCCCTTAATATATTTTTAAAAGCTTTTTTTATTGTCCTTCACAGTACTACCCAGCTTCAATTCTAATTGAGCTTTGGCTGCATGAATTTCCTCCCTGCAGTGGTGAGCAGCATCTCTGTAATTCTCCCATGACACCTCATCTTGCTTCCACTGACCATATAATTTATTTTTTCACTTCATTTCAGGAAGAAGATCTCTTCTCAACCAAGATGTTTTTTTTGCATCACCTGCTAGATTTTTGGCATTTTGGAATGCCCTGGTCCTGTGTTCTTAGTAGGTAGTACTTAAACAGCAAACAACACTGCTGGACCCAAGCACCTTCAAAAGCTTCTTCCCAGGGAATCTTACTATTTCTCTGAACAGCCTTAAGTCTGCTCTCTTCATATCTAGAGTTGAGGTTTTGGTGTCAGTTTTTCTCACATTAGCATATATTATGAACCTGACTGCTTCGTGGTCACTTTGGCCAAGGCAGCTACCATTTGGCACTTCTCCCACAAGACCCTCTCTGTTAGTAAGTAGCAGATTAATCTATAATGTCTTATAAGAATCCATCTGTGGCCCATAAAATTCAGTTTCATATTTTAGAATGCTTTACCGGTAGAAACATTAAACTTGGCCAAGCTAAAATGTTTAGTTGTAGCTATCTAAGAAAACTTACCTTCAAACTTGATTTCAAAAGGCGCTGGAACCTTTAAATTTGCCTTACTAAGCATTTTTAATGAATGCCTGAAATCAGACCATGTTTATTTAGGTATCTAAATGAAGACTGAAGGATCTCACTTGTGGCTCCTAGTTTGAAAAGTTGGCATAAATTACTTTATTTGTCTGAGATTTCACAGTATCAGCCAATCATAATTAGAATTGAGGAATTGTGTGTTTTATCTATTAACTGTGTTGTTTTGTGACTGATAGCATCTGGCACATGCAAAGGTACCCAGCTGAAAAACAGTGACAGATTGGTTTTGTTTCTGTTATTTCTGGTATATATATTTTTTACAATAAAGACAGAGAGATGGTGTTGTTTGCACCTAATCTGATACACAAGATATCTTTAGATCAAAGCCAGTTTGACTACCATGTGTTTAACTTGCCTGCACAAAACAATAACAACAGGGGATAATTCTCACACGCCATGTTAATTCGTCTTGTTGTTCATCCAGTCTTGATACTAATCGTTACTTTTAAGTAGCCTCAGCCCTAAGTTTACACAGCGTGGAGTAATATCTCAGGGTGAAACTGTATTTAGGACAGAAGTTAGAATATCAGTACTCTGTGTATAAACTGTGTTCAAATAAACATACAGTTGAAACTGAGTATCATTTATACAGATGCTGAGTGCATATCTCCAGAAATCTGAGCACATCCAAGATGTTAGCCCCTGCATCATCTTAGACCTTCTCTACAACATCTTAGCTCTGCATGTTCTCTGCATGCACTTACTAACCAACATGCACAAAGACACACTGCCAACTGATGGTTTGCTATTTGTATCCTCTCATTAAAACTGACCTGTGCCTTTGGCCCACTGGGCCTAGAAAAGTGAAGGAAAGTCTGAGTAAATTCAAGCAAATTTACTTTACATGGTCTTACACATCACCTGCACATTTGGCACCATCTCCTAGCATGATGTCAGAAAATTAACCAAAAAAAATTTCCTGTTATTCTTTTGATATCGCAGCACATTTACCAGGTGTTACTTTTAATATTGTGTCCAAAACAAGAGGTTATGGAGGATCCAAGGCATTCTCCTACCAACAGGTCTTCAAATACTTTAGAAGAGTATTTCAGTTCTGAAAGGGAGACGTGAAAAAATGACACCTTCTTATTCTGCACATTTGTTCCTTGTTCATATTCAGAGTTGGAGTCATACCTGTTCCCTGCAGAAATAAAATTTAAGCCTTCTTCTGTTTTCCTTCTTGTAGTCTTTCAGAGCATGCATTACAGAGAACAAGCTGGGTCACCCTTCCTTTCCATATTTCTAACTATAGGCAAGTTTTGTATGAGTGCCTATACATGTCACCAAGTATACAGTCCAAGAACACGATAAAGCATTGATGTGATTGAGACCATAATTTTACTACCAAAACTGGAAGTATTTCTAATTAGATGTGAGGAAAAAGTATAACCTAGCTTGAGAACTACATATATTTTTCTGCATAACAGTGCAAAACACTGTACAGAAAATATAGGTTTTGGGAGCAATTCATAACCACACATTCAAAAATTACTTTATCTTAATCCTGACTGATGTGAGAACAGTCTTATATTCTAGGACAGCTGCATGCATCTAAAAGTGTTCTGCCTATAAAAGAAATCAATGCTAGGTATAGATTCCAAAATGTAAACAACTAATTGGTCTTGTTCACTTTTTTTTTTTTTCTCTTCCTTTCTGTATTTCATTAAGGAGCTTATTAATGGAAGCAAGCAGCTTTTCTTCATGCCAGGTCAGTCACTGAAAAGTGTTTTTACCAATTACACAAACATACACACAAAATCTGCAGTTAAGTCTAATTAGTTCATGTTCGCTTACAGGCTTAGTAATTATTATCTCCTTGTCTGATTGATATTTTCAAGATCATTGCAATAATCATTATACAGAGCTTTTAAGGTAGTATTTAAGAATATAAATCCAACACAGACAATTTATTCCCACTGGTGTTTAGGCTTGTTGCCAGTTTGCAACCCTTCTACAATGCTGGCTTTGCACCAACAAGGGAAAAAAAAATAGTTTCAAAACCAAAACTATAAGCAATATTTTATGCAAAAGTCATTGAAAGAAAATTTGTAGTAACTTGTAAATTTGGAAATGTGATTGAAATATGACAATTTTGAATACCTGCAGATGTCATTAGGTATCTATCATCTTTTTAATAAAAAATTAAATATACAGTGCACAGTCAGATAAAAATTCTCTTAACATAGTAATGGTATTTTAAACTCTGATTAGCACAAGAAAAATCCTGAAAAAAAAGGCTTATAATGAAAAAGACATAGAAACTAGTTTTCATAATGTGAACACTATTTAGGCTTTGGAAAGTCTCTTGGCCTACTCTGCTTGCTTCCTTACCTATAACCCACCACTATCACAAAGAGATTAATACAATATAAGCTTTTACTGAAGTGCAAATGTTTTAAATAAGATGAAAGCAACTTGGAGTAAAACCTACAGACATGAACTTGAGTTCCAGCCTTGTCTCCTTTGTTCGCCAGCCAGAGAAGCACCCACAATACCCAACGGAGACATGATGGAGAGACACCCGGTGGCAGACAGACACACTACAGAGGGGATATTCGGACGGGAGGAGTCCAGCAGTGACTCCGCTGGAGACACATCTTCCTGATTTTCCTTTAACATTCACTGCTACGTGTCCCTCACCCATTTGTATGCGGAATCTATCAGCTTTGTATCACTGTCCAGCAAGTCAGTGGTTTTCCTTGGGTACCTTTCATCTAGCAATCACCAGTAAAATTGGTTGTGGTCATCCTCAGTTTCCCGTAAAGCTCATCAACTAGAAAATGAGTCAAACCTCTCTGTAAACTAGCATCCAGCAAGACCAATTTGAAGGCATCATAGCTTATTCCACACCCACGTGTCTCCCACTAGCAAAAGTCCTTCTCTTAAAACATGTTGGGATAGCAGGTCCTTCATCTCTGATCTCCATGGGCTCCTTCATCTCTGGAGTGGGTGGCTACAGCTTAAGCCAAAGGCATGAAGCATCAATTGTCCGTATGATCAGGAAAGAAGGAGCCTGACTTCAAGGAGAAATATGCAACTTCCCTCGCTCTCTGAATATACTCCTAGAACAACTCTGGTCCATCAAACTTTAGTGCCTCGGTTCAGCCAATAAAATCATACTTGGCAGAAATTTAAACATGCTAAACAGGGTAACATCAGAACCTTTGGGGACAGAAAATAACATTTTTTTAATTTACAGAATATTAATTTATTTTGTTTTAAAGGAAAATAATTTTAAAATATGTTTATTCCAAGTAAAATAAAAATATTCCCATTTAAATTGAGATTCTTAATGCCGTCCCGTATTCTACTAGACACAAAATCCATAGAGGTCTGTTTTCTTGTACACAGACCTTTTCTTTTTAAAAATTTGTATAAATGAGCCATCAGTGCTAGCAGCCATGGCAGTACAGCACAAGAAGCTCCCACAAACCTAATAGTTTTGAAAATTAAAGGGCTCTGACCACATTCTAACCTGTCTTTAATAAAGAATAGGGTCATCTTTCTTTGAAGCTTAACAAGGCAAGACAAAATCCAAATGACCAGATTTCCCCATCAAACCAATTGTTGCCTCTTGGTGTTCTAAAGCTCTTCAGGTTTTTTCAGTTGTCTGTGTACAGTAAGTGGGCTGCAAAAACATAATTATCTTCTGTGAAACTGAATAAGAGACCTTTACTATGAAGTACTGTGTATCTTCATCCATTTTCTTAGCAACCAGAATATTAGTGGTTCTTTTTTTTCCAGATTTAGATTTGTAATGACACTGCTTTACACAGGATCAGGGTGAAGGTAATAAAGCTGAGGCCCACTTAGGGAGAGGGCACTAACACATGACTGACCCACCCTTCCCAAGATCACAAGAGAAATGTCAGCAATGGCTTACCTACCAGCTTCGCATGGGGCCTGGGCATACTTGATCCAGAATGGTGGGAAACACTGTATTTCATAGTGTTGTCCTGCAGAAGATAGTGAAATTCTACTGTATTCAGACAGTGATGCTCAAATCCCAAGCAACTCCTGGGAAAGGGAGAGGTGATTTGTAGGGAGCTGCTAGACCACAGGGCTCACCTCATCTCAAACCACAGAGAGGTATTCACATACTGTATTGGACAGAAATAGAACCACTCAACCTCTTCATTATTATTTTTCAAGTTTGAAACCTTGATTTGACAAACCAAGGTTTCACCAGAAGGTACTCATCAATTTGATGGGTGCTGAACATGGAATCCTCCAGGCTTCAGGAAGGAAACATGCCTGACAAAACCCTGGGCCCCCATTCAGCCTTGCCCTGAAATGATGCTAGTAAAATTATAAAAACACAATAATGATGCTAAAAACTTTTGTTTTAATACATAATTAATAATTTCTTCTGATTTTTTTTTAAGTCCTGTTTTTAAGCCTTTAAGCTGTTTCCCGTGCACTACCCAATTCTTGTTATTTGTATTTCTTGCATGTACTCTGTAGGCTATTCAAAGTGATGAAAAAAGGTCTCCCTCTTCCTCTTCATCACTCCATTCCCCAGCCAATTCTGACCAGTGCAGGCAGACATCAGGACAAGGTAATACGTGTGGTATGTACACAGCCGTTCACAATGGCCTATGAGATACATACTCTGACTGTCTAAAAATAAAAGGTTGAAAACACAGACATCTCATGGGAGAAAGGAATTTAGTTTTAAGAAACAGAGCCTACATGTAGAAAATTTTCAATTGTTTATGCTTGGGACAGGCTGTTCATTTGTTTGTAAACTATGTATTCATATTTTACAGTTAGTTTCTGGTGTTTCCTGCCAATGAATGCTGGGAACCTGGTAAGTCTCTTCATTTCTGTATTGAGTTCAAGGGTCTGGGGGTCCCTAGCAAAATAGACAACACAGAGACTTGAAAAGCTGCATTTACCTTCATTTGGGAGCTAGTTTGGGCTTGTATATATAGTGTTACACTATGGTATTGTAAGACTAGATTTTGACACTCCAAAATTTTACATATCAGTCCATCTTCAACACCTGAGTTTGTCTTATCTTTAGAGGACTGCCTACATAGAAAAGGTAGCTTCACAAATTGAAGTGTTGGAGGGAAAGGGAAAGCTTTGTTCTCTCTGTATGACCATGTATAACAGAATAATGAAGACTGTGAGTCTGGAGTCATTACAGTTCTATGACACTGCAGGTCCTTCATAGGCCTATGGGTCAGATTTCTTTTGAACTTTGCTTTTTTCTATGATGAAGAAGATCTGATCACTGGGATCTGCCACTCTTGCTTGAACATGTTCCTTCATGTGGTTACAAGTTTATTTAGGGAGAGCTCCTGAGTTTTTCAGTATCAATAGCTTTTTATGGTTTTCCTTTTATTTTTTGTTAAAACAGAGTAATCCAGACCAGTTCACTGAGAACTAGCTTGATTATTTTAACTTATTATACCTCTATTACACAAAAGCATGGTGGCATAGTGTTTAATAAAATAAGAACCAAGACATGTCTCCAACTTGCCACAAGACTAACGTATATGGGGGACATTTCCCTTGAATCTGTACACTTACAGTTATCTCCAAGAGATAAAACAGCATACCAACCTCTGTTGATAACTAGAATCATTATTATCAATCAGAATTTGTTGCACATTTCTATCTCCACTCAGTATTTTAGTTTTGTTCTCAAGCCACGGCCATATCCAGAAGTGAACATTGTTTTGAGAATTGCTTGATTTAGTTTGAATGAGATCAGCTTGATGAAAATTGCTTCAGGTTTAGAAGCATTTTTTTAATCAATCACAGAAATTTTAAGTTCCTATCGTAGCTCTATGCACATCATTAATTGTAGGTTAGTATTCTTTGAAAGCCAACCTAATTGCTTCCTACTTCTGCTCCAAATTGCGAGAGTAGCATAAAAAAAGGAAAGAAAGGCGTTACTATGGGCTTCAAGAGGTTTCAGGTTGAGTGGAAATCTCAGCCAGATGAGTTCACTATCTTACACATCAATGTTGATACTCTAGAGTACTGCAGTCTTCTAGGCTTTTTCTATTCATATGTGAACCAGAGACCTCGGTAAGCTCTTAAACAAGTGTGTAACATGCACATGCTACAGCTGATCCACAGTATGTATTTCTGTGGCTTTTCTAGCTTTCAGACTGACTAAAATCTAACAATCTCTAGCCCTTTTGTCTGCAGAGATACTACCTTATTTGTTGGAACTGATGCCTACCTCAGTCTGAAGATAGCTTGAAATGCTGGCTCAAAGTTTTGACTTTACTAGCCTTGAGAATGTTTTACTGGCTTTGAGGCACAACCATTACACTTTGTTGTCACCATAATTGTTGAATGACTGTTTGTTTTGTGACTAGACTGGCCTGGGCATAAGTTCTGGGTTGAAGAATTAAAAATTTTTACATGGAGGAAACTTATTTTTGAAGAAGACCCACAAATCATGGAAGAAAGAGAGGTTAGGAAAGTAAAAAAAAAAAAAAAAAAAAAAAAAAAAGATAGGTAGATAGATAGATACATAGATAGACAGATAGATAGATAGATAGATAGATAGATAGATAGATAGATAGAAGACCCCAGAAGAAGTTTTATCTTCTTCTTTTTTTTCTTTTTTTTTTTCTTTTTTTTTTTTAAGAGATAAATGGTGCTTGAATTTGCTGATTTTAAAAAGGAAACTGCATATCAAATTACAATATGAGAGTGGTGAACTTCTGGCTTGTGGACAGAATCCAACCAGCTTATCCAGACTCTGTTTGTCTGCTTGGTGCCTTCTTTCACAGCATATACTGGATGTCTACCCTCTGTTGGTTTTGTTCCCAATGGTTCACACAACCTTTTTCTGTCAAATGACTGGAGCTATGTCCATCACATAATCAAATACAGATTTCCCTTGGTATTATCACAAAACAGACATGCCTCTATTCACAGGCTAGGGATAATATGTCCATATAAGAGGGCAGAGCCCAACCAAAGTATTGCCCTTGTATTATAAAAACTAGGTAGTTATTCCCCCATGTGGATATTGCCCTAAGCAGCATGGCAGCTGTAGAGACCTGGATTTCTGCCATAACCAAGGAATAACCATTCAGTGTAGAATCTGACAGTTTCTTCTAAATGAGTCTAACCTCCCCCTGTTTTAAAATTCAAACATCATGAGACAGTAATAGGCAATTCATTTCACTTGCAGTGCTGATGATTCGTACATAATATAGCTGTTAATCTGGTGAGCCACAGCATCAGGGATGCTGACATTGTGCACATATCTCTTCATCTCCTTTGGTTATTTTGTGTTCCATCACCACTGAAGTGTGTTGGGTTTTTTTTCAGTTCCATGTTTCGTAATACTAAGGAAGTGAGCTGAAGAGCTACAATGATTTCCATCTAAACTGCTCTCTTTTTTTCTGCACTGCAAGAACTAGCATCCCTTTGCCAACATTTGCTTAGACACTTTTCAAATCATAAGAAAGAAAATTATGGGAGTAAGAATACAAAAATGGAGAAAATCCTCATTTTACCATGAAGTGTGCATTGGAAATGAGTGAGTTACCCACTGTTCAGAACATACATGTGAACAGCAGGAGACAATGAATGCTCTAAGGATTGTCTCCTGCCTGCCGACATAGCAAAGCAATCAGAAGAGAGAAGGCTGTTTGCCTTTTCAGGGAAAAAAAAAAAAAAAAAAAAAAAAAATCAGCCATTTTTGAGAGCCTGTGGCAGCATTCTTTATTGTCATCTCTCCTATGATCCTTCACAACCTTATTGGACTTTTAAGGTTATATACAGCTGCAATTTCCTCTGTACTTTCTGTTTCTGGGATTTTCCCTGGAATGCATAAGATTGCAAAAGCTGAAGTCTTTAATGATTCCATTATTTACACAAACAAACACGCCAGGAGTTCAGTTAGTTTTGTTACAAAAGAAAAAAAAAAAAAAAAGCCTTTCTTTTAACTGCACACAGTATTTGCTAATAGGAGTTTTCTGAAGAACAAAGCAAAGAGAAAGGCAACAACATGCCTATGGGTCGTATATGGGAGAGAACACTGATATAATGCACTCACAGCAGAACAAGACAAGTAAGGTATTCTATATACGTTGACATTACTCAAGAACTCAGATACACAAAACACTAAGTTCTGGAGTGCATTTATCTGAAGTTTAATCCAGGGTACAATTAACATTTAACCTAATCCAAGTCCAAACATTCAGAAAGCATGAGTCTTTGTGTCTCAAGTCTTGATTTACTATTTAAAATAACCTGTTTTTTTTCAGTGAAGACTGTCTTCATCTTCTAGTTTCTAAAACATTAGGCAATGTCCGTATCACATGTTTTTTTGTTTTGTTTTGTTTTCTACAGCCATAAGTATTAGAAACTGAAAGCTTTTATGACTATTTGCCCAACTGAGTGACTGACTGATGACAAATAGTCTAGGGAAATTATATAAAGTACCTGCAGGTTTAAGAAAAACTTCAAAACTTGCAAGACATTGTATCACTGTAAGGGTAATGGAGCTCCACCCCTGAAGTTCCTAAACATTCCATTCATTTAAGTGCTGTATTTTATAGTCCTAGCTGACAGCATTTTGAATTGACAAAGTATTAATTTTGTCTGATGATCCTTTGATAATCCAGTAATGGTAAACATGCCAGTCCTCTAGAAAAAAGTTATCACATTCTGCAGAGAGACTGAAAAGACATCCAGCAGCATAACTGGGTCAGGGTTAGTAGAATACAAAAACTGGATTCTCCAACCCAGAGCTCAGGTCATTTTGCAGACTGTCTATGCTGCCACTGAGATACTGTCCTTCATACCCAGTCACTGAAGACTTCAGTAAAAATCCATTTCAGGCAAAGGAACGTCACAAGACCTATCTGGCTTTGGCCTTGTTCAAAGGTTAAATGTAAGACCTTGAGCAAATCTCCCAGAGAGATAAATTCCTCCTTAAGAAAATAGTCAGATAAGACAGTCAGGGAGTTCTTTTTCTACTGAAAAAACAAAACAAAACAATACAGAGAAACCAAAGAAACTAGAGGAAAAAATTCCTCAAATTTATTCAAACATAGAAGTTCCTTTTCTTTCTTTACTAAGATAATGTGCCATAATCCCATCCTTACACAAGTTCTTTACGGTGACTTGCACAACGAAGTAAATGTCTTTAGGAAAAAAAAAGGGGGGGGGGGAACAAAATAAGCACTTAACCTAATAAAATAAAAATTAAAAAAAAAAAAAACACCTCCTACAGTGCAAAAGTAAAACCAGCAAATAATCTTGGCATATTTTTTCTAAAAAGAATGGTTAGTCATTTAACTTTTATCAGAAATAAGATTGGTTTTCTTTGATACAGCTCAGACATGGGAAGAAAAAAGCATAACCAAGATTTTCTATTCTCCACTCTTGACATGATAGAAATGAATTCAACAAGATTTAGTAAAAGAAAAACTAAAAAAAAGGGTCAGAATTTCTCCCCTGAGCTTAAGCAACTTTGTGGGCCACAGCAGGTAAGGGCAATTTCTGTAGCAAATGGAATAGAAATAAATGAAATAACTGGCATCATGCCCAGTCACCTCGATTCACCAACAAAGTGGTTCTTTATAAGGTGGTCAACTTGGAAAAGCAACTAGCAAAAAGGTGGGGTGAGATCTGAGTTTCTGCCTCTAAACTACACAGCTCCTGTTCTCCATCATGCACTCTTATCGTAAGGGAATATTTAAATTTTTTTGCAGCCCTATGCATATTCATATTTTTTATGCTGATACCTATTCATTGGTGTATTCAACCCTAATTATATAGTCACTGTCACTTTCAAGATAATTTCCATTCCTCAGTGCTGGTGCATTTTGCCTTAAGTATTCTCTCAAATTATTTGCTTGTAAACGATCTGTATACAAAACTATATGCAGAGATTGAAGGTTCAGTTGCAAAAAAAAATGCAGGTGCATAAGAAAACCCACCCATCTTGATGCAGTTTTCATTGTGATTTTGTAGCCTGAGGTAGCCAGTTTAAGTTCATATTCACTCATTGTAATTCTGGTCATCTTTCAGTCCTGAAGCGAATCAGGCACCTAAATAACATGAAAACTAAATCCCTTAAAAGTTATTTAAACTCTTTTTTAATTTATCTTTTTCAATAATGTTTAAGCAAGGTTGAACAAAAGGAATTCGTTTCCTCCACCAAATTCAAACACCTAAGTAGGTGCAAATCTCAGCTGAATTAAAATCTGATGTCATGGTTGGGATGGCAAACAGATTGTATGATGCATACTTTTGTAAAAACATAGAAATTAGGACTAGATATTTAGTACATCTAATACCTAGGAGATAGTAAGATGGCCTGGAGCCACTTTGGCCTTGGTGGCAGTGAAGGCCAGCAGCATCCTGTGGTGTAGTAACAAGAGAATCACCAGATCAAGGGACAGGATTATTCCACTTGGCACTTGTTAAGCCACAACTGGAATAATGTCCACTTATCATCCTGAAATTGAGGAGAGACATTGAAGAAATGGAAAAGGTCCAGTTGAGGGCCACCAAGATGGTTACAGAACTGGAGAGCCTGACATATGAACTATTGATAGAACTAAATTTTTTCAACCTAGAGGATAGAAGGTTCAGGAGGAACCTAATCATACTTCACCAATACCTTAAGTATACTTAGAGAGAAGATGGAGGTACTCTCTTTACAAGGGAGCACAATGACAAGGTAATGGGAACACATTGCTTCAGGAGAAATTCTCTCTGGTATAAGAAAAATATTCCTCACTGTGAGAACAACTAAACTTTGAAGTAGCCTGCCCAAAGAAGTGATTGAAATGTCATTGCCAGAAGTATTGAAGACCTGGCTTAACAGGACCCTGGAAAACCTCTACTTTCAACAGAAGGTTGGACCAGGTGCTCTCCAGAGGTCATTTCCAACCTTTTAATGACTTTTGAATTATTGATTTTTAACTTTGTTTGGTATTCTTGCTCTACTTTTGAAGATTTAATCTTTTTCCTAAAATTGTTTTTACTTTCTAAAATAAAAAAGGCATTTAAAGTACATGAGAAAGAAAATGTGTATGGTGTACTGATGCTCAATTCCTCTGCTGGATTTGCAAGAACATGAAAGGGATATGTGAGAGAAAAATGAGAATGTGTTCTTTATCTGACTCAACTGTTCATGTAATTTCCACAGGAGAGACGTATAATGAGGCTTTGAATTTAAGCTATACTGCCTCTGGGTTCCCCCCTCCAGTTATGAGACTGCAACTCTAGTCACATTACACTGGCACAAGAGTGGGATTACATCCCCCTAATGGGACAGGAGTAAGCCAAAGGAGGTGGAACAGCTTTCAAAGGAGCAACTTCAACACAGGGGGCCAAATTCTACTCTCAATTACACATGGATGACTGTCACAGTGATTTCAATGGGGATACTCAGGTGTAAGCAGGGCTAAGAGTGCCTTTGTGACATGGAGTAGATGTGAAAAATCCAAGCATAGACTAACCATGAGCATCTCATTTTTAAACAGCCACTTTATTGTGGATAAAGCTTTAAATTGAACCATGATATACTGCACTGTATTCTGAAGTAAAGCATTCTTCCATTCACTTTCACCCTTTTGCAACTGCTACAAAATATAGCAAACCTACAGTAAGAGACACTGAAAAGTGAAGGTGAGATTCTGTAAGGTGAGATTCTCTTCACAAAGAGCTTACAATTTCTCTGCTTGTCTCACCTCCATCGCTATGGCACCTGCAGTGTCAGGCTGTGTTGAGAGCTACTTTATATCCTTCTACTTAATTCTTGCAGCTTTAAAAGTTGATGTCTCACTTCTTTTTGTCTTAGATTTTTTTTTAAACTTATCTGTGCATTTTTGTTTTCATGTAAGTTAGCAAGTGTAATAAAACTGTAATGAAGATTTTTTTTTGGTTGGTTGGGTTTTTTTTAGTTTTGTGTAAGTAAAGGAGATTTTAACATGACCTACAATATGGATACCTCATTCGGAATAGACCAGACAGACTTTGTAGTAAATGTCGTCCATGTCTGTACAAGAATATAAGTTCAACAATATTAATTCACACAAGCAATTTGCCAGAGTGCTAATAAATTGTATAATGAGTGGCTGAGGTACAGTCACATAGAAAGGCAGGGAAAAAAATAATTAGAAAAGCAAACAGCTGAATGGAACACTTCCGTTCAATCTATCTTCTGTCCAGGATCAGCTCATCTGATCTGAAAGACATCATCACACACAGAGGCTCTCAGTATATGGTCCACATTATGTGACCATATGAACAGTGCTGACAGAAGGAATCATGCAATGGACAGTGCAGCTGCCTGTCACCCAAGAGTGGGGAGCTTTGGCTGTGCTGCCAGGAGCCCCTCAGCCCCCAGAGAGAGTACATACTGCAGCCTCACTCATGATCATGCTACAGACCACCATGTCATTGAAAAAAAAGGGATAAGGAGAAGGCCAAGGGGAAGAAAAAGGAGAAACAGAATTAATCTGATAACGAAGTAGGGATTTGCTCTAAATAAAATATGTAAATGCAGGTAACCTATGTAAACTCATATTAAAGCTATTGTACATAACAGACATTTTTCCTGAGGAATGTTCCTGTAGCTCTTTAACCAAGTGATTTCATTACCACCTTTTGAGAACCGACTGCTTCTACATCTGCAGCCTAGTGCTACAGTGTTGGAAGATGAGAATAGAATCCAAAACCAGGAACAAAGACATATCACTGACACACATCCCAAAGTTATTAGGCAAGCTACATTCAAACCATATTTGGACCATATTCTTAGACAGTTAGAAGCCAGAAAACAGTTGTCTCAGGTCATATTGTGGTTCTACAATTTCCATGAGCCTCCAGAGGCAAGCTTCTTCTCTCACTATGCAATAGCCAACTGAAAATTACATATCTTATCAAAACCATGCAGGAGAGGAGTCAAGGGAAGACAATTAAAACTCATATATTAAGAGATTACAAGAGGCTGATGATGAAGTGAGGTGGTATCTTCTGAGAGGGGCCAGACTGGGACCTAGAAGCTGCCCAGTGCAGACTAACTTACAAGATTAAGCTCAGGATAAATTATTTATCTGAAAAAACACAGCCTCTTCTCTGCATTTTGCAGAACACAAGAGAAACCATAGAGATACTTGAGGAAAATCAAACTAAGCTGTCTCCCTTTCAGGCTGTGACACGTTGGTGCCAGGCCCTCCTGAATCTCACTAGCATTTTCTGAAGCCATCAGAAACTGCTTCTCCAGTAGCATATGGAGGAAGCATCACATTCTTTCTCTGTAGCATATGGTGAAATACAGAAATACAGAAGAGGAATACTAACTCTCTAGAAGAACCAGACAATGCATTCACAAATAATGTATTCATTAAAAGGCAGAGAAATCATTAAGAAAACAATTTTGCAAATAACATTTGAATAGTACTCAACCCAGCTTCACACAGCTACCACTAAAATTTACTATACTATACTATATGATTGTGGTTAACACGTCTAACCTGGTAAAAAAAAAAATTAAAAAAAAAAAAAAAAAAACACACCAAAAACAGAAACAATAACAATAACAAAAACCAAAACCAAAACAAAAAAAAAAACAAAACCAAAAATAAAACAACAACAACAAAACAAAAACCAAAAACGCACACCGGCATGGGGCAAGTGGGTGAATAAAAATTTAAAATTTACAGCACTGACTTAGAGACATAAGTATCACTGATTAGTAAAGTGTGATCCCTGTGATATACTTTTAATTACTTTTTCCACTGCTTTGTTCACCTAGGGCTTGATTGTGCATGGTGAAAATTAGTGGTATCATACCACAGGTAAACAAAGAGGTACACTCAGGTCTTTTGGGGAACTGCTGAATAAACAAACTTCAGTGACATTTGTAATGTATAAGAACCACCAATGCCTTGAAAGATTTAAAAACAACAACAACAAAAAACCACATAGATGTTTTCCTTGTGCTTTTCATTGAAATTAATTTTATTCATATCATGTCCTGGCATTCTCCACAAATTTTCTAAGAAATGTGTCGTTTTATTCAAAACATTACTCAGGAAAACTGCCTAAGACATCTTTTCATTAAGTTGGTGCAATATTATTATTCTCAGCAGGGAACAAGAAAAGCATAACATCTGGGTTAATGAAGCAGCCTCATAATGAGAGGACTTGAAAAGTAAAATATTAAGCAATGAAGAAGAAAGAAAATAATTTATGGAGATAGCATTTCTACCACCTGTTCATGCTATATCTTTGAGATGGACTCATACTTTGGGGTAGTTCTATTCTTCGGTATGTACTTGGATGGCTTCTGTTACTCACTGAGACTCCACAATAAGGGGCAGATATTGGCCTACAGTTTTGTTTTGTTTTGTTTTGTTTTAATTATAATTGGATTCAAATGTAGCAAACCTGTAATAATTCATCAATAATACTTGTCAATTAGGTCAGTGGGATGTTTGTTTTGTGATCATATTGGCTTAGAAGTTCGTATTAGATTAAGGATGTACCAAAGAACAGTAAAGGAAGCAGTGTCATCAGAGGAGATATTACATGACACGAATCTAATGATAGTTAAAAGGCAGTATCTAAAGTGCTAGTTTTGGCGATTGTACATTTTCTCCAGACACCTACAAAACAATTCCAGAGGTGTCAAACCCCAGAAGTGCAAAACAGGATAATCTCTTTTTCAAGACAAGGAATAGCTTGACTTATTTGAGACATAACATGGCTTGGGGTCATTTGAGGAAACTGTCTACTACAGACATATTTTATTAGGTAAAATGTTGTATTTTAAGGGTGGTGAGGATACCATAATCTCCTTAATGTCTTGGTCCTACTAGAAAAGAAACCTCTCTTAAAGAAGGCTGACCAGTGGCTACAAAGTCATGGAGAGAATAACACAACTACTGAACCAGGTTACTTAGAGAAATTTTGATTGAGAGCTGATATAGAAAAGGGAGACCTAAGGAATTCTATCCATGCCTCTAGGCTGGTTGCCCTCTCTCATTACCACAACATCAGAAGGACACATGTGAATATTGCACCTCTGTTCAGCTTCCTCATGTAGGTTGAGACCACATCCACCTCCAGCAGGAGCAAACCAGAATCAGGAGAAAATGTCACTGTCCTGGTAACTGTGACATCTATTAAAAATGGATCTATTCAAAAAGCTGAGTTCAGTAAAAAACCACAAATTCATATAAATGCCACAGAGTTGTTCTTAGTATACCTGTAAAGAGTCTGGGTGGTTTTTAGAGATACTGGCCTCTTGTAAAGATTTTACTAGTTGAGTTCTCAGTTCCATTATTCAACATATTTTCTTTTTTCTCCAGTGGGAACATCAGAGAAAAGGCAGTTTACATTTGAAATTGCCTTTTGTCCTAGTGTTTATTGCTGCAGTGCATGGGAGCATACTGTTGTAGCTAGTGCAGAAAAATTTCACAGTAGAGGTAGCATTATATTTACCATGATGGTGACAAGATCAGATCCCACATCCTGGGTTTCATTCTTCTGTGAATTACTTTTGATTCAGTCATTTGCTTGACTTGGAAGAATACGATTAATTTGTTTGGGTGATAAAACCCATCCTAACTGTCTTATTTGCAGAATCCTATCAACTAATACCAGTTCTTTTCATACTTTTCATTCATTTTCATTTCACACATTTGCACAAAATCCTGAATGATAAGAAGGAGGCGTTGCCCTTATCACGGTTTTTGAAATATGGTTTCCTTAAGAATGACCTTCACTGAGGGTACATTGTGTGCATACGAAGAGCAGAGTGATTAATAAGTTATATGCAAAGTAGGACTTGAAAAATACATACATGGTAGACAAAGCTTCGTAGTTTAAAAAAGCTGCATGGGACTGTTAATATATGACATGACATGAACGAAAAGTAACTAACCATTCAAGAAGTTTTTTTAGAAAATCCAGTACCATCTGATTGGAAATAAAAGTCAAAAATAGACATCAACGAAATAATGTTACCTGCTGGTTTTATGGGCTACTAGAAATTAGAACAAAGTTGTTCAGAGTTTACAAAAGGAGAGATCACAGCTAATTTTGACTCCTAAATTCTTTTTGACCTGGAGAACTCACACTAACATTTCAGGGGAAATTAATTAGAATGATACTTCATTCGCATATATATACATATATATATATACATGTAACAAAATATTAGAATAATAATTCAGATGACTCTTTATAATGTTACAATGCTATCACTCATAAGAAAGGATTAATACATATTTTAATACACCACGCTGAAACATTAAATGCAATTTCAAACTGAATTCTTAATCTCTGATAACACTTGTATAGCTTATTGGGAACAAATAAACTGGACTAATACTGGCTAAAAAAAGATAGATCTCAGTCTTTCAAGGAAGAAAACTTTGAGGAAATGTCAAAAATCATGACCTTCAGTGAAAGACAATAGAGTGATGTTAAGCACCATCACTTCTGTACAAATGAGTCAAAACTTTATTTTAATAGAAAGGCTGAAGCCTGCAAAATAGCAAGGACTCAGCCATCCTGACAGTGAAGTAAGTAGGTTGAAATTCGGTGCCATTCAGTGAGACAAGATCGAGTCGTGACCATGTGATCTAGAGCACCACATCAGACATGGTCCTTCTATGCCATCTCTGAGAAAAACATAAGAAAACAAGATACATACAGAGTAACTCACCCCTGACAGATCCTTCTAGAGGACAAAATTTGCCTTCATTAACTGATTTCTTTTTTTTCCTTTTGGAATGTATTTACCTCTCAGTACCCGTAAAATCATGTGACAGTGAGCATGGCATAGTTATTAATTATATGTTGCCTGAAAAAAATGCCACATACTCTTTGCTTTTATACCTGCTGCCTGATATAATAGTGATTAGTAGGTTTTTGTTCTTTCTCTTTCACTTATTCTATATCATAATATGAGCCCATCATTTTATGGTGGAAGAGCTCTCATTGTCTTCTATAAGAATATTTTACGAACAGTTGCCTTTATTGTGATAGATGTAGTTTCTCTCTAAAAATATTCTGGGGCTTTACAATAGACCTCTCATACTTTACTATTTATTTTACACACAGTACTGTAATACAGTATTATTTTCTTTTAAAGAAAAAAGCCTATTAAAGCAAAGTGGGTTTGTTACTAAAACTTCAGCATACAGAAATGTAGGCATATTCTGCTAAGAATGCAAATATACTTTTACAAGTATATCCAATGAGAAACAACTTAAATGCTATTTTCAGTTATGTAAGAGACTTTGGTGGAGCACAAGTTCTTGCATTTAGTCATAAATCCCTCAGGATCATCATTTCCAACAAGGCATCATGTAAGATCATCTCTATAACTGATCATCCAAAGTGGAACAGGAATGGTGGCAAGTCAGCACTCTATCACTTGCCAAGAACAGTACCTTATGTCAGGCCTCACTGCCCTCACAGAAGGCGGCAGCTTGCTGAAGATGTGTGAAGGGTAGTAGTAACTGGTCATGCCAGTGTGTGGCTGCTCTCTTTCAGTGACTTTCTCACTGTTTCCCTACCTATATTGAAACTCAGTAGATACAGGATTTATTGCACTGTGGTTCCTGTATGGAGCTGAAGCATGACTGCTGCCTGCTCCAGACAGAGGCAGAGAAATGCTGTATTTGAGAGAAACAGCATTCTGGTTTGCTTAATGAAATAAGCCTCCATGGATATTTGCTTTACATTATACACTCTTACAAATATGACTGCGTCAGACAGCTAAGGGATACTTCAGCATCAAACTCTGATTTATACCCATCAAATTGTATTCAGAAGAGTAGAATTGACCAGTATGAAAGTGAGAGTAGTAAGTCACCATCTGTCTCTGGTAAATCCCCAGATATTAGAGAAACTAAAATATATTGGATTGTGTAGTTTTATTTAAAATACACCATGTTAGTCGGCACATTTGAATAAACTTGCAGTCTAACCTGTCATGACAAAGAATTAATAGTGTCATAACATGGACAAATGATAGAAACACTGTGAATATTTTTAAAAGCAAACATTGTGTTCAAATGAGAGCACACAAGAGAGCTAAAAGAAGAAATGGCTACATTTGTGTTTAATATTAAAGAGCAGGAAAAACACAATCAAATCCAGAACAGCCTTGCAGCTTGGGTAGGTCTCACGCAATCTTTAAAAAAGTATACAAAGCCTCACACTCTGATATTCTGCTGTATAATTCTACACCAGGTAGAATCTCCAAAGCTCAGACAGACAGCCTTCTTGTGGGAAAATTCCTAACTTTTTCTTTATGACCTTGAATCTTGCTACAGGCAAGCAGAAAGAACATTTTGGTGATTAAGTGTAGGATAAATTATTTCAAAATATCTTTGGGGAGGGTCAGCTTAGTCATTAGGCATATGGTATTTTTAAGCATCCTGGATCAGATCTTCAAGCTATGCCACAACCTCTTTGTGCTGTGGGTATGGTACAAAAGGCAAAAAGCTGCCCCTGTAGGGCTCTGTGGCACCTCCATAAGCTTGCACTGTGAATGTTGTGTATCAGGACAAAGCAGTGTACCTAAGCAAGGCAGAATGAGAAAACGAATGAAAACTGCTGTGATTTCCTCAGTTGCACCCAAAACACTGTTTTAGATGGCACTGAAATATTTTGTAGCATATCTATTAAATGCTGATAAAAAAATATTATCAGAATGATCTGATAATCATTAAAATCTCATTATTCTGGAAAAAAAATAGTTTGATCTTTTATTCTCTCCATCCCAGTCTTCATTTTTATTGCTTTAGTTTTGAATTAATAATGGTGAAAATAAATAATTTCTTTACACATCCAGCTGAATCTTTGTACTGGCCACACACTTCCCACCACTACTTTCCATCAGTTTTAAAATAAACACTTTAAATGATCCAAGCAACAGTATCCACCCTGGTGAGATTTTTTGCACTCTCTGATACAGCCCTTCATTGCCAAGAGATTTTTTTCCTAACATTCATGGAGTCAGTTGCATTACAAATTGCAATTATTATCCAAATTATACTTTCAGTGTGCTTTCAGACAAGACTGCTTGTCTAAAGCTGCTAGTGTTTGACTCATTCTGCGGAAGTGAATAAAGCAAGGATTACCAAACTTAATTTGAAGAGGTAAGAGTACCTTAAAGCTCAGTGCAAGGCCAAGTTCTTTCATAGGAGCTGCTCGGTTATTCACACACTGCACTGAGCAGTTGCATAGCAAGTAAGACAGCTTGGGAATCTCTCAATAAAACAGAGGTATCCCTGATATAAATATCACAGGGAGTTTCTGACAAGTTGAAGAAAAGAAGACCATGTCTAGTAGTACTCTAGGAAAAAATAATGGTTATGCACAGTCTTTGAAGGGAATATCTGGAATTACACCTATTACAGATACAAATATAGCATTTTAAATCATATAAAGATTTGCCTGTGACTTAGAAAATAGCTTCCCAAAGATAGGCTCAAAACCTTATCCATGCCTATCTTTCTCAGATACATACCTTTTCCTCTGTAATCTCCTCTTCCTCTCCTTCCCCAAAAAAATTAAATCATGTCTTGTAGGTCAGCATATTCTGGCTACATTGATAACAGACAACAGACCAGAGAATGAGCTCAGAAGCAGCAACGTGGAGAAACTTGCTGGCAGGTAGTTCTTTTCCATTTTCATATTGTGGCTTCTCTAACTCAGTAGCAACTAGCACAGATTGCAGCTGTGAACACACTGTGCAGAAAAATGCCCACGTTCCCATATAGACAGGCTATATACGCTCTGCAGGTCAAAATCATACTTTAAAACTCCACCTGGAGACCCACCAGTGGCTAGCAGAGCTCTGAGAACACTGGTTTCATGTTCCCAGCAAGATATGTTGCTCACTGAGCAGAGTTGGTGCTCTGATCAAATCATAGCTCAGGATGATGTGTTTGTTACAACAAAGAGACCATTACAGGAACCTGGGTGCTGGGGTACAGATCATAAGAGCAAGGTCTTCATTCAAAAGTAGCAATAACAAATGTCTCACCAGAAAGCTCAGATGGGATCACATAGCACCAGCCAAAGCCTCAGTACTGTTTCCAGCTTGGCAGCCAGCAGATTCCCCTGTGAACAGCACAGGTTCCAGCTCTGCCCTAACTGCTGGCAGCTTCCTCCAGCCTGCAGCACTGCTGTAAGCCTTGTGCGGATGGAGCTGTGGCCAGCAATCTCTCAGCCATTTCTCAGTCTCACCCACACACTAGGGAAAGCATTTGTTAGCAGTGAGTGAGTTAAATGAGGCAGAAAGTGAGAGTCTCCATTTTCCCTCACTAGACCCCCACCACACCTCTCTGACACTGCTAGGTAGATGGAAGCTGGCCAGATACTTCCTCCTGTAGAGGCTCTGGGCCCCTTTTGGCACGTGTTGTCAGCACACTGCAAACACCCTCCACAACAACCACTTTCCAAAAAGGTGCAGAGGTGCCTGGCTTGGGTGCAATTTAAGTGCTTAGGCACAAAACTGGGATCCTCAACACTTTGCTCAGCTGATGACCATTTCCAAGGGCATGTGACCTCTGGAGAGGCCTCAGTTTTCTATGCTAGAGTTTCTCAAACATATGCCCAGGCCTGCCTGTTCCTGACAGGCCACACACACCTCAGACAAAGCCCATCTGCCAAATGAACTCAAACTTACTTCCCATGATACCAGTTTCAAACCTCAGACCTTCATATCCTTTCTCTAGTCTTCTCTCTGCTGTAGAATAGCTTCAGCGGGTGGGATGGAAACACCTCACCACAAACACACACCAGCACTGCATATACATAGGGCTGGCTGCCTTGGCTGGCTGAGGGAGGCATGGCTGCATACCCTCAGGCATGGAAGGAATCTGAAACCAGGTCTGTCACATCCCAAGTAAACATGAAACCACTGATTTCTTTTGGAATAGGGGGAACTACTGCTCCAGGCATCTTCTGAAAGCTAAAAGTGATACCTAGCATTCCTCAAATAAAATAATTTTTTTAAAAAAATCACAAACATAAGTGCCTGCTATTAAGAAAGGGACTGGACTGGACATTCTTACAGAAAAGAGATGACTTCTAGTAGCACTGTGGCCTACAACCTGAAGAAGGGTAGCATCTGCAATATATCCCTCTGCTCAATAAGCAGCACTTGTTTTTCTGTGAACCTCACTCAGGACCACTCAGCTCTCCCCACCCACCTGCCGCAGCACAAGATGCCATTTCGCAGCTTGTACTCCATTACAGACCTGGGTGTCCAAAAGCAGCTGTAGCAGCACATGTCCTGCCACACCAAACCTTGCTTCCTGAGGGTGGGGAGCCCTTGCTACATCCCGAGCTTTAACCATGTTGCAGTCTCTCAGACATGCCAAGCATGACACTAGCACAGAGCTGCAGCTCCTCTCTGGGAAGCACACACAGAGGCATGTTATGGCCCCAGCCTGCATCTCTTCACAAGCCCCATGCTTGGGTGGGATGCCTGTGGAAGCACACTGGCCCTTTCCCATCACAGGCTTTACACAGCAAGTACCATGTGGTATGTCTCACATCCCAGCTTTTTGGACAAAGGCCTACATCACATCATGAAGCACGTGTACAGATCATGTCCAGGTGAAGCTTCACCCAAGCTGGCCCCAGCATCCTGCGCATAGCCGGGCCCGCACGGCCGGAGCGAGAACAGCCCATGCCGGAGGCAGGGCCAAGGAGTGTGGGAACTGGGGATGAGGAGCCGGCCAGGGCCAGGCTCTCCCACATCTGGAGACTTCCAGGTCACGGCCTGAGCAGTGCAGGGGGAGAAAGAGCAGTGATGCATTAAGGCAAGGGCGGGCAGCCGCACTCCTGAGAACAGCAAGGTTTCAGCTCCCAGCCCCAGCCTCCCTGCAGTCACTCTGAAGGGGCTTTCATGGAGGGAGAGAAAGCCTTGACTGAAACACAAGCCTGAGTCTCCCTTGTAAGCTCTGCAGACCAACTACCAATACTTCATTTCAACTGTAACAAAGGCACAAGGGAGTTCATCAGAGACGCCTGATCTCTATCCATCATCAAGAGATCAGCTCTCTCTGTGGTCAGTGCCTCTTCCTGTGCAGATGAGAATCTGAGGCAGGTCTATGCTTTGGGAACTATTCTGCCACAACATTTTTCAACATCCCTCCTAGGGAGAGAGTACCTGTCTAACCATCCATAGCCTCTGCCAAAGAGGTGAGAAACTGTCCATTGCCAGCAGAGCTCTGAGGCTCTCACTAGTGGTGAGCCACTTCATGAGCCAGAGCAAGGCTGGGCTGTGCAAGGAAACAAGGACTTCAACACCAGAGAGTGTTATCAAGGTGTCATGGGCTCTGTGTCATGTCACAGGTAGGCACAAACTGCCTCCATCCTCCCTTTTTCTCTTTCACGTTGCCCTCACAACTGTATTTACTACTCTACTGTCCCTGGGAGCTTCACTGACCTAATTGGAGCCACTTATTATTTGTCCCTTTTAGAACTCATATTCACAAAAGTCTGTAACCACCCAGCTCTGTTCACTTTTATTCTCAAATAAGAAATATCTTATAATATTAAAAAAAAAAAGCATAAAATAAGCACTAACTAAAGGGCAACTCAGATTAACACCACCTGACATGATTAAGAATTAGAGCAGGTAATTTACCATACTTAATTGATCATTAACTGGTTACATTTTGGTATTCACTGCTTGATCAACAGCTGCCTTAAAGGCTGCTTTGGGTCTAGCCTTTATGTTCAAATGTATATCAAAACTAAAACCATTTTCTGAAACATAAAGCATAGATTTATCTTGCAAAATTGTTGAAAGCAGATTGAAGAATGAACATATTGTTTTAGTGACTGTAATAGTCAGCCAAATATTTGCTCCTGAAGTACAAAATTTTCAGTTTTCAAGTTTTTTTTCCAACCAGACTCAGTCTCTGCAGCATAAAATTTGTACTGCTAATTGCCATGCCACTGCTTGTCATACTATTTCATTCTTAAATCCCATTTTTTCTTTGAGACTCTTACTGAATGAAGACACCAAATTCTCCAGTGGAAGTTAGCAGCAGTTTTGCCATAGAAACAGGAATAAGTACAGTATTGAAAAATTATTTTGTGTTAATTTAGTGTCTATATGACACAAGGCTTTATGTTTATATTAGCCAGCTATTACTGCAGAGTTTTATTAAGATTATAATGTTATTTTATTTACAATTATTGACCACATTGGTTACAGCATTGCTCTAAGGAACTCTGAGGAGCATGGCCCATTGTATTAGGCACTGCACAACTGTGGAACAGCTGTAACCACCCTCAGATGAAACCCTGCTTGAATGACCTACTGATTTCAGAAATAAACTCCTTTTTATAAGCAAAATATTTACCAGGAAAAATGGCAGACTGTCAGAGTATAATTTTTATTTGATAGTTTTAAGAAGTGTTATCTGCCTTTCTTAATCTGGGCTTTTGTTTTGTTTTGCTTTTTTCTTTTCTGTGATAATGATTTAGCAAGTTAAATTAAAACTGCAAACACATTTCCCTACTGTAATCCATTTTGAAAAGCCAACCTACTGTGGAACCAAGATCTCAAATGGTGAAATTTTTCTTCCAAGACTATTTTAACGACCAATTGTTCTGCTCTGAAGCACCTCATAATCGTGTTACCACAAAGAAATAAGATATGTAGTCGTCATTGCAAAAATCTTAATGTTCTTGCCTTTGCCACTATGCCACTAATTGGCAGAGATACTGACTTTGAAACATGATGGGTTCAACTAAATTGAGGACACATGACTCAAAGTCCAGTGGGGCTTCACTTGGGGGAAAAAAAAAAAAAAATCAGGGCATAAAACATCTGTGCTTACAGAACGACAGGCAAAGATGCCTTGAAAACTAACTAATTAGAAGAAGAGTGAACCACAAGAACAGAGATTCTAAAACCCAACATTTTAAAAATGTTATGAAGAATTTGTGTCTAATGTCTTGAATATACTGCTCCTGTACAAACACTGGGATCTAGTTGTTTCTCTAGTTTACACTTACCAGTAAGCCAGTAAGATCTGGAAAAAATGCTGACTAAAACTCTTTCATTTAAAGTGATACAACAATTTGAAGTCTCTGGTCACTAAGGGCTCAATTCTGCTCACCCTGGCTTAATTGTCAAAACTACCCAGGGTATTCAGATGGAAAAGGCCCAACCCTAAATAAGGGTAATTGAATAACTAAAAAAGCTCTCACCTTTCAAGTGCTAAAATAATTAAATTATTGCTTCAGAAAAAAAAATAATCTGAGTGAAGTAAAAAACAAAACAAAACAACAACAACAAAAACCACTATCAATCCACTTTTGCAGAAGGAAAATGTGTTTCTTTAGCACACCTTAAATCCTGTCCTGTGTGTGAAGTTTGGGATCATTCCTCAACAGCAAATTGGGCAGTTGCCTGGCTCAGAACAAGCCTGAATTTGAGTCACAGTGGTAGGGCTGAATCCTGAAAACCTTCCTTGCTACATAACATGAAGATGAAATACATGTCAATTAGAATTTCAGAGCTGGTGTGGGGCTAATTCTGTTAAGTTTTCGTAAGAGTTCTCCCCTGTGAAATAGAACAAAAGCAATTTGTAGTCTCCTACCTCAGAATTCACAACGTATGAAATTTCCTTTAGGAGGCTGTGAGGCAGGGATTGGCTTTTCCATTTCATAATATTCTGTGCATTCAGATGAGCCATTGACTCCTGTTTCTCATTACCACACCCGGCAAGATGCTTTTGCTGATGCACTGATAGCTTAAGAGGGCTTTTCGTTTACGATAGTAAACTACGCAGTCATTTAAGGTCGAATAAGGAAAAAAGTTAGGGTGATGGAAAGGAGATTACTTTTTTTCCCTACAAAGTCACAGCACTGAATTTATACCCACATGTAGGGAATTTCTGCTGCTAGCTTCAGTAAGAATTCAACTTGAGCCTTCAGAACTATGCATTCCTGCTTCACTAGAGGTTAGCAGCACATCTTCACAGAAGGCCCTGTGTAAACTAGAAAGTTTGGTCCCGCAATTCATGATTAGTCTAATATGATTTTTTTTTTTATTACTTACTACTGTAAGCTCTTCGAGGACTAGGACCTCAGTTTATGCCTTCAAGTTGGAGAAAAAATGTTTTGGCTTCAAATATTAGAGTATTTCTAAAGTGCAACGTATATTGTAAGATCTTCCACATATCATCATATCTTTGTAAAAAAAAGGCTAATTTATGGGCTGCAGTTAAAACCTTCATAAACTTTTCAAGTTAATTCCCACCATATTTCACTTTATCTTGCACAGTGACATGTCAGCATTATCTCTATATACCTGCTAAGTTTAACACTTTTCAAACAACACCTTGTATTTGTGACACTTAAAAATAAACATGAAGTTTTACCATGAGAGGGGAAAAAAAAAAAAAAAAAAAAAAAGAATACCAGGATCATGGTTAAGATTTCTTTTCTAGGAAATGTTGCTCTCTTGGTAATGTTGCTCTCTTGATCCTGAATTCCCTGAGTTATTTGGAGTCTAAAATAGTTTAGATGTGTTTGATGGAAAATTATTACAAAAGCCTTGCAAAATAATTTGTTCTGTACACGAGGAAATTTGCAACCACTAAATCTAGAAAACAGCACTTATCCACAAACCTTCTAAACTGCACAAAGAAAGAGTCCTACCCACTGGCAAATTTCATAATTCCACATTAGCAGACTCAATTACAATATCCGCTGCAAATAGCATATCAGTACATCATAGTTACAGCAATCAGCTTGCTTTCTTCTAAATGGGCTATCATGGCCCTGTACTCAATCGCACTGAGAAACAGCAGAGTTTGGAAAGGAATCGCACAGATTCGAAGCAAAGCATTTTGTGCTACAACAGAGAAACAGAAGATACGGTGGATGGGCTTTTGCACTGTTCAGAAACCTGGACACCCACCATCCAGCCGCCCAATGTGCCAGAAGAATTTGAAATCTCAAGAAAATAAATGAAAAAATAAATAGAGAGACATTCAACTAAAATATGCCTCTTTCTCCCTACTTTACAAAACGTTGCTTGCAATTGAGCTAAATGTTTTTATTGTTTCCAACAGCCTCGAACAAGCTTTACAGCTTGCAATATCCACAAACCCAGCATAAAGGGACTAATATAGAAGGCGATTTTTTTTTTACTACTAAAGAAGATCCTACATCTAAGCTGATCTCCTCTCAATTTATTTGCTTTGCTGGTGAACAACTGTGAGTTTGCATCTATTTTTTCCCATTCTCTGCAAAACTCCAAGTTGAAAAAAAAAAAAAAAAAAAAACCACCACATATATAGACATATACACCAGTAGCGACACACACAAGGGAGGCGGGGGAGGTAAGAAAAAACATCACTCCTGACCCCAGTGGGGCTCGAGTGCCTGCGACCACATCCTCCCGTGGAGGTAGCCCTTCGGATCCCGGGGTGCGACAGGGGCAGCTGCGGTGGCAATCGGCAGGCTGTACGTTCTGCTGAGCAGCCCGGCGGTCACCCCTGCCCTGCGGCCGGGGACGGAGGGGGGCAGGGCCGCGGACCCGCCGGCTCGGGAACAACAAAGCAGGCTGTAAAGCCTCCAGGTGGTGGGTGTATTTGTTGTCCTGTCTGCGAGATGCGGTGGCTCCCTGGCCCCGGCAGATCCCAGTGCTGCTGTGGACATTAAGAAAAGTCTCTTTTGGCTGATTCCAAAACCAGATAAGAAGCCGCCGAGCCACCAGCTCTGTCTAGACTCCGGACCTCACAAGTCAAACGAGTTGTTTGGATTAGCCTTGAAGATCTACCGACCTGAACAGCCCTCCTAAAGAAAAGCCACAGGAACACCCTGTTTTCCCATTGCCGCCCGAGGTCCACCCAGAGATAGGAGCTGAGCTCTGCTTCGGCCCCTGTCACTTATTTCTGGAAAACTTCTCTGCCCTGTCTATCTCCCACAAACACACCTTGTCCCGTTTTGTCTACCGGGAGGGAGGGAAAACAAAACCAAAACCAAAACAAAACCACACTCCAGCAAAAATCCTGTTTTGCAACCTTCCTCCTCCTTCTGTCCCACCGACACACCCCCGGAGAAAGCTAGAGCTGCAGCCGCGGCGGAGAGTGGCCCAGCACCCGGCCGGGTTGCTGCCCGGTGCTGTCGGTGCCGGGAGACCCGTCCCGGCAGAGAGCGCCGGCGGGCCGCGGCGCTGCTGCGTACCCTTCCTGCCTCAGTCGGCCTCTCTCCCCAGCTCCGGACGAGCCCGGAGCACTTGTTTGGTGGCACTTAGCTGCGGCAAGAAAATTCAACGAAATTCAAACGAAACAGCTGCCTGATGTAAAAGCCTCATCTTTCGTCTGAGATGCTGCAAGAGCAGCGCACAGAGCCTGCTCCGACCTCCGATGCGGGCAGGAGGCTCGGGAAAAGGCAACCAGTTAATTTTACATCCCTTTTTCTTTGCTAATGATGGCAGATGTCGTGCAATATGGAAAGCTCGATCATACAGGCGAGCCTCCCCCGCCCCCCTGGTGCCTGCTTCTTTGGGAGCTGCCTTCTCCGCCTGCACTTCACAAGTCCCGGGAGGTGAGGAGTGATCCTCCAGCAGAGACGGCACACTGGGAGCTGTTAAGTTTATGTTTGTGGCGCCTGAGCTCAAACAGTCATTCAGTGGCTTGCTCTGTTATCAAGAAAACAACAATCAGGAACAATCAGTAAACAGGATCTCTTTCCAGCCCCTTTATTAACTACTTACAGCTCCGCTGAAGCACGCGAAGCGCCCAGCAGCTGCACTTCACACCGTAAAACGCTGCCGGCGTTTCAGGCGTGCAGAGAGGTCTCGGGTGGCTGGGTGCCCGTGAAACTCGCCCGACACCGTGGACCCAGAAACAGCTCGAGCTGCGACCCCCTGAGGGTCGGTACCCCCAGGTGGAACTTCATTGATTCCCCGATGGCCATATTTGGGTGACCCAACGTGAATTTTTTAAGATACGCCTGTATATAAATGTATATAAAGGCAAGCACTTACTGTCGAGATGTTCAACTGATGTCAACGCTGGAATTCACGTCCCCGGCTTCAGCGTCTCACTGCTACGTTGGCTGGAGATGCTGAGAGCTAATTAACCTGGTACAAATATTGAAATGAGAAGAGTTTGAATATTGGCCTCTATGTGTGCAAACAAAATTCACAGACAAATCACAGCAGGCTTCAACAGACCTTATCTGACATTATTAAGAGAGGCTGCCGCAAGAAGAACATCGGTGGACCGGGTGCTGCTAATTAATGTTCTTGCCCGGATCAAAAAGAGGAACCAGAGCAGGAACCTGCATAGAGCACCATAAGGACATGCATTTCATTAAGAGGATGTTTTCTATGGCTTGCACAAATCCTCCTGCCCGAGCTCAGGAAGGGTGTTCTCCTGAATGCACCAGGATGGACCACTCGAAAGTTTGTCCCTCTTTGCTCTACAGCAGACAATACTGAAGCTTTTGGGGGAAGGAGGAAATATGTCACAAATATGTTAAATGGAAAAGGCAACCAAAGTCAATAAAAGAACCCATCCCACTCCGAAAAAAAAAAAATAAAAATAAAAAATCTTAAAATAAGACGAGATTTGTTTGGCGGGTGGAGGTTTCGGTGTGATCCCGAGGATGCGGGTTTAAGCAGAGGGATGTGCTTCTGTGGGGAGACAGCAGCGGAGGGGACGGGGAGACACCCGAGTGACCGCTGAAGAAGTTACTACAGGCCACTCGGAAGGTTCGGGGGGTGCGGACCTTCCGTAGGGGTGGAGACACATCCCGAGTGGGTCTCCTGCCCGCAGCCCCCTGCAGAACCGAGTAGTCGGAGGGCGGCTGCAGCCCTCCGAAGACACGCTGCCCTGTATGTTTAGAGGAGTAAAACGCTCCATTTGCAGCCCAAAGGCCAAACCCCTGCCTACCGGAGGTCCGCTTATCTCGGCGGCAGCTCCAGCCGCCGGGCGGGCGCGCCGGGACCGCGGGGCGCCGCGCAGCGAGGCCCGGTCCCGCACAGGGCTCGGTGGCCTTGCCCCTCGCAAGAAGCGACAGCCAAAATTCACCTTTCCTTCCTGCGTGGCCCTCGGAAACGAGAGATACTCAGGGGCCCGAAGGGCCTGCCCGGGATGGGGGGTGTCTCAGCAACTCCCTGGTGTGCACCGCGGGAACACCCCTGCTCCGGCGTAACCCTGCGCATCTCTCCGAGAAGCGACCGTATTTCCCACGTACTCATTATCAGCCAGGCGGTAAAAGGTCAACACAAAGGCCCCCGTGTTGCCGTGATCTATTTTCAAGGCAAATTAAAGAACACCCTCTAGCCCCCCGAGTCGAAGACAGGGTGCCCATACTCCCCATTTCCCCCCGCCTTGGTCAGTAAGATCCATTCGAACAACTTACACGTCAGACCACCGGCCAGAAATGGCACCCTTTCTCCCTCCCGCCCCCCGAAGCGCCGTACCAAGTCTCTGATCCTGCGTGAAAACACAAGGGTTACTGATCACACAGTTTAAGGTAGATTTCATATTTATTTAAATATTTATCAAGTACTCAAAAATGTATTACACTTGAGCATACAAAATGAATCCAGTTTCTAATCAGGATGATTGAAATCCTTGTATTAGACTTTTAACCTTTTTTATTGTTATTATTTTTTTTTCTGTCGAAATGGTTTGTCTTTATAGCTGAGCTTGCTCAGGGTGGGCTGAGATGGTGAGGAGGGAAGAAAAAGAAGGTTATGTTAAGAAAACATTGGAGTTTGAAGTAACTGTCATGCAAACCAACTTGTCTTTGTCAGACTAAACTTTCTGTATATTCCAGTTGTTAGGGGTTTTTTAAAGCGAGCCTTCGTCTTCGTGCTGGCCGGGAGTAGTAGAGAGCACTTAGAGTGGGGCAAAACCAACCCTTTTCTATGTTTGTGTGTGTGTTGGGTTTTTTTTCTTTCCTTCTTCTTCTTTTTTCTACTTTTCCCCAAGAAATCCCCACGTTTCTAGCTTTCATCACCCTCTCTCCCACTATTAAAAAGGAAAAAAAAAAAAAAAAAAAGGAAGAAAAGAGGGAGTGAAGAGAAGGAAGTCGACAGAAAATAAGGAACACGATTCGTGCAATTTCACCGCAATATCCCCAAAATGTATGCCTCCTGCAGCATTTTTCAATAGTTTTGACAGCAGACACTGATAAATAATGGTCATACTTGACTTGTTAAGCAAAAAAGCGTCCCTTTTATCAGGAGCTTACACTTAAAGTACAGGTCACTTCAACAATCTCAACAACGAGGCTTTGGTATACAGCACTTTCTTTTTATTATTTTTTAAAAATAATAGAACTCAGCAAAAAGCCTGAGCTCCCAGTTCTTTAGGTGTCTTAACGTCATGTCAGATCATGCCTAGAGTAATATCACTTTTAAGGGCAAGGGATGGGGGTGGAACAAGAGAGTTTCTAACGTTATCGATTGAAAGCTAAGGCATCCAACTAGCCCTGATATAGTTGTTGAAACGGAAATTTACAAGCTGATCGTTAATACTTGCAATAAAATATCACACTCCTTTTATTCACTAACAACCTGCTTTGCATGCAATATTTTATTTCAGGTATTTTTGCTGCTAACTTGTAAATATTTAAAAGAGGGAACTTTGTTCATTATTTAATATTAATATTATTATCATTTTCTCTATTCCAAACGCTTATTTAGTGAAATAGTCCTGAAGATATAATAATTCTACATATGGCGCTTTATTTCACATAATATTTAAGAAAAAAAAAAAAAGACAAAACCACATAGAATTAGACATATAATTCAAAGACCACGGTACAACCTTTTTTTTTTCTTTTTTTTTCTTTTTTTTTTTTACTTCAGCAAACAAAAAATAGTCAAATGACATGAAAAGTGGCAAGTCTTCCGATAATAAATAATAAATTACTTTATAAGTTTGCAATGCAAGAGCAAACAAAAGAGTTTTTTTTTAATTTTTCCTTTTCCTTTTTTTTTTTTTTTTTCTCTTTAGAGACAGAGAAAGAGATAGAGAAAGAGAGAGAGAAAAGGATAGAGAAAGAGAAAGGGAAAGACAAAGAGAGAAAAACAGACGTTTTAACCAAAGACGATACACATCTTTGGGGGAGGGGAAGGTTCTTGGACGGACACATTTCAAATACGATCCCCAGACGCTTTGTGGCAAAATAGAGGTATACCTTGTTGCAATGCTTTTATAAATTGTTTTTTAAAGAGGAATTCAAAAACCTACTTTTAATCGCTTCAGACTTGATAGAGAGTGGATCTCAACCAAACAAAACCAAAACCCCGCTACAGTACATGCTAGAAGAGACCCAGGAAACAACACCTTGTTAAGAGTCAACTAAAAACAACATTGCAAACCAACGTAGCTCCACCTTCCTGCAATGAATCTTTCAACAATGCAAGGCTAAATCGTCTCTTTCCTGATGATGGAAACCTACTGGAACACTTTTTGGCAAGGCAATCACCAATATAGAAACAGCACCATGCGGATTGGGAGGGACTGGATAGAAAGTCCCTCTACCTTGGTTTCTCCCTAAGATGTGCAGTCAAATGAAAAAGATTTATTTTCACTTTTTTTTTTTTTTTTTTGAGATCCACGAGTACAAATCCTTTACGTTTTGAAAACGTCTTTTCAATCCTCCTCTGACCATTGAATAGCACGGGGGTTGTTTTTGCATTTAGTATTTATTCTAGTAAGATCCCATGATTGTCTTCACAGTGTTGCTACCATATTACCTTGTGTTTTCAAACATGACTCCGTTCGTTTCATTGAGCAGCTCCTTGCTAGGTTCGTTACAGGGTTGTTAAATACTTTTCCCCTCTAAATTTCGGAGTCCCAACGCGATCACTTTTCCACTCTCTCCAACAGGGGTGAGGGTAAGGGCAGAAACAACAACAACAGAAATCTGAAAGAATGTTCTTCATGCTTCAATAGGACTGGCTACCATGCTGTTGGGCGTATCTGGCAGTTGAGAGGACATTGATGCTACTTCACTTCCAGTAGAATTGGAACCGGGTCCTCCTTCTGAAAAATTAACCTGCCAAAAAAAACAAAACAAAACAAAACAAAAAAAAAAAAAAACAAAACAAAACAAAAAAAAAAAACCACTTTTGTTACAACTGTAACAATCGAAGAAAAGTAGCAGGCAAAGGCAAAAAAAAATGTAAAAATGAATACAGCCGAATGGCCTGATATATTTCCACAGCACACTGTGTCACTGTTGATTTGTTTCACTTCCCCATTGACTTCAGAGTAATCTCCTTCAGGTTAAATCACCAAGGGAAAAAAACAAAACAAAACAAAACAACAAAAAAAAAAAAAGGTAAAAAAAAAAATTAAAAGGAAGACTGAAAAATCAGGCAAATAAACAAACATTAATGAGGCCTTCTTCCCTGTCTTGCAAGAGTGGCAATCCCAACAGGATGTTCTAGTCAAATATTTAAGAGTGCATATTTTTTTTTACACAAAACTGCAAGGTCACTTTTTTTCCCTTTTGTACACATACTAAAATAAACCTGGAAGGAGCACCCAGGAGCACAAGGCATTTGAAACAAGCCATCCTCTTTCATTTCTGATTTGAAGAGGGTGCTATCTCTTTTTAACGAGAGTTAGTTTGATAAAAAGGGTCACACTTCTCCCTCTTAATGTGCCCCGCGGCTCCTGTTAGTTTAGGAGCAGCGTTGGGAAAAGGCATGATTTGAAGGGTGAAGTTTTACTAATTCAAAAGCATTTCTTTGGCATATATTTAGGTGGCCGATCTTGTGATTAAGGCCCTTTCCAGATTAGAGACGTGCCTTGAACGGTCGATGAACCATCTGTTCCATACACTCTTCTTTATTTTAACTCTTCAGTATCACACATTATGTCCAATATATATAAATATTCATCTATCTAATGATCTCTCTACCTGTATGTGTGTGAGTATTTGGGCTATCCATCTTCCATCCTGCCTCTTTTTAAAACAAACAAACAAACAAACAAACAAAACTACTCTATAGAAAAACTCACTGCATCAAAGGTTTTAAATGTCTCCTGTTCTGTTAAGGCACAATAAATAAGGCAGCCAAAGGAGATTAATTTTTCTTGTGTCTGCTTGACACCTTGATTAATGCAAGAAAACCAGTCGTTGCTCTAGAGGTAAAATGATGCAAACAGCCCTGCTGCTGTGCTGCAGCTTCCCGAGTGAGCACAGTATGCCAGAGGAGAGAAGCGTGCTGCAGCCTGCCACTGGGCAAAAGAAAAGCGATCCTGCAAGAGAGTGTCATAGTAAACTGAAAAGGTGTGAAAACAGTTCTAAACAGGGCTACAAACCTTTGTCTTCCATTGCTTCATGTTGACAAAATGCCCAACAGATCAAAAAAAAGGTCTGTATCCTTTTTTTTTTTCACCATTAAGTACTATTTTGAATCACTGAAGAACTATACATAACATACCTTATTATTTTAAAGATCTGGTTTTAACACACTTAGGCCAGGAAATTGAGTTAAGGCTGAACTTCTGTCCTTAATTCACCTTGTTGGGCCTAAGTATTGTAGATGATATGGTCCCATATGAGCTGCCAAATGACGTAGGCATAAGGAAGTGAGTTAAGAACAGAATTTTTTCTAGAAGGTCTGTTTTCTTTTGGCTTAAGGCAGTTTATTATATCGTTTGCATTTTTCACATGAATATGTACTAATAATTCAATTTTCAAAGTAAAACAGTTGGTCTAAACCCTATATATGCATATATATATGCACATACATATGTATAAAGCTATATCTAGGTGTCCTTATTTAAAACAAGGACTTCAAAAACTTAATTAAGTTACTAATGTCTGTGTGACAAAACAAGGGCACAGGCTGAGATCACAATCATATGTTTTAAATCCACCCTATCGCATAAAGGCAAAATTGTCCCGAAGCAAGGAGGGGAGAATTTTAGAAACTGCTTTCACAAATGTACATACAACTAAATGGTATGTGAATAATGTATTAAATCTCTGATAGAGACGTTTTCAAGAGTGTACAAGCTGAGTTAACCTCAGACCAGGGTCAGGCTTTGTCCAGCTCCCACACAAATCAGCAAGAGCTCTTCTGGGCACTAAGATAGATTTTGCAGCAAGCCCTATTAAATCAATTGAGTTCCCCGCATTTACAGAATGCCATCATGCCCACCTTACAATTGCAGGAAAACCCAGCTAGGCTAGATTGCTCATCTTTCTGAGGACACACAACACCTTTAAAGAAACCCCTATTGCTCTGCCCCGGGTACAGGCTGACCTGCTCCTGCTGGGAATGGACACTTACTAGTTGTTGAAAAGCAGGTTGGTCTATGTCACTCTGCAATGCGAAGTCACTCAGTACTTTCCAAGGCGGCTGGTAACTCTGCACCTCCACCGGGTTCGCCTGTAAACCACCGTCATGTCTCTCCGGACTAGCAGCCACCATCGGAGTTCCTGTCATCCCCTGGATATTCTGTAAACAGCCCAGAAAAAGATGTTAATGAGCTTGGTTAACTTTATAGTATATAAGCACTGAGTCAATAAACTGCTTTCTATCTTATCTATACAGTCGTTTGTATTTGCTTTGTTAATCTGCTGTGAATGTCTTACTCTATGCTGCTCTAGGTCAACCTATTTCTACCCACTGCATTAATCACAGTGGAAGTTTACTTTCTTTCCCTTTAATCCTTCTATTTCTCCCAAGGCATACCCCCTGCGCCCCAACCTTTCTTAAACACGAGCACTCTGTATCGTGGCTTCAGATGCACAGCTCGGCACAAGAAACAGTTAATCATGCTGCCTTTCTATGCCGCATCCAGACTGGTTTTGTTCTGCGTGACCTTAACTGGATCGCATATCCACTGCACTGCAAAACCCGGTTACGTCAGTACCGCACCCTTACCGAAACAAAATAAAGAAAATTTAAACAAAAAAAAAACAAAACAAAACAACCCACAACAACAATTAAGAAAAAAACAAAACAAAACAAAACACCAAAACCACAAAAAAAAAAAAAAAAACAAAAAACCCCCAAAAACCACACAGAACAAAAAAAACCAACCACCAGCTCTTGCTATATGCCCTGTGGTACAGGCACTGTGTATAAAATAACTTCAGGCTCCGACGAATAGATTGTTCAGGAGAGTTAATAGCATCGTGTTTTATTGCATTCCAACAGGGTAAAATGAAACTCCTTAAATTCCACTTAACTAGGCAGCCTTATGAATTAATACTCATTCTCAGGTCAGTCAATATACAGAGGCAGAATAACAGACTCTTCTGCAAGTGGACTAACAACAGCGGGGGGGGGGGGGAGGGGAATAAAATAAATAAAATTAGAAAAAGAAAAAAAATATTAAAAAAAAAAAGAAGAAAAAAAGAAAAAAGTTGGCTTAAAATGGAGACAGCCAGTTTGCCCTGCTGAACCCGGCACTTTCCACTTAATTGCATCACACGTGCATATGCCCCCGGAGAAAATCTCTATGTAAGTGTAAGAACTATATCTGTTCTAAGTAACCTGTAAATACGATGGTAATTCAAAAACTTTGCATTGCCTTTATATTTTTCTACAGTAAGCGCACTGACAAACACACACATGCACATTGTATTCTAGAAAGTGCTAAGAAAACACATGGAATTTCCCTCTTACTCGTGGGTTTTACTCATGGGTTTACTCCTGTGTAAACCACTGAAGAGGGTGAAAGCGTCATTTTCCCCTCAATAAGTCCTTTGCATTTGCATTATAAATGTTACACAAGGCTGGGCTTAAATCCCATTACATCTCATAAGCTCTGCAGGTCGCAATTCATGGTGCAGAGAAGTTAGTCTAATCCACTACGTATCCTTAGCCCTAGAAAAAGACGTGTTCACTTGAGCAGCCTATATCGGCTTCTCACCGTGATCTGTTTTAATTGCACTGACAGTAGAAACAAGCTGATAATAGTTAAGCAGTATCATTTTCTTTGTTATAAGGGAGCTCCCACAAAATCAAGAGCGTCAGACCAACCCCAAAGGCTGGCCGGGCTGGATGTAGCCCAGGCGTTTCTCCTCGGAAAGGAAGGCTGTGCACTGTCAGAGGATGAAGCCACTTACAGTTTTGTCATTGGGTTGCTGCTGCTGAAGTTGCTTCATCATAATGCTCCTTTTTTTGTCCTTGCACCGCTTGTTTTGAAACCAAACCCTAATGACCCTCGGGCTGAGGCCAGTCATTTCTACCAGTTGCTCTTTCATGAGGGCGTCAGGTCTGGGGTTGGCAGCATAGCAGGTCCTCAAGGTGTGAAGCTGTTTTTCATTAAGGACAGTCCTGACTCGGGTTGTCTTCTCGGGCTGCTTGTGGACGTGGGGTCGCAGAGCTGGCTGTCTGGCAGAGATAGGTTCTGCTGTAAGGGAAGGGGAAAGTAGGAACAGGATCCCCATGAGTAGGAAGCAGGGACTCAGCAGAGGCTATGAATCTAAGCTGGTGGGACAGAGGGAGGTGGAGAGAGAGGGGTGATGAACTCTCTTTCAAAGACCATTCAAGCAGTCAGATCTATCGGAGTTCCTGCAGCCTCCTCTGCTTTATGCGCTGGTGGAGTGACAGGACTGACATTTCTGACTTCACAGATAATTAATTTGCAAAAACAAACCACCCCCTAAAACACTTAAAGACAGAAGCTTGAACCTGCATGACTTGACAGTGCGTGGCGAGCTCCCTAAGGTGTGCATGCGCTAGGAAAGGGAGGGGTTTATGTATTTATTTCCTAGGAATCGACAAACCGGATTTCTGACCCGAAAATTAAAGAAAGAGTAGTTCTTAGATTAATCATTAATCGGCCCTGCTTCTTGTATACTGAATCTAGCTCAGTTTATCCAGAGGCCGCGAAAACATACAATTCCCGGCAGTTTGATGCTTCCAAATCACAGCAAAGTAAGCCAAATATGCTGCACCGTGACTGTGGAGGAAAATCCTGCGAGAGCCCTGTATCCCAGAGCTTGGAAGACAGGAGACTGTCTTAGAAAGTGGAAGTCCTAGGTGAATTTATGTCAACTTCTGACGAATACTAAAAAATATTAATGTTTTGACAGTTCTTTAAAAGAGGAACAAGCGCAGCAACTCGTGGAAACCGCCAAAAAATGCGAACGTACGCGGAGCATCACATCAAGAGCTTAAAGTGTTCGTGTGATTCTGCTGTTCTTCTACGTATTGTGTAGCTCTAGCTATCTAGATGTAATTTGACTACCTTTTTACTTCCCTCCCCCCTAAAATCCTGGTTCGGCAATATTCAGAATTGCTTACATTTGTACACTCGGCTTTCGACTTTTCTGATTGTAACAATAAATCAGCAAATGCGATGAAAACAATACAAACTCTTCAAATACTAGCAGAATTGTACTTGCCAACTCAATGTGCCTTTCGGAGACGTGCACAAACACACTACAGTGAGCAAGCACAGTCTCTCAAAAATTCTGCCGTGATCAGCTACGGGATTATTTCTCCCTATATATAGATATGTATCTTGAAAGCAGCTCAGAAGCGGTAAAGGGGGCCTTTTAAACGCTTGTAAATAACCTTTCTAGTTACAGTTACTTGCACAGATATAGTGCCGGCCAACCTTGAATTGTCCGGCCCAGTTTACCTCAGGGATGTGTCCCTTCCTAAAGCTAAGCGTCTCTGAATATCGGATGTAGCAGTCGAGAACTAAAACTTTAAGCAAAGTTATAAGGTGGGGTGATTCTGAAGTTACAATGGTGAGTTTTAAGATTAAATTCTCATCAAATCACATAAAACGTTTCAAGAAGGCACAGTCACTTTAAAAGGCAATTACCGAAGATTAGCTTGTTGACAGTTTTAAATTACAGCCTAAGTGCTCGCCTGTAGTTATTAAGTCTATCTCTTTTCTGTTCCCGCTTCGACCAGTGCTTAGACCAGCTTTTCCACACACTCAGGAGGCAGAGGGGTCTGTGTCTTGCCGCAGACCTGCCTCCTGCAGCGGCTCATCCCCTCTCCGACTTAGGCTCCTGGCTGTTCCGGGCTCGCGGTGGGGCAACTCCCGCACCCAGTGAGCTGTCGGAGCAGGAGGGGTGCAGGCTATGGGAGTGCGGCCCCCTGCGCGGGTGTCTCCGCCTCACGCGTACCGCATACGCGGACATTCCTCACCGCAGCCAGACTCGCGGCAGCCCCGGGCGCGGGGGACGCCGCCGCACCGTCTCTCCGCGGGTGCGCACGCTTGGGGCCGCCTTTCTGCGGGGGCACGGGACCCGCTGCAAGCGGTGGACGTTCCTCCGCCAGGCGCCGGGCCGGGCGGCGCCGAACCCCGCAGGCTTCCACGGCGCCGGGTGCGGGCGGTACCTGCCATCTGCAGCGGCCGGGCGGGATGCAGGGGGCTGAGGGGGTCGCCGGTGCCCAGGCTGGCCCGCTCCACCACGTCGTGGTCCGCCCGGCAGAAGAGGCCGTCCTCCCGCAGAGCGAATTCATCGCCGGGGATGAGCTGACGGCTGCAGGCCACGCAGCGGAAACACTCGATATGGTACACCTTGGTGCGGGCGCGCATCACGAAGTCATTCTTGCTGAAGCCGATGCTGCACTTGGCGCACTTGATGCCGTATAACCTGAGCAGGGCCCAGCCCAGAAAGAAGAAGGGAGGGAAGGAGGGAGAGAACGGGAGGGGGAAGGGGAGGGAAGGGAAGAGGGGGGTGGCAGAGAGGAGAAAGGAAAGGGGAAAAGAAAGAGAGAGGTTTTCACTCCCGCTCGTGGGCAGCCCCGTGGCCCCGTGTAGACGCGCCACACGAATTCCACTAGTTAAAAAAAAAGGGAGAGGGATGGGCTGGCGGAGGTGGGCGGCAAAACGGAGGGAGAAACAAAAAAAGCGACCCCCTTCCTTCCCGAGGAGATGCCGAACTCTCCCTTCTGCCCCAAAGCCCAGTCTGCACCAGGCGAGGGGCTGGCTCTGCCCTCTCCCTCCTTCCTGACGGCGGGGGTACCCCACCTAGCCTGGCCCGGAGCTGAACGGGACCGCCCGTGCAAACACCGGGCAAACGTGAGGCTAGCGAAGCTGCCATGCTCCCCACGCACAAAAGAGTGGACCTCACCAAATGGTGTTATTTTTTTCGAGGAATCCATTCAGGACTTTTGCTGCTTAATGCATGTGCGGGCTGCCGGCAGCTTAGTCTCTAGGACGCTGCAGGGCTGGCTCTGCCAGAGACCGGGACTCTTCCCCGCGTGCTCTCCCAACGCGGTTCATTTCATACCAAATTTCACACACCCTACTTTCTATATACATATGCTCACACAGTAGTGTAGGTCTTCCCCTGCCGCCCTCTACTAAAAGACATTTTGGGTGCTCTGGCTCCGCAGCACCCCCCTACCTGAGCCTCACTGACCCGTCTCCCCCCCCATGCTGACGCTCCCACCTTGAGCCGGGACTCAAGCCCTCCGGCAGCAGCAAAGGAGCAACTTCCCACTGACATCTGTACAGGGCAAATTAGGGGTTTCTGGGGTTACAAGCAGGAGTGGGTGGTGAGTCTCCCGTGGAGGAGAGCGGGACAGTTCATCCATCAGCAAATGAACAGGAGAAAATGCTCAAACTCGGGTGTCTAGCTAGAACTACACAGTCTCTGGGCTCCTGCCGGGTGCTCCTTAGCCATCCCCCTGATATTAAGTAAAATTAACGTTTCCGCAAATGTATGGATATATGCACATATGGATGCACAAGGTCCACAGAACTGCAAAACTGTTATTAAAACTGAGTTAATTTTCATCCCCACACATTTCCTCGTCAGTATGCTTCCTTAGAGATACAGACTGTGGTGTATGTTTGTCGGTATAGACGTTTATTTACACACATCTTTAGCTGCTATGGTTATAGAGGTGTGCTCATCCTATATTATAAGCTACATATTACCGAGAAGAAAAAACACAAAACGAAACAAAAACCCAAACAACCAAACAACCAGCTAAGCGGCTAAACAACAAAACTATGGCAAAAATATATGCATTAATAAGTACAAAAATTGCGGGGGTTGCCCACATGCCTGACAATTATAGATTGGCTCACGATCTAATTCAAAGGCTTCTGGCACATAACGTACAACTTACTTTTAAAATTTTAGCAAATTAAATGTACTCCGTCTTAATTAATTAAAAGAGCTGATTTTTGTTGTTGTTGTTTAAATTTCTCCCTCTGAGTTCTTACAGGGGGCAAATGAGCATATCTCAGTCCAAACGTCTTCCTTTCACTTGAAATTATGAAAGAACAACATTTAAGAGCAAGGACCCAAAGGAAAGAAAGAGAGAACGAAAGGAAAAGAAAGAGAGAGAGAAAGAAAGAGAAAAAGAGAGAGAGAAAGAAAGAGAAAAAGAGAGAGAGAAAGAAAGAGAGGAAGAGAGAAAGAGAGAAAGAGAGAAAGAGAGAAAGAGAGAAAGAGAGAAAGAGAGAAAGAGAGAAAGAGAGAAAGAGAGAAAGAGAGAAAGAGAGAAAGAAAGAGAGAAAGAGAGAAAGAAAGAGAGAAAGAAAGAGAGAAAGAAAGAGAAAGAAAGAGAAAGAAAGAGAAAGAAAGAGAAAGAAAGAGAAAGAAAGAGAAAGAAAGAGAAAGAAAGAGAAAGAAAGAGAGAAAGAATGAGAGAAAGAAAGGAAAAGAAAGAAAGGAAAAGAAAGAAAGGAAAAGAAAGAAAGGAAGGAAGGAAAAGAAAGAAAGATTAAAAAGAAAAAAAAAGCCGTCTTCACCATGGTAAAACTTCGAGAGTAATCTCACGACATGGCTTGAAGGAATGATCTGCTTATGAATTGTGCACTGGAGAAGGAAAGACTCAAGTGCTTTATCGCAACTGAGCGTTACAAAGAAACTAGAAAAGATGTCTTAGCTGGCTACGTAGGCACTTGCTGCCAAAACTTTCAGTAAAAATATTACTGTCCATACTTCAGTGTCATACCAAGTTCTGGTTTGACAAACCCAGTAGACAACACTGAAACGGATCACTATGACCCAGGAGCACAAATAATAAACACACTCGAAATTCCTCCTTTGGTTTCTCTATAGTGTCAGGATTGGCAAGTCTCACATTTTATCAGTTACCAGATTTTAATGTGAGGAAGGAAGCGGTTCCATTATCTAAATATACCCAATTGTTCGCGAACAGATGATGGGCAATTTGATCTGCTCTGTCTAATTCATCAGTATAGATAAGATAAGAGAGAAAAGGCAGTCAGATATCACCAAAGGGGTTAATATTTAAAAAGATTAAATGTCTGTTATTTTAGTGAAGAAACATTTAGAGAAACATTTCGGTCTAGGTTTTAACCTACCCATAAAAGGATCCTTTATTCAGAAGGAAACCTGCCTTTTGCCTTTTGGTTTTGTTTTTCTTTTGCCTTTTTTATTTTTATCACACACACCCACACACACACACCCCGATAGGCTTTAAATTGTTTTGTTTGGGGGTTTGTTTGGTTTTTGTTTTTTTTTTTTTTTGGTTGGTTGGTTGTTCTGTTTCTGTTCCGCCCCCCCTCGCCCCCCCCCCCCCCCCCCATCCGCCCCGGTGTATTTTTATGGCATATATACTTGACGTTCCTTTCTTATTAATGCCATTGTGCCTTTGCAGAAACAAGAGAGTTGCTTTTCTCTGGTTGTGTTAAAAAGCGATTAGATCCGTGTTGCTCACAGCATCCACACTATTGAAAATATTCTCCATTAACTACGTTTTCACAGTTTGTTAGAATCACAAGGATGCATTGCAAAGTCCTCAGGAGGGTCCCACACATTCACTAGCTGTTCCCGAATGAAGTTTTGTTTATACAGAAATTTGCATTTTAATCTGTGGAATAAAAAACTTGACTCTAAGTTTCCCCTCGCCTATCTATGTGGAAATCACTTAAAAACATAACAATTGTCTTTTCACTCTCTCACATTTTTTCATCTTCCTGACTCTGTCAGATTTAGCAAGTTAAAGGAAAAAAAAAATCACACAGAATAATTAAACAATGGCGTAAACAATTAAATGGCGTACCTGATATAATCTCTTTTACAGTAGGTTTTGCCATCCCTAACAAAGCACGTACAGGTCTCGTCCAAATATTGATTACACTCTGCACACTTCAAACACGCCGCATGCCATTCCAAATCCGGAGAAACCCTCAGAATATACTGATCGTGAATTTGATTGCCGCAACCAACACATAGGGAAATCAGGCGTTTTTCTGAAATGAAAATAAATACATGATTGACTAACCGTTTACTCTCCTACAGAGATAAACACACTGTTAGTGTCGCTCCCTTATAGGGTGTACTCTGAGAGTGTTTTTTTTGTTTTGTTTTGTTTTTAAGAGTATTACACTTTTGTATGGTAATTGAAGTGTGCCATCCAAACCTTGCCTCGTTTAGAAAGCAGGCTGAACATATGTTAAAATGCAGATGTGAACAGTCTTCTTAATGAAGGTCCTCATTTCTCAAGCCTTACACAGAATCAAAACTCCGAACTCTCTCGTTGTTTTATTTGTATTTTATTGACTGCTTATTTGGATTCCTTTCTTCACGAGGAGAGCACCTATATGTTTGATTTCATTTTTTAAGAGGCTCTGACTGGAAACGATGAACGCGTGGCTGGGTGCGCTCCCCATTCAGCCCTTTGCCATAGGAGAGGGGCCCGAGGCTGTTAGAAAGACCAAGCATCATTACGGTTGTCACTTGCTCTCTTTTGCAAAGTCTAATGCTAACTCCCCTAGATCGGACTAGGTGCTATATAGCCAGACAGCCTCACCGTAGTCTAGCACGAAGAAAATTTAAGGCTCCGTGTCTGGAGATGCCATTAAAATCCTTCCTGCTCCCCAAACTTTAAAAAAGAGCAGGACCCTAGTCTATTAACATACAAGGCTACGAGGTTAAAACATAGCAAGCATGCAGGCATGGCAACAAAGGCACCTTCTCTACCATTCAAATGAAGTTCAGCTCTTTGGCAGTTCGCCTGCCTGAGACGATTACAATAGACAGCACATTTATTCCAACAACGGTAAAAATTCCGCCTTACTTTTTGGTGGGTCTCCCATGTCTCCCATATCTGTAAGAGGGTGTAATGTCCACAGTGAAATGGTGTACGGTTTCGTTTTAAGACACCAAGTAGGTTTGAGAGCTGTCGCTAAAAATAAAAATAAATTAAAAAATAATAAAACGGTAGAAGTAGTAATAACAAAGGAAAAAAAAAAAAAGAAAAAAAAAACTTGGGAAAAAAAAAGGCAAAATAAAACACCACCGGCGTGGGAGACACTGTCAGGGCTGCGGAGAGAGAAGGGGGCGCACGGCGAGGCGCGGGGTGCTGCGCCGGGGGCGCGGCGGGGTCCGGCCACGCGGAGCGGTGCGGGAGCGATGCGGGAGCGGTGCAGAAGCGGAGCGGGAGCGGTGCAGTGCGGTGCGATGCGATGCGATGCGATGCCGGAGCGGTGCGGCGGAGTGGCGGTGCCGGACTGAGCGCTGGCGGCTCGGGCACTCGCCTCGCCCTTATCTCTTACTCAAACTTCTCTGCTCCAACTGAGCCCGCTCGCCATTGGCCTGACGTCATGAGCGGAGACGTCACGCCTGCGCGGCGCCCATTGGCTGCGGTCGGCGGGCGCAGCTGTTCTGATTATCATATTTCAGCGTCTGGCGGCGCGGCGGCCCCGGCTCGGGCTCTCGGAGGCAACTTTTCCTCGCTCCTCATTTGTATTTCCCTTTATACTTTCTTCTTGTCGCTCTCCTCCATCCCCGCCGCTTATCTCCCGTCACACCTTTCATTTTCCTTCCCGGGCCCGCTCGGGCTCCTCCACCCTTTCCCCCTCTCGGTTTTGCCGTGGCATATTTACCATTTCCATTTATATATATTTTTGAGGGGGAAGGAGGGTGTTTGGAATGGTGGTGTTAAACCAACTATTTCCTTTTCGAGGATTTATTTTTCCTAGGCGGGAGACGCTGCTCCGGTTTGCCCAGGCGAAGCTTCCCTGAGCGGGGAGAGAGGGCATGCTGGCTGGTCATGGCCCCAGCCATGAGATGGGACTGTTTGTTCTCCAGCCTCCTTGTTCCTTAAAATTGCGGATAAAAGCTTCATGTATTTCAGTTAAACACAAGATCGAAGAAGGTACAAATATTTACCTTAAATTGTCTCTGAACACTCTCTCAATTCTATTTATATTTCCAATCCCTTTAGGATCCTTTGGGGTTTTTTTTGTTTGTTTTTGTTTTTTTCCTCTCCTTTCCTCAATCTGTAAATAGAAGCGCATCCTGTGTTTAGGGTGTTCATGAGTTTTCGTAGGTTGGCTGGGAATGGAGATTCTCGGAGAAAAGTGAAGAAATTTTGCCTTTCCCCGTGGAGAATCCCTTAGCATTCTTATTTAAAAAAAAAAAAAAAAAAAAAAAGGAGGGAGAAGACGTGGACTCCGTCGTTTGCGCGGCTCTGAGGCGCTGCTCCCTGCAGGCGATGTGGGAAGCCCGGACCCGAGAGCCGCGGCCGGGTGCGGTGCAGTGCGATGCCCGCGCCCCAGCTGCACATCGGCACACGGTGCCCCGCAGGCCGCCCCGTCGGGCACCGGCCCCCGCAGGGCTGTGGTTTCCAGCGGACGATTATATGGAGGCTTCCCAAAACAGCCAAAATGCGATTTTCCCGTGGGCACGGGTTTCTTTGTGTATGTTTTTCAAAGGATAGACTCCGCTTAGTCTACACGGTGCCTTTCTTTTAGTGTGTGCGCGAATCTGTAGCCGCTCCCGAGAGTGTCCATCCCAAACCCTTCTCAATTCTCTCCCTTCCTCCATCTTAAACGTCCCCTTTGAGTTTGTTTAGATACCATTTTTGTGTTCTGTTCCATATGGGCTGTTACACCGCCTTCATCAATGTAGTGCAAAAGTGCCTTCCAATCACTACTCATCAGGAAAATATACTTTTTTCAAAGTCCTTTTTTTCTTTTCTTTTTTTTTTAAAGGCAACCAAGTATGGGTGAAAGAGTCAAAGCCATATTCATGTTGAATATCTTCTTACGGGGAAACCTAGTTACAATGAAACAGCAAAGAAAAAGTTCTGAAACTCTAATTTGCTGATGAGACAGCTACTAAACAACGGACCTCCTCGGATGAAACAGCTACCTAACAACTGACCTCCTTGGAATTCTAACTTAGTTTGCGAGATGTTTTGTTTTCCTCGGTCGAGGAGCAAACGCAGCCTCCAGTTTTATTTCAATGAAGTGGGACCCAAAGTTGCCACTTGTAGAGATGACTAAGCTGTCTCGAAATGATGTCAAGATAGTGTCAGGAGGCAAATATATGGTTGTAAACACACACACAGTTACTTTACATATTCGACGTTTAAGTAAACAGTGGGAAATGCTACTCTGCTAGGTAATCAGTTCTACACTCAATAAACTGGCGATATGCATATAGTTTGGGATGTTTATGTACATGCATATATATAAAAGAGACTAGGTATACATATACTTTCTAATTCTGCGAGTTAGCTGAGTAAACCAAAAAGCAATTATCAGGCATTACTGCTGATGCTGGCAGATTCGGACAGCCTGGCACGTGTTTGGGACAAACCTTGAGTAATGGCCAATTTAACTTAAATCGCCTCGGACTGCACTGTCACCCCTATATGCCTCTAGCCCGGGGACTGAGGAGCACCGCCGTGCCCCGCTCCTCTCCGTGTCCCCGCGGCCCGCAGCGGTCGGGGGCACATCCCGCAGCCCCCGCCGTTCTGCGCGACCGCCTCCCCCGCGGGGCCGCGGTGAGCGGTGCGATGCGCAGCAGCGGCACCGGCGTGGCGGGGCATCACCCTCCGCGGGGAACCGCTCCCCCGCCCAGGCGCCCGACCCCAGCCGCCCTCTCCCCGCGCAGGCAGCGCGGGCGGCGCGGCGACCTCTGCTGGCCGAGGGGCGAGAGGCCACAACCGCGCAGGGTGGGCGCATTTCGGACCTTTTGTGCCTTTCCGCCTGGTACTCTGAAAACATCATCTTGTCTTCCCCCATCCGGGGCAGTCCCCCTCCGCCCCCTGACCTCCCTCCTCTCCTGTCCCTGCCCCCCCCCTCCCCCTGCAAGTGACCTCGCGGGCTGCGAGCTGGGGAAATATCGGAGCAAATAAATTAAAAAAAACGAGTCACCCCAATGACTGAAAAAAATATCCGTGTATTTTTATAAAAGACGGAAACGGGCAAGATGTTTTTCCGTACTGCATCCTATACATCTCCCCCCATCAATGTCTGTATTTCTTTTAAAAATTTGACCTGATTAAAACACAACCCCTCCCAGCTCTGAAATAACGCACCTTGTTTTCTACCGTTATACCTTTGTTTGAAAAAAATCCAGTCTGCTTTTAATTCTGTTAACCCCCAGTCCCTAACTTCTGGGGATTTAACTACTACTTCTGGGGGAGGTGATTATATGTTAAGCTTGATCTTTGCAAAGGATGTACAATAAGTGAGAAACCTGTCGCCGCCCCAACAAACCGGGATTGGGAAGAAAAGGAGAGCTTTGATCAAGGTTTTTTCCCCCCTTCTTTGCTACTGATTCGCTTACTGTGTATTCGATTCGCGTTCCCAGGAAGGCGAAGCTCTATATTTAGCCAGCATCAGAATCGGGTTTAAGGGAGTGGAATAATGAGTGGAACTGCCAGTTTTAATGAATAAGGTATTTAGCAAAAAAAGCCTGCTGAAGGATTTCTCTTTTATGATATCAATATGCACGTGAATGGGAAGACATAAAACGGGATTTGTCCGTATTTGAGACAGTTCAGAATTTTTTTTTCTTTTTTTTTTTTTTTTTTTTTTGTTTTTCCTTTCATTTTCTTATTTGTTTTCTTTTGGGGAGGGGACTGGAGGAGGCCGCTAAAACTCGGTGGTTCTGTACAGCAATCAATAGCTTTCACCACGTTGAGGGGCTCAAATGAGATTATATGCATTCGAGGGAAGGGAAGGCAAGGGAAGGGAAGGAAAGGGAGAGGGGGGGAACCAAACCCCAAACAGACAGCGGCTATTAACCCTTTCCATTCCGTGAAGAACAGCTATAAATTCTGTCTTATGTTTGCTTAGTGGAGAAAAAGAGGGCGGCTTCCCAGGAGGGAGCAAGAAGGGGGAGAAAACAAAACCAAAACCAAAACAAACAAAAACAAAACAGCTTTGGGAAATTATTAAAGAGGTAGTGCTGGTTTCGGAAGCGGGGCAGGATCAGGGACTGGGTGAGATGCCCTTGCCGGCCAGTACTGCGGCAGAATCGGGCTGCGGCGGCCGAGCCCCACGTACTAACGTGGCATCGGGAGGGTTCCCATCCGTTCCGCCCGGGCCCATCGCGGTGACTGTCCCAGGGCTCAGACCCGGGGACCTGGCCATGAGAAGTGTGTTACCCCGACACAGCTACTCCAGCTCCAGTTGGGAGGGCAGTTTTTGTCCCACTGCATCGTGGTGGCTCCTTCAGTGAGATTCAGCTTAAAACTTTTCTCGAGGAGCTTTGGGCCAGAAAGACATTTTTCAAGAAGAATCTCCGTTTGGGTTCCCAGAAGTCCAGTTCTCCACTAACTGCCTCGTGCGATGGGGTGAGGAGACCAGGGCTGATCCAGTGCAATGTGCCGAGAGGGGAAAAAGGTTTCCACAAGGCTGAAACTGGAAACAACACAGCGGGGAAATCAATCACGAAATGTATTAGCTGCTCCGGGGTGTAGGCTTTGATTCATCTAGAGGTGTGCGATCTTTAATCTTCAAGTCTTAGCTACTGCATGTGAGGGAGAAGTGTACCGTAACAGCACTAAATCTATCAAAACACAAGAAAACCTGTCAGTGGGCTTCTGCACGCCCAGGAAACCTTCGTGACTCTAATAATACAATTTGGCTTATTAAATCGCGCTACTGGTTAAAAAGAAAAAAAAAAAAAAAAAAAGCGCCGCTCTTTCCCTCCTGGAGCCACTTCGGAGTGCACTCTCCTTCACAGGATTGGCTCGCGGCCTCGGCCCCGGCCCCGGTTTAATTTGGTCCAAAATCGGTACACTGTGACGGCGAGTGTGGGCAGGGGAGCAAGGTCTTTGACAGTTGAGGGAAAATATCCCCAAAAAATTTGGCTGGAGGAAAATCCCTTAAAGATGTTAAGAAGGTGGCAGACCGCGGATCGGGCCGAGCGATCCGGAACACGACCGGAAAAGCCAAATTTCTTTTCAGCCCAGTGCCGCTTGGCCTCAGCAGCGGCAGACAGGGGCTCATACGGAGGGTCGGGGTCGGGGTCGGGGATATTTATTGCTTTAAACTTTCCCTTTTGTTATCTTCCCCGTGTCAGGAAGTGTACGAGGACAGGAAATACAGCGGCGATTTTGTCTCCGGGGTGAACAGAAATCTCTGGGTAACGAGGGAGTTTAAGGCTCGCTTTCCAGTCCTGGCTCTGGCGGGCATCTCTCCGAGGGGGATCGGGCCCTTTCGTTCTCCTCCGCAGACCGTGGAGAGCCGTGGGGGGAGGCAGCGAGCCGAGACCTCCCCTGTGACAGCCCCAAAGGGCGCCTGGCCCGCAGCTCCTGGCCCACGTCGGGGGACAAACTGCCGGGTGAGGGAGGATGCGGACCAGAGGCAAAACTCTCTCCCCCACTAGTCTGTCTTGCCATGAGTGTGCGTGAGGGACACCCCACTCCTATCGCCTCGTAAACAGGAGGGGATTTCCCACTGGAAATTTGCCTCTCCGAAATAACAACCAGCAGATTCCCGGTTCACCGCTGCTACAATGGTCGCTTCTTCAAGAAAACAGCCCAAACGCTCAGCTCTGGAGTGTGGCTTTGGAAAACAAACAAACAAACAAACAAACCAACCCCCAAAACAATAACCCCAACAACAACTAAAATCTACCCCCCTTCCCCCCCTCATTAATATCATCCTCATCATCAACAACAGTAACAAGAACAGCAGCACGAGCAGCAGCCGAGGCGGGCGTGGGGCTCGGTACGGTGGGGCCCGCTGTCGCTGCGGGAAGCTGCGGGGTGGGAGAGGGTTGTCCACTCCCTGCCCACCTCGCCCCGGCCCGGGACACAGGGGAACCCCCGAGGCGCGGTCTGCCGGAGCCGCGGCGCCTCGCCGGGCGGCAGAGAGCGGGCACCTTCGCTCCGCGTTACTCCGCGCCTCTCTGCTTCCCAGCCTCTCTGCTTCCCAGCCTCTCTGCTTCCCAGCCGGCGGGACACCGCTGCCCGCTCCCCGCGGTTCCACAGGGGCACCCCGCTGCGCGGGCCGCCCACTGCAGGGCAAAAGCGAGGAGCCAAAGGCAGCTGAGGGAGCAGCAAACCCTCCCGGTGCGAGCGGCACCAGCTGCTCTCCTGGCTGAGCGAAGGCGCCTTCCCTCAGAAGCAATTAGGCGTTCATTACTTCCAGCCTCGGCTCTACCCGGGCTCACAGCGACGACTTTAACGTCTCACCAACTCTGAATATCGCTGCACGGCAGGCACTGTCCGGTTGTCCTTCCAAGCGGCTCGCTCTCCTCCCCCGCGCCTTACTTGATCTTCCCAACAGGGTTTCAAGCGGTGCAGAAGACCCAAGAAGACACAACAACAGCAGCGAAGGGGAAATAACACCCAATAAATGAAGGAATATAGCAACTAGAAGAAACTAAGTTTGATGGTTGGTAGTGGATTACTTGTCTGCCGGACAGTGATCTGCTGTATACCTTGGAGTGAATATACCACCCGTCTTCGGTCATTAGAGGGTGTATTTATTCCTTTCCAAAAGAGCACACTAAAATTGACACCTGCCATCTGAAATAAAAAGGGCATTTTAAAATCAAACACAGAGTTATCTGCGTGGAGATTAGACAGGTCGAGTTAACTAGCCAAAAAGAGTAGATATGTGTGAACACAAAATGTTGCCCTGTTAAATTAGCTACTATTGCTTAGATCCTGAAAATAAATCTTGCAAAATTAATGACCAGAGAAGCAGCAGGGAGATCCAAAAAGGAGATGAGTCCTAAACAGGGAACAGTTAGAACTCAATGTGCAAAAATACTGCAAGTTCAGCGTGCTCACACAAATATCCCTGCCATGCACACGGTTTATTACACTTGTTCTGAGGAAAGGCTGCCTCACTGCAACAGGAAAAGATAATAATTTTAAAAAATCCAAACTAAACCGAATCAAAAAACTATTAAGAAGATTTGCACAATGCCAACCTTGCAAGTTTCAAAACTGCACACAAACTTAAAGTGGCCACATACAAAATAGGAGAATCCTAAGTAAAAGTAGTGCAATCAGCATGTTAGATGGATGAATTAAAGATGGACCATGACCATTTGTACAATCATTTCTCATGCGTGAGAGCAAAATAAAAGGGGAGGGGTATTTTTATGTATTGTCCACTGTTCAGTGGTCTCTGTTTTGAACACGGGCAAGTAAAAGTCATCAATAAATCATAAATCTTACATTAAGAACAAGTATGCACAACGTACTTACGGCTTAGCATTTTTTCCTGCTAGTGAGACATGTGCCATCCATTACGTATGAAGATGAAAAGTATATTACACAATTGGTTATATATGTATGTAGATAGACAATTGGAGTATTAATGTAATAGATACAACCAGTACATGTGTTACATATTTGTAGCATTCATCTGGAGACTAGAATAATTATTAAAGCTACTTATGGTTTCCTTTGTATTGCTAAGAATGCTGTGTTCAGCCTCAGGTCGTGAAAAGAAAAGTATTAAGAGTAAATGTAGCAGGAGTCTGAGCTGCCTGTCATGGTTTGTTCTCTCTCTCTGTAGGATGTGTATTTCTGCTTGCACGGTTATTTGCGTCCATGTATTGTGACTTTTCCAACTCTGTTGCATAAAGCTTCTGTTTTCCTGTGTAAACAAACATGTACAGGGTGAACTAAAAAACTGAAGACCCTGCAAATGTATAGTTTAACAGTTTCACTGCCAAATATATCTTTTGCAGATCAGGAATTTTTAAATGGCATCAGCTTACTATCTGCACATATAATGTATCTGAACTGCAGATCAGAGGAAATTTGATGTCTTTATGATGATTTTCCAGTTTGCCTGTAGATGGTCTGCTACACACTAGTCCACATGGTTTCATGAAATACCGGAAAGAAAAAAAAATCTCTTTGGAGGAACCAGGCCAGTAAATGTGTTCTATTCCCAGGACCATGCTTGATGACACATACTCTGGGCAATACTGCAAGTGCAATCAGTAAAGAGGCCGTGTCATTCCCACTGTTGTCAAGAGCACCAAAATGAATGATAGGCCTTGGAACAAGGCTAGATGTGATCTGATCTGAAGACCATATGCATTCGTATCACGTGGTCAGACAAAATGTGTGTATTAGGAATGACTACAGTAAAGAGAATGAGGGCTAGAGAAAAGATAAAAAGGGATAAATGTCATGGTAGAGGTAGGAGAAGCATAAGCAAAATTGTGTGGAGGAATAAGTAAAACCACAGAGGGGAAGAGGTGAGAGAAATATTTAAGAAATTGGAAACTGATGGTGAAAAGAATATAAAAGAAAAAGCATGGCAGAATGAGGAATAAAGAAAGTGAAGATAAAGGTAGGGTAGGAAAACAGAAAGAAGACTGCTTCTTGAAAATGCTGTGTGTGTGTTTGGTGTTGAGGCTGTGACAAATCAGATGCTGCCACCAATGATGATGATTTGGCACTCAGCTGCAAAAGTTTTCCAGTCTCCCTCACAAAAATATTTTTCTGTTAGGGCTACAATAGTCTTAATATATTTGACAAAACTTGGTTATGTTTATATTAATTGTAATAGTGTAGTAGTTTAATTATTTGCCACTCTTGGATTTGCATAGGATTTTTTTCTCCTAAAATGAAAATGTTTTTGTTGTTGTTGTTATTTACTTGTTTGTTTTGCTTTTAAGAAAGCATTGTTCTTTTGAAAGAAATACCCCTCTCACCAGACCTTCCTCCCCAATCTCTGTAACTCCTGTAGGTCAAAGAGGACCCCTGTTCCGCATATGTGCAGAAACTAGCAGGCCTATAAAAATTTGATGTGAGTCAGCACTACTCCATAAAACGTCAGCTACAGCTGAATCAAGCTACTCTTAAAAGGCATCTACCACAGAGAAGAAATATGAGACAGACAGGAATAGTATAGAAAGGGATAGGTATTAATCAGAGCAAAAGACAGAAGGCAAAGAACAGAAAATTCTGCCAAGCCTTAATACTTTTCCACTAATATGGTTAACAATGCCTGTATACTGTACACAGGCTGACTGGCTAAGGTCAGGTTGATCTTAGCTATGCAAAAGGAAGCAGCTGTCAACTGTGGCACATGGCAGATGGAGAACTCTTATCAGATTTTTTAAAACCCGAAATTACTTTTTTGTTTGTTTGTTTTTAATTTAGAAATTGATTTGCTGTGTGACATTAGAAACCCTAATACCAGTACCACATGTTGCAATGAACCATCTTCCACCTCTGTGTGACAGGATAAGTATGTTTTTATGATGTGTGTATATTTTGCCATACTTGGATTTTCAAAGATAATTGGGGTCAGCTTTATTTGTTTCAGGCCTCCTGGGTTTTTATCTAGACGACACTATAAATATTACTCTGTCGATACTGAAACTATTGGCTTTGACAACATTTGCTTATGTGGTGGAAAGGAAAAAAAACAGCTTTATTGCAGGAATTATGACAGGAGGTCAGAATAGATGAGCTGAATAATCCTTCCTCTCCCTTGAATCTCTGTTAGATAGTTGGCAGTGTTTCTTGGTGGAGCTTCACCAACATGAACAGTTGTAGCACCCTGACTCAGAAGCTGAGCAAATGGCTACCATATTAAGATAAATACAAGATATGCCAGATGTATGAAACACCTGTTTAGAAGCACCACCAAAAAAGATTTTAGAATGTATTTTGTAACAAGGCTGCAATTATATGATTTAATGATAATGTTAATACTATGTTAATCTGTTGATTTCTCAGGGTCTCAAAGGCTCAGCACAGTCATTATGTCAGGGACTCAGTTCTTAATAATAGGATGGGAGTTGTGGATATCTGTGCACAGGGGGGATCTGGAGGACTCAGTCAAAATCAAAAGTTTTTAGCCAAGCAATATAGTGAGGCAGGCAATAATAACTATACCCATTTTACAGATACACTAAAGTGCCCTTCAAGTGAAAAAGGATAAAATTCTACTGCCAGTATTGTCAGTGGGAGGCTTGTTATTGGTTTATAGTTGAACATTCTGACATATTTATCAGCCTTAAAAATTACAGTCACACTGTCTCTGCATCTTTATGTTCCGGCAAATAAATGTGTGTGTGTTACAAAGGTAGCTGTGTGTGCAATATTATACTGGGACATCAGCTTTAGTGCTTAAGCAGACATAACCCCAAATATTTTTACATATATTTTTGTCTGTGGTCCAACTAGAACTACAAATCTTACGGATGGTCCTGCTTGCTACCAAGCAGTTATAAAGTTAAGAAACCCACAAAATTTTCCATAGTATTTTCTTCCTTATGTACTTTACTTTTATGACCTTTGACTCTAAGGTTATTTATTATGAAAGTGGACTCCTTATGAGCTTAAAAGCTCAGTTTATACAGTGGTTGAGCAGTTGCCTATTTTTAAGGACTCAACTCAATCCACTGTCATAAATGTCCTGACACATAGGTTTGAAGATAGGCACATAAAGTATGTGACTTCCTGAACCTTTCTCACCTTCCATTCATTTACAATATTTCTCACATACCATCATCATCACAAACCAACCATTTTAGTCACTTTGGGTGAAATCTTGCCTCTGCCATTAAGAACTCTTATGGAAGAGGAAGGAAGGACTTTCCGAAAGTCACCAGTTTGAACTGTTAGTTGACTTCCTGTCTTTCCTTCTGTTGAAAGAAATGTTTTGCTTTGTACAGGTTGGTTGCATCTAAGCTCATTTTGCATCTGGAGTCTTCTATAAATTTGAGAGCTCAAAAAGAAATGCAGCCATGTACTTCAAAAGGGCTGTCATTTGATTTAAGGAAATAACAGTGCAATGGTTTCACGGCCTTTGGAAAGTCAAGCAGATACTAGGCGAAGGTTCTTGCAACTTCTCTTTTATGAAGGTGTTTCAGCTTAATTTCCTGTTATCTTTTCTTCCTGTGAGTTAGTCCTATTCGGTATAGTTCAATGGAAGGAAAAATAATGTTTGAAGGTAGGTATTTACAGATTAGATTAGGAGGGCTATCTGGAATAGTCAATTATGACAATCCAGAACTGTAGAAACATGCATTTTGGGGCCTAAACATATAAATGCCTTACTCAGATGATCAATCACATTGATGCCAGTCAGGTTACAGTTACATGTAGTTTTGTTCATTTAAATCAGGACCTATATTATAATGGTTTAAGTACAGAGTTCTTTGGCAGAAACTTTAGTCAAAGATCCTATTTTGTTCAGATCAGACCAATTTCCACATGAGAAAAAACCTGCACGCTTAAGCGTTTTTTCTGTCTGATATGTACACTACAGATAAGGAATTTTTTTCTCTCAGAAAGTGATGTGATTAAGTATATTACCGTCATTAGAATACTTTTCAACAGAAGCCATAAATACCTCTTTAGTCTGGGTCCAGTTACAGAAACAAAATTTGTATAAGCTTCATAAAATTGTACCTGAGATAAACCAAATTTATTCAAAGCAATTAACAAAAGTATTTTTACAGAAAAGAAAACTTCTTAGAGTCAAAATACTGTTGAAAATTTGATTATTTGGCTTAAATATATATTAAAAAAGAATCATAAATGTATGAATCCTTTAACACCTTCTAATTCATGTTCTGATGACATAGAAACAAAAATGGAAAGGAAATGAGAAAGGGGGGGAAGTGAAGCGGAATTAAGTGAAGTCATACATACACTACAGTCTTCTCCTATAAGGAGTATCTTGTGGATAGTTAGTGGTAGTAGAATCATATGTAATTAGGAGGTCATAGAATCACAGAATGTCCTGAGTTGGAAGGGACCCAAAAGGATCGAGATCAACTCCTGTCCCAGCACAGGACAAACTCACAGTTCACACCATGTGTCTGAGTGTGTTGTCCAGTCTCTTCTTGAATACTCTCAGGCTTGGGGCTGTGACACCTCCCTGGTGTCCAGTGCTCCACCACCCTCTGGGGGAAGAAGAGATGAACCCATAGAGCAGTGAATTTTACTTTAGTAGCAAAATCCTTAACAGTGAGTATAGTTAAGCTGTACTTATTTTTCTTTTTTTTTTTTTTTTTACGTTAGTTCTGTCCTTTTTAAAAAAATTCAATCAAATATACAATTAAACTGTCAACATCAACAAGAGCTTTAGGAAACTTCCAACACAGAATGAACATATTTTTTCCATGTAATGTAAATATTTACCTTTTATGGTAATCTCACTATGTTGTATTATTCTTAAGAAAGTTTTGGGTTACTAAATAAATATCTTAATGCAATTATATTCAGAAACCGACAGGGACAAAATATGTCTAGTGTCTGTGAATAGAACACATATGATCTGTATAAATCTACCAGCTCACTAATACTACCATTTCAGTATCCTCTGTGCAATCATCAATAAATTATGACTTTTCAGCTAGATCTTTAACTGATTAATTGCAGGCTTTCACAAAGAAGCCTTTTTTTTTTTTTTTTCTTTCCTTAATATGTCTGTAATAGAGCTATTACATTCACAGACAAAAGAGTGTGCTGATACAACATCAAGGTTGTGAAACTAACTTAAAACCATGGCAAGCTTTTGCTGGGTATGAAAAGCTGAGTATCTGAGAGCATGTGTACCTTATTTTGCTTAGATAATGCAAGATTATGCAGACATACTCTGAAGCAGAAACAGGGAAGCTAATTGCTATGACTATTAACTTTCTTGTTATGAATTCATTTAGCTAAGAAAAAGAGAAATATACTCAGTTTCTGATACCTGAGATTGACCTGTAGCAAAATATGTGTAGGGGCTGTGTCGCAGAGTTGTGGTTTTAGGACCTGCTTTTTTAAAAACTGAATACCAGGGTGAGTCCTACAACTTAGTTTTAAACTACTCTTGATGGATAACTATCGGTTATCTTGCAGAGGTGAGGTGAACCCTGATGTGAATGTGTTGGAGGTCATTTTCCTGGTGAAGTAACGCCTAAATGTTGACTATGTATGACCTATAACTTATTGAAACACATGCTTTTGCATCCATTTAAAAGCAGGTATAAAAAGACTTCAAAAAATCAGAGGATTTGGCAGATAAGTCTGTATGCAGATGTTTGTGAATAATATCTTCCCAGTGCATCCATTGGGAGTGGTTTATGACTTTGAGACCGTCCTTCAAGCTCCTCATCTTGGGTTACTAAGAGTTCATGTCAGAATGCATGTACAGAAAGGTACATAGGCAATATTAGTTGTCCCTCTAAAAGCTGTAGTTCTGGTTGCCTTGAGCATCACCAGCAATATTATCAGCATTACACTTCTCACTGGGAATCAAGGCATGGTATGTTTGCCACCATAAAAACATAATAAGGAAAAATAAGTGTTCCTCAAGCTTTTTAGAATCTGTAATGCTGGTCAAAGGAAGGAGGATAAACAGAAATGGCAGAAAAAGTGAGTTTTTGAAGATTAAACATCATGCATGATAAGAACATGGAATGAAATGCAGGCTTATGAAGTTCCATGTTATTGAATATCTCTACATTTTGTGTGCTGAATATGCATTATTTTAAGTACAGTGAGAGCTAGATCCAAGAAAAGTGCTGTAATTACATCAGATTTACATGTTGTTCTTCAAAACTCTTCAATCTATTTATTTATTTTTCCTTCCAGGGGAACATCTGGAGCTCTGAGTTAGGTGTCTCAGCTTGCAGACGTGGAGCAAGGTCCATGATGTCAAATGCATGTCCACCATAATAATGTTTGCCTTCAGTCAGCAAGCTGATCAAGGAGATACATAGAGTTCCTGAGTGAAATAGCTTCAACTACTTAGCCATGGATATGAAAAAGCACTTCAGTCTGGGAGTAATAGCTCAGTGATCTCACAGATCTTTTATGAAAAAGCAGAGCAGAAGTCCCTATTAAAAACAAACAAAATCATCAGAAAATGAGGCAAACCTCAATATGCTGCTGTGAAGCGCCTGTTATACAATAATCTAGTGTTTAAATGGCTTGGTCCAGATGTAACTGAGAAAACTCAAGATGTCACCTTCCATTTCCCATCAGACAGCTCCTATCACTTTGTTATTATTACCCTGGTGGGAGCAGGGGACGGGGAAAAGGATAGGCATCTTCCAGCCACTCTGCTGAAGGTGTACAACTATGAAGAGGAGACATGCTGAACCACAAAACAAGAACTGAAGCTCACTGATGGGTCACTGACCTGGGTGAAAACCCAGGCTGTGATCTCTGCCTCAAGGCTTATAAACACATTTTGTTCATGGATGCTTCATACAGTGGTTGGACAAGGAGCCAGTAAAATAATCTTCACTGCTTTTCAACCAGCAGATTAAGAATCATGTTCCTTTGGTTCTCATCTTTCAGTCCTATAAATCTAAAATTCTTTTCTGATCTCTGAAGAAGCCAGGTAAAATGTCAGAAACACTGCACACACATTAGCACAGCTCTGTGCTGACTCAGAGTGAGCTCAAGTGATAGCCCGTGGAGACAAGGTGGACATACTCCAATGTCGCATCATGTGTGTGCTTAGCTAAGTATTTGTAAGAGTGCCATATACTGACTCCCCATAATCTATCAGTTAGACTACACCAGAAAATTAAAAGAATACTTTAAAACTGAAATGTTCCTATTACTTGTTCTCTTAGCTACTGTCAGATATTTCCAAGAAGTAATTTTTTGTCATTGGCACATAGTATTGTTTCCCATCGTTTGTAAGCCAAGAGAACACAAATGCATAGTGAACAACCAACACAAAAGTACTTTCAATATGGCTTTTGGAACAAACAAGTGCTTGTGCTATGGGTGTATGAAGATTTTTTTAATAAGTTTTACATGAATGAATGCTTAGAAACTGTGGCAAGCAATTAATAGACAGTGGAGAAATCCCATGACTACATGTCTTTCCATTCTCCACTAGACCCTCAAATGCAGCAGAAATGTTGACTGTGGATGGTATCAGTATTACTCCATAGCTCTCTTGTGCTGATGGAATGATCCAGCTAATGGACATTTTTATAAGTCAGATAATTATTTCCTGTTCTTATTATTTCTGAAAAGCATAATTTTCCTCCCTTCTGGTCTTTCTCTGCCATTCACACACTCCTGGTCTGCTCACCTGTTCCGTTATCACATGTGTGCTCTCAATTCCTTTTTCTTCCCATTCTTTTACTCTGCCCTCTGCAATCTGTCAATGGCTCTTCAGAGCATTCCTAAATTTCATTCTGCTTTCTGTCTTTCTGGCAATGGAAGAGAGATACTGAATTGCTAGAAAAGAGTGGGAGAAAGACTACAGAGTGGCCACCTTTGCTCCCAGTCTGCATTTTTCTCAGAATGAAACTTTCCCCTTTGTATCAGAGGAAGGGAAAGGTGTTGCTCAGCTGCAGGCTGCCAAAATGAGAGGGCATTTGCCTGGAGATCATTAATGGCTTCCCAGACATCTCAGTTCCATTACAAACACCAATTAGTCTGGTGTTCTGCTTCTCAGCTCTTATTTTTGTCTCTCCCAAGTTTCCCTTCCACTCAGATAATGGAGGAACTGTTATGAGTTTCACAGCCTCACAAAGACCAGTCCTACAACCCATGAATTTCAGGAGGGAAAAAAATAGTAACAAATTTTAACTGGGCTATCAGTCTACAATGATTTGTATTGGCTCACGTTTTCAAGGATATCTGTAAAAAAAAAAAAAAAAAAAAAGCAAAAAAAAAAAAGCACCTCCTACTTGGAGTGGATGCTAAGACTAACTTTGACATTTAGAACATTTCACAACAGTATTGACTTTGTGGGACACTAGAACCACCTAGGACCTGATTCTGTAACTACTTCTCTCAGCAGTCAATGGTTTCTAAGACTGAACACGTTATGAAGTGGAAGTAGATTCACACCTAATATCAAATGTGCATCAACTGAACACATCAAGAAGACCATGTAATTTTTTTTTTTCTTTATTTTGAAGGTATACGACCACCCTGAATTTCAAAACTAACAAAGCACAGCTGTTCCTCAATTGTAAGGTAGTATAGATTTCCAGTTGCTTCAATTTTTTTAAGAGGTTATAGCTTTTATTCTCATTGCTCTGATATCAACCTTGTGTGGTTATTCTTCCCACTACAAATTCCACTGGATTATTTCAGAGCTTTATTTCTCAGATTGCTTTGAAGTCTATTAACAGTATGTGAGTATTTCAGAGCACAACTTATCTCATTAGCATTGCTGTCTATAAGGAGTACATTATTTATTTTCCTACAGACTTCAAGTTTTCTTGCAGGTCAGTCCATGATGACAACTTTATTGTATAAATTCCTACATGGTTTAAGTAAATTATACCTTAGAAACAATTTCTGTCCCTACTGCAGTGTCAACAGCTTTGGGCTTGTTGGCTCTCTCACCACTGCGTGTGTGGCGAATCTCCCAGTTTCCCTGGTCCTTGGTATAGGCTGTCCTTAAAGCAAATCCACATTATAAGGTATTATGGCCTTGAAGTTTCTTTCCTGCTGTTCCAGAGTTTGTGACTCTGTCCTGTTATTTGACTGCCTTCTGTTTCCATGGGTTTTATGTTTAACTTAGAAATAAAAGTAGACATGTGTGTGTGTAAATTGGAATTTACTTCAAAAACCTTCCCATTCCTGTCTCTCATTTGTTACAACAGGCAGCTGGAGATAAGAGACCACATCTCCATTGAGGAGAACCCAAACAAATTCTCCACTCTGATTCTCAAGGGGACAACAATCAATTAATGTAGTGAGGATTGCTCCCTTCATGTTCTGTGATGCCTCACAGTCTGAAGTTGTAATTTTTGGGACTGAGTCCAAATTTGCACACTTAATATTAAACTTATTGTGCCAGGCTTATTCTCTTATCTCAGAAATGTGTCTGTGAAGGCAAGGCTAGATGAATATTGACACTTTAACCAGCTCTGTTCTGTATGTTTCCTTGTATAATCTGTCCAGATTGCTCTGCACTGGCTGCATTCTCTGCATCTCTTTTTGAAGCCTGTGAACCTTTCTGTTCTGAATTCTGAGTATTTGGGCTACAATCCTGGGGACATGTTTTGTTGTGCCATGTGTGGCCCATCACGCTGCTCTAGTTTATCACCAAAGTCAAGTGGGATGGCATACTATAGTAACTTCCACTGCTAGAATTATAAATAAAATAAAATGAAATAAATTTTCTAAACACAGATTCTTAGATTCTTGTGTGCCTATGGACATGTTAGATAAAGTAGAAGCTATCCAGAGTACATGAAACTGCAAATTAATTCTAAATAGGAAAGTTTAAGTAAATTTTACATGTATTTAAAAAAATAGTACAGGTGATAGGGCAGATCACATGCTACTCACTGTACAAATATTTGCCAGAATAAGCCTAGATAGAGATGACTCTCTTTACCCTGAATACTCCAGAACAATTATGATAAAACTATAATCTGTAACTGAACCATCAACTGGTACTATTCTGAACAACATGTGAACAAAGGCCAAATCAAGCCTGAAGTAACAGGAGTTAATTGGAGGAGTCCAGAGGCAGTAGCTAGAAGTAGATGACAATATTGCTTTATGTCTTAAAGAAGGGTTACTTCAGAAAAGTAAAACAATCATCAAATTAAAGAGTGACAAAAATATTATTGTGCATGTTATCATACATTACTGTGTATAGTAATGTAAAAAATTATATACTGATAAATTCCTAAAACGGGTGTGTTCAGGTTATTTATTAGTTTCTTAATAACCTGTTGTTTAACCACTAAACAGTGTAGTATCTTAAACAGGTTATGTTCAGACCTGTAATATAAAGAAGAAAAATGGGACTGGTGAAGTAACAAGTAAACAAGAAGAAGGTAACCCATGAAGTAATAAATTATTAGAAGAGTACTTCAGTTTAAACAAGAATGAGCTGAGGAACTTCAGGGCTATGTTAAAATTTACCTTCTAGTTTTTATTTAGCTTGAATGTTTAATCTGATACTTTCTTTAGCTAAATGGTATGAACCTAATATTTGTGTAGTACACATTTATCAAGGTTCAGCCTTTTTGCAGCACCTAGAGCCTGGATATATGTGCTTTAACTAAAGTTCTGCCATTGCTCCTGAAGTTTCTTTCTAGTTCTGTAAATCAGGAAGGACAGGAGGAAATGAATTTTCTTTTGGTATCTGGTGGAGGTGAATTATTAAGAGTAGTTGTCATCATGGGGGTTAACAAAAAGGGTTTTATTAATGATTAAATGATGATTCAATTAGAAATAATTGATGACTGACTCATAATTAAATGGTGACTAAACAATAATTGAACAATAATTAAACAGTGATTTAACAGTGATTTGACATTGATTTAACAATGATGTAAACAATTATTTAAATGGTGATTGGGGGCAGTCGAACACTCTACTACCTACTATACTTCTAATAATTAAGCTATAGCTGAATATGTAAATGTCACTAACACACAATACGGTTTTAGGCTTTGTGTAAAATGCCGCTCACCTCATATAGACATCAGATACTAGGTAAGGGACCTCTCAACCCTGAGGAGTAACCTTGAGAGGCAACTCTGCTCCAGGGGAGATCACCACTATGCAACCCATTGCCCTATAGGAGAGCTCAATGGGCTCTGAAGGCTACAGATATCTGCAGTATAAAGTGATTGACTTTTTAGCGTGTGTGTGTGCAGTGGCGTAGCTGTAGCAGTTTTAGTTTTGTCTGTTAGCAGCTCAGGCTGGTACTGTTAGCTCCTGATAAGACACAGCTTAGACTTGTTGGTTCCTGAGAAGATACAGTCTAGCACAGTTCTCATGGTCTGCACAGCAGAGATTATTTCAGTCAGGTTGTCCTGTTAACGATGCCTGAATTAAAGAGAGTGGGGGCATCTGTGACAGTATTGTTATGTTAAAAAATTAAACTTTTTTTTTTTTTTTTTTTTTTTTTCCACAAAGTCAGTCTGATCTACTGATAAACATTTGGAGTCCAGTCTGACTTTAAGTGAAGGCAGCACCAACAGGTCTGGGTTACACATTGTATATAGCATAGCATTAAAATAGGTTGCTTAAGTTTACATTTAGTTTTGATGTTGCTTTTGGAGAGTTACCAAGGTGCTACAATTGTTAAATGGGGTGCCAACCTTAGATTTTAATAAAATGCACTTTTGTTCACTCTGTTAACCTGTGGCATTTCAGATATTAAGAGCCTGCGGCTTTAAACTTCTGTCTACAACTGAGAAAATTAAAATCTCTCTGAATGTGAAAGCCAAGATCCTCCTCCAATGCTGATTCCAGGAGTTAGTGCCTAAGTGAAATAGTGGGAGTATGTTAGTAAAATCCTGAGACCTGGCAATAAGGTTCACCCAGAATTCTGTATTGCAGCCAAAATCAGCATAGCTTAACTAAACCAAATTTTCACTGCATCTCATTAACAGTAGTTTTCATTACTGGCTTTCCACCATTAGGTACCTAAATATTGGAGTTTTCAGTGTATTATCAAAACCTGGGCAGACACATGGCAGAGCACACACTGGATGGTGGATGTCTGAGCCATGCTCTGTGATTTACACAGGCTGAGCCCACCTGGACATGGGTTTTTCTCTCCTCCCTCACAGAGACAGAAGACTTCAGGCTCCACCCACGTGAATCAGCCCACCAAAGTGGTGGCAAGAGACTCATTTCTGCCTCTGGGCTCAAGGGAGACACAAATAAATGCACTAGAAAGGTGAGTAACATTAGACATTAGTGTCTCCAGTGACGATATTAGAATTGATTTGTCAAAAGGTCTCACAATTCCAGTAGAAATGGAGATAGATTTTAAAAGAAACTTCATAATTTTTTATTTTATTTTCTTCCTTTTTCTTTTTATTTTTTCCTCCTCCCCCTTTTAATTTTTCTTCTTTCTTCTTCATTATTTCCTTCTTTTTTTCTTCTTTTTTCTTTTTTCTTTTTCCTTTTCTTTCTTCCTTTTTCTTTTTCCCTTTTTCTTTTTTCTTTTTTTTTCTTTCTTTTTTCCTTTTTCTTTTTTCTTTTTTCTTTTTCTTTTTTCTTTTTTTTCTTTTTTCTTTTTCCTTGTCTCTTTTTTCTTTTTTCTTTTTTTTTTCTTTTTTCTTTTTTCTTTTTTCTTTTTTCTTTTTTCTTTTTTCTTTTTTCTTTTTTCTTTTTTCTTTTTTCTTTTTTTTTTCTTTCTTCTTTCTTCTTTTTTCTTCCTTCTTTCTTCTTTCGTCCTTCTTCTTTCTTCTCCCTTGTTTTTAATTAATTAATTAATTTATTTATTAACTGCAATAGGGACAAAATGTATCAGTCATCCAGATGAACTGTAATTACATTTGAGAGGACTTTTCTAGTGCCACCGTGGTCTCATTCTCATTTCTGTTTCTACTGTTGTATATTTTCGTTTATGTGCACGTAAGTTCCTTAAGAAAATGTTTACTTAAGTTTGACAGTTGGCAGCTTTATAGAGCTAAACCAAACTAGCTTCTTCCAGAACAGCACTATTTTGCATGTTCCCTGGTGACTTGATAATATGGAATACTTTACCTGAAATTCTAATTAAGTTTAAATTAAAAATCTTCAGGTTTTTAACAGTGGATGAAACATTGTCTTGCCTCTTTCATTTCAGTGTTATATTTACTGGCCTGACTGATCAAGCCAACATCATTTACACACTTTATATCATTATTTTTTGTGGGTTTTGTCCTTGAGACATTAGAAATATAACTCCCTCATTTCTCTGCTTAGAACTCTCTCCTCCTGTTTTTAGGGTCACAAGCTTTCCAAAGAATAAATAAATGCAACAACCTTCTCATATAAAAGTCCACATCTCCACAGTGCTGATTTTTTCTTCTAAAAAACATGCTGAGACAGGAAAATTTCTGTGCTGATTTAGGTTATTATACTATAGCTGACATCTAGGGCTAGGTTCTAGCTTCAACTACATTTCTACAGTGCCACAGCTATCCATACAGCTTGACAAACCTTAGGGAGTATGGGCATTCTTCGATAATCTTGGGTTGTTCATGCAGTGACAACATTCATCAGCATACAGCAGTGTCGGAAGTATGATGCATGGAGACATGGCCCAGAATTCTGCAGTGAAGTGCTGCCAAGGCTCACAGGTTAAGGGGAGAGGCAGTTCAAGGCTATTATTTTTCTCTCTCTTTCCAACAGATTCCAAGGATAGGGAATGATGTTTCAGTCACTGTGTATTTTCTTCATAAAAATGTCAAGTTTTTTTAGCCACGGAAATGTGAAAATATGTTTTTCACACATTTGAAAATTAGTCTTTGAGTCAACTCATTTGTAAAATGAAGATGTAGCAATGTGCAGAAAGGGTGGTGTGTTTCCAATAGCTCTATGGAGCAGTGTTACCAGCTTGACATTTGTAGTTACAGAGGGCTGGCAGGGAGTCTTTCATAGAAAACTCCTCTGTCCACCTTCTCTTGCCTATTCCAAGTTCTTTGTGGCTTCTGCAGGTGATTCTGGTCTCACTGTACTAATTTCTTTTAACTTGGCATCATGGATGAGATAACCATTTATTCTTAAATAGATGACACTGTATTACCAGCCCAAACCATTATTGTTTTGGTGTCTTAAGGACAGCATCTTAAAAAGATGACATTATTAATGGCATGACTTTAATACGCAAGATCAAAAGTAAATCTGTAGGAGCATATATTATTTCAGAGGAATATATCCATATTTTTATATGGGAGAATATTAATTTATTTACTAAGTTTAAAAGTTCTGCATTGTTAAAATTCAGAAGAAGTCCATTTCAGTTATAAAGAATCTACTTTAGATTTCCATTGTACACATTACGCCTGTAGGCATATGGAACCAAACATAATTTGTCTGGTTTTGCCTAGCTTGTATTGTATTAGTGGAGTTGCTGCAGCTGTAAGAATTGGAACTAGTTATGAAGTCCTGAAAGTTAAATTCTCAGCTCTTTGCTTTTTTTTTTAAAAAAAAAAATCAATTCAGTTACTTCATTTAACAACCTGTAGCATTTGCACACTGATAATACAAAGTTGAACATGCCTTTTGACACTTTCAGATATTCTTTTCACTCTGTCTTGACCGGAACTCATTGTTTTTTCTTAGGTTCCTGTAGTAAAAACATCTGAGTCATAAGTGGTTTTTAGGACAGGTTAAAAATGAGTTTTAAAAAGTTAGCTTTTACTCTCCTTTTCTTTTTCATCCCTTTTGCTTTCATGGCTGCCACTTACAGGTTTTCTTCATTGTCCAAGAGTCTCTTGTCTTATGTTTCAGAAAGCTTATGGCTGACTGTAGTCATCCAGACACTATGCCCCCTCTGTGAAACTTCTTCAGATCTATTCCTATAAATCTAATTGGTTTTATCCTTGTTTATTGCCTTCGCATTCTCAAAGTTTCTGGAATGCAAGATGTTCCTGCCCATTTTCTTGCATATATCAAAAAAATATTCTGAGGTCTAAATTATTGCATTGAGCTCTTCTGTGGATTTCAAGAGGTTGTCTCCACAGACATCCAGGCAACGATCTCTTCTACCTGTAGACAACCTCCTGTTTTAAGACATGTTGATGTTACTTAATTTATTTCACCAGAAATAAAAGGCTAAAGATAAAACAAGTGGAGAGCAAAATGTAATATTGCTCAGGTTGTTACTTGCAGTGTATTATATCCCATGGGACAGCCAATGTTGATGTGAGTTTTAGAGACTGCATCAAAGTTTCTGGTCAATTGTTTATCATTGTGCTCCTCTGTCCTTCCCACTGGGGAATTATTTGAGTACATATTTTGTTTTATCAATTTTACTACACCTGATGAATCTCCTGTTTCACCCCTTAAGCTTTACAAAGGGCTAAACCATGTTTTATCCTGCTTCAAAGTTACTTCAAAACTGGCATTAATCCCCAAACTGGCATTAATTCCTACATGCCAAACTGCCTCTTTCTCTGGATATGTGTTTTGGGGGAAGTGTATCACCTGATCAGGGTGGTCAGTTTTATGAGTCATGTTTCTTGTGGGAAAAGGACATCTCCAGCAGGCCTGGTTTTTAATGATCCAGATCAAGGAGGCTGTTAAAACATGTCACAGTGTTCTACTGTCTTGTGTAACAGTTCTGCTATGTGTGGAATCACAGTTTGATATGTAGACAAATGTCTGAGCCTTGTCACCCAAAGGGGAGTCAGCAGGAACCTGGAATGAGCTCCTGGATCTTACCCCACATCCATAATTAAGTATTAATATAATGGGAATCTTGAGGGAACAGAGTCCCGTTGCTTCAGGGAAGTGTATATTTTTTGTTGGTTTTCTGGATTATCCCTCTGAAACGTGACTCTTTCAGGATTTTTCTTTTGATGAGGAAGCTCTTTGTTTTTGCTCTTATATTTCCAGCTGGAAATTCCACAACATTAGTGTAATCCAACACTGAGGAGACAGACAGGTTCTTTCAGGAATCCTTGGCAGAATGATGACGGAACTAAATCATAGTTACAATAAAAGCTCTATTTTCTTAACAAGATTTTATGACTAGTACAGCACAGTATTTATGATTAGAATGGCATGAGATTTCTATAATCAGAATCAATGTAGTAAAGTCTACAAGTAACGTAATACAGAATTTATAATACAACTTATGATTTCTAATCACCCAGACCCATGGCAGATTGTGTCAGACATTAATACATGGTTTACTGTATAACAATCACAATGAAAATTATATCAAATAAGACGAGTCACTCGGTCCTCAGAGGGTGTAGATGAGGTTGGAGGTATTCCTGGCCACTGAAGGGTCATGGGTCTCACTGTCCAGAAGCAGTTCTGGTCCAAGTTCCCCACTTTGGACTGGTAATGGTTCAATTTTACCAATATTGCTGTGGGTGATATTAGACTTCCCTGTTCTGTGATGGGGTCCTCCCCACCACCTGACTGGCCAGGTGTGCAGGACCTTCAATGCTGGTGAGGAAGTGATTAATTAGCCTACTCTCCAGGAGCCTTGAAGCTGATAGGTAGGAGGAGAAGAAAACTGTTTGGTTTGTCTGCTTGGTTCACAAGACCTTCAGGACAAGATAATGAGGAAAAAGGAGCAAATACATGACTCACTTGGTCATAGAAAGTGGCTACTTGCCTCATAAAAATGGCATTAGTCATTTTAGATGCTAACCACATCACCAGGAATCAAGAGCTGGGGATATCAGTCACATTTAGTGATCAGAGAGCTCCTGGGAATGGAGCAATTTGCTCTCCAGACACTCTGTCATGTTATTTATCTTTCTTTTTTTGTTTCTTTTACAAAGACTGCCCTGTCGTCTTATGAGGGTGTATGGCATAATCTCACCTTGTGTCATCTATTTACTTTGAGCAAAGTCTCCCAAACATGGACTTTATCACACACTGTGGAGACAAAAGGGAACCAGTGGTCTTTGTGCAGTCTTTGTTACTTCTTTCTTCTGCAGAAAACACATCTGGGTCAGAAAGTCCTAGAACTAGGACAATATAAGAGGGTTTATATTTACCAAGTTCTTACATTTCCACAAAAATTAGCTTATGGCTTAAATTGGCAGGGAGCCTGGGGATATAAGGGCCTTGATAACTGAATGACCATTAAAGCCATCCTCACATTTTAGCTCCACCCACAGTTGTTGTTTTATTAATCTGTGTTGCTTTGGAGACCCTGCAATGACCACTGTGCTAGATTTCACACTGCAGATGTAAGGGGGGAGTAGTTTGGTCAAGCAGAAGCCAGGAACCTACAGGTCACATTCTCAGCATATTCTTTATTCCTGACTGCCAGTTGTTCGCTGATCTGGGTCTCCAAAGCCTGCCATCTGTTTGCAGCTTAGCCAAAAATAAGGAGTTTTAGAATTTGTGATGCAGCCAAATTTCCAACAGAGACGGATTTTAAACTACCTGATTCATTCACTGCTTGACCTTGATTAATTCTGAACTTTTTTTAGCTCTCTCATTTAGGAAATTTAGTTGAGATTTATGCTAGTAGAGCAAAGATTGGAATTTGCTCCCTGTGGTCATTCTGTTTACATGTAGGTATTTCTAGATACATTGTGCCCATTACGAAGGGACCTAAGCTCTTACTGAGTGTTATAGAATTCCCTCTGACATTAGGTACAGTGTGGGCACTATATGTCATTAAAAATAATGTGAGCTTACCTGCATGCGTAAAGAATGGAAGATAAAATTGAATGGAATAATAAAATTATTCTGTTTAATGTGATTCATATTTAGGATTATTTCAGAACTGATGACTTTTTAGGTTTAAGTCAAACTTTTTTAACAATCTCGTTCTAAAGTCAATTTCCAGCAGAGTACCTGCTTCGGATACAGTTAAAGGGGAATAACTCCTATAAAATCTCTTTTGCCACTCTATGTAAGGACAAAAAGAAGGGCCTCATCTAGTACCTTCACAGAACTCCACAGAGGCTGACAGATCTGTCCATGAGTTCAAAATCTATCCTCAAGTGGTAATGTATTCCCAAAGGATCACAGGCTCACAGTAATAGGTTGTTCAATGAGTTATCTGAATACCTTATTTGGATCTATCATTCCTTTCCCACATGCATAGGCTCCCCCCCTCCCCCCCCCAAATTCCCTACAGGCCTAAAGATGACACTAATCTGCACCCTTTTGAGCTCTATTCTTCAAGCTTTTCAGGGTATCTCAGAAACAAGCTCCTTGTTTCTGAAAACAAGCTTGTTGTCTGAAAATAAGCAGTGAATCATCACTGAGAAAGAGCCTTGGTGCTCCAGTGGCTGCCCAGTCAAAAGCAGCTGGCATTGCTACTGGTCCTTAAAACACACCAAGTGCAAGCAGAGGGCTTCAGGCTCCAGGACTGCATATCTTGTCCATGACACAGGATTAGACATTACATTTACCCCATCCCAGTGCGTAACCATAATACCTCCTTTTAACAGAACACATTAGTGTTTATGTTCCAAGTTAAGACTTACATGCTATGTTGTTCAGCAACAATAATACAGAAGCTGGCATTCTGGGGCTACAGCTCCTGCCATTTTATCTCCATTGGGTGCTGTGAGGAGACCGTAAGTACCTATAATCCCAACAGTTTCTATGGGTAAAGCAAGGGTTATAGTGAGTACAACATTTGAACTGCAATGGTTTGCAAGAGTCTTTACCGTAACAACAGGGAAACGTGTTTTGTATAGCTAAAAGTTAATTACGTAACATGGCCCAAATGCTCCAAAATGTATCACATGCATATTTAACTTGTTAGAAAACATTTAAAAAAAAATCTCTTACTCAGATCGCACATGTCTGTGATTACCTACTTCTGTAATTCCCAAAAAAGGCAATATATCAGTTGGAAACAGGAAAACAAACATCTACATTTTTTCCTCTGTTTGCTAATAAGTTACATTTTGATGAAGAGGACAATGTGATAGAATGAGTTAACTTTTCAAAGACAAACCCCACTCTTATATTTGAGAACAGGCAATATTTTCACACAATTGTTTTTGTTTTGTTTTGATTTGCTTTTCTTTAAGGTGAGTGTCCAACTGGAAAACATCCTATTCAAATGTTGCTGCTGTATACTACACAGAAACTGAAATTACATTTTTTAATATATTTACAGAACTCAAGTAGTCCAGTGCCTTTTTTTTTTCCAGTGCACTTACATTTCTACAGGTTGCAACTATGTAAAAAAAGGAGCCAATTTTCTTTGCCTAAAATTCCCCAAATCAGTCTCACAACCTTCAATCCATGCAAACTGTCATTTTAATTTCATTCAAATATGCAGTTTATACATTTTGTATATAATGTGTGGCGTTTAGTACTATGTTTCAAATTGTCAGTGTTTCAATAAACCAGTGGGAAATAGAGCCATCTACAATCTGTAGGCTGAGCAGAGAAATAAAATTATGCTTTAATGCAACCGTGAAACTGTGGCATTCCAAAAATGGCATATTGCAGTGTGTCCTAGAGCATTGGATATCTGTTAATCTTTTAGCAGCTTTTTGAGCAGGACATCTCTTTGAGCATGAATGCTTGTTTCCAAAGAGACCATGCCCTTGTCTTAAGGGGGAGGTTATGAAGACTACTGAAGAAATTTGTCAGGACACCAGATTTATTACCCTTCTCTTTTTCAAAATGTACCATGTAATCACTAATCTCTGGAAAACTTTGATTTAACATGTCATCTAAAAGATATTACTGTATTATTACTAGCACACTAGCCAGAATGCAAAATACAAGGGTGTGAGCAGAAGGAATGTGTTCCAGATTTTTAGACTTGACTGGATACAACCTTCTGACACAGCAGTGACAGTGGCACCTTCCAGTCAAACTGTATTCTCTATGTTTAACTATATTACCTCCATCAGCATAATTTTCAAAGATTAAAAAGATGAAGTTTTACATGTATAGTTTTAGAGAAGCAGACATTTTGTTAAGATAAAACATCTATTCCAGTAATTTTTAATACCTCCAGTTTTCACATCCTTAAAATCTTTAGACTGGAAATAAGGATCTATAGCAAATTTAAGCATACTGTCAACAGACTTCATTGTTTCACACTGCAGAAGTTTTTTTGCAAACATGTAGGACTCGCAGTCAACTGATGGAAAACGACTAATTGTCTACCCAAGTGTTAGGGTTGTATGAGAATTGATCCCTGGAACCCTGCAGCATAGTAACAGCTCAAGAGACTTAAGAGAAAGAAATCAAAATGGTAAGATGCTCCTTATTCATCATGATCTAGGAATACCAGAGTAGAGTGTTCCCCTCTTCTCAAGCAAGCTGTACATGTGCTGCAAGATACAATATATTTCCTTTGTAATGTGAGTTAATTTCTTCCCACTCTTCCAAGCGATAATGACAAAACAAAAAAAAAGTATCAGATCCTTTTCAGTCCTGGTTACAACATGCTCATTTACGTTAGTCTTTACAGGTGTCTGCATAATCAGTTTCACAATATACTTCTGTTCTTTTCTTTAAGAATAGGGCTTGGAATGCCATGCTTTCAAGATGTGAAATACCACATCATATGAAACAATATCCATTGGCTGAAGGAATTTCAGAGTGTTATAAGATTATATTTCATTTTATAATGTCAAAGGTTCCATAGGCAAAAATTTGCAACAGTTAACAAGTATGACCTTTAAATTAGTCACATGAAATTCAAGGCATAAACTTTAATATTCACTCATGAACAGCATGTTTTTGCCTAAAAAAAATGATAGAAGAAATGAATCCACTAGTCCTTATTAATATCACATTGATGAGTGATATCTAAGTGGTGATCCAAATCTATAGCATTAACTTGGTTAAGTAACAGAACAGAATCTGGCCAAATGAAAAAGAAGATTGTTAAAATGGTTAGATTTCAGCTCCTAAATCAATCGTTGGATATTTCCAGTGATAAATATGTGAGTAAACCTCTGCTTTTCAGCTCAGTTCTTAAGCATATGCTTACTTCGGAAAGCCTGATGTCCTGAATTATGATGAAAATACAGTTAGATCTGTTCACACATTTGTATCATATATAAGTAGACAATAGTAAAAGTACATTTTCTTTTTAAATTGTTTCAATTGCAGTATAGAACTTAGAGTCCTTGTTAACTAATTTAGCTAATTAGTGTTTGAAAATAGGTTTGTCAAAAAGGATAGAAATAACACGTAAGATAAGATGTTTTGAAAATGAATAAGCCTTAGAAGGCCAAGGATCACCTCTAGCGTCACCTTTATAATGACTTACAAGAATTGTGAAATATGCAGAACAATCACAGTTGCCTCCCACAGCCTGGACATAGAATCCAAAAGCGAAGCATATTCATTACAAGATGTGCAACCTTTTCCACTAGTGCTTCTCATAAAAAGTTAAATGTAAATAGAATCTCTTACAATTCACTGAAGTTAAAATAACTATGCACCTAAGAGTTCTAGTAATTTTAATAAATTCATTTGGCATCGCCAGATATTATTTTGATGGTTTTGAAGACTGAAAAATAAAGCTATGAAGTCAAAATAATCTAAAGTTGTGGCCTTTGCTTTTCAGTGTGCAAATCCTACTCTCTGAGTTCTAAAGAATGTTTTAAAGCTCCATTCAATTCAGGAAGAACTGGGTGTATATTCCAAGTCATGCATGTGATACTTCTATAGAAATTGTTGGTGCTGAAATGCTGTTCATACTTTCAGGGTCTGCATTTGAAAAAGGATGCTGAAAAAAAATGATAGGAGATAGGTATTAGCCTCTGTGTGATTGAATAAATGGAAGGCGTCTCAGTGGGAGGTTTAAAACAGTTCAATATGTTTGGGATACCAAAAAGAAAACCGAGAGTTCTTTCACTGTCTAAATGCTTTAACACTGAGAAAATACAGTCCTAAGATGAGACCTTTAAGAAAGGAGTGGCAAAGTCCAGCACAAAAAACTTGAGGCCATATAAATTTAAATAGGATATAAGAATATTTTTAGTGGTGAATTACAGTCAGTCACTTGAACTTCCATCAGACAGATACGGCTAATTCCCAGATCTCAGAATGGCTTTAGATGCATAATTTGAAGATGTTAGTGAGACTCAGCATAGAGGTAAAAGAATAAAATGTATGGTCTAGTGATATATTTGAAGAGGGACTACATGACCATGTAGGTTGCTGGTCCTGAACTCTCAAACAATGTTTACGTGACCAAATGTTTACAGAAGTAAGAATCTTGATATTAATGTCTCTTTTGGAGTTAGGTCAATGGAATAATAAAATAAGTTCTACCATCTCATGAACTTCAATAGTTAGATTTTTTTTCTGTATTCTGTATATACACACACATTTTTTCCCTGTTTAAGTCTGGGTGTTTTGTTTTTGTTTTTTTTTTTTTTTTCTTCTACAAAATCTGATAAGGGAAATGCAATGGTATTCCATAGGACTCAAATTTAAGACTGTTTTAATATCAGATTTTTCTACACCATAAATAAAAAAGGTGTCATTTAATATTTTATGGAAGATTTCATTCATGATGTCACCTTACATTTACATTGATATGCATCTCAGTTGCCTGTGAATTTTTTGCACTATTAAAAAAAATAATATTCTGTACAGTTCACTATTTATAAAATGAGGTCTAAAACAAGGTTTTACAGTTAATTGCTGAACTTTGGTCCTTTGTTTTGAGCACTTCTGTGATAAGTGTGAAACTGGAGAGATAGGCTGGAGCTCTGGTGAGAACAATATTATGACTGTGACAGCATTGAAGAAGACAGTTGTGTGCTGTTCTCTTACAATAAGTTCACTGAAGGATGTGCAAACCTGGGAGAACCAGTTGTGCCTAACACAAGAATCCACAAGTTGCTGTGATTTCCATGGACTCCATGTTATGAACAAAGTCTCTACAAAGCACATATTAAAAATGTATCTACGTCCTACAGTTTTCCCAAATGTATTGAAACAAAGGGCTGACAGGCCCCATCCAGTACTCTCCATTGGTATGTGTAATGGTTATCGTCTTCAAACAAGTATTTCCTGGTTTTATTTTTCAAATGGAAAATCAGTGTACACATGGCAATCAAACACAGAACTTTAAAGTTCTGTTTGGTGGCTAATTCCACAGAATTACAATGAGACCACAAATATCAAACAAGTCTCTTGCTCTCTGCAGAGCCAGTCATCTCTTACAATTCTAGCACTGGACAGGTTAGCTGAAACAGTGCCATTACATATTTTATGTTCAACTACTGTCTACATGGTTAAGTAGTAGAAATTATAATTTTTGAGAAAAAATGTAGCAAATAAAATGCAGCTTGCAGTAGGCTGCCAGACAACAGAACAAGATAGAAACAATAGTATTTTACTGGAAATGATCTTGAACTACAGGCTAAGCGGAAGAATGTGTGGGAAACCTTGACAATTATCTTTTACTGAACAGTAGTTTATAAAAAGTCGTATATGTTTGTTGCAAATTTCAGAATAATAAATAAAAATGAGTTAGTTTGTTATTGTTAATCTGTTCTTTAGCAAAGAGGAAGAAAGTTTCTTTTTTCTAGAAGTGATTCTTTATGTCTTGGACATCTATACAGTGACTTATCTAGATTCTAGTATCTATCTATGATAAAATATCTATTTATTACAGCATTTTCCAGGGTATTTTATACATTAGAAATTATTTAAATAGTCTGAGACACAGCTTTGTATGGCAATGGTATAATCCAAAATAATTAGTAGAAATTAGTGAGTTGGGATGCTTACAGGGCAGTATTGTTAAAACCAAAACACCTATTTTACTTTTCCTCTTCTTATTTAAATGTCACAATGTGCTAGCACTGTACAGCTGGAAATAATAACCATCCTCAATTACCTCATCTTTGATGCTTGCCAAAAAGTACATGCAATAGCATGTTTAATTCATCATGTTTTGTTTGTACATTAATAAAAGGAAATTACAGAGACAGGAACTGCATAGTAGTGTATAGCAGAAGTAATCAGTAGACAGCAAAAGGTCTGGTTTGGAAGTTCAGTGTTAATTTACAAGCTGTGGACCTGAAATGAAGTATGGTTCAAAGCAAACTGTGGCTATGCAAAATAAAGTAAAAGTATAGTCCTGTTTCTATAAATTTCTATTTTAAATGAGTAAACTTCTCCTCTTGAAGTAGTGTGAAAACCTTCAGCTGGACTACTGAGTTGTTAGCTGATTGTCTGATAACCTTTGTAAAAAAATTCTGAACAGGTTCTATAAAAGAACTGGATTAAATTTGACAGGTGAAGCCAGAAGTTATCACATAGGGTTGAATTTAATGTATTGTATTCTAAAGGCTGTAAAGGCAGTTGTTCCTATTTTTTTTCTGCTGAAACAATGGAGAATAATGGAGGTATCTTATGCAAGAAAAGTATAAATTAGTTACTTTTAAGTTCAGAAATTGAAACTCTCTGTGACTGAAAATTTTTTCTATCATTTCTTTTAAAATCTAATTTTCATTTGCCATTCTCAGACTGTTGAGGTCTTGGGAAACCTTCCAGTCAAAGGAAAAGAAAAAACACAAGTAGGAGCAGAATTAACATTTTTCTTGACTATTATCATAACTTCAGCAGCACCCAAGTATGAGAAGGAAGCAGAGAAAGAAAGAACTGTGAAAAAAAAATCTATGTTTTGTTTGCATCTTAGCATGGAAATCTTCTTCAGCTCATTACCAACAGAAAACACATTTTAATAATTCTTAAAATGAGAAGATTTAGCAGAATCCTAAAGTAACACCTGAATTCTAAGCTTATAATGAGCTTCTCTGGGAATCAATCCTTCCACCTAGTAAAATACAGAATTTTTTCTGCCTTGTGGCACAAAGCAGCTGCTAACTATTGGACTGTGGCGAACCTGGGAATCCTTGCCAGTGTGCAGAAAAAGACATGAGGCTGTATTGCTGTGTCACAAGTGCAGGCAGGGCCTCAGGTGCAGTCTGCCACTTTAGGCTGTCTCAAGTAACCTGTGTGTCTTTTCTTCCTGCAGAGTTACACAGCAAACAAAAAGAGAGTGGAAGGAGTCACAGCTGAAAAAGGGGCTACTTCTGAAAGGGCACAGTCTTTATGGTTTAAGGAGCAATTTAGCTAGCCTCTCTCAAGCAGTACTCATCTCTCCTTCCTTGAGTGCTGTGGTACACTCTTTGCTCCTTTCTCTGCAAATCAAAGACAAATCCAGCACATAATTCTAAAAACTGATTAAGTCTAGTATAGAAGTAAGTTTAAGAGTTCAAAACGTAGACTGAATTAGTCAATGGCAGATTATTCCTGTTAGATTTGAACAATTTGTTGTAATAAGCTGAAGAATATGAAATCTGACAATGAAGGGAAGTCAGGATTTCTTCATATGTAATGCTTGCTGTGGATTAACTGGAATTACATCATATTAAACTACCTTGACTCTGTTCTTTACCTTCCCTCTGGTATAAATAATATCTCATTTTATCATAGATTATTAATCCTTCTTGGAAAGTAGGTTTCCTGAGATATGATCTGTATTTATTCTAATATAATCACTGTGGATGCTGAATCCCGAAACAGCTGTCACACTAGTAGCCCACTCTCTTTTGCTGGCTACCAAGGTCAGGTTATCTCTTAATCTCTTATTCATCTGTGGTCATAATACACATTTATCACCTAACGGGTTTAAATGCAAGTGTATGGACATTTGTCTGCTTTTGGTCCAGAATTCACATAATTATATTACAGCATTGAGATACACCTTCTACATAAGTGTGAGTTGCTCCTGAGATCTGGCCATCAGGGAAAGGGTGCATACATGGTCTTTCAATGATGATTTAGCATACACATGCACACTAGAACCCCAAACACAGACAACTCAGGCAGGATCTCTTCCTGTGCAACAAGAAAATTAGGAACAGCAGTAAGGCCCCTGAAATATCACTGCAGAGTGTAGAAACCCACTTTCCATTCCTTCGTCTTCAACACGCAAAGGTACAATAGCCGTCACTTGTGCAATACATATTCATTTGCTATCCTTGTCCTTGCTATGCTTTTTTTTTTTTCCTCCATATAATCTATATAAAAGCAAAGTCTGTCACCAAATCAGCTGATGGAAAAAGTAAAAAGCTGCACAATCCTTTTGAAGCATGTGACATTTGAAGAAGAAATGTATCTGGCTGCAGATACCTGGTTTCTAGGAATAAGGACAGAGAACATTAATTTTTGGGGTTTTTTAACTTCATACTCATTGAAATCCTAATATTTATTATCATGCTGAAGATTTGCAGCACTTGTCTTAGTAAATTAATTGATCTTTGTCTAAAAATACCCAAGGAATTTCACAAGATCATAGAATGATTTACATTGGAAGGGACATGAAAGATCACCTAGTTCCAAACCCCCTGCCATGGGCAGGGAAAATTTCCACGAGACCAGGTTGCTCAAGGCCTCATCCAACCTGGCCTTGAACTCTCACAGGATTGGGGCATCCACAACTTCTCTGGGCAACCTGTTCCAGTGCCTCACTTCCCTCATAGTGAAGAATTTCTTTCTTATATCTAATTTAAATCCACCCCGTCTCAGTAAAAAGCCATTGTCCCTTGTCCTATCACTATATGCCCTTGCAAAAACTGTTTATATTAACTGGTTTATATTAATTGTTTATATTAATTTTACTGGTCACTGAAATTCCCAGTTTTATTGTGTTACTGTTTTGTTTCACTGACTCCACAAATATATTACATTAGAGATAGTAAAATCAAAACAAAAAAAGCCACAAACAAACATACCAAAAAAATTTCCCAACTCTGCTTAAATATTTGCACAAAGATTGATAGAGAAGGTACATGAATGATAAAATCCTTTTTTTTACAACGCATTTGAAGGATGCATGTGCTGAACTTGATTAATTCTTCCCACAATACTTTATAAATATGTCAACAATTTAAAGTATGAACGCAGTGTATGAGGAATTGCAACATCTTGAAGGATGTCCAAACCAAAACAAACAGCAAGTATTACTCGTAGCCTTCCAAGACAACCTTTAGAGAAATTAATCCCTCTAGAATGGGTGCAGAGTGTCATTGCCATCAGTGGGAACACTCAGAAGAAAGGGACTCCCATCTCCTAAAATAGCCCAGGAACTAGGAGGATGCATGGGACCTTTTCATATTCTCTGATTGATATCATTGAACCCAGGAAGGTAATCCACATGGAATTGATCTGAACACCCCTGTCATTTTATGATCTGAGCTGGAGGTCAAGAATAGATACATTAATCCATTGAAACTGGCATATAATTCAATGTAACCTGTCATGAGAAGCCACAGATTACCTTCCAAGAGTCATGGCACTAGCACCTTTTAGACAGAAATTCTCTGAACCAAGGACTTCTAGAGATGGAAAAGGTATCCTGGAGAAGTATTGCTACATGATTCTGTCTTTCCTATAATATTCAGCAAATGCCTGTCAGAAACAGGACACTGATCTAGCAGGACCACTGGTCTAAGTATTGCACATCTATTTTTATGGCTACCACAGCTGCCTCAACAGTTCCTGCGGTCATTTCTACAGTCAGATAGCAAGGTTCTTTTCCACATTGAAGGGAATGACCACTGCAGCCCACTGAGGTGGGTCTGAAAGCAGGGAAACCACACTTGATCTATGAGAGGTGAGGGAGCTCATCACCTCCATGGAAACAATGCATCTGGGTCCAGAAAGCACATAGCTGAGCTATCACTGTGTTGACAGAAGTGAAATGGAGTATCGCATCACAATTTTACAGTAAGATATCTGCACATTTAGTGAAGATACATTAAATCTGCAACAAATTTCAGGTGTTGACATGCTCTATGCTATCAGCTTCTTGTGAAACTATTTTCTTGTGTAGAATATAATGAGGAACAAAAGGATGAAGAGATAATTACTGCGAGCTGGACATAAGGAGATTTCCACAGAACAATGATTCATCAGTCAGAGGTTGGTTTTCACCAGATTTTCAGTCCTATTTAATATATTGTTACAGTTACATTTTGCAGCACATAGTCCTGGGTTTAGTATTCTTGATCTGTAAAAAAGGTAGAGATTTTCAAAGGCAGAAAAGTAAATATAGGGAGATAGTTGATGCAAACCACAGGCTCGAAGACCTCAGAGACTGAAGACTGTGGTTGCTGTTGCTTATGTTCTTGCATAAGGCAAGGAGAGTTTTTGGAGGCCACAGCATAGATCTGAATAAAAATACAGAAATCCTGATAGTCTGAAACATTTCCTCTAGAACAATGTTACAGATAATTAAAAATTATTAGCTCCCCGCCCGCTCTCCTTCAATTTAATGTTGTCAAGGGTACTTCCTGGTTCAATGCCTCATGATCTGTGGTCTCTGCACTCTGTGAACATTCGTTTTAGTGGCTTTTCACCGAATATTTTTCTTTAGCTACCTGTATACACTGAGTGTTTGAGATATAGCTAATCACTTGTGGGAGTTCTGCTCTTTTCCTCGTTAAGAATAACACCCACATCTATGCAACTTTTATGGCAAAAATATAAACTTCATTGAGAATCTCCTTGAAAGAGTCACTTCAGAACTGTCAGAATCATTTGTCTGAAACATAAATATGATATTTTATAGCTTACTGAAACTTTTAGAACGCAGTTTGAGAAACAACTGCTAATGAATAAAATATTGTCAAAATAGTAAAAGCCAAGATTTCTGCTTATCAAAATTTGCATCAAGTCTTTATATCAGTCCTGAGTATCCAGGCTTAAACCATGGGGTTTTGTACATATATATACAGGAAAACAATTTGGATAAGAATCGTCAAGGTTTGAATATTACCTTTTAGCTTGACTTGGTTTGTTCAGTAAGGCCATCTGCAGTTTTCAACAATAAAAAATCTCAGCAACAAATTAAATATATAATAGATATTTGAAATCAGTGAGACAGGTATATCCCATGATATAATTCTGTGTGGGTACACCAATGATTATTTTTGCTTATGCAGGGAACATTATCCTCTTGTATTTTGAAGCACATGTTAACAACATTTCACACTAAGAGATATACATCCCAGGATTGGTGTTTGGTTTTTGGTGGGTTTTTAAAATTTGTTCGTTTGTATAGTTTTTTTGTTTTGTGTGTGTGTGTGCTTTGTGTGTGTGTGTCTGTGTGTGTGGTTTTTGGTTGGTTTGTTGGCTGGTTTGGGTTATTTGATTTGGAGCATGGGGGAGAAGGGAATGAACTTCAAAGAGTCTGAGGGCATAGCCAAATCCAGGCTTGTGACAGAAACTTATCTGCAGCAGTGACTAAGGGTTTCAATTTATGTTCCAGAATTCTCTTTTAAATATACCAGTCATTATGACATCTAGGTCCAAAGTCGGGATGGTAGAGCTGAAGTCAGTATATTTTTCTGGAAGCAAAGCCAGATAGAAAAAAGAAATTCAAAACTCTTTGACTGTTATTATTATATCTTACACTTGTGGAGTACTCAGCAATAAAGGCTATCTTTTGAAGAGTTAACCTATTTCTTTTACATTTTCTTTGGTGTAATAGTTGCAGATGACTAATTTTATGAGGAAACACATTTCTGTCTGTGAACCTAGAAGTCTTTGCCAAAACATTTGGATTCACCTTATCCATTATTTCAACAAATAGAGAGCTAGGTATTTTATGTTGCTGTTGAAGGGCCCTTGTTTATATTAAACTGGAGATGTGTACCATTCTTTAAGAGGCTTGAAAGAAATTATGCAGCCATAAGGAATGCCTTTCTAACTTCACAAGCAGCAGGGGACCACTCAGCAAGCCATTTGTTACAAACTCTGTAACCTTCGTGTAACACATTTAAACAACTACTTGCAAACATATGTCAATGCAATATTATTTTAATTGGTGTTGAATTTACCTTAGCCTAGCTTGTTGTCTCATAGTTTAATTTAAAAAAAATGTGAGGCAAAGCAACAACAGGAGTATATCTGTGAAATCCAGGAATTTAAAAGCTTTCACTGCTACTGATAATTTTCCTTTGTAATAGGAAATTGGGAATTTGTTAGGAATCAGGTGAGCATCATATTTTTTTCTCTAGAGATATTTATGGAGATCTGAGAAATCTGTAGATAAAACATGAATACAGGTGATCTAGATTTTTTCAAGCAGGTCTTTGAACTCAGTGGCAGTCGAGACACCAAGTTCAAAGAAAAAATGGAATATAACTAGATGATGTTTCATTTATAGCCTACAGAAAGTTTTTTTAAGCCTTAATGAATTTACAGGATCTGATGATTTAGAAAAAGAAGTGTCAGAGGAACTGAATGACTGTCTCCCCTGCACCTGTCTTTTGCACCTATTAGAGAGTCCTTAGGGAGATTTTTGCTGCCTACATATATATGGACAAATGGGCATTCTCAGCCTATCTGCTCAGAGACAATACTGCTCTTCCAGGCTGTAAGAATGCTTATGAAACAAGCCTCTCACCTAAGGATATGCAGCATTATTTTTGCTGCTATTGAAGTTGTGTATTTCACAGAATCACAGAATCACAGAATGTAAGGGACTGGAAGGGACCTCAGAAGATCATCTAGTCCCATCCCCCTGTCAGAGCAGGAACACCTAGATGAGGCTACACAGGAATGTGTCCAGGGGGGGTTTGAATGTCTCCAGAGAAGGAGACCCCACAACCTCCCTGGGCAGCCTGTTCCAGTGTTCTGTCACCCTCACTGGGAAGTTTCTTCTCAAATTTAAGTGGAACCTCTTGTGTTCCAGTTTGATACCATTACCCCTTGTCTTACCATTGGTTGTCACTGAGAAGAGCCTGGCTCCATCCTCATGATGCTCACCCTTTACATATTTGTAAACATTAATGAGATCACCCCTCAGTCTCCTATAAACTAAAGAGACCCAGCTCCCTCAGCCTTTCCTCATACGGGAGATGCTCCACTCCTTTCATCATCCTTGTGGCTCTGCGCTGGACTCTCTCCAGCAGTTCCCTGTCCTTCTGGAACTGAGGGTCCCAGAACTGGACACAATATTCCAGGTGTGGTCTCACCAGGGCAGAGTAGAGGGGAAGGAGAACCTCTCTTGGCCTAAGATGTTTATTCTTGACATAAGATGTTTATTCTTGACATAAGATGCTTATTCAATGTTTATTCTGAGAAATTAAGTTATTTTAGTCTCCATAAAAATATATTCACTGACTACATTTTTAATTCTGAAACCTTGATCTTTTTGATAAGTATATGAAACATTCATCAACATTAATATATCCTATGTGCTATAGTTTTGAGCACAATGACTATTAATCATTATCAAAAGAGAGTACCCTATAGTTTGCTTTTTAAACTGGAGATTATGTATTTATTTAGTCTTTTTCAGAGCTATTGAGACTCTCAAGGCTTCAGAGATAAGTAATAATAAACAATTCTTGCAAAGACTGACAATAATGTAAAACAAATGAAAAAGTAATCATCAAAGAACAATTTGACTCTTCATTATTTTTCTATTAGTTCAGTTTTTACAAGGACATGAGAACTGATATTAGTATCTTCTTCTGAAAAGTGCTTATGCAAATCTAAATGTGCATCCTTGAACAACAAGATTCTTTTCAACAAGATTATTTCTGGCAGTTAGTTCAGGCATAATCTGAGGATAATTGTATTCTCCTCTGCAAATCCTGAAACAGTGATTGTTCTCTTACAAGTGTGCTGCTTGCCTAGAGAAATATGAAGCAAATTTTGCATTTATTGCATAATTGGGATGGAATTTCTGAAAATTGGCAAGAGGTGGTAAACATGAGAGAAAAGCACTTCATGATTGTGATGACAGGTTTTTCCTCTTTTATACTTCTATTCTCATGTATCTGTATCTAACTGATATCTCATATTTTGTATTGAGTTATTAATCTCTCATGCATCAACCATCTGTTTTATGAACTTGTATAACTGGCTCTAAGTCACTACTTCGGTACCTAGGCATTACTGAAGTAGAAAATTGAGGTCCGCTCAGCCTTAAAATGGAAAGACTATTTAAGCAGTGTGCTTGTGACATGGCAGCTTATGTAACCACTGACACACAAACAGATTGTGTGACTGATATTCATTTTGGTACATCTTTGATTTTCCAACCAGCATGTCCTGTCACCCATTTAGATCTGCAGACAACCTCCTACAAGATTTCTGAGCATCTTGATCTTAAAAAAGAGCAAGTGCTGAGCACAGTCCTACCTCTGGTTTCATAATGCGAATCTCTAAGTCCTTTGTCAGTAAGACTTCTTGCAGTATAAATTAACAACAAGCAGTTAAAATAGGCTCATCATACCTACTCAGGGTTTGAAAGAAGGAAGAAGTTCAACCTCTTTGGCAAAGAAGCAACATTAATCAAAGCTGTTTACCATTGCATGGAAGAATCACAGTGAATTTCATTTCTGACTAAGGACAGAAGGGGTACAATACCAGCAGCTTTTGATTTTCCAACAATGAAAGAGCTTTCCACTTATGATTGAAATAGCCAAGTAGCCATCAAAGAGATGCTCAAAAAGGTCTCACAGCAGTACGCAACTCTATCCAATTTAGAACTTATGCCTTTTGGCATCCATGTCATCAAACATTGCTTTATAGCATCAGGATAGCATTTATCATGATTTCTGGTGATGTTCTGTCGTATTTAAATTTGTAACTTGGAACTGGAGTTTAAAATGGTTGCACTGAGTCAGCTGACAGTTATGTCTAACATTGTATATTGTTTTTGACGCTTTCTATATCATACTGCATCAGTCAAACTAGCAGTATTGAGAAGCTTACCTTTCATTTGGTGCTATGCTTCATCAGAACTAATGAACTGCTTTTTGTTTTCCTTGGGAACCCTGGATACTCAGAATGGCTTAGTCTGTGCTTCAGCCTTCTTCATCACTTGGTTCTGTACAAAATGCATGGCTGTCTATCACATTCCCTTCAAGTTGCACTGCAAAAGGAAATAATTCCTACTTGGCCATTAAATCAGCATATAAAGCATTGACTTAGGTGAGACTTGGGTTCAGTTCTCTCTGCTTCAGGAAATTCAAGCTTACATCTTCCTTCTCCAGAAAATAATCAACACTATAAGTGTGGGATATAATGATATAGAATAAAGGAATTCTCAGCCTTTTCTGTTGAATATGTTCCTCTCTGCTTTTAGCTAAAGAAAGAAACAAATACAGGAGAAAAACATTGAACTGAGCAATGAAAACAAACCTATGTGTGAACACAATCCCACTGTAATGGCCAAGGAAATCCTGGACTTAAGCCTATACCACAGGAGCCACTTATGTATTTTCCATCAAATAGCCATTGAATGAAATAGAAAAATTTTCCTTAGAATTGATTTTGGCTTCCCCTTTCCAAGGAGAATGTACTAACCTTTAGACTGTAGGGAAATAAAGCATCTCTTTCTAAATCATTCTGGCTTGTTTTCAACTCTCTTATCCATATTTTCTCTCTATTACTCCTTTTTTGTTATTTTGACATTGATCTACAAAACTGTAATTAACGCTGTAAATATGGTGGTGTGTTTGTTTGTTTGTCTGTTTTCAGTTTGCATGGAAAAAATAAAAGAAGCATTAATACTAGATGCAGAAATCTTGTTGCAAGGTCACAGAACCACACAGTTATCTGAAGATCCTGAGGCAGGTCCATGCTAAACCTTTTTTTGAGCAGCAGGAGGTAGCACAGGAATTGCTATTGTGCTTACCATCTTATTAGTTGAATGTGTAAGCTTTTCACTTTGATTCAGCAATAATACCATACATACCCTCCTGTAATAGTACAGGGTTCTCAAGCTTAAACAAACATATTCACTCTCTCTGACCCAATTCATTGTTCCACTCACTGGCTCCCAAGCCTAAATAAACAGATTAATGTTCTCTTCCAAGTTAATATTAATAAAGACCATGACCAGGCAAGGAAAGAAGCAGTCTTCCCCATAGTCACTGGTGTTTGCTTATGCTGAATGTAGCTGAGGGCTGGGTTTTGATTGCTATGACCACTTGTTCTTGTTGCTGCTGGGTTGCTCTGAACTTCACCAGATGAATCCAGCTGCTCTGAGCTCCAAATCCTCTGCTGTGCTTCTGGGCCTCACAGTGTCTGGTTCTGGTCTCTGTCACTAAAAAATTCACCATGGATATATATATATATATACACATATATACATATAAATACTACAACTTATATTTGTGTATAAATATATGTTTTATTTACTTTTTTTCCCCTGCTGAAACCAGCAAAACGGTACTGCTTTCAGCAGATAGTCCTTGTTGTTTCTTTTTTCCTGTTTTTATCCACTGCAAGATGCCATTCATCCTTCTAAATTTTTGCATTAGTGGTTAGGAAGAGGTTTGTTACTGGGAAAATGGACTAACTATATGAACGTTTCATAGTTTATCCAATTTTTATGCTATAATGTAGTTTTAAGAGATCTGGAGTAACAAGATATGAGCATCTTATAGCCATGTCTTTATTCATTTTTAAAAGTCTATTGGATTGTTGTGTTGTATTATGTTTGGATCTATCCACAGTTGTACTATTGACTTTGACAGTAATGTGATCTGGACATTTCCATGACTAGCCTCAAAGTGCACTATCATTATAGTCTGGATGTGCTTGCATATGCACTTCTTTTGATTAAGTGGTATGATTATTTTTTCCTTCTTTATTTCTAGGATGCTTGTGTTTTGCCTTGAACTTGCATACCAGGACCCTCTCCATGCATTCAATGTGCTGGATGTTTTACCATGTTCACATGTGTTTATGAATTTTTGCCACTATTAGTTCAATAATGAGAAGAAACACAACTAAATGCTGCAGTTTGACATCTTCCCTATAACTTCTAGAAGCTTCTGCTTTTAATAGAGTGTTTTGCACATATATCTGAAAAGAGGGTTCTCTTAAAGCATGAAAATATAAAGTCATTAAAATAATAGCTTTTTGTGGAACAGATTCATACATTCTTCACAACATATTTAATACAGAAAAACATCATCCTACCTGCTAAGAAGCTGGGTAACTCTGGCCTGTAACTTTAGATTCAAAATAGACATTCAATCCATGGTCTCTCACATCTGAGCACTAAGCCTGAGTCACTCCGCTGCTGTTTTTTTCAGCCCTGATTTCTTCAAGTTGCTATGGTGGGTATTGCTCACCTCCTGAGGTGCCCAGAAGCCTTTGCTATCCTCTGCCTCATGTGCTTGTTTTGGAGCTCAGGGTTCAGTGGCTTTATTGACTGCCTGAGTCATAATACAAACTAGGTCGTCTATATCCAAGCTGAATGTCCTCAACATTGGACCAATGAATCACCTCTTCTAATTTTCTGGCCCAATGTCTCTGTTCAATTATTTAGAGAATCCCTGACCTTTTCTGTCACAGGTGAACATAGCTGGTGATCAGAGAGTTTAGCTGTAATGAGGGAAACTCAGGTTGAAGACCTTTTGCTCAACTCAGATCTGTTCTTATTTACCTGCTCTTGTATGCTGTGGGATGACATCTCTCCAGTTTTGTTCCCCAAAATATTTCTGTCTTCCTCATCTTCAAGTCTCAAGCTTATGTCAATATAAAATATTACTAATTTTAAGGACTATTTTCTGAGGTGCGAAAACAATTTCACTCACTTTCAATCATCAACCTTTGATGAGAGGCACCTTGGCTTCCTGTTAAAGGTGCTCATTTAATTATTTTCTGTTTCTGTAAAACATTTTCTGTTTTACAACATGCTATTTTAATGGATAAAATAGAAGAACTGTTTAGGTGTTTGAGAAATATTATTTTTCCACATAATCTTGAGTTCCTACTCCATATGAGGCTTAAATTATATGGGTAAGATAAAAATAATTATTTTTAAGTGGTTTAAAATCACTTTCCTTAACTGGAAGTATTTTGACATGTAGCACATTGTAAAAGATTGTTATGTTAATGCTGCCATCCTCCAGAATCTAAAAATCTCAAAATCAAGGAATGTTCAAAAATATTATATTTTGGTTTCTTTTGTTAAATTTTTTAATATTCTAAATCAGTAGAGTGCACTCAGGTTATGTTTTTCAAGCCTTTCTATAACAACCCTAAAAGTCTGGGAATCCATTCTTATTAAAAGAAATGAACAACAAGACTCATGTATTAACATAAACCCAGAAATCTGGACAGAATTCTCACTAAAATTTACAAGACTTATGATAAAACCAGAAGATCTGCAGGTTAATCCTTTGTTACCAAGGCTCAGAAAATTTCTGCCATGAAGTAGTTTTAATGAAAGGTTGCTGCTATTTTGTTTCGGATTATGAATTGACATACCATTGCCTTCAATTCATGGTATTTTGCATGTCATGCTCATGTGGTACTCCCAGTGTAAGCCTATTTATTCCCTGAATATACCCACCCTAACATTACCAAAGTGTATTTTTTTCATGTTTGCTTTAATTGCAGAAACACCAGAATTGTGCTGTTCTCAGTACAGAATGACAGACTAAAACTACTTCCAAAAGAGCTAAAAGTCTTATCCTGAAGTTTTGCTTTGTATCCATGAAGCTATCTGAAGAACTGGTGGACTGGACGTGATCAGACATGTTGTTTATGACAAACTATGGGCCACATACATTGTAATGTAAGACTATGATTCAGGAAATCCTGAAATATCTACTTGTATCAAGTTTTTCAGCTAGAACTTTCACATGTACCTCAATCACAGAAAAGCTAAGTGATTGTAATTGTTTTACATTATTTTATTTTTTGAAATCTACATATTTTTTCTCATTTTTTTCACATGCATAGTAACTTCACTTGGGATTTCAATTTGTCAGACAGTTTGATGTTTGACTACAATTTAATCAAATAAACATTTTTTAATCTCAGTGATAAGGCAATATTTTAATACAGGATGCAGGGATGACTGTATTTTATTATTGGTCTTTAGGTCTGAGTTCTGCATGTTCAGGAACAATTAAGTTCAGAAATGTATATCAAGGCAGCATCAGGTCTGGAAGACTGCAGGAGGAAACACAAAAGAAGGGTCCAGTTTAGATTCTATCAATCAACTTCATTTAACTAGCTGCACTGTACTTCTTACAGACAATTTTTACACAATATTACATGGTTATTCTGCCATTAATATTAAATGTTTCCAAGCTCTGTTTTCTTCTGAGATCCAACATTAGCTCTCTGTTTTTTTTCAAATAATGCACATCCATAGAAACGTATGTGCAGCTAAGAAAGATCATCAGTATTTTTGAATACTGGACCACTGAGAAGCCTCACTTTTGACCTCAAGGTCTGCAAATCTTGATCCAACTCTCTTTGCTTTCACTGAATTCACTAAGAGCAATGCAGGGTTTTTCAAGTCATCATCAACATTTAGAAATTAGCAATACAGACTTAAATTTTATTAATACTCAGTTTCTCTGCTGGTTGACACTTCGAAAGTGGTCTAGTTGGAAAACAAACCCAACTAACATCCTGATTTTTTCCACATCCCTCCCCCCCCCCCCCCCCCAGCCGATTGCATAGTATCTTGAAAACTTGCCAGATAGCTTCCTGCCAGCTTTTCCATACTGGAAATGTCATTCCCTTGTTCTGCTAAAATGACAAAAAATCAGTCACAGGATTTAGAGTCTGCTAAACAATTAACAGCATCTCAGCATTAACTGTGTAGAAAATATTATGTTCTTAATCTGCCTGATCTGGAAGGTCAAGCTGTGCCCACATGCTGCCGCCATCTAAGGACTCAACATCAGTAGCATTGGTTTTGCCAGGAGTAATAAATCCAGCAAGAATGATTTGAACTGATTCTTTCTGAGCCTATCTATGTAGCTGTCTACCTACATATGTAAAGTACCCACTACTATAATGTCATGGTGGCAATATTTGTAAATTACAGACCCACACAATAATTTGAATCTTCATATCAGTTATTTCAAGCTAGATTAATTCCTCCTCATTTCATTTTATTTCTTTTAGGAAAATAAGATAATGTGGACAACAGCTTAATAAGGAGGACAGGATCTAACTACATGAAAATAGTTCATTTAAATAGAATGAATTGTGATTCCTCTCAGGTGGAAAAGAATTCACAAAAAAAAGTCTTTTTTTTTTTGTTTTGTTTTTGTTGCTGTTGTTGTTTTGTGGAAGATCAACAATCATATGAAAAAAACGCGACCTGAAGAAAAGCAGCTCATGCCACATTCTATAGTAGAAATGTTTCCCGAAGCAAGGGGAAATGGGGTGTGAACGATGCACAGATTTTCAAATACAAAACAGACTTTCAAATACAAAATTCACTTTGAAAGAGTTGTCTTCACAAAGATGAAGCCAAATAAATATTCTGATCTGAGCTTGGGTTTCAAGGGCTTAAATGAGATTATATATGTACTTTATTTAACAAAAAAATATGTGAGAGAGCAAAGAAGACATCAGGGGAGTTTTGCTGTGAATTGGTATCAGAAAGAAAACTGATTTTTGAAAGTATAAATCTCTATAATTTTATGCAAAATAGCTGCTCACTTTTGTGTGCTTAAAGAAAAACAGTTTGCCTTTTTTTAAAAAAGCAGTTATTAACTCTTTTGTTGTCACTTGGACAAGTAATACACATCAGTTTCTGATAACCTACCCTGAAGTACTTCAGATGTGAATGTCATGGGGTCCATCCACAGGTGGATGTAGCCTTGTGCTTTTTTCCGGTTAAAATTAGTCATACTGAAGAAAGCAAGGTCGCCCTGTGGGAGACACAGTATTAAACACCCCAGCATGTTAAGGAGCAATGAAAGAATACAAGTCCCATCAACAGCAGTTCTACAAGCAGTGTGATTCTTATGCATTACTGATTATCTTTCCTCTCCACACCCAGTAGCTGATATAAATTACCTACCATTATGGTCCAGCTGCAAATAATGAAATGTCAATACCATCCATGCCACAGCTCAGGCTGGTATTCATGTATTTCTTTAGAGGTGTTAAAAGAAAAGACAGGGTTTTGCAGCTGAGTGCACATTATGGTGGAATGCTTTAATACAGATTTAATTTATTTATCTGCCTTCTGAAGCCAGCAGTTGTAGCCACTGCAAATGACTGGCTGGCCACAGTTATTATCTGAGCAATCTATATAGTTATGTTTTGAGCTACATGGCACTGAAGATAATAATTCAGTCTAGACTCAATGCCTACATAATGATAGATTGCCTTCTTCTTTCTGCTTGTTGGTCAAGACCAGTTGATGATGATTGACTTAATGAGAGTCACCTGGCTCATAATCTAAGGAACAAGATGAGTGTTTACACAGAAGAACAATATTATGCTCCTTGGTGGAATTTACTGATTTTGGTAGTTTTGGAGCTGTTTAACTCTTTAGACTACTGTGGTACCTGTAGCTAATTGTCAGTTGGCAATGGTGTCTTCAAAAGATTACTGAAATTACTTGTATCTTTTACGTAACAAGTGAGTTATTGCCTGAGATATGCAATCAGACATTCATCTTGCTGTTACTGTTCTTCTCTTCTCCTTCTTTCACTGTTTGTTTTATTCCCATTAGTGTGTTTAGTTTACATCCAGATTCTAACAAACGTGTCACCACTGAATGATCTACAGTTCACATTATTGCAGGCATTATATGCACGTGCAGAATCCTTTTACAAAATTCTCCCTCATACTTTATGTTTTAGGGTTGCTGGTACATATTTCACAGCCTAAAACACCAGGTATGTTTTCCTGTTGAGCTCAAAGAAAGTGGTTATTGGTTCTTTAAGGGATCCCCCCACCTTCTCCTTTGTTCGGCAGAAGAGGTCAGGGAGAAGAGGCATCACCTGAACTCAAGGGGCTCAGGTTAGACTTTCTGGGAGATTTTATGTAAGCATGACTAAAATGTTTAGCAACACTACTCAGGTTTGCATGGAGCAAAAAAGTCAATACTCTGTCTACACCATGGAGAGATCAAAGATTTTATAGAGAGCCAGACATAAAGAGGCTAATGTTTGGGTCAAAAATATTTGGAAATAAAGAAAAGAAAAATAAAGTTTCACATTTATTTTCCCCTTAAAGTTAATCTCTTTTCTGGAAAGGACTGACTAGATATACATCAAATTCAGCCTACAACTGGAGCATAGCTAAGACCATACAATACTGAGTAAATAAATATAATTCTAGTTAGCTGAAATTTTATAAGCTTAAAGCAATAGCATATAGCTTGTTCCCTCACCAAAGAACCCTCAGCATATTACAAAGATGGACTTCGAATGCAGAAGCTATGTGGATAGCCTTAAAAAAACGCTTATCGTTAACAGGATGATAGAATTCACTCTGCCTACACAGTTCTAACAAGCCAGACTACATTTTCATAAAACTTCAATGACTTTGATAAATAAACAGCAAAAATAATTTAACCCCAAGATTTTTTATTAATTAATTACCATAATTGTTTACTTTATCTTTTTCTAATATGACTACTTTTTGACTTCCATCCTCCTTGAGCTGTAGTAAAGTATTCTACTCATCCTTAGGACTGAATACACTTCAACTGTGTAGTGAAGGCCATAACTGATTTTCCACTATTTTTGAAAAACATTGTTGTAATTTCTGTGGTTCTACCCTATCTTACTTTCATTCACCAATGATCTCAAACTGATTTGCTCCAGGGTACTGCAGTCTTCTCTTTCCATGCTTCCTTTCAGGAAACCATATTCAGAATTGAGACCTTTTTGGTCTTGTCATTTTGGTCCCTGCTGGGGAACTGCAGTAATTTTTAAGGTGCCTATCTTTTGTTCAATTATGTCCTTATGAGACTGTTCCAGGATATGGGAAGAAAAGCAAGTTGCAGTGAATGTGTTTGGAATAGCCAACAACTCTACCAACATACCTGAAGGCTGTGGATAACAATCTGAATGGTATGAATCTGAGTCCTCTCCTCAAATATTGCTATCAGGTGAACAATTCCTTTTGTCTCCATGGCTGTTAATAGGGCTAAAGAGATTAGACAAAAGAAGCACCTGAATTCTGTTCCATTTCTTCTCTTACCACTTGAATACTGCCCTTTAAATCCACTTCCATTACCAGTTTTCTCTAAGTAAGGAAGGGTTAAAGCTTCTTATCAGTCCTCAGCTCGAAGGGATCATTTGGTCACCAGCAGATCTGTCTGTTCAGAAGATGTTTTTCCATCCTGCTCACTCACCAGTGGGAGAAGGAGGAAAAGATAACCCTAAGAGTACTATTTATTGCTCTCAGTCCAGAAAGAGGCAGAAGTTATGGGAATGATGCCCTGAGATCCCTTATCATGGGTTAAAAACTAGGTTGCCAAAAGGAAAAAACAAAGTCTCTTCGACTTGCCAGTTGAGGATACAAATACCAAAATGTTTTTGCTTTAGTGCTTTCAGCTTCAATAATCATTCATCAGCTTGTTTTCCTTCTGTGCTAGGGAGGACAGGTAGTCAGAGCAGAGAATACAGATTGTTTCAGTCGGCTCCTGCTCAGCTCATGATAGTATACACAGCTGTACATAGCCAGTGCCTGCCAGCAGAGGCCTGACCCAGACAATTAACCTTATATTAACGCCCCTAATGGTGATCATCTGTTGCTATATGCCTGCAGCCTGAGCTCTAAGTCAGCAATGAGACCATCCACTACTCAACTCATGTCTGATCCTTGATCACAAGCTACTGAGCTCGAGTTGATTTAAAAATGGGTAGGTAGCTGATTTGTAAAATATTTATTTGTAACCTGTTCATTCTAGGAAAGAATCAGTCCCTCTAAGAAATATAGTAATTGCCTCATAAAAATCTGTGAAACCCACTTGCCTGGAGGCAAATGATTAAACAGACTTTTCTAAATAACTGCTTAAACCCTGTATTTCTCCATTTTTAGAAGTATATTTTATGTTGCAATCAAGAAGATAAGAAAACTCCTTTTCTAGCTTGTTTATTTTCTAGACTGAATCTGATCACTGCCCTTGTATCGAGTACAGTTATTTCTCTAGGAGTAGGTATTGAATCCAAACCCAATTCAAAATACCAAGTATATGAAGTAGTTGTCTTGTACTCAGGTTGTGATATTTAAACGTATATGTGCTAAGACCAGTATTTGCTACACCACTGCTGGTGTTAATCCTTGTTTATACTGTGCGTGAGCTGCCTGGCAGGTGTTACATTTTTATCTCAAATCTATTGCTTTCTTGGATTTATTTTCTGTATCCTTGTCATCTTAAAAAAACTCTCTATTTTTTTCCTCCAGTAGCAACTCAGGCTTGAATATCTGCAGGGACAGCCACAGTAGAAATCTACTACAAAATAGCAGCCTTTACATATCATTCATACACTCAAGAAGAAAATAGCACTGAAGTAAATAGCACATTAATAAGAAATAGAAGACAAATGGATATTTTTAAAAGTGTGACTTGTTTCATTATAAAAAACAAAATGGTCTGCTTTTTTTTTTTTTTTTCTATTCCCAGTATCATATTTTATGTATGACGCTTCCATGTACTTGTTTTCCTCAGTCTATATGTATGCAGCACATTATCGATTGTTTGGGCAAGATATGCCTAATGCTTACTACTTTGCCCATTATCGTAAAATCTAGAGGGACGGAGAGTCTATTATCCATTTGGATATGTTCTTGGATAAGTACAGAGAAGTTTTATTAATGGAACCCACTTTAAGGTTTGCTGATAAGTAGAAGTTAGTCTGACTTGTTTGGTGCAGCTAAAAATTGGGACCTACAAAAATTACTATATGATGTATTTTGAAAGTAATATAAAATATGCTTGCTTCCATTCTGTTTCAGTTTTCAATATTAAATGCCCCAAAAAAGCAAGAGTATGTTGCACACAGTATAAATAAGGAAGCTTTACAAGTCATCTAGTAGTAAGAAAACATATGTTGCTTCATCAGTGCATATAAAAGCTATCCAGTTTATATTAAAAGTTTTTAAAGTCTATGCTTGCTGGAAGAAATTAACAATATAATCATATTTTGTTCCATAATCCAGCTAACACTTATTTTTAAATGCAGTGTGTACCACCACGAACAGTACTAAAGAAACAGTAAGAATGATGAAGACAAGATTTTCGAGACTGAATCCTTACATCATGTTTTTTCTTTTGCACAAGTGTTGCATTTTCTGTTCAGTTCTGATCCTTTGAGGTATTATGTTCTCTCGGTTCTCTTCAGTTTTTTTAAGAAAATGTCATTCAGTACCTTATAGTTCCCATAAAATGTATCAAGATTAAAATCCTGTCTTCACTAAATTCAGTGGCAACATTCCAGTTCCCTGTAAGCAAGACAGCATTTCTCCATTGATAAAAGACTTTGCTGCAAAAATAGTGTGTTTGTGGAACTTACACACACTGCTTCCATCATCAGCATAGTCTGGGAGCATAAGACCCGATTCTTAAAGCTCATTCTAGAATGCATGACAGCAGAAGCAGGAACATTTCGATACAAACATAGAAGCTCTGAAGAAACTTTTACAAAACAATTGAACTCAGGCTTTCACTGAAGAGCAGAAGCAGCAATGTATTCCATGGAATTAATTTCTACTCTTATGAAATTATTATTTTCTAATTAAAATTCCAAACAACTAAAAGTGTAAATGTAATGGAATAGGACATAGGATATGTAGAAAAATAGATTTCTTCCTTAATATTGTCCAGACTGTTCATCCCTGAAACAGTAAGAGGGACTCCTTAGTAAGTTAGCAGGTGGGATAAATTTTTAGTCTTCAAACTAAAAGCTGAACTCTGTCTTTAGCTTGTCAAAATGTGATGGCAAAAGGGAACATCTTGAGCTGTCATTTGGCTATTGGAATTGGTTTGTGTGTCTGACAGAATATCACAGCTGGCTATAAAAATGGGAGGATTACTTCACAAAGAGGAAAATTCTATTAAGTCGTTGTAGGTCATATTTGTTAAGGTCTCTATGATGATGACAGAGGTGTGGTAACTAGACAGCTAGGAGACGAAAGGAAAAAAACATGCTTTCATGTTAGGATAAGTAAGTATAATGACAATTTGGAAGTAAACATGTCTGATATGATAATGAAATAGAATAATTCTGGTTTTGACAAAGCAGAAGTGAGAGTTTCTAGGAAGTTTGAAGTGGCCTAGAAAAGCGCATCTGAAAATATTGCAAAAACTTTTGTAAACAAAATTGAAAATTGTATGTTGCATTTACTTACATATGAACAGTAATTGCATACAATATACAATTATGGAATTAGAAAAATACTATATCTAAAAAGCAAATTACATTGAAGAGCTGTTCTTCAGTTTTTCAGGAAAAAGGAAAGACCTTCTAGTTAGCTGTTGATTGCAAGTAATGATAGGAGATTATTGTGTGAATAGGGAAAAATTACATTTTTGTTGTTTGATTCTACCCCAAAACTAACAGAGTAAAGTCTCACTGACACTTATATTGGAAAACTTGATTTTATAAATATTTTAGTAACTTTTTCACTTGAACTGCTGAAACTCAAAATATTTAGATGACTTAAAAGTTTCCATGGTTGCCTTCCCTCTGTAGAGTTATCATAAAATATTTTTTACTGTCAGGTACCTCAGGAGACTGTCAATGAAATGCAGTTAAATCTAGTTCTCCTACATAAACCCTGAGTAATTTAGATGCACAATGCACTAAGGCAGATGAATTCCACAGAGTAAAAATGGCAACAATACCAGGAGAGGAGCAGGGCTAAGGTCTCTTTTCACACTACCATCCTCCCATTATTGAACAAGTCAGTGGGAGAAATTTTTGCCCCTTCTCTGCTTCATGTATGCTCTGAATCTGTGTAAATGCTCTTTGAGATGAGCATGTGGTCTCTCTTCTAGGAAAATAAAGAGCATTCTCACAGACTTGATCTTGTGGTCGTGATATCAAGCTTCTAGAGGCTGTGAAAACCTAAGCAAGCCCTCCTACTCAGAGATGCAATTCACCTCTGAGGCTTCAGGGTGACTTCCAATTACGTATTTTTATTTATCCTTCTTATAAAAGACATAATACACCATAGGAAATATGTAATCATTCATTAGAACAAACAAACTCTGGCATATGTTGAATGAAAGTCCAAAAACATCACTAGAAGTACTACTGAATGGGATGAGAAATCAAGGAGGAAGCTGGTTATGAAGCATGAGATTTTTTCGTGTTGCAACTATTTTTCTTTTTGACACTTGTTTTATTTCTGGGAAGCATCTTTTGCTCACTTTTTTCCCTTGATATAATGCTGACTTGAGTAAAAACAAATCTTTCCAGGTTTTTCTTATTCACTGAGAACTGCTTTAACAAGAATTTCAAGGCAGTGGTTCTGAACTCATCTCTGTGTTTCAGGCAAACAGACTTCCTCCTCCCCACAACCAGTCAAGTGGATCTGTCCATCTGGTTTGGATTTCTGGAAGTTTTCTGTTACATGATTTGAAGGTACTGTGTGGATCGCAGTGCCTGCATAAGATGGGTGCATTACAGAATGAGTGACCGTCTGTTTCCTTTCTCTGTCTGTTTGCCTTGTAAGGCAAACTTTAGCATTTTGGGTTTGCATTCAAGAGGCTGCATTGCAGAGACAAAGTGAGGTGTATTTAGCACGTGTGAGGGTGCTCCTGAAGGTACTGAACCAAATGACACTCTCATTCCAGGGACTGGCATCTTGAGTGTATTCATGCATAAATACTGTGGTTCAAAAATCCATTTTAGTCTATGCCATATCCAAGTGTACATTTTCATTTTACTTTGGTTTTCTATATATAAAGATCCTTGCTACAGACTCAGTATGCATCTGAACCTTTATGGGACTTGTCCAAAAGGTTGATCCAGATGTAAATGGACATCTGCTCTCCAGGGCTTGGGATATAAGCACTAGCCAGATCATTCTTTTGTGTGCTGCTGATGACAAAAACTAGCATACTAGGAGCATGTTAGCCTGATGTACCAACTCATAATGAGTATAGTACTTCATCCTTTGGACCCTCTACATAAACTGTATTGACTATGAGTGAAATAGTGTAATGTATCAACCCCTTTCTTGTCCCTCTTTTAACCCACAGGCTTAAAAATAAATGGATAAATAGGAAAATGAATGCAAAAATGTGTTTATGCACCATCAAACTTAAAAATCTGAAAACCGCAATAAACGAGGATTGTAAAAACTGACATTTCAACAGCAGTATATGTTTGGTCACAAGAATCATGGTGTCTTTTCTATTTGTGCTTGTATGTACACTATAGAATTCTTTATTGAACCAAAAGACATACATTGTGTATTTAAATATATACATCTGTACATATGCAATATCACAAAGTTAGATATGAGGTGGGAAAATGAATAGAATTTTTCTTTTGTCTTCTGTGCAATGAACTTCAGAATCACTAGTTATTGTTAATTGCCAGTAATTTCATCGTTTGGTTGCCCATGGTACTGTGGGCAAACCCTTGCTCCATGGAACATGCAGCAAACACAAGCCAGCATTTGTTTGTTAATTCCATCTCTCTCACTTGCTTGATGGCACTATTTCTTTGGGCCCAAAACAGATTTGTCATGTGCTTGGTTTGTTTATTGTTTTGGTTTTTTTGTTCTGTTTTGTTTTGTTTTGTTTCCAGCAGAAACCTAATGTGTTTGTAGCATATCCGAGGAACAGTGCTCTGCAGAAAAAGAACTGGAGTCATTAAAAGCTCACAAAAGAAATTTTGCTGAGTATTATAACAATTTTACTGGCTGAATATGTGACATACCGTTCTGCAGGAAGAAAATCATAACAATTTCTCATGAAGTTACATTAACAGATTTTTTGCAATGCATAGTTCCCTCCTCAGGCTTGTTTCTATTAGCAGTCCCCTCTGTCACTGAGAGGGTGAAATTCTGTTTTCTTCAAAGTGATTAGCACAACCACAATCAGCATCATTTATTCCAGGATTAAACCCATCAGGGTTAGTGAAGCCATTTCCAAGACACAGAATTGCCATATCTAAGTAGACTTTCCCGTAAATGCCACTCTTTGAATAATGGTCATGCTCATCACAACTGCAGGAAAATTTAGATTCGAAGATGTCAGAATTAACTCTTAGATTGTCTTTGTACATGAACAAATTCTAATAAATCAATCTGTTTTGTGCAGACTAAGGACCATTATTTTCCCTCCATGGACATTCTGTTCTTACTCAAAATGGCTTTTTCAAGCTCTAAGTAATTAGATGCTATTTTTCTTCCCAGAGTATAGAACTAACTTCTAAAAATGTCTCTCATCCCCACATTACACTCTACTATGGTAATGAGAGAATTAGCAAAAGTAGAAAGTTAAGACAAGTTGTGGCAAAAATAAAGAAACTAAGTTATTAAATTTTGAACATTTTAAGTTTTTAAAGCAACTTGTGCAGGCTCATATTTAAAATTCAAGTGAGTCTTCCAATTGACTTCAGTAAGCTTCAGTTTGAGTCCATATGGAAAAAATGCCTCTCTAAATAAAACTATTCCACTTCTGTCATGACATTGTAGTAGTCACCGTATTTTTTTCAGACATTGTTTGGTAAATCTTGCTATAATATTTCTGTCCAAGTAAGTTCCCATTTTAGTCTAATATTTAGAGAATCTTTTCTTTTTCTATTTGCAATGTATCACATAAACATATATTATGCTAGGATACGGGCTTAAAGGGTCAGCAGTGTTTTAAAAACAGTTGTCAGTCTCAAGTAAAACACCTGGTCTAAAGGCCTGTTTCCCTCCCTTTCTCCCTTCCCCCTCCTTTTTTCTTCGCTAAAATATTTTCAACATCAGTACCACAAGCATACTATGGTCTCTTTTCCTCTGCCTTTGAAATGCTGCGATGCAAGAATATAGTAATTTAAAATTTAGAAATAAAAGCTGAATTATCTTTCCAACTTATATTTCTGTTTTTAACTAACCTAGAAGAAATAAACACACAAAAAATAGTGAAGAAGTAGCTTTAAAGAGCTGTTATTTACACTATATTAATAAAACTCCAAGAACTATTTAGAACTAAAAGTAAAATAACTAGAGCTTTACAGCTCTAGAATGGTAACCGGAGCCACAGTGAAGAGTTCAAGAGAGTTATGCATCTTTAATAGACTTTGGAACCAAGTTTTAAAAATCATGATCAAAATTGCAACCGCATACTGTTTACTTACTGAGCTATTAGAAAATTTCACAAGCCAATTTGGATCTCAGAGTCAGCAGAGCATCTGAAACAATGCAATTATCTTCAGAAAGCCTAATGAGAGAGCTCTCTCAAACCTCATTCAAACAATTAGTATGTGAAGTGAAAAAAAGCATACAAGAAGTATAAATTAACTGCTGAGAGAACAAGTAAGTATTTTTATGTTTCCCTGTAGGTTGAGAGGTAGGCAGGAAGTAAATTAGGAAGAGATTGGTGAGATCCTAAAAAACTTAAAAATTTAAGGTACTGGGTCATCTGTGCATAACCTGCATTTACTGAGTAAGCAGAGGCAATTCTGAAAATATGCTGCTGGAAACCTACCTTTTCATCAAGAATATAAGTCAGTTATGTCATAAAACATAAAGTGATTGTGACAATAGTAGTTCCTGAGTTATATGGTGAATATTTAGAAGATATTTGGTTTACTTCTGATAGAGTTCAATGTGACAGAAGAGACTGTATTGATCACACATTCACTATCCACTCTTTTATCCACATAACAAATCATGCTTCAAGCCAATTTGCAAAGCAGTATTCACAGAAATAATGTCAGTATATAGAACTAGTTTGATGGCATGACAGGTGAAATTTCTTTATTATCATAAATATTTATTAAATGAGGAATTATGAGGGGTTTTGTTTTCTGCACTGAAGGAACTGGTGTTGGCTAGCCAGCATATTTAAAAATTCAGAAAGTCTGAGGATAAAATGAGAGGTACCTGTATTTATTATAATCACAAATATCCAGTTCTCCTGCATCACTTTGTCTCCTCCCTGTCAAATCAGTAAGTACAGCAAATTAATCAGGTTTTATTCTAATGTTACTTAGAAAGTGAACTCTCCAAGTGGAGTCTAGAAAGTCATTACACACCATAAAATCCATTTGCCAAGGCAGTAGGTGAAGTTTTCTGGTAGGTGTATGTTCTGAAATCTATAGTTTTGATTACCCTGATTGACTTAAGATAAAGAATTGGAAGAAAGTTTATATATATATGTATATATATATATATACACATTGCTTAATTCATTAACAAAACAGGTACAGAAAAGCATCTGCGTAACTGCTAGAGTGTAAATCACAGATTAGCTAAAAATTTCCTATAAAAAACAAAATGAAAGGAAAAAAACTTCATATTGGAAAAGAAACATTGTGCTGTCATTGGTCAACTGGTAAGACATTTTTACTGGGGAAAAAAAAAATAAAAAGGGAAAATTGTTGTAAATTCTGTTATGTGGATTTCCCCACCCCATCTTTACACAGAAGACAAACAGAGAGATGTTTAATGCATTTGTGGGAAAACAAAGTTATTTCACCTTTTGGATACTTCTTGGAAAATCTTTATTCTGCAGGTTTTTAAAGCAGTCACTTGCTGCATTAGAAATATATTAGCAGAAAAGAAGTAAACCAAGATGCTTTAAAGATAAAGTAGATATGTCTCACAGCTGAAGTTGTTCTGCCAGAATGAGTTTAACTACAAGAATATTAAAATACGCAGTTAGCCACCTTACTGCCCTAGTGACAAAAGCTGTGCCGATAATGCTCTTATGATATTAAAAATATGTCCATACAGTTGAAACTTCTTTAAAATAAATGTAATGATTTTTTGTATTTTTTATTGAATGGCGCAAACTCAAGAAGGCCATTCCAGCTGTTATAATGACTTACTATCCATTATATTGGCAACATTACATTGACTTGTGCTGAACTAGAAAACTCTTTGTTACATAAAAATAGTTTACATATGTGATATTTGCTAGATGGTGTCTAACATGTCAAAGTTACTACCAGCTAGCGATGAATCAGAACTGTGATATGCTAAAACTAATAAAGCAAGCTGTAAGTTATGGCTTGAAAAAATATTCATGTAATTAAATTTCAAATGCCCTCGAATAGCATTCAGTCACTACTCACAACTATAATTCAATTAAAAAAATGTTTAATTCAGAACAAACTGTAACTGCCTCTCTGCAAAGACTCACTCTTTCTCCCACTGTGTCCTCCACACTTTTGTATTTTAGAATACGTAGTATACAGTCCCTAGATAAGCATCTGTATTACTTCAAGACTCAAATAACAAGTAATTCTGCCTTTCTCTCTCTCAGTCTTATATAAACAGTTTGGAGAACTATAAACTCAATTTGAATATAGAGATTTAGGGATATATGAAGATTTTTTCTTCACACTGTGGCCAATTATCCTTCACTGACTGAATCCTTTTACTTCTTTCTCAGCAAAAGTAATGGCCATTGTAAGTTTTAACATATCTTTTGTTTCATCTTGACAGGTGTGTAGCTTTATTTTATTTAGGACTATAGCTTGATGTTAGATACTGCATTCAGTGAGTTCTGGATTATAAATTTATATTTTATGATAAAACAACATAACTTTTTCAGAATTTGGTTAGTATTATAAGTCTTTCAACACTGCTTGTAAAATCTGATTTCATTATAGTTACTAGAAGCCTCTACACTTTCAGGGAAAAGGCAGAGTATGAACAATTCATAGTACTAATATATGACTTGAAGTTTTTTTAGTCTGTTTTTTCAAATCCTACTTGTATTAGCTGTGATTATATTGATATAAAAACAGCAAAGGCAGGTAAAATAAGATCATTTCAATGAGAGGCTAGTTGCATATGTTAGAAAATATTGTTTTGGTTGCTGTTCTTGCCTTCTCAAAAGTCTTTCTGACAGGGGACCAAGATTTTCACAGATTTAATATGGTTTTCTGGGGTGCAAGTATGTGTAGAAGTTGGACCGTAACTTGGGGTTATGCAATAACACAATGATGTGGTTTCCACAATGCTTTCTGAAAACATGATTATTGGTATTTCTGCCCCTATCTTCATTCCGACTCACCATCACAGCCAGAGTGGTTTTGTGGAGGAGGAATTCCCATGGTCCATTTAGGATTTCAATCTTCTCTGAATTTCAAGACAGAAGTTTTTTGTGACTGAGACCAAGTTCTAGAGTAGGAATCTTAACAATTTCTACATACACAGCCTTGTTTAGTCAGTTCAATAGCACCTGGCTATCCATGCCATGAGCATGGCGATGGGACTATGACCAAGACAGGGGGGACTTCGCACTCCAAACCACTGCATGTGGAAGAAAGCAGAAGAAGGTACTTGATGAAGTGACATGGTAGCTTGAATTCCAGATGGGGAGGCAGAACATTGAGAATTCACTGGAGAGATTTTTAAAACCAATTTGAAAACTTGTGATTTAAATGGTCAGTTCTGTAGAATGAAATCAGACTGTCCTCAACTAACCTTGTGTGTATTTTAAACGCTTCTTAAAAACTGGTGGTGTTTGGGTTTTTGTTTGTTTGGTTTTGTTTATTTTATTGTTTTGTGAGTTTTGTGTGGTTTTTGTTTGTTTGTTTGTTTTTTTCCGAATGGTGAACTTTTTCTGCTTAGTAGTCTTATTAGAGAGACACCAGCCTTAATCTGCATGGAATAGTCTCTCATTAATTGCATGACAGAAAGAACTTCTACCTGCAGTCTATGAATGTGAAAAATGTGACATGTAACTGTTTTAAGAAATTTGCCCTAGGCCTGGGAAATTGTCCATCTTACAGCCATGCTGGAGAACACATTGTCAAGGCCTCGGGGCAGTCAGACCTCGGTCCCCAAATTACTGCCAGAAGCCTCTGTTTTATTTATCCTCTTCCTCCATCAGCCCTTTCCTTTGTCAGCTCACGTAGACATAACATTTCTGTCTGATAGACATCACAGCAGAGAGTCTACTGTGGTAATGCAGCCATTATAAATATTGTACATATTGGGGGTTTTGCAGCTGTTCAACTAGAATAAAATTCATAGAATCACAGAATCACAGAATCACAGAATGTTAGGGATTGGAAGGGACCTCAAAAAATCATCTAGTCCAATTGCCCTGTCGGAGCAGGAACACTTAGAGGCTACACAGGAATGTGTCCAGGCAGGTTTTGAATGTCTCCAGGGAAGGAGACTCCACAACCTCCCTGGGCAGCCTGTTCCAGTGTTCTGTCACCCTCACGTAGAAGAAGCTTCTTCTCATATTTAAATGGAACGTCCTGTGTTCCAGTTTGTACCCACTGTCCCTTGTCTTATCATTGGTTGTCACCAAGAAGAGGCTGGCTCCATCCTCATGATGCTCACCCTTTACATATTTATAAACATTAATGAGGTCACCACTCAGTCTCCTCTGCTCCAAACTAAAGAGACCCAGCTCCCTCAGCATTTCCTCATAAGGGAGATGCTCCACTCCCTTAATCATCTTTGTTGCCCTGCGCTGGACTCTCTCCAGCAGTTCCCTGTCCTTCTGGAACTGAGGGTCCCAGAACTGGACACAATATTCCAGGTGTGGTCTCACCAGGGCAGAGTAGGGGGGAAGGAGAACCTCTCTTGACTTACTAACCACCCCCCTTCTAATACACCCCAGGATGCCATTGGCCTTCTTGGCCACAAGGGCACAGTCCTGGCTCATGGTCATCCTGCTGTCCACCAGGACCCCCAGGTTCCTTTCCCCTACACTGCTTTCTAACAGGTTGTTCCCCAACTTATACTGGAACCTGGGGTTGTTCCTGCCCAGATGCAAGAATCTACACTTGCCCTTGTTATATTTCATTCAATTTTTCCCTGCCCAACTCTCCAGTCTCTCCAGGTCTCTCTGGATGGCAGCACAGCCTTCTGGTGTGTCAGCCACTCCTCCCAGTTTGGTGTCATCAGCAAACTTGTTGGAAGTGCACTCTATTCCCTCATCCAAGTTGTTGATGAATATATTGAATAGTACTGGTCCCAGTACTGACCCTTGAGGGACTCCACTAGATACAGGCCTCCAACTAGACTCTGTCTCACTGACTGCAACTCTCTGGCTTCTTCCTTTCAGCCAGTTCACAGTCCACCTTGCTACCCACACTTCCTCAGTTTAGCTGTGAGGATGCCGTGGGAGACTGTGTCAAATTCTTTACTGAAATCAAGATAGACCACATCCACTGCTTTGCCACCATCTATCCACCTGGTTGTGTACTCATAAAAGGCTATGAGGTTGGTTAAGCATGATTTTCCCACGGTGAAGCCATGTTGACTGCCCCTAATGACCCTCTTATGCTTGATATGCCTTGAGATAGCACCAAGGATAAGTTGTTATATCACCTTTCCATGGATGCAGGTGAGGCTGATCAGTTATAGTTATCCGAGTCCTCCTTCTTGTCCTTTTGCAAGACTGGAGTGACATTTGCTTTCCTACAGTCCTCAGGCACCTCTCCAGTTTCCTGCGACTTAGCGAAGATGATGGAAAGTGGCCTAGCAATTACTTCAGGCAGCTCCCTCAGCACCTGTGGGTGCATCCCATCTGGACCCATGGATTTATGGATGTCCAGATTGCTTAATTGCTCCCTAACCCAGTCCTCATCAGCCAAGACATACTCCTCTAGTGGACATTAATTCTTCATGAAATAGTTAAAATAATTTGAATTTCTAAATATTATTGAGCAAGAGCAGGAGTTGCAAATTTAATCATTTCTTATCATAGCCAGATAACTCGATTTTTGCAGAAGACTCGTACTAATACCTACAGTGATTCATTGGCTTTTAATGGTAAAATTCTAGCGAAGGTGATTAGGGTAGGTAATTGTTAATAATTACTTAATATAAATACTCAACATCTGTTTTTGCCCCTTTCCTGCCTCTCATTCTAAATTGCCTTTATCAAGTCAATTCCTGATTCAAGCTCTCCATAGGGCTTTTCTCTGGTTTCCATCTGAAAATCATCATTTCAATAGGTGGGCTGAAAACTCCTGTACTTCCAAAAATATCACTGTTCCACACATGACACCCTGTTAATGACATTTCTCTCCACTTTCATTACTGAGACCAGCCACAATCAATGAACTGAAAAGAAACCACACAAAGGAGGCAAAATCAGGCTGATTTTTGTAACTCCAAAAGAATACTCATTTGGTTAGAGAAAAACTAACAAACAAACCAACCAAATAACCAAAATCCACCTACTAAAAAAAAAAAAAAATCAAAACAACAAAAAACTTTGTGTTCCACTTGCTGATACAAAACTTTCCCTTCCTCTTTGGCTCATGGTGAATAACAATGATCAAGTTTTTAGTTAAGGGACCAGGAGACGTGGTAGAGTGATTAAGAATAAGCTGCAGAAAGATTATTGCAGAAAATTAAATCTCAAGTCAAAAGTAGGGCAATAAAACCACAGCGCTTTAAAGTATGAAAATAAAAAACAGAGTTGAAGAAACATTGAAATAGGAACACAAAGGAAAACACATTGAGGAGAGACCATAATTATTAATTCAAAAATAAACGGAAAATTTTACTGAATTGGCTGTAAATGTATTTTTACCTGCTTATTAAAGTTTGTTTGTTTGTTTGTTTGTTTGTTTTGTTGGTTTAATTGTTCATTATTTACTGAAGAGTCATCTTTTGTATTCAACTTCGGGATGAATGTATGTAAAGCCTAAGGCGGTGTTGAATCTAATGGCTTTTCTAAGAACTCACTAAACTTTGACAGGCTAAGCACAACAGAGGAATACCTACCAAGGTGAAGACATGAATAAAAAATGTTTTGTTTATCTTTCTCTATTTTGTGTCCAAAGGAAGATTTCCAAACATAGACTGTTAAGTTTAAGCGAAGATCTGAACAAAAATTGATACAGTTTCACTGGAGGGTAGTCACAAAAAGACAATGTTTGTTGTTAATAGGAACTATATGAGCTCAGGTCTCTAAAATCAGACTGGCTTTATTAAAAACAAACAAACAAACAACCAACAACACACTCAAAGGATTTCACAGAATCACAAAATGGCTAAGGTTGAAAGGGACTTCTGGATGTCATCTGGTCCAATCGCCCATGATCAGGCAGGGTTGCCTTGAGCCAGCTATTATAAAACTTAATAACAGAAAAAAAGGTTTTAAAATTTAACATCAATTTATGTACATGTTTCTGGATTCAGTTTTATCTATGTATTTATTACACAGATTTGCATAAAGAAACTGAAGCATAATTAAATTTTACAATAACTCAAATATAATTCTGAGACTCCTAATATAATTTAAATAAATGCTCTCTTTAGACTGTGCATCAAATTTTGGTTTTAGTGATTTGCATTTTTTTTTGTCTGGAAAGATTTTTTGAGAGTTTTCCATATTAGTATATATCTATGGCAATATTGTTTATTTTGATATCCTTTCAGTACAAATACCAGGTATCGAAATGGCAGAGCTATCAGTCTGAAATAAATACTTCAGCTTTTATTTTAAAATCTGAAAAGGTCTCAGTAGCAGCCTACATAACAGCCTTGAATCATGGGAAGCAGAGAGGATACAGAATATGAGCATATGTTCTGCAGTTTAAGATATATCTTACATGTGTCTATATATTCCACTAACTATTGATCCTGTGGATATGTGCCAAACTCTTCTCTCCTTCTTTCTGTCAATTCTGTGAACTTAAACTGGATCTGACTGACTACACAAAATTATGATCTATGCATTTTAAGATAAAATAAATTTATTCGTACTTGGACACTTTATCTGCAGTCCTCCTGTGATTTTCAGACTGATGTAATCTACAAATAACTTAAGAATAAAAGGCATAATGAGACACTCAGTAGAAGTTCTGGATAAATTTCCTGCTCTCTTCTTTCCCAGGTAGTCAAATTTGTGTTATTTTTTTAAAGCAGAGTTGCATAGTATTTTTAAAATTTTAGTTGTAGCCATTTTCCACAGAAACAATTTTTTTTTTTTTCCTTATGAATTTTCAGAAATATTGTGTGGTGGGTTGATTACCCAATTTTTGAGCATACTGGAGTTTCCAATAAGAAACAGGAAAACCATTACAAGAGTCTGATCAAGGAAGTCTCCAATTTTCACAACTCAAAGCCTTGAATTGATTTGTAGGATATTATTTATTCACTTAACACATCTCACATAAATACTAATGCAAAAATAAAATGCAGTGGTTTATATTTAGTCAAGTGTTGTTACAATTTTCCCATCAAGGAAGTGGAGTTTTAATTTTTAGTTACCTTTTCCAGTACTAAATAACCTGTTCCTATGTTTAAGCATGCATTCAACTGTAGTTGAGTGAAGTAAAATGCTTGGAAACACATTGTCATTGTTCCCCCTTCAATGTACATATTTGCAAGAAAACTCATTAAAACACATGACTGTTCAATGAATTGTCACAAAACAATTTAAGAAAGACATTATTCTATAAGCACAGTTTTAAGGGTCTGATCATCTGAGAGACATTGCTGTACCTTCTGTCACTTGGCTTCATGTAAGGGTCTTTTGGCAGTTTATGAGGTAAGACCATGAAATTTATTATGGTATGTATTTGTTACAAGATGTCTGTTCTATTCTAGGTACATAAGAGAGTAAGGAATCTTTACAACTGAGCCCATACGTTTCCTTATATCATTCCCTTACGTCATTACTAAGTATCAAGTTATTTTGTTTTGGTAAAGTTTATTCCAAATTAAACAATGAAGATTCTGAAGAGCTAATATTACACAACAAAGTCATAATGCAATCATTTAACTGAAACTCTTAAAATTCATACCAAAACAATGTGTGTTTTATCGCTAAATCTTGATACAAGTAAATTACTTTTCAAACCAGTTTAGGTTTTGCAAATCCAAGCATTTCAGTTCAGCTTTGCTATGGTATAGACAAGTGTGTTATAAAATAATAAGCTCCCCCAAAACTCAGGAAATACAAAACACCCTCTTGAGAAGACTGTGCCTGCTACTTACTAAACTACGTGAATGAACTGACAGTATTTGAAAGCAGGTAAGAAGTGAAAGCTTGGTATGGCTGAGATAACAAGTTGGGGAGTGCATTGTTTGTCTACTGGCGCCAAGCAGTGTTCTTAAGATTAGTGGTCCTAAATCTTTCATTCATGGCATTACAAACTGACCATCATAATCCATTCATAAAAGCCATACCAAAGAAAAGGATAAGAAACTAAATAGCTATGTTTAAAAAACACAAAACATTAAAATTACAATTTAAGCATTTAAATGTGTACAAAGTCATATTAAGCAAATCTTAGGATGTTTTGGACTAGAAAGACTTTTGGAGGCTAGAATCACTTTGTAAATGATCATCTTTCTCTCTCCTTCTCCCCTATGCTTTCATGATATGCACACCACAACAATACAAAAGCTAAGAAATCTAAAGTGATTCCACTTTAATAACATGGTTAAACTGAGCCTAACTAGCAGTATGTGTCAGTGCATGTCAACTATTGTGTTTGAAACTGGTCCTTATAAACAAGTTGATCCTTGATTTCCCATCTTCTCTTATAAAATAGTACTACCTGATAGGAAGAAAGAGTTCCTGTAACGTAAGATCATGTAAAGTCTACTGTGTTGCTTATATGCTATTTTATCTTTTTCTAAACTGGGGTGATTCCACAAAGAAATTGAAAATAGGTCCCCTTTTTAAGCCCAGTAAGTGGGAGTATGCCAGTTGCACAAACTGTATCTAAAGGTTTATCTACAATGGTGGGTAGATTTTTCCAAGGAAGTTGTACACCTGGACTTGACTATGAAGGGTACACTGTGACTGTGTGCAGAAACAAAATTCTAATCTGTCTAAACAATTAAAACAGACTTACAGGTCCTCATGTGGCATTAAGCTTTCTCCATAGATGTAGGCTTGCTTACCTTCACTGTACCAGGAGCCTGACTTTAATGCGTTCAAAATGTGTGCCTGTGCACTTATAAAGATTTCCTGTGAGATCTTTACATGACCTGGGATCAGACGGGTTATACAGACAGCCAATTATTCCTAGATCAGGTTTTGGGGAATTCTGTAATTATAAGCTATTAGAACTTAGTGCTCAGCTCCCAAGGACTGGACCTTGGTCTTTGAAAATTGCAGCCCAAAGTTTTGAAAGGAGGATATATTTTACAAAGAAACTTGTCCTAGAAACAGTGTTATTTTTAGTACTTATCAAAAGCCTGTTATGAACAGCTTCACTTCCCAGTATCAGTTAGACAAGCGAATATGAAACTGTAATTCTGTATGAAAGAGATTTTGATTCTTTTCTGGATCAGGGAGTAGTGCAATGCCTACAAAAATTACTGATAAAACAGTTCTTGTGCTGGACAGTAAGAGAGTAACTGAGTGAAGTGCAGTCTTGTGGCACCATAGTTTCATCATCTTTCTTGGTTCTTTGTGTCTTACCCTTTAGAGGTCAGATTTCTAACTGTTTTAAAAGTCCATCTGATCCATTCTGGTTTCATTTATCCATGACAGCTCCACATGGTCTGCAATGAGAAATAAATAAAACAAAATTAGGTATGTAGAGTTTGGATTCTACTGTGCTTTACCAAAAATCTATGCAAGTTAATAAGCATACTTTCAGTTTGGATCACAACTATATGTATTACATTTTTTTTTTTTTTACAAAATCAGCTTTTACCTAAGAATATGTATAAAATTTGCTGAGTATGGACTGTTTCATTGAACTTGGAATAGAAGAACAAGAATAACAGTGAAATGTTCTGTTCTGTTACTTTGAAGAAGAAAAAATAAGTTATTTTCATTTTAGCTATAATAGACTTCAATATGAAATGATGCCAATTCTGGTAATTAGTTATTAAAGAAAAAGGAATGTTCAAACCGATTAGAACTAAATATTTTTTCAGATACTTAGGAAAATTTCTGAGATTTTGAGATCTTGGTGAGTCTTGATTTTAAAGATTGTTCTACTGTCTATAGACAATGACCAAATTATATTTCAAATTCAAGCTATGAGACAGCATAAAAATTTAACATGTTTCTGCAGCATAGTTTTATAAATCCTCTTAAAAAAGACTACAGTCCCCAAATCAGGTCTGTACTAGTTCCTGCTATATATTATCCTCATTCTTAGATATTTTTTCAGTTCTAGGCCTTCTAAACTGAATTATTGTCTTAAGGAATTTCAGACTAATGAGCTGACTGGCTTTAGTGATTTCTAAGCACTCTAGTAGCTAAAAGTTATGATACAGTTATCCAGTTACTTACTCAGAGTAGATATGAATTGAGACCCAGGAGACAATTAGCACAAGAAAGAGTAGACACCTATTTACAAGCTTATGTCTTTTCCTATGATTCATCCTTCCTTTCTGGATATACAAGCAGTGTAGCCAGATCCAAGGACAAGATGGATGGACAGATATTGTGTATGTACAGGTGATAGCTACATAATAAATTGTGGAAATATCTCATTTATATTCACCTTTGACCAGCTCACCTGCCCTTTGCCTACCAATTCATCTTTACCATGGTGACTTATAGAAATACAACTCTTGAGACATTTCAGTTTCTTCTATCCTGCATCTTACTTTTTATTTTCCCCCTTATTCCTTGAGTAATATGAGGGAAGATCGGCACAACCTGAAATAGGAATTATTCATTTTTACATGTATGACTAATAAAGTCCAAAGTGCCCAAAAATGTAAAATTTGAATTCTGAATATCTACCTTTATTTTGGAGGTTTTTCCAATGATGATAAAGAATAAAGTTGGATAAACTGACTATAGGTTTTCTTAGCCTTAACTATTATTATTTTAGAGCTAGGCATTTTGATTCCCTCAGCAACCAAAGGAGAAAGAAAAAGCAACCTAAGGGAAAATTAATTTTATGTGGTTTAGATTTCTGATTTAACAACACACACAACAAAGAAAATCAGAAAAAAACCCAGAGTTCTTGTATTCACGCAGTTCATGACCACTGTAACTTTCCCTCTATCTTATTGTTTTCAGGTAGAATTTTTTAGAACAAGAACAAGTCATACACTTGTCCATCTCTACTGATACCCATCTTCTGAAGCCTTAGAGGTTGTGGAAGTTGTTACCATGCTTTATATGTGAATTATTTAATCTGTTATTCAAGACAAAAATAGTCAGTTTGTTTTCTTATTAGAGAAGACTGCAGGTAGCAAGATGCTCTAGGAGAGGTTTCTTCTAACAGTCTCAATCTTTTCTTCAAGAATAAATGCAAAGACTCAGGTATGTGATTTTCCAGGGTCATTTGTTGGTGGTCACAGCAAAAATGGGTATGTAAAGCACCATGGCAGCATTCAGAGTCTGGATGGAGGCTGGATGACTGCCAAGATGTCAATGGACATGTTGCAACTGCCTCACCCTTATACATATGCTTACTCCATGTGTACAAAGACATTGTGGTGGTGAAAATGTCTTGATATTCTTGATGATCACATCCAATTCAAAAATGGTCTAGAGACTGATCCCAGAATCACTAGTCCTGGGAGTGGAGCAGTATATCCCCATGCTGGGACAGTGGCTACTTCGGCTAATACATAAAGCTTGAACTAGTATTGTTAGAAATAAGCAGGCTGAGGTGCTATCACTTGAATTAAATGCATTCCACATAAGCTTGAAGTAGATTGCCTTTTCTCCATGAACTGGGTAAAGGGAGATCTGTTATGTGAGACCCAACAGGGTACAGTATGAAATCACTCTGTCTTAATGGTAAAAGTAGAATATATTAGTCCTTTAAATGATTTTTTTTTTTTTAACCTAAAGTAGTCATTGACATTTTATTTAACTACTGGAGCATAGAAAGATCAAGTAATAATACAAAGGCTGATTAGGTTCCATGCAGCAGTCAGTATGCTAAGATATGTAGGAGAGGTTACCTATTAAGGGAAGGAAATCAGACAGCATTTTGGGATTACTGCACCTCCCATTCATTTATTGTATGTTATGAGTTCTTCAGCATCCCCTCGGGCAAGAAGTGCAGACAGACAAGACCTGTTTCCTTCTTAAGTTCCAGCTTTTTCCCACATCACTGATAAGAAACATCTTCCCATAAAAATCTAAAATATAGGGCAGATGCTTTTTATTCCTTCTTCTCTCCACTAAGCAGCCAGAGTCAGAGCTATGGACCCATCAGTATGTGCAAGTGGGAAAAATCTAACAGTCACAACAGCAATTAAGTGCATGTACAATTATCAATGCCTAAAACATAAAACTAGGTTTGCTTTTTTATCCTCCCCAGACACTTCGGAGTAAAAGTACCTCATGGAGTTTATAACGTAACTATTTTAAAGTGTAATAGTGCATCCTCAGCTACACAGAAAAACTATTTATTTACATTGGCAAGTGACAGAAACATGAAGCCAACACTCAAACATTTGTTTCAAGTATTTGTCTTTAAGTCTGCTATTTAGGAAATAAAAACATTGAAATTCAGGTGCATACCAGACAGTTCAAACAAACAACAGTCCAAGCTTTTGTCACAGTCAATAGCATTTCCAGGGGTGCCTGAAAGCCCTGAAAGAAAAAAAAAGAATCCAGCTCTCCAAGACTGAGGAAGAGCCACTGCTGCTGGAGAGAGATGGAGGTGGGCCAGAACTGATGGGGGACCTGGACTTTCTGCTTGAAGAAGGGTGGTTGGAGGAACCCACACCAGCATAGCCACTATACCCCCTGCCCTGCCCTTTCTCAGCAGAAATGTCTGTCATTCCAGCACATTGGAAAAATTAGGGCCTGAGGCATGACAGGTTCACCACCATAGATCCTCAGCAAGCCTCTGCTTCACAAATATAACATCAGGCCACAAACCCATCTAGGTTACATTTGTGAATTTCTATACATCAATGTAAAGCTTGTTCTGGCTTATAAACCAGAACCTTATATACCATTTCTATAATTATACTATTCCAACTATTTTTAAAAATAATAACATTATAGTAAAAATTCTGACCCCTTCCAGTTACAAAACATGGTTCCAGTTAGAATAACCTCATTCAGGTCAAATGCTAAGTTCTTGAACAGCTTTGTTCGCAATACATGTTTGAAAAAGTCTGTATCATGTATGAACTTTAGATGATATGACTGATCAGCTGTATGCATGACAGCATAATCTGTTTTCAATAATGAATATTCATCATTAAAGAACAATTTATTCCTGTATATATTTGTTTGCTTTTCCTCCATTTGCAAGGATGAAGATGTAAAACAAGGAAAAATTCAGGCTTCAGTTTTTAGGAAATGGCATAAACCTCCCACATGATATATTGTACTCAGGAGGAGTTTTAACAGGAAAAAATAAAATGCCAAGAGAAGTTCTTGGAATATCAGAATTGTTAGCACTGTAAATCTCATCGTGTGAATAAATTTGAATATTTATATGTCATAAATACACTTCTGCTAGTTACCAATTTTTTAAAAACCTGGTAAAAACATTAATGAAATGATTAAGTATAGGAAACAATGAATTTATTAGTGTGTTTCCTGACGACACAGAAATTTTGGGTTAGTTTTCACTAAAGAATGTAGCTTTGTATTTAAAAAAATTTCTCCTACCCAAAGAAATGAAGTCATATGCTAAGAAACAGACATGGGATCAAAACTGACTGAAAATTTATTGTCTCACACCTGGAGGAACTGTTCCCTTTAGATTACAGAAAGGGTGAACAGTAGAAGCAAAGTGAAGACATTTCTGGCACAATTTTTGCATTGTATAAGCAAAATAAAAATAAGAGTACTAATTTGAAAATGCTTGCAAATAATACTGCTGTACAGTTTAAATTATATCTGGAAATGAAGCAATCTATACGAGTCAAAAGGAAGTATTTAGTTAACTATAAAACCAGATCTCACTGTTATGTCTAGAGCAGGGATTTATCATTATTTCCAGAGTTTCCTAACAGTTATCATTATTTCCAATACAAAAGGATATATATTTCACTCATGGATTTTCCCTCTAGCTGCAAATCAGGCTCTAGCCAAACTCAGCTGTATGTGTGAAAGAGTAAATAAATTAACAAACCATTCAGGTTTTGAGCTGTTAGACACTCTGCAACCTTTACACTCCTGGAAAGATGACTGCAACTAACCTTTATAAACATAAGGCTTCCCTTTCACAGCTCATATGCTGTTATTGTTTTATCTTAACCTTTTCTAGTTGCCTCTCCATACTGAGTGGCTGCTCTTATGCTTGCTGGAAATATTCTGTGAGACTGCCAATACCTTCACACACTGTTATAAGAGGTTTTCTAACTGCTTATCACAACTTCCCTGAAATAAGCTTTCCTGTTGGCTGAGCAGTAGAAATGCTACCCTTTTGCATGTTGGGCAATGATTATGACATTAATCATTATTCTGCTTTTTCTTATATTCAGGAGTGCATGTGGCTGCATCACACATTTAGCTACTGCTGGGTCTTCACTTATTATTTGCAACTTTTATTCCTGACCAGGCTGTGGGTTTGGAAAAGATCTAATTAAAATGCCTGTCTTCAGGGTGCCATTAACATACCTAATCTGGTTTCGAAGCTAACAGTTTGGGAGGTAGCCCTTTCATTTATGCTGGAGGCAATTTGTGACATTCATCAGCTCAGGATGCCAGGGCTGGGCAGGTGGCAGCACTCCTGACACGACAGCTGAGCATTATCTGATTTGGGATCTGTGCAAAATGGCCAGGGTTAAGAGAAAGCACAACTAGATCAAGGCAAAGGCATGTTAACTTCTGCTGAGATCCCCCATTCCTTGAATCATTTGATTCTGCCATAGTATCTGCTTGCAATGAAACCAAAAGAAGGCTAAGCAACAACAGTTGCAAAGAAAAGCTTAAAAACAGAAATCAGATTATATGCAGTAGCATCAATGCCTGAGTCTGCATGCAACCCAATGCATGCAAGGGGATGGATTAGGCATCCATTTCTATAAAATAGTAAAACTGGCACCCATTGCTCCTCATGAGAGTTGAAAGTGAATATCAGCACCATCAGCACAGGGCCTTCTGCACTCTTGGGGAGAGACCACAAATGCAATTAGAAGAAGCCCCATCTTGTCTTCAGGGCAGGAGGAGACTGGGTTGTGGCTCCATGGAATGGGCTGAAGAAAACAGACCTATCAGAGTGCCAGTCAGAAAAAAGTGGAGACAATTCTCGTGTCTAAGAATCTATCATATCTGAAGTGGTGAGGAGATCTGATGGTCTCTCCAAAGCAAGAGGCAGAGCTGTGGAGCCCTTCTTTTCCTTTTTGTTTGTAGAGCCTGTTCCCAATATAATGTGCCCAAAGACCAGCACAGACTTCAAACCGCACAGCTTTCCTGAATTTAAAACCAATTTGGCTTAAAGCAATTAACAGCCAGTGTTCCCACATTCTGCTTCTGTTTTAGGATTTGTGACTAAAAATGTTTTTTAGAATGGTTGTTTTTGTTTTTACTTAAAACCATGTGTAGCATATTGTAGAAAATACACATTTTGGGCATTTCAAAAGCAATTTAATAGAATCACACAAAACAGAACAGCTACTTTTGTGAAAACTGGCATAGATCCTCAGTCTTAGTTTCATTGCTGGGAGAGAAACTCCCAGAGAGACTAAATTTCTGCCAACAGTAAGGCATAAAAAATTGCTAACAGCAGACTCATAAATCAGGACATTAAATATTAGCTACTGTGTACAGTTGAAGTCAGGCAGGTGAAAGGCCACTCTCAAAAATGAACTAGCCATTCATCCACAAGGTCCACCAGTTCTCCATGAAGAGGCCACCCAAATCTGAACTCCAGAAAGCACAGCTGGGGGCATCAGACTTTGCCAGCTGACCTGGAACAGTCTCCACAGGTCTGTCTTCAACTTCAGTTGAACATGGGCTGTGCCACAAGCCCACTTTGTCAGCAGGCACCAGAGCTCTTTTTTTTCCACATATGAGCCCAGCAAAGAGCCCAGGTAACAGAGGTGACTCAGGGACCAGCTGGTTTGTGTCAGTTAGCTTCCAAAAAGTGCCTAAAGTAAGGCCTGAGCCTTGATCATGAGGATGTTGGTGAGGAATCCAAGAAACTGTTGGGAAAAGATTTTCTAGATAGATACCTGCTTTGCAAAGTAATTAAATTACCCCTTAAATTTATAAATACAGTGTGAATATGAGAAATAATAAAAATGTCTGTAAATTATCAAAGTTTTTTGTAACTTCCGTATTTCAGAAACATAAGCATCTTCTGGTGAAGTTCAGATATCCCTATAAAAATTGTCAGTGAACCTAAAAATCCCTTGGGTTTCTTAGTTATCTTTCAAAGACCTATAGAGATCAATGGGTCGAAAAGGTGCAGCAAAATTCCTGGCTTCAGTACCAGCGTATTAAGCATTCCATTTGTATATTTTTATGTTGATATATTAATTGCATTTCCTGGAAAGCACAAAACAGTGGTTGACTCTTAAACAGCTCTGGTGACTACCTTAACCCAGCTTTTACTTTTAGTTGTTGTGATGCAACTAACAGAGCTTACCAAAACAGGGATGCTTGCCCTTCTCTTGTCTTCACAAGGGCTTCACTGACCTGACTATCACACACCTCTTCCAAACAGTGCATTTACATACACTCTCAAGAGTATATAATAATCACTGAGCCAAATTCCTCATATGTGTTTTAAAAAGTATTTAGATGAGTTATTTATAAATTATGTTGTACATATTTGAAAGGTTCCAGAAGCTTTCAGGGAAGGGAATGTGTGTGGGTTGGAAATTAACATGCTAGAGATTTATCATTTATGCCTTTGTAAAGTGTAAGAGCCTTAAGAATACAAAATCAGGTTTTAAAATCTCTCTTAGAGATCTTAAAGAAAAAAGGAAATTTCTCACAAAAATATTTGGAATAGAACAAGAATACTTGAAATGTAGGTACGAAAACAATGTTTTTGGTATTTTGAAGAGTGTGATTTTAAAAGGACAGATTTTTCCTATTTCTTAAACAGCTATATTTTGCAGATCTCTTGGGATACGAAATTTGAATGATTAGCATGGGCATTGTTTATGAACAAGTGTACATGTGAATAATAGGTTTGAAGGAAGCTGGTTATCAAAACTTTTTTATTCATTCATTTATTAGTGTTAATGTAACTATATCTAAATTTAACACCCTGTTGTTAAGTCAATATAAAAATGTTATGAGGTTGGTCTCCAGCAAAACCTGCTCCCCCTCTGCCCCAAACAAACCCCAAAATACTAAACAGATGCCAGATTTACTTTAACATTTATTTAGAGAAGAAGAATATGTCTTAAATATAAGTGATGTCTGGGAAGGCTAGAAGTTCTAGGCTTAAGTGAAAGATAACCAAGCACATGTTAATGAGCTGATCTTTTTTTGTGTACGTTAGAGTAATTTATCCAGAAAAAATTTCATCCATTCAGTTGCAAAGACATGACTGCTGTATTTCACGTATTCCATCTGTCAAATAACAAACAGGTAAAGTTGCAATCTAACAGATGCCAGCAGTTTAAATAGCATTTTGTAATGTTTGGTGGAACGTATTAGGTGAGTTTTTTGAAACTCTCCATTTTGCCGCTTTAAAATAAAAATGGCAAGCACGCTATCATTGGCTTAATGTGCTTATAGCTTTAGGAAGACTATCTTAAAAGTTGCTACCTTTTCACCTGTATTATCATTCCAATCAAAAGCGTTCCTAGTGTTGAGAAGATTACTGTAGATTACCCTGTACATTCTTGCTTTTCCAGGTTTTGAATGCTATTTCTAAGGGGCCTACACAATGCAAGCATTGATTAACCATGTCTTTTTACCTACCACAGAGGTTAAGCAGGGATAAGACTAATCAAAAGGAGGAGTAAAGAACACTAGGCAAGCTGAGACCTCATGTGACAACCTAAATGTTAAGCATCAATGTTTGTCCAGATCTCCAGCAAATGAGGTTAAAAGTTTCTACTGAGATAATGCAGTAAATTGTAAGAAAGCAAATACATAGGCATTTGCAACTACCATAAAAGTATCCAGAAGCAGCACTGCTTTGATCTTTCATTACTATTCTTTTGGTCAGGAGGAATAAGTAGATTTATTCTTGCTGGTTAAGATGGATGAAATACTGGAACTATATGTAAGCAGTGGAAATGATATTTCAAAAACATCACAATCTTCTTCAGGCTTTGGTTGTCACCACTTACAGGTGAAGATCATGAGAGGCTTCTACCTGTGAGAGATGGTTTTGAGATCCTTAATTTGAGTGGCAGGTCCAAGAAGCAGAATGAAGAAATGAATAATCCTTGTTCCACTTCTTTAACAAGGTGGGAAAATTGCAATGCAACTATGTTTCCAGGCTGTACAGAACAAGTGGGTTATCCAGCTGTAATAGTCTAAGTAAAGCTTTATCCTAGACAGGCATTTATAATATTACTACTTTTGCTATTCCAGAGTGAGGATATGGTCTTTAGGAGCAAAAATGGAATAAGCCAGGTTAAAAAACCAAATCAATAGTAAACTCATACCTTTAAAATTTTCTGACTGGCTGAATTACATGGTGTTCTCCACAGCATGGTAGCTCCTGTGAATCCTGTTAGGAGGATCAGTGAGCACTGATTGCATCCATACAGGGACCTGGTGCTCAAGACATGGCACTGCAATGTTAGCTTCTGCTGATTTTAAGCTCTTTTTTGATCTGGCCCAAGAGGGTTCCCTCATTAGGCACCCAGGTAGCTAAAGCAATATTTAGGTTTCATACTTTATCATTAGATGCCTTGAAATCCTTATCTTCTGTCCATTTTTTTTCAATTTCAGATACAGTGGATTCTCTAAGCATGTGAACCATGAAAAATAGGAGACAAATTTGCTGCATCATTTAGGTCGAATATACCGATTATAAAATGTATTGTCCATATTCCCGTTCCATGTACAACAACAAAGTACTTCTACATTGCAGTTCTAGTAACAAGGAGAAACTCACAATTACAAGTCATGTTTAAAGTTCTGATTTTATCTATCACAAAATGGTTACAAATTGGTAAAATTAATCATTCTTAACATAGTCTGAAACAACTTTCAACTTTTATCATGACTAAACCACTATTCTTCCAAAGCCTTGTTTGCTTTTCATTGCTAGAGTAGAATATATGTGTCAGTAAATAGCCAGATGGGTATCACTGATGAACTGATAATATCAGACCCTATAGCAGTTGACCTTTTCTAAAGGTGTCATGTAGCCATTAAACAGCCTGAGGAAAGGAACAAAATCACCAGTCTGTTGCAAGGTGCAAGTCTGAGTGTGGGTTCAACATAATTTATTACCATTTCTGAGTTTCTGGCTTTCAAATACAATCTGAACAACTGCAGACCATTTCTAGAAATGTAAGCATTCATTAATTACAATATAAAATAAATTTATTCTCTACGGTAAATGGCATCCAAAGTGTTAATTAATTGAGAAAAGCTGTGCTTAATTATTTCACAAAGTCAGCTAAGATATCAAGTGAGGGAAAGACTCTATTAGCTGAGAATATACAATACCATAGGTGCCTGACTAAAGTGATGCCTAATGAGTAGATACTGAACAGGCTATCAGAGGTACCATCCAACATTACAGTGACAGAAGACTTTCACAGATTTGTAGCAGACATTTTTAAATGCTGCATTGTATTCCCAATATACCCCAAAGCAACAAGAAGTCTCTTAATTTTAAGAAGATTCAGATATACTTGATTTTTTTCTTTGTATTATTAGCAGTTGAGAATGGTTTTATTGTTTTATAGGCACAAACATACTTCCCATGTTAAATATTTTTGCTTAATTTGCAAATATTACACAAATCAGGCAATCAATATAAACTTCATTAGAAATATGCAGTGTGGCGGTAGACAAAATGTCACCCACAGTCTTATCAGTAATTTTTTTGCATTTGCTATTAAATGCTTGATAAGATACAGCTTGTAATCGCTGTTTAAGAAATGAATTACAAGGATAAGAGAGCATTAGTTTTGGTCAACTGATGTTGGGTTACAATGAGTTAACTGGGATCATTGTTTCTGGGGCTGTTCATATCCCCAGACTTTTCACAGCCCTGGCAGAGTCTGACTCTGTAATAAGTCTCACATTACACATGGATTAGATTCGTAGAAATCCTGTAACTCAATAGGTACCTGCCTATTCTCTCCTGGCGTCAGGCTGCCTGCACTACTTTGCTCTGTAGACATACCTGGCATTCCACCCGTGCCTCCTTGCTGGCTAAGTGGGCTGGAGCCTGCCTACCAAAACATTGGGGTATTGTTGGGAAGGGGAGACCCTCTTGACAGACGAGTGAAGTGTGAAGTTAGTCTTGCAATGCCTTATTACCTTCCTATGAAGTATACATGCAGCTCTTTTAAACTTCCTTTACGCTGCAGTAATGTGGGAAATCAGATCTGCAGAAGCGTTTGGGAGTAGCAGGGGGTGGAGATGTTCTGTAGACAAGGACAAAGCCTGTCCGACCTCGAGCTCTTCCGTCTCCCCTCGCAGCCACCACCACCATGTTTGTTTACACTGCTGCAGGAAGACAACAAAAACATATTTGTCAGTGCATCAAGGATGTGAAATGGCATGATTTCTGGGAATTTTGCCAGGTATTATAAACCATTTTGTTTTAATACCCATTTTTCATTTCACTGCATACTATTTGTTCAGTAATTAATGGGTAGATGAATTGGGATTTTCAAAAAACTTGAATATTATAAAAATACCCATTTACAGCATTTAGGACTTTTAAAGAGAAACAGCTATCTCACTAATGAAAACTGTGTCATCTGATGTTTAAATAACAAAGGGAAATGTCTTAATTTGTCATTAACAGTTTGTGGTTTGTACCCTGTAAACCTTAGTCTTGAAATCAATTCAGTTGAAGCTCATAATAGAGCTCATAGAAGCATTATCAGCTCAGCAGATCAGCCAATCTGCTAACTTTTCATTGGTTTTTTTATGTATTTGGTGGTTGCTGCTTGTTGTTTGTTTGTTTTTTGTTTTGTTTGGTTTCTTGTTTCTTTTCTTTTTTTTTTTTTTTGTTGTTGTTGTTGTTGTTAATATGTAGTGAAATTTGAGATCTATAAAAACTCTTTCCTCCTCTTTCAGCAGTTCATTGTCTCATACCGGAAGATAATGAAAGGACTCCTAGTGATTTCATGCAGATTTGTATGTGATTCTGCCAATCTACTAGGGGCATGTAAGAGTAAATGTTAATAAAGCCTAGGGCATTAGGCCTAAAGTACTAACATTAAAAAGTCCTATTTTTTTTAATAGAGATAAAAAAATTCTGTAATGGATTACCATCACAGAATATATTATAGCAATTTGTACACATAAATATTTACTTTAGAGTTTTGGCAAATGTGTATACAGATTCATGCCTTGATGTTCATGGCTGTGACTTGTAAGTCGAGATTTTACTTCAGACATCAGCGAAATGGCGGAAAGAGGCTTGAGGACATAGTTCTGTTTTCTAATGGGCTATCAAGTACCTTAGGCATTCAAGAAGACTGCAGGCACATCCTTTCCAAAAGCTGCAGTGTAGGTAAACTCCTGCCATCCAACTAGACCCTTGTGTCTTGCCAAGCTGCAGTGACTTGCACTGATTCTACCTGAATGATGTGACCAAACAGCCTCCACAGGAGGCAGTGACTCCACAGAAAAAGGACTTGCCAGGAATATTTGCTGATGTAGGATTATTAGAGTGTGTTGCCTCTGCAGATATTACCACTGTCCTCTCATTGTATTTCAACCCCCACATATTTTTACAAAGGAAGCTTCTTTTTGACTTCACAGTATCTAACAAATAGAAAATACTTCTAAGCCTTGTACTGTGCTGAAAAGCTTATATCTTAGTATGGATGACTTCAGATTGAGTTTTATCCATGAGATTTTGAGACACACTTTTAGAAATAAGACCTGTATACAGCAGTTATTAGTAATACAGGTAGATATATTTCTCTTAATAGAAATATACCTCCTATTACCCACTGCTCACCAGCAAATAAGACTATGGCATGAAGTAAACAAGCTTCAAAGGAGAATAACCTTCTGTTCATATTGTTTCTCTCTTTCACTTTTAGTTGAGCAAATTCTTATGGATATAGATGAGGGTGGATTTTGTTTTCCCATTTCAGTTATATCCAAACTGTTTCAGTTTGCCCACTACTTTTATTTAATTTCCTTCTACTATAGTACATTTAGGGCTAGATAGAACAAAGATGTTGGTGAGCAATACAGTTAATAAAGCCTGATTCCTTATGGATTGCTATCCTTTGTCCCACAAATCCCTTCACTTTTAACCTCAAACCATAGAAACTCCTTTCACCTCCCTAGTCACTAGGATGCTTTCACTCACCTGTAGTAGCTCATGCTACAGCTAGTTTCTCAGTTGTGTGTCGGCTGAATAGCTGGCCAGCACTCCTGTGCCAAGTGGCAAACAACCTGCTGCCAAGAACAGTGTATATTTGTTCCTCAGTAGGAACACTGATTTGATTCTTTCCTCTACTTACACTGGTTTTCATGAAATTTATAGAAACAAAATTTTCCTTATGTTTTCCACCCCTACTGCCTTCTTCTGAATTTGTTTGAGCATGACCAATAACCAAAAAAAAAAAGAAAAAGAAAAAAGAAAAAAAAAAGTGTCAGCATAGGGCAAACAGCAGGTAAACAACACAACCACATAAATGACATTTCTGAGGAGAATCAGACTAGAAATGACATATGAAATAAGGAAGGTCACACAGTGGTCTCAGTCTGAACAGTTAACATGAGGGTGTCCAAAATTCTACCGGCTTCAAGGAGTTTTTCTTTCTTGTTAGTTTAGTGGCACAATTTTCATGCCAGTTTCCTGCCAAGCAAATTGCAGACAGCTCATACAACTGAAAGGGCTTGAGTCTGGGTCTCTGGTGACAAGCTAGCTGCAGCTCCAATCAGGGCTTTACAGCTTCCTAAAAAAAAAAAAAAAAAAAAAAAAAAAAAAAAAAAAAATCATTGCAATTGTGACAAATGTGAAGTGTCTGAAGTGTCTCTTTGACATGAAACCACTGCCTATTAAAATGAGCCAAAAATACGACAGTTTCACAGAAGACGTTTTTCATCAGCTGAACACTTCTCAGCACATCACTTGGGTCAAATTCAAATGTAAAATCATGATGCCTGAAGGAAAAGAACTGTCAAGAGTCTTGCATAGTACTCACTGAGTCCTCTTCTAAACAAGACTAGTACTTATGTAGTTTTCCTGATAGTAAAATGTAAAGAATTTTCTGAATTTTGACAATTGTAGATGAATGCAGGATGAAAAGTCCCTTTTCCATTTCAATATTTCTGTTGAAGTGGCTTTGTTACAGTTTATGAATTCCTTTAAATATAAAAAGTCTATGAACCGATTTTTGAATGAAGTATGTTTCAAGGTTGAATACTAACTCTAGCCCCACTCAAATTGGAGAAATTACTTCCCAGTGGTGTGTCAAAGTACTTGTTAACTATTTCAGCAACAGGATATGGTGGTTCTTTATACCAGGCTTGTCATAGCCTTGATAGGTGCTTTCATGTCTCTAATTTCTGAAATCTGCATTATCAGAAGCATATTTCTGTTCCTGAATTCAGTTCAAAAGCCAATAACTCACCTAAATTAATAGAGCTGAATACATTTTCCAAGCCTGGAGTTATGTTTTCCAGATCTCTAGTGTTTATTAAATGCTTTTGTAAAAATAATTAAAAATAAATATACACGTAATTCATTATGGTCTAGGTAACATTGTTGGGAGATTACTAATGGAATTAAACAGGTAAATTAAAGTGGCTCTGTATCCTGGGTTTTACCAGAGATTCTACAGGAGAAACTAACTCCAGTAATGAGTGTTCTAAATTCTGCTCTTTTAATGAGTACCCGTGCAGAGGTGGTACTAAAATGCATTGAATCTCTAACAATGATCTGAAAGAGCCTTGTTCAGCAATCCTAGGGGTGAATAAATTTCTTTAGATACCTATTTTTACTATCTTTTATTATCTAAGTTTGTACCTGTACATTATTGGGAATCTGTATGAGCGGTTTGGACCCATAGTTATGCCCAGTCTAACTGGGACTGGAACTACAGGGCTAGATCAGCTATAGATCAGAAACCTCCATGTGAGTCTTATCTTGCAACTTCTTTACACTTTTAAAGCCCAACCCTACATTACAGCATTTCCAGCTTGACTTTCCCAGGGAATCCTGGGGTCACATTTTGGCAACCTGGGTTGTCTCACTTTGAGGCAGGAAGAATGCAGGCAAACTACAGCTGATCACTACTCCTCCATTGTGAGCTGTTGTCACTCAGTCAATACTGTTATCAGGGCACTGAAGGAAGGAGGAAGGAAGGAAATTCCTCTTCCCCCCCACCCCCCCACCTCTGTTCCCTGGGTTCCAGAATCCTTTCAATTAAGAGACACCTAAAATAAGATTTATACTAGTTATTCTGTAGTTTATGTTACAACATTGGTTTAGTCTCCTTTCCTCCACAGCACATGCAGTAGACATTGTCAGATTCAACATTCAGACAAAAAGGAAGTGGTGGCTAGCACTTTTTTTTTTTTTAAAATGTAACCATGGTTTACATGACAGGAGAAAACTTTCCCACTCCCTCATTGTAAGGCTGAACTGTACAAGCTTTCCTCCTTTTTGAATGAAAATATAAGAGAACCTGGAAAGAAAGAGTCAGTGAATCAATGAAAGAATAACACTGTTTGAGTTAAAAACAGCTGTGAGGGTTAACAGAAATTTGCAGAAAAAGCCTTTCAGAAGCCTCCCTGAAAGATCTACAACGCTGCCACAGTTGGGATCTTTCATGCAAACATTGTCCCCCTGAAACTGTGTGGACAGCTGTCCTTTCATGTGCCACTGTATGTCTTTGACCCTCAGATAGTGGTTAATCAGGCTAAATCTGCATTTTAAATTCAAGAGTAAAACACAACAGTAGTTAGTCTGGAGCAAACACCCTACCACAGTACCTATTTCATTTAGCTTTTGTGGGAGGAAAGAAAGTTTATTCACACAGTCTAAATACCTGAGTTAGTTTATTAAGATGGGTGGAGCAGTAGTCAGCACAGAAATGGGTGCCGTGAACCATCTTCTGCACTGAGGGTATATTTTTTTTTTAATGGTGAAGCACCGAACCAGACCCAGAGACATGTGTGTGAGACCTTGACAGTCTTCAAACCTGCACCAGGTTTTTCATTTAGCCTTCCCGCCAGACCTGCGGGAGAATGAATATACATGAAATATGAATGAGCAGGCAGTAGGATCTGTACAAAACTGTGGTCAAATCAGCTCAATAGTCTAGCTAAATTCATTGATATCTAGCTGTATTCTCTCATATAAATACTTCTGTAACTATTTATTCAAAGTCTTGATTTTTATTGCTCTGTGGAGAAATGTTACTTCTTGACACATCTTAGGGAATCTGTACAGCAGTCTCATCTTTGCTATCAAGTCGGCACTTTCCATTTCCACTTTTCTTCAGACAGAATATACTGTTTCCTGTAGGTTCTATTTTTCTGAAATGGGCAGGGCATAATGCTCTGTTACTGATTAATATTTTATTCATAAAGTGGATCTAAAAATGTATTTGTGCCACTCTTGGGCCAAAGAAGTATCTGCATTTATGATTTTATTGTATTGCTGTAACATCTGGAGGACCTAAGCAAGATTAAAACTTCACTGTTTCCAGCATAGTAGACCTAGGTTGTCAAAGTTATTTTATTCCCCATGAGCATTAAAAAGATAAACAGAGGAACAGAAATACATAAAGAATCTTTCTGACATTCATGGAAAAAAACCCTTTAAATATAAATATATAAAAATATATGGGCAAACAGACAGATGTTCACAACTCCACTTGGATTTTCAGCAATGATTTAGAAAATAATGGGGAATAACATGAGCAAACCAGGAAAAATGGGGTGGGGGAGGGGGCAGAAAGAAGGGATCATGTTTTAACTTGTTCAAAATTTTAGTAGTTTATTACATTATAAACTATTTGCCCTACACATACTTCACATAATCTCTTACTTAATGTTTTGTGACAGCTTTAATACAACAAAATTAGACATGCTGCTGCAGTAGTCCTGACATCTACCTGGTTTCCATGCATTAACACTATTGGCTTCTTGCCCAATACAAATAAACTTGAAAGGCTAGAGAGCATATCCAGTGAAATCAAGTAGCCTAAAACTAAAAGGTAGAGCTCAGCATTGTGGAATAAAATATCATTGCAGGGGAAACCTTTGATGATATCATTAACTGAACTATTAGGAACAAATATAAAAAAAATCTTGAAACAAAGGCATTTAAATTCTACCCACACAGAGGGGACCATCAAAAAATGTTAGACTATAGGGAGAACTTTCACAAACATTGTTTAATTTATTATGGAATTATATTTGCATATCATACTTTCAAAATTCCTTCCCATACCAAAATTTGATTAAACTGTGTCATGGTGTACATTGCAAGTGTTCAAAAAACTCAAAGGACTACATATAACTACCTTGTTACTGTCTTGTTATTCCTAATCTAATATTGATATGTGTGTGTATTGAAGAATACACACATTTTGAGCTATGAGAGAGACCCAAATACTCCATAACAAATTATATTTGATGACCACATAACTATATGTGAAACTTTTATCTCGCTTGCTGTCACACCCTGAAACTATCAGCTCAGTTATACATTGAATAAAATTTGTTAACCTTCATATTCTTCAATAAAGGTCATTTTTATAAATAATTTGTTTCTCTTTTAAGTTGGAACTATTCCAGCCATTTTGAGTGTTTCTATTTGTCTGTTTTACCGATGACCAAACAGTCCTTTAGGCTTTTTCCTATCTGGTCAAAATATGAATGGCATCAGAAAATCACACAGAAACCATAACACTGAGAGAAATATAATCTTACCTGGGCTACCAACAGAGAGCTAGCTATATTACCAGTAAATGGGAAAAAATACTTGTAGATGGTCCTGACTTCAGTAGCCATTAGTTTAGCAGCAAAGACCTGTTGCTATGATCTAAAGGATTGCACTAGTTCTGTCATGGTAGAGGCAGAGATAGGTTTTTGTCAGATTTAGAGAAGTCCCCTGCAAGAGGGACTTTCCCATGTCAGAGACATGATAAATGAAAACCTGAGTGCTGTCCTTACCCAAGGCACAGAGGTGGTTTACCAGTTTTTTGCCTTCCCTTTTATCTTTGTCTTCTTATTCCAGCATGAGAAGTACATGTGATCTTTGAGTCTTATGGCATCCTGTACTTGAGCAGAGGATGGACCTCTCAGCACAAACCAAGAAGGAAAGGTATTTCTAGAACTTTGCTTATTGTCAGAGGTTGATGTCTTTGCTCAGATCTAAGTGTTGTACTTGCTTAATGGAGTCCTTATCATTGGAATTGAGATAAAATATTCAAAAGATTAGGTGGTAAAAATTTAAGACTGATTTGATTAGTGTTTTGCCTTGACAACTTGAGTGTATCTAGGAAAAAAGATATTAGAAGCTGGAAGACTTTTGTTGGTTGGTTTTGTTCAGCTACATGTGGGAATACTTTCCCCTTCTTCATTTTTCTTCTCCATTAATTAGTGGGTATGGAGGATCCATATTCCATTAGAGTTATTGTGTTTGCCTCTTGCACTTTTCTTGAAACAACGGAATCTCTGGCACTAATTGAAAACCTATGGATCCTGGTAGCTTGCAGCCTCTCTTTTACCTGTTTACTGACTCTGTGGAAAGGCAATAGAGTGCCAACATTACTAATAGTTTTGAAATAATTGTCTATGAGTTCAGCTCATTACCTGTCTCATTTTGTCTCTTTAGGGAAGTTTCAGTTGTGCCCACAAGGCTTTTACAGCACAGCAGAAAACAAAAACAAAAACAAAACCAACAACCACTAAGAAACAGGTTAGACTGGCCCTGAGACATATTGCCTACTCCTTCAAAAAGTTTCTCATTTATTCAGATGAAGTGGTGATGAAGAGGACTGATCTGAGATTGAGACATGAAAACCTACAGGAACAGAGGACCTCATAAGCTGGATCATATTCTCATTAGGTGCAAAGTATGTTTATTCATTCTGCCTTCTTTAATATAAACATATAGCTGTAGCTATCGAAATGGTAAAACTATAAAAATACGTTATCTTACCTCTTCTCCAAACAAAGCTCTATTTATTTCACTCCCTCGGGTGTTCACATGAGTGAACAAACCAAATGTGGCAGATGTTATTCACATTCCTAATTGCACAACTGGAAGCTGATCTCATACAATAACAATGCATACAGAGGACTCTAGAAGAATATGAAAAAAAAAAAAAAAAAAAAAGAAGTGCTCATCAAATAATATTGCACCAGTTGGAAATTTTTCAATCCCCAAAGCAAGTTGTAGTGGCATCTGGAAGGAAATCTCCACTGAAGACTTTTAAGCTACATCATTCTCTGTTCTTTCCTAATGCTTAAAAAGTGCAAAGAGATTCCATTTACCCAGGAATTATTACTATCCACTGTTTGAAAATGCCTTGCTACTTGAGTAAGAGCTTCATATATGGTTTGTATTTTATATCAATATCATATTGCCTTAATGTATCATGTTAAAATGAGATTCTGCTTCCTCAGCTGCTTAAGTGCTTCTTTTATTCTAGTAGTTTATATAGCATGCTTTACCTTACATTGGCATATCTGTGTGAGTTCTTTGGTTTATTATAGAGCAGGTTGGACTATATGTTCTAGTGGCTCACTTTGGCTTTAAAATAGATGTGTTTTATAGAGGCATGAATAAAGATGTTGTGTTTGATTGAATAAATCTCAGAAAGACTCCAAATCAGGACACAGTGTAAGAGCTCAAATCCTATTTAGTTCAGGAAAACTCAAGTACTTTTCTAAAAGGAATACAGCAAATTCCAATATGTGCTTAAACCTGCTTAGAACAACATACTGACTGCTTCAATTTCTTAAAGGGACGTAGCAATTTTTTTCAGAAAGGAAAAAAATTATCACATGGAATTGTTATTTAAAGAAATAATAGAAATGCAGGACACCAGCAAAAACTGTGAGAGATTGCTGTTTGTAGAGGAGAGTAACACCAGGCTAGGTACAGAAAATGGACTTTCATTCCATGGAAATGTTCTTTCCATGTAAAATATCATTAGTTCTGGGTTTATATCCCACTGATCTCCCACAGCTGAGTTTTTTGGATCAGTCAGGGTGTCTCAGGACAGTTTCAGTTTATCTTCTATCTTCTACCACTAGAGTCATGCTAGGATGTCCATCATTTTCATTATTCTTCAGTATCATCTGTGTGCATGGCCTTTTACTGCAGTAAACTGAAGTTATGAGGAACAGTTTCTCAGTTCTTGGAAAACAGGCAACCTACCAGGCACTTTCTGCGGGGAAAATGTGTGCATATGGACAGTTATCATAAAATAATTGATGTGCTGCAAGTTAAAAACCCTTGTTTTTGTGCCTTATCAGTCAGACACAAATTGTTCTTTTCTCTCTACAGCAAATTGGCCCTGAGTCCATCTTTGCTTTTATTTTCTCTAAAGTACTATTATTTGCACTGTGGCAGCAGTTAGAAGCTCTCATCATGCTCACAACTTCATTACAATTGTAATCTCATTGAGATAGAAACCGTACAAATACACTAAAAACATTATTTGTGTGTGTGTCCCATCTGCCAGCCTGACCTGTCAGTTGCACAAACAAAAAACACCCCATACAAAGTCCTTCAACAGTGTCTCGTGAGATTTCCAGATCTCTACTCATATGAAGTAAAACTTGGGGCTTGCTTTAAAATCTTCTCCAGCTGACTTACTTTACAGTGAATATGCAACTAAAGCATGCATCTGCATCTGCATATATGTATATACACATACACACACATATAATGTATATAGATATACACATACATGTATATACTGAGTATATGTGTATATAAATATGTGTACATATATAGTGTCAGTAAATTACCTTAAAGGATCAATTCAGTCACTTACCTTAAGTTTCTAGTCCCACTTGAAATGCCTAGCATGTACGTCCTGCTCTCTAGGTGCTGCTCCGTAAGGGTGTAGTTTCCCCTATGTCCTGTGACAGGTATCCCACTTTCTGCAGACATCTCAGATGCCCTGAATAATTGAATGGCCCTGGCTTCTGTCTTTCTGCTGCTGACTCCCACCCTAAATGCAATCACACAGGGAATGTATGTGCTCTATCCCTTCCATCGACTTTCTGTTTCCCTGCTCTGTACAGCTGGCCACCAAGTAGACCTTGTCACTTGCAACTGCACAGCTCACTCAGGCTGAAGATTCCAATCTCACATACTTCTGGCTGGGCCAAGAATCATGCCAGTTACTAGTTAATGAATTCACAATAAAATGTACAACTGTGAGATAAGGATCAAAAAGATATACTTAAAAGCAACTGTTTTAAAAGCAGTGGTGGAGGTGGCCATGAGAACAAAAGCTGTTCAAATGTGTATTAAACAGTCCACTGCTCTCAAAGGCGATAACCACGGAGAGAGGGGATGCATAAGTGGATTTTCAAGAAGAAATCTGACCTGGCTATATACCACATGCCTGTGTAGGCTGGAGAATATCTTAGGCCATACACCAACGAGATGTAGAAGCAGGATTGTCCAAAGGTAAAACTGATAGTGAGGAGTATAAATTGGAAGATGTCTGTTATGTGGAGAGACAGACATTATAATTTTGTCTTGCAGACTGAATTTTTCCAGTATAAAATTATTTTCAGGTTATCAATTAGTCAGGAGTAAGGGGAATTGAATTTAAGCACCAGCTAACAGGTTTTGATTTAGAATGCAAAATTATATCCTACTTAAATATATGTGTGATTTATATGTTGTCTGTATTTTATCTGTGTACATATATAAATAACACCTATATGTATACTCACATATCTATTTTATTAGACCGTAAGTATCCTGAAAGCATTTTTACTTATGGTTTACAAGTATGGCTATCCTAGAACAGACCTGTTTCATCCATCTCTGACTTGTAACACGGCTTACAGAAAGAGTACAAGACACACGGCAAGCAACACCTAGCAACACTTCTCCTTGTAGCATTCCCATCAGCATTATTCCTACCATTAACTTTATTATTAGAGAGGATATTACACACGATGACACAGCTTGAACCATACCATTTTTCAGTCTCCTACTTTTCTTCCTTTCCCATTCCTATTATGAATAATTCAAGATTGATTTTGAGCACAGAAAATTATTTAAACAAACAATTTTCACTTTTCTTTCTCTTTTTTTTTCCTTCTTTTTTTTTGTTTTGTTTTCTTTCAAAGTCTGTATGTGTTTGTTTGGGTTTGTTTTTTTTTTTTTTTTTTTCAAGGACAGGGTTGTGCAAAACAACAAAAAAACCCAACAAGAGAAAACCAGCAGGTATAAGGAATATTCATAAAATCAAAATTATATTAGGGACTATGAAAGTTCATTCAGCCATTCCCTCATACCAGCCTCTAGTGTCTCATCTGAGATTTCTCTCTGATGCCTAAAACTGATGTATGTTTTCTCATGTTCCTGTAGCTGTTTTATAGATATAATTATTTACTGTACAGATAAATCTCAGACAGCTAGACTATAAATCCAAGTGAATATTTCAAATGAAAAAGTGCCCTGATGCTTGGCTTCCTCAAACTGTCTCATATTGTCTTGTTGTCCAGAGCACAGAGGGTGATGAAAAAGCAAATAAATCAGTTTCGTTAATAAAAGTTTGCATCCTAATTAGGCACTTCTTTCTGAACATCCATCTTTTGCCTCACTCCTGGCTGGTAGCTGTTTTAAGAGTTTTGCATTAGGGGAAATCTAGGGTCCACTGCCAGGTGCCAGGGCAAGGCCACTTCTGCAGTGATTGCGCCAATAGTTCACAGGCACTTTTCTCTGCCTGGCACAAGGTGACAAGGGTGATTTCCCAAGCTGGAAAACTTTTTTCCTTCCTCTCCTGTTTCCTGATGGTAAAAGGCCAAAACAATGGTGAGATTCTGGTCACTCTAACTGAACTTTATCCCTCTTAGAAAGTTCCTGCATTTCTAAGAGATACTTTAAATCCAAAATTCTGATGATAAGTTTTCCTTGGCCCATATGTCTAGAAAGAGCTTATGAAAAGGCCAGTTTACAAAGTGTAATGATACAGAATAAAAGTATTAACTGAGACACTGTAGTCCTGTCCTCACATAGAGCAGGTGATGAGAGGAATGGATTTATTCCCTGCAGCTCAGAAAACAATATGCAATCTGAGTATTCTGGGAGGACTTCCATTTTCCTTGACTGTGCTAATAGCAGTAGATTCCTGTGGAGACAAACCTCAAGCTATGCAGAACAAGGTCTGTGGTCAAATATGACATATTACGTGATGTTATACACATGGGATATGTGGGATGATTATCTGGAATAGGTCTGTATTGTTTCCACAAAAATGCATATTACATGGAGTAAAGATGACCAAAATATATTCAGACAATCTACCTGAGGCACAAATCACACTGCAGGAAAAAAAAAAAAAAAAGTGATGGAATAATGTATTCCTCTGAGAGAAAGTGATTACATTGTAGATCCTTGCAATAACAGAGAAGGAAAGAGAAGCAGAGCAAAGAATAGAAGAGATGTTGTTGAAAGACCTGTTTGAGTGGGTCCAGAGGGATGGAACACCTCTTCTAAGAGGACAAGATGAGAGAGCTGGGGTTGTTCACCCCAGAGAAGAGAAGGCTCCAGGCAGAAGACTCTACTGTGGCCTTAAAGGTACCAGTTGCCTGGCGAGGTGGTAGATGCCCCATCCCTGGAAACATTCAAGACTAGTCTGGACGGTGTTCTGAGCATCATGATCTAGTTGACAATGATCTTGCTCCTTACAAGCGGGTTGGATTAGATGAACTTAAAAAGTTCTTTCCAACCCAAAGTATTCTGTGATTCTGTTCTCTGATTCTGTGTTTTATAGCTGCTCTCCCTATATCCTCCTACAGTTGCAGCTTAGTGACAAGCAGAAATGACTGGTGTTGTGGTGCTGATGGTTTTTATGGTGTAGCTGGAAGAGATATAACTGAAAGCGTCTCTGCTAATTGCTCTAGGAGGCTAAAAATGGCTCTACAAAGTGTCCCTGAAAAGTCAGATAAGCTCCCCTCTACATGTCATGACCCAGCTTCTTGTTGATGTTAAGGTTACAGGAGGAACCTGAGGATATACCTAGGATAATCTTAGCAGCTCTTTTGCATAATTGCAGAGCTTGTGTGGAGAAAACAACATGGAAATAGTTGTAAACAGGGCTGCTAGCTGATCCTTTCTATGGGCCTTAGAAGCACAAATTCAATGAGAGCACATCATGCTGGATGTTTTATATATATACGCCTGCTTTTTCTGTATCTTTGTCTAGGAATGAAATGGTTAGTAACAATACAGAGACACATCCCTGTCTGTGTGGGAACAGGAGGAAGCAAGAACACCTCGGCTTTCCCTAAATTCCCATTCTTTGCAGGGACAGTACCTGGTATGTCCTGTTCCTTTCTTTCACTGCTGCGAGCCACCATGTGCAAGCCAGAAGGTATCCATGCTGTAACCCAGTCAGGTCACCATCAATGCAAATCAGAAGTGGGGAACCAGGACTACAAACTCTGAAATTAGAGCATAACTGTCTCAAAACCTAGACATAGGTCAGCCAAACTTTATAGAATGATCAGAGCTATGCAAATAGTGGCTTTCTTCATTAACTGAACATAATTTTCATTCAGGTGGTAGTAAATAGAATGCTTTTATTCCTTTATTTTCAATGAATTAAATGCCTAAAACTGAACCTTTAAAAATATGTGTTGTTTTAATACTGATTTGGCACAAAATGAAAAGTTTTATTTACTTAATCTTGCCTCTTTTTATTTGTCAAACAAAATTCAAAACCAGCAAGGTTTCATTTTGAATAATCTTGAAACAAAATGCTTTCAATGTTTAGGGAATTCCTCTCTTCCTCATTTTTCCCCATCTGTTTTTTTGAACTGAACTATCTTTCAAGTTTGTGAAAAGTCTACTGAATATGTAGTCATTTGCATTAACTTGTGATGACTGGAGAATATCATCCTGCAAATGTGATGCAGCAAATACTATACTAGACAAATAAACTACACTCACAGTCCTATTCACTGCAGGGCGCAGACCCTCCTTATGTGAGATATGGTGATCCTGCTCCCCGAGGAAGAAGTGACTGACATCTCTGAAGCCCCTGAAGGCTATCTGGAGACTGTGCTCATGCTTCCCACTTTGCCTGCTTTGTGTCAGATACCTGGGTATGTTAGGTATTTAAAATAGCTTATGCACTGTGACTAGCAGACACACGGAGCTGATGTTTGATGTTCTGAGTAAGCCAGTAACCTGGCTATAAGTGTCATTTAGGGAATGCTATTTAACTGCATGACTTCAGAAACTGGCCCAAGTTTGAGAAGATAAGCCTGCCAGAGACAGGTCCGGGAAAAACACTGTATTTATAATGTGTTGTGAGTGTTTGTATATATACAATCCAGTGATGCCCCAATTTATATTCCAAATTAACTTTTTTTGCTAGCTCCATTAATTCCTCTAATAATCTGAAGTAAATGGTCAAAAATTAAAGGAAGACATTTATAGTCTCCTGTTTACAGTGGACCCTCTAAATTCACTGTTATCTCCATATTTTTCTAAAATGTTTATGTGCAAATGATTTTCACTCCAGTATCTTCATCATGCATGAATAAAAATACATGCTTAGCTATCAAAAGATAATTAAGTGAGACATGTATGTTTTGTCATAATTAATATTCTGTCAATAGGATAGATAAGAAAGCTCCAAGGGTTAATGCTTTCCTGCTCTGTATCTACCATTGCCAGTGAATTTCTCTAGCTCACTCCATTAATCCAGTCAGCACAATGGATCAGGTTAGAGATGTGTCTCAATAAATCACTCTCAAGTGCTGGGGGTAAGAGTACCTAATTAATCAGCACTGTCATTATGTTTGACTTGTAGCTGGCTTACTGTGTATGGGATGAGGATTCAGTGTATTTAACCCACACATACTCTTAAACAGATTTCCAGTAGTGATGTAAATTTTAACCCTTGAATGGAAGAACTCAGCCTATGTTTCTATAGATGGCAGATGAAATGTTTTTTACCAATAAACTAATCCATAGGGCTTTTATTCATCATTCCCTGCCTTCCAGGGGCCTTTTACATCCCACATTATTTTACCTCTTGTAACACCAAATCCTGAGGTTAACTGCACCACTGGAACTCACCACAGTCCCCAGCTGTACCTGTTAGCTTTCACCTTCCCACTTCCCCATCCATTTCTTCTCCATTGTTCACATTGCCTCTTGTTCTCAGGTCGTTGCTCCCCAGAAGAGGGCTTCCAGCCCAAGCTTACTGTGCCTGGAATCTCCTACTCTCACTTACAAGAGGCCTGTTGCACCAGCTGCAGCAGTAGCAGCCAGTCTCTTTCTCTCCACTGCCCCTCCTTAGTTTCTTTATTCCACAGGCATTCTTGGAAGCTGAACACACCTTTCCTGGATTGTTCTTTTCTATCTTTTCCATCTCTAGGCAGCACCTTACTGCTATAAGAGAGATTTTTTTACTCTATTTTTTCAGCTTTTGAACAGCAGTTCTATTATGTTCCTACCTGAAATAAATTATATATTCCCTATTTAAATAATTGCTCTGCTATGACTCTTTCCATGCGAATGTGTTGATCTTGACCTCTGCTTTGATTCAAAATTCAATAAATTTGCACTGATCACTTTTTCATTATTTTAAGGTCCAGTTGGCAGCCACCTAACTTGCCAAACTGGCAAGGTGATCCCTAGATATACCAGTTCAGCCTGTTCAGAATAAACCTTAGCTGAGCTCATGGTAAATTGGTGTATGTGATTTCTACTCACCACTGGCATTCAAGACACAGCACAGAGAGTTCAGGTGGATAAGAGAGTGTAAGGAAGACAGCAGAGCAAATACCGTTTCTGCTGGTGGCAGGGCTGGCCCCTGGCAGCCTGCAGGCGGAAGATGCTCTGAACGCAACTAGGCTGTAGTAATAAGGAAACAGAGAATATGGTCCCTCAGCTATAAACAGTAGACTGAGGTATAAAAAGATGTACTAAGAAAGCACACGCTTATATCAGCATCTCCAGCCTCGCCTAAGCGTGCACTGAGCCAGTCACAAGCAGGCCTGTGAATTTACCTCTGCTTGCAACATTGTATCTTGGTGAATTTACCCCTGATGTAGGAAGACAATGCTTCTGCACTTAATAGGGAACTCCATGTGTTCAGACCAGCCTGGATCTTCATCCTTTTCCTATGACATAAAGCAAAACAGTATCCCCTTTGAAAACACCTAAACTAATAATAGTATTTTTGAAGTTTGTTTTTATATACATGTGGCTACCGTGCTGCCTACTTCTGGTGTGAGGATAACCTGTAGTAACTTAGTCTTGCACTTACTCAGTGCTTGTAATTTTGTGACTGTCCAGATAGAAGCACCTATATGACCCAAAAAAAAAAAAATCTGAAAATACAGACCCTAATTTTTCATATTAGATATGGCCAAATTATATGAGGAGACACTACTATTTTTGTGTCTCAGTTTCCCTCTTCTTTGACAAAGGATGTATCATCACTTTAAAGTGATATAAGAAAACCTTATTAATTAATGTCAATGAGCACTTCCTGCAAAATCTGGTCACTGAAGAAAAACCTAAGAGGGAATTAACAATCCTGTGTTCTGAACTAGTTGTGTAAATGGTATGTGGAACAATACACTCTACAGTGAGGACACTTCTAATACTACAGACAGGGCCTCTTGCCTCTCCGGGAGTTACACAAAGTGCATGTTTGTGAAAACAACCTGTGTTTCTGCAATGAACAGTGGTATCATACAAGGGCTTGTGTTCAGATTGCAGAACCACCTCAGTTTTTCCATTTCTTAAGTTTTGAATGCTTGACTTCTACAATCACAATGACCTTTTAGTGTACACAGGAAATTACAAACACAAAGCAATATTGGCATATTATTCATCACTTATTTACAGCATTTATTTCATGCTACATCAACTGCAACAACCTTCCTACCATGCTGCAGCTTGTGCATTAGCAAGACACAGACCACCTTCCCTCCAGAGCCCAGGCCCCAGACACAGGCTCCATCTCCATCATCTGCTCCCTGCACCATGGCAGCAGGGGCCCAGCACTAAGTACTGCTGCAGATTGCAGAGGCAGAGGAGCAAACCCCAGGAGGAGCAGCTGGGTGAGCGCTTCTGGGGGAGCTCACAGGCTCACAGTGGTAGCTTAGACTACTGACACTGATGATATTGATGACAATTAGTAGAGTGAGATTAGAATGGAGATGAGGAGAAGATTCATCTGTTACACTATCCATCATCTGTGTGTTGCCCCAGGCAACGTGAGCAGGCTGCTGTTTTCAGTGGACCTGCCATTATTAGGGACTAGCTTTAGCCTTCCTGTGGAGTGAAACGCCTTGAATAACTTTTTGTCAGTAGGGCTTGGAAATAAACATTTTTTGTTTTCTGTGTTTCTCAGGATAGGACTGAATGCATATACAGGTGGATCAGTAAGCCTGTTTCCTGTGTGATAAGTTTCATCCAAAAGTCTACTTCATATAAAATTCAGTACTAAACTGTGGTAAATTGGAAGTGTCAATTAAAACAAAACAAAACAAAAAAGGTTTAATTCCTGACCTCTGTCAAACAAAAAAATGATAAACCATCAAAAAGAAATCTCATCTTTTAGCCCATAGTAAGGATGTCACCTCCATAAAACAACCTTTTATTTTATTTTCCTTTTTTCAGTGAGTAGTTACATTCATTACTGAACATGCTATAGAGATATTTTTTAGACAGTAGTCTGTAAAAATTTTCATTTTCCTGTATTTAAGCTTTTTAAAATGTATTTAGACTTTTTAAAATATTACCATGAGCTACCAGTTCCTATTTAATGCCTATGTATATTTCTTCAGAAAAAGAAGTTCCACATTATTCATTGCTGATCATGTTTACATACGTTTCATCTATTGCAGGCATGCATACATGTAATGCTGTGTACAGAGCTCATGCCACATAATTTTGCATCATTACTACACAACAATGTTAACATTGGGTTTCAATAGGAGATCTTCTCCCAGTATTAATTCTCGCTAATACTCAACAACCAGGACCAGAAACAAGGAGTAACACTTTATTTGAATTATTGCCTACCCTGCAGACTTACTTTATAGTTGAGACTCAAACCTTTTTCATTGTTTTTAAATGCATTGTTCATACAATTTGACATAATGTACATATTTTGCTGAACTGGATCCTGCGAGGAAATACTGATCAAGCTTTCCTGCACGTATGTACTTCAGCTTAACGATGATTCTCATTTCCTGATAATCCCTTTTTCATGATAACTTTGAATGCCTATAGTCCCTTCTTTCTTTACTTCAGATATGTTATTCATTTGTAACACACAGTTGAGGTAATTTTGTTCCCATGCATTCTCTTTTCCTTTGCACTAATGAATACAAACAGGTTCTTGCATATATTCAGAAAAAATCTTAAATTGCTGTTTCAGATATTTTTTATTTCCTGTGAAGCTTTCAAGTTAGACAGGATAAGTTCATTTTGGTTAGTTTATACATGGATCTGACACTAACATATAAATGAGTCTTAACTAGATAATCCATTGGTACGTGACTATAATACAGGTTATTTTTTAAATATTCTAATCACTAGATTGCAGAAATTTTACAAATGTCATTTTCACAGACTGTGTTGGCCTTTCCAGTTCATTAGCTAAATGCGAGCTTGTGAGGTTATCTGCTACCACCTCCACTGTGCAGTGTCCAGTATGACTGGAGAATTCACTTACTAATTCACTTAGATTAGATAGCATTTGGATTGTGAGTTTATCAGAGAGAGCAGGCCAAGACTGTTCTTTAGAGATGAATACATACAACTTAACTTAAGCATAACTGATTGCCTGAAAATCGGTGAATGCTAAAGGACCATTATGTCTTCTAATAAAATATTAACACCAGAAGAGCAAACAGAAAATGCACTTTCTACAAGGATAAGGTAATTTCCTTCCTTACAATACTGGAAATCTCAAAGAACCCAATTGGAATTTATTACTCTAGAATTACACTATCCATTCATAATATTTTTCTATTGCTACCTCCTGTATCTATCCTGAGCCGAGTTGTCTTCTCTTCTTCTACTCTTCTTCCACTTCGAGTCCAACAACCAAACAAGAAAAACTTGTGTAAACTGTCCTACTACATGTCTTATCACCTCAGGAAAATAAGGCAAAATTTTCTTATTTGAGCTAACTACTCCATAGACATTCAATACTGAAAAATTAATGCCCAAAGAAATGAAAACAATCTGACAATAAGGAATGGAGTAAATATTTTTAGTACCATGTTAGCTGAAATGATTATTTCCTGTATATATTTTCTAAATTTTCTTTTAGATTTAATATATAGAAAAATTTGGCTAACATTGTTTTAAGCTCTAGGAGCATTTATCTCATTAGTATCATTTTGTGTATGTAAGTGTTGTATGATGATATCCTTAAGAAAAGTATTTAAATGGGTGTCTTCTACCACTAGTTAAATGAACCAAAGTCCGACAACTCATTTTAGAAGATTCTTTAAAATGTTTCCCATTATTTGGTGTTGTAAAAAAGTATTTTCTTGACATGATTTCTATTGAAACTGAAGAACTTCCAAAATGGCATGAAAACAGATGCAGTATGATAAGTTACCACTAACTTGGCAATGAGTCTCATAAGGTCATGGGGAACAGTTGTTCTGTAAACCTATACACAACCTTTACACGTGGTATCCAGTTACCAACTTCAATGACCCGGTTCCCACCTACTCATTTAGAGCAGTTTATTCCATATTTGGATCCAATTTGGTAACTGTCCCACGATACAGTACACCTAGAACACACAACAGAATTCACCTTAGGCTGGAATATTGTTAGGTTCCAGATGGCAATGTTATAATGTAGCTATAAGGTGCTAATCTTAAAACCAGAAAGATTTAAAGATGTAAAGATGTATGAATCTTTTCTTACTGCCAAATCACAAACTCCCTTCCTTCCTTCCTTCCTTCCTTCCTTCCTTCCTTCCTTCCTTCCTTCCTTCCTTCCTTCCTTCCTTCCTTCCTTCCTTCCTTCCTTCCTTCCTTCCTTCCTTCCTTCCTTCCTTCCTTCCTTCCTTCCTTCCTTCCTTCCTTCCTTCCTTCCTTCCTTCCTTCCTTCCTTCCTTCCTTCCTTCCTTCCTTCCTTCCTTCCTTCCTTCCTTCCTTCCCGCCCTCCCTCCCTCCCTCCCTCCCTCCCTCCCGCCCTCCCTAATAATTCTCAGTGAAAAGGGGAGGGATAGAGAAAAAACAAGTCCAGCAATGAATTATTGAATTACAGCTGGAACAAAACTGTTCCATATTCAAGCAGCTAATTGCAGGGAAAACAGTACATTTCAGACTTTAAACTTTGATGTATTGGTTTTCCAAATATTTATTTATCCTGCATATGAGAGGCTTTGTGAAGGAAAGTGTTCTAAAAGCTGGAGGAGGCATTCAGGCTGAACAGTAGTTTACTTATAATTTACAGACTTGTAGTACTTAATATATAATGTAATAATCTACACTGCGCCATTTGTCATTTGGACTGGGCCACAGATTATAGCTTAGGGCAGTGCATCTGTGCACAGATCAGGCAGGAAATGGCCTAAAATTTTGAACAGCTGAGCATGATGTCTCAGTGTAGTTGCAAAATTCAACCTCTGCTCCAGAGGTCACCGCATGCTTCAGTCATGACAGCCCAAATTGTTAAGCATGTGACTAATATGCATACAGAACACAGGCTGCCTGATGTCTGCTGCAAGCTTGATGGCTGGTTAGCGGCTAGTCTTAATTTTATGTGACAATCCTATGTAGGAAGTGCCGGGTGGGTGACTAAATGGAGCATATTGATGTCCCACTGGGTGTAGCCCCTGTTGTTTTGACAAATTCTCCTTAGCATTTATCAATCAGGCCTACAATGGGGAGTGTGCTGAATATCTAATTCAGACATGCTAGTCAGGACTAATAGAGCAAGATAGCATGTTATTCAATTTGTACTTGTTAGCGATGTCCCACTGTCACTGGGCAATTTACCTTCACACTTCACAAATGAAAAGAGAAATTTGCTAGGCTTCAAACACTTACATGAGTTACAAGCAAAATTTTAATTAGCATGTCATTACAGCAATAATTTATTGCTTCTTTCTAGTTGTCTTAGCATCCAGATTGCAGTTTTCCTTTTTTTTTTTTTCTTTAAGGAGAGTTGTGCTTTAATATTTATGGGACAGATACTTATAACAAAAATAAAAAAACACCCTGCAGCAATTGAAAAACTGCATAATAAGATACATATAAGTACGCTTTATTTTGTCAAGCGTAGAACAGATTTATATGTTTATCACTTAAAGGAACCTTTTGAGCTCTCTCCTTACCAAATATTAATGGATTCAGTAAGGAACACCATTTAAAACTCTGTTTACTTTAATCAACTTTTAAAAGATGATAAGATTTTTAAGTGCAATTTTCAGCTGTTGCCAAAGGAAGTATAAATAATGTGGGGGAAGGAGAAGAAAGGAGGTACATCCTCTAGAGAACATTAAAACAAAATCATATTTTTGTTTTACTTAGGTAAACATTAGTAGTGAATTTTCAGGGTACAACCCCCATGTTATCAAATGAAGAAAGGCTAGTTTTGCTAAATAATGTAGAGACTGATCCTTCAGTTGAAGCCAATTAAAAGACCTGGATGGACCAGAATTTAAAGGTGTTTGGGAAGCTCAGACATCCTATCTTGCAATTGAAGATGAAAAGGTGCTGCTCACCACTTTGCTGTGGCCTCTGGATATTGTTGTATTTGTCTGTGTATATTGATTCACATAATTATTTTTCTATATTGCAAACCACAACAAAACATAAAGATACTCAGTGCTTTAAAATAAGGGGAAGAACAAGCAATCTGTATGAAGCAGAGAGGAGCTCAGAAAGCTCTTAATTCCCCCAGCCAAAAAGCAGTGTAAAGTAGCCAGGTTGACTGTCATGCCCTGTGTTTCAGGGTGCAGGGCAGCTCTTTGGAGGCCAGCTCACTGTCTCTGTGGCACATTACTCAGAAAAACAGGCATGCTCTTATGAGTTATCTAGTAGCAAGTTCTCTAATAAACTGATGAATAACCAATTAAAAAAAATGTGAGCAAACAGATCACCTTGGGTGGTTTGTGGAGATGGCTGCACATGATAAGACATGCTTTCAGATTCTCAGGGAAGCAAAATTAATTTGGTTCCAGGATCATTTTTTCATTACTGAGAATAGATGATAGAGGGGATTTTCTTATTACTTCATGATTTTATACAAATATTCTATGAAAATCAATATGAAAACAGAATATTGACCTTAAAAAGGGCCTGAAAGATCAGGCCCACTGTTTAATATGTAGAAGTGCCTTACCAGGAAATATTTGTTTCTGCTGCTAAATGTTACAGTATTTCATAATTTTCAGCATTCTGAAAGAAAACACTGTGATTTCACCGTGAGCCCATAAAATTTAAAGTAAAATTTTGTTTTGAATATTTTTTGTCAGTAACAATTATTTTCCCTTGGGATTGGTCCTTTCAGAGTAAAAGCGTGTTTTGGCTTCAGTTTTGGTCTCATTTAAATTGGTTCAAAGGCAAAATTGTCCTGTGGAGTCTGACTTTACATCCATGTGGGAAACAGTGGAATTTAACCCACAGATACTACTCCTGGGTCAAAATCTCTTTGATTTGGGCCAGCCAGTATGGCACAAAAGATGGCAGAGATATCAAGCTATTGTCCATGGCTGCTTGAGCATGAGGTGACCCCTACCAGCACCAGCTGGAGTCCTGCAGCACCAACAAGGTGCCAGGGAAGACTTTGCAAAACAGAGCAAAGACTGGTTCTTTTTTTCCCTTACCTGTAATGTTCGTTCTGCACTAGGCTGAGAGGGGAACAGGATCAAGCAAACTGGCAATAGCATCAACTGGGGGAACACTGAAGACCTCAAGGACCCGCTAGAAAACTGTGTTACTATGACCACAATACAAACCATGTGGCAGTTGCCACTATTCTTCAATAACTCTTCATTGATTGTGATTGGGAACACTACATTGCTAGGGTTTTATCCCATCTCTTGGCTTATCCAGCTTGCTGATGGCATTTCAAAAAGCAAGTATAAGCAATTTACAGGCAGATGAAGTAAAAAATGCAGGTAATATATATTTTTTAAAAAATTCTAATTACTACTTAACTTAGAAAATATGAAAGTGGTTAAGATGCTTATATCTTATTTTCTATTGTCTTTTATCTGTCTGTCTCTATTCCTGTCCCAGTGTGCCCCTTGTCCATAAAGTGATCTCCTTCTCTGGTCATCCACATGCCTGCCAAAGATTTACTACTTTCAAAGGCTCATAGATACAACCCTTGCCAAGATGATATTTATTATTATTAGGTAGTATTTTATATATTTTACAAGTCATCATTTTTTTTTTCTTTAGCACTCTGTGTTTTTCTGCCTTATCTATAATTGATTTAATATATTTTAATATATTTTCTTTTGTTTGTGTAGGGGGACACCAAATCCTAATCTAAACATTTAATCATACATTTAATCTTAAACATGTTCTCTCTTTCCTAAGTATGCACCTAGTTCTCATCTCATCATCCTAGTTCTGCAACATTTGGACAATACAAATATTTTTTGTCCTTCATTTTCTTGAAGACTTGTCATTTAAATCTGCATACAGGTAGCTACAAGCATATTTTTCCCTGAGAGTAGTGCAGGGGTGGTAGGCTATCTTTATCTAAGCTACCAGGCATCTGACAATTATTTCCAGTTGCCATATACAAACAGAGACCTCAATGAAGAAGACCTACTTACTTTTCTTTTGAAAGAATCTTTCCATTAAAAGAAATATAAATAGCTATGTTTAAGGGAGAGTAACAAAGCCAAGAACTCAAATACACAAAATGCGATAGTCTGTTTGGATTCTGGTGGTGTGAATTTGGTAAGGTTGGCTAGTTGCCAAATAAGGCCAGTGACTTCTCCAATGATTTAACAATGTAAGTGATCATTTTCTAGCACTTGCAAATATTTCCTGGGCCTGTTTAATTTACTGAAATAACTACAATTTTCCTGTCCTGAAAACCTGATACTGTTTTCAGCAGTGGTCAAAATCTAGAAAAAAGAAAAAAAAAAAACACAGACTCAAAACATTTTACTTTGCCATGTAACTTAAAGTCAAAGATTTTGCTGCAGGGTATGATATCACTAAAAGAAGTTATGGGCTAGAAGAAGGAAAGAAAGACTGAAACTCTATTGCCTACGCTATCCATGAAGGTAAAGTAAGTTATAATGAATCCTTTTCTTGTCTTAATACCTCTGAGTAAATGCAATGTTTCTTCCATTGTATTCTGTATTACATGAATAACACCCATCTTCAGCCAGCATTTCCTATGGAAGTCTAATCCTTTTAATGTCATACTGCAATAGCAATGTGAATGGTCATCTAGTAGTTTTAGAAGAAATTGTATTTAGCTTGCTAAATAAATTAAATCCATATCCAGAAATTGGGAACCTTGCACATTTCTTAAACCCTACTCTATACTTGATGTGATTAGAAAAGAATGGTGTAGGTTTGTCTCATCATCATTAGACGTTCTTATACTTTACATTAGATTTTCATCTGAATTATTTACTATCCAAAGCATTAAGCAATGGACTTGGTGCAACTCACTGAAAACTTTCAGATCCATTGGTTTTTTCAAGTTAAGATGTATATTGTCAACATAGTAGGTTACAGATGCCACCCAGATATCTTGCACTGAGGGACATCTGTGTGCTGCAAAGTGTAAAATATAAGAAAACAAATGTCAGAATATGTAACAACACAGCAGACTTTTGGGGACATTTTAATGAAGTATATTGATGACATTAGGTAACCCCTCATTTTTTCCTACATATTTTTTTAACATAAACTCCTTAATTTCAAACTGAAATACGTTGTTACAAAATCAAGTACCAAAATTTGTGTTCTAACAGAATATAGAGAAACAATGAGATGTACAGAAATATTTCTTTTTAATTTGCATAAAAATATTCAAAGGTCTGCTGTCATTTTACTATATTTTCCCATGTTCTTGCCATTTCCTTGTCTTTTTCTGGTAAGTTCTGATTTGATTTAACTACTGAGCTAAAATTGTGAAAGGATTGACCAAGGCAAGTATCTAACAAACTAAGCAGAATTTATACTCAGTACAGTTGTCACTAGGTAAATCAAAAAAGGCCCCACCCAAGTCAGCAATGAAACTATTGACTTACTTTTTCTCTCCCTTCTCTTGTATATTTTCTCCTCTACTCAGAGGAATATGTTTGCATTTTAGCTGCAAGTCAAGACTAATTCTGTAACAAACCGCTGTCTTAATAACTTCTCAGTTTCTCTCTGTGATATCCTAACAACTGAATACATCTCAGACTAAAGGCATTTCCTTACACAGGGCTTACATCTTCAAACTGAAATATTTCTGCTTCCAAAAATCATCTGAAAAAAACACAATGAGCTGGAGAAATTGAGTTATTCTGACAATTCCTAAACTAGCAAGTCTGGTCACTGGAAACAAAACCCAGTTTTCTCTGTATTAAACTCTGAAGATATCTCCCAGTCTATAGAGATCCCAGACAAAACACTCCTGCATAGAACTGTGTGGAAAAGAGCTATCAGCAACCTGCTTCCATATCTCTTGCATTACATGGTTATTGGAGCAGCTGCCTCGTGTACTTGCCTTTTAAAATGTGAAAAGACTCATATGACTAAAGGCCAGAATCACTCCAGATGTCCTGGGAAGAGCCACCAAACCATTATCTACTTTGCACAGCTCTGGCACTACCAAAACACTATGGTCTGTACAACCCCCTTGCTGGGCTGCTGGAGGAGTGCAGAAATTCTCACTGAATTTCAGGGTGCATTTCACACTCCCTGCCTGAGGCCTCAGCTGGTCAGAGGTCACCGCATTGTTCTCCATCTGGTCATCCATAGCACCCGCTGAAGAAAGCTTGATGAGGGTGAACCAGTTAATGGTGGGGCCTATTTCTATCTTCATATTCTGTAGTGACTTCAGACTGCACAGTGTAGTCATGGTCTACTTGCATTTTTTCAAGGAGCGATGGGTGCTCTCAGGCTTTCTCTGATCAGTCTGCTCCTGCCATTACCTGTTCTTGTGTTTAACCCTTTGACCCCTCTCTCTTCCTTTTCTATCTTTAGTCCTGATCACATACCTGCTCAGAGAAGGCTTATAGATACTGTTGGTGCTTTCCTTAGCAGAAGAACAAGTAATCAGCAGCCAACAAGGGCAATAAGAACCTCCAATAAGAAAATACAAACAGGAATATGTCTTGATACTTCCATAGAATTCTCTTCCAAAGACTTGTCTTACATACTTCCTGAGCCACCGGTATTGTCTCTGTACTGAAAACCATTATTGATTTATTTTTTAATAAATTTGCCCAATAGCTTCAGACATTACTCAACTTTAAACATCTTTCCTCTCACCCTAGCCAGATAACTCCTTGGCTCCATAAAGATGAAAGTGACATAAAGGCTTCAAAAGAATAAATCAGGTGGGAGGGGCTAAAAAGGAGTTCATATCATGTGGGTTTTTACATTTCTATATTTATCCCAACCCCACATGAAGGTGTGTCTTATCATGCATCTTACATTTTTATTTTTGATGGAAGAAGTTTTCATTTCCACAACAATAACGAGTTTTCTGGGGAAAACTTTTCACTTTATAAAACCACCACTCCCTTACAAGAGAAGAAAGAAGGAATGATGGAAGAAAAGGGATTCACAGCCTCTTTCACCTAGTACCTTTTCAACGAGGAGGAGAGGAAAGCTCCCTGTTGATACCAAGAGGGGAATACCCCTTTAAAATCACTTTCAGGGATTTTATTTAAGTATAATTTCCCTCCAAATGCAAAACATAAAGGCCTAGTTTCTTGCATGGAACTGAGCATGGCTTTCCTTTCTCAGTATTTCTGGACTCTCATTTTTTTACCTTCATTATTTGATGACTGTTTTCCCACTGAGTTTTTCTATGAAGTGTGAAAATGGATCTTTCTAGTACTAGTCTCCTACAGTTCAAGGGCAACATGTCTCAGCACATGATTTCCCGGTACTGCAACAGGGGAAGTCTCAGAGGCCACACGATTTAGAGCTTTTCACCAACACTGTGCTTTATGAAGGCACTTCTAGGCAAATGAAAGGTCACAGGAAACTAAACTGACATAACAAAAAAAGTAAAAAAGGAAGCGAATGTCAGGATACATGTTGAAGTAAGAGGCTGCACTGGAATACTTTGCATTTTGAAGTGGAGTAAGTTGTGGTGAAAGACTATATAAGATCCTAGTATAAGTCTTATTTTCACTAAGTCATTTGACACATCCTTACATCCAAGGAAAAACAGGAGTCTTTAGGGACTGGGAAGATGGTAAGGAAGGTTTTCCCTTAGTCCATCCTTCATATCTATGGGTTTTGACACAAGGTGTATTGTTGTTGTTTGCATTCTGGTGAAGAGTAAACATTTGTGAGATATAACAGCTCACTGTGATCAAAATTCTATTTGTATACATGAACTGTCTGGTTCAGAGATATTGCTGGGAATTATATGTGTACATGTGACCTAATCAGTAGTCCATAATTAGAAAAATGATATCAGAGAATGGAAACAACCTGGGAAGTTATCAGCACAATCCTTGTTTTCCATTGACTTTACTGAGGACCTGGGTTAAAGCTTCTAGTATTGGTATTTGCTTATTAATAAGCTGACTCCTGTACAACTTCATGTACCTGGGTTGTTTATACTCTTTACGTATATATATATGTTATGTAAAGTAAATATCTGTATATATTTACTTGGTGGGGATGAGATTAGGCTGAAATCAGGATATGACAGTTTCATGTCAGTCACTTTGAAGGAGGGGAAGGATCACCTTAGTTCTAATGCTGAGATTCATGTATGTCTTCGCATATTTAAAATTAGATTTTAAATGCTTTGTTGTAGCTCTTAACTAAAAATTCTCTTTTCATTCTTTGTGAAAAATTAAACATTCCGTTTCTTCTTTCATAAGCTTTTTTCCATAATAAAGATAAAAACGTTTGATAAGGAACTAGAAATACTGTTATGTGTTCTATATGTATGGGATACATGTGCTACTAACAGATCCCCAAAAAACTGAATGAGTGATATTCTCCAGAGTACTTGTCCCTTTTCCTAAGTCCGTTAAGATTTTCAGGAAACATTCCAAAATCTTTCTCAAATCTTTTAGACTAGTGGGAGAAATTACCAAAATAGCAATCCATTTGTAGAAAACATTAGCCAAAAAAAGTATCAAATGCAAGATATAAACTGTTCACAGTTATGAAAAGCTCTTTTAGCCACTTTGGGGGAAAATATTGTGAAGGCATAAAATGAAAGGTCTTTCATGGTCAGGGTAGCTCAGTGCTGAGGCTGCTCAGCAACTGATACCTATTTGCCATGCAGACTAGTGAGTAACTTGGCACTACTGCCCTTTCTCTGACTTTTGCTCTGCGGAAAAAGGAGAAGGAAGATATCAATGAATATTTATCCTAGTTGAACAAATATGTGTTTATCTATTACCAAGATGGAATTCGCACACACACCTTGAGCATAGATTAGATTTTATAACTGTGATTTCACACTATCAATGTTTGATGTAAAAGACATCATAAAAGGTAAAAGATACGTTTCACCATAACACATTTTATTTTTATTGATTTCAGCTTCCAGCATAAACTAATCTGGTCTTTATAAATCAAGTTTAGAAAACAACTCAATCTCCCTTCTGCTTCTTCCACTCTTATTGGAACTGTATTCACAGTGTGATTTCAGCTTCAGCTTTTGGTCTCTGCATGCAGCAGGATTTCTCCTTTACAGCATTTTCTGTGGGAGAAATTGTTAAACATTTTAAGGTATTTTAAAATACCATAAGGACAGGCTGGTGGCTTGTTGTGATGACAGGATTGGTACTTAAATGTTTGGCCAGAATGTTGGAACAATGACTGAAAGTAAAATAAATGACAATGTGATTTTGAACTTCAGAACTGTCTCAACTTAGGTAACTCAAGGTCAAAAGACATTTTTCTTGCTCATTTATAGTAGCAATATCTTGCTGCATTTAAAAAATAACACAGTTCTTTTGAAAATTTGCAACTTATTTGCACCTTGAACATGAATTCAGGGGCTATATATCAAGATAACTAAGGCCTAAATACTTTCAAGCTTATTCTTATTGAGAAGACACTTTCTTTACAGTTTCTTTAAAACCAATAAACCACTAAAGAAAGGATAACAACATCCAGTCCTTCATGGTTTGTAATTTTCAAACTATTAAATACACTTGCTTATTTTTTCTCTCTGTATTTATCTCTCTATTTGTTTCCTATTTGAAATATGTCTGGACTGTCCACCTGTCATCCTTTCAAAATTAAATAATGTGTGGGTATATCTTTGATTTTAAAATTGTAGAAGACTTCTGTTTTTGTTTTGCCACTTTTCTATTAATAAAAATACTTTGTGGTGGTTTACCTTTTTTTTTTTTTTTGGTTTTGTTTTGGTGTAAGTGTAGCCTGTACATCTGCAGTGCAAATCTGAATGATGAAATAAAGGCAATTTTCTTCTAGTGCATGCCTTTTCCTCTAGGAAAAAAAAAAAAAAAAAAAAAAAAGAAAAAAAGAAAAAAAGAAGAAAGAAAACCCACAACAACTCTTTACAAGACAGAAGACAAAAAAACAACTCTTTACAACATACAAGACAAACGACACAAAAGTGAAAGGGCACTGATACAAACTGGATAGGCTTACAACATAATTGAATTAAGTCTTGTGTGCCACATATGATCACAAAGCAGGGCCATGTCTTGAGCACTCTGAATGTAGGGAGGCTGCCAGTCAATAAAAAGACCCTTTAAACTGGTTAAATGCATCATGAGCGTGTGCAGAACCCTCCTAGCTAACAGGTGGCTGAATAAAACTCAGCTGGTGCTGCACAGGGCTATAACATTGACCTTCTTCAGGATAATTTCAGCCCTCTTTAAAAAAAAAAAAAAAAAATTGTTACTGTACTTGGTGTAGTGGAAACAATTTAAGGATGAATAATTTCTTTTAGTCCCTTGAGGCACCGGTGGCTCGATCTCCGCTCTCTCTCTTTCTGTGTCTCTCAACTGAATTAACATAAAGGAACAGTGACAACAGCAAGCTGAAAAGCGTAGCTGGTGGGAGGATTAAGTATATCATTGAAAGGAATTATGTTGTAAATGACTGGGAGGGGTAGGGGCTTCTGTTCCTTGGTCCCATCTGGTCCTTAAAGAATACCTTGTTGTAATTACCCCCAGATGGCTTTGTGCTACACTGGGTCTGGACAGCCAGGTGCCACTGTACCCTGCTGGGTGTGATATTCATTGCTACATGCAGTGACAAAAACGGACTTTATTGCAACCTAATTTCTTCCAGGGTATTACACAAATATGAAATGAACATAGCTTATCAAACAAGAGCTTAGTGTGCCAGGAGCTGAAACTGTCACACCTAAGACAAGACTGCCTTGTTATTTCACTTCTAACAATTGTCTTGAAAGGCAGAAATATCAACAATTTACAGTGTTTGTCTTCTAATAAATATATATTATATCATGTTAGCTTTTTTTCCAAGAGCTGAAGTGTTCCAATTACCCTAAGGCAATTGCTGGAAATGGTAGAGTAACAAAAGCCTGTTACAAAGTCAGTTTTATGACAAGATTTGCTGTAGGCTAAGTTTGGACCCGATCCTGGAAGACATTGGCAGACAAAACTCTCCCTCCTCAGCCCCAGCCTCCAATCTGTGCTTCCATCCTAGGCACAATTTTGCTGCTACTTTTCTCTTTTTAGTGATATTCTTACCTTTATTTTATGTAGTTCCTGCTAGTTTTATTCCCAAATTTATACCAGTCTTACATTTTCATATCCTCTTTTGAAAAGTAGTTGCTGAAGCTATTCTAAAATAGTCATTATTACTATTCAAAACTAAGCCTTTTGCCACAAAGGAAAAAATAGAAACTAGAGAAAAAAAAAACAGAAACATTGGATTCAAAATCCTGACTTGCTCTGAAGCAACTAACTGTATGTCCAAAAGGGGGGATCAGCACTTTTTTTGCTGAAATTGTACAGATGTCTATAGTGACAAATGCCACAGAGAGTACACCGCTTCCTATCTCTCCTGCTCCCCTGCCCTGCCATGCACCTGCCTGCCTCATGCTTGGGAGCCTGGGCTTTCCTTGGGGCAGGTTTTAATGGACACATGCAGACAGCTCAGCATTCACCATTGTCCTCTGAGACAGCTTCTGGGGGGTCTGGGGGCGCTATGATGGAGCAGTGCAACTTCTCTTTTGGTATATTTGGATACTACAGTTTATTCTAGTATTTCTAAGTTACATGTAAACTAAGTAACCTGGGAACTGCTAGCCACAGAAACTTTCAATGGACAAACCACCAATACAGTTTCTCCAGGATGTTTCATATAGCTCATGCACCGTTCCCTTATTTCCCAAGCTGCACTGTCAGAAGCAACACTGAGCAACCAAGGTGCTGGTCCCCAAACAGAAATGGCTATCCCTGCAATGCCTGGCCACCACAACCCCAATAACAGCATCTGCTTCTTTTCTGAGGTCTGCAACAGAAGGAAATGCTGATCATCAGCTCCTTGCAGCTCTGTTTAGTCTGGACGATGCCAAGAGTGTCCTTCCCCAGCCTTTGCCTACTTTCTACCAGGGTGCATAGGTTTTCTACTGTGAGTTACAAATATGGTCAACAGATTTTAGTAGGAGGAGAAGAAAAGTTGTTCTTTATATCTTCTAATCTACCTGTGGAAATGTGTAAGCAGACTAACAGCTGAGTTCCTAGCTTTCTTCTTTACTATCATCTTGTTAGTAATGTACTTCAAAGATAATAGCATGGCTTGCTTTTTTTTTTCCTATTGTGTCTTGACAATGTAAATTTTAAGGCCATAATATTTTCTAAGAAGGGAAAGGAATCTTAGCATATAGAAAAATCAAACTTCCAAAAGGTAATGACATTATGTTTTTTCTTATAAATTGTCTACAACTGAAATGTATCAAAATATTACTAACCTTACCTTAAATCACATATTTTTAAACTGGGAATTATCAGCAGATAATTATAGTCACCTATTTTTATAATTCAGCCTTCTTTCTTTACAAGGAACCTTTGATTTTACTAATCACTAGTTACTCAGACTTCAAATCATTCATATCAAGAATAGAACTTCCCTGCAAGGTAAAATAGATTTTTCACCCATTCTCTGTGACTCGGGCAACATAATTTTATGGGATGTCTCCGATCAGCTCTTATTCACCCATTCCAGGAAGTTTAAATTCATCTATAAAGCTTAAGTGTCATCTTCCATCACCATTACGAATACTCTGAAAGGAAATATAAGCATTGTCCCAGAGACTTGGCAGACAAGTGCATTAGTCAATCACATCCTTTGCTATGAAAAATGATGGGACAAATTTTGGCATTAGAGACAAGGTCAGACTTATGCTGACTTAGTATTGTGGAGCAGCAAGTTTCTACAGGTTGACCAAGACAATAAGTAAGGTTTCTCTCTCTGTCCCTCTCTTCCCTTATGTCATTCCTTCTCCTCCTCACTTACATGTTTGTGTATACATATATTTAACTCAGAGAAAATCTAATGTATTAAATATCTATAATTATAATATTTGTTCTGTTAAAATTACCAGAATTATAGTTCACATGTGTTTTTCAAAAGCTGAGCTATATCTGAGATACTTTAAAAAGTCAGTTTATTTTTATATAAGAAAGTGATACATATGCCTAACATTCATTAAAATAGTCTATCTAAGAGTTAACTGTGCTTGGGAAAATTAATTTAATCCATGTAAAGTTCTCTACATGCATGACTTCCAATGCATGAATACAAGTAGCCATGTAGAAGTGAGGAAAATACAAGTTCCTGCTTTCAGTGTGAGTTATATTAATTGGAGTTACTAATTGGAAAAATGAAGATCCAAAATCCTTCATTCTGACATTAATAAGACCCGACCAAGAATTAGATGTATCTGTAGTTTACATATGAAATGCAGGGTCCAGTTTGAAATTAAGAACGGACCTTTGTTTTGTCAGTGATGACAGATCTGTATTTCATATGCCTCTCATAAAACCAACACCTTTGACAAGCCTCCATCAGACTGAAAGCCTCTCATTACTCAGCTTCTTCCTTCAAACCTTCTTCTTATTTGATGGATAACAGATGCAACATGTCCTGCAGCAGAACCTGTATGCAATGGAAGAAATACACTCCTGATCCATTATTACTTTAACAGGTATATTGCCCCTCTATCTCATTCACATTTGGGGGTTTTGTTTGTTTGTTTGTTTATTTGTTTGTTTTTTCATACTTGAAAGACCTGATAGAAGAACTGGCTTTTCCTCTATATGGAAGAGGCATTTTGTGGCATTAATGATAACTAAAGAAATTAAAGAAATAATAGCAATATAATTTTAATATGTATGACTTGATGACATCCATTAATCTAACTTCTAAGCTTCACTTCAGTATTAGTGTTATGAGATTATGCATTTCTAAGCAATTTTTAGAACCCATGATTAATGATTACTTTCTGAATGTAGAACATTAATATAATCCCTCAGTAGGTATGTTCACCCAGAAGACCGAATGTTTATAGGCAAAGCAGAATCTCAGAGCAGAGGAGATGACATATTTATTGATGAATGCACTGTTTTGTCAATACCACTGAAGTGAAACAGTGTCGTATTGAATCATTTTGTCAGGAAGATCTTGTGCGGTGAGCTTGCACAATTAGGTTTGTTTTGCTGTGTGGTGTTTCATATTTGACAAAGTAAAAATAATTTTAAGAAGCATAATCTAGGCAGCAGTGGGCATTTCCCAATCTTCTGGGTGTTTCTGCTAACCAAGTTGTGATCCTGGTTTAAGATGTACCATTACAGAATGCTTATTCAGAATTAGCATGGGTTTAAAGTTGCACATTACCTTTCACTTTGTATGGAAGCATTACACATGCCTGAGTAGGAACTACACAAGATAATAAACTTACCATAACTTACCACAAACAAACAAACAAAACATTCTTGTCACCTATCTCCATTTTGGGCAAGACTGCAATTCCTGAGAAATCTCTTTGTTTCAGTGCTGGATGGTGAAAGCAAAGCTCCTTAAGTGAAAATACACAAGTACAGACACGAAAATGCAGAATAGAAACCATGGAATACACAAAACTGTATATGTATATATACATGTATAGATATGCATAACCATATACATTGCTAAGAACTCTGACACAATTTATCCAGTACAGGGGACTGGAGAATGCAACGGCACAAATTTAGCTGGAAAACAGTACCTATAATCTCTGAATTCACTGAAGTAGAGTGGAGGAAGCTATCCCACTTCCATGAATTATTTGGCTTCTAAGAAACAACTTTGTCTCTCTTATTTTGACAGTTTTAAAGTACATCAATGTATTTACTGGAAATAAATTTTTGTAACTAGGTCTGCTCTTACTTAGTTCTCAGACTGGTCATCTTGAGGCATGCTGTAGCATCGCAGTGCAGTTTAAAAACTGGCAGCAGAAATGGAAAAGCTCCTCTGAAAAAACAGCATAGCCTTAATGAGAAAAATATGACATATTTTCAAGCTGGTGACTTGAGTGTAAATTTTCAGTATTTGCTAAGCTGAAAGCCTTATTGTTTCATAGTTGGAATTTACAGGTAATCAAAAATGACTATATCCTAGTGTTGAGGATCTTCCACTCAAATTTCACTCAATAAGCTTTCAAACGGTCTTAAAGTCAAGCCAGACCTCAAGCCATACCCTAAAAAGCCATGAACCCTCTTCTACACATGGTCATATCTCTTTAATTATTATTAACCCAAATCACTTGACTTGAAGGTGATTTATGGACCTTTATGAAACGGAGCCCTGCAGTGCAGTGTGATCACCATGGATAGAGTATGAGTCATAGCAGGGAACATGCAGGTGGTATAAAGCTCTGCTGAGTCCTGCCTTGAAAACATCAGGGTTCTTCTTTCCCTAATGTTACGGTGCTTTAAAGAAGGCCAGAGAGATGTGGTACAGAGATGTTCTTACCAATTCACTATTTGTAATAATAGCCAGTGCTTCGCTGGGATGGTGAACATGGGAGCTAAGGGTCTAAGGTGGAAGGTAAGGATGTGAGCAGAATTAGGTGATGGGATGCGAGATAGGGAGTGTGCAAGGATCATTTATCAGTGAGATTCCTGGAAAAGCAGGAGGTGGCAAGGGCTGGCAGTTACCTTCAACAGCCACTTTCTACCCAGCACATTTAACTGCCTCCAACACTTATGAACCATTTGGTTCATAGCACTGTGCATTTAAGACAGAATCTGACTATCCCTGAATTCAGGTGAGCCTTCCTATTGATTTCAGTGGGAAAACAACCCCCTGTGACAACATTTGGTACTATGTGTTTAAATACTGTTACCCTCATATTCACATTACATTTTCATTTTCCTTTTCCTCTATAATTACTGTGTGACTATTTCAATTGCAAATACTCAGTGGGTAAGGACATCCTTTACATAGACAACTAGTTCTAGAAGGGACATGTCTTTTGTATAAATCAGTGATATAAATAATACACTAAGAAGCCTACTGATAAGTCTGGTGCTGAGATTTTTATCCTGGGAATAGTCTCACCAATGAAAGATTGCCTCTGTTTGTGGTGTTTTATTCTGTTTTATGTAAATAATGCACAACGGAATAAATAATATTATTCTAGCACATTAGAATGTGTGTACTGAAATTTTGGTCCTTGCTTGTTACCTAACTCTTTTGAAGTCTTCTAGAAAAAAAGCTCACTGCACATAAAGAGTATCTGTAACACTGAAAAGGATTTTTACCTTGTGTAAACATCAGTACTACAGACTGATATAGCAAGATAATTATTTCTACAGACTTAAAAAAAAATGGAATCCCTGAGGTGTTTTGGGGTTTTTGAGTATTTTTGTGTTTTGTTTTTTTTTTTAATTATTCTTTTTCATGAGTCTACTATGAGCCATAAGGACAATTTAAATTAAAATCTCTTTATAATTTTAAAAATGGTATATCATGCATTGGTCCAATATTATTATTAACTTGATATAAAATCTTGTATTTTAGTTTGAGTGTCAGCCTTTTTTCTAAAGTTATGCACCAAATTAACAAATCCTATTCTTCTTTTTAATGTAACACTTCCCTCCAAGCCACCACTCTAAAGTGCTGCTTTGTAAGGGTTGAGGCTACTGTAATACCATCACACAGTGATCACTCTTGACTCTTAATGAGTGCAAATCACAAGAGGCGAAATTTTTCTGCTGGGTGGGAGGTGGAGGGGAAATTCAATTCTAAAGTGTAATGTTTTGGAGTAGATGATAAGAGTATGGAAACTTTCAAAGAAAATCTTCTTCAGGGATAAAAAAAAAATCTCATTTGTTTGCAGATATAATGAGTACTCAATGTACTCTTAATATATTTCTGCAGTTAGTGGAATATTTCATTAAAAACCTATGAGGAACAAGAATGCTCTCAATTTTCTACTTCTCTGCTATTTGCAATTACTTAGTGCACAATATGCTTTTAAAGTAGCATCTTGAAAACAGAGTACATTACATAGACATTGTGTCGAAATCTACAACCACAGTATCCTGAAAGGAAGCACTCATAACAGTAACCCTTTTCTTTGGCATCTAAACTGAACAATAAATTTTTATGAGTTAATTTATTCTTAAGTTGAAGAGGTTATAGTTTTCAGGCATCAGATAGAAATAGATCCTGAAATACATGAGAATATACTTATGATCACAAGAGCAATACCACCATTTTTTAACAGAAAATCAACATGGAGATCAGTAATAATATTTTCTTCATATACAGAAACCTTTATTTAAGAGAGCATTGAAAGATTTGGCAAAAAATAAATTGCTCAGCATATCTGGTTTTCTGAAGAGGAGGAAAAAGAAAACCTTCTATTAGGTAAATTTAGTAAATTATGTAATCTGCTAATGGAAAATTCAGTAAAGGATCTGAATATATTTTTAGGTGCAAGCAGGGCTTATGAACACCCACGTGACAATGTGCAGAATTCTGCAATTCAACATAGAAAAGTTCTATCAGACTATCCATTTCCATATTGTGGAAATACTATTCACAACTAAATTCTTCTTATTGTTTAGTCCAACCTGCATTTAGTTCTTTTTGGGTGGAATCAGTGTTCAACCAGATCACTGTTTGCCCTAACTCACTGTGTCCTCCCTAGATGCCCCATGGAGTCAAAGAAATTAGCCATGGTCTATGTTTGTATCACACTAAAGTGACTTCAGCAAATCTTACCTTCTTTACTATATCATCTCTCCATATTTTCCCTGTTGCAACCTACGTTCTCCTGTATACTTAAACTTGGAGAAAAGCAGGATGGCTTAAAGAGTAATACAATAAAAACTCTTTCTATTTTATTTCATATTCTGAAATCTCACTATCTATAGTCTGATTAGTCCTTCAGAGCATGCACCTCTTGATCTCATAAAACTGTAAACACCAATATGTGTGGACAAATATTCAACTTAGGGCTTGCAAGGTAAGGTAGACTAGGTACCACTAAAACTATGTATATTGATTTTAGATAATTTATCCTCAAGCATTCCCATTGAGGAGTTTGTATGGACTTACTTACATTAGCGCTGAGCACAGACATAAACAAAATCTTGTAGATAAATGGCAACTCCAAGCTATTTATAATAACCATCAGGACATTTCTTCACTCAAACCCCCTTCTCATCAGATATGATTGCCACTACAGTACTCTGCAATTGTGAAGATAAGAGGATATTACTCTCTGGCATTTCATTCTTCTTCTCTAATTTTTTATTTTATTTCACCTCATACTTTCTCCTCCAAATGCAAAAAATTAATAACTTGTCAGTCACAACTTACAGTGTAGAAAAATGGCAAATTAAATTGAGAAGGGGTGGCAAAGCACGTTTCCCATCTATTTTGTAATCAAATATCTCCCTAGGTCTAATCAGTAAGAGGAGAAGCCAGCTGAAATGCTTGTGCACATCTTTACATGATATTCTCAGTGTCAGCTGAACCAAACAAAAGATTGTGTGGAGATTCACTCCTCTGAGGCCTGCTGCAGTATTGATTCTTTATTAAGGTACTCAGTAGCAAAATGAAATTCAGCATGATTATTCAAACATGCTCCTGAAAACACTATGAAATATCCTTTGCTTGACAATACCTTCTCCAACGAATTTTCATGCACACTTTAGAAAATAGTCCAGTAATAATTTTAAATCAGACAATTGACTTAAGAGTCAAAAAAAAGTGATATCCCTGTCAAAGACCAGTAGAAATTATCGAAAATTTCTTATTCTGCTTCTCCTTGAGTATTGATTCATTTCTATCTAACAGGAAAGAAAGAAAACTGCAATTACAGCAGCGCTGTTCATGCTGTTATACTTACAGGTCTAACAGGTTTTCCAGTATTAACCCCTATTGTCACAGGTTTCTAAACTCAGCAGTAGTCTGGCACCTACGAGCTCAGCTGTTCTTCAACGTCTGAATCCTAATAAGAATTATATATTTAAAACACTTTGGGCCATATTCCGTTCTCAATCATTCTGCTATAAATCTGGACTCATACCTTAGTACCCAAGCACAATCTTTCCGCTCCACACTTTGCCATCTTCTAGAAATAATTCTTTTCAAAAATAATGCATGAAATCCACTTTTCTAGTCTCCTAATACAGATTTAGTAATCTGGAGATTTCAGAGAGGAAGAAAGTATTGTAATGCCACTTATTACAGTAATGATGAGATTATGTTTAAACCAGGTAGAGTGAACATATTGCACTTGAACAACTTTTTGATCTTTATCATGCCTGTAAGTGCACAAGAGGAGTTTTTATGACTCTTCAAAAAATTGCTAAGCATTTTATACTGCATCAACATATAGAAGAGAACAGAGTTCTCTAGTTCAGCATTTCTTTATCTGCCAGATAGTTTGTTCAAATGGGAGTCGAGAGCTAGCTCTTGTGAAGGGGTACTAATGCTGTATGAAGTGGATGGAGATTTAGCAACATATGGTACAGTTTCAGACCGATGGGAGGAGGTATATTTGGTTTTATTTTTTCTAATTAAGAAATCATCTTTCAACATCTAGAAACTCTTATCTTAGATAATGTTATAGTTCTTGGTCAGCCAGCCCAGAGAAAGTATTTTCAATATTAAAGGCAATAAATTTGAACTGACCGTTGAATCCCATTTTCAGTTATTTGACATTTTTTCTGACCAGTGTGAATAAGTAAAACTTACGTTAGCCTAGTGCTACCTTAAAAAAAGAAGATCAAGGTACACCTATTTGTTTCAATTCACTTTGAGTCAGGATCTAAACCTGGAGGATAGTATTTAACAGATATTTAATTTTGTTCTCATGAAATTAATGGCAAATAACTTAGCCTTAACTACAGTTTAAGTGCACACAAAATTAAACTGTCTTTAATGAAATTTTATTAGGTTAATAATTTAGCAGTTTTTAATCTTTTGAAAGGGCAAGCAGTGTCAAAAAAAAAAAAAAAGTGTCATAACACATCATCAGCTACCATACTTTAACTTTTCCTCTCCTGCCTCAGTTAAATATTAGAAATAATGAGAGATCAATCCTCATAACAGGTTGACTGTTTTGAGGCTTTAAAAATGTGTTTGTGTATTATTTTTAGGTTATTTTCTGAAAGATTGTCTTGGAAACTTTCTGATAATCAGCCATGATTACAGAAAAAGTAGAGGGAGGACTGAAATAAAGAGCAGATGTTAAGAGTCATTAGCTCAGGAAAAACCTGGGTGCACAATTCAGAAATGGCACCTCTGCTCAAAACAGTCCTACAACACATCATTACATCACAAACTGAAGAAGAGAAGCAACTCTCAAATAGCTTTCGAGAGCTAATGCAGCCATAAGTTTCAGTCTAATTTTCTTGAATTAAGGAAAGAAAAAGCAGACTTCATCACAGCCATTACCAAAATCTATTGCCATAGAAATGAATCACAAGTGAGATTTGAAATATCACCTATTTGAGAATTATATGTGTATTTTACAAAGCATTTAAAGCATATTAAGTGACCTATAAGGACCTATTTTTCCTTCCTTTCTTCTCAGATGCAGCTCTGAAATTAGCATTGGAGGACTTGCTTGTTTTAAAACAACACATATGGTAACACTTCCCTCACTCATATTAACCTCACAGTGAAAAGGATTCAGTTAAGAGTGGGTTAAGCACAGTTAGTGGGTTAAAGTGTACAGAGAGTAGGTTAAAGTGTACTGAACCAAGTTTATTGAGAGAGACATGACAGTGCTGTGTCTTGTGGAGCACTGTGTTGTGGAGGGATGTTGCTGTCTCTCTAGGTGATAGAGGAGTCGGTGACAAAATGAGGTAGTGACCCACTCAGAGATGTCTAACATATGCTGGCACAGATGCTACCAGACGTCTCCCACAGGGAAGGAGACGGGGAGTGATTATTGAATATTAGGGAAATTCGTACCAGAGAGGATTAAAGCTTCTTTCTTTTTCTTTTCCTGTTTTGGGGGAGGGGAGGAGAAAGGAGAGGGATCATGTCATTGCCCTGCTGTAGTGAAGAACAAAAGATAAGCAACTGAAGTTCAACTTCATGAGCTGCCCCCCTTTTGATATATGTAAAGCCACATGTTCAGGCAACAGTAGATTAATGTGGAGATTGTTCATCCCTGGAGATAAGAGTTTAAATCTAGGTCAGATCCCTATGGTAGCATTTTGAGAAGAAATATTAAAATGTCTGTGCTATTTTTGCTTCCAGAAGAAAATAAAATAATTTACTGGTACATTTTGCACTCAATTTTCTAAATCAGTTTATTTCAGTGGTTTAAAAGGTCATGTACATGCCAAAATAATTCGCTATTAACAAATTTGTTTCTTGGACATTTGCATTCTTCTGGTGCCCCTATTAATGAGACGCATAAAGCAAGTTCAACATAAGAATGCACAAACACAGATGACTAAAATAACGAAGCCAAAAAATTCTCAATTTTGACTGAGTCAAGTTGCCCATAAGAGAAATGCTGATAGTTCAAACAGAACCAAATACATGTATTAATAATGATTAAACAATAGCAAGTATTACTTTTGCGATACATTGTGAATTTCACATACCAGGTTTCACACAATGCATGCCTGAAATATTTATTCAAGTGTGCCAGAATATAATTCAACTGTCTGGATCAAAGGTTTACATTGGTTCGAATAATTGACAGGGGTAAAATATCTGGGTAATAAAAATACTGTTCTGCCTGCTCTGGTATGAATTTGAACAAAACAGAAAAAAACTGGATGTATTTATTCTTACTGATGTGTCTTTCTTATGATATTTCCTAGTAATATGTCTGTGCACACAAATTAAGATTTTAGAACTATAGTAATAAATTGAATATTTCATTGAGCTTTCTTTATACCTCATGGTTTGTCGCTGTTAAGAGGTATGGACACAGTAAGAGGCAAGAGAATTCAGGGCTGGCGCTCTTCATCTGCCCAAAATACCCAGAAGACAGACACTCTGTGGGAAGGAAGAGCATATAATTTCAAATCCGATCTTGGAGAAAGAGCTTGCCTACAGAAATTGTATCAACAAGTTGTACGGCAGGTTTTGGATTTCTAATCTGGATTCACAAATCCAGTTACTACACTGTAACAAATGTTCCTGATTTACCAATAAGAGCCAGAGTAATGAGAATGACTTGGCAGGCAGGCAACGTTGGTTGTGGTTTGTTTGTTTGTTTGCTGTTTGTTTTGTTTTTTTTAATTAAAAAAAAAAAAAAAAGATAAATTGTTACCAGAGGACCAAACTGAAGTATGTTAACCAGAGCACAAACTCAATTCCTGTTATGCTTAAGCTTTCACACTATGGTTTCTCTTTTGCATTCCTTTCTCAAATGTTAATTGAAATGAAGAAGTACTTTTCTGAAATGAAACTTCAGGGCTGGAACCAATAGACTTGTTTTTCTTATCCAGTTCAGGACCCTCATCTACATATCATGTTCTGTCTGTGTATGGTCTATGAGATTAGCTGGATTTCCTACTGTTTATAGTTCCTAAAAACAGATTTTTAATGTGTTTTTAAAGAGAAGACAGTTGTAGCACTTTTATCCCCCAAAATCTTTTTCGTGTTAGGGATCAAACACTGGCATCAGCACATTAGCACAACCTAAGCCTGTAAAAACTGATTTTAGGACCTACTCAAAAGACATCTATGCGCATGCATGACTCACAAGCATGGCAGCAATTAAAAAAATCTTTGGACAAACTAACAGATTTCCTGCCTTATTTAATCTTCTTTAGGAGTGTTGCCTTCCATCTCTAGTGTTCCTTAAAAACGCCAGTTGCAGCACCCTGCTCCATGTGGCTCTTTTGCATCTTTGAACAGTTTGACAGTGTCTTCAGGCAGCAAATAGACCCAAGTCATAAAGGTATTTCCAAAGCAAAGTGTTTCAGAACAGAATTCAGACAAACTCTGTCCTTATTAGTATTTATTATACATTATACATAAAAGATTCTGAGGGAAAAAAACATGACTTTTTTTAGGTTCTGTGCAAAATGAAGTGGATTATAGTGAAGTTTTCAATGCCATCTATTAGATTCTGTGAAGGTTATTGTGAATTATCAGTGCACTCCTGTGGGTATTCATGGCACTTCAAAAAGAGTTTTGCTCTGAGAAGCTTAAAAAATGAGGATTACACTTTGTGCACCTTAGTTCAGCAATCTGGACGTATATATCATTTTTGCATGACTAAAGCAAACAAGATTGACTGCTTAAATGTGCATCAAAGTAGAAAATGTTTGAATAAAAGAAACGGAGGTTTATGTGAAGACAAAGGCTAAAAATCAGGAGTACACATATTTTTTTAAAAAATCAGCCTTTTAAAATGACATTCTTTGTTCTCCCAGTTTTATTTATATCCTTCTAGGTTTAATAACATTTTCTCTAGAAGTAGGGAATAGAATAATGAAAGACTAATTCAAAGAGTTACAATGATGGGGGTTTTGAGATTGTCTGGTGTATGGTATAAAAATGGATGTGAGAAAATATCATGCAGCTAAATCAGTGCCAGAAAATGATGCCATCCAAGGATTGAAAGCAGCACAGTCAGCTACATAACAGTATGACTTTGATATAACCCTATAGACCCACACCCGCAAGCAGTCAGCACTGAACACAGCCACATTGCTGGCAGTGAATCCATACAAAGGACTAGCCACAGGCCATGATGCCACTGCAGGAAGAATATATATTTCAACATTTGACATCTTGCTCTAACAGCTGCCAAGTTTGGCTGCAGCTATTGACCTGATTGCTCAAGGACAGAGACGAAGAATAAAAGAAACAACATAAGCAAGTGGTAGTCAGAGATGTAAAGATCAGAAGCATCTGTGTAGATACATGAGCAGACACAATGCCCATAAGTGGTAAAGATCCTCTTCTGGGAAATAAAAGCTTTATAATACACGTAAATACAATCATATTTAAAGAGATTTAACATTGTGGATTTTAATGAAAAAAAAAATTACTATTTTTTGAAAGTACGTGGCCTTTGCTTATAGTCTACAGGGTTTCACTACAGGCTTTCTTTGCTGCATGCTTAAGAATATTCAGTATCTCAAGTGATTCTGAATTAGAAAAATTTCAAAGGGGAAAGTCATGCCCAAGTAACTGATGAGAAGTTTTGGACTACTGTGTTGTCAAAATCTGATCTGTAATGGTAAGGAAAGTAATTAAAAGCTGTTAATTTCCAGTGGGCTTCCTAACTCTTCATAATCAGAATCTCTGATTTAGCACAACCTTCACCAATGCTGGCCCTATTCGCAACTTTTTCTTTCCCTTCTCTTTTGCTGTCCTATCCACCAGTGATCTCCGTGGTGAGGATTGTCATTTACTCCAGGACAGATTTATCAGGGAAGCTAACTGGGTTGTCATGTCCCCTTAAATACACATTAACACTTCCCCCTGTGATGCATGTTATATGTTACAACAAGCATCTAACTGAGCAGGTCCACTTTGCCATTGTTAGTCCGCTGAGGTAAAATGCAATTTGTTTATTTTTGTGGGACAAGATATAATGAAGCTGTTCATTTTCGCTTGAGAGTAAATGTATGCATTTTATTTTCTACTTATTTCTAAAAACAGTTATTAAGATGGGTTACCACCTCTATCCCAAGGTTACATTTAAATGTGCAGTTGTGAAGAAAACATACCTGTTTGTTATTACCTTTTGGAAGCACGGTTGTGTAGCTCTCTAGTAATACATGCTGTAATGCTGTGTGGTCTATGTCTGAACTGTAGAGCTAAGAAACCACTACAAATGGAAACAGTGAATGCTTTAGCTAAATGATAAGGACTTACAATACTAATTCTCTGTTCTCTTGATGTCGTCTCTGTCCAAATTAATCCAATATTTGTCTCAAAAACAGCAATGAGCTGTTATGCTTCAAATACAGAGGGAAGCATAAAACTAAAGGGAAACAAGTTTTAGTAAATTACTTTAATACTATACTCTTCAAAATGTGCTTAAAAGTATAGTGTTTTTTCTCCAACATTTCCTTAAAAGCCCTTTTAAAATATATATATATATTCTGAAAACTATATTTATGCATTTGGTTCTATACTTTAAAGGGATTTTTACAATTATTTGAACTGTGAAAAGTGGTAGGTAGGAATCTATGTTCATCTGTCTCAGTACCTTCTACAATTCTTACGAATTCTCTGTGTTCCGGCATATTACTTTATGAAAAGTAATTACTGACTTGCCAGATGAGTCACACTTTGACAGGTACTTTAAAAGTGTGTTCTCTCCAATTTAAGTAAAGCAAACAGACAAACAATGAATAACATGGGAATTGTACAAACAGCTATAGCAATTCAGCATCACAAGTCACTTGTGAAATCTGTAATATGTGAGGAGATTAGTAAGCAAATATAAGTACAATTCAGTATAAAAGGTAGCCTGAAGTTTTAAAGGTGACCTGCAAAGAACGTTGTTTTGTGTACTGAGGTTATCCATTTATTTATTTATTTTCTCATTTTGTTTTTAATAATGTGAAAACAAATATTTTATTTCCATCTGTCTTATTACTCTTGAAGATCTAATGAATGTGAAGACTGCTGCATATTTGTTTTCATTTTGTTGGAAGGAGAATAAAATGCAGACAGGGTTTGCCAGCAACTGAGAGGAAGATATTGTGAAAGCAGAAGGGTGTTAAGTATTTAATGAAATCATCCTTAAAAAAAATGTTCATTTGACGAGACAAACTCAGATCAATTTCAGACAAAGAATCTTGTCTGAAAACTTCCTTCTTTTTTGTGTTCTTCTTTGGTTTCACAGTATTTTTCCCCAGCCTTGCGCACACAAAGCTTTTTCCTTGCTCTACCCCTCAAACATTGTCACCTCTGACCATTCAGTAGTAGGAGGTGGGCCACTGGAATTGTCACCCAGTGTCTTGTTGGTCTGCAGCTCAGCAGAGGGGCAGTAAATATCAGTGCAAACTCAGCTAGCCTCATGGTATGGGCTTTGTTCAATTTAGGGGGAAAAATTGCTTTTTGACTCCTGACATTTCCTGGCAGAACTCAACATTTTCTCTAGAACGGACAAAGAGATTTTTTTTCTCATTTTATTGTAGGGTAGAAAAAGTCAAAAACAGTCTTACCTGCTACCACTATCCAAACTGTGGTCTGATACAGTTGGATAATGGAAGGAGGTATTTGGAGCATGAGCTATGAAAAAATAGCCAAGAATCCTTAAGAATGGTGTGAAGAAATCATCACTGTTGTCTTCCCTTTCCTTACGATACATCCTTGTATTTCATGTTCTCGTCCTACCTACATCTCACATGCAGTGATAGGCAGAGGGACTAAACCCTTTATTCTTTTAAATATGCTGTGACCATACATCTTCCTGCTTTCATCTGGCCAGCCTGAGGCTTTCATCTGCATGCTCTAGTGAAGCACATTGAGTCCTCTGTCAACTAGAAAACTGAATTCTGCCATCCTCATAGACACACACATTATGTGCCACAGTTTAATGCTACCACCATGTGGATTTGTACCAGCTGAGGTGCTGATTCTAGAGGTACAGCAAGACACCAGCTCTTCAGTGTTTGTTTTTTAAATATTGGATTATGTTTACACATTCTTATTAATAGAATCTGACATTTAGCTGACTACACACTGTGTCAGTTGCTTGAGATTCTCACATGAGAATAAAATAAACATCATGATTCATTTACTGAAGCTATAGAAATGAATCTTACCAGAAGTGAAAGATTTAAGCTGGATTTTTCTTCCCCTTTTGCAGGCAGCATGCTAAAGGTAAACTATGATCTGCTTGGGAGAGGTAGACATGAGTGTGGTATAAACATACAGTTAGATGATTGTAGTAACAGTATAGTAGATGAGGCAAACAGTAAGAGCAAATAACACTAATTTGAAAACATATATATGGGTTAGGTAGCATACCATGTTGCCTTTATCCAGTATATGAAATAAAAGGTTTCACTTTTCCTGGGTTAAATCCCTCCAATTTTATTTTGATGAAGCTCTCTCTGAGGTCAGTGACTAGTCTAAGAAAAGAAAAGCTCCAAAATAGAGCTTACTGTTTGCTTTGCAGAAATTAAAAATTGATATTTGCGTGGTAGGTATTAGTCAATGCATAGCAGGTTGATTCTGATTTCAAGCGAACAAAAATCAGAACTGACTGTCCTGAAGTGAGTGGAACTACTGGGATGTGAAACTCCTGTTAAATCACAGTGAGACCTGCAGATGCATTTTTAACCAGGCAGATTTCCTCTTTTTTATTCTGAAACATGGACAAATAGACACTGTGAGCCACGTGGGAAGTATTACTTGAAGTGGAAAAGACTAGGATCAGCTGACTTATGGGAGTGGCAAGTGATACCTACACCATTAAACAGTGCCTAGGTGCACTTGAAGCATAGGAACTCATGAGTAACCATGCTGGCAATGTGCTACAGCAGTCCCTCCTGTACATCTGGCCCACAGCAACAAAATGTCTCCCCAAAATTCCCTGACAATGGCCAGACAGCTTTCTCAGAAGACCAACTGGGTGTTGCCTTCCTATTCTGGTGAACAGGAGGATTGAACATCACAGAGGCCTGGTATGCACATCAGCTGTTGTCAGTTCCAGAAAAAGGTTTTGGATGTATTTAAGTTACTAGCATTGTTTTATCCTTTCTTACTGTACAAATCTATCCACTGTGTTTTATGAGTTTAAGAAAAATTTCAGGTATTTGTAAACAAAAAAAAGCATTAATAAATTTTCTCACACCACGTTACCTTTAAAACAGTGAGATTTACTGACAGTCAATATGTTGCCACTTCCTCTAGAGCCTGATGTTATCTCTTCGCATTATTATATCCTTTTTCTCCTAAAAGCTAGTCAGAAAATGCAAGACCGCTGCTCCTGCTGTGCCCAGCCCACCTGACTTGCTAAGGAAGAGTTCGTCCCTCTGCATCTCAGAAGAGAGAACTGAGTGGGAATCACAGGGGTTTTTGGCATAGTCTTCTGAATGATAGGTGCTTGGTTCCACATTACTTGCAGAGACATGACACTCTCCTATCTGAAGGAGAAGGCAGAGTTTGGAGAGACAGAGTTTGCCAAAGACAGAGTTAAATGCTTTTATTTGTCATCCAAAATCACAGGAAAAATAAATGTCCTATAGGTTTTAGGGGGAGGATGAGTCTATGAGGATGAGCAAGCAGAGGGCAGATATTGGACAACGTTCTGACAGTTGTACAGTTTTAGCACACTAGCAATGCTGGTTAATACCAACAACAGAGTGAGAAATAAAGATATCTAAAGGAAGAATTTGGAATTGTAAATCTGGAAATCAGGATAGTACCAGTTCCTCTGAGAGACTAACCCCAGTAGAGGCAAATTTTGAGGAAGAAGGTTAAACAGTGAGCAAAGGGAGTGGTGGTAACCGGTCCCTTATTAGCTCTGTGTAGCAAAGTGTGCACTAACATGCATGACTGGAAAGAAGTGATACCAGGGCAATCTCTCCTCATTTTGCTTTTCTTTCTTCCCTCTTTCCAGATCCTGGCAGCCTCCAATCCTGCACCTGTCATGCCGCAAGTCTTAGAGTTGAGCAGCTCATAAACCCAGCTTTTGCTTGGGCTAGAAAAATCAGATGCAACTGTAAAAAAAACCCCAAACCTTTTTAAGAGTAATTAATCCTTTTTACCAGTAGAGGTGCTTTATCTGCCATGTAACATTTGGTATACCCAGCTTGAAGATTAATATAATTGTTTTGGTCTATTGAAAGAAAACAGGGCTCACTCAAATTACATAAAAGAGGATGCCTTTGGCAAGATACATCCATTGCTGCTCCTGATATGAAGTCATGCTGCAGCTGTTAGTCTAAACTCTTTTAAAATGATTGCCACATACTGTAGGTTTTTTTTGTTTGTTTGGTTGGTTTTTTTCCCCCTGGAAGGGGCGATATTAATATATCTCAGAGAAATGCTGTATACATTAACAGTATTCTGCCTTAATGGCTTGGAGTTACAATGCAACTTATTGCTCTACAAATATGGTCTTCATAAAGAACATGTGAATGTGGATAGTATGATAAGATTAATGGTAGTTCTTGCTTCATACAATTTTGTGTTATATATATCTCAGGACAGAGTGTTCTGTCTCAGTGAAATATGGTGTATTTCCCAATAAAATACTCTCTACGTGTGGACCAAAGTTGGTGCAAATGGTAAAAGTTCTTTTCTGGGCCACTGGCTTCTGGTAGCTGACTATGTCACCCTGTTCTTTGGGGGTTTGGGGGGTGGGGGCAGTCTGACAATCTTGCGCTACATAAAACTGCTAGACGAATTGGAATAGCTAGCGTAATTTTGCCTCTGTTCTCAAGTCGAGTTGTCTGAAGTGGCCTGAATTTCTTACACAATATGCTTTATCCCTTGTGTCTATATAGTAGTTCTATTTGAGAAAACAAGGTTTATGTGTTGAAAAATGCCAAAGTGCAGCAGAGGTCAAATGTACATACTGTACAGCAAATACTAGGAGTAATTTGTGCACCTGTATTTTTGGAAAATACTTCTTTGTCAGTTACAGTAAAGTGCTTTCTAAAGCTGGGAAAGTCTCATTTTTTATTGACTTAAGTTTTCTTTCAGCCTGAAAACTTAAAATTCAAAGATTAGGCTAAGAAAGTGACTTTGAGTAGGTATTTTTTAGTTTGTTAGTATGAGAAAAAAAATATAGACTATCCAAGTGCATGTTTTTTTATATTTAAGGGGATGATGGGTCATTCTTCAAGGACAACATGAAAGCATGTAAATTTACAAGAATTAGGCTTTATTACATAATTACACCTTTAAAATTATGATAAGGCAAAACCATTGTGACTATGTGTACCTGGAGATAGTTACACGTAAGTATCTGCTATGAGATAAACAGTTGTAGTCCTCATTTGCATACGTTTCCCAAAGACTAAAATCTAAATCTGTAACATAGATTTGGTGAACCAATAAAACCAATTAAATTAATAAAGGTGTAAACCTAACTAAAATAGAAGTGACTTAGAAAAAATGAGTAATTCTTGCAGATGCAGAGAAATACAAGGAATAATATTGCTTTAAGATGCAGGTCACTTAAGTCTATAGCTTCTCTATGAAAAAGTCATCATTTTGAACAAGTGTAATGTCTAAATATAAACTTTCAGCTGCAAATTAAGTTTCTCTTTATAGATTCTTTTATATATATATATATAGCACATGCTGAGAAGTATTTTTGTTTGCACAGTGTGATCAATATCAGTATAAATTTCATTGCATAAGCACTTGGAAATTAAGTAAATCTGACAACAATTTTTGAATTGTAAAATACGTGATGCTATTACAAGATCCTTCATACCAAGAAATATACACATGTATACATACATTTTCAATAGTGTAAGATGAACTGTTGATCGTTTAAAAAGAAAGAATAATGATATTCAGATGTAACATAGCATTCACCACCAGAATAATCTGTTTACTTCTACAGCCTGACATTTAAAGCATGTAGGGATTTCAGCAGTGTGAAGGACAAACAAATTCACAAAAGAAAATCTCTACTCTTCTGATCCAGCTGTATTTTAATTTTACATTGGTATTCTTGCATTTCTGCATGTTAGCTTTTTCTTCCTCAGTGCAAGGATGACTTTTCTAACATTATGTTTTTAAATCTGACAAGGTCATACAAGCTAAAAAAAAAGGAAGAAGAAGAAAGGTCATCAAAAGGGGAAAAATAACAGAACTACGGTGAAATGGCTCTCTGTTGGCCTTTGTATCGATTCAGAGTGTGTCAAAAGGGTCTTTTGTCGTGCCCCTACCACAGCATACTAATTTGCTAGATCAAGTCTGTCAGAATATCGACTGGAAGTAAAGAACTACAGTGGCAGCTTTTGTGTTTCATACAGCAGGGAGCCTGTGTGTGAAACAGGATTATCAGGGGGTCATGAAGAGAGTCAAGGGATGTCCATCACTTCCCTTCTGGTAATGTAATGGGGCGGGTGCCTGGATGTGATTAAGATGTAGGACACAGGAGGCATAGCAGTGAACAAATCAGACACACACACATGCAAATCAGGTTGGCTGCTGTTAACCACATATTTTTAATGAAAAATCCAGAGACAGACCAAACAAATATCTAAACAGCTGCATTCAGAGTAAATATCAAACAGCCTATTTAATGTCTGATGTGTGTGTCTGTGCCTGTGTCCATGCATGTGTGCATGTGTAGAAAATGTACTACACATGCAAGAAAGGGTTTATTTTTTCTTTTTTTAGGCAACATTCCAATCTACAAGTGTTTCTTCTACTTTTACTGTTGAAAATCATATTTCTGGATGATTACAGCAAACACCTAGAGGAAGTACAAAGATAAAAATGATGCTTTGTGCTATGGCTACACATGCAAGCCACGTTCAGATAGGATGCTCATCACTCCACTGTGGGGTTAGCCTTGACTTAGATGCCATTGTCATTCTAATATGGTATGAGCAAAATATCTTTCTGGAAATTGAGAAAAAAAGAGAAGTATTTGTGTGATTGAACAATGTGTAGCTTGATAAGTGCCTCTTTTTAAAATTGTGGCAGGGAATGTCTCCTTTCTGGAGATTCAGGCTGCATCTCTATAGCTTGTATGAGAGCTGTGAGGAGCTTTCCAGCACACACTGACACAATTTACAATCCTTGTCATCTGTACAATCCTTTTTTCCTCAGCATTGTTCCTAATCTTTAATCCTTTATTTCTGAAAATTCGGTGCTAAGTAGGAAAACAACGTAAGATGCCAAATCAACAATGGCTTTTACTTGTGTGACAACTGCAGGCCTGATCCAAACCCCATGGACTGGAGGAGGAATCTTGAACAAGGTCCAAGGGATTTTGCACCAGACCCCAGATTCCTTAGCTCAGTAATAGTTATTTTAGTCAGTCTATAAAACGTTCAGTTATTCCAAAAAGAAAAAACGGAACTGGGAAAAGTCTAAATGTGTTTCTCATTCCTTTTCTACTATTCCTTTTCTACTACTTGCTAACAGGCATGACTAGGTAGCATTGAGAGGTCCATTGAGGATACCTCTTGTTTCCTATTTTTTCCTTTTATTTTATCTTTCCCTTTTCCTTTTTCAAGAAGAATGTTTACATAGAAGGTATTGCTGTAGATGCATAGACAGCGTTTTGTCCCTTTCGAAGGCAAAAGCAAAGCTCTTTTTTGTTGTAATATGAATAAAGTAGCACTCTACTTTATGAGTAACTACTGTATCTCCTCTAAAAATGGACTAATCTGAGTGATGTAAAACTGATATCACTTTCAGAGCTAAAGAGTCTCAGAGTTGTTGTGCATAGGTATACCTAGAAATAATGAATTTCATTTATTATTGTTTACTGGCTTCAAGCACTTATGGTCAGTTGTTAGGTAGCCACTGAACACAGAGAAAAGGAATTGCAGAAGTCGATACCAGGTGAGCTTCTATTTCACACAGATTCACAGAATCGCAGAATGTTAGGGATTGGAAGGGACTCCAGAAGATCATCTAGTCCAATCCCCCCGCTGGAGCAGGAACATTTAGATGAGGTTACACAGGAATGCATCCAGGTGGGTTTCGAGTGTCTCCAGAGAAGGAGACTCCACAACCTCCCTGGACAGCCTGTTCAAGTGTTCTATCACCCTCACCGTGAAGAAGTTTCTTCTTATATTTAAGGGGAACCTCCTGTGTTCCAGTTTGTACCCACTGCCCCTTGTCTTATCATTGGCTGTCACCGAGAAGAGCCTGGCTCCATCCTCATGATGCTCACCCTTTACACATTTACAAACATTAATGAGGTCACCACTCAGTCTCCTCTTCTCCAAGCTAGAGAGACCCAGCTCCCTCAGCCTTTCGTCTCTTAATCATCTTTGTGGCTCTGCGCTGCACTCTCTCCAGCAGTTCCCTGTCCTTCTGGAACTGAGGGGCCCAGAACTGGACACAATATTCCAGATGTGGTCTCACCAGGGCAGAGTAGAGGGGAAGGAGAACCTCTCTCAAACTGCTAACCAGCCCCCTTCTAATACACCCCAGGATGCCTTGGCCTTCTTGGCCACAAGGGCACAGTCCTGGCTCATGGTCATCCTGCTGTCCACCAAGAAGCCCAGGGCCTTTTTCCCTACACTGCTCTCTCTGTTTTCAATGTCTTCGTTCAACAGCATTGGTGCTGTGCAATGTTCATTGCCATGGGAGCTCATAGAAGGATGAAGTGATAATTATTTATTAGGAAATAGCTTTGCTGTGCATATCTCAGGTTGAAGCAAGTGCTGTCATAGTTATCATCTGTGTGGAGCTTCAAGGGCAGAACATGTCAAAAAGCATGAATATATGAAAGGAAGAGGTGAGCCCTGGGAGCTGCTCTGACAAGAAAGCTTGACTCAGTTCTTTCAAGACATGCCATGCATCCGTGCTTTGCCACTGGAAACAACCTTTATTCCTTCTGAGCAACAATTTTTACTTACCTGTTTCCTAGCATTTTTAAGTTTTAGTTCAGTGTCAGAGACCAGGCTTGAAGAAGGCAGAATGGTAAAGAGAACTATTTTTCTAAAATATGCAGTTCTGTTGTGTTCTTTCCTAACCTTAGATCTTACCAGGGAGCAAAACCCATGATCCTAAACTGCCTAAATGTACAGCAACCAACAGAGGCTAAGATGAGTATTGAAAAAGATACTATTTATTTTAAGAAAAGAGACCTACAAAAAAACATATAAGACATTTTTTTTATTTCTTAGGCTTTGTGAGAACTGGGAGTGTAATTACAAGATATGCAAGGCTGTAGGAGACATTGCATGGTATTTTGCTGCTTCAGTGTGAGGTCTCCAAGGATGGAGGTATGCCTCACATGAAAAGGGGTCCACAGAGTGCAGACCGGTAGTATTTCTGATCAGAATGACATAACCTACATGTCATTCTGTGGAAATGGTGGTATATGTGGAAATGGAAAATATTGATACGTACCATGATGTCTGGGGAGGAGAAGTCTGATGGCTTTCATCTTCTGAAGTTAGAGCAGATGTCAGGGTGGGAAAGGATCATGACACATCACCGACTACCAAGGATGTGTAATGTGAAGGCCACAATGTGACCTGATGCAATTGAATCCTCAGTATTATTTTTAATTTTAAATGTAACCAAAATTATTTGAAAAACAAAAGAAAGATGTCTTTTCACAGAATGAGTAAGCACAATAGTAATTTGCAAGAAATAATATTTTCATTATGATGTCAAATTGAGAGTCTTAACTTGCAAATAACATAAGTCTGGGTGTGAAATTTCAAAATTATTTTTTGCCTTTAAGTTTCTGTCCACCCCACTAAAGCCCTGGATTAGAGTCTATTTCTGGTCACCAAAAACAGTTACACAATATCTGATAGGAAAAAATACTCTTTCATTTACAGGATTTTTTCTTTGTTAGCGTATAGTTTAACAAAATGCTGGCAAAAGGGGAAAAAGTAAGACTAAATATAGTTCTAGGAGATGGTCAAATACGATCCATCTGGCTGAACTGTGGTTACGGGAATTGTTATGCCTTAGCATCAAACCTGCAGTGTAGTTTTCTCTTTTGCCACACAGGCATCCCTACACAGGCTTGTTTATGTCTGAGAGCAAAGCAGCTAACTCCAGTTTGCTGGCTGACCTCCAAAGCAAATAATTATGCTCTGTCTTTTTAAAAGTCACCAGCATTTCCACTTATATATGATATGTAACTATTTCCTATTCCTACACAGAGTTGTATGTTGTCAGACAACTGTTTTACTCAGTTCTAGAGGATGTTTTACTTCTGTGTGTGCCCATCTAGATATATGCATATACACACAGACATATTCATATTTTAATGAGCACACATGTGAAGCAACCCTCATTTATCCTTTACCTATTTCCCAAATGACTTTGGTTTCTGATATGTGTCTCTAAAGTGATTTGTTCTATTTACATATTTTTTAGTCATTACAGTACAACATTGAAACTGTTTTGATGACACTTGATAATTATTCTTGTACCCTTTACATTGCTTTGGACATCATAATTACTTTCTGCATACTGGAAAAGTAGAAGAACACTAAATGTGTTTTGTTTTGTTTTGGTTTGTTTTGTTTTGTTTTGTTTTGTTTTGGTTTGGTTTGGTTTGGTTTGGTTTGGTTTGGTTTGGTTTGGTTTTCCTACAATTTCAGAATGATGTATAAGGATTTGCTAAACTGATAGCAAGAAAATTTTGGACCAATTTCTAAATAAAAAGCAACTCCTATGCCAAGGATTACCTTCTGAGAAGGGAACAAAGACATACAGATTAGTCTGTTAATCTGAATTGTAAAGTGTGAATAACATGTTAAACTAGTTTTCTACTGCTGTAGCAATTAATTTCCAAATTCTGTCAAGATTTCTTTACGGTAATGGGGAGTGCACTACTCTTGAAAAATATTAGAATATTTTTGGACAGTTGTTGCTTTCTCAAGAACAGAAACAGAGAGTTGCTGAGGACAGAGAAGTACTCAGATATCATAAATTAAGAGTTCTGTATGTATCATAATCTGACATTTCAGAAGATTTTAATTTGAAGTAGATCTGTACATTCTGATTTTATTGAATTTTACAGCTCTTGACCTGTGAGAAAATGATGAAACAAATTCTTAATTTTCCTCTAGTTACAGTCAACGTATTTTTAACTAGACACTTAAGTCAAAGCACCTAAGTGTCTTAATTTAAGGTTATTCAAGTACCGTGAGTAAAACATCTAAGTATCTAAATGACAAGGTTATATTTTCACAGGGTTTTCAGTTCCCTTTAATTGTGCTGCAGATGAGATTTACTTACTCCAGCTTCTAAAACACATAGGAGTGCAGCACCAAGTCACAGAGAAGGGGTCTGGTTGTGGCCTTGGCTGGAAAATTTGCCTTCCTGCAGGGACCCTGGCATGAATGGCCTGAAGCAGCATCATAGCTGCTCTCCCTGATTAGTCCTGAGAACATGGTACCAGAGAAAAGGAAATGGCCATAGTGTTGTGCTTTAGATACCTACATTCACATATTGCCTGCTTGGCAGTATGACACAGGAGACAGTTTTTAGAACTTAAACTCAGCATTAGACTTGACTGAGCTGTGAAGATTCAAAGACCAACATATGGACCATGTAATTATCATTGCAACTTTATATTTTATATCAGCACACAGCAATCTAAATGTAATAGAAGACCCTCAACTCAGAACAGGAATGGACTGGTACAGTGTTAAGCATTCCAGTACTGTATATGACGTTATTGCTGCTACAGCACCAAAAGACCAATAAAGCAAATATACTGGTAAGTGTGTAACAGGTAATGCAAAATAACTGTGGCTATATAGGCTAACTAGTCATTACTGTACTCTGCTGTAACTATACCTTACTTTTTAAACACACGTGACCCTTTCCCTTTCCTTCCCCTTCCCTTTCCCTTCCCTTTCCCTTCCCTTTCCCTTTCCCCTTCCCTTTCCTCTACCTTTCCCTTCCCTTTCCCTTCCCTTATAGTCACTGTATAAATAGTAGTAGTACTATTAGGAGTAGTAGTGCTAGTGTAACATGTTGTAGAGGTGAACCAGAACATAGGAATTGTGCAATCAGAGAACACAGAACTATGTTTTGATCCACTTATACTCTGGGACAGGAGACAGGGAGGCAGTAAAACTAATAACCTGGACAACTAGTCTAGCTCTAGGACTGTGCATGTCATTTGGAGTTACACACAGAAATGTAATTTCAGACCCATTATACTGGGAGTCATGATGCTTAACCTCGTAAGATGTTTCCCCTGGAGCAAAAATGTAGGCTTCACAAGCAACAAGTGGAGGGAAGTTGCAGGGGTATATTGTTCTTAGAGGGAGGATCTACAAGGGTGAGTAAGGAGCAGTTGCCTAGAAGTAGCCAGAAAAGAAACTCTGTGAATGAGACTGCATCTTAAATCCCACTTCTCTCCTGGACTTAGTCCCTGTGACTATGAGATTCAAGTAAATCTAATTGCCTGTTTTATTTCCCTGGCCCAGGACTGCTGAGAACAACTACAAGGCTGTAGCCTTGTAGTCTATTCCTTGTAGACACTAGAGCCTCCATCTGTCTTGGAAAAAAAAAAAAAAAAAAGTCATGTCACTCTTGAACTCTTGATCTTTTGATGATTCTGGTTTATAAGTAACTTAGATCTCAGAAAGTCATTTTTTTTCTCCCTGAACAAGTTAAAATTCACGTAATCCACTTCCTGGTTTGAGGACAATGAAAGAATTAGCTAACTCTTAAAAAGTCACAGAATCACAGAATGTTAGGGATCGGAAGGGACCTCAAAAGATCATCTAGTGCCATCCCCCTGCCAGAGCAGGAACATTTAGAAGCTACACAGGAATGTGTCCAGGCAGGATTTGAATCTCTCCAGAGTAGGAGACTCCACAACCTCCCTGGGCAGCCTGTTCCAGTGTTCTGTTACCCTCACCATGAAGCAGTTTCTTCTCAAATTTAAGTGGAACCTCTTGTCTTCCAGTTTGAACTCACTGCCCCTTGTCTTATCATTGGTTGTTACCAAGAAGAGCCTGGCTTCATCCTCGTGACACTCACCCTTTATATATTTGTAAACATTGATAAGGTCACCCCTCAGTCTCCTCTTCTCCAAGCTAAAGAGACCCAGTTCCCTCAGCCTTTTCTCACAGGGGAGATGCTCTACTCCCTTCATCATCTTTGTTGCCCTGTGCTGGACTCTCTCCAGCAGTTCCCTGTCCTTCTGGAACTGAGGGGCCCAGAACTGGACACAATATTCCAGGTGAAGCCATGTTGACAGCGCCTAATGATCCTGTTATCCTTGATATGCCTTGAGATGGCACCAAGGATAAGTTGTTCCATCAATTTCTCCCTTGCAGAAGAAAAATACTCTCCAAGTGATGTGCTGAAGCACAGTTGCTGACGTGGAGCTGCCCCTAAAACACTCTCTGTTACGCTTCGCAAACAGCTATCAATAATCAAGGAGCACTCTTAATGGCCTTCACAGATGCCAGCCCTTCAGTTATGCTGAATTCTTCCTGTATCACTGTTTCAACTTTTTTTAATAATCAACTCACTTTGCTCACCAGCATGCTTGTAACACCTACAAGCATATACACTTGCCCACTGAATTGTTTTCTATTTACGTATAATACACCTACCAATCTACCCACCTGTTTCTCCATCCATCCACTGACATATCCATCTATCCACCAGCATATCCAACCATCCATCCATCCATCCATCCATCCATCCATCCATCCATCATTCATGCTTTGATACAGGTGACATTACTCTAACACTCAGTGTCTTTACAAGCCAGTGGCTTTCTACTGCCAGTATCAAGAATAGAGAACAAGTTTTATCCACATTTTGCAGGTGCACAGAAGTCACATAAGTGACTGAAAAAGTAAGGAAACCATCTTGTCAAAACCTAAGGGAAATTTATTGTAGAAAATAGTTTCTTCCACTAATTCAATGTGTCTTTTCTCAAACTGTTGATACAAATTTTCTTAGAATCCTTTTGTGGTCTTTATGCTTTTTAAATTCTTTTTTAAGCTAAGAACACTCCAGGTCCACCAGCTAATGCTGTCTCATTTCACATTCATAGGCATCCTGAATCAATACCTCTTCCTTGTCCTAAATCAGAAACTTTGAAAGAATTTCCCTGCAGGCATTTATTCCAGGCCTGTTCTGGTTTCTTTTTCTAAATATTCCAATACTAGCCATTTAAATTTATGTTTCTGACTGCAAATGTCCACATTCTTTAAACAATGTTTTTAAATGAATGTCAGACTTCATTTCACCTAGTGGCATCACCTGACGCCAACTTTTACTTTCTGCTCTTCCTTTTAACTCTGCTTTGAAACACTCTCCTTAATTAACATTGAATCTTTTGCTCTGAGATCATTCATATGGTTCTTGAAACATCAAAATGAATTCTTCCTAAGATGACAGTATTTTAGGTATCTTTCCGTTCATATGATTTTTATGTCAAGTCTACTGGTTAATTGACACAATTTTAAAATCTGTCACCTTGAGTTTCCCCTCTCCCAGTATTTTCAGTAAAGCTGGAATGGCTCCACCATTAAACCTCAGACCTTCTGCATCTCACTGAAGCTTATAAGAGGAAAAGAGCTGTCAAATTACATTACTCTCATATCCAATCTCTCACTTCACCTGCCTGGATGACCATAATAACTGCATCATAGAAGTAATCCTTGCTCTTCTAGATTCTGACAACTGGGAGAGGCTTATTCACTTTCTGCTCAGTTGTAATCATTGTCATGTACAATAACAACTTAGAGATGAACTACAGTAGGATGAAACAAATGCTGAGAACATCAGGTGAGACCCTTCTTGTCCAGAGACTAGTATTTCTATTAAAGTATTGAAAATACCGAGACATCTTATGATAGAGTCTTCATTTATGGCTTCAAATTTAGTCTTTACTTGAAAGACAAGCTCTCATTTTCTCTTTCTCTTAGGACAATTTAACCTACAGCCAAAAAAATGTTGCATTACATGGAAGGAAATAAATATGATTCCAAGCCAGAAAGAGTTTTTACTTTCCAGAAACAGATTCTTTCTCTTAAAAAATAATTAAATTAAATTATATTAAAAGTTATAGGCTATTTTTTCTATTTATTTGGCCTGAAATTTCAAATCCAATTAATTCAGGATTTTGACACAAGGAATTGTTAGGTAGTTACATATTTTCGACATGTCTTGGGAATACAACAGTTGGATATATTAACATCTTTATGATAACAGATAGAAAAGAGTCAGGAAATAAATATTGATTCTAACATTAGCAAATGGGAAAAGTTTCAGAACAATCTACCATTATAAGGAGGGCAGGGTGCTGATACGATGTTTTTAAGTAAGTCAGGATTCAGCAGAAGCATTAAGAAATACTTTTCCTTTTTTGTATGCACTGTTCACCTTACAAAGTCCAAATGACCCATAACATGAATGTTGAGATCAGAATTAGGTACACTGAATTCTTGTACAGTTTTACAATTTAAATTCTCAGATTTTAAGTTGGGTTTAATAAGGTAAATTGAATTTCAAAATTTCTGCCCAGAAAACTTATATAAGCTGGGCAGAAAATATGTATGAATGAAAGGGGTAGTGTTTGCTGAAGACACAAGAATGTAACTATGCATGCATTGACAGTTACAGATAATAAAAGATAAGAACACTTTTTCCACACTTCTTAATTAAAAAAAAAAAAAAACTTTTAAAAATTGTATGTATAGGATAACAAAGAACAATGAAACCTTTATGTGATACTTGCAAAGCTGTAGCATCAAGAAATACACTGAACAACGTGCTCCTTGATAGAGAGCCTTTAAACCAGAGAAAAACTGTAGTCTGGAAAATTTGGCCATAGCTGGATATTTTAGGAAATTTACGACTAGAACAACCAGGCACAAATATATCCTGAGCAGCTAACCTAAGACCTGCTAACAAAACCTATGACTCACAGTGGTGCATAAGCCCAGGAAACCATAAAATTTTGCTAATATGCACAGGATCTGGTCCAGTCAAAAATAAAATCAAAACATAAAATATAATGAATCACAAGAAATAAGCCTCTTTAAAATAGGAAAGTGCATGCACATTCGCAAAAAGTATAAAAGTAATGTTTTACAAGAGAGTATCAAAAGTTAGTAGCCTTCTAACCTCTTCTTCTACTGATGTAGCAAGAAATTGAAGGATTCACATGCTTATCCTTAGACACATGATCAAAAAAGTTATTGATCCAATTAATAATTCTGTATTACGAACATTTATAAAAATTAAAAATTAAGTTCACAATGCTTGATCATTCAAAATCTTTTGTTTAAATGTTGTAAAGCTTTTGTGAAAACCAAACCACTGCTGGGCTTTTCAATTTCTGGTCTATGATTTCCTAATGAGAGCACAGCACACAAGCTTTACACATACATGTACACACACAGACACAGAGTAACATATAATCACAGGTTGTTGGGTTATTTTGGTGTGTGTGGTTCATGTTTCTTTTTTTTTCAGAAAAGGATAAAGACACATTTTTTAATCCATCAAAATTCAACTGTCCTTAAGCATAAGTGAATGTCTGGTTTCAACTAAGAAACATTTTAAACTTCTTGACAGTTACAAGAATTGTAATCCCTAGACACTAACACTTTTCAGAGAAAATTCATATCATGGATGGCTTTATTGTAGGAAACTGCAGTATGCTGTATGCAATCGTAAGTAAAGACACAGCATAGTCATCTCCATAAGCTCACTAAAACTTCATCGTTGGACTCAGTAGAAAAAATTAACTAGAAAGGAGAATGAAAAATGCTACTAGATTTTCTGTAAAGTCTCTAGACAGATTACTAGAAGTATTTTTTAAAAAATCACAAAGGGTAAAGTAAACTAATGTCTTTATTTCTATGGATTTCCAGTTATAGTTGTCATTTAATAATGTTCTAAGTCAGCTTTTCCAGTTACTAGATGGAAAATAAACTGAAATTATAATGCAACTTACAAAAATACAGCAAAATGTAAAATATTCTATCTTCTTTAGCCATTCTAAAAATGGTGTGTTTAAATACCCATCTATGAGTTGATTCTGCTCTCACTTAGCTTATCACTTGAGTTACTTTTTGTATTATATTTTGAACTGAAACAGGCTATAAGGTGTCAGCTCACTCTTCTTCAGGGACCAGGACCATGATCAACTGCTTTTCCCAAGAACTGACCAGGTGTTCAGCACACTTCTAGAAGCCAGGAGCTCCCTCCGCCTCTGCCAAAATGCCCCAAGTCGTCCTTAATATTACCTTCAAATTACACCTTTTCTCTCTCTTACAATGTATGAGTTTAAACTACAGTGAATGTTACAAACTAAAAATACTTTAATATTAATTCTCATGCTGTGAAACAGAACAAAAGCTCAGCAGCACAGAGTTAAAAGAATAGCATTGCTACATTGGACTAAATGTGTGCTAGTCAAAGGTGGATTCAAAAAATAAGATGACTGGTTTTATTTTTATAAATTCCCATTAGACAAGGACATTAGATGTTGACTTGCTGTACTCCTTTTTAAACATGTTCAACAGCTCAACTTCTCATTCAATTGAATGGCAAGAGAGCTTGTTCAAATCCCACCAGTGTCTTATGTATCTTATTAAGAGTGCCAGCATATAATAAGAATTACTGAATGCAATTAAATTCACTTCTTTAAAACATGCAGTAAATCAAGGTAGCTATCTCCAACAGGCAAGCAAATAAAAATTCTCTGGGACAGGTGTATAGAAAATGTTATTTGTGAAACTTGTCCATGCCTCTTTAAGTGCATCTTATTATCTTTAATAGTAAAGATTATCCTTGATAATAATGATTATCCGTGAGGCATATCTCTGTATGTATAGGTATATTTGTGTGCAAGCGAATCCAAATGAAATACGACAGTCACACAAGGTACTACTCATTAATTGAGTTGCTGCAATTCAGCTGACATAAAGATCCTTGTGAATTATGTTAGGACTTTGACATTTAAACACTTACCAAAGAGGCAGTTGAGGATGCTGCTTCCTCCAGCTTACTTGTTATGAGTCTCCTCCATCAATTACTTCACATGAAAGTTGCCAAAATGAAACCTGAGTACTTCAGTGCAATGTCTACCAATTTGGTCCTGAAAAAAGTTAAACCAAGATACTCAGTATTTTCACTGAAACACCTAAGAACTGTCCACACACTTCATTTTACTGAACGATTTCCAGTTCTAGAGTACAACATGCTAACTACTGGTTCTTTCACTTATCTGAATTTTAAGCTAATGAAGTTCATCTCCCAGCTATAATTAATAAGAAAGTACATGTAGAAAGTTACGCAGCTGACCTCGGCTGCCTAAAAGCTGTCTTCTAAATAAATTATGTGAGATGGTGTTCCCATAGCCTGAGAAAGTAACAATTTTTCACTGTAACTAAAATCTAGAAACACTTTTTGTAAGTTAGAAACTTAATTTAGTGATTCTGCACAAGCAGTGTGATGGATTTTCCAGGTCTGTTAGAATTCTTACATTTTTTTCCTGCCTTCCTAGGCGTTAACCATTATGTCTTTTCAAACAATCCCCCTGGTGACACAGAGAATTATTCTGGTGGGTTTTAGTCCTTCCACTGCCATATGTTCATAACAAATTGTTTTACATGGGCAATTGCTTCTTACAAAGCAAGAAAATGTAAATGTACAAGAACATTTCTAAAGAAAAATCAGACAATTTCCTGGAATTCCTCACCCTTCTTTCAACCTCTATTTTTTTTTTTGCTTGCTTCATGGGAATGAAAAATTCAGAAACTATTCTTCAAATCTCCTTTTCTACATTAAGTTTGTCTTGATAATCTTATATTCTAACATTTATTTTTAAGGTTAAATTTCTGTTAGTCTCTATATTTTTTCCCTTCAGTATACACACAGATAACTCTCATTAAGGGAAAACAGCAAATGCCAGAATGAGGAAATTTCTCTCTCCTCATATGTTTTCTCTGACATGAAATATAGCAAATACAGTTTAACATATTTTGCAAAGGCACGAGGCTCCATACTGGGCACAGCTATTGATGAGAGACAGATACAGTGCAGACTGAATGACTGAGACCAAGAAAAGCATAAGCATAGATAACAGACAAATGAAAGAAGACAGGCTTTGCAACTTGTTAATCTTGACTATCAAGAGTTCTGTAAAGAAAATTAGCCTAGTTCACTCTCTATATCATTGTAAAAACATGTGCAAGAGCTCTTAAATTTCATCTAAGGGTGACTGTTCACTTGGTCTCAGTCTGAACTAAAGTCTCCTTCTGTGATGTCTTGCTGAGTTTCTCCACAGGTCAAACAAGATCAGTAAGGTGGAAAATAAGGGAAGGTGTGCCTGCTGAGTTCCACATGAATACGTGCCTGCATCCTCAGCAGGGACAAAGCAGGAAAAATTACAGCGAATTAAAAAATAGCCTTAGAACAGGCCACCAAAAATAGCCAGAACTAGCCAAATGAACAGCGTGTTCCCCATAGCCGTAGAATAACTTCTGAAGAAGAATGTTCACCCTCCACACCCAATTTGCAAACAGTGATAAACCTCACCATAGTCAGGTTTCTGCCAAGTATTCCCCTTTCTTTCATTCCTGCCTTTAGTTAAGCATTTTATTTAAATAGTCCATGTAATATTTTTAAAAAATATGTTTACCATATCATGGCATTTTTTCTTCCATTTTTAAAAACAGTAGATGTGTTTATTGCCACTAGAAATCATGTGAAATCTGTAGACATTATCCTGCATTCATAGCTCTCTTCCCACCTTCCTGGATTACATCATAGTGTAACAACTGGTGCAAGACCCTGTCCAGCTTGCTTAACAAGTTTAATTTGAAAGTATCTACTAGATTTTTTTGGCTCAATCAAGATCATTTCTGTATGTGGTGCTAATGTTATCTTTGGAGGTGGCTGAAACGAAATTGTATTTTATTTTGTCACTAGAACTGAAATGGCATGTCCAATAAACCAGAAATGTCATGATCTATGGATTGAAATCTAAATTTAATGTCCTCAGACCACTCTTTGATTAGGTAATGAAAACCACAAAGGGATGGGTTTAGTGTTATTCTTTATTTCTTCATTTTACTCCATAATTTGTAATTCTACACTATACTATACCATAAACTCTAAAAATTTTCCACAAATACAGAAACTACAATCCATCTACACAAGGCCTGACTTCTCCTCACTAAGACTTATTAAGTTCTATTGCTGGAACTATGTGCTGATATGATTGTCTACAAAAAGGGGTAGTGATAATGTCTCAGTTTGCAAGGCACAACTATTTTCCAGCCATGGGGGTAACTCAACACAGGTGGACTCAATCTGCTCCTTACAGCCAAATTCCAGCATGTGCTGTGGTCCAGCTGGTAGCCTTAGGACCTCAAGATGCAAAGTAGCATACTCAGTAATGCAGTGATTTACATGGTCCTTACAGACAGATGAGACATAGCAGTTCTTTTTTTTGTTTTTCTGTATATATTTTTATCTAGCGTTGCCCTTACACTAGGAAAAGCCATAAGTTGCAAAGGTCTCATAGCACTGCTTATTGCTTACCTACCCTAATGTTACCTATACAGCATCTCAGACTCAACTTAACAGGAACCAGCTGTGTCAGAGCATAGTGATAACTTGGCCCTCAGTAATTCCCTGTGGAGCACTGAGCCATTGATGTACTCCAAATCAATTCCTACACAGTTACAGTTCAGTGAGCTATTTAAAGAAACAGATGACTGTGTAAAACAAGAGGGATATTCAAAGAGAAGAACAGATTGAGAAATAAAGAACTAAAAGCAAGGCAAACCTGAAGTACTGGAGACAGACTTGACACAGAGTAAGTGGGAAAAGAGTACTAAAGTGCTGAAGATGCAAAACTTTGTGGTGTAAATCCTCAGATAAATGAGAGAGAGATTCACAACAGCAGCATTATTTGATATTTCTAATATTTTAATGGTGAAAAGTACTTCAATTATTTAGCATAAGTTCTAATTTCACTGCCTATTCACATGTGCAAAACTTAACTCACCAGGATAAGCCAAGTGGTCAGGAAAACCACTGCAAGAAATATACAGTAAGTTTCAGTAATTAAAATAATATAGCTAATCTTTACAGTGAGGATTTCTGATATTGCCTTAATGTCTATATTATAAATGTAGCAATTACTGAGATTAAAAATCTGTCAGTCAAAAGAAATACAAAATGCATGAAGTATTCAGATAGAATATTATTAAAAATCTCTGTTAATTGTTTCTATTTCAGTATAACTATAAAGTGCAGATAACATCTTGTCCTTGGACTGGTTTTAGCATATTTCTTAAGCATGTGTTCTTAAATCACTTGCAGAATCAAAATATACTTTTCAAAACATGTATTACTAGAATTATTTCCATTCTCTTAGTACCATTTCCATGGCTAATTAGAAAAGCAAACCAAGGTCAGGCTTTTTTTTCCCAAAATTCAATGCCTGAATATAGAAATATAATGTTTTCAAACATTCAAAAACATGAAAATAATTTTTTTTTTCCTCATGCAAACTGAAATTTATTTTAACTTATGAATAACATTAAAGGAAGAATTCACTCTTCTTTCCTTCTCCTGTGATATTAACATTTACAAATATTTCATTAGCTGCAGCTTTACATATCCAAGCAGTTTAGCAACTTCTCTTAACCAAGCCGGTGAATGGTTACTTTCAGAAACTGTTTTTAGAGATCACAGTGAAATTCTAACTCCCCAGTGCCAAACTGCAGTAACACACAATATATATTTTTGTTGCCACAAAGAGAGAAAGCATGAAGAGCTGAAGATGGAAAGAAAAAAAAATACTGTGGAATTGCTGTTGAAATGAACATGTCTTAAATATCCATGGGTTTTTGAACTGTTTTTTAAAATGTCCAAATGGTAGCCCCTGTAAGTCACAGCCTTTTCAAAACATTCGGATTCTGGTTTGAAGAGGTTCTGACAGCGGTGCTAAAAGAAAAGATGTGAGTTCAAGGCTCTTAATACTGATGCTTATGGGAAAAAAGCATTCTTTTCCAGAAATCTGTAGTTTAACAGAACCGTTTCTATATACACTAAAATAGAGCCAAAGTTCAATTTAAAGTGCTGTTGCACACTTTACCAAAGCTCTTGACTTCAGAATTTTTTTCTCAACTGGGCTTACAAATCCTGTATCTGTTGACCTTCATAACATGGTATAAGACCATTTATTCTCTCAGCTTTTTGCTTTTGTATGTGTGTCTGAACAAGGTGAGGAAAGAGGAAGTTAAGAATCAGCTGAGGAAGTCACCAGTGTTTAAGACAGATGACATGGATGAAAATCATTCAGCTGAAACTGCTGGAGAAGGACAGATAGGCACAATGCCATTAATCAAATTCTATTACCACAAAATGGGATAATTTTTTCTCATCTACACTGTTTATAGCAAGTATGCAATAACAATGTCGCCTATATTTGGAGAAAAGAAACAGATTTCCATTCCTGATTACAACTGGGATTTAAAGTCTTCAGTTTCCATAGTCAGTTTGAGTTGCTGTTCATGAAGAGAAATCCTTGTTACACATTTGGAAAAATATTAGTCATTATATATTGAATGGCCCAGTATCTTTCTAATATAGCTAGACACAGCAGTGTGACTGAAGTATTCAGTGTCTGTATCAATTAGGATTTTTTCGTGAAGTCAGCTCCTCTGAAACCTCTAAAGCATACTGTTTATCTAATACATAGAGCTTCCTCATAATCATGATCCTGAATTTTAATTATCTTTAAAATAAGATATTAATAACTCAAAATTACTGCCAGAATGCTGGATGCATATGGTACAAAATCAAGCACTAAATTTCTGACTGGCCTATGTCTTGAATGACGCTACTGCTCAAAAGGGCCACAGACACCGATATTGTGTTCAGTTATGTCAAATAATGGTTTAAAAATTAGCTGCTTTTATATCTGCTTTGAAAACGGAATTAAAAAAAAATCAAATATTCACAATTATATTAAATATATAAAATATATTTGTGTATGTTCTGGTGTGTTGTCAGCGAATATTCAATCTGATGCAAAAACTGAAGAAAAAATATTTTATTGTCTTAAATTACAATAACAATTTCACTTCTCATCATTTAACTCTGCTCTCAAGGTTTTTCCTGCAGGCCACGACTCATGATTCAAAATAAAATCAAGCTTCCTGTAGAGCACTTGTTTCAAGTAACTTGTTTCCTTGTGATCCTATGTTTTTCAGAAGATAATAGGGCTTGTCACACTTAGAACTTTACTGAATTAAACTGCATTTTAAAAATATGCAGATGTATATTTCATATACTTGGTCTTTTGGAGGATGGTTAGGAGTGTGCATCAGTAGTTGAAATCGAATTGTTCCAAGCAGCACCATCTATTGAGAAAGCTGTGTTCCTTGAAAGCACATAAACAATTAAGTAAGGAAGAGAAGCAATGTGAATTAGTAACACTGTAGTTCTTTCATTGACATCATAAATGGCTTCTTTGAATGTTTTGATGTTGTTTTGACATAGAAATCTTACTACACATTGACATATTTTTCTATTTGCAGTTGCTTTGTGTAGCATTCTTTGTGTGCCAAATCATGGTAAAAGGTTGACATTATAAAAGCTAAAATTTTGTATCTTCTCTTGCTCCTACCTATCCATATCCATTAGGGCCTGATCCTACAGATGCTTACAAATAGGAACCATTCTGTGTTATTCTTTGAGAATGTCTCACATATGTTAATTTAAGTGGCTTGGGATTGAAACCTGAGCTTGTATTAACGAAAAAATTAGCTTTCAATTTTTGAGGTCCAGAAGCATCCAAATGCTCTAAATGAATTATGACTAATTTGTCATATCAATTAGCTTTGTAACTGAAAACATTTTTACATGAGAAATTAGTTCTCTTGCATGCATATTGTATGTAACAACACCAGATTTCTGAATTGCTAAAGAGGGAATAATAATTTGGCAATGTCTTTGTATTCAGTTTCCTAGAAATACTAAAAATTTGGGTGAAGATTTACCAGGGAGCTAACTGGACCGTAGCCTTCTTGATCATTTGTACATATTCCCATATGGATGCACATACCCTGTTTAGAGCAATACTGCATTAGTCTCTGATATTTGACTCCACTGTTTATGGTGGAGTGGAGTGGCATCCGTAGCAACATGGGATTCCATGATGGTCCAGCCTCCCATGTGGTGCCATCAATCGTAGTTCAGAGTAGTCATGTTTTTCTCTAGCTGAATCTCATAAAACCTACCAGAGACTCTGCTATCTCCCTAGGTAAACTTTTTAGTAAAAAAGCCATCGTTGCCCTTTGTTCTTGGTATTTTCCACAACACGAGCTTGGTTCTGTCACTGGGAACATTTTGGGTAGCACTAAAAAGCCATTAGCTTTCTCCTCAGCCTCCTCTTCACCAGATTAAGTAAGTCCAGCTGCCTAAAACCCTTATCCCACTGGCCCTTAGCTGTCTTGGGAGCCCTCCACTGGATTCCCTCAGTTTTCTGAGACACTTGAACTGGGAGACCCAAAAGAGGATGCAGTATTCCAGGTGTGGCCTCATTGGTGCTGAACAGAGGAGGACAACACCTACCTGCAGTTTGCTAGCTGCACTCCTGATGCAGTCTAGTGTGTAGTTTTCCGTAACTGTGCAATTTGCCAGTGATTACCCTAAAAAGTCTTCTTGTCTTGGAGCTCTGGGTGGGGGCCCAAAGATATATCTAAAAATTTCTCTTGAATCCATATTGAAGGCCTACTTTAAATTAATAAATTGAATAAATCGCCCCCTAGGAAAAGTATGAATGGTAGTGATTGAGGTTTATTTATAATCTGTGTTAGAATAATAGACTCATAAAGCTTAAATCCAAGGGGACTAATAGATCATTTGTACTGACCTCCTGTATGTCAGAGACTAATAATTTTCACTCCATGATATACTCTGGCCACTATCACAGAAGTCCTTTTGTTAACAGGGTAGCTCCTTTGCAAATGGTTGTTGAAGAAGGGTAAAACCAAGCCACACTTGCATCTAGGGAAGGGGAAGAGGAAGAGGAAGAGGGAGAGGGAGAGGGAGAGGGAGAGGGAGAGGGAGAGGGAGAGGGAGAGGGAGAGGGAGAGGGAGAGGGAGAGGGAGAGGGAGAGGGAGGGGGAGGGGGAGGGGGAGAGGGAGAAGGAGAGGGAGAGGGAGAGGGAGGGGAGGGGAGGGGAGGGGAGGGGAGGGGAGGGGAGGGGAGGGGAGGGGAGGGGAGGGGAGGGGAGGGGAGGGGAGGGGAGGGGAGGGGAGGGAGAGAGAGAAAGAGAGAGAGAAAGAGAGAGAGAAAGAGAGAGAGAGAAAGAGAGAGAGAGAAAGAGAGAGAGAGAGAGAGAAAGAGAGAGAGAGGAGAGGAGAGGAGAGGAGAGGAGAGGAGAGGAGAGGAGAGGAGAGGAGAGGAGAGGAGAGGAGAGGAGAGGAGAGGAGAGGAGAGGAGAGAGAGGAGAGGAGAGGAGAGGAGAGGAGAGGAGAGGAGAGGAGAGGAGAGGAGAGGAGAGGAGAGAGAGAGAAGAGAAGAAGAGAAGAGAAGAGAAGAGAAGAGAAGAGAAGAGAAGAGAAGAGAAGAGAAGAGAAGAGAAGAGAAGAGAAGAGAAGAGAAGAGAAGAGAAGAGAAGAGAAGAGAAGAGAAGAGAAAAACAAATAAAAGAAAAAGAAAAAAAGAAGGGTTGGTTGCTCAGGAAATGAACACAGGCCTTGCAAGCAGACAGTTTAAATGCCTGCTGAGAGGAACTTGGAGACTTCTTCATTTTCTGCCTTTTCCTTTGAGGAAGGAGGATCTATCCTACCTTAGAGAGAAGATAGACTCACAAGGTCAGAAAGCTGAGAAACAGAATCTGTGAGTGGGAAGCTCAGCTAACTGCTGGAGAATGGAAAAGGAATAATTATCCCAGTTTGCTGTGATACTAGGTGTGAGCCTAAAAATTTTTATTCAGCTGAAGCATAAACTCTAATTATAATGAACAATCGCTTATAGCACTGAAAAAGAGATGAAGGAATTGTGTGTTATTTCATTAAAAATGCAGCAAGAAAGCAGAATAAAAAAATCAAGGTGAAATTCTACAGAGAAGTAAAGAGAAACATAGAGTATTTCTAGAAACAACACTGTTTTCCTTGTTCTCACTGGAATAGTTTAGTTTCCAGAAATAAATGCCTTTCATCATCACCTTGTGGTAGAATGCCCTTGGGAAAAGGCCAGTTGTAGAAATATGAAGTGTCAGGACTCATAAGAAAGACTCACTTAAACTGGACTCAGGGAAATTTCTATTAGAAGTCTGTACCTAGCTTTTAAATACAATTTCTTATTCCTCTAAACTAAAACACCACTTGGTGCAAAAGACAGAAAAGCACATAGGATGGACCATCAGAGCTGACAAAGTAAATATCAGATATTTTTTTCTTCCAAAGCCATTTTGTGAAATAAATTTTCCTCATTACCTTAGATGACTATATTTAATATAAACACTTTTTTTTGCCTATTTCAGGTATGTGGTACATGACAACCTATAGCTGCTTTGTGATATTATTAGTTGCATGAGATCAAATCTCATAATAGCTAGGAATTGCACTGGGTATCTAAGATGCTCTTACAGTCAGCACATTTGAGAAACAATAAACTACACTAAAAGGTCGAATTCGTGATCTTTTAATAGATTTCAGTTTTGTTAGAATGATCGTATTTTGTTCTTAAAATATTCTTTCTTTCCAAGTATAAACATATTTGCTAGAGTATCTATCTATCTCTGTTTATTTACAGATACACACAGCTTTAGGTGTGAAATAATAAAATAACTGGATGTACTTATTGACTTACCTTTTTCAGGCAGAGGCTGATCAGTGTGGCTTTTCTAAGAAACTGGCAGTCCTTACAACTAGTCCTGGTACTGCTTTGATTTTCACTGGTACATGGCTGCCTTTAAAAGGTGATCTTGATGCAATATGACAGGTATGAAAGCATGAAGTAAAAGGTTCCAATTGTGATGTTTTGAAATTTTAAACCTTAAAGGAGAGAAGGAGAGAGACAGTTCTACAATTCAACATTGATAGAGGTTGGATATTGTACCCTGTGACTGTACAGCTACATGGTTAATGACCAGTGTTGGATCTCTGTTTGAGTGTTGCCTCCTGTTAATGAAATATAAACAAAACCACTTTGACTTAGAAGAAGATAGTTACAGAGACTGAAAGATGTGGTGAACCTTCCAAGTGTTTTGAACTTAAGCTTAATGATCAAAAAGAATTAATATTTGTCATAGGATCCCTTAAACACTGGACTGGAGGATTGTGTACTCCAAACTCAACAACTTCATAAATATTTGAATGCTGTTATCACACAAAGAAGAAGCAGTAAAGAAATGCAGGTATTCATTCCATTCACTTGTATATAAAATGATTCACAATCTGCATATCTAAATCTAAGGTTCAGAGTCTAAGGTTTTCACATCATAGATGTGGTTTTAGCTTTGAAAAACACTTATTTTGCATAGGTAAGTAGAAGAGTTGAGAGTCAGATGAACCCTCTAGGTTTTGTGTAAACAAATTGAATATATTTTTCTTCTACAACCTGTGTTTTTCTCAAGATAGTAAGCAGGTCACCTCTTTTGGGTTGTAAGTTCACCACATTTTTAAATTGGTGTTAAGAATGAATTTATGCAACAGAGTGAAAGGGTGGTCTATTTCTTTGTTACAGTGATTGGTAAAAAATTAGATTTCCAAACTTATCTGGGCTGCGAATTCAGGTGATGGGCTGTGTCTCTATTTGACTGTACGTAATGGCTTGAAAGCTGATGACTGGTAGCTGATAATAGCATTATAAAGTGTGTTTTGGTGGCCACAATCAGCCAGGAAATCTTTTTTGCATGAATCCCACTAACAAGGATAAATTTGAATACTTGTGTTTTTCAAGTTTAGTGGTGTCAGACTAAACAACCAAACAATCCCCCAGCTCCCCACAAACACTTTTTTCTTGTGCATAAATGTGTCACAGGTCTGTTTCAGAGCTCTGTTTCTAAAGCACTGACTTGTAGGTTTTCAAAACTTTGAAACAGTCTTCCCGAAAAAAATGCTAACATATGTCAAACCAAATGTTTACAAAATATATTAGCATATGGACTAAATGCTGGTTTAGACCTGTTTCAGGCAAGAATGAATCAACTATATTATGTATGTCTTGAAGTAATAAAAGACACTTTTACACATCTCATCACTATGGTATGTTGCTTCAAGAATGGCCTCTAAAAATCTAAATGTATTGAGCAGTTTCAGAAGATTCCTGATTTCTTTGAACCAACTTGAAAAATTAAGAAATCAATGTCTGTCTCTTTTTCTAGCCATGAAATTTTCCTTCTTTTCCCTAATTAATTAAAAAAGTGGAAGAAATACTAACCTGTCTCTTCCATTAATTCACTTACAAGACTGACATTTCAGAGACAAAAAGACCAGTAACTAGACAATTTTTAAGGCCTTATGAGATATGATTTGAAGTGAAATAATCAAACTTCCACAAAATTTGAAATTTGTAAACATGGGTGAATAACAATTATGATAAAAAAAAATTTCCTATTCCTGAGAGTAATCAAACCCCATCTTTGGCTCAGCCTCAGTGACAGGAATGCTTTAGCATTCTAGGTCCCAGAAATGCTAGTCTGAATGAGACTACCTGTTACATTGCTTGAGAACCGTGCCTGAGATTTGGAAAAAAATCAGTGAACCCATTATGAGGGCAGAGCAGCAGTGAATCTCTTTTGTTTAATTAACCATTGCATGGGGAAATTTCTGTTAGCCTTTACATTTATATCTTTACAATAAACAATACTCTTGGCCTCAAGTACATAAAGTTGCAGGCCTGCAAAATCAAACCATAACACAGCAGTATGTTTTATGTATAGCAGAGCTATTTTTGGCTGAGTATCTGCTTTAAAACCTTTCTCTATTTTTTATTTTTCTCCTTCTCAATCTCTTCACAGTTGTATTCATGACAACTTATTCACTTGACATTACAGATGGAGACAAACAAAAATATTCATTTTAACATTCTAGAATTTGCCCAAAATATTTCTGAGAAGATCACAATAACATACATCAATACATATACAAAATACATGATTGTATGGGGTGCTAGAAAGGTTTTCCTGGCATGAGTATGTACTGACCTACATAATTCATGAACAGTGAAGAATAGGACCATTATATGCAGCACAATGAAGACAGCATTGAATACTACCAAACTTCATAATGTGTCTGTATCAAGCTTAGCTTTTCAGAGAATCTAATAGATTTTATTCAAAGCTTAGAAAGTACAAGGTCAACCACATTATTAAAATGAATATACAATAAACAGATAAATTCATGCCCTGTACTGAAATTCATACAGAAATTCATTGGGTTAAGAGGTAGGCCCAGTTGTGTGAAAAATGTCAGCATTTGGCCCCTTGCCACAAGTCATTTTAGAAACATCTCTATTATTTTTCCAAATGCTGCCAGAGCAGTTCACAATACAGTGCCAAATGATCCACCTTTTCCACTTCATGTTGTGCACCAGATGCTGATACTTTTACAGGCACTAAGTACCCTTTATTCCATAAGGATATAGTTTCACTGCAATGTGGCCCTTAGTGATCTTTCCTGTTGTGCATCTATTTACTCCAGATAATGTTTGAAGAATCGAACTTTCTAATTAACTTCTCAGATATCAAATTGCTGCTTTTTGGTGGCTGCAGCTGAAAAGTCTGCCTGTATTAAGGCATTAGTGACATATTAGTAAAAAACCTAAGTTGATTACTGGTTTAAAAGAGCATGGTCTGGCTATATTTCTCCTTAATGTGTCTTTACATTGTGGTAGAATAAAGGCAGTTATTTGAAAATAGTTTGGGGATCAACCATGCCAATTCAGTTGTAACTCCAAAGTGTTTTCCTGCCAACAGTTATGGTGTCAGCAGCAAATAATAAACTATAATAAATTAGCCTGTTTAGCAGTTTGAATTATGCATCATTCTAACATACAGATTGTTGTAACAGGTATATATGTATAGAAACAACTGCATTCTAGACTGAAAAATGTCCAGTCGACACCAGAGATAGGGAGGAGTTTTACACTTTCTTTAAACAGAGAGTCATTTACTAACTGGTCAAGTACAATGGAGTGGGTGCTGGAGAGACATCTACATCGATATGGACAGGAAAGAACCTTATGCTAATTAAAAGCTGGTCTCCTAATAAAAAAGTTAATTTAGAAAGAGATTCATAAAGAAATATTAACCAGGCCTTAGATTACCTGGGAAACCCTAAAAAAAAAAAAAAAAAAAAAAAAAGAGTTTGGCTGTAAGAGCATCTTTGGATAGGATGTTCTTCTAAGAACCTTTGCTAAGACAGGAGCAACGTGCAAAGGTTGTTGCCAGGCTTGTCAGAAAGGAAACAGTGAGTCATCTGACTGATGGAAAAAGGGACCTTCTGATCTAACCTCTGTGTAAGATATGTACCGTTTCCCTTTGCCTTCACTTGTGTCTTTTCTAAAAAACTATTCAACTTTGTTACTCTGAATATGACAAATGATAGTTTTATGTGCTCAGCTTTTGTTAAGTTAACTGGAATTCAAGGTAACTAAGTAACAGTTACCAGCAAGAATTCGTTGATTTATGTGCAGCAAATTCAGGTGCTGGGACACCTCAGACACCATAACCCTAGCTCCTCACTCTAATAAAATTAGTGCTTCTTTGAGGTGCATGGGCCAAGTGCAGGGAAAGCAGTACCAAAGTTAATAAACAAAAGGTAGAAAAGTCTTGAAATTACTGTTGGTGAATATGCAGTAAGATATAGGGATACATGCCTGGACTACAAGACTCACAAGAAGGTCATAATAACAGTCCTTGTGAAATTTTTTCCCCACTATTTCTAAGCACAGCATGCTTTGCTTTACTAATAATCTGATCGAGGTTGATTTAAAAGCATCGGAAACGAATAAAGTTTTTTCCTTTGGCTGTAGTGTACTCAAAATCCATATAATCAAAAGTGTTAAAATATATTCAGCAAAGTCAGAGAGATACTATCTTCACAAGCAAGACCTGCAGGAGCAGAAGTTATTTAATCTAATGATCTACCATTCAATGTTCTAGAATTAAATCACGTTTGATGGAAGTGTACATAGCAGAAAGCCATATCTTCTGGATCTGAAAACATCAAAACATAGAGGTTTTGTCAGAGCAATTAGTGGAGGTAATACTTTCAACTTCATATTTGTCTGAATTAATATTAATCTCCCAGGCAGTTTTTGAGTGTTCTGAAAAGAACAGCAATTCTGCATCAGTAATGTCAAAATCGTATTTAAGAAATAAACATTTATTTTAGAAATATGGATCTTAGTTCATAGACATGAATAAGGTATATACTTCAGATCTCTGGAAACAGCATTTCTCAACTTGTAAATACATTACACTTCTTAGCTTGGGAAAATGGAGAGTTAAGTACAGTCTATGGGTGCAAATACAATGTTCCCTATTTTAATAAAGAAAATACCTGGCCCAGAAGGGTAAATAGTATTCATTAATAAAAATATTACCACTCAGTTGCATAGAGATTATTTTTTGTACTGATGGGGTCAGAAGATCCCACGTTCCAAAGGTGACAGACCTATAGAAGCCTTTCAAGCCTTTGGATATATCATGTTCAACAAGCCTTCTAACATGATCGCAAGCTTATTTTCTTTCTACCCCTAACTTGATTTGTTTATTATCAGAGCAGGTGTTTTATAATGATTAGAAGTTCTGATGCAATCTTATCTCAGAGAGGTAAACAAATAGAGCAAATACACTATCGATTCATAGAGGATATTTTTCTCTCTTAGAAGGAACATCTGGTACTCAAAAGAAAATGTAGCTGCATGCTTCATACTTTGAATAGAGTGACAGAATTAGTGCCACCCCTCTGGAAATATTAGTGTTATATTAAATGGATTTTCTGTACTTTTGTTTCTTTTGTGGGTCTGGAAGAGCAGTTTGACATTTCACCATATGCACAGTGTATTATGTATCAAGGAATCAGTGGATATTATTGAAGGGTTTTAGCTGCTTTTGTTTTTCAAAAAGGAAGATAGCTTTGCTGATCCTGGTTTCTTCCACACAGATTTACCAATATGTTCTTTTATTCTCCTTTTGCCTTGGAACAAAACCTAAATTTCATATCTCAGTGCAAATTAATTCTTTAGTATCACTAGCCTAGAAAGCCCTCTGGGGCCAGTTATTTACAGGAGTGCCATTTTACAAGCATGGCAACCACAAATAGATGACTAGAGAAACTGATAAATGGCAGTAGCTGTAAGATTGAATATTTTTTTTGTTCTTTACATGGCACATACGTTTCGCACGAGTATTGCCTCATCTTTCTTTGTTTTTACTCTTTATCATTTCGGAACTAAATTCATTGTTTGTACTAATTCATAGCAACCTTTTCATTCACATTCATTGGCAGAAGTAGCAAAACAGCAGTCTAAAAAGAAGAAATTCAGGTAGGTACTCCTTGTAGGATTCCTGGAATAGCCCTGGGTGTGTTTATGGGGTTTCTTTTGGAGCAGGTTCTAGAACTGTAAAACCACCAAAACTTTGTGTCTGAAAAGGACCTCGGGAGTTCTTCTGGTCCCATCTCCTGCCTATAGTATGGTCAATAATGAATTCAGACCAGGGCTTTGTCTAGGCTGGTCTTGAAAACTCCAGGGATGGAGGCTCCCTAGTCACTCTGGAGATCTTGTTCCAACATGTAAGATAACAGTTAAAACTTAAGAACTTCAGGATCTGTTTCTCCAGTCTTTATTCGTTCTACATAAGATCAGGAATTAACTGAACCCTTTGACTGAATAACCTAGACGTCCTGATCTCCACCTACAGGCAAGAGAAAAAAATGAACACCACCAGAAATTGATTCAGTTTTACACAGGCTTTACATGACCTTTGAAAGGTGATTATGGCTCAGAACTAAGGGCCCCTCTTAAGTGCACTTGCAGTTGAATCTGTTTATCCCTTTTCCTGTCTAGTCAAAAGTTGTCTCCTATGATGCACCACTGGTGATGTGAGCTGATAATGCATCATTATTTAGGAGAAAACTGCTTTTTGTAATGAAAGATATAACACTTCAAGGAAATCAGTCTGTAAGCTCAGGCTAAAATTTCATCAATATTATGTGCTCAGACAAAAAATACAGCTGGCTGGTTTGTTGGAACAAAATATTTGGCGTCAGTTCAGTAAATAAATGTGCCAATTTTGTTTGAGCTGATCCAAATCAAAATACTTGAATTTGTTCATGGAGAAAATTGTCAAAACTGAGTTTAATCTGCAAGAGAAATCAAACAAAAATGATTGATTTTCAGCAAGCCTTCAGTCTTGTTCTCAGAGCACTGTTCTGTTTCCAGTTCTATTGTAGTCCCTCATCATTGTTATAAATCAGACCTGAGGCCCTACCTAAAAAATATCAGGTTGCGTACATAGAAAAACAAGACTATGCCTGGTAGCCATAGATGACCATATGCCTGTTTCATCCACAGAGTTGCTATGTGCTAGAAATAGCAACTGGATGTAGTTATCCAGGGGAGTGTTTCCATCAAAGACCATCCTTTCTCTGCTGTATTTCTCTATCTTCTTTACAATATAGCTTCTAACCTGTACAGCAGAAGCAGGGGCTTAAAGGCAGCAGCTATATTTTACTTAAAACTATCTTTTTCCTCTGGAACACTGACATGTAGAATATATGTCAGAAAGCTTTTGCAATAAGCACTTGGTGTATGATCATATAAATCTGAAATTTAAGATCATCACAGATCTCAGTATCATCACATCGTCTCCCATATTAAGACAAAAAGGCTCTTTCTTTGACATGCTGTTGACAAAAATAAGCATAAGCAGTATGTATGTGTTTTAAGGAGCTAGACATCCATTCCTTTCCCAGAAAATAAAAAAGAATAGAATAGAATAGAATAGAATAGAATAGAATAGAATAGAATAGAATAGAATAGAATAGAATAGAATAGAATAGAATAGAATAGAATAGAATAGAATAGAATAGAGTTTATTCTATCGATGTTATTGACATTTGCTTAATAGCATGGGAAATCTCAGGAGCATATCTAAACAATGGTAAGGCAGAAATTTGCAATTAAAAAATCCATTTATGTCCTAATATCTAGTATCTTCCGCATGACATAAACAAAAAAACAAACAAATTGGTTTTACAAATACATCTCATTTTGTAGCCTTCTTCTCTGATTTTGTGTCCTTAATAGCCAAAACAATGTATTCTTTTCTACAGCTAGAGAACTGTTAAGTAGTAGTCTTTATTTTCCTCATAAATATATACATTACTCATGTTGAAATAGACATTTTTAAAATGAATAGTCTAAATTTAACTGGGGAAAAAAAACAACAAACAAACAAACAAAACAAAACCTCTCACCCTTTGCAATATTAAACAAAAAACAAACAAACAAACAAAAAACAAAACAACAACAAAAACACACAAAAAAAACCCAAACAAACAAAAAAACACACACACACAAAAAAAAACACAAAAAAAACACACACACAAAAAAACTATGATGCACTGTTGGTTTTCTGTATTGTGATCCTCCCGAAAATAGAAACTTTATGTTTAATTGATTTATTTGTAATGATTCTGGCTCAGGGAAGAGACTCTTTGAAGCTGATTGATTACTGCAACAAGCTTAAGATTTCATACCACAACAAACCTTTTTGTACTAATAAACAGTGGGACAATAAAGCTCTGGGGTATGGTGTTTCTCTTCACATTAAAGTGAGGATTTGCAACATAAGTATGTGAGGGACATAGTTTATGTGCTCCCAAGAAGCAGACATAATGAACTATTTCTTTTAATGGCAGATTATCCCTGTTTCTATTTCCTGGAGTGAAGACCTCGCAAATTGATGTATCTGTCCTCTGAGGTTTTCAGAGAGGCATTATGGCATTTTAAAATATTAATATGAGAGTACATTTAGCTGAAAGTAGCTAGTCTGGTAGTCTCTTGTGGCTGCCATACAGGTCACCAGAGACCTCCTGTCTCTCAAGGCAAATGATTTACTCTAAGTGTATCATTAAGATATACTTTTTTTGAATTTATGATAGTACTTTCTTACAAAGTTATACCTTTTCTATAAAAATTTAAGCATTTTTATGCTATTTTCTCCCTTCACTCACTGTTCCTTAAAAACCTGGTCAGTGTCACAGGCAAATTGAAAGTGCCACCCCCTGCACTGCAGTAGTGGGTCTATGTTGAACACTGATTAGCTAGGACTGGATGTCACATCTTGTTATAACTTTACACAGCTGAAAAATTTCCTGGGAGATTTGAAAAGAACCACAATTATTCCTCCAATGGAAAAAGAAAAAAGAAAGGAAAACGATAAACTCAAATGCAATAAATGTCTAGATGGAAGAAACTGAAAAATATTAATAAAAAATCTAGTACCAACAGATCTCATCAAGAATTTTTCTATTACGGAAAGCCTGATAGTCAATATATAGTAATATTTGTTTCACGTTTTCTTCTAGGTGTCAGGTGATACAAAGGCTGAATTTGTGACTTTCAGAACTTCTAGAGGAGTGTCATCAGCTCATCTTAGTGTTATTTTTAAAAGTCAAGAAAAATAGACAGACCTTGTTTCTACTATTTGAAAGTGTATTGGATTCAGTACTTACACATGCATGTATGATCACACATTTTCTTTTACCTTTTCACAGGCTGCAAAGAGTGTGTAGTTTATTGCACAGATCTATTCTTTACACATCATGGAGATAGTTAAGGAGATCAAGCCTTCACAACAAGCTTGCTTTCTGGAGGTCAGACCAATGGCCAGCTAAAATCAGTGTTCAACTTCACAAGTACAGGATCATGACCTGGAAGATTAGAGGAGCTAACTTAAATACTGGTCTTTGTTTTCTGTCTTGAATTATTTAAGCCTAAACTGATCGAAAGCAAGGTAGCACTGTAATATATTAGCTGAAGTGAAATCTTTCTATATTTATAGTACGAAGTTTGAACCATATTTGGCAGACTTCTCCTCCATTTCATTATTCTATTTTGGTTTAGTCATGTACAGAAAGAGAGAAATACAGGGCTTGTACTTTAATTCAGTCAAGAAACTGAAGCCTCAGAGAGGATATAATGAGTTCAGTGTTACAGCATAATACTTGCATATACCATGCATCTCAAAACAAAAATAATAATAATAATCATCATCATCATCATCATCAATTCAATTTTTTAAAAAATACTTCCATTTCTAGCACAGTTTAAAACCTGAGACAGACCCTAAAAATGTTGAGAAAAAGCACAGACTTCTCAGCTTCAATTGGTTTATGTCGGCCAATGTTTTGTTCCCAGGCATGTGTGTCACAGTCTTAGTGCCCCTCTCTTTAAGCGTACTATCCTTTCCAGCATGTGCAGTGGAGTGCAGCAGATGGGCCTGTGTTGAAGGCAGAAGACCCTGGGGTGTCTGCATGCAGGAGAAATGCATCCATGTGGCTTCATAGCAAGGCATTAGATAGCTGCCACCTGCTCCTTCATACCAGCGCAAGGGTTAGCAATCAGATGCAGCAGAGGATGGAGAGGCAAGTGGGGAATAGTTAGAGCCAGCCATCCTAGATGATGCATCCTCTTTCCAAAGATGTGGGATTTTAGATAGCTGTACTGTCAATGCCAAGTCAACATTAACTTCACATCCCTTGAACCGCACTGGGGGAGCTCACCGTGGGCACAGCTGTAGACGAACACCCGCTGGCATTTTGGTATCCGAGGCGGAGGTGGCACAGCACAGGCAGCCTGAGCCTTGCAGAGGGGCAGCATGTGGAGCCCTGTGCTGGTTTCCCACTGGTTCTCCCCAGCGTAAAACCCACCTGTGCTTCACTTCATGTGTTTTCTCATCTGTACTTAAGGCAGATTGCATGGCCCTTCACATCTGTAGGGGGAAACTGAATGAATTTTTAGAACTGACTGTTTTGAGATCTGAAACAAGGTCAATGTTAATTTTAAGTTATTCTACAGTAAATTCTTTCCTGTTTTCACTTATCATCTTTACATTTGTGTGTATAAACAATGAGACACAATTCACACGCTTAAAATGACCAGGAATTCTTTTTTCTTAATACTTACAGCTATTATTCTGACATGGTGTCAAAATAGAGATTTTAAAAGTAGACTTTTGGTCCAAAATTTTAAATTTTGGAGAATTTTCAATTTTTCAGAGGAGTTGGATATTCTTTTATATTTTTAGTTTTGCAGTATGCTGACCCTTCTAACTTTTCAAAAAACAAAGACTTTCCACTTTCTCAGTGACAAAACATATTAAAGAAATAAAAACCAGAAATATTTAACAGAAATATTGCACAGAAATAGGGGTGGGAGGAGGAAGAGAAAGACAAGGAAAACAAAAGGTATGAAAAAAAACAAAGAAAGGTTGGAATACTGACTAATGACCAAACCCAAACTATTCATACAGTCAAAATTTTCACACAAAAAAAATATTAAATAAAAATAATGAAATCTTTAAACTTACACAGAATGATTTGCCACATGTCTAATTTTTTAGCAATTCCATAGATGAAAATTATTTCAGATGGCTAAATAATATTTTAGGTAAGCATGCTTTACAATGGCCTTCAGACAAGCTGTAAGAGGCAGAGTATTTCATTTCTGAGATTGTTTTATACCTAATTTCATTTGCTGTGTGTTAATTCAAATGGTTGGAATAGACCAGCAAGGATTGTAAGCGTAACAGAAAGCCCTGAACAATGAAAACAGCCATACCCTTTCATTTACCCTTGTTTGGTTGTTTGACAGAAACATTTCTGAGAATGATATTATTAAATATTTCTAACTAACTAAGTATAATTCCATTTTCTATAGCTAGAGAATCCACATCATCAAAAGTGTAAAGCCTGCAGGATGCTCCTGTGATTCTTTTCTTCCAGTTTTCATGTACAGATTTTTTTTAAGTTAATTAAAACCACCACCAACAACAACAAACAAAACAAACAAAAAAAACAAACAAAAAAGATGAAATAAACAGTCTGTTCTAAATCTGGCTAATGGCAGATACATATATATGTTTTATATGTAAGTATATAAAACTTGATTATGTTGTTACTGCACAACAAATCACAAAGAGGTTCTGGTAGCAAACATTACAAATCATTTTTGTCAATGGTGAATATAAATAACCATGTTTAATTCTACATTTAAATTGGGGGAAGAGGAGGATATCCTAAGCAGCCTCCTTAAATATGATACGAGAAAAAGTAACAGTGACAGCTCCTGCAATGATAAGTGAGAGTGCTCCACTTACTGAACAGATAATACAGGGATCTTGTCAACTGTAGCATGTGGGACAGCAACATCAGAGTGCTTCCAGCCTCTTCTTGGTATAGTGAGGGAGCACTTGTATGTTATCCTGCACATCAAGTGCTTAAAGTACATACTAAGTGATTTTGAAGGCATTTTTATCAGTAATCAAGACAAATAAGTTAAGCACTTTACTTTCCTAAAAACCGATCTTTACATTTAGCCAGAAGGCTGAACACTATCTTAAAAAAAAAAAAAAAAAAAAAGAGAGAGAGAGAGAGAAATAAGAATTAAAGGAACTCTTAAAACTTCTTTTTGTCATTATTCTCCTCATATTTCCTCAATACTAGCAATAAAAGTAGTTATGTCTGAGGATAGTCATCTTTTCTTAACAACCATATTTGATATCCAAGAAGAAAAAGCAAACAAAACTTTTTTTTTATTCACTTGTAGTGGGAACTGTGCCTACATACATATAAAACCCATTTGCTCTTCATTAAATCCTTATTAGTGGCTGTTGTTTATCAAACTAATGGAGAAGTTAAATATCTTCAAACATCTCCTCTTTCAGTATCAGTCCTATCTTGCATCTGCCCATGGAAGTCTGCTACTAGTTGAGTCCAACAAATGATGCTGCTGTTGCAGGACCAGAGCTGCTTATGCTTTTCCTTAGGTGGTGCAGCCAGCTGCTCCTGGGCTTGCAGGGAGCTCTGCGTGTCCACCTTGGTCATTAGATGAGATCAGTCTAGTCTTTACTTATAGGTTTGGAGGTTTATATTGGAAATACTGTATGTTTGGCAAGACATCTTTAGTTCAACTATACACTACTGATTAGTGCTCCCTCAGTAATAGAATAATTCCCTCTATTGCAATAGTAAGTGTGTAAAGATCCAGAGCTTTCAACAGTCAGGAGGTCAGGGTCAGGGCTGAATTCATCACCTGCTTTCAGTTACTTCAAACTAATATAACCAATATAAAACATCTGTTTGTGCTCTTTGATAGTCAATAAAGAGACTCAACCATCCAAATGGAAATCTATCCATGTATCTTTGACACTGATGTTGTGAAAGGTGAATCTCTGCCCAGGCATACTGATTTCTGTGGGTACAGCCAACAGAAAACTAGAAAACTACCTTAGACCAACTTGCAGCAGTTGAAGTTAGGCGGGATGAAGCTCAGTCTTGGGTATTACAATGATGTGTTTTGACCTTAAACTTCTGCTTGCAGATTTTTGCCAGTATGTTTGCATTGCCAGTTTTACCTTCCTTGGAGAAAATTCCTGCAGAATATACGTCAACACTCCATCTTGAAGTCAGACTCCCATTAATATCAACAGAGTAGAATATGACTCCATATTTTTTTTAGTGGTGCGATATCAACAGCTGAATTTTTTTTTTTTTTAATACTCATTTAAACTCCCTTTAAAGATAAGGAGATACTAAATACATGGCCTGTGAGACAGATATGTACCTGTTTCCAAAGTTACATCTGGTACTGGAAATTAATTTTCGAGCCTTGATTCTATCATTTCAAATATAGCAATCAAAATCTGCTCTAGATTTAGTTGTTGTCAGTGCAACTGCTCTAATTTTGGATCAAGACATGACAGAAAAATCAGTTAATCTCACTGTTATATGCCTACTTATTCTAATATGGTGCAAAATGGAATTTCCCAACACAGCCACTTACAGATCAGTCTTATAAGCACTTTTCTAATTATGTATCTAAAATTAAGTTTTAATGTTATGAGATAGTGAAAATTGTGATATGGGTGTATTTAATATAGGATCAGCCACACTTATGCACTTCATATATCTCTTCTATGCAAATTGTCTGAGAGGGATATAAGTCATTTTTTATAAATGTGGGGAAAAGTTTTGAGGTGAAATGAGGTTGGTGGTCGGGGCTCAGTTTCTAATAAGATAAATTAAGACTACTCATTCAGCTAACACTCAATGAGTTGTCAGCAGTCTTGGTTTTAAAAATAAAAGAAGATCGAAAAAAAGATTTAAAGATGAATGAGACATGTAGGCTAAACAACCCACTTCCTTCTATAGACAGTGATTGTGTAAGATCAAAGTTGAGGAGTGATGGTAAGAAGAACTCTAGCAGTTTAGAATGGAGATATATCCTCACAGGCATTAATTACATCTTCAGGAGGCATAAATGTGGATTCAAAAGGACAATTTTCTCTGGACGCTAGCAGAGGATCTGGCCTGATCCTTGAACCTAACTCAGAATTTTCAAGTTTCCAATAAGCTTCCAAATTTCTGTGGACAGCATTTATTCCACACAGTCCTTTAACCCATTCTCATGCAGACTTCCATATCACTTCAGAGAGTTACATACACGAAAGAACCACAGAACAAGGCCTTTAGTTTTCAGATATCATATTTGATAAATTATACCACTGAATTCATAGTGTTAATTCTCTACAGTGATGTATATAGAGTAGCTGGTATAACATACATAAAGCACTGTAAATAGGTCAGGTTTTATTGTTTATTGTAACAAATGGATAGGGTTGCATTAGCATTGGTGAAAATGTATAAATATTGATTTGAAAACCTGGCATGCACAATAAAAGAGCAACCCTCATAACCCTTTTAGAGAAACCCAGCCATAAATAAAATTCATCTCCATTTTTTTCAACAAAACAATTAATACATAATTCATTTTTAAACTATTATCATCCCTATTGTTAGTAATACAACTGAAGTATCCTAACACTGCTAACATGCTAACACTACTCTGTGGTGATTAGATTTATTTGTATATCTGAAGAAGGGATGTAATCATACATATTACAACAACATTTTATTTGTGGTGGAATCTACAAGGGTAACTTTTAGTAGTTCTACCTGGGCTGAGTGCTAAAGGATGCAGCTGACAAATATTTGTATTATTCTGATCATGGAAAAAACAAAATCAATAAATGCATTTTTGGAACTAAGGAAACAGTTATGTATCATCTTAGGTCATGTCTTGTTCATTTACTTTATATCTTCCTGTATGCAGAAACCTCTGTCCAAGAATATTAATGCTACACAGCTGTATATAATTAAAGCCTTTTTTTTAATTGAGTAAACTTTGTTTAAGTAGGATATTAACTGGTTGACTACAGCAGATTTATATTTGCAGGGAACAAAAATATCCAGAAGTTTAGGAGATTCATTTCATTTTGGATGGACACCAAACATTATCTAAGTCTTCTGCTCAGAAAATTGGGTTTGAAATTTCACAAGTAAAGCTTCTAGCTATATAATCAGCACTGTCCTACTCTATCAGGACTGAATGCAAGTAAAAGATAGCTAGCAACTCATACACTATGGAAAAAAGAGGTAAAGGGTACAGGAATTTTTTTTCACAGCTTCTTCCCAACTATTAGTAGCAGATTGTTTAGATGGCTTTCAGGTAGCTGACGTATCACTGCCCAGAGCAGAATGGCAAAGAGAACAGCAACGACATTAGTAAATCTTCAGGGTCACTGACTACTACATATAGATGGTAAGGTGCTGGTTGGAAGACCAAAAGCCAACAGAGAGATTCTAAAAGATAAATGCTAGGTATAGATAGGGCTGAAGGCAAAACTTTGTAATGATTGGATGTCCTGGTATAATTTGACTTAATTTGACATTTTGGTTGACAATACCTTTCAAGTAGTAAACTGTGATGCAAAAAGTGGTACTAAAGTTGGAAAAGGAAAAATTTCTTAATTGAAAGGCTGCTTTGTTTTAATGAAAGATATTTGGGAAATAGTTCTTTAACAAAACCCTTTTGGCTTTGTTGAACAAAGGCTTCAGTACATGACTGCATTTTATTTTCCACTTATTTTATAACTAGAAGTTCAAATTCAGACCAAGTAAATCAGAATTTGTTCTTCAGCTGTCACAAAATGGATGAGAACAACATTTGCTACAAAGTGAACCTCAAAGCGTCAAACTGGGTATAATAGGAGATTTTTCATCTCTACATTCACCAAACTAAAAAACTATATGCTCTGTTTTAACAGATCCTTGTAGCACTTTCATGCCATACACAGAAACAGGAAGACATGTCTAAAGGACAGATGATTCCCTCGGGAAAAGCTTTACATCTAATAAAACAAGTACCGTTTTGAAATTTTTAAGGTGAGGAGAGGTTAGCACCCTTCTATGAAAGCATATACTGAAAATCTCATATGCAGGATAGTTAACTAAAGAAGGACTGACAATCAAATGTGTTAACAACAGAATGTGATAAAGTTACAGCTTTAGATTTCATCTCTGAAAATTCAGCATAATTGCATGAAGTGTGGAATATTGACATAGTCATATATATTAATGTTTGGAACTGAATCTTGACTGTAGCTTTTTCAGCTTATACTTTGCAAAAATATCCTTGAAAATAGTAAATATTAAAAAAAATATAGTTGGACTGCAGCCACTTTCATTTATCTAGAAACATGAACATTAGATATGGCCTGATTTTATGAAGATCCACAAAGTTTAAGATTAAAGAAGAATTGAACAAGAATGTTCTTTCTGTATGACAAGCAATGTGATTTTATTTTAAATTAGTTTATTTATTCTTATCTCTAATACTTGAACTTGAGCGGTTTGCAGTGTAAAAATAAATGTTGACATTTCTGGCATATGCATGGCATATCCTAAGTAATTATTAAAAAAAAAAAAAAAAAATGAAGTTCTACTCTTACTCATGGAATAACTTAATTATTGAGCTGTTTTTAAACAGAACACTGAACAGAAAATGTAAACCAACCACATTTGTACCTAAGACCTGACACAAGCTATGGAACTAGCTTTTCATGCCTTGAAAGTTACCCCTGGTGTGAGATGAGGTTGCTTGCTTTTAGCCTATAAGGAAACGACTAATAAAAAAATATTTTTGAAACATGGGATAGTTTCTTTTTATGCATAAACAAAGACTGCAGAATTTCACCCAAAACCACTTTATTTCAGAGAGGAATGAAACTAATTAAGAGGGAACTGAACATAGATATTTTTAAAAGTGTATTTCAGTCTTAAAAATTGTTAAAGATGCCTGTAAAATCCTTGACAAAATGGAGTACTTGATTCAAAATGAATGAATTTCAAGAATGTGAAAGATTTTTTTTTACCTGAAGTATCTGAAGAAGACTCCTCCTAGACATGAGATCTTTTCTTAGAGACATGCCTCAGCTCTCACCAGATCATCTGCTTCTTGTTTTTGGAAGGGTTCCTGTGGTCATAATTCCAAAGGAGAGCTATATAAGTAAAATACAATACCATTCTTCTCACCACCAGATGATCTTTTCTCTAAAAAGCACTCTGTTCATTACCAGTACTATTCTTCCCCTCCTTTTAAATACATTTTTAAAAATGCTTCTACCTTCCATTAAAACAATTCTCCATAAGATGCTATACTTACAATCTTTTGACCTATGCTGCCTAAATGGTGATATGAGAGACAAATAGTTCTAGAAACATTATTCTTTCCTTACCAGAAGAAGAGTTATCTCTGAGATACTTCCGCACCTTCATATCCAGAGCTCCCTCATATCTAGAGCAGTTCAGTAACTGCACATTCTCTGTCCTTGTTGACGTGGTATAAGGGAATCTCCAATGCTCTAGAAGAGTCCACTTCAGGCAACCTGATCCCCTAGACAAAATATGCAACCATCAAAGTTTTAATTTTACAGTTCACCATGATTTTTCTTTATCTTGAAGCAGTGACTGGATAGTTCCCTTCTCCTTGAGAAAGGCACAGAAGTATGATTCCTTTGTCCCCATTATAGAAACAGTCACTGTACTTCCCTCTAGGAAAAATTTCAGAGTACTTCAGACTACTACATTCCATAAGCCTTTTTTTTTTCCTCTGAAAGTTCACTAGATTTTTAGCACCTAAAGTCAGATATTTGAATTCTTTTTTCTTCCTTGCAGGGTTGCCAGACTGAAAACATATCTCCAAACTGTCCTGCAAGGCATTATTGCTTAGTCTTTTGTGTTTGAATTATAGCCACAGTTTACAACAGAAAAAAATTATCCTCTCCCTGTTTTGATAGTAGGTATATTAAGTTAAAATTCAACCTAGAAGTAAAAGGATAAAATTGAGAAAACATAGAATTAAAAAAAAAACAATACTCTCAAGTCTATCAGATATGGAAAAGACTCTCTCCAGAGATGTGATGGAATGCTTTTAATCATTTAAAACTCATGTTGAGGTAACATAGGAAGATTGTATCATGAAGAAGCTACACAAAGAGGTAGCTAAATGACATTATAGGTGTTCCCAACTCAAATTTCTCTTGGTTTATTTGGCCAATTCTTACTCAGCCATTTCTGTGAGACTTTTGAATGATTAAGGTCAATATTTAGCACCCTGTTTCACCCTGGTCATTCACAGCAACAGCAGGATACCAGGATACCATTAAACATTATCTAGACGATTTCTATGAACCTATTTTGGTGGACATGACTAAAAAAAAAAAAAAAAAAAGAAAAAGCTAACTTAACCAGTAACCTTAAGTTAAAACTTAAACTGAAATTTAGCTGGAAATATTCAGAAGAATATGTTTTTGATCCAGCACATGGCAAACTCAGAACTAAATGTGGATGCTGTAATAGCTGTGTATCCAGTGTTTACTAGATGCCAGGTCTTCAGGTGCAATGACATTTCATAGCAGAATTTGACCTCAATTGTTGAGATTTTTACAAGCAGAGCATTTTTTTTTCATGTATGTCTGTTCAGTTCTCACAGTGCAATCAGTAATAACAGCTATTTTTAATGTGACTGTACTTATCTATGTCAATACCTATGGGACTTCTGTCAGCTTCTTCCAAACAGGAAATAGAGATGAACTAACCAAAAAAATCCTGAAGATACAACAGTTAAAAATATCACATTAAGCCATCTAACATTAACTGATACTAGTCTAGTTGCTTTAGGTTTCCAGTTCAGTCCCATTTTTTAACAGAGGGCAGAAGACATACTTAAATACTAAGCTTCTTACTCAAGACATGTCTCAAATTGAGTTTTAAGTAACAGATAGTTCCAGTAGTATTTGAAATCTCTGTGATCTAATTATCAGCTCTCCTGTGTAGAGACAATTAATACAGATTTATGTTATTACTTATATAAAATTCTTATCTATGTGCTATGTCTATAATACAGATATCACATAAAAGAATGTATGTACTTTTAGAGGTAGAATCTATTTTTAATATTTTTAATCTCTGAACAGTTTCTGAATTTTTACTGACTGAATTCTTTCATAATTGAAATGTTCCTAAAGATTTAGCCTGTCACCTTCAATCTTCCTTTTGGAAGCATTACCATCATAACTTAAGATAACATTTCCTCTGTGATTTTCTCTAGCAAGAGCCTATGTGCTTGTCAAATCAAGTATGTCAAAGCAGGTTTCCATAGGATAAATTTCAGTTGTTTTCAGCTTCTCAAAAAAGGTGCTCATACAGACTTTTCTTTTACTAAGGCACTTCAACAATGAAAACAGAGATATGGCCGTAAAGAACTTATATATATTTCACAAAACATAAACTAGAGGATTGCATACTATTTCTTTCATCTACCGGCAATAAACAGAAAAGCGTAATGGGTGCAATGACTGCACACTGATTTAGAAAATAACATTAATAGCTTGCACGCATGAAAGTTACAAATAAGTAGCAAAAGAGTGGATGGCAGAATCTGGAAGACAAGGAAGTTATTGCTGCTTTAAGGAAGACTTGGATTAATACATTAATTCAGTTCTGCTGCAGCTCAAGTCAATGGGAGTTTCACCATTGGTGTTCAGACTGACTTCCAAATTACTCTGCAGCCTAAAAATTTAAATATATTTAAAAAAAAAAAAAAAAGAAAAAAGAAAAAAGAAAGTAGGTTAATGAGACAAATACAAATTAATAAATTTAAAAACTAACTCCAAAGTTAGCATAAGCCATTTTATTTTCAGCTGAAAATCTAATGAAGTTTCCAAACAGGAAAACAATTTTCACATTTAATCATAAGGCCTCACATTGCAAGGAGAGCAACAGAGACATGGTTCCCTTATGCATTCCTGATGCCTTGCTGTACTCCACTGAAAGAATCTTAGATTGTGTTTCCTAAATCATGACAATTCCATGTAGGAGTTGATATGCCACAAGGCCTCAATTCATATTCTGAAACGTAATTTAAAATGATCATATACTGAAAATGCATAGTATATATTTGAAAGTGTTGAGAAACAGTAGTGAAAAAGTATTAACTGAAGGATCTTATGTATACATACTAAGTTAAATATATGATGGCGGAAGCACCTTCACAGCTGTTCCTGTTCCACAATGTGAATATTGAATAATCTGACTCTTCTTTGTTTGGGTCATGAAGTTTGAATAATTAAACAATAGGTCATTTGAGCTCTGTTGTGTCATAACTAATTACTACATTTCTGTTTGTCAATAGCAAAGCCACAGTAGTATTTTAAATTCCATTTATTGTGCTTTAGCTTAGTGCTTACTGTTACTTTTCCTCCACATTTTTTCCCATCATGAAAATTAACCCACAATATATCTTTCTGGAAAGAAAATAAAGAGCTCCCTTGCCAAGCCTTTCATTACACTGCTTCTTTCCATCATGAATTGTGATCTAACAGTAGCCTAGTAAAAAGCCAGGGCCTTTGAAGTGTTGTGCTAATTTGATTAATACGTAGCTACATCCTGTTATGATGCACTTTGCCTTATGCATTTTAAATGGAAAATGCAGAGTGGATTACATTTGTGTTAAAAACACAGCATACTAAATGAACAGCATTGAAAGTGGGCTATAATAACAAGCACTGCAACCACTTTAAACATGCGAAAGGTTATTGCTTGTAGGTTAATGATAATTGTACCAAAATACATGTTTTTATAACAATTAAGAGGTCAATATAAATACCAGTGAGATTCACACAGCTGCAGTGGGAAATACCTGATTTAAATTCCTTGATTAAAACCAAAACAAAATATTCCAAAGAATTCTCTGAATTGATGCCCTTCTACTCATCCCCACAAGTACTTTGGGTATTGAAGTTGCTTCTAACCCAGTTTCCACACAGCCTGAAAAGAATTTAATATGCTTTTTGCTTCTGTTTAAATGAAGAGTTAAATTCAACTTCTCTGTTGGCACTATGTAAGATTTCCTTTGCCTAGCAAGAAGCAATACTGCCCAGCACTGTTATGTATAGAAATATTTTTGTTTGTTTTTTTCCCGTATCTTTTTAAAATAAAATGCATTGTCTTATCCTAAGATACCATAAGATACCAATAATCACTGCAGAATAATAAATACATTACCATACTTCATTATATTTCAAGTCTATGGTAAGCAGAAGGTGTATCAAATCTAACCTTGTGTTTTAAGTGTGCATAAGTATGCTTTAAATAGTAACAGTTACTGCATCTACAATTTTTGCTAACAATAAGGTACAGTAAAACTGTTTCCATAGATTTGAATAAGCACCTCGTCAGAACACAGTCCTTTTACATACTTGTGCTAAAACAGATAAAATATCACACTATCAGTAATGAACCCAAAACCTGAGCTTACATTTAAAAATTACAGATATTGATTACAATTTGCACAGGAGCAGCACACAGATTGTGTTTCACTTTTAACAGCTCTGCCTAAAGTCAGAAAAGTGCCGTTCTATTAGCTGATCATGTTTTCATATTTCAGTCTTCAGTGTCATCATATTTCTAGCTTGCTTGCTCTTAGAAGCTTATCTAACACTTCTCTTTTTTTGTTTTTTGGTGAAAAAGATGTATTGTGGAATGTAGCCTCATATACTGAAGGAGAAGTACATCAAAGCACAAATAATTAGGCTAAAAAAAACATTAAATTACTAAACAGTACAATAAAGTACAGGGTCTATTTCTGCCTATTGCATGGATTTGTTGCCAAATTCAAGGTGGCAGACACTTGTTATTCCATCTGCCTCCCTCCAGGGAGAGACAGCATGTCTGCATTTGTTTCCAATTTGTTTTTAAACAGCTTAATTAATGTTTCTTACCTACTCATTTGCAAAACTACAGTCATAGGTTTCATTTTCATTTGTATTCCTGAAATTAAGTCTAATTGCTTTCTTTCCTCAGTACAGACATCTCAGTTCTGCTTTTATTTATTCATTAAATAATGCATTCCAAACTTTTTTTCATAAAGTTTTCCTATGTTTTCAGTTTACTTATACATCATCCTCACTCTTTGGTTAGTATAATCTATAATATTAAATATTACCTGATCTCATAAGGCATTTTTGTCAGCATGTTTTAAATATCTTTCTAAATTTCCTACTTTTTTTCAGTATTTCCTAGTAACACATCATGCAATGGTGGTGGAAACCATCTATGAAGTTGACTGAGGGCATACTTTTAAAAAAATTACAGGATTCCCATTATTTATATCAGGCCACTGTAATCTGATCAGACTGCAACATCTTCAGTAACAGTGCAATGAAGTCAGCTGTAAGATCTTCCTCTTGGCCTACATGGGCTTTTGGATCCTAATTGCCTTGTCCTATCATCTCCTTCCCTGTCATTTACAGTACAACACTACACTGACAGTACATGGAGGAAGAAAACCTCACTTCTGAAAAATTTTGGACCCAATTCTACAATAAGGAAATTAAATTTGCCCCTTTTTCTGGTTCTTCTTGTGACATTAGATTGCAAATTTATAAATTATGTAATGACCTTGTATAGTGATAAGTTTGAGAATTCTTCTCAGGGTTGCTTTATTTACAAATGTTTGTACCACTACTTATGTTTAATCATAAAATTTCTTATCAATTTTTGTGATTAATACAGTAACAATATCCTCTGTACAATCATTGGTATTTGCATATTTAAACATAGCTACTCCTTCATATGCAGTCAGGCTTTAATCTGTGTTTGCATTTATATGGTTCTACACTTTCTGAGGTTTTAAGAATAAGCTAAATCTGTCTTCCTAATATACATCATAGTTAGACTGGCATCATAGTTAAGTCTTTATTTCATTATCACTCAATAGCAGCACCTCAAGTTAATAACACTTACTGAAAATAATGTGTCTCTGCCTCAAATGGCAGCCCTTAGCAACTAATTTTAAAGAGTAATACTCAGTGGAGACTTTGGTTCACAGTTTGAATGAACAGCACACTTTCATAATACATTAATATAGTATAAATTGCTGTAAGCCAGAACCAATGCACTTCAGAATTTAACTGAGATTTTAATTTTTCATAAGATCTTTGAAAGTTATTTCAAGCAAGTCATTAAGCATAATCAATCTGAATAGAAGAATTGCATTTTTAATTATGATTATTACCAGCAGAGAGATCTGAACAGCAGAAGTTTATTATTTTGTATAGTTCAATCTTTATAATACGATTCTACCCTACCAGAAGCCACACTGATTTCTGACCTTGAACCAGAGAAGATGAAATGAATGTGACTGATAACCTGAGAAAAGACTCTTTCCCTCAAATATTTCTGTTCTGTCTCCAAAGAAGGTTCAGAATATGCCTGAAGAAAAAGAGCTGAACTTGGAAACCATCAAGAGTATTCCCAAACCATCACTGATAGCCTTGTTAATATGAATTAAAGGAACATGATACCTTGCTGGTCAAATAAATCTCCTGGACAGTGACCCTCTTCCAACTGAAAACTGTGAATATTCACCTAGGAAACACATTAATTATTATTTGCTTTATATGTCTAAATACAACACCAGTCTTATTTTAAAGACATTTTGAAGCCCACACAGTGTAGTACAATAATATTTCTAGGCCTCTGCTCACGTTCAATATATGATCACCACTGCAGTTTTCAGTTTTCCTCAGGTTCTGAAAGACTTGAAAACTGGATGAGTCGCAATACTTTGTGCATTGTTAATGAACAGATGTGATTGCAGTTACTTATATCTTGGAATTTTTCAAACCAAACCCTTTAAGATCTAGTGACTTAACTCTGCATCATTTCAGCAGTGAAGAGAAATAAGAAATTAATTCTGAGAACAAAAACAACTTGCTGTAATCAGATAAAATCTCTAAGGCAAGTTAATGATCCTTCATAATCAAAGACAGTGGGATCCTTCTATGATGGAAATTCTATGCTGAACTATTGAAAAACAGATATAAACAGGCCATAAATGCATTACACTCATTAAAAATTTATAAGCTCAACCAGATCTATCAACATTCTATCCATATATCTGAAGACAAACTAAAACAAACCTTCACAGATTAAAGTTTGCATATCCGACACATCTGGCATATGGCTTATTTTGCCTATAATTGAGTTAGATGCCATTTCTTGTATCCAGAGAAAGAGAGAGATTCTTGCATCCACTTTGAGTTGTGCTGCTTCAGTAAAGCTTGACAGAGGTATTGCAAAGCTGCAAAAGAGAGGTCTTATCTGTTTATTCATTGATTTGGGTTGATGGTAGCCTATGTGAAATGCTCAGTACCAAATAATGCAGTTAATGTACATCTTCCACCAGAAAGTATGATAAAGGTAGGCATGAAGAAGAAAGGATTTTCAAACTTGTGCAAGGAAAGGGTTATTCTTAATCTTTTAAGATGTATGTGAGCTGTAAGTGAATATGAAAATTGGTACTAAACATTTTATAGGTAGTTAGAAAGAAGGGTAAATGCTGAAAGTTTTTTATTCCTTTCACTGTAAGTACAAACTTAACTGTAGTTACAGCTGGCATTGGTAACAGGGAAGGTATAAAAGAACAAAGAACCAATCCTTCCTCTTGGTTGTTTTGTAAAGAAACTTTGAAAAGTAAATAGAATGTACCACCCTAGCTCTTCATTTGCCTATAGCAATAGCTTTCTGAAGAGGTCTACTGAACTATGAGTCTACTCCCAAAGCTGTTTTCTTCTACCTCCATTATGCGGAAACAGAAAAGGAAACAACTTTACTTCTAAAGTACATCAGCATTTAGCTAAGCTATTCAGGGAGAACAACATGACACAGGATTTTAAAACAAATTAATAAAAGTTGGGGGGTCAGTCACAAGTTCTTGGTGCCAGTATTTCTCAGCTCAGTTCAAACAGCAAAAAATGCAAGATCTAGAGCCCTACATTTTACAGATGAATATTTGTAAAGCATTAGACTCACACTGTTTACTTACATATTGCAATAAATATAGGAAAGCTTTACAGTGAAAGTAAATTCAAATAAAAGCCTTAAATAATCAAATGTTTTAAATCACTTTGATTAATCACTAGAATATATTAAAAGATATGGTTTGCAGAGAAAATGTCTCTAAGTCAAAGTCTAGTTTCTCTTTCTATCTAATCCATGTGTAATTCATGAATCTTTAAACATTATGGGATTATAGAGAGCTAAGCTGACATTTTTACTTTCATTTAGCAGCTTGAATAATTGGTACACTTCAAGCATTTTAAATACTAAAGTGATCATTGCGTTGAATTAATCTTGTGATGTCATAACACTTGACAACTGACATAATAAATTCCAAGAATAAGAAAGCTAAAAAAGAATCTTAGAAACATATTATTTTTAATACATAACAATTAAATGATCTATAACTAGCAGTATATTCTGATGTTATCTTTAATGAAATGCTTTTTAATGTATGATGTATTGGTATTGTTTTTCCACTTCTGGGCAAGATGAGAATTCAATAAATATAGTAGTGTGTTTTCCTCAATGTCAGAAACCAATGTATAGGCAAAAATATCAAATCTATTTAATATAATGAATAAAAGTGGGAGTTCAGTGATGCAAATCAAAAATTTGGCTTTCAGTGTAGAAAACTGCAAGGAATTGTGTCATCTTCTGCTGCTCAGGAGTTTTTCTGGAAGCCGGTCACAAGCAAGTGACAAACTACTACAGATTGCATCAACTCTAACTTAACACAGGAGATGGCTGTAAACTACATCCAACCCTAGCCGGCAACCGATTTCCTGGGAGATGTGGAGGACCAGTAGTCCCCCAACAACCAGTCCATGGTGCAGATCCTGTTGCCACAGTTCAGAAATGTCCATGTGGCCACAAAGCCTTCCTTGAAGTCTTAGATTAGGTCTGTCCCAAGCTACACAATTTCTGGAATAAAAGCCCATGATTTGGAGAACTGCAAATCAGTTCTTTCCAAAGGAAGTCTTCCTCTGTTCAGTGTGATTTGAACAGATTGAATATCTATATTCAATAGCTACTGAATAAAAGGAGAAGAAATCCATCAAAACAGATGACCAACAGTTGAGTATTGCCTTTGGTGCTTCCTCAACAATGTGAGAAATGCTGTTGTCGGTTAAAAGGATATCAGCAAAATAGGAATTAAGGGCAAAGACAGTTTTTTGTTTAATTAAATAACCCTTCAGGATCTCATATTTTTATTTATATCCCATATAGAATTATACATTTCAGTACAAAATTAGTGACTAAAGAAATGAGCACAGAGACAATTAATGTAACATTGTATTTCTGTAGAATGTATCCCTATTGTTTAATCTTCATTATCTCCTTTAATAAGAGAATAACTGTTGCATTTACCACTGTGCTTGCCAAGACTCAGAGTGTTGCAGTATATGAACTGGTACTTCCAAAATCATCACCGGGTAGATGGTAGTATGTATGAATTTTGGGCACCTATGCAATTAATTTTCTTTACCCAGAGATTATGCTGCCCTCCATAGGCAATGAGGTACTAAACACTAACACGTTGGAATGGGAGGAACAAAGTCCCATGGCTCTTCTCAATAAACCTTAATCATTTTAGGGAAAAGACAATAGCTTAAAAAAGAGTGAGAGAGGTTGCTTTTCCCAGCCACACAACCACATAGAGGCATGGATTGTATGCAAAAGCAGTTAACAAGACACTTCTTTTGGACTGAGTCCCATCTGCTGTTCCAAGTTTGTGATCTCTCATGTTGGTCATGACAGTTAATGGCAGAAGCAATTATGGGGAAAGGTTTTCTTTATCTTGTTTTTTTTTTTTTTTTTCAATGAAGGCAGAAATGAAAATGAACTGCTTGGACATAGTAGTCTTTCCCCAAAAGTGGGTCCATAATTCATAAAGCCTCAGAAGTTTTCTCTTTCACTTCCAAACTCAGATACCTTCTTGTTCTTTCTATAGACAGTTCACATCTCCTCTCTGGCTTTTGTAGATTTGTATACTAGGGCAGGAGTTCTGTACAGTTACTAAGAATCTAAAAAGTAAGTGGTAAAATATTCAGGACTGCAATGTCAAAAATCTTTGTAATGGATGCAACTAGCACACTGTTGACAGTGCATAAACCACAAAGTTAGAAGCTGATCAGATCTAACAACTGTCTCAAGATTAACCTTTGTTAAGGTTATGCATGAATACGACATTTTATTAACCTTACATTAGCAGCAAACATTCTCAAGAAAGACTAGCACACCATTGATTTGGATACATCATAATCACTGATAACAGAAAGTCTTTTCTTGGAAAATAGCATGTTCCATCTCAGAGGAAATACCTTTATTTATTCATTTGTAGTATATGTACAGATGAAGCTGAATCGATCAGTTAAGCTTTCAAAGCTGTATTACAGAAAGTAATGTAATGTTGATTATGCCATGTTCATAGCCCAGATTTCAAGTTGAAAAATATAAGGTGGGTATTCCTCATATCTGAGTCTCCATGTCCAAATGTGAGTCATCTCTCTAAACTAGATGTCTAACACCCTTTGTAGTCAATGGGAAAAAAGAAACTTTCACAGAACAATTAAATCTGTGCCTAGGACAAGTAGGATAAATGTTGCTAGGGATGTCTCTTTTTATTAAATTTAGGGCAAACCTGAGCAACTAGCTTTGACAGAAAAGTTTTTTCCTTTCACGTTGTATCAACAGCACATGCAAATATATTGCAATATGGTTTTGACCCAAAAGTTTGTTATTTAGCTTTTTACCCAGATGAGGAAAAGTTGGATATGAAAAGAGAGGAATTTAATGTCTGAAAAATTAGTTAGTGACCATGTTCACAACAAATACTTGACAAATTGACAGATATATATCATACTGCAAAAGTTCCATAAGTGTGATGTATAGGCTCAGGCTTTAAAATGTAGTATCTGTAGTAGTGAAAGATAAAACTGTTCAAACAATTGAATAAGATATGATAAACATTCACGCCCACAGAAGGACTTCAAGGAAGTAAATCTAAGTTTATGTTGTTAAAGCAATTTTCTCTGAGACATCTGGTTGGTTGACTTCTCAAATAACTGTTGTTTACTCAGTGCCCATAAAACATAAGAACCTGGAAGTATAAGCTTTTCACATAAATTCCTTAAACTACCAATGAAATTAAAAGTACAATACTGAAACACATTTGAAACACATTTTCTCTTAGTCTACCTGAAGGTATTGCAACGAGGATTTCTCTGCATACACAGCTTTCCCATATTTAAGGTTGGTTTATTCCAAGTTTCTCTTCAGTTTGATAACAGATTACACAGGAAGCAGATATGTAAAATGCATACCCAGCACACATGCCAAGCAGTGATCATGATACCAACATGATTAAATTGCAATCCTACACAAAATATGGTACTAACAAAAACTACCATGATAACAGTCTATAAATAAGACAAGTTCTCTACTGCAGAAGAAGTGGTTTTACATTTTCTAAAGTGAGTGAACAAAAATTTCTCTATGGATAATTACCATAAGGCTGAATGGAGTTTATGCAAAATAAATCACTCAAAAATTCCTGTCATTTCACTGGATGAAAGGCAATATGAATATGGATTTAATCATAAAGACAATTCTATCACAGCGTCTAAGAACAGAAGTACTGAAATATTTTTAATGTATAATAGTTTTATTGACTGACTTAATTGCTAAAGAATTCAGAGATCAGCAAGATGGCTTCTGCAGAAGAAACAGTGTGCTATCTCATTAACTACAACAGCAAATTGAAGTGTTGTTCACCAAGTTTCATTTGTAGCTAAAATGACTCATCATATTAAAGTTGTCTATATTGCCATCAGTGTATTAATTCTTTCTAGAACTGAGGAAACAACTAAGGAGTTGACTTAAAATGACATATTTGTTTTCCGTCATCATTGATACTTGAAAGCATAGAAATATTAAAATATTGATGCGAGTCTTTTGTTATTACAGAACCAAAATGGCAACAAGTCATTTCTGCTTCATTATTTTAAAGACATGAAACTGCATTAAAAATATTTGCAAATGTAAAATGTGTACTACAATTATAAAGTTTGAACTTTATATAATCATTTGCAAATTATAATGTTGACTTTAGGAGAGAGCACTCTCTTTACGAATTAATGGAATATGAGAATGACTTCCTGCTAATTGTTCAATTATGTCATTCTTTCAATTTCAAATATTTCAGTTATTTTAATTTCAAATACTTTTTTCTATCTGTCAAGAGAGCTTCAGAGTATATCATTATATCAGCCTTAAACACATGAAAATACTGAGGTCTAACCACCCAAAGTTATTGATCTCTATGCCTTTCAATTAAAAGAAACCAGACAAAAAATATCAAAATGTTTTCCAACATATTAAAAGTTACTTTAATATTTTAGTTGCGTATTGGCCTGTTGAAAGACACTCTCACTGATGAATACTATCTCAGGGAAAAGGCTTTTTTTATGATACAGTCTTAAAATTAGAATGCTCTGATCTGATGTGTGATTCAATTTATAACATAATGCATTTTGCTGAAAGGTAAATTATTGATGACACTATCCTTAGTCATAAATGTAAATCTTTTCAAAAAATATATCACAGCAAAGCTGAAAAATGGAATGAAATTTCAGTTTTATTTATTACCTCTCATATAATTTCAAATTATTTTTCAGCAAACAAATTACTGAAGGCCAATTCTACCACTTCATATAAAAGAAACCAAACTTTTCAGAAGACAGTAACATTAGTGAAGGCTTGAAACACAACAAAAACCTGGATGCAGAGTGAGGAATTATAGGAGGAATATCATGTACTATTAAATTCCATGGAGTGTTTCATCTTCCTTCTACCATTGAGTATGAAAGTCTCATGATGTCATTTCATGCTGTAGTCTTCAAAGTTTCTTAAAACTTAGAGGGTCTGTTATGTGCACCTCTGACTCAGCTGTATTAAAAAAAAAAAAAAAAAAAAAAAAGGTATTTTCTGCTTGCAGGCATGCTAAGATAGGATAGAGACATCTCCTGAATACCAATTTGGTTGTGAATTTCCAAATAAATTTAGTTTCAGTTCAACATGCAATAATTTCATCAATTCATTTCTGAAAGCAAAAACTTAATATATATGAGCTACTCAATACAATTTGGAGTAGTAAATGGTACAATCTCACTGTTGCAATTGTATATTCAAAGATGGTATGAATGTATTTTCAGAGTAGAAATACATAAAGTTTTTCTAGGATCTCTTTTAAAGTATTGTGCCTTGTTTTCACATGTTGGCTTTCTGATGAAAAAGAAAAGATGGCTGCTTTGTTACTTTTCTATCTCCCATTCACAATCTGCATGAAAATTATCACCAAGATTATTAATAATAATTTGATTTTAAAAACAGTAGTTAGTTACTTTATTTGCATGATCAGTGATCCTGTCTGCTGACCCGTGGACAGGACATCTCTTTTTTGACTGCTTCTTTGTAAAAATGGGCTGCTCAGGTAGCAAACTTTCTCCAGTATCAGTTATTCGAAGTTTTGCTGTAAAATTGCAAGAACTGGCAACATCGCAGTGCAAACACAGCATGAAATTTTATAAGAGCTGAATCTTGATGGGGAAAGACATGCAAGTCGTGAAAGATATCCCAAAGGACTGAAGGTTTTTCTATGTTGTGTGGTTTTTTTTTCCAAAAGTGTGGAATGAAATCCTAAAACATTTGTTTCTAAAATCTCTGCTATAAACTCTCCCTTCCCTATAGTCTCATCAGCTCTAGGGCAACAGAATCTTTAAGGTCAGCATTGCTGTAAGCTACAACACTTACATTTCTCCTCTGTTTCATGCAGTAGAAAGGAATGGGTGATTTATTTTTAGTGAGTTGCCCAACCCTACACAAGGAACTGACAGGATTGCCAGTGATAGCACAATTCACAGTAGTATTAACTACATCTATAAACCCCAACACCACTTCTTTTGACTCAGTCACAGTTGTATGTTCTTCAGTTTCTCTTTCTGATATTTCACGCTGTTTTTTTCACAACATGTTGAGTAATGTGCAAGATAAATAGGCATGTGTTGTGAGACCAGTGCAGCATGCGCGGGTGAGTTAGCTATACTATCAGCATAAACAACAAAAAGGTTTTCTGACCCATAGCATATGTTTGGGTGAGAAGAGAGAGATGTAAGAGAAAGCAATAATAACCTGATACTGTTATTCTGTCTTAAAACAGATTTTTCTTTTAATAGGACAAAAATATTAATAACAACAACAAAAAGTTTAGTGTTCAGTATTCTTTTCTTAAAGAAAAAAAAAATTAAAAATAATGTTGGTTTCTTAGGGAAATTAAAACATTTTAAAGGAGGAGACTGAACAATTTAGACTTTCACCTCCCCTACCTTAAGTGAAATTTAATCACCTAAATCTACCCAACACTGATTGCAGAATAGGCACTATAGTATTCATATCAGAAGCCTCTGTTTCCACAAATAAATCTTCAAACACAAAATAAAAATCTGTAAAACCAGAGCACATATAGAGGAGAACCCAGAAAATGATGTAGTGGATGCTTTAAGTGATGTTACAGTAAGGATGCCATTAGGAAGTTTTGTGAATATACATATGATTCTTAACATGCAGTTTTCTACAATGATGTTCTATAAAAAAAAAAAAAAAAGAAAGTAAGCTTTATTGTCTATGGAAATCACTCTTTGAAAGGTTGTTTCATTTAAAATATATTGAAACTCGTCTCTAAATGCTGACTGCAGTAGTATGTTCATTTTACAACCAACACATGAGAGCTGCAACTGTTCATCCCAGGCAGCTGAGAATAGCAACACCATTTGTTAAGTCATCAAGCAGGCACCTTTATGTTTTCTCTCTTCCTGCCTTGCAGATTTGCAGGAAGTTTTATATTAACAACCTGGAAATCATTTCACTATCATTCCTCAAACCTCTCCATAAAATTGCCTTTTGCTACAATGCCTCCATAGCATGTGATGGAAACCAAGCTCCTGTTAGGCATGGACCTGCTGGCCAGGGGGATGCATGGCATAGGGACACAGCACCCTGTACATGAGATGGGTCACACAGCAGCCTCTTGTCTCTGGAGGGAGGGCAGAGTGGATGGCCTGGATGGAAAGGCAGGTGCCTTGGTCAGGGGTGCGACACCCTGTGCCCCAACTTTCCCTCTGTTCCCTTGCTCTGATCCATTAATGTCCTTGTGCCATCTTCTGTTTTTCTGCTTGAGCTGAGACGCTTGGGATGGTCTTTTCACTTCAGGGTCCTGCATGCTTGGTACTCTTCTGTACTCTAACAGTAATGAGTATCACAGGGATATCCTCTTGACTTTGCTATTGCTACAAGATGGGACCTTTCCAAAAGCATCACCTTGTGCTCACTGGGAGCCCACTCACCCATCCAGTGCTGGTGTCCCTGCTTGTCACACAGGAGGAGCCAGGGCTGTGGCACCAAGGTAGGCAGTGGCTGCATGTGGAGCAAAGCATGATGAAGGACAAGGAAGATGGTGTTTCACTGGGGTCAGCGGTTTTCGGCAGGTAGATTCTGGTGTTGCTTGTTAGTGGCAGATATTCACAGAGTCCGCGTGGGATTCCTGACATTTCCTCATTTTCTCCTACCAGGTTTGGTGCATAAGCAAATAAATAAACTATAAATGGCAAAGGGAAAGGCCGGGACAGGGCTCTGGCTGTCAGGGTGCAAATCCAGAATGCTTTTGACACCAACAATGTTCTGTTCTTTTTAACAAATGAAAATACAAAGCCATATCTGTGCAAAAAACACTAAAGAGCTGCTCTGTCAGGAAATTACTCTCACAACAATCATTTATGCTCTATTCTTTCTCTACATAATTTGCAATATAGTGTCATCAGAATGTTTCCTGTATGAGGTAAGGAATTTATTTTTAAATTATTTTTATGGTACCAATAAAAGAGAAAAAGGAAGGTGGGTAGCTGTCATCAGATATTATTGCATTGCCTCCCAGTCTCATTGAAGAGCAATACAGCCTATTATGTTAATTACTTATATTGAAAGACTCCATCACGTGCATGGAAGAAATTTTGAATAAAGTAGGCTGAAAAATTTAATTGGTATTTTTATATCAAAATAACTGGTCTAATTTTTAGATATGAGAAATATCTCCACTACTACTGACATGAAGAGTGCAAACAAACTTCAACTGGTAGATCTCAATGTTGGACAAGGCCTGATTCTGATACAGCCAGCTAAAATGAGTTCAGCATTCCGTTCAGTAAAATAGTTTTTTGGTTAACAGGTCAATAAAATTCAATAATGCGCGTGCATCCAAGTCAGGTTATCTATTTTGACATTGAGTTCAATTCAATATCCCTATGTTGATGCTTTTTAGTGTGAATCATCTTGTTTGAATTAGTGTTGTACTACTATATCAAAGAATTTTAAGATGAGACTTTTTAGAGTCAAGAAGACACCAGGAAGGCTTTTGTGAAATACTCCACTATCCAGGTGTTCCTGCTGAAAACAAGCCATGAAACAGTTAGTAGCTTCCTATTTAAACTGCTGTTTCTAGACTTCAAAGTTTGCATCCACGATGAAAAAATGGAGACTTAACTAATCCAGTTCACATCCCAGTTCTTCTTGAAGTTTTGAGGTCTATAATGCAGCTTTCCTGTGATTGAACCATTCTTGTGGGCTCCAATGTGGAAAAGAGTTATGCCTCTGTTTTTATTTCATGCATAGTGATAAGCAACAGGCAGTTTAGGTAACTTGCCATTTCCAGTCTTGATCTAAGCGAAGCCTAGTTCTTCTTCTGGAAGTATAATGTTTATTTACCTTATGGTATGTGTCCTGAAAAATGATAGCTTGTATAGGCCAAATGTTTACTGCATTTAATATAGTAAATATGCTCCTTAGAAAAAAAAAAAAAAAAAAAAATTAAGCCGGAAGGCCTCCTCATTTTAAAATAACACTAGGCTAGTTTACATAGAGACTTTACAATCACATTATTTTTCAATAACTTATTTTCATTGATCGGTCTAACAGTTTGACATGTTATTTATGGGCTACTGTGATGAATCACATCCGTTTCCAAGGTAAAGTAAGCAAATTTTCTGTTTATAGGATTAAAGTTGAAGGTCAGACTTTGATTATATTTTCTATTCTACTACAGCAATATAAAGCAAGGCCTTTAGACTTCAGAATTGGCAACCAGTCATATGAGATGCTTTTATACTTAAAAATTGACCACAAATCTTGAGTAAATCATAATTAACATCCAAGAGGCAAGAAACCTAGCAGATGACTGTGATAGACTTTATGATAAATTTATTTTCTGCTTTGAATATGCATTTTATTTTTTTAACTTACAAAGAGGAATTATTTATTTTTAATCTGCTTTAAGAGAAGAGTTTATGCCTACTGGAGTGTGAGAGCTGGGAACACACTAACCTTCAATGCTTATGGTGTCATGCAGTATTTATCTAACTCACTGGCCCACTGCTGTTGAACTTCTACCAGTGTATATTTATCAGTAAGCCATTGGCAGGTGCAAGTGAAATTTTCCGCGTCCAGAAATGTAATGTATAAACAACATTTAACCCCCTTTTTTAGCAACACATTATTAAAGTCTGAGTTGGGATCTTGGAGCTGCTGAAGCACTAGCAACCTTAAATTGTAAATGAAGTTGTTGTGCAGTGTAATAATGAAAAGTAATTACCCAAATGCCCTCCACTCCAACCACACACAATGCCCAGCATGCTCACATAGCTGAAGCGAGGGGGAGGAGATGGGGGAACCATTTGTGTTAAAAGATAAACGTGTGCTGATGAGAATCTCATCCAAAATATCCCTACTAAATTATTTAACAAAGGAAGCATGAAAGGGAATATTGTGAAGTGTCTGATTTCAGCAAACCATGGAAGGTTGCTTAGGAGGGTTTTTGCGATGCAATGTAAAGATTGTTCCATTTAGATTGGAGGGACTGACCTTGCTTCATCAGCCAGCTTTAAAAACCTGTCTCTACTGTGCATGCTTTTTTTGTCTTGGAGGGATTTATGGAGAATCTTTTGTTATCACATACATTTTACAAGACTTCACAAATCTTTGCTTGCAACTGCAGCCATCCTTTTAGGTCAGGATTAAGGAATATTTGTGTAGCTTCCAAAGCAAACAGGCAGGATTCTTCCTTTGTACTAGAACTCTCCTCTAGAGAGGTCTGAATCATGTTTAAAGATTTTTGCACAGGCTGGCTTTGCTACAGGCAGGCTCCCTCTCTTACAAGTGTGGGAGGTGGAAGAAGCATCCATTCACACAGGAGCATCTCCAGTCCACAAGACATCATGCTGCTGGGTACATCCAGGGACATATCCTGGAGCTAAAAGGGAAATGGTTGAGCTTAAGAGGAAGGGATTAGTGCAGAAACTGAGAAACATGGACCATGCTGTGGCCCCATGAGGAAGCAGATTGTGCTAGAAATGAGTGAGGCTGTGCGAACTTCACTGTCTGTAACTACTATTGACGTAAATCTCGGAATCCCTCTAGTCCAAATTCTGGACCCCATTTTGGCACTTTTTACCTGTCTTGTTACTCTCCCATAGATGAAAGGGATTGAATCAACCAAGCAGACTGAGCTACTAATACCTCCTGGATGTTATAGCTTTAGCTATGTCGAGGCAGGGATAAGGAAGAGCTGAAAGCATCATGATCACACACAGTCCCAGAGCGCTGGCTAGTGACGCAAGATTTCATAGCTCTGGAGCCCTGGAGTTTGCCTTTGAGCTCAGCTCTGAGGAAAAGGAGGTGCCCCAGTCCAGGAAAAAACAGAAGAAGCACAAACTGAAGCAGTTGCTAAAGGACACAATTTGTGCCACTGCCCATGCCTACAAATTGCTGTGTCCCTCTATGCAAATGACCTGGCTCGAGCAGCAAGTTCAACATAAAGACAGAAATAAAATTATATCTGTTTCCTTCCAAAATTAACAGCCCATAGCAAAGCCAAAGGTGAATTTTGTGGTAAAGGAGCAGCTGGACCCCACGCAGCTCCTGCCAGCCACACTGCCGATACCTCCTACCATCAGCTACACACTCAGTTTAGCAAGGCTTGACCCAGAGTTTATGCGGCTTGAACAATACGCAAAGTGGAGCCCCCCTGCTCTCTTTTATTCTCAGGCAGAGATATGGAGTGTCGCACACAGCCTTGTCCTTACTGAGTAAAATTTTGCATTTTCTTCAGCAGTTCGCTCTTTCTCTCTGTGTTACAGCACTCACACAATTAAATAACTCCATCTTTGGTTTAGCATACAAAAGTATTTATCTTGTAAAGTAGGTCTTCAACTTTGAAATGTAGTGCAATAAAAATTAAATACTGCTAATTAGGAACCTGGTGCTTCAGCTATTACTCAAATGAATTCTGTTGTCATGACTTAGAACTACTCACATGAGCAAGAATTTTCAGGATTATTCAATATTTATTAAGGAAAAGGCTGCCTTTTTTCTCTATGTTGCAAACAGCAGATGGATCACAACAGAATCCTTACACAGCATAAAGGTGAGCAAATAGATAATGATTTACAGAATCAGAATCCTCCTGGACACATTGCTTGCACTTCACTGCTTTCTGCTAACAAGGATTAAACTGCGCACAGTTTTCTTGTGTGCTGTGACTTTTGGCAACAATAAAATGTTCCGTATTGCCATATGACACAGCCAGGTCCAGATGTGCTATTTTGGTTTGAGATGGCTAAACTTTTTTTGTTACTATGGAGATTATCTACTGAATGGTTTACTTACCACCCCAAAGCTGTCATCGCGTACTGTTTAATTTATAAAGCCGGTCCAAATCTCTGTGGAAAAAAAGTCACCAATATTTCTCACAACTTTCTTTGATTTATTTTTCAGTGTCAGCCAAGACATAACATTTATTATGATTCACCTTAGCATGATGACATTTCATTTTTCTTACTGAAGAAGATGTTCCTGAAAAAGGAGATCAAAATCTCCTTAGCCTTCTGGATATCACATAATAAATGAGGGGGTCTGTTTTTCCTCAGTGTCTCAATAGGAAGAAGTGTTTATATTTCAGGACCAAGCCCCCACAGAATATTTACAAAATTTGTTGCAAGGTGTTGAGTCATAAATCTGAAGTTCGAAACCTACATCAAATAGAAATGAAGACCCATAACACAGTGTAAAACAAAAAGTCAGAAGAAAAAAATGTAAATATTTTTGAGAATTATTGAAATCCTTAAGTGTCTTCCCCATAAATAACACATAAAATTTATTTTATGAAATGGACTTCGGTGCTAACATTCTAAATATTATAAATGAATTAAATATTTTCACTGTAGTATGCTAAAATAAAAAAGTCAAACATTCTACATTGCCATAGATAGGCAACCAAAGCCCATTAAACTCTGCCTTGAGCAAGAAAGAGAGGGAGACTTAAAATAGTATCTGCTTTACATAAGAAATTATTATCAGAAGCTAAAATGCTAAACTGAAAGTTACTTTGAATTTCATTATAGTAAATGAATATGAATTTATTTTATTAAGGGGAAAACTGTCTTCCAGAAAGCTCTTGGAAAACAACCCACAGTAAGATGTGATAGAAGTATAAGACTAGCCAGATGATCTTGCCATTCACTAATTAGACTATAGTTCCTTAGAAAACAGCATCACCCTCATGATAATTTCATAACTCTCACTTTATCTCATCCCACAATCTGAAGATACACTAAGATTTTATTGCCTCTGGAAGGACTAATAAAATTATCCTGTTATACTTGTATATAACTGATATTTGTTGAAACATGCGTATTTACTCTTCTGTATTTTTATTTATTAACATTAAGAAATTTGTATTATTTAAATTTATACTGAAACAGAACAAATATCATCTTATATTAAGCATTGTATGCAGGGGCAAGCAGAGTCTTGGAGGCATTTCTATTATGGGACTCAGATCAATTCTCAAGTCATATAAAGACAGATGTCACAGGGGTCATATAAAGGTCTCTGGTCAGATACTAGATTTAAGGAGACCCTCTGTGGGAACAAACATCAGAAAACTGTGGGCTTTAAAAACATGTGGCCTAGCCTGACTGCTAGTACATTAGTAGTTAGACAATATAAAATTCTTACAGGATAGCTTCTGGTTGTCAAAGAAAGGTATTCTGCAAAACAAACATTTCATTTCTGCAACCAGGTTCATGCAGCAGTGTGAGGTGCCAGTGCATCACGAACCTTGGAAGCATAAAGCTGTGTCATTTCTCCAACCTTATATTTTCTTAGTCAGTCCTGCATCTAAAAATCTCTATCCCTTGCTTCTACTGAGAGTCATATTCCTCTCTTCTTTCTTAGTTTCTCTCCTGCACGCAGCATGTCAAACAACTGCATATTCCCCTGGATTTTAGGCTGATGCCAGTGAAGTTTGCTAGCTATGGCTACAGCACTGGCTATTCAGTGACTTAGTGCAACTGAAACATTGCCATGTATTTAGGGTATGTTCTATTGGTTGATTTTTATCCAGGCTATTCACTGTTCCAGCTGCCAATGCAGTTGCACAAACACATTATGCCAGCATAGAGCAGAAGAGAGGTGCAAAGGTGGGAGTAAGAGGCTGGAAGAAGGGAGGGAGAGGAACTTTTTATAGTAGCAGCAGCTTCAGTTCGCAACCCATTACAAATTCACATAGTCTTCTTTGTCCAGTACTTTGCTGAGGTCTATGTGCCTCCAGCTGCAGCTTCTATTGTTTCCAGTTATTTCACAGCTAGACACTTAATTGTGCCTTTCATTTCACCTAAAGGAAGGAAATTCAACACATCTGTTGGTCTTAACCTGTTCTGTGGTCTGCTAACAGTTCAAAGGTTCACATCATGGCTGTCTTAACCACTGGCAGGGCAGTAATACAAAAGCTCTACAGTGAATGGAGGGGTTGTTTTTAATTAAATAAATATGTATTTCATTGTCTCAGCAGATCCTGAGGTTCTGTATCAGAAGACAATATCTAATGTGTCCAGAACATATATGTCCTGCTTCTGCCCATGTAAGTCACAGGTTGGAGCCACGAAATCGGAACTGCCTTGTGTGTGCTCCCCACCAGGATTTCACACATAGGAAGAGGGAAGTCCTGGGAACATCAAGGAACTGGGGTAGACAGCCAGCTCAGGCTCAGAGTGCTGATGGGTTAGGAGATTTACAACAATCCAGGAAGAGAAAACATGAAACGAGCATGTGAAGGCTATAACTAGAGCTTGATAGTATAAGAAAGAAACCAGTCAAGGGGTTGAAAGAGTGGAGCACTGATGGCAGAAGGAAGCACAGAAGACAGTTTGCAGGCAGATGGTGGAAGGACTGGTGTGTGAGTGGCATTGGACCCCAACGCTGCAGCCTGTGGTGGCTCCACTGGGCAGCTAAGCCCATCAGCGCTGAAGCCCAAGGGCTTCTTCTGTGCAGTGCTGCCACTCCACAGGCCTGACTTGCTTTCTGAGCTCTGTGGCTCTCAGCATGGAGATCTCTGCACCTGACTCCCTTGTTTGGTACTCCCTTGTTTGGGCTGTAAGACCCTTCTACATCACCTGGCGCATAAAATACAAATACATCCAGATTAAGGTTTGTTCCTACTGCCAGCATGGGATAAAGCTTTACTTTCTCTGATATGTGTGCACTCACATCCCACAGATGCACACACGGTCCTTTCACAAGCTTGAGTTACTCTCGTTCTGTGCACTGAAAAACAGACTCATGAAAGTTCCCCTGTTGTAACCATCTATGTTTTATCTCTGCCTCTGATGAACATATATCCTGCATGTAACTTCTGTTGCCATTTATGTTGCAGCTGAATTTGGCCCAGAAATGTCAATAGTATTAGGCTGGGTTTTTTTACATTCCACATTTGTTCGAAGATCTTTGGTACAGTATAAATCAGAGTCAAAGCTGAATGCTAATCTCCTGAATTTTGAAAGCACAACAGGCAAAGTCAACCTCTGAATACATCTGAAACACAATCACTTGGGGTACAAACATTCACAGCAAATAACAAAGAAAGCCCTGCCATTTCTACAGTCAGACAATTGCACTAATGCTGAACAGAGAACAATTTTAAGAGAACAAAAAAGTAGCAAGATTAAAAATACACCTGATTAAGAGGGGCTCTTTGTTTTGCCAAATGCTTGGGCTTTTGTTAGAAACAGAGAATTCCCTTCAATTGTGTGGGTTGAAATTTATGGGAATAAAATCAACAGAAAGTGTAGGACATGATTTTCTGCAACGAGTGGCCAAACAGTTATTTATCTGCAGTGCTGCAACAATGGAGACTTGGTTTCTATTTGCTGATGAATGAATTACAAGCCAGGAGGGGAAAAAAATGCAATGATCTCACTCAGGTACACCTCAGCATTCTGCCAAAACTGAGGAATACCTAAAACATAACTTATTTTCAAACAGGCCCTTCCTTTGCACAGCTCAACATTGTTCCAAGTGAATGGCTGTGTCCTACTGCTAAGTATGATGTCACAGCTCTAGTCATCCTTTCCCCATTTAGTCACACAGTGAAATTAAAATTGCATTTAGACAAATGCACACAAAACCAGAAATTTCCAGAATTACATCATAAAATTTGGAGTTTATTGTTTGACAAAGCGAGCCTCTCACTCTTTTATTTGTTTGTCTTTTTTGTCAATGAGGATATATTCTCCTGTAAGTAATTAAAAAAAAAAAAAAAACATTCAAACAATGATTGCTCCCTGCAAACAACTGAAAATCTGTCCCTGGTGACAAGTGACAGTAAGCAGGGAAAGGGGGTTCAGGCAAGATGGGAAAGATAACAGTTTCAGCTAATCTGACCATCACAAAACACTGATATATCTCTTCACTTGGTAAATGTCAGAAATCTTGGTGTTCACAGTGTTTTACATGGCCTGCCTAGCAAGTGATGGAGAAACACTGTGCAGAGTCCCAGACCTCAGAGCTGTCCTCCACCTCCACTGTGTCAGGGTCTGGCAGGATGCTTGCTCACTGCGTAGCCCTCCCAGAAACACCAAACCCTGGTACAGCCCTTTTCTTGCCTCTGTGTGTGACACAAGATGCTACAGTTCCCAAGCATCATGGTCCAAGCTCATGCACCATGGCAGCTGCATAGCACAAATCACATATTAGACCTTTGCAATGACTCGTGCAATAGAGCTTCACTTCACTTCCACCAAACTTGTACCAGTAGTGCTGTACAGACCTTTTCTGAGCTGTATTTGATTTACCACAATGTGATCAGAAAGCAGCTTTTCTCAGCTTCCAAGTTACAGGGTTGCACTGGTGAAGGACTATGAGGAAGGGTGCACCAGCTATCTGAGGGTGCCCTGTACACAGCAGTTCTAAATGCTACCAGTGTCATCTGTTCTGTATTATTCACGAGTCTTCAAATCAGATTTTTAAAAGGATACAAAACGTATCGTTAAGAATCCAATCCTGCCAGCTGGTCAGTCTCTTTCCAACACTCACTAGTCATGATCACAAACAGTTACATGGTGCGGGGCATAAAGAACACTGTTGAGGTTTACTTGGCTAATTCACGAGAAATCTAATTTAGATGCCCATAATCACCCTCCATCTTGGTGCTTCACTCTTCTCGCCTAACACTAGTAGAGCTACTAATATGTTGGCACAAGAAGCTGTTTAATCGAGATCTACTGAGAAGCAGTTCAAAGTATGTGTGCGGTATGTATGTGTGTGCATGTGCGCATACACAGGTGAGACTGAGAGAAAGATGATTTTAAAGAGGCAAAATCTGGACTAGTTCACTTTTACTTGAAAATGTACTCTTCCCTCTGTACACTGACTTTCTTATTTCTCCCAGTGCTGTTCTTGGTGTAGTTGGTCACAGCAGCATGGGGAACCCATAAAGATTTAAGGGACAAGAGGAGATGGATGATTTCTTGGTGAAAGAACAATATTTAATGTCAAGATCCTCTGCGTTCTCTCTGATCAGTGCTTTTCATCATATACATTTTTTTCCCTGTAACACCTTTTTTCTCTCTCTTTTTCTCTCCCATTTCTCTTTCTTTTTTTTTCCTTTTTTTTTTTTTTTTTTTTTTTTCCCTGAGCTTTACCTCAGAAGTTTTATCTAATTTGTGAAAGTTTTAGCTAATTCTGCTGCACTTAACGCTCAGCTGCAGTGGTGCTGCTAGCATCAGAGTCACAAACAAACAAACAAACTGAAAGAGGAGTCAGGGTTTCCTTACAAAAGAAACACCAAGCAGGGACCAGCTTTCTGGTTCCCCATTTGGATACTTTCAGGCACAACAGGGTTTGGCCTCTGACAGAATCAGCAGGAACAGCTGCAATAATATTCAGAATACATTCTGTCAGTTAATTATTCTCTAAAAGTCACTCCACTTGTCCATGACCACTCTGGAATCCATGTGCAGTACGGGGCTGGTCTTCAGCTAACGTGAGCAAAAATAGCTCTTCTTTAATGATGACAAGTTTATATCAGTAGAGGACCCTACAGCCTGGCTTTGTCCCATCTACAAACAATTGTGCCAAGATACTCCTTGTGTTAGTAATTTAAAAGAGACCTTACAAAGCAGCAGATTCTGGTCTTTGTATTTTGATATTCAATATCACATTCATATTCTCAGCCACAGGATTCCCAATACAAGGCATGTGCCATTCTAAAGTCATGTATGTAAGCAGGAATTCAAGCACTTCACTGATGACACAAAAGAGCTTTAAAATTGGTATTAGCCCACACCAGAGTGGATGCATTCTGGAATCCACTCTATGCCCAGCTGGTATGTCTTGGATACATTTTTAAAAGATTGTGGCATACAAATAAAGCATTAAAAATAATGGAAAAGACTAGAAAAATGCTTGCTGCTCACTGCAGCCTAAAATCCAGGTTGTATTAAATAGTAGAGATTAATATTTTTACCTTTTCACTTCCACAAACTGAATCTGTCATAATTTTAATTTAGTTTCAATTTTGTTGCTTTAAATAGATGTTAAAAAGTTAGTAGAAATATCTATGGTAAAAAGCTCCAATGAGAAAACTAAGAAAACTTAAAATGGAGGAAATCAATTTAGGGCACTCCATGTTAATCTTTAAACATATTTCATAAGAAATTTGGACATGTATAAAATAGGATTCAATATATTAATCATCTTCTTCATTCCAGAAGCACAAGTTTGTGCTGGAAGCCTGTAGTGTTTTGAACTGCACATGCGCATAGTAAGAGAGACACTGTGACCTCCAAACTGTTGCTGTCTCCTACTGGCCAGCCCATGAATGTATTTTGCATCCACCCAGTATAAGACTCTCTATTTCAGAACAAAGAATGAACAGGATGATCCAAGCTATTTGTTTTATTACAAACATCACAGATTTAATATTAAAGTAATAATGCAAGAGTGTGTCACTTAGAAGAAATGCAACTATGCAATAAACTGAAATGCAAGAACAAAAGGAACACAGGCATTGGTGGCAGGGTAGAAAGGATTTGGTCTTCTAAGAGTCTTAGGATTCCCAGGTCGAGTTTATGAATTTTTGATCTGAAAATAATCTCTGAAGACTAGTGAAGAAGGGTTGCATGGAACTGAGGAAGATTTTGCGTAAATTGCTTATTTAATTGCTTGTTTGAATTATATGGGCTCAGAGGTGGTAGTATGGCAAACCAAGAAGACTTTATACAAGTCTTCTGAAATATCTTCTTCAACAGTGATATCTCCTAATTCTATCCTCAGCTCTTACCCCAACTATATTTAATTAAGTGGCTAATTCAGACTAAATTGTTATCATTAAAATCAGGGATTTTTTTATATAGTAACAACTTCGGTGCCTGATATGCAGAGATAAAAGATCAGTAATATCAGCCCACCTAGCACTATAAGAATTAAGGTTTTAATGTCCACTAAAAAAACCCAAAATAAAATAACATCAGATTCTCAGAGACAGATGCTATACTGATGTGCCACAAATCATAAAACTTCTGCACAATACTGTGGTGGGTGCTCTGTGTGTGTGGATGAGAGACATAACAGACTTCTTGGGCTCTGCCTTGTTATTCCCACACTGTTACGATGGTGAAACTCAGGAGCTGTTATACGTTATCTCCCTCTAAGATGACTGTCACGTAAAAATGTGAACGTTACAAATTCACTGCTGTGAATTTTAAGCAGGGCGTCAATTTTCTGTAGTTCATGAGCTGCATGCTAGTCAGCCTTTGAGTCATGCTTCGGGTAGTACCGGGTGGTAAAACAGCTTGTGAAGAGGCAGGCACAAGGCTGAACCTGATAGCACTCGAGAGCCCCACGGCATCCCCTGGCAGTGTCCCTGGCAGAGCCGAAGGCTGTGACACTCCTCTGTGGCCGACTGTGCTCAAGATGCAGCGTTGCTTTCAGCTGGGCTGAGGCGTGTTGTAATGCCTGGAGGTACAAACTGCTGGCATTTTCCCCGCACTGTAGAGCTAAAGAGATGTGCTTTGCTTTAAATGCTACCGTCACAGTCAAGTAAGGCATAAGGTGTGTGTGGGCAGGAGATATATGCTTAGGTGCAAGGAGCTCATAAATGTGTGCTTCTGTGTGCGCAACTTGCCTACCATTAATCAAGGAAAGCTTTTAAATTAATCCACCCGGTTAGCAAACTAGAGGGATCCTCAATCAGAGGGCCAGCCGGCACGGTGGCCCCGGCAGCTGCCCGCCCGGCCGGCGAGGGGGATCCCGGCGCTGTGCGAGTCCTGCCCGGCGCAGCGCAGCCGGCTGCCTCCCCTCCGGCGGCAGCTACAACCCATTGATGCATTTTGCTCCAGGCTCAGAGGCGTGGGTGTGATGTCTAAAATTATGCAGGCTCTCATTTTTTTATATATATACCGGTTTAAATGACTGGTAAAATAGGGAGGAGGGAACAATAGGACTTTGCGGCGCTGGGTGGTATGCTGTGGAATGGGATTAAGGAGACCAATAATTATATGGAAGAATCTTGTTTCCTAACCTCCTAAGTGATGAGGTGTAAAGTGTAATTGTAAATTACAATTAGCCGGAGAATAAAGGTTTCGCCGGGAGCGAGGTGGAATTTCATCGCGGTGTATCGATGAAAATTAAACCCGAGCGGCCCGATCGGCACCGCCGGCTTGAAGCTCTGTCCCTCCGTTCATGCGGAGAGGCTGAGCTGCGGCTGCCGTGGGTGGCGAGGAGAGGGAGAGCAGCGGCAGAGGGTCGGGGCAGCGCTGGCCGCGCAGCGGCGCGGGGTGGAGTGCGGAGCTCGGTGAAGGGAGGCCGCTCCCGGCACGGTGGCGGTGGCGTCCGGGGCTTCGGCTCTGTCGCTGGCAGGAGAGGGGCAGCGACTAATCGGATTGGGAAGGCTCCCGTAATCCCAGCCCGATCGGCGGCGGCGTCTCCCTCTCTCCAATATCACTAATGTCACTTCTATTGGCTGCATTAGACAGATGTTCAAAAGCTCCCTCTCGCTCGCTCGCTAAATCTGATCCCCCTGTAATACTTTCACTGCTATTAAATCCACATGCACCCACTGTTCTCCTTTTCCCCCGCCCTCCCCTTTCCCACCCCCCCATCGCTTTTACTTTCCTGAGTGGACCCTAGCTGCGTTTGATCGCCTTTTCCAGGGCAAAACGAGATCTTCTGGCGAGCAGACAATGAGCTTGTCCTCCCTCCCCGTCTGATTGTCTCCCAATGAACCCTGCCTCCTCCAACAACAACAACAACAAAAAAAAAAAAAAAAAGTAACAAAACCAAACAAACAAACACAAGGTCCAACCAAACTAATACTGACTGAGATGCGGCTGTTGATGGCTATTCAAAATGTTTGGTTCTCCGTTCAGAAAAGAGACAATTAAGAGACTTACCTCCTCGACGCACGTTTGCAATTAGAGTTTTGGGATGCTCTAGATCCCCCCATTATAAATGTATAGATGGATAAACTCTCACACATCTGTGTAGACAGATCACATACACATTTTCGGCAGGTGCGTCTTCCCAGTTTCTTTATCCGGACCGAGCTGTCTTTTTCCTAACTCTCCTTTTAAAGAAGGTTAGGGAACATCCAGTCGGACTGGCTTTTAACTTCTTGTTCTTGATCAGTTTTTCTGACACTCTTTCCTGCTTCACTTCTACTGTTCTCCCTTACTTTTTGCAGTATTTTTTCGTTGTACTCGCCTTTTCCTCTTACAGGGTCACAATCCTCTTTGTAAGTGTGTGTTTTATTCCCCCTCCTCCAGCTGTCCTTTTGTTGTTTTCTCTGACTAACCCGCAGAAATGAAACACATATGCAACACTGTCTCCTTGCATTTTCAGATGTTTCGCTCACTATTGTCTACTACAGCTCATTGAAAGTGCAAAGTGAAAACAGATGTATAAAAGATAAAAAATATACACAACCACACACCAAGTCCATGGCACAGAGAATACATCTGATAAATCCCATAAGAGAGGAAGAAAGATAGAAGGAGAAAGAGAAAGAGAGGAAAAAAGAAAAGGGAAAAGATAAAGAGGAGGAAAGAGAGAGAGGAAGAAGGAAGCAAGGAATGAAGGAAGGTGGAAAGAAAGAGAGAAAGAGGAGGGAAGGAGGGAAGGAAGGAGGGAAGGAAGGAGGGAAGGAAGGAGGGAAGGAGGGAAGGAGGGAAGGAGGGAAGGAGGGAAGGAGGGAAGGAAGGAAGGAGGGAAGGAAGGAGGGAAGGAAGGAGGGAAGGAGGGAAGGAGGGAAGGAGGGAAGGAGGGAAGGAAGGAGGGAAGGAAGGAGGGAAGGAAGGAGGGAAGGAAGGAAGGAAGGAAGGAAGGAAGGAAGGAAGGAAGGAAGAAAGGAAGGAAGGAAGGAAGGAAGGAAGGAAGGAAGGAAGGAAGGAAGGAAGGAAGGAAGGAAGGAAGGAAGGAAGGAAGGAAGGAAGGAAGGATATATAATTCGAAATAAATAAAATATTAGTATTTTATATAATGCACATCTAGGGTTCTTAATTAGCACAAAAGGACATTTTCATGAGATTTGATCATTACCCTCTGCCCGGACAAGAAGAAATCAATAGGGTAGGAATCTATAAATCAGCCATCATGTCAGGACAAATCAAAATAATGCTTCTATTATTTCAATCAATAAACCATTTTTATACCTAACATCTGATCTACACAATGTGTTTGTGTTGGAAATTTGCAGAGCCCCTTTGCACAAAAACAAACCATTAACATACCTGTCAATCACATTTGCAACTGTTTGAAATGGCCGGAGATTTCAGTGCGGGACTGACTTGAAAAATGCAAGTAGAAACAGAAATGCATGGGGGGACGGTTAGGGCTGAAAACGCTCCCAAAAGTTCGACTTTTCTTTTTTCTATCCCTGTACCCCCGTAAACCCAGAACTTTGCAAGAGGTTGAGTCGAGTGGGGGAGGTGGGACCTGGGTGGGCGGCAGACATGATCCTATCTGGTCCTTGCCCTGTGAGACGTGTCCCCCCGCGCCTACAGAGGTCCAGCTGTGCAGAGATCGGCGGCCTCGGCACCCCCTGGCACCCCCGGCCCTGACGCAGATGTAGAGCTCAGCCCCGAGCCCCGACGGGGCCGAGGGGACGCGCAGGTCGGACAGGCTGGAGGTTCTCGACTGTGGCAGGGAAGAGCAGCTGGCGTGTTCTCCCCCTTTGGGCCAGGTCTGTTCAGCGCCTCTGCCGCTACCTGTATGGAAACCCCTCCAGCCCCAGACAGGGACGGGGAAGGTGCCAGATGGGTTTCTCCTACATCTTGCTGTACAGTGCTGCGCCTTGCTTGTTTGCAAATCCTCCAAATAATTCATGCCAAACAACCATTTAGAAACCATTTTCTTTGTTTCTTTGAGACCCTACTGTACAGCTCCATCTGTCTGATATAAATGAATAATCCTTCTTGATACCATTCCTAATCCATTTCTTTACAGTCGAATTGGAAAGGGGGGGTGGGGGGGTGGAGGTGGGATTAACCATCTTTAAAAATGGAAACCCCGAAACAGCCACAGATCCAGCGTATTTATTTGTTGCTACAAATTAAACAGATGTCCCCCCACCCAACCCCCTCCCTTGTGGTTGGATTTAGGACAAACAGGGGCATTTCTCAGAACCAAAATCCCATGCAAAATTCTTTGGAGTTTAGAGCCTGGATTTGTTTTTTCAAGGGCTAAGTAGCATCAGGCATAACTCATGTGTCTCAATCAGTCCTTCATTAGACAAGAATAGGAGGAAGAAGAGCAAGGAGGAGATTTTAATCTGGCGGAGGGGAGCCAGTCCCGCTCTGCCCTGGGTATCCCCGCAGCGCTTCACTTTCCTCCCGTGCCCGGTCTCTCCCGGTTTGTTCCGTGTCGCCGCGTTACAGCGGGCACGGGGCGATCATCTGTAACTCATTGTTTGTTTGGGAGGGAGTGAGGGGAATGGAAGGGGAGAGAGAGTAGCAACTGGAAAGGTTGCAGATTTTTTTTTTTCCCCCACAGGAATGATAAACAGGGTGAGGAGGCTGTTTAGCTTTGAATATACATCCCCCAAAGTTTCAGCTTTGCTAGCTTTTATTATTATTATTTATTTATTTATTTTCCTCCTTTAAGTGCTAATAATTTTTGACGATAATGAAGATTTTCGTGCGCCTATGGCAAGGCACCTCGGAACAAAGAACATTTGCACCTCTTCTCTTGGACAATCAGCGCCCGTTCACACCAGGCACCTTTGCTCTGCCCCTCTCCCAGCGCCCGTCGGCTTTTGTTTATCTTCTTTTTCTTTTTTGTTTTTAATTTCATTTTTTAAAAATATTTAAATTTCCTAACCGAATTGCTTGTTTCCCTCCACTATTTTCATAGATGTTTTATTTCCCGCCTCCCCTTCCGTTTCCAAATCTAACGAAAGCTTCCCTATCTTCCCGGGGTGATGGTGGTGGGGAATTAGGATATTATTAGAAAAACAGATTCGCAGAGTCAAAAAGGAAGAGAAAGGGGAAAAATCTCCGGATTTAGAGGAGCCGGGACTTCTCGCAAAACGCTGAGGCAGCCGGCGGACACCGGCGGGTAGCCCCGGGCGGTGCACAGCGGCCTCGACCCCCCACGGGCAGCTGCCTCTCCAGGGTCCTCGCCGCCACCCCGCCTTTTTTCACCCCACATCAGCCCCGTCCCACTCGGGCTCACCCGCGGCCTGGGTCGGGCGGCGCTGGGGACAGCGGAAGCGGCGAGGGCGCGCAAAGCTCCCAGCGCGCTCACGCGTGGGTTGAGCCCCACTACGCGTGGGTTGTGCCCCACTGCGCGTGGGGCTGTGGACTTACTTCTCCGTGCCCGTCCCACAGCCCGCTTATTGGGTTAGCACGCACTTTGCACCTCTCCTTAATCCAGCCACAAAGGGGGAGACAGAAGATTACCAGCAGATGCTTACTTTTTAAACTCAGAGATGGTACGAATACGTTTTCGGCCGAAAAAAAATACCAGCTATAATTAATGAACTAGCAAAACTATTATTATTATTATTATTATTATTATTATTATTATTATTATTATTATTATTATTATTATTATGCTGGGCTGCCCGGTTCTGAGCCGAGACCTAAACATTTCTTTCCATTTCATAATTTCAAACCGACTTAAGTGCTGGATCATCAGTTTTTCCCTTTGTCTGCCCCAGTTGTAAATAATGGCTTTGAGATTAGCTAATTACGGTGCATTAATCACTGATAGAAAGGAAATAAATCAAAGCCCGGTTCGAATTTTCTAACTCACTAGTAGAGACGTGCATAGCAACTCTATCTGCAGCAGATAGGTGCTGTTTAAATTACTGAGGCTACAGAGTAAACCACATCCACGTCACTTTAAAAAATGAAGATTTTATTTATACATACCAGTTGTGCCGTTAAGTGGAGGTTTGGGGAATTTTTTTTTTTCGGTCTAGTTTTCTAAAAAAGGGCTCCTACAGTGGTGCAGTCTGAAGCCAGCAACGTCGAAATGTCGATTTAACAAACTTCTTGTAATAAAAGCAGAATATGTTGGAGACAAACAGAAAGATGTACGAGAGAGAGAGATGTAGACAAAAGTATTGTAAAAAAGACCCATTATAGTATTTTTTCCTGTGACTAGATTACCCAGAACTCTGTATAACAACATTCATGTCAGATGCTGCATTTTCAAGGATTACACTAGCCTTCACATCCTTCCTGCTGTCCTCCCCACTGCACAGTGCATTTTGAAATCACGTCCTCTCCGCATTTTGAAGCGTTTATCTTCGAGGGTGGGGGTTAGATAAGTATGTGCCAGAAAGAAACAAGGCGGCTTCTAGGGGAAAAAAAATCATGTAGGTCTTCAAAAAAGTAGTCTGCAGGCGAAAACTCAGAGGCCTAGAGAGGAGGGCTGAAAACACCCCACAAACACAGAGGGACACGCACCCACACACTCTACCCCCAAAAGCACTCCTCCACCTGGAAGGAAAGAGCGCCCACCCCCGTCCGGGCGCTCCCCAGCCCACAGCCAGCCTTGCCCTCCATCCCCTTTGCCCTCACCTCGTCTCGGCCGCCCGGGACCGTACCTTCGCCGGGCTCCGCAACCGCTGCAGCCAAGCTCGCCGACCCGGGCAGTCGCCCAAAAAGTGGAGCTGCAGGAGCCTCTACGGCCCGGCCACCGCCGCCGGCACCTTTGGCCGGGCAGCGCTGCCGAGCGCAGGTGGCCGAGGCCTTGAATACCGAACTGCTTAATGACACCGCCTCCCCCCGTCCTTTTCGTCAAGAAGCTTATAATTAATTTTAAGTTACTCTGCGTAACGTATCATTAAAATCAGGCTGGGAAACAGCGTCAGATCCCGGGAGCGGGGGATGGGGAAGGGGAGGACGATTTGCATAAAGCTTTGTCTTTCGTGCAGGCTGAACTGGCACAGGTTATAACGCTAATTGCACCAGATTAATGCGTAGATTGGTTTTCCAACATACTCCTAAACCCGATTTAAACCCGGAGCTGCACCCCCCCACCGCCACAACGGGGCTGCGGACCCCCCGGGGTCAGGCTCTGCAGCGGCGACCGTGCTGATTTTGCGGGGGGAGCGCTGTGCCCGGACCCCCCCGCTGGGGCAGGCGCGGGTCCGCGGTCCCTTCCTGCGCTGCGCAGGCGGCGGAGCAGGAGCGCGGCCGCGCGGCAGCAGCGGTCAGAGCGCTCTCGCTGGCTCCTACTGCCACCTGGCGGCCGTGCCGCCGCCGCGCCTTCCGTGGCGCGCAACCTGCGCGCCCCCGCCCGCTCCACTGCCCCCTCCTCGCCCACGCCGCCGGTGCGCTGCTCCGAGCGGCCCCAACCGCGTATCGGGGGGCGCGGTGTCAGCGTCACCTGGTGCACAGGCGGGTGACTGAGGTGCTTCTGCCATCGCCCTCAGGGTGACTCTAAGCGGGGCGGCTGGGCTGTAGCAGAGCGCACGAAGGCCGCCTGGCTGTCAGAGAGGGACCCTTCGCACTGCCCTTAGTGGCACTGTGGGCAAAGGGCTGTGGAAAGAGGATAGCAAGGGGTCCGGGTTTGCATACCCGCGTTGCTCTTTATGTCAGGTAGTACAGTGTGTACTGTTAGTGCAGACTGTTTTCTTCTGCCTTCTTTTTTGCCGAGCAGATTCACCATATCATGTCTGCTACTAAGTGGTTCCTTGGCCCCGGGCTGCATTCTCCCCTTCATGGTATCATTGGCACATGAAGCACCTTATGAAACACAACTGTGATGCAGGTCAGAGATGGGGAGAGGGATGAGAGCAGACAAAACAGCACCCTTGCTTCTTCAGCAAACCACATAGTTCTGTCTTGAGGAATCTGGTGTATGATGATGACGGGGTAAGAGGACTAAAAAGACCTGAATTTTCAGTAGAATGGTCTTTCCTTAAGAAATTCTGCTTTAGTCTTGTGCTGAATGAGTAGGGATGATCATCAATGTTGCTAATACCTACAATGAACAAAGTACTATTTTATTTTTAAAGTAATGAGATTCTTCATACCTTCAGTATTTGGATTGCTCTGAGGTTAGTTAGTTAATTCTGTTTCTTATCTCCCTCCCTGAGCTGGCTGTTTTTGTAGAGCTAGTTGTAGGCTGTAGCTAAGTTGACACTCCAGCTGTGCGTAAGCTCATCCCACTCTGTCCTGCTGAAGGAGTGTTCGAGTAGGGTACCTCAGCAGTTAACAAACCAGAATCTGAACACAAGCCTATTTAATGAGCCATTTAAGCTAATAAGGAGGCACTGGTCATTTCTAGCAGGGACTGAGGTGGGTAACTGGCGAATCACTGCAGTTAAAGCAGGGCTCACCTATCAGATATGTTATTTTGCAGCTGTACAGATCCTGATGGCAAACAGATCTCAGTAGGTCCCAGATCGCAAGAAGTTTGATAAGTATACTTGTAGCACAAGTTAATAATATTTTTGCCTAATTATTAGTTTGTTACATTTAGTTATCCTTAGCTTGGCATAATCACTTATAATTAGCTTTGGTCTATGGCAGAACCATAGAACATAGAGCCGTACTTCTTGCTTCCTTTGCTGTGTAAGCAAATGGCAGCACCAGTTCTAACTAATGGTACATTACACACTTCAAAGTACTCATTAACCACAAATCCCATTACAAGTATCCAGTTGACTTTGGGTTTAGCCCATGCCTTCCTCTGCTAGTGGTTTATATGTGTCCTTTCATTAACTCTTTCCTTAAGATCTTAAGAGTTGGATTCACACATAAGTAGAGATAGAGCATGCTCAGACTTTTTACATGTATTTCCAGACACTATTAGAAATCCACAGGTCACAGGCACCTTCAGATCAAATATTCTCACATTAAAGTACTTCAAAATTCGTGGCTGATTTGTGTGTAAATTGCACACAGAGACATACTGCCTGTCAATATGTTATCAAGCTGAGAGCAAACGGCATTCTGTGCTTGGAGGACTGATAGCTCTTGTATCCCTTCTGTTACATCCCTCATCAACCCATTTAAATTAAGAACTTTATTGACCCCTAGAAATGCCATAACAGATTCTTTCCCCAGGCAAGAAAAGAGATACCAGCTGACCAGACAATGAGGTGAATGTTTCTTCATTATTATCGTAAAAGTCTAAGAAGTCCGGAGTGTGTTCCTTGATTCTTAGAATGTATCACTACAGGAATCACTCCTAATTATGTTTAACTAGGAGTCATTTATTAGCCTCATTGAAGACTAGCAACTTGAAAGTCAATGGCACTATGGCAATTGCCCCTGCTTAGGATGTGGTCATACCAACCAGAAACATCTGTAACAAAATAAATTAGCTACAGAAATTTCACTTGTCCTTTTCCAGAAATCAAATAAAGTGACAAATATACTTTCTCTCCCCCCTCCCCTTTTTTTTTTCCTGCCATAACCACTACTCTCTTAATTTTGTTGAAGCTGCTGGAAATAAAATTAAACTACAAAACTATTTGTATGATTGTTTCATCACATCCCTAGGAGAAAAAAATGTATATATGCCTATACACATATATGCACACTCACATATATAAATTATTTTTCTTGCCATGACAAAATACATTCCCCACTAGTCTTTTGTGTTGCTATATAAAAGTTATATAGTATATTATAATCTATTTAGGCTGTAGGTAACATGTTTATGGACTCTTAGTAATGATAATAGATACACGATTAATACTATCAACAGTAAAGGCTGTCAGTACCACAGCTACCACAACTACAGTAGAAGTAACAACCCCTTTCTCCCATGCTTTACATTATATGCCTTTGTTTTATTCTTTAATTCACAAATTAAACATTAATATAAATCACTCAAAAGTATCTCTCAAATGTATAACCATTAATATGTCATTCTTTGTCCTTTGTATCTGTTGTGATATGAAATACCAGACAAATACAACAGTTGGACGGCTGATATTCTTTATATGACAAGTCTGGAGATGAATTTGGCCCACACACCTGCTTAATTCAACAAGTCCAGCTGTTGCCTCACCATATCTCTTTACACTGTGATTGCCCCATATCACTGACATTTCCACTCTTCAATGTGTCTCTCAGCCACTAATTTTTATCAAAATGCCTTAAAGATCTGCTAAGGTGTTTTCCTTTTCAACATTATATCTGTGTCCCCCACTGTTTAGTTACACGTCCCGCTCTGTGGCAGAAAAGGCTGTTACATCACTTACTTTTATCCATGCTCTTTTTTCCTGGGAGAGAGGGTTGCAGAAGGACCCTCACAGCAGTTCATACCCTCCTTCCATCACTACCTCATCAGTTCTGCTCCCGAGACAATTCCCTGGGCAAAACTCAGAGAGAGCAGCTCATGAAGAGGCAGCCTTTCCACAGGTGAGGGCAGGAGCTAAGTGCAGCAGGCTAACCAGTTCTGAACAAGGAAGAAGTGACAAGAGCTCTCTCATGATGGAGAGACTGAGAAGGATGTGGCTTCGTAAAAATCTAGAGTGCTTGTGATCAGGCCAGTTAGAAAGAAGCCATGCGTGCTAAAAAGCCCAAGCATCTGCTCTTCATGAAAAGTGCAAAGATGAGAAAAAAGAAAAATATTCCTTTTAACAAAAAGCAAACCTATTCAGGAAAATACACCAAATCTAAGCTTAATACATGACCATGTCTACATTTGTATCTATGGACAGTACTATGAACATATGTTTTGTTACATTAAAGATTTTCTGGGGCAAGTACCATCTGTATTTGCACAGGTTTGGAGTCTGAATGGGGACTGCAGGAGTCACCACAACAGTCATGTCAGACACCTGTCTTGGTGCAATTCAGAACACAAGAAATTATACCAAACAAATCTGTGGAAGTCTTAGGCCTTATGTGTACCATCATGACTGCATGAATAATAGCTCCAGTAAGAACCACTGTAATTGACTGTCATAACTGAAATATGAAGCATTTTGGGTGTCATGGGAAATTCTGATCTTCAGGCTTTTTTGTGCTTTCTCTTGTTGACAGAGTTGGGGTAGATCTGGACATTTCTTGCAATTCCAAATTGAGAGTCAGTTGCTGAGGAGGCCTGTGACATGGAAAGATCCAGAAGATAATAGTGCTTCCTGTTGTTTGACATTTGCTTAGGAGGAGTATTCTTACAAACATAGTGATTAAATCTGAAAAGCTTTACTTTTAGTTTCCTTATGGAATTTAGGCCTAAACAAAATCAATATGTTGTTCGTATGAAACAGTAACAAAACAAAACCCAACATGTCGGAAGATTACAATCTCTTAGGAAAGTCTAAATATTCCTGATTTATTGTTGTGTGCCCAGTGACATACTTTGCAACCAGTAGGACAAGTGAGACACAGGTAGAATGAGAAAAACCACTGGAAATTTTAGCAGTTTGTGGTCTAGATATTCCCACACAAAAGATAATAATTTATGTACCTCTAAAATTACATATAACTCAAACTCCCAATAGCTGCAAATGCCTGTGATGGAGATTAGTGCTGTGTAAAAACAGTAGCTGTGCGAACAAGGTAGCCCACAGTACCTCCACAGATTGTAGCTAATTCACAGACAGTTGTAATACTGGAGACCTGTGAGGTAAGGCTTGATTTCTCCTGGGCATATGTGAGCAGGAGCTTGTAAAACCCAAGACAAAACTGAGTTGCTACAAATTTGTCTTGAGGAAGGGAGAAACACAGCTGGCAGCATCCCTGCTGACTCAATAGGTAATGTCTATGCTTCACTCCCAGTCATGGGGAGCCTGGTAGCTAAACTTGCTCAGGACTCATTGACTGTCCTAGTGTTTGTCCACAGGAGCTTTTTGAGACTATGCTGAGTTTTACAGTGCTACAACATCTTGTAGTTAGCTAATTAAAGGCCCACCAAATTCTTCCCTCACAAGAAGAGTTACATAAAAACTGCAGAGCTAGTGAAGCTCCCACAAGGTGTAATAAACTATTGCTAAATACAGTTCTGCATTCAGTAGCCTTAAATGTAGCATAATCACTAAGCATGCCTGTTAAAACTGTTTAGTATAGAGTAGTCAGGGTGTAAAAAAACCCTCTCAGTTTCTTCTTAGTAGCTGTGCCAGCTTGTGAAAATTAATTCCATATGTTGTACATGCAAGCAATCATTTTCCTGGAAGCAGGGAAAAGAGCTGTTCCTTTGGGCCAAGCCACTAAAGATATATTGCAAGGTGGATGAGTATTGAATCATTGAAGAACATAACTAAAAAAGCTGGAATATAGTGCCTCTGAGTCTAAAACTCTCTAGTAAATTTCTTTGTACAGTACTGCTTCAAGTCAAAGTCTACATAGGGAATAAAAAAACCACCAATGCTCTGAAACAGTGATCTCCAAACTTTTTTACCACCCATATATATATATTTCTATTTATTTGTTTTTAAGTTATGTATGGGTACTACTGAAGTTCTAACATTTTCTTTCTGCAACACAATGGATCCTTCTGTGCACTCCTGGGACTAGACGCACCCCACTTTGGAGACCACTGCTCTAAAAGAACTTGCTGTAATGTTGAATGCTGTCCTAAGAAATCTTTTGCAGTATCTTACACAACAAAGGCCCAAGAGAAAAAAATCAACACAGTTTGGGCTAAAGGGAATATTGATACTGAGAAACATCTTCAAGTCAGCAAGTTAAAATATTCAGATGCTGTGAAGTACCGTATATATATCCTAGACAAGAGCATTTTATGAACACACACACACACACACACACACACACACACACACAAAAAAAAAAGACTTGCTAAAAACTGACCACAGCATTAAACCAAGTTTAGCTGCTAGTGGTAAGCAGCTGATAAGCATGTTTAGAAGAGGTATATCCTGGGCAACCTCCAGAGTATCTGGAAGAAGAGAGACTCCCATTAGCATTTCTACCATTAATAGAAATGTAAACAGTTACAGTGCTTTCTTTCTGCTTTGCTAGAAATCCACATTCTGTTAGCTAACTCATTCTCCCTTACACCTTGAGATTTGATATAAACACCAACAAGATTATCTTCGCCATATGAACAGCCGCCATCAAAATGTAATCAAATTCTGGTTACTCTGCTTTAAGAATTTGTCTCACTGCCGAGAATGCTGAAGACATCTTCTCTTATGACAATTATGTTTCTTTTGTCCCTTTTGAAGTACAAAAGTGATGTTCTTGCACAAAGCGATGTCCTGAGAAACTGCAGAATGAATAATGTGTGGGCTAATGTTTTAGCTTGTGACCATCCCAGACTTGAGTGCTGAAACCTTTGAGTTAGACATAAAACACCCCTGACATCAGCATTTCACACTGATCCCCCACCACCCCTTTGGCATATGTGAGACTCATTACAAGGCACCCAGTGTTCCCGGCTTTGGCATGAAACCAAGCTGGTCTGTACTGACAAGGCTGACAGACTTCAGGGCAGTCAAAGAAACAGAGAATTATCCTCACTTTCCTTTGTGGATCCAATTCTGTACAACTTTCCCAAGGTTACAAAGGAGGCAGGTGAGGAAACAGGGAGCTGAGCCCTGGCAGCACAGCCCTGGTGAGCCAAGGGGTGAGTGCAGGAACAAGCAGCCTGTATGGATCACGGGGAGATGTTTAAACCTGCATCTCTGCTGAAGGCAGAGTGTGTGAGGACATGGATGTAAGTCAGTAATAGGCAGGTGGTGTTACAGTGTTTGGCTGGAAGCAGAACCACGTTCCTCTTTCCCTTGCTGCTTGGTTCCAGCTTGAAAGTCCCCGTCCTGGACACCCAGTCCCTGATTGCTCCATCCCATCCCATCTGATTCACCCACTGTCTTGTCTGGGCACTGGCACCAGCTGAAATTCCTTTTCATGCTGGCCCCTGAGCATAATCTTAATTCTGAGTGACATGTAACCTGCCTGCATGGTTTGGCAGATCTCATCCAGCCAATGGATTCCTGTCCCAATTTTTGCTTTGTCTTTTTGTGAAAATAATTAAAAATAAGAAGAACAACACTAATAGAATAGCAATTATATTAGCTTAAAATCCTGCAGAGTTTGCTAAAGCATGTAATCCTTGAAATGGTTTGTGAACACTAGACTTTATAGTTCATAAAAATCACCAGCTTGTCTATAACATACATTTGTCAGAATAAAACATCTATGGAAAAGCTAGCCTCTGTTAGAGGCTGCAGGCCTTTTCATTAGGAACTGACACTTTATATGTTTCTCATAAAAACTCTGGCATCTCCCACCTTTTTGGCACTAGTTTCTCCCTGACAAAATACTCTTGTGTACTACAGATGATAGAAAAGATGGATGAGTTTCAACCAGGTGCTTTTGAAGCATCAGTGGGTAATCAGCAATGAGATGATTACCTGTCAAACAGTTGATCCAATTAGTCTAGCTCTATTGGGATTTTAATAAACATGAAGGAGGCAAAAAAATGTTTTATGCAGTGATTTGTTGTTGTTGTTGTGTTTTTTTTTCTTTTTTATAGTGAGAGAAGGCCAAGCTATTAATCTCAAAACAAAATTCTTATGCAGATTTGAACCACAATGAAGTTCAATCGGGATATTTGGCTCTAGGTTTCGGGTCATCCAATTACAGGGGTAAGAAGTTCACCATAACATTTAAGATTCAGATCACTGTAATGTTTTCTAACATGGAAAGACATTTTGATTTGGGGTTTTGACCATGGAACAGGTTGAGTTCATTTTTGTCTACATTTTTATAAGTGCGTTTTCTTCCAAAAGTGATTTGAACTCAAAGTTCTGCCTGGTGATAGGAGCCTTGCTCCTGCAAGATTCCAAAGAGAAAGAAGGAATTGAGTATCTCTCCATTTGGGTTGGTAAAGTTTGGATAAGCACCTGCACTTTTCAATCATTATCTGAAATGGTTCCAAATTTTTGGAAAGAAGTCTGGTACTTATCACCATCCATTAAATACTACAACCTATTGTGCAAGAATCTGGATTAAAACAATTCTGCAAAATCCAATGATGTCACGACACAGTTGTTAGATTTTCTGTAACTATTAGAAAAAAGTCCTCACATCCTAATATTTATCGAAAGCAAAGTCTTCCTGATAATTTAACTCTCTTTCCTCTTGTCAGTTACTTCCTGAAAATTATTTTTCTCAAGTCAATCTGAAGCTTACTGCAGAAAATCTGAGTACTTGGCATGATTGTCTTGTTTAGACTTTCCCTGTGTGAGAGATGTATATACCATTATTGTCAATCTGCTCCGCCAAGCCAAGCATTTCTCAGTCTGGAATCCTTTCCTTTTTTCTTGACCAACTTACCAGCCATCTGTTGGGCAGCCTTCTAGAGGCCATCAAAACCGGCAGCATCTCCTAACCTCCTGGTGAGAGTAATTTCCACAAATGGGACAGGTACCTGGATTCAGAAACCACCTGCCTTAGGAGATGTTGGTTACATTCACGGTGTCCAAAATCTTCCATGGCTAACAATTTTTTATTATCTGCTAAGGAGTGATGTTGGCAGCACTTTCTTGTGATGTCACTAGGAGAGCAGTAGGAATGATTTAAAAGCCAGGAGCTTTGAGTTATTGTTTAAGGTACTTGATTAGTTAGGTACTGTGTTCTCCTCACATTTGTCTATAAGAAAAGATGCATTTATGGGAAGTTTTCAAGATCTCTCTTCATTAAAGTGAAGAGGTCACATTTTATTTGCTGCTAAATAAAACAGTATATTACATTGCAGATTATTATACCTAAATGTGTGCACTTGGATGATACTTCACAGAAAGCAAGTCAAATGCAGAGCCATAATTTGTTTTTCTTGAGAGCCATCTTGGCTCAGAAAAGACCTTTTCTCTCCAAATGTTAAAGGTTTTGTGGAAGACTTCTAATCTCACGTTCTCTGTACCATAATTCAAATGCTTTCTGTTGGCTGTTTAAACAAAAATCAAAGTACAGCAGGGTAAATTTTGGAAAGCAAAGGCCTGGAAACAACGTCCTACTGGATTAGAGCTTTAAAAGAGACTTATTTAGTTTTGTAATGTTCAGTTTTTATGTGTACTTCTGCCTCTTGAGTTTAACAGCTCCAGCTCTGTGTCCAGAGTGAAATTAGACAATCAAAAAGGGGTTGTGACTTAAGCCTTGATCTTACACTTTGAGAGTTAAAAACATGCATTCTCTCCTTTGACACAAAAAAGTCATACATGAAATACCCCCATCCCACCTTTTAGGAATTTTTGGTGGCATAGCCTCACTTTGGAAAAATCATTAAAGATTACAGGATAGGTAGCAATCAGAAAAACTGCTGAACTGCAGGAGGAGTGGTACCTTTGCCCAAAGGGACAGATGGAACAGGTTGGTGAAACAGTAACATATCTGGCCATATCTGCAGGAGCTCAAATATTCCAGCTAACCACAGCCTTTTTCTTCGCTGTTATATCCCAAAGGGTTTGAGCCCAGACCACAAAAAATATTCTACAACCACCTTGCATTTGAAAGTGGTGACACATGTAAGCTGCACAGGTCCTAATGCTTGTTCAGTAATTCATTTATAACCACAGTTCTTCTGTGGCCCTGATCACTTGTATTTGATTTATTTTTGCAGTTAACTTGCAGCTGTCTTGTAAATTCTAAAATAGAAATCAGTTTCATTCCCCATAGTTCTTACATATGATCTGACACTGCATAGAGTATTTGTAAAAACATTGTTTCCTTTCTAAGATAGAATGGAACAATGAAGTGTGTTTTAGAAATAGCAGCTTCATAGAATTACGGAGTAATAGGGATGAAAAGGCCTTGAAAGGTCATCAAGTCACCTATGTGCCCCACAGTAAAATCAATTATACCCACATTATTTTTGATAGATGTTTAGCTAACTTATTTTTACAGTCTCTAAGGACAGAACTCCACAGGCTCTCCAAAGTACTCCAGTGCTTCACTATTCATAACATTAAAAAGTTTCCATAATGTACAATCTGAATTTTTCCTATTGCAATCAGAACTCACTACCACTTGCCCTCTCCTCAGAAGTTATAGAATACAAATCTCTCTCTTTACAAGATCTTTTGTGTAAGCTTTTGTGTTTTCCTCATTCGGCAAAACAACGTAAAAAGCAAATACACATGCTGTTTAATCAAAACATTATATTTCTTAGGCTAGGTTTATCTGCCAAAAGGAAGAGAAAGGACTGCAGTGATGAAGATACTACATTAAACATTGAAGTGATAACTTATTTGATATGGATTACTACCTCAGCCACACCTTGGCATAGAGGGCTGGAACTCATTGCATGTGGGATGTTATTTAATTATTATCAATTCAACGTGTAACAGCATGCTTACAGACATGAATGAGATTGCCAGATAATTAGCACTGGGAAGATCTGGTTCCTCACAGATTTATATGTAGGTTACAAAAAAAGATTTCTTGTAGGTCTCTTCTTTATTGCTGACATGAGAGTCATGGTGTCCTTGTAATTCTGTCCACTTACAATAATTTTATTTAGCCTTCAAATAGCTAACTACATAATGCAATTGACTGTACTTTTTCCAGCAGCTGTAATTATTATTTGAGATTATTTTGGAGGCCATACAAACTTGGCAGGTAAAGTGAGATGGTGGCAAGGTACAGGATATGCTAGTGAGCCAGGGTTTATCTTCCAAAATGGAAATGGCTGTCAGACTTGCACACTTGGGACTGACAATGTGCAAGTCAAGACTAAAGCATAGCTGAACTGCTTGGTACTGTGGAACTTCATAATCCTTTGGAAAATTAGTTATGAAATCATGTATTTAGTGAGGTTGGGTATTTGGAGGGATTTAAGATGTTATTTATACTAAAGACTTCAGATATTGGTATTTCATATATAGATCTTCTCTTATGTATGCAACTGGAAGTTTTAGCAGCTGCTAAAGTCCAGATTGCAGCTACTTAACTTCAATTCTGGGTACCCGAAAGGAACCACTTACACTACCTGTATCATGCACTATAGTTCTCCTGAGCCTAATCACAGTATCCCTTTTTACTTCTTTCTTTTCCTTTCTTTCCAGTATGCACCTTCCCCCACATGTCAAGTTCACTCTACAGTCTCATGTTTCAATTACCCTCCTTTGAGGAAATGTCACGTTGTGTTGGAGTCTAAGAATAGAAGGTGCTCATCAGTCAACATTTTTATAGTGTGCTAATCGTCACTGCAGTGAGCTGATTTGGTACTCTGGATTTTGACCACTGCCTTGGTCAATCACTGAGCCGCTCTATTCATCATCTACCTATTCTTATGGATTTGTTTCCATCATGGCCACCTGGATTAAAAAGAGAGAATGGAAAAGAGGACAAAAATAATCAAAATTCATGTCTCCAGTGAAAAGTATTCCACACAATATGAATTCACTAAATGCTGAAAATAACCTCACTTTTAGAAGAACACACATTCCCCCTGAAAAATTCCAGTCTGGACAATGAATAAATATATACTATGAATAGGTGAGGGAATCTGATTTTATCAAATAGAAGTTTTGTTTCTTAAAAAAAAGTCCTTACTTCTTAGAATAAACGCTTTGTTTCCTTAAAAGCATTCATTCATGGAAAAGTTATATTTTTTTATATATTGACATCCTGAATAAAAATGAACTTTGGAGACAGAACTTTAATGCTTATGCCTGCTCACTGTTACTCTAATTAAGAGGTAGCAGTGTGACTCTCATCATCATTTAAGTTCTTGCCACAGTCAAAGAATACCTGTCCTATTTGTATGATGACAAATAATGTAATAAATATGTTGGACAAAAGCATTAAGAATTTGATACACTAATGCTCTCACATTCTTTTATGAATGTCTCAGCTACTTGTGACAAGAAAGAATAAGTATACTTAATAAATAAGTACATATTGGGCAAGAATATGTGTAGTAATATATATGTAAGAAGTGTAAAAATAAGGATACACATTTAGAAACTGTGTTCCAAGCCATTTCTCTACAGCTACAACCTCCGACGAAGTATCACTTTTTTTCTAGCTAATATGCATGCCACATGGAAAGGCTTTCCTTTCCTCAGAGCCAAAATTTTGTTCTGTCTAGTCAGACTATGTAATGATTATTGGGAGCACCCAGTAACAGGAGTACTTTGCTCCCTAGTGGATTGCTGGCAGTAAATTGGTTCTTCCTCACCAGCCTCTACGTCCCAGACACACTTGGCAGGAAATGAAGTGGATCAGATTCCAAAGAATTTGCTCAGTTCTGAGGAAAACCCTTGCCATAGTATGCAGGTACTTCTCTGGGATCTTTGGCAATAGCACAAGCACATCCCAGTCCTGAATGAGCTGTCTTACCAGTCTGAGGGTGAGTCTGCCCAAGCTGAAGTTAGTGTCCATGAAGTCAAGGCTACAGTCCAATAGGACATTGCCAGTTTGAGTAAGGAAAATTCTGTATGTTAAAGGAATAAGGGGAAATCCACAAATGAAAGTATATCCTTGGTGAAGGGGATGGATTTATGTCAAAGATTTAACTGAAAGCATAAGAAAAGTAAGAAAATGTCCTTAGTGAAGAAAATAAAAGGGAAAAAATCAGAGTATGACCTAGTCAGGTCTAACTCCATTACAAAAAATAAAATCTTGTGCCCCATTCACAGAGTCATAACAAAATTCTGGTTTGTAAAGGATGCCTGGAGGTGATTTCTCATGTCCTGCCTGAGGCCATGATAACTTCAAAGTGCAATGAGGTTCTTAGGGCCTTGTCCAGCCAAGTACTAAAGCTCTTCATGGAGAGAGATTCCTTTGAGGGATTCATCTTTCTACTTTTCTTTTACCTCATGTTAAAATATTATTTATTGAAATATTTTGGCATTGACCTAGTCCTAAGTATTTTTTCAAAAGGCTCTCATTTGAGATTTGCTTCAGAGGCCTCACAAACTTAAGCTGTTCATGTTATGTTTACAAAACCTGGTGGCAAAGAGGTCTGTGGACTGACCACACATTCTGCTTCAGCAGCAGAAATGGGAGTGTGAAAACTTTTGAGAGAGATTCTCCTTCCCTCTACTCTGCCCTGGTAAGACCACACCTGGAATATTGTGTCCAGTTCTGGGCCCTTCAGTTCAAGAAGGACAGGGAACTGCTGGAGAGAGTCCAGCGCAGAGCCACAAAGATGATTAAGGGAGTGGAGCATGTCCCTTATGAGGAAAGGCTGAGGGAGTTGGGTCTCTTTAGCTTGGAGGAGACTCAGGGGTGACCTCATTAATATTTATAAATATGTAAATGGTGAGTGTCATGAGGATGGAGCCAGGCTCTTCTCGGTGACAACCAATGATAAGTCAAGGGGCAATGGATACAAACTGAAACACAGGAGGTTCCACTTAAATATGAGAAGAAACTTATTCACAGTGAGGGTAACCGAAGACTGGAATAGGCTGCCCAGGGAGGTTGTGGAGTCTCCTTCTCTGGAGACACTCAAAACCCACCTGGACACATTCCTGTGTAACCTCGTCTAGGAGTTCCTGCTCTGGCAGGGCGATCTTTTGAGGTCCCTTCTAATCCCTGCCATTCTGTGATTCTGGCTTGGTAGCTCATACCAGCTTTTAAATACTTTTTACCAAGGGATGGTGGTCAACAAGAACAATATTTATTGTCAAGAAAAAGTGTTTCAAATAGGAATAATTATATTTCTTCTTGAGCAAGAAAAAAAAATATGATAGGTGTCCTCATCTTGCAAATATTCCTGTGCTTAAAACTCAACACAAGGATTTCTACTGCCTTTTGTAACCCACTGATTGTGATGGGATTTCATATCTGTTTACATGTAAGTGTGCTAGCGCTTTCAAAATCCAGGTATTAGTACTGAAGATTGTTGAAACTCTTTGTGGCTTGGTACCTGGAGCTGGAGGAGACAAGTAGGATGATGCACTCTGAGGGCCTGTGCCCAAGAAAGGCACCACAATTCTAAGCCTAAGGGAACCCTTGTTCAAAAGCAGTGTCCTGTGTCATAGTCAGAGGAACCTGGATGTTCAGCCAGGATTTCTGTGTGCATTGCAGAGGTGCTGTTACTACTCTGGGGCTGTAGAAACATAAAAATGTTGTAGGACCCTCAAGGACATTTAAAAGCAAGGAAGGGATAAAGAATGTAACAACTTTAGTCCAGTGGTGTTCTCTGATGGTAGAAACCCTCCTGGTTTTCCCCCAAGCTGTGACAGCTGCACTGCTTCCCAGGATGACACAGAGCTGTAACGGGAAGATGCAGCACGATACTGCTCAGTGTTGCTGATTTATATTCTAGAATGAAATATTTTAATTAAATCATTGTGGAATGAGAATATGATAATTTTCAGTAGACAACAAAGTAATTGGACATTAGAGAAGGAAAATGAACTGTGACTGGGGCAGCAGTTTAGTACTGCAGGAAAATCGCAGTAATGCTAATGAGGTGCTAAAAAGCAAAATGAAAGCAGTCCCAGTCAGAGAGTTGATTTAAAAACCCAGTTGCTTTAGGGCTTTCATGTAAAATGTATCAACCTCATTCTTATCTACAACACTTTATCTATTATTGTCAACCACTGTCATGACAGTGTGAGCTTCACCAAATGAGCACAAAGACAAGGGGAAGTTGAAGTTAATTAAAAATGCAGTATTTTAAAAAATTTAAATCTTATTTAAACCCTGGTCAAGTATAGGCTCTGTTTTACTGTATTAGTTCTGAAAGTCCCATGAAAAATTGAAATAAACTCTGAAAGGCCTTGCTGTTTCATAAACAAAATATGTATACAGAGGATATCTTCCAGCACAGCTGTCTAACTCACAGATAAACATTATACTAAATATTCACCAAAATAAATCCACTGGTACATCAAAATATATTTGCCTAGTATAATATATAGTGCACTCATACAGACCTCTGTATGGCTTTTAAAAAGGTTTTCTCAAACAATAATACCCCTAGCTCTAGTCCGATCCCTGAATTAATGCTAGACTCAGAAGTAGTAAAGCACACAGCTATATGATTTGTTGTACCTATACAAATAGACTGATTGGGGTCTCATGTGGTTAGGAGTTGGAAACAGTCAGGAGTGTTCTACAGGACCTTCCTGATCCTTCACTATTTCTGTTTGAGAAGTTGTAGGAGGGTCAAGAGAATGAAGGAGGTTGATGGTCTAGGGTTCAGGAAAAGGAATTTCAAAGAAGGGGCTTCATTGCATCATATTAATGACTCTGTAAAAAAAAGGGGGCCGGGGTGGGAAGAGAGATGAAGGGTGTGTTATGCTAATGTACAATGTTTGGAAGAAAATTAAAATCAGGGCGTGAGTCTGCACATTTTCCACACTCTCTCTGTGTATAGAACATCCCCTTCAAAAATGATTTTTTAATTAAAAAGAAGTGCCAGTAAACTGCTGTATTCTGAAGCCAGAGAAAGTCTGACAGAATAATATGTGGACCAATCAAGTGGGAAAGTGGTTGAACTCGGAAAGAAGATTGTAGAGCAAACAGCAAATCCTCTCCACTGTCTCTCGCACCCTAAAATTACTTTACCTCCAGGGAGACAAAGAGAAGAGCAGTCACAGGGCTGAGCACAGGCGTGCTGGCTGTCACCACTTGCTGGCCGGCCAGTGTTGTGTCTCAGCAGAGCATCTGATGCCGCCTGCTCTTCCACGGTGGTGCGAGCCTGACATCTACCGTGTGCTGCAGCGCAGGGAGCAGCGCCTTCAGAAAGGTGCTTTTGAAGAAGCTGCTGGCTTCACACACCAAAACCAAATTATGATATAACTACTTCTCTTTTTATCCTCTCTGTCTTATTTTTGCTATGTTTTCTCTGTCCTTTCTGAGCCAGTAAATAATTCTCAGGTAACCTATACATCAGTACTGGAGGGTTTATAATAATTTATATATTAACTTTATCATCGCTCAGTGGCAATTTCATAGACATGAAGTATCTCAGGTGAGAAACAAACTTCAAACCTGCAATTGTCACAAAAAAAAAAAAAAAAAAAAAAAAAAAGTTATTTTAGTCTGCATAAAAGCTATTGACATCTATGACTCAATGAGACACAGGATATCACGACCCAAAAGAGCTGGCCCTGAACTCTGCCTAACCCTTGTGTTCTCCACTGGCTGAGGACCTAGAACCAGCTAACCAGAAATACTAGGTGCTGGATTTAAAATGGGAGTGAAGCTGCCTGAACCCAGCTGAAGATGAAAATGCTGCTAATTCTCTGTTACATCTTCAGTAAAAAGATATTCAAATGCTTTAAAAAATTTAGGGAAAAGTGTTGAGCTCACTTCCAAAAATAAACTGTAAGATAAAATTTGCAAAGGCAGAGTTTAAAAAACATTTAGGCACACAGAAGTACACATTGGGTTCAAGAGAGGTAAATTAGACTTGGATCCTAGGTCCTTTTCAAGCCTTTTAATTATTTTAATTTATGTAACTAAGATGCCTAGGTACAGCTGAAAACTTTACGTTCTTGATTAGCTAGCAAGGCATTCAAATCCCACCTGGAAATCAGTTTGATTCTCACCTGGAAACAACTCTTAATCAGGGAAAAGAAACTGGCACCTCCAGATGCTGATTTATCTCTTTAAATGTAGGTAGTTTAGGATGGGATAAATTATTCTACAGAAGTTCTTACCTTTTTCCATTGACAGCAGAGAGTAGGTAATTACTTTGGTTCTTGTATACCACTCACATTAAATGACTTTATATAAACTGCATCCCCCAGCCCCATTGAGTCAGGAATAGTGTTAGCCTAAGAATTAATCTGGTTGCTTACTACCAGATTGGGGATTCTTGAATCAGGCGATTTCTTGGATGTCCTCAAGTGATATAGGGAGCACGACAGTCCCTGAAAAAATGCTTTCTTCAGGGAGATACTCTTCTGAAAAAAGAAAACAAACAAACAAACAAACAAACCACCACCACCACCACCAACAACAACAACAAAAACAACAAAACAGAGCAGACTCACACACAAAAGACAGGAAGACACAATCCTATAAATTGACCTAGATTCCGTCTCCATAAAAATTGAAAAATTCTGTGAGCACCACTGAGGTGCAGTGTTCAGTGGACAGCTCTGCAAAGCCTCAGCTCATCTCCCATGCTGAGGGCAACCAGCAGCAGTGACAGGCAGGGTTCTTGTTCTGCAGGCTGGGACAAAGAGGAGGAAAGCAACGTTGATAATTTGGCCCAATTTATGTTAAATTTTTAGCAGAGTAGAATAACAGGTAGACTTATACATCAAAGCATTATTTTTAAAAAGTCATCTGAAAGTACTGTTCCGCAGAACTAATCCAGACTATAGCACTGCACCTGGTGTCGTTAATCAGTTCTGCTATTTTCATAGCTGACACTAGGAATAACCTTGAATAGGTCACAGTTCCCCAGACTGACACTTTATGGCACAGGCCTAATGATTCACTTTAATAATTTTAAATTAATTCTCACTTTTTTCCCCATCCTCTGATGTAGTTTTCCACTTCTGGTAACAGTCTTACTCTTTTATATCGATCAATAACGTTGTGAGCAGTCAGAGTACCTGACAGATGACAACATCTTGGTTATTTAAGGAGGTCTATTATGACATGGGACCATCTACTAAGGGCATTTTCTAAAAAAAAAAAGCTTTTATTTCATAATATACTGCAGATGCAGATGGAAAGTGATGTATTATGTGAAGTACTAAACAAAGAAATAAATAACCAGCTATAGGAATATTTTTTTCCTTCCTGTCACAAAGCAATCTAAATTTTAGTATTTATTCTGGAAATGTCCTAGCCTCTTAGAGGCAAATTATGCACGAAATAATGCAATTAAAATTGAAATAAAAGATTTAAATGCAGCCTCTAGAGGCATCAAATGGCACCACACTGTCTCAGTCTTTACTGCTTCTCAAAATGAATGCTCAATTTATAGGAAAGCTTTTCCAGTCCTGGCTCTTAGAATCCTCCGGTTTTAATGGCACTAATCGTAATTCAGTTTCCCTACACCATAGGAACACATAAACATTTCCTTGATGCTCCAAAATGAACAAACAACTCCATGACCAAACACAGCCTTACTACTTAGTGCAAAGATGAGTGTCTTAAGTCCTGATTTCTTGACTGGCTGGTTCCAATTTTTTCAGAATATATTCTTATATCCCTCCTGAGACTCCCAGTTAATACTTTTGCCATTGGCAGCCTTGAGAATTACATTTTGAAAGTCATTGATGGCAACACTACAAAGTGAGGATCTTTGGGAGTGGTGGATGTCACTTTCAAAACCGGTATGAATGTTACCTTTCCAACACTACCAATGGTAAGGGTGGAAAGACACAGACATTTGCAGTGGTGTAGTAACTTGCAAAGAGCCCCCTCCCCTCCCCTCCCCTCCCCTCCCCTCCCCTCCCCTCCCCTCCCCTCCCCTCCCCTCCCCTCCCCTCCCCTCCCCTTCCCTCCCCTCCCCTCCCCTCCCCTCCCTTCCCCTACCCCTACTTTCCTCCTTCTTTCTTGTTTCAAATTGCTAAAGAATTTTGATGGCAGACATTAAACACCCAGTAATACCAGGAAAATAAATTATTTTTTTTTTCCTCTGGATTCACTGGCCAAGAACAATTACTTCATAACTGGTTTCATTTGGGAAGGAAAATTCATAGTGGAAGAGGAAGTGGTGAGGTCGATTTTCAGTTCACAGAACATAATGAGTTTATATACTATAATTATCTACGGCCACACCAAGATTGTAAATAACTTCACTAAAGTCTCTCTGACTGAAGTAAACTACATTGCATAATCACAGAAACTGATTTTCTCAACAAGAACAGAGATGGAAACTTCTCTCTGACTGTGAGCACTGAAGGGATATCATGCTATTAGAATAACTTTAGACAATGCATTTGCATTATAGAAAATGTAGTTTGAGAGGGCCACAGGTAGGTCTTTGCCAGTTTTAGTAGCTGAAATATCACAGAGGAGTATCAGGGTTTGTTGTCACACGCTTCCTGTGGTGCTGGGTTTCTAAGAAGTGATACGACAAAATCTCACTTATACTTTTATGTAAACCAGCAAACCAAGAAGGCCAGCTGGGTGGAGATTTTCAGAGCTTGTTACATGAAAGATCCAAAATAAACACCATGAACATGGTAGCCCACAAAGTTAGATTTTTGTGGGTTTCCAGCAGATGGTAGTCATACACTATTACCTGTAGATTTGCCAACAATGGATGCACCAAACAGGGCACGCTGTGAACATGGTCACACCCAGCAAATCCTGACTAGCCACAGCCAGCAGAGTTCCTATGTGTGTGACCTGCTGTCAGAGACACAGAAAGCTGCCTGATTATGGCCCCACGTGGTGGGGTAGTAGACCATGTCTGGCAGCAGCAGTTCACCACAATTTTGGTCAGGTTCCAGTTCTGTAACACTTAACATTGTCATGTGGCCATTTAAAGCAGTGTAACCTTCCAAAATGTTAAAGTATACAAGAAAATGACAAAAACAACATCTCGTGTTGCAGAAAAGCTAAACTGGTTTCACCTTCATCATACCAACAGGCACATGTTTGGTAAGTGTTGGTTTATCTCTTATTGACAGAGATGATAACAGAATTTATTTTTCAAGGGGTTCATTTCTTTAGCAATCCACTCAAAAGAATTTAAATAATTTACCTGTTGCAAATGCTCCAAAATTAATGCTTTATTTAGTTACTAAACATCAACTTTTATGTTGCTGTTAAATTAGTATTTAGAAGGAGGGAAATTTGTACGAAATCATCTAAACAAGACTACCAATGCCATAATTTAAATCTTTTAGGACTAAAAGTACAGCAAATCATATTAGCATATTATCCTATTAGTCAATATGCTAGTTAATATGTTTGGAGCAATGTATTTGAAAGCACAATGAAGGCAATGCACACAGCCTTTAACATGTGAGGAGGTAAATCTTTGATTCCTGCATGCACTATAACATTTCCTTGCTCAGACAACAGTTTCCAGACCTGCAAATTAGAACACTGCCTTGTAACATTTTTCTTGCTGTGAAGCAAGCCCAAGAAAGCTGCAGGTTTCCACCAGTGAAAGAATCCAAAATGTGAAATGACAGGCTATTTCCCAAGCTGCACAGAACTTACCCCTAGCCCAGAGTTAATGGCAAAATATCAGTAGTGCCAGAACATCCCTAAGGCTCATAGAAGAGAGGGAACAAAGCAGAACAAACATGATGCTCTGAATTACAGAGATAGTACAAAATATATTAGGCAGAGGATGAACTATGTCTAAATATCAGGCACAACAAAACAGTTTGGAACAATGTGTCCTGGTTATAGATAATAACACAGGATGTGTTAACAAAAAACATTGTGATTGAATGCATCTGTAAAAAAACAATTTCTGTCACTACAGACTTCAGAATAGCCCATTGTAAAACCTGTGTGCTAGATAATAATTATTGGCATGTGGCGTTCACCCATTACTGGCCTGTGGAACCAACACAGCGAAAATGCCAATAAGAATCTGCAGATCATTACAGACACATCCAGATTGGTTGTGTGAGGACTACCAACAGAATATAATAATGAGACGGCTGAGTCATAGAGCATGGACTGCTCTACAAAGGTAAGTAAGCAATGTCAGAAATAAGATGTTCTGCAGAGGCTTAGTCAAAAAAGTCAAAGAGTGTATATATAAATACCAAAGCAGACCATATAGTCTTTAATGGTAGAGTTTGATGATGTCTAAAGAAATAGACCATTTCATGATGACTCGTATGATAAAAACTAATCATATTGTACCAGCAACTGTTGATGTTGGCAGAATTATGCTTGCTTGCCTTAGATGTATATTAAAAATACAGATGTAAACTTCCAAATAGGAATAATAGAGAAGGCAGGAGAATCTACAGGATTAGGTGGTTCACTTTATGAAAAGGCTTCTTCTCACCCTAAGGGGCTAAATGCAAGGTTCATAAATATAAGGGGATTTGGTGGGCCACAAGGAAGAAAAAGTCCATAGTATTTCCAGCTGAGGGCCAAAGAGGAAAGAGTAAGGAAACAGGATTACAGAATACAGTCAATGCTGAGACATTATTAGCAACATTTCCCTTCTTCTGTTAGTTTTTCTCCTTCCTGTAGGAACCTGAAGAATCCCAGCTAAATTGAAATACTATATATATATGGATATGTATATATATACATATATAGATAGAGAGAGAGAGAGAGAAATGCTACAGTCTTTATACCTGTAAAATCTTTCAACTACTGAAAAAAATCCAGGTAGCTTAGGTATTAATGCATCTAATGGGTACTGGTGTGGAAAAAAGTAATAATTGGGAAGTCTCTACAGTATGAGATTTTTTGGTGTTATGATCACGATTGTCTCCTTTTCTCTGAAGAAAATCCGACTGTTTTGAATAAACATAGAAATGAGGTTGATACAGACATTGCCCAGGATTCTAGACTGTGCAGCAAGTTAGCAATTAAAATGTTGGCAGTCATAGTAGTAGCCAGGGCAACTAGTTGGGGTTTCATGGTTAATTCCAGTATCACTACTGAAGTCATCATCAACTACAAGGCTTTTTTCTTAGAATTGTGCTGGTTTAGTAAGAAATTGCTAATGTTGTACTTGATTGTTTATTGGAAACTACTCAGGGTCTGCCTTATGTGAGCTGAATTCCTTACAAAAGCAAAAGAAGATGCTAATTGAAGATGACTCTTTCTGTTCTGGGTTATCATAGCTATTTGCTATTTTGTCACTATATGTTTTAGCATTTTTTTTTTAAATTCTCAAGGCAGAAGCGGGTTCTGAGAAGAATCCAAAAGAGATGATACTATTTATACTACTGTTGGCACTATCTGATACTGTGTTTGTATTCCTGGGTTTAAGATCTAGTTCTGAAACATAAACACATTACCATTATTTTAGTGTTATTGCTATTAGTCGTAGTGTTGCAGCCTCTAACAATGATCTTGTTGTCCTAGGAACTGTACACACACCTCAACGGTCATCACCAGACTCCTGCAAATGCAGGTGCTTGGCAGCCAGCAGCGTACCACAGCTCTTCCTGCCATGCAAAACCCCGGGCAGTGCTTGGAGAACTTCAACAGAGGCTACGGAGATCAAATATGCTCTGTTGTCTTAAACTTTAATCTTTTCAGTGTTTTAAATGAGAGTTTCTGGTCTGTTTTGTAATGTGTCTCAGGTGTTTTGAAGTAGCTGAGCAACAGCTGCTTAGGAACATTCATAATATTTTCCATTGTTTTGATGGGACAGAGCTGTGAAATAACCCTGTTGTTTCATATTATCTCAGAGTATGTATTATGAAAATCCAGAAGCACACCACTGATTAAGATTTTTCATTTTGGTCTGTTGGGATTCATTTTGTGTGGAGTCATCCCAGAATCAGTGGCATTATCGATTTATAATGATTTGTGTTTCATGTTTTTTATTCTAAAAAAAAAGGAATTTTCACTCTCCTTTTAATATTGGCTTAAAATTCTGAACCACTTTCCTGTTATTTTCAAGCTCTTCCTCCAGATATATTCCTGTCTTCAGGTACAACCGTGACAGACTTTATATAATTAATATTGAATTACAGTCTTCGTATTTCCTGCTCTCATCTTACTATTTAATGTGAATGTGGGATTAGTGTCATTAGAAAACATGCAAGCCTGCCCTTTCAAAGCAATTATTTTATGAGGTATTTCAAAGATTGGTTTATTTTTTTACATATCATGTTTTTAACCCCAGCCAGCAACCAAGCACCATGCAGCCACTCGCCCTTTTTCCTGCTGGTGGCTTGTAGGAGAGATTCAGAAGAGTAAAAGTGAGAAATCTTGTGGGTTGAAATAAAGATACTTTACTAAGTAAAGGTCAAGCAGCACAGACAAGCAAAGCAAAACAAGGAATTCATTCACTACTTCAAATGGGCAGACAGGTGTTCAGCCACCTCCAGGAAAGCCAGGCTCCAGCACATTTAACCGTTACTTGGGAAGACAAATCCCGTAACTCCAAATGTCCCTCCCTTCTTTCTTCTTCCCCCAAAATGTATACTGAGCATGACATCATATGGTATGGAACATCCCTTTGTTCAGTTGGGGTCAGCTGTTCCAGCTGTGTCCTCTCTCCTAACTTCTTGTGCGCCCCCAGCCCACTTGCTTGTGAGGTGGTGTGAGGAGCAGAAAACACCCCAACTATGTGCAAGTGCTGCTCAGCAGTAACTAAAATGTCTCTGTATTATCAACAGTTTGCAGCACCAATCCAGACTATAGCCCCATATGAGCTATGAAGAAAACCAACTCTATCCCAGCCAAAACTAGGATATTACATATCAAGCTCTCTGTGTCTGAGCAGAAGGCCTGGAGATTTACCAGCCACATAGCAAAAGGTCTGTTTACAGTTCTTTAGTTACAGTTTCCATATGCATACTGCCACAGCATCTTCAGCTGATCAAGTTATATTCGATTTTGAGTCTGGGGAGAGCAGAGGTGAAAAAAGAAGAGAGGGAAAGAGAAATAAAATCAAGGGAAAGGAATGAATTACAGTAGATGAAAGGATGCAAGAAGACATCAAAGTCTGCTGGGAATCTGTTAGGGTCTTGCTTGCTCTTGGCAAGGTTAGAGCTGGAAGGTGAATTATCAAGCAAGAACTGGAAACTGAGTGGTTATTTTCTTGTAAAAAGATTATACAAAAATCCAGGAATAAAGGAAGTACACTCACATGGGTGCCAAGAAGTTTCTGCCTAATGGATGCACAGCTGATATCTCCTCCACATGGTATTTTAGGAACTCATTATATCTGAAAGATACTATTTTCTTTTTTATATTGTAATCTAGAACCAAATCAGTCTTCCACTCACCCAATAAAATAATTGTTTTGAAAGTGTGCACACATATGGTTTAAAAAAAAAAAAAAAAAAGCAATCTAACTCTGCATTTCTACCGAAGCCAGATCAATTTATTGAGGCAGCCACTACCTGCATCCTTCAATTGTCTGTCAGGATTCCCTCTCTACAGTCCATCCAAAAACTATGTAACAGTTAAAACATAGATATATAAATCCATTTACCAGCACAATTCTGAAGCATTTCCTTTTTCAGACAGAAAATAAATGTATAACATGTATTGAAAATATTTCTTTCTGCCATCACTCAAATATGAAAGGAAAATAAAGACTGATATCATCAGAAAGAGTTATGTGAATTTCAAAGCAGATGTATAAATGTGACCAAACAAATTCATATTTTTTCTCAGTAGCTTGTCTACAGCAACGCCTGGTAGCAGCTGCACACAGAAGAGTACCAGAAACAAAGCAAATATAGAGCTTTAGCATTTTTCTTTCCTGATTTACTCCCTTGGCTTCTGGCTATATAATGACAGGGACTTTCTGAGCTAGGATTATTGTATCATCAGGTGGATTTACCATCTCTTAATTTTTCTAATCCTATTTATTTTTCTAGCCTCCACAACATCCTGAGGCAATGCATTTCAAAATGTCATTGTGAGTCATGTGGAAAGCACCTCATTTTTTTGTTTGATTTTGTATTTTGTGCCTTGTACTGCTTGTGTTATAAGCAACAACGATGCATCATTTCTAATCACCTTTTCTGTGGTGCTAATGACTTACATAGTTTTGCCCCTTAAAAATACCTTTTCCACAAGCTGAAGAGTCAAAGCCTGTTTATCATATGGAGCCTCTAGCCATATATTCACCACCCCTGTGTTATTTATAGCTCTATCATAAAATTTGTAGTTCTAAGTATCTGAACAGTGTACAGACCACAGCTGACCCTGGAACAGTGATCAATGTTTTGCTCTGAAATTAATTTCTAGGAATTCCTATAATTTAATTTGTCTTCTAGACTGCAGCTGAGTACAGAGTCGATAAAGGACTGTCCACAATTACCCCACAGTTCCCTTCTCTTTGGAAATAATTTGCAAATAATGGCATATTTTCCCACCTAATTTTTCATCTTTGAGGAAAAGGTTGTCTCACTAAGAGCAAATTCTCCCGTGAAAAACAAATGAAGTTACTCCTATACAAATTGGTATGTGTGGAATATTTTCATTCATTTTGTCTTCCGCGTACTTGCAGTCCGCCTAAGGACTCTGCTTCATAGTTAGTGGACTTGGAATGGTTCTAATGGGCAAGTTCTTGCACATTCAAGTAGTTATCAACCATTTCTGGGCCAATGTCTGTGGTAGTAAATTTGTGAGATCCAGTTAGCTTTTACCATTTGTCTAATTAGTTGGCAACAAGAGTGAAAGACTACTGCAGAGTTTTATGAGTTAACACTGTGAAAAATAGACTTTACCACATAATCTGAATTTGTGCCTAGTACAACTCACTGTGTTTCACCCTGTGAGTCCTGTAACAAGCCTTACAGATATCTTTAGAAACGCGTACATGCTTTGGATGAAATGCACAGGTAACTTCATCCCATTTCCATTGGCTACACCTGCTAAAAAACTGAGTGTGATTTTGCATCCAGTTAATATACCAGGGACAAAATCATTTTGGTCTTTCTCTACCAGATTAATGAGTTGCCTTTTAGCAGATCTACTTCCCTCTCTCCGCCAAAGTATCTTGAACACTGCATAGAATGAGAAATAAGAGCTGAGCAGATTATTACTATTATACCAGACATGATTTGTTTTCCCCTGGAAGAATTACTTGTCCAATTACCATTTTCAAGCATGATGCAGTTGATGTTATGGGACCATGTGGAGTTAGCAACTACATATTACAAAAGCCTTTAGCAATCAGCACAGATTTCAAAATGGAGCCACACAGGAAATAATAGTAAGCATGTCTAGAGGAAGAAAAGGGACGAGGCTTTAAAAGCTATTACAAAAGTAGCTAGTTTTGTTCTTAGCAGAATTTACAAAAGCAGCTTTATCTCACTGCGATGCTCCTAACTCATTTAGGCAATTCTGTAAATACCACTGGGCCTCCCTGCATTACACCTGCACAAATTTTTTCCAACAACAGTGACTCTGAAATGATCTTTTTTTAAAGTTCTCACCAATATCATGTATTTTTGGTGCTCTCACAAATAGATCAGGTACAAGACAGGAGGTGGAATACAAAAAAACATGTGAATGGCTAAGTGAGAGGAGGTAATGGAGACTAACATCCCAAGAGACATTTTTCTTTTAACATGTCATGAAATAACCTGGAGTGAAAAAAAAAGTTGTAAACTCAAAGTTCTTTTATCAAAAAACCAAAATGCCTGTAAAATAAAAAAGTGGTTCAGGAGTAGGAAAAGAAATGTATTCTGTGCAGGCTGGAAAATTACTTAGAAATGAATGCAACACAAACTAGAATTATTTCCCTCTTCAGTATTTGCAGATGGAACTTTATATCAACTTACACTCCTGTTTGGGGCAGAAAACGTGAAGCAAAGGTGAATTTTGGAGGCATAAAAAGAAGACGTGAACTATTTTATGAAGACTGTGGTATAGCTGGTCCTCAGATGACCTAATTGGTGTAGGAAGGGAACATAAAACACTCTGTGTGCAATATCCATCAGGTACTAATTAGCAGAGGCACAAGTTTACATTACATAAATAGTGGCTATACAAGAGGGACTAACAGAGCTGTCACAATGCTTGGACACACTTCTCCCAAAGCTCTGAGCCGCGTTGTAGATGGCCCAAATTTGCAACATTTTTATGGACACCTCCCAAATTCTAGAACAGTTTCTGGTTCAAAGCCAAAATTTTCACTCAGCACTAAGCTCTGTGAGGAAACATTTTCTTTCCTAGAGTGAAATATGAGCATTACAAAATTGCTACCAGGTTGTGAAATCTGACACAAATAATTCTGAAATAAAGCATTATATGTGGGCATGTTTTAATGACTTTTAATGAATAGCTCGATGTGCTGTAGCAGGGCTGGGGGTTGGGGCTCCATACATGCGGTTCTGGGACACCAAGACTCTGCACCCTGAGATCCTCTCAAGATTCCGTTTTTCTGATGTCCTGGCAGAGTCCCAGGGATCTCTGGGTATCCTACGGACTTCTTTGCTACAGAGCAGCACTCCAGAAGCAAAGATCCCTAGAACTGCGGGAGGCTGGCTGGCTGCCCAGGAGACAAAGATTTGGAAATACATGCTCCTCAGCAGTGCATAGGCAGTGCATTGGCAGTGTATCTGTTTGTATCTATTTAATATTAATTTAAAGAAGACAATATATCACCATAAAACTGCCTTAATATTTATTGAATTGGCACTGTCCAATAAAATTGTTTTTCCTCCTAAACATTCCTATGCAGTCTTATTTCTTGGACAATAAGAAACTACGTATTGTAATGTACATCAGCACCTAACTGGCTGCAGCTCCCTGTGCTCTTGCAGAAAGTGATAAAACATGTAGAAATCCAGTTGTGCTGAAATCCAACATGCTGAAGAAATGTTTTGGGGTTTTTTTTAAATGGAATTTAAGGTTCTTAGACACCAAATGCTTTGGAAAACTGCACTCTTCGCCTTCAGACAGACTGCAGAATTTTTCCTGCCGAAGAAGTAGTCAGAGGCTGTATAACCCTGAGCACAATGCTCACATATGCTGAGGAGCTTGGTGTGCAGGTGACAGGATGTCACCCTTTCGATTTACAAGCTAAGCTGGAAGACAAGTCTAAGAAATTGACTCTTACTGCACTTGCAGGGCTTCCATTAAGATGTCTTGCTGCTTCTCAGCATATTTTTCAAGACAAAATTTTGTCGCCTCTTTTTCCCTCTATCTGCATATCCAGAAATTTATTTGTAATGACCTCTAAGTAGTGCAATATACTGCCACTACAACCTCCTCCCACACAGAAAATTTCCAGGCACCTAAGGTATCTCCCAGGGTGCCAGAGTCTGCCATTTTTACTCTGTTTTTCTGAGGAAACAGTTTCTTTCAGTCATTATCAGAAAGAAAGAGGGGAATGGGAAGACCACAACTTTGTTGCTTTTTTGTGTTTCTTTCCCTTACTTTTCTTTAAATGCAATATCTCAATTATTTACGCACAAAGTGATTACTGGGCAGCTTACTGCCATTTTAAAGATTTTATAAGTTCACAGTTTAGTGAAGGGCACTCATTTGCTGTGATGTATCAGAAGGGTCAGTTCTGCTGTGTGACACTGGCTGGTACCTTTTCTTCTTAAAGGGTAAAATGCTGAAGACAGCTCTGGTACATATGCCTGTGCCCCAGTAAAGATCCTTGAAGTTCCCTCACTACCAAGCCCAGAGGCATGAGAACACACTGGATTTTTTATTAGGCTACCTATTTATGTTGTTCAGGGTCCTGCACCTGTGGAAGAATAACCCCAGGCACCAGTACAGGTTAGGGGAAGACCTGCTGGGTAACAGCACTGCAGAGAAGGACTTGGGAGTTCTGGTCGACAAGAGGTTGATCGTGAGTCAACAGTGTGTCCTTGTGGCCAAGAAGGCAAATGGTATCCTAGGGTACACTAGGAAAAGTGTGACCAGCAGGTTGAGGGAGGTGATCCTCCTGCTCTACTGTGCCCTGCTGAGGCTGCATCCAGTTCTGGGCTCCGCAGTTTAAGGACAAGGAATTACTGGAGGGAGTCTGGCAGTGGGCTGCAAAGATGATTAGGGGCCTGGAGCATCTTTCTTATGAGGAGACACTGAGAGAGCTCGGTCTATTCAGCCTGGAGGAGAAATGTTTATAAATGTCTCAAGGGTGGATGTCAAGAGAATGGGACCAGACTCTTTTGAGTGGTGCCCAACGATAGGATGAGGGGTAACAGGCACAGACTGAAGCATGGGAGGTTCCATATGAATACGAGGAGAAACTTCTTTACTTGAAAGCTGACAGAGCACTGGAACAGGCTGCCCAGATTGGTTCTGGAGTCTCCTTCTCTGGAGACTTTCAAGATGCACCTGGACACATTCCTGTGTGATCTAGTCTAGGTGAACCTTCTTTAGTAGGTGGGTTGGACTAGGTGATCTTCAGAGGTCCCTTCCAACACCCATCATTCTGTGATTCTGTTTACTTGCATGGTGTCAGCCTCCAGAAATCTCAGGCACAAGAGAAACTTCATTGCATCAGACATCCAGTGCCCAGATTCAAGAGTTTTCCATTTCACGCTCCTTCTGTAGCTGTTCTACTACTTACTGCTGCCTTCACCTTTGCATTAATAATCACATTTGTTGCCTGGATGTACTGTTTTTCTGTGGAACAGCATGTAGTACTACATGCCAGAGGAAACGTCATTGCTTGGTGTCTCAGTTTACCTTTCTTTAAAATGGAAGGTAATAATATGTCCCTTAGAAGTACTGTAAGCAAATCTTAATGTAGTTGATACATTCCTAGCTATACATTCATTCCCTCTACTCTGCCCTGGTGAGACCGCATCTGGAATATTGTGTCCAGTTCTGGGCTCCTCAGTTCAAGAAGGACAGGGAACTGCTGGAGAGAGTCCAGCGCAGGACAACAAAGATGATGAAGGGAGTGCAGCATCTCCCTTATGAGGAAAGGCTGAGGGAGCTGGGGCTCTTTAGCTTGGAGAAGAGGAGACTGAGGGGTGACCTCATCAATGTTTATAAATATGTAAAGGGTGAATGTCATGAGGATGGAGCCAGGCTCTTCTTGGTAACAACCAACGGTAAGACAAGGGGCAATGGGTATAAACTGGAACACAGGAGGTTCCATTTAAATTTGAGAAGAAACTTCTTCGTGGTGAGGGTGACAGAACACTGGAACAGGCTGCCCAGGGAGGTTGTGGAGTCCCCTTCTCTGGGAACATTCAAAACCTCCCTGGACACATTCCTGTGTAACCTCGGGTAGGTGTTTCTGCTGTGGCAAGGGGATTGGACTAGATGATCTTTCAAGGTCCCTTCCAATCCCTGACATTCTGTAATTCTGTGATTCTGTGACAGCTGTGAGTTGGCTAACAATGATGAAGATACAAGTAAAAGCAATATCTATTAATGAATAAGATATTACAATCAATCAAAGCATTGCCACAGTGATGACATCCTAGGGGTCAGGAAGCATTTATAATTAAGGAAGAAGAGAGACAAATAGGATATATTGGGAATTTTTTCCCACCTATTTATACAAAAGATTTTAAATACCACAGACACTGTGTCTGGCAATATTTTAATTTTATTGTCACCAAGCCATCTAGAGCACTTGGCTAAATCAGTGTCCTCAGAAATATGCTGAAGTATGTATATGGTCTCTGCAATAGTTCTACACATATAAAATGAATGGGCATATCTACTCTTATGCCTTGGATAACAGCTTCAAGCAGTTAAAAATTACTTTTAGTTCTAGTCCCTTTTGCTAGCAGTCTAAATTCCTTCTCTGTTTTAACATATATAATTTCATCTATGTACCTGTAAAGAGAGAAACAAAGATAAATGAGGAGAAACAGGGACAAAGACCATCCAGAGAGTGCTTGGGAGTGGCTCTCTTGTATATCATTGTTTTTAGTTACCTCATGAGATGGTAGCATGTTTTGGCAAGTCAGATTTGCTAAATGCATCACACATACTTCTCATGTTGACCTCAGGGCCAGTCTTCCCACAGGGAAAACATTTTTCTTCTTTACCAGGGTTTAATATATACAACTGGGTATTCATTTAACTGTTGCTGGCTTGCCAATACACATCTAGCTTATTTTCTGTATTTTTTAAAGACCATCATTGGTGCTCTTTCCCAGTAAAATAAAATATAAATCTTGTGAAATAAGCATTCTATTAAAGTGTAAACTGTATAAAATACAAATGTCCAGGTTACATGCTATGTCAAGAACCTTAACTAGTGTCCTTTTGCAGCCCTGCTCTAGATGACTTCTCAGTGAAAAGATAACCCTTATTCTCATACTGAAAGAACATGGAAGAATACTCCTATCATATTCCAAGATAATAAAATCTTCCAAGTCTAACGCTGGAGCAAGATGAAGTGACATTACAGATTTTTGAACTGTCTGTTTCCCAGACATAAAAGATAAATATTCGGTTATTCATATAGATAATTTATTTTATCCTTCTCCAGCCAAGAAGATGTATTAATCATTTGTACTTAATGAGCACTATCAAAGATTTATAAAGTCAAAATTTAAACCTCAGGGCTCACCGATCCTTAAAACACCCTGTATTTAAGTGCTCACACATTAAATGGATTTTGGTCATAGAGCTTGTGGCCAAATGCCATAACTGATAATGCTTTTCAATTCCTCAACACAGATGATAATGATGATTATCAGTTTACATAATTCATTGCAGTAATAAAAATGGAGCCAAATGGCAAAAATCTACACTAGTAAGAAGAGGAAATAGTATCAAATCTAATCCCGCAGCTCAGCAAATTTGGAAGAGAAACACTACTGTTGCATACCTCATTATATCCCCTTAGATAAAAAAATATCTAATAAAGCCTAGGAATGTTCATTTTCCTGCCTTTATTTTTTTGCCATTACCTGTGGGGTTAAAAAATACTACAACCATGTAAGAGATCAAAGGTAAAAATAGGGTTTCAATACATCCTTCCTTGAAGAAGCAAGCAAAACACAATACTGTACTCAGGTGATAGGAACAAATAATTTGCTGAGTTGCTTTCAAAGGTATAAATTAGTCCATTCTGAGAGAAGGAAATAAATTACTTCAAAATTGGAGCTTCAGCTTTATAGCCTATTACTGTTTCCCTCCCTGCTGGATAGCACTCAGGTCCCAGAAAAATTTTGGAAGTCTAACAAGTCTGGAAAAGCTGGGATTACAAGGTAGAAAACATGAAGATGACTGTGATAGCTGGATCTTAACAGTCAAACCAGAGTGACTCTGCTCTGGTACAATGCATGGAGGCAGTTGCACCCAGTAAAAAGACATCATCCATCTATATACAAATGAATAGTAACTCAAAATTCAGGAAACAGTTAATAGGTATTACTTTTTCAGGTATTAGATAACTGCTGGGGAGCACACAGGCAAATAATTCTATAATAGAGAGCACTGAATGTAGGTGTGTTATATCTATCCTTTTACAAAAACTGTGCACATTTTCCGTTTTAATGATTACCAAAGATGGCACTCGATTTTATGAAAGAGTACCATAGTTTATCACTAGTAGGACACTTGGATCTATGGTTTACTTCCTTAGACTGAGATAACTAATTTGCTCCACTGGGAAGAACAGACCAGGTTTCGTGGGACATCTGTCACCCCTTCTTTGGTATGACTCATCGCTTATTCTGGCTTTAGGAAATGCCCTAAGACCCCAGTCTCCTATGGGAATTCCAGTACCCAGGTTTATACACAATTGAAGATCATAGAATCGTTTCAGTTGGAAAAGACCCTCAGGATCATTGAGTCCAACCATAACCTAACTCTAGCACTAAACCATGTTACTAACAACCTCATCTAAACACCTTTTAAACTCCTCCAGGGATGGTGACTCCACCACTTCCCTGGGCAGCCTGTTCCAATGCTTCACAACAGTGAAGAATTTTTGTCTAATATCCAATCTAAACCTCCCCTGGAGAAACCTGAGGCCATTTCCTCTCATCCTATCACGTGCTACAACAAAGTTCAGAAGCGGGAATAAAGAAAGTCCTATGAGACTGATTCATTCGAATTAGTTTTATGAGAAAACGACAACAACAACTAAAGCATCATTGTTTATATGGAAAACAACTGGACACATAACATTGCACACACACCCAAACACTATCCAGAACCCACTTGTTCACTGCTACTGCTGCCCACATACTTTTCTGCAGCTCTTGTTCTATAAAACTATGGCTTTGTCTTTCACAGGTTAGCTTGTCTCTCAGCTGGACTCTTCTACTAACAGTTGATTTCAGATGTGACTCTCAGGCCCGAGTCCCCAGCAAGGGGCTGAAGGAGGGTGTCCTCAGTGTTGTGCTTGACTCAGCTTTCCTCAGGAACCTTTTTGCACTGTCAGTATTGTTGAGGAAGAGCTCTTCCCTCTCTGCCTGCACAACCAGTGGCAAAACTGATAAAATACCTGCTTTTACTGGGCAAGGTACTTATACAAGCTAAAGAAGGCTTTGCATTTTGTAAAATATGCTTTCTCTGTGCTTTCAGTTCTTTTTGGTGTACATTACGCATGTGGTCGTACGTCACTGTCCCATGTGTTGGTGTGCTGTGGGTTCACATGAGTTATAAATTGAGAACTGCTGCCCTGCAGCATAGGAAGGGTAATGGAAAAGAGGTTCTTAGAACAGAGGGAAGAACTCAAATCCCACATCCTACACAGGATAAAAAGCTATGTCAGTTCCTGCATCTTTGATGCAGGACAGCATCATGTTCAGAAGGGGGTTTCTACCTCACAGGCACAACTTCTTAGTGATTCTCCCCACTATGGATGACACACTGTATGCATGGCTGTAGGAAAAGCCTGAGTTTTCAACTCTGACCTCTTTCAGGACTGCTGTATGCCTCTGCAGAAGGCAGGCTCTGACTTGAGTTTAGTACGCACACATGTATTTCAGAGACTGTGGTGGAACTGGTATAGTGCATTGAGCTCACACAGCACTGATGAGAATCCAAATCAGATTATGCTGAGTGGAGAGTTTGACATGAAGTGTTTGAAAGCTCAGGCTGTTATGTTTTTGCTACTGCAACACTGGTGTTAGATCTCAAATGTATGAGTCCCGAAGTCTAGCTGTGAGCTTACACATTTTATTTTTCTGCCAGCTTACATCTTTTACACAGGAGAAGAAGCATTTGAACAAAAATGTGTGATTGGTGATTTCTCTGGTGCCACGACAAACTCAGCTGGTAGAAAGGCCAGTTCTTTTGATGCTGGGCCAGGGCCTGTGCCGCAGTGACATGGACACTTTGCATGTGAAATTCCTGTGAGTGTAAGCAGGAAGAAACATGCAATATTGTCCAGGGTGAACAAAGGGAAAGGTGAGAAGATGGGCTTTCAGCCCACACAGATTGACCAGGAAAGGTGAGGTGGACTTAGCAGGGTGATCTCGCATAGTAGGTCTTCTTGACAGGGTATACTTCCAAGGCAGCATCGAAAAAATGACTTCTATGCAAATGTTTAAAATGTGAGCCCAGAATTCAGTGCTTTCTTGATCAAGAATGCATGCTTTACTCCAAATGAGACTTTGGAGGTACTGGAGCTGAATTAAATAAATAGTTCAGCTTGAACCTCCAGGAGACAAAGGTACATGCAGCTGAGCAAACAGGAGAAGGTGAAAGTCTCTGCCTCAGGTGTGACTGAAGATTCAGAGACAATTTGTGGGAATGGCCAAATTTCCAGGCACACTTTCTGGTGTTCCCTGAAGGAAGCAAGCCCTGCACACCAAAACACCTTGGAAAAGCAGTTCTCGCCCACACTTTCTCATACCAGCAGTCTGGTCCACTATGGATGCTGTGGGAACAACCCTGTAAATAAAATTGCTTACTCAGTTAACTTAGCCCCTAGGTGGCTGGCCCAACATCCTGACTTAAAGAAATAAAATCAAAAGTAAAGATATAGAGATGAGCTCAAAACAGCAGAGAAAGAAAAAGAATAAATTTTACTTATTGCTGAAAGGGTTCATTGAAACAAAAAAAACCCCAACCAGCCAACATCCCCCTTCAAAATATCTAACTACTATAGCATGATTTTCATCAAGTGATCACATTATGTTGATTAATCACTGCAGGAAATGAGTACCTCAATTCAGGTTTTATGTAGACCAGAAAGAGGGTGCAAGGAAGTCTGCGTTGCATATTGCTACTATACCTTTCAAGTTTTTATGGCCCTCAAGAGAAATGAGGCATTCATAATGTGGGGGAAAAATAAAAATCATAGAGAGCACCATAAATCTAAAGGACTAAGTTGTGGAAATCACATCTTTAAACTGACACAGCTGTGATTAACTGGCAATGGCTTTTACAGTTAGAAAAGTTTTTGGATATAGTCATTTGCCCAGAGAAAGTTTCTGGTGAAAAGAAAAAAAAAAAAAAAAGAGCAAGTGCAAGTATAAGTACTTAATCAAATCCTGTTTTGGGGCTGGTGGGATGGAATATGTTAAACCACAAGACTTGCACCTCAAGAAGATTGGTTTTGAATCTGTTCTGATCACAGAGACTTAACTTTCCAGTAGATGTTGGCTCACATTTTTTTATGAAACCACCCACAGGATTCAGTAGTCTCTGTTCAGCAGAGCACCGGAGTAAATCACTGCTGATGACCGAGCTCTACTTGCTCAACTGTTTTTGCAAGTTTAGACAATCTCTGTGTGCATAAAACAATGGTGCCCACTTTTCTGTGTTCAGACACCAACTTGCTAATCAAAATTAAAAAGGATATATGCATGTGTATGTATATATGTATAGTTAAAGAAAACAAAGGTAATTATTCTTGATATGAAGTCTATATAGAGGCCTGAATCATAATTGACTTAAATGCTGTGGAATCACTTGTACTTACTCAGGATGTAGGAATAATGCTACAAATCAAAATAATAGCATACTTCATCCTTTTTGCATTTGCTTTCCCCACAGGAGACTGTATAAAGTGAAAAGCAAGCACAGCAGTGCCTTCAGAAATATAGTCTTCCACCAAGGAATAGCTTTGCTGCTACAGATCAAAGACCTAGGTCTAGACAAACAAGCCACCTGATTTTGACCAGGATGGCTGTGCTTGTATATGCAGATTTAACAGGCTTGAGAACATCGCTGGGCATGAAATGCAACGCTATGGCTCATAAAATGGCTAGAGCAATTCCTTGCACGATTTTATCCTACATAAACTCCTACACAATTTCCAATCAGCATGTACCATAAGCCACACCTTTACTGTGGATATGTTTCTTTCTTTTCATTCATGCATACTAGGGTTGGCAAGAATTTATGTGAATAAATATCCATGGAGCAGTCAATGTAAACGAACAGTTTATACAAAGTAATATCATTTATAGATAATAGAGTTAGAACAGCCAGAATTTTTAGCCTTATCCAATGGGTCAATGATATTCTAAAAGCTAAAACCAAAATCAGTCCTCATTTGCACCAAATCATAAATTGTTGCACTACACTGAACATCTGCTGCCCAGGCCGTGGAAACTCCACTTCCAAAGAAACAAGGAAAAATTTTCATAATCAATCCCATAAACACATGCGATCAAATTTTTCAATTCTCTGAGGAAAAATTTGATTCAAGTAAATGGGCTTGGGGTTTACAAACATAAAAATCTCCGTAGAAAGAAAGCAAATGCATATGGTACCTTACAGATTGAAAAGCCCATTTCAAACCGATTTGGAAATTGTTCAAGCAGAATACTCTAGGAGATCAATAACATACCTTAAAGTATCTAAGACCCCCAACAAGAACAACGCGGGGAAAGAAGAATCTGGGAAGGAATGACCGGCAATCCAACCTGAACTCTATTTAAAGATATAGCCAGAAGTACAGGTAGGGAGTATTTTAAAATTACACTGCTCATCTTGCTCAGATGAAAGGGAATTATGAGAGGAAATTGTGTACATAAAACTCCTTCACTTTTAACAACATCCTTTTTGGCATACTCTTTCAGCCACACATTCTTGTTCTCAAGTATAAGTTAATAGTTTGTACACATGCTTTTCATATTGTAGGACTGTAATTTCAATACTTTTTTATTATTTGTGGCTGCACATTTTTGCATTTTAACAGAAATATCATGAGTATTGCACTTTAATGCTAATATTTGATGCTTTTCTAAAGGCTAGCTGTGAGAGCAAAAGTGTGACGAGGAAGAGAATTGCAATGGATTAGAAATTCAAGTCACAGCATAGCTGTACAGAATGTGACGTCATTGAACAACATAACAAACAGCAAAATGGCTGTTTCCCCACCAAGTCTTCTCTTTTTTACACAGCTTTTTGGTAGTGGAAGAGACTACTGAAGACTTAAAAACAACCAAAAAAACCCAAAACAAAACAAAAAGAACTGGATAAAGAAGACAAGCCAGGCTATCAGAAAGGGAGAAGCGCCAGCTTTAGCAAGTTGTTTAGCAGCCACGCAAAGTCCTTTATAACTGGGACATGAAACAGGCCAAATGCCACTGTCAAGAGATGCAGATGAAAAAAAGATGCAAAGGTCCAAGATACACAGTATCTGAAGGAACTTGAAGGAAGGCTGATACTAAATGATCAAGTAGTAAGGGAGACCTTGGTGCTTCCTTCACAAATAATAGCCATAAATCAAGATGCTTTTTAAGCAGAGAAAAATATGATACAAGTAGGAGCAGCTCAGCAGCCACAGAACAGACTTGAGCTTTCTGATATTTATGTCCTACTGATTAGCATGGCAAGCATGAAATCTAAGTTTTCAGAAGATAATAAAGAGCCAAATAGTGGAATAATACAATTTCACATAGACGGAATATTGCATGAAGAGCAATATGCCAGCTATGCCGTAGCACATACAGAGGAGGCATGACTGGCCACTTGAAACTCCCCATGGGCAAGAATTTAAAAACCTCTAGCAAAATATGTCATTGCCAAAAAGAGAGCAAGTCAGATCTACCAAAACCTACCATATTAGGGTAGTTAAAAGCTTTATTTGCAACACACTGCATTTGTCAAGAGTGTTCTAAGTGATGATGTCCTGATCATTTGTTTTGAGTCAATAGAACTGTTTCAATTTACATTCATATATGTACATGGAAATAGATTTACATTTAAATATATACTTACATATATACACTAACATATATATTTAAATTAGCCTGGGCTCTGACTCCTCTCATCCTCAAACTTACTCATGCTGAATCAACCTTGGCAGATGGTTGTGAGCAGAAATCCCCCCAAGCCCCAGGCTCTTTGTGTTTAGGAGAGAAGGGGGGAGCAAGATATTTTTCTGTAACAGTCAGCAAAATTGCTCAACGGCTCACATGGGAAGAATAACCTGATCAGAACTGAAAAACAGTAAGGAAAGCATCAGCCACTTATTCCTTTTCTGTATTGTTTTACCTGTACAGATTCCATCAGAATATGTAAATAAAATACAATAGAGACTCCAAGGATCTGCAAACTAACTGAGCCATTCCTCATTCTGCTTGAGATCTGTAAGAAAGTTGCTACTGCTCTAAGTAAGCCTGCTACATGCAAGTACAGCAGGACATTGCCCCAAGTGTGCTATTAGACTGAGTTACACAGCTACACAACAGCAGGTTGAAGAAAACTAAGTTTTTTTTCTTTCCTCATTTCTCCCAAACAATGGAAAGCTTTCTCTTTAAAAGCTACAAATTAGAATTGCTTTGCTGATGATAAGCTCTGGCTTTTGTTGAGCAAATCTTAAGCCGGGAGTTCCTGTATTTTTTTCCAGACACGATCTCTTGAGACTTGTGCTGCTCTTGCTTCTGCAGCAGTCACTGCTCCTGCTCCTGGTGTTATTCCCACCACTTCAGCATTTTGCAAAATGTCAGTTTTGTGGAACTGGCTGAAATCCAATAGCTGATGCCTTGCACAGGGGCTCACTACATTCAATGCTGCTATTAAAAGGGTCTTCTGCCCTGTTGAGAGGCTTCAGTTTCTGTGTGTTGAATTACACTTCTCTCCCACAAATACGAATGGAAAATATTTGCAACTTTTAAGAACATAATCCTGAGGGAGCTGTTAGGTGAATCGATACTTAGAGAGCAGTGCAGGGGAAAGGGACCTGCGGGTCCTGGTGGACAGCAGGATGACCATGAGCCAGCACTGTGCCCTTGTGGCAAAGAAGACCAATGGCATCCTGGGGTGTATTAGAAGGGGGGTGGTGAGAAGGTCGAGAGAGGTTCTCCTTCCCCTCTACTTTGCCGTGGTGAGATCACACTTGGAATATCATGTCCAGTTCTGGGCCCCTCAGTTCAGGAAGAACATGGAACTGCTGGAGACAGTCTGGTGCAGAGCAACGAAGATGACTAAGGGAGTGGAGCATCTCCCTTATGAGGAAAGGCTGAGGGAGCTGAGTCTCCTTAGCTTGGAGGAGGCTGAGGGGTGACCTTTACACATATATAAACGTTTACAAATATATAAAGGGTGAGTGTCACGAGGATGGAGCCAGGCTCTTCTTGGTGACAACCAATGACAAGACAAGGGGTAACGGGTAAAAACTGAACACAGGAGTTTCCACTTAAATGAGAGAAGAAACTTCTCAGTGAGGGTGACAGACACTGGAACAGGCTGCCCTGGGGGTTGTGGAGTCTCCTTCTCTGGGGACATTCAAAACTTGCCTGGACACCTTCCTGTGTAACCGCACCTAGGTGTTCCTGCTCTGGTGGGGGGATTGGACAAGATGATCTTTTGAGGTCCTTTCCAATCCCTAACATTCTGTGATTCTGTGATAAAAAAATGCCAAGTTAAAAAGTATTGTTGTGGTGTCTTGTTTTTCTTTTTTTTTTTTTTTTTTTTCCCCCATGCGCTGTTCCTCTTTTTCACCTGTTTTGACACTAGGCTTTTGCAAGGCATGGAGCCCTAAAGTAAGCCTTTGTTATATTCCTTAAGACTTTTTTCTCTCTAGTAACTTAGGAGCTTGAACTATGCTGAGAGCTAGGACACAGCAAAGTTGTGTCCCTCAGCTGCTGTTGACTTCATTCATTCAATACAGCTCTATCTAAACAGCCTTCCAATATTTCAGGCGGACAAATCCGTCTCGGAGGGGACCCAGGCTGTGTGACCTGTGCAAAATTATTTGCTGCAATCTGCACTGCACAGCAATCCACAACAAAAGGAAGTTGGTCACGTGTGCAAACACACTTTAATGAATGCAGCACCTACTTTTTCCAATGGCTATAAGATATTTTGTTATAAGATTTTCTGCTCTTCCTCCTGTCCAGAAGACAACATTTGAAAGCAGCTCTGGTCTATAGCAATAATGTTGTATTGCTGTCAATAAGGTTTGGATTATTAATCTCTTGGGTCCCACACTGAACTATGGAACAGATGAATTCAATATGCCGCAAACTTTCTCAACAGAAAATTGACTATTGATGGGTATATAGAGAGCCTGCAATGCAGAGACTTGGAGCAGCAGTTAAGCCAAAGCTGGTATAAATCCTGTTGCTCTTGGCATCTCTGGGTACTCGTTTTAGTGGGGTCTGAGATTTCACTACTGACTCTGATCTTGTTTTGCAAGCTTGGAAGGTACTGTTTCTTCCAAATTTAAGATTCCCAAAATATTGGATATCTTTTCCATTTTAGAATTCAACCTCCAGTCTGCATGCTTCTAATGAAAGGCAAATTATCAGTCATTTAGGGTAGCAACAATGTATTTTTTTCCTTTCTCACATAGTTATATTTGTGTAAAACACCTAACAGCATTCAAAAGAATACTACTACTTTGACCTTTCCAATCCAAAATTTAAAATAACAAAATAATAAATTTAACAAAGCAAAAGCTAAAGCTTTCAAAAGATACAAGGTAATATCAAGCCATATAATTAAAATGAGCTCATAGGCAGTGAAAAAAACAGTACACTCACTGAATTAATAACCAGTCCCACAAACGTCTGCATATTTTATGAGCTGCAGATGTGCACTTATACTTTAAACATACCCACATTAAAGTACAACATAGTTTGTCATATACTTGCTGTGTTTTCAGGATGAAACCAGCTTTATTGAAAAAGAGGATTTCTTCTTTAAAAGCAATTACAAAATGCATCTGAGACATCTTTATGCATTTTATGATACTGTATACGCAAAATACCGTTTTAATTCCAATATCTCTGTTTTGAACCAGTTGTGTAACCCATTCAGAAAAACACAACATTGAAATCTGGTTTTACTGTTCATCTAAGTGTTTTTAAAAAGATGACTGCAGAAAAATTTTACTCCAATATGTGTAAAAGCATGGCATGATCTTTAGATGTCGTTGAGATTAGCAAAAGTCAAGAAACTGCTTCAGACACAGTTTAATTCTTCGAAGACTGTTTTAACTTTGAACAGAGTTCTCAAAATAGTGCCCAAATGCACAGTACTTGTTGAACAAATTCTGATTTATTGAAAGTAAACATTTACATTGGCTAGAATGTTATAACTGTTACAAAGCTGGATAAAAGAGGCTTAAATAGCAATAGAAAGCAAGTGCAGTAAAAAGTGAATAGAGAAAATATTTGGCCTTAGTGATCTTCTGGCAGTATTTACATTATGTACATTTTGTCAAATATTTGTAGTAACTCTAAGGCACCATAGGCTAAATAGCAGGCTGCAGTACTATTTTGTGCACAGAATTTAATAAATTTATTCAGAGAAACAAAGGCAGAGTTAAAAGAAACATAGGCATATTTTATGTTTACATAAAGGAGTGGCTGCTTCTTAAGATTCAAAGATACAATACATACTGGGTAAATTCAAAAATTATTTTTAGTACATTAAATTATACTGAATGAGTCTGTATAAGGACTATTTTTACTGACTTGCTGGTACATGTTTAATGTAATCTATTTTTCAGCAGGTTTTTCGCAGGCTAGATATGTTCAGCTAAAAACTACTTGAATTTATTTTTTTTCTTACAAAAGTCTTATACCTAGTATGCATACAAAATCCCAATGCAAAGTGTAGTGGGTAGTAATTAACATCGTAGCTGTTCTGCGGCAGACTCAAACTTAGCAGAAGCAACACAATCAAAATGCTACAAAACAGCAGCTCAAGGTATTTTATAGTCCCCGTTGGTGTTGGTGGCCGGCAGGCAGGGTACAGAACTGCCACCCAGGAACAGACAGAGGAGTTCTGTGCTTTTGGATCTGGCGTTTCCAACCCCAAATCCGGGAATTCAAACTATTGGCGACATCCTTGTGCATTTTATAGGACACCGTGCACACAGAACACCACTGTGCTTGGAGTAAATCTTCCCTTTTTTTTTATTTATCCCCTTATGAATTACAAATCCCCCTCCACTCCTGAGCATTTTACAGAATAAATTTAATTATTGTCACAGCCCTGGCTGACTAGACTCAAGATCCTTTCTGAACAGCCTTCAGCCCTGCACGTATTTTACTGCTCTGCAAACAAAAGACCTTGCTCAGTTTAGTCAACAGGCTCATCTTTCACCTTGAGGTAGTGTCTGTAACAAAATTGAGCAGGACACCCAATTAACGCCTTGGTGTTTGCAAATAAAGCGCTGCAGGCTCCTGCGTGCCCCAAGGGACAAGTGGCTGTGTGGCCAATGCCAGCTGGGCCCTGCAGCACTGCCACCATGCTGACCACAGCACTGCCACCACGCTGCCCACAGCACTGGCAGGTAGTAGAGATGCCACCCGGTGCTTGCAGGAGCCTTGCAAAGCTCAGCTCCCTCTGCCGGGGCCCTCACAGCCTGTTCTGCCCCGCGCCCCGCTCCCCCGTGGCTGCTGTCCTGCCATCACAAAGCCCAGGAGAAGCCGAGACCCGACTGGGGCTACAGATCAGGCGACATGCAGGAGTCTGCACACTGACCCTGTGGCAACACGCCCTCGCCTCAGCAGCTCCTAAAAAGACTTACCATGAGAGTGAGGAGTGACTACTACAAAAAACACCAATGTTTATTCAAAAGCCTGATCCTCAGCACCTCCAGTGGCTGCTGGGCACAGTGCAGGATCAGGCCCCAAAGCTCTCTGTTGTGAAAATGCTAAGATTACAGAGCGCTTTTGCTCCCAAAGCACAACCTTCCTGTCAGCAATGGCTCATAGTCTTTGTACCTGACTTACATTTTCCAGAGCCAAGAAATCCATCTAAATTAATACAATGCTTAAGTAACTAGATACTGTTTTTATATTTGTTCAGGTTTTTTTAAGCGTTTCCTTTTAAACCATGAATCTCCACATTCAGTTGTCTCTCTTTCTTGTGTGTGTGTTTTGGTTTTTTTCACTTTGTACTTGTCTATGTTGAAAGTACGCTAATTATTTCCATGGTAGGTAGTGGTTTAGAAGCAAAGTATGATCTAAGCACGAAGTCTTCATTTGGAGTGATCTTATATTTGTATTAACGAAAGCATAATCTTAGCATTATTCATCAGAAGCATTTCTTAGTACCAACAGCTATAATATTAAAATTATACAGCATCCATAACAGTTTTTCAAGGGCTTTAGAGAAAAATACAAGCATAAACAATTCCAGTGTCATCAACTAGTTCCTGTAAAATATTAAGCACAATATTATACAAACTGGTCATTTTATGATAAGTAATACGGAGTCAAAGGCTCAGGTGATCAAAACAGTGTAGCACTGCTGAAGAAAATACAGCTATGCTGATTCATATAACAGGAGAAGATAAATTGCTTAACCCTTTGAATGTTAAATATCTGCCTGAATCTCAAATATCTTTTAGGATTCTTTTCTTAATGGTTAAAATATTCAGAAGTATAAATATGGCAATTCATAATTAGGGTGCAACACTACAGTAAATATAATTTTTCTGTCATACCTTCCCTGTTTGAGGGCTTGTAACTTGTTGTGGGATGTAGGAAAAAGTTAGAAAGTTCTTTCACATTAATTCCCTCTGTTGCTCTGTGCTGGAGATGGTCACAGATCAATAGCTATGGCTTTATTGAGATTTCTACCAGGTGAGATAGTAGAGCCTGGGGCTCTATTTTCTGTCATTAAAAGCTATATGTGAAAAGCCTACATCTTTACAATGGGAGTTACAAAGACTGGTCTATCAACAATACATGTGCATGATAACAGAGGAAGGCAAATGCAAGGGCTTTATGGAAAACATAAGGCCTTTGCTCAGATGACCCTGGCTTTTTATTTTTCATCCCCTGGAATTCATGTAAATGTGGGCATTTGGAAGAATTTGGCAATATGCAACTTCCATCCTTGGACAAAACCATGAAGGAAAAATCCTTCAAAGAAAATCTCATCCTTTGGCTTTTTCATTTCAGTTAATGGTGATAAAGTCTTTGTTCCAGCTTTGAAGTTTGCTATAGAAGGGCTATTTATTTTTGAGTAACAGACCTTAACCTCCCTCTTTCCCCTCACCTTTTAAAAACTACAAGTACTAACACTTTGTTAAATGATTTGAAGACTAACGTTCACCTAAAGATAACGTAACACCTTAGAAGAACTTTCTCATTAATATTTTGGCTAAAGAAAACAGTGACAGTAGCAAGTAAAGTGACAGTGTAGCAAGTAAATTTTAGTTTAATCCATTTGCATTTAATCCAGTGCAGCTTCGTTCTCCCAGTCCCTTTTCCTCCTCTACACTGTGTGGGAGCTGAGCTGCTAACATTAGGTGTCTCCTTCTTTTTTTTTTTTTTTTTTTTTTTAATTTTGAAATTTATTTTCTTACCAGCAACCCCCTCATTCCTTCAGAGCTTTCTCCCTGAAGACTTTTTCCCTCTCCCACTTTGTAATGTCTGCACTCACCACATTCTGCCTTGTACTCTTGGCTACCCCCCTTCTCCCTCATGCCTAAGCCACTCGCCTCAGTGGGTAATGCCCTGAAGTGGGCACCTTACAACAGCAAGGCCTCCATATACCTTAGAGCCTTGGTTTCCTCCGCACTGTCCCTTCCTCCTGCTCATCTATTTAAAATAAACCTCTGAGCAGTCTTAGAATTTGGTAGAGATGTATTTTCCCTCCTCTTTCCAGTGGTTGTACTTACGACAGCATCGTGTATGGCCAGTATCATGACCCACCATGTAAACCAAGGCTGTCACTGCCATAGCTACATTCCAAGTTTCTTCCTTCAAGGAGTTCACTTGTGACACTGCTACAGCGTGGTGGGATGGGGAAGATGATTGCTTACTTGGCTTCTCCAGTTCACTCATGGTCACCTTTATTTTCTCCTAGTTTTTTGAGGGGGCTTCCCAGGGTGGTGGACTATCAGCCGAGCAAGTCAACGTAGGATATCTTTGTGGACTTGCTTCCTAGTTTCTTTTTGTTCTGCAAAACAAAGTGATTCAGACACATACAGCATGGTAAATTATGGAGATGGTTATTCTGGGCTTTCAGCTCAGCTTCTGAATTATGCTGATCTTGTGCAGTTACACAACCTAAGGCAGACCTTACACAGACAGATAAATTTCAGGAATCCTCTTTGTTTCAAGAAGTTAACCTGTGCCCCAACTCAAAACATAACAATTAGAGTAGTGATTCTCAAGTTAGGAATCCACAAAATCGTGGTGAAAGTCAAAAGAAATCCAATAGCAAAACGGGGATTTGAAAACCAGATTTGCTTTACAAATCTGGGTGTGAACCCAGAAAAACTGAAGTCCCCAGTAAAGAAGTCTGGAATGCTTAAATACATCTCCAAGTATGAGCTCCTACGCCAAATAACACTATTTTACTTGAAGGGTACTTCAACCGCAGCAAGTAATAAGGGAGTGTAGCTTGAACTAGAAAGAAGGAATCATCCATTACAGCACATGTAATGCAAGTTCTGTTTAAAAGAAACAAACACGCCTGTGCCCTGTTGTGCTGTCATTTGGCTTTTCAGTATCTTTAGTATGAAAATAACATAATAGGGGATTCAGTTCTGAGGTGGACTATAATAGTTGCACAGATTGGTCCATTGAACTGCTCTCCATATTCAAGGGTGTGGCTGATGCTTCAGGATAGCTACCACGAGGGCTGCCAAGGGCACTCATCAGGCTTTATGCCTTGGAGACTGGGTCCCTCCCTACCTAGGGTTGCTATCATGCCCGCTTGGAAAAAACAGTTGCTAATTTAAAGGACAGATTTTAATTGGCTTGTTTTCCCCTAGGAATAAATTAATAAAAATATTTCACCAAGAGAAAAGCAGTAAAATTTTGCATTTGTATTTTCTGATGTACCAATAATCAACTCAATAATGTAAAAGCCTTAATTCAGCACATACTTTTAAATATGTGGCTAAATTTAAGCACAGAGCCGTTTCACAGAAATTAAGATGAAAACATTAAAGAACATTGTTGATCTAAAGAAACTATAAAATCTAGTATATAAAAAAAAAATTTGTAAAAAGGAAGTTAGCAGCTTCAGGATTTCCAGATGTTTGCTAGGCTTCTGTAATTAAAAAAATGCAGTTGAGCTGCTTAATGGATAAGGTAGTGTTTCCAGAGAAGATAAAGAAAACTGGACATATACCATCACATTAGTTACTTTTTGCTTTCTCTCACTCATTAAATAAAAATAAATGGTTGCTTTAACCTTTGACTCTAAATCCTAGCTGCATTTGTGTAAAATAAAATGAATCAAAGATAGCTGCAGGTAAGCAACCTCTTTAATTTGACATTTTCCAGACAACCTTTTATTGTGATAAATACGAGAATATTTTACTGATTGCAAAGTATCCTGCATAATACAGGTGCTTTGCCATAAAATCTTCCCCCTCACTTATAATTCAGTCATTCTAAATTTAAAATACCAATATACAGTACTAAAACCTCCAACTGAAATTTAATATAAAAATATCGGCACAAAACTCCTTTTTAAAATCTGTTTATTGTGAGCAACCCAAATGCCTGTTTAATTATTATTAGGTGTAGTATATTAATAGCCTTTGCACCCCTACAGTTGCTAATTCATACCATCTCAGGTATTTTGATGAGATAAGAAACACTAAGTAAGAAAACATTAAGTATTCAAAGGGTTAATTTGCTTAGAATAATAATAAATTAGTTTTTTGCATCTTCTTCAGTTCAAAATCCAGCTTTGAGACTGAGGAAGGCTTCCATATCACATTTATTTAAGAGTGGTCCTTTTAACCAGTAGCGGTTTGATTGCCAATGACTCGAAGAATCTCTTTATGAATGCTTGGTTCCTGTGTATTTATGCTTGTATCACCCACTTGACCATCTTCATAACTAAAAAAAAAGGTATAGAAAATAAAGTCAAATTAGTGTTTTATTGATCTACATAAAAACATCCAAAACTCTGCTTCATTTGATAATCAAGAGTGCTTATTCTATGTGTTAACGTGTCATAGGTGAGAGGGAAAATGTTTACGTCATAGGCAGGAAGTCTTTAATGAATTCCTCAGCTTTAACGTATAAAGCCAAATAGAAATTATATTTTACGATACATGGATAGACTACTGCATGATGAGGTAATGCTATAGAGTGTGAAAAATTACTATCTCTCCATTCATTTATTCTAAACGAAAACATCTACTAAACCTTTGTAATTAGCTTATTCATACATTTCCTAACAAAAGTACAGAGACAGATAAAAAATGAAGCAATACTTTAAAGAATTAGTAAGAAACATCTTCTACCTACTTCAGTTACAACTGTTGGAGTGCACATGGGCAAAAAGGTCTATGACGAACAGAAATTGAATGTTAAAAGAAACTTTGTACTCACACAAAGAAAAATCTTGTACACACGTGATCCGTGTTGGGAACTACCCATATCTCTCCATGTTTGTGCAGATCGGATGAAGTTATCACTATCAAGGAAAAAATAAATTTCACAGTGATGAAAACATGCCCCAAAAATACTCCTTTAAAAGATTTGCTTTTTTTATACACTTTAAATAGCCTTCTGGGAACGTGAAGTTTTCTACTGCATGTCTGTGGTGTGGGGTAGCCTCTGAATTGGCTGCTAGTACAAACAGGGAGATGAACTTGATTCTTGTTTCCAGAATATGTTATATTTTCCAGAAAATACAGATGCTCGGTGTATGGAACACAGCTGCTAACTGCAATGCAAAATTGTATTTATTAAAAACTGATTTTAAATGGTCATAGGGCTGTTATGGAGGACCTGAGTCAACTAGTCAGCCTTTGGAACAAATCTATTTCTGTTTGATGATGGCTGAGCCAAAAATAAGATATTAAAGACAAAGCCTGAAACTGAGATATGACAAATTTGGTATTTGCACTACTACAAAATATTTTAAAAAATTAAGCCTAGCAATTACAACTTGAGGGGATCACAAAGCTTGCCAAAACTTGCTCATTGTTTAGAAAACAGCAATGTATTTGATGATAGGTTGTTTAGTAACAGAATGAGGACAACACAGGAAAGAAATCTTTTTATTGCTAGGTAGAAGCTACACCATCAATCTGTATTTGAAAATATTTCTACAAATGGATTTGAACAGCATCCTTCTGGACAAGTTGTCCAACTGTGAGATGAGCAGGTTCATGGTGCGCTGGGTAAAGAACTGGCTGAAGGGCAGAGTTCGAAGGGTTGTAGTGAAATGTGGCTACATCTGCTAGTGACTGGTCACCACAGGTGTTCCTCAGGGCTCTATTCTAGGGCCAGTGCTGTTCCACATACTTATAAATGATCTGGACGCAGGAGTTGAATGCACCATTTGCAAGTTTGCTGATGATACCAGCTTGGGAGGTGTTGTTGACTCTCTTGAGGGACAAGATGCCTTGCAGTGGGATCTCAGTAGATGAGAGCACTGGGAAGTAATGAAATTTAACAAGTCCAAACGCCAGATTCTGCACCCAGGACAGAGTAACGCCGAGCACAAGTAGAGCTTGGGAGATGAGTGGCTGGAAAGCAGCCCTGCAGAAAGGGATCTGGGAGTGTTGGTCAACAGCAGCTCAACATGAGCAGCAGTGTCTGCCCTGGCAGCCAAGAGGGCAAAGTGCATGCTGGGGTTCATCAAACATGGTATGATCAGCTGGTCAGGAGAGGCAATTGTCCTACTGGATTCAGTGTTGGTGAAGCCTCACCTTGAGCACTGTGAGCAGCCCTGGGCCCCACAACTGAAGTAAGATGTGAAGGTTCTTGAATGCGACCAGAGGAGGGCAACAAAGCTGGTGAAAAGGTTGAAGGAATGTCCTGTGAGGAGCAGCTGAGGACTTTGGGCTTGTCTCGTTTGGAGAAATGGAGGCTGAGGGGCGACCTCATTGCTCTACAGCTTCCTGAAGAGGGGAGGTGGAGAGGGGGGTTCTGAGATAATTTTCCAGCTATACAGTGACGGGACACATGGGACTGGTTCAAAACTGCACCAGGGGAAGTTTAAATTGGACATTAGGAGGCATTTATTCACCAAGACGGTGGTCAAATACTGGAAGAGGCTTCTTGGAGAGGTGCCTGATGTCCCAAGCCTGTCAGTGTTTAAGAGGCACTTGGAATATGCCCTTAATAATATGCTTCAACCTTTGATCAGCCCAGAACTGGTCAGGCAGTTGGACTAAATGACCATTGTAGGTCCCTTTCAACTGTAACAGTTGATTCTATTCTAGTCTAGTGTAGTCTAATCTAGTCTAACACTACTATGAATAAATACATATTCAATTTTTATACTATTTCTTCCATCAAATGTTATTCTTAACAAATATTTATATTTTGTAATTAATTTTATTCAAAATCTATACTGAACACCTTCCCTTAACATTCCTTTTCACAGAAAAATGAAGTGTATATGAATGATCTAAAATACATTTTATCAAATATTCAAAATTCACCCTTATAACATAAATAATCCATAAATAAATGTAAAGAAAGAATGATATGAATGAAAAAGTCCTGGTGAAAGATGAAATTTTTATTTGGAAAATTTGGACATTAAAGGCCAAGCAAACTATAGTAAACTTTAGATTAATTTCATATCTTCTGAAAGTTTTAGAACTAAACTTATGTATTGCATTTTCATGTTGACTGACATCTTCTTAATAATATTAAATATTTCACATCAATATTTGATAAAATATATATATAAAAAAGTAGCATATATAGCTTCAAGCTTCAGTCTTGAAATAACGTATTTCCCACTGTCTGGCTTAATTTTTACTTTTAAAAATAAACAAATACTCCAAATGAAGGGCAAACTACGTTTAATACAATTTCTTTTATTTTGGCCAATGAGGCTAATTACCAATTACTGGTACAATTCTTACTCAAATTTCATAATTCTTTGTTCTCAAACCTGCTGAGGTTTCATTAGTTATTAAAAGAACACTCAAGTCTTTCAAGAATGACTGTACTCACGCGCCCTGGATTTAACTTCACAGAAATTCTGAAGCAGTCAAGATAGAACAGACTGGTTACAATATGAATAGTGAAAAATTATTTGGAAATTCAATAGGAAAGCTATTTTTTTCTGACTTTTAGGCGTCTAATGCATTTGTCAAGAGCTAGAAAGTGGGAAGTTAGTGTTTCAAATAAAGAATCATAGAATCACAAAATCATTTCAGGTGGAAGAGACCCTCAGGATCATCAGGTCCAACCATAACCTAACCTAACTCTAGCACTAAACCAGGTCCCTAAGACCCTCACCTAAATGCCTTTTGAACACCTCCAGGGATGGTGACTCCACCACTTCCCTGGGCAGCCTGTTCCAATGCCCGACAACCTTTTCTGTGAAGAAATTTTTCCCATCATCCAATCTAAACCTCCCCTGGCACAATGTGAGGCCATTTCCTCTTGTCGTATCACTTGCTACTCAGGGGTAGAGAGCAGCACCCTCCATGCTACAACCTCCTTTCAGGTAGTTGTAGACAGTGATAAGGTCTCCCCTCAGCCTCCTTTTCTCCAGGCTAAACAGCCCCAGTTCCCTCAGCTGCTCCTCATCAGACTGGTGCTCCAGGCCCCTCAGCAGCTTCGTCACCTCCTCTGCACTCTCTCCAGCACCTCAATGTCTTTCTTATAATGAGGGGCCCAAAACTGAACACAGGATTCAAGGTGGGGCCTCACCAGTACTGAGTACAGTGGCACAATCACTTCTCTAGTCCTGCTGGCCACACTATTCCTGATACAAGCCAGGATGCTGTTGGCCTTTTTGGGCACATGGGCACACTGCTGGTTCATCTTTAGCTGCTGTCAATCAACACCCCCAGATCCCTCTCTGCCAGGCAGCTTTCCAGCCACTCTTCCTTGAGCCTGTAGCCCTGCATGGGGTTGTTGTGACCTAAGTGTAGGACCCAGCACTTGGCCTTGTTAAACCTCATACAATTGGCCTCAGCCCAACGATCCAGCTGCTCCAGATCCCTCTGTATGGCCTTCCTACCCTCCAGCAGATCAATGCTCCCAAAGGCCATGACTTGGGTTATCCTGATGGCTTAGGAATATGAACACATTTGAAACACAGGCCAGATAATCAGTCGCTATGTGCATATGGTTCTTTCATTAAAAATCTGCATGTGTTACAGATTTTGTTTGAAGAGGGAAATGTTCTGTACTGGAAGATAAAGCCAGCTACTAAGCAAGTATTTGCACACCTACTAGTAGTCTCTTACCTAAAAACAACCAACACTGGAACTAAAGGTCTCGCTGATTTGCATCCAGTAACACTGTGTCCATGACTAAAACAATTTTTCAAGGGCATTCAGCTTACCTTCACATAAGGCTATGCATTTTAAGTTACGGCTTTGCAAAAATTGTGACTGTTGTCCTTTCTTCTGTGACTGAGATGTAAAAACATGAGAAAACTGGATTAGTGCAGTAATACAAACTGAGTGAAAAAGTAACAGAGAGGGCTTCTATTTTCAGTGGTTTATTAATGAACAAAGAGGCAGTGTTTCTAAATTGCTTCTATTATATTTCTAAATGAAAAATAATTTCTAAAAACATTATACTATTTGTTTGGTTCATTGCAAGACAGATTTGAACACCTTTATCTAGAACGAAAAGTTCCTAACTATTATAGAATTAATAATATTATTAGAAACATCAGAATGTTACTGATAAACAAATTGATAGCAGAAAAAAAAAAATTCATTTCATCACCAATTCTTTGACCACTACCCTAATATTTTATTGGCTGTCCCATTTCTGAGGGCTTCTGCTGTTACATACCAACCTCTTTCCAAAGCCAGATTATTCTGTAATTTCTAAGTGTTAATTATGGAGACAGGTATTAGATTTATTTCTCAAAATTTAGCCCTACAAACGAATGCTATGAGTTCACTTTAGATAAAGAATAATTGTAATGGTTTAATATATAAAAATCACAAAAAAGAAAAACCTGACTTGCTATAAATGAAGTGCTACTCATTTTCCAGCAATAACTGCTCTCAATTCCTTTTGCATCGTTCTTCTGCAAGTCTAAAACTCAGAAAGCAAAGGCCTGCTAAGGGTCATAATGCAATCTATATTTCATTTTCATACTCTTTTCAAATTATTCTGCTTGCAAAAGAAAGGCACAAGACCCGCACTATACTCCACAAATTGTTAGTAAAACTAGTTGGGCTGTATTTGATGTTTGAAGTCTCTGAAGTTGTTGATTTCTTTAATAAAATAAAACTGTTAGCTTTCACAAAAGGTATATTACCTCCTTTTCAGCTATTAAGTTCCCAAGTATAAAATCATAGATCTTCCTAGAGATGGCTGATGTACTGTACCTGTGATGCATTACTGCCCTTACTGCCTGAAGCTGGTTCATCTTTAGCTGACACCTTCTGCTGCTTCTTGTTCATCCCTAGGAATATTAAAGCCATGTAAGACTCCCTGGCACATAAATATTATAAAAAAAGTTAATTGTGGAGAATGAAACAGGTAACACAATGGGAATCACAGTCCTTTGCACGGCACCCAAAAAGCTAGTTAACTTTGTCACAGAATATATCAATTTAATCCTGCAAATTACCAGTACATCCACAGGTACTGCAAAGACCTTAGGAAAGTCAAGTTAGAATCAAGTAGCTGCAACAACAGAAAAATATGAGCTTAAATGTCACTGAATTCAGCTCAGGAATGCTCCTAGGTGGTTACTTAACAGAGTTGCATGTCAATACGTCTTGAGTCAAACTGATACTGTTCAGGCTGAAGCAACAGTCTGATTTACTGTGGGTGGGAATTGTAAAATAAATAATTTCATATACTAACCTTTAACACTTTATTTAGACTTATTGAAAGTAATTAATTAATTGTTAGGAGTAGTTACTTTGCTTAAAGTTTCAAAGTCTGCCTTGGTCTAATTAATTTATCTACATGTGAAAGTATTAAGTTGTCAGCCACATTGGATCCAATTTCCATCTCAGAAATCCAAACACATACATTTGTGCCCTAGATCTCTTTTATCATGTTGGTTTATATAAAACTCCTATATTGCATGCTACTACAGGCTTCCTTGCCTTTCCAGTACCCCATTTTCTTGGCAGTTTGCAGACAGACTGAATTATGGGGAAGTTTAACTCTTTGAAGGAACAGGGAGTCTATCACTCCTCTGTGCTTTTTATTGACATCAAGTGTTATATACTGCACAGGTCTTCTTTCTGGAGGAGACTGGATGGAAGGGACCAAGAAAGGTAGAGAGATGAGAAAAAACACATTGAAACTGACAAAGCAGTGCTGTCCAAATAGAAGGGCAATTTGTTAGATAATGAAACTGCACCCTGCATTTTTATTGAGTCCTAATAAGCTTCCATACTTGAATAATCTCTGAAAAACTAGAAGTGCCTTTAAAGATGGTTGATATTGAAATTTAAAAAATAGTAGCAAAAAATGCTGAGCTCTTAAAATGAATTTTGCCATTACCTAAAAATACTAGAAAATCAGAAATCACAAATAAAACTCTCAGAAATATCTACTTGTACACAAACACACTTTCAACTACACCAGCACTTTCATATGCGAGAAAATTGCAAATACAACATACCTAAAAGTCACCATATTTTACCTTGTTTCTATTATGCCTCTGTTTATGATTTAATTCTTACAAGAAAAACTCTGCGTGAGTCAATTTTGGATTTACTAGTGGGACAAATCATGTTCTCTCCTTTTCTCATGCTAAAATAAACACACTGTCCTGTACACTCTATGTAATCCTGACATGTTGATACTGGGGAATAATCTTAAATATACACAGTTGAACATGTCTACTGATGAGCTTTTGTCAGATCAGGTTGTAAAAGCCCATGAATGTGTAGATAGTGCTAAGACGGACTTAGGCAGGTAATGACAAAAAATCACAAAGCTGGATTTCTGCTGCATAGTCAAGACATGCTCCATTACACACAGCATCCAGTATTAGCTACTATTAGTTTCAAGTACAGTTTCAAGATACTCAGCACCCTGGAAAATGATAACTGGTATTTAATAAGGGAATTTAGATTTTATCTTTTTGAATAACTAAATCTTGGTCAACAAAAATAAAATTTAATAAAGTGTTGTAAACAGTGAAGCTGATAAGAAAAGTAGTAGACTAAGACCAAGATACCCCCCTATATTTCTCCAGCTTTAGAGTGATTTATAAATATCACCTGAGTAACCAAATGATATGCTTGACAATGGACTAAGGTAGATGCCACTTCCAAACATTGCACCATGGAGCTGAAAAAGAGAAGAGTGATTGTTTAAGATTAATTTGATTATCTAGACAAAATAATACTAATGCTAATGGGTCACAATGTAGATAAGCACGGGCCCCACTGCCCTAACTTATTGCCTGGTAATAAATGGTGTTCAAAGAAGTCTTTAAAAAAATTAAGCCGCTAATATACAACTAAAATACTGGACTTTCTGGAAACAGGCCCAAACATAATTTTACATCAGATTTCTATGTAAAATTGCATTTTCTGTTTTCAAATCTAACATTACTGTAGAGGGTGCTTCTGTACATGGTTGAATACACCTCAGCCTTAACAAGGCTGAGCAAGCTCAGCTTTTGTCTCACATGAAAACCTTGGCAGGTAGCACAGCCTAAGCCTACCTCTGTGGATCAAAAGCAGCAGTCGCTGCTTTTGTCTTCTTTAATGTAAGAAATGAAGAAATGGTGATGACACTGGTCATATGCTATAGAAAAACTTAGTCACTAGTTTGGCTTGAGTACTGGAGCAATGGGTTCAATCAAGCTTTTGTCTGAGCCAATTCAGGCATGTTTATCCTATCACTGCAGGACTGCACTTTAGCCACAGATCTACCAGTTGCCTGAAAATAACAGAGGAAAGGGAAGACGCTTATTCACCATCGCTGTTCCATGTCATGAAGCTTGGGCTAAGCAACAGAAGTGAGGACTTTATATTAGCCCTGCAGTCATTTTCTTGTCTGGGAAGAGGGATGTATCTGTTTCATTTCTTCACCAGGGACTGACTGCATTATGTAGAAAAGCCATTAGAGAAAAAACACCAAGTGTATTGGAACACAAATGAGCACCCAGGGTACCACCCACCCAAGCTGACGTTATGACCACTGTGCTTCAGAGTCATGTTCACCCTTATTTCTTTCCTCTGATCCAATGATGTTTACATTGTCTCTGCAATTGGCCAGAACTATCACAGGAGCATGCAAACATGCTTTCACTCCTTCAGTGTGGTATAGGATCTTTGGTGAACAGGTATTTTTCCTGACTGGTTGGTAGTAGGGTAAATAGGATGAACTGGGCTCAGTATATGCCCTAGGTGTGTGAGAGATCTAAAATGATGACTTTTACAAAATATGGCTTTACTGCTTCCTCCTGTTCCTAGTATCTCAACCCTCAACAAAAAATAAGCATAAACAAAGAGTATTACGTCGGTGAATTTTGGTGTGTAAATCCTGCTTTCGTGGGGAAGCCTTTTCCAGGGGTACTAATAAAAGTACCCAAACCACTAAGAGGAATAGTAGAGATTTCCACTTCTTTTTTTTCAGTGTCTCCTGTACCCCAATCCTTAGGCAGCACCCTGTGATCCTCCTCCAAGGTATCATGGACTCAGCTGTGGGGAAGAGCTGTCAAAACTCTGATGCTAAAATATTCTGAGTTACAGCTCCCCCATCCCTCTGGTACTGCCTCCTTTGCTCTGCAATAGTGGTCTGATACTTCAGTCTGAGAAAACAAAAGGAAGTTTGCAATAGCTCTCTCCTGGCCAGTACACTCATATTTCCATTCCCAAGGAAACGAGGAGAGAAGATGCTGTAAAGCCAGTTCCTGTAAATCTTGGATCCGACAACATGGTGATAGTTTATGTAGCTCTAAATTTTAATCCTAAAACCTCTTTAGTGCAGTACCGAGCTAAGCCTCCTGGAGGTGCTGTTCTGCAATATAAAATTGAAACACTGATTCCAGCACTGGGATTTTCTAGCCATTTTAGTAGACATATTATTTCATTTTAATTGCATCAGAAAAGTACCTTTTCGATCAAACAAGAGGGTATCTGAAATCATCCCCTTTTTCCACCTATATGACTACAAGCACCACACCCCCTGAAAACTTGTCTAAGACAGTATGTAATCAAGCATTCACAGGTTAGCTGACATCTGTTTAGCTTACCTGCAGCCTCGTATTGGAAGCAACAACTAAGCCGTTCCTCAGGATGGAATGCCAATTTTCAATGTGTGAACCACTGAAAAAATGAAAAAGAAAGTATTAAAATCCACAGCGTAAAATGCAAAATTAAATCGGTAATCCTTTAAAACAAGAAATTGTCAGCTGTAAACCTCAAACGGTAAGAACAAAAAGCAGCATGATCTTTGATTAATGTGAATATATGTACTTACTGAAATGCAAAGGTACTTCCGTAGAGACTTTTAGCAGCTCTGAAATTGGATTCTTTGGCTGGTGGACTGCTGAGAAGTAGGAACTGGTGGGGAGTGTGCATAAACTTTAGTTGCTGTAAAATGTAACAGTCCACAAGTGAGAAGAAGTCAATTAACACAAAAGCATTGCATTTCCATAATAATAGTCCTTAAGATACCATGCTGTTTCACACAATACATGTCTGCATCTACATAACTACATGAACTAAGCTGAAATTAGTCTCATTACCCTAGTTTTAACCTGAAATCAAACAGTAAAAATGTCTTTCAGTTTATGAAACATATGAAAGTTTCTGAAACAGACTGCAGCCTAATATGGCTCTAGAAAAGTAATTAAATTGAACAATTCCATTATGGTATTCTGATCAGAGCTGGCTTTGAATTAAGGTTCAGATTTGAAAGGCTGCAGATTACTATGCCCTTAATCAGAGGATCAGAAGCACACACACTCAGAAGTGATTCTCTAAAATTCAAGAGCTACACCCTTTTTAAGGTGTACTCATATGGGGATCTCCTGGTACACCATTTTTGTGTGCACTGCTTTCTGAACAATTCTGTATCAATACTCTGTATGGTAACAAATAGTGAAGCTATTCTCACCCAATCTCAGATGACCACAAGGGAGGCACTTGTATTTGAGCTACTCACCTCAAATAGGCTTTTTTTCTGAGCATTATTCCTTTCATCTATTTTAGATATTTGCAACATGATTCTGTGAGTCACAACCTGAAACTGCCTGTTTATCTCTCTTGTCTATTCATGGAGTCCATGTGATTAGTCTGAATGTAGACACCTACATTTGGGTAGGAAACACCCACCTAAAATACTAATACGAGTCATGAGAAATGAGAAAATAATAAGGAACCCACAGACACTTACCCTGTTCACTGGTAGCTTCACAATATGTGATCTATTACTAGAAATAACCCTAAAATAAGAAACAATTACATGTATTAGACATGGTAATCAAACAGAACTTTTCTTCTTAAAATAGTGTTATGAATGGCCACCACAAAGCACTCATCTGCAGGCCTTTGAACCTGTTAATACCAGAAGAAAGTAGACCAAATCTTCACTAGAAAATGAGATCAGAGGTTGTACAAATAAGATTGATTCTTTCCAGTGTTTTCAGAGGGCCTGAATGAGGTTCAGAAACAGTCCAGAAACAACTGCATTCCAAATGTCAACCCTGATGTTAATTCTTAGTATGAGCTTATACCATATTACACTGGTGATGTGACTATTCATTAAACTTGGTAGTTTAACAATTATCATCACATGTGAGTCAATTTTGTACCATTGTAGAAGAGGATGTGCAAGTGGGTCTTGTTTATCCATCTGCTTCTTTATTTCCAAGTAAGGTGCCTAGAAAAGAGTAATTATATTCTTTATTTCTAGTTGAAATCGCAAGGTTACATTTTATATGTCACATTGCCCATGATTTCATCTATTAAAACAAATACAAGGGACTCATTATTAGGCTTAAATCACAGTTTTAATGACATTTAGCATTAGAGAGTTATAAATGTGTTTTGACAACAGCAAGAATTAATATAGCAATTATATACCCCAGAGTAAAATAATAAGCATATAATTAGCACGAAAATGAGTATATTGTAGTAAACGTTGGTGATCTCCGGGAGAACAGCAGAAGGCATCGCTTGGATTAAGATACTGGACTAGAATTTCACGAAATTAAGTCTCCCAAAATAGGCCAAAGTAATCTTCTCCATCTTTTTCAATTGTTTCACGGTGTAAACCAGTAAAGTAAAATACTGTAGTAGCTTATAATCCCTTTGAAAACCTTTCTTGATTTCAATCACATTGCAAAGCATCCCTTTAAAACTCTTCAGTTCAAGAATTATATTAACATTTAGAAAAAAAGTAAAATGGTGGTTATTTTTCTTTCTAAAATACATTATTTTAGGCAACAGAAATACCTGATTTTCTAAATGTTTACAAGATATTACATAAAGTAACAAACATGTGAATTTAAATTTAGAATTTATTTTACTCCTCCCTATATACCTTGTTCTTAATTCCAGAATCCTAACATACTTTACAAATACATATATAGTAGATTTATAAACGGTTGTGGGGATACATTTATACAGCAGCTGGAAAAGCAAGGTACATGGTAGAGACTTAAAAACCAGTTATAATAATCGGGGCTGTTTGGGAAAGGAAGTGCAACAATAAACATATTCTGTCTCTCTGTAAATATTGAGAAATCCTGTGGTAGTAACCCCAAGAGACTTGACCTTCCAAATCTTCAACCATACTTAGCTCATTAGGTGTTTTGGTGTAATAGAAATAAAGCTATCATTCAGAACACAGTCACAAAATCAATTTATTTTGCTTTGGAAAAAAAAGATCCAATTTGGCTTTGGTATTTCCAGAAATGCACCAGTTGCTAAATATCTCATTACAATGTCCCATTCTGCTGTTATTATCTCTTACTGAAACTCAAAAAAATCTGAATTCTACTTCATTATTTTTATTTGGCTGCCATTATGGATACTCTAGGTTTGATATTTTTAACACACATTTTAATATGATTGCAGCTCTATAGAAAAGAGATAATACTATAGACTTCTCCACCCATCATAAGCAAATAATATAAATATCTTCCTAGTTCTAGAAATATCAACTTAGTTAAAGATTTCTAAACTTACCTGTGTCATCTCTCTAATAGAAGTGATACTATCCAATGCCTTCATGACTCGGTCATAATTCTTCTTCTGATGTAGCATAAAATAAGCACATAAATTAAAAGAAGGTTAGTCTTTGGCTCTACAAAAACCTGAGCTCTAGGATGAATGTTCAGCAAACCAATCCTTTCAAACATTTCTAACCAATAGCTTCCTTCCAGCTCACACATACACTCTATCATTCATAGTCCAGGAAATTCTCTGAAAAAATGTTGTTATGATGTTTTTCCTTTGAATTTCACTGGAATCTACAACACACTCAAAAAATTAGCTCAGTTTTTCAACAAACACAGGTTTTAACAGTTATTTGTACAGCATGCTATTAAGTTAAATAATGCAGTGACTAAATAGATTTTAAATAAACAGATGTGTTTACTTTGCTAACAGCTCTATAAAACATCAAAGGTCCTTCAGTTGCCTCTCTGCCTCACCCTGATCTTTGCCTACCTTCTGCTTGGTAACTGCCATCAGATGGTTACACCTTCTCTGAGGGGGTGCTCTTAACAGGCTGTGCTTCACAACCTCCACATGTCACATCACTTTCAGGAGCTTCACTGTTTCCCATCTTTGGGTCTCACCAACTTCTGCCCATGGGCTTTCACCTCGCCCATGCTGGCAAGAAGCTGGGAGGACATGGTGTGGGCCCTGCCAGCCCAGAGGCTCTGTCCACTTCTTTTCTGGTGTGATGATTTTCGTATTCCCTCACCTGCTTCATACTCATGCCTTGCCCAGCCACCAGATTAGCTGTCTCCTCATCAGCCCCCTTCCAACCACCTCCTGGCAAGTCCTTCTTGCTACAGAACACACTCGCCACTTCCTGAGGAAGAACCACTGCTAACTGGCCTTTGTTCAGAAAGTTATATGCATCCCAATGCAGGATATCCAAAGTTCTCATTTATGCCCTTGGGGAGAGCCCAAGAGAGATGTAAGAGTTCACAGCTTCTTGAGGGCTTCCCCAAGAGGCAGATTTTGCAGCCTGAGGAGCAAGTAGTGCAAACAGAATTCTCTACTTCAAAACAGATGCTTGTATAAAACTCAAACTATTATGTCAATGTTTGATAAAATTACATTTAAGGACACAATTGTTTGCAAAGAGAAAATGAGATGACAGCAATAACCACTTTAAGAATAAAAAGATGGACCGGAAATCCGCCTGTTTACATGGCCTACACCTCCAAAAGTCCATCTTTCTCTTCGTGTCCAATATGTACACTGAGAAAAAGACACTAAGAATATACAATTTTGCATCTATAATTTATAGTCTAAAAGAATTTATTTGGTTTAACACAACTTCGAATGTAACTTACAGTTTATATTCAAATACCTTCTCAGAGACAATTTAAAAAAGCTACAAAATTCTGAAAATAGTCACACACTTGTGCTATATTCTGGAGCTGTAACTCTTATAGTAAAGGAGACTCCTTCAGAAGGTTTTGCTTTGCAATCTCATACGTGACTAAAACCAAGCTACGACATAATGAAAGATAACGACTTACCCTGGGGTTAAAGGCCAGCATCTGAGGATCATTAGGATCAACTACAGAAGGATATGGCTCAAAAATGACAACTTTTCTAGGTGACTCTAAAGCAGACCGACACATAGATACTAACAGATCAACCACCTAGGGACAAAGAAAAATTTTTATACAATAAATGTACTTTTATACTGTATCTTCCAGTCTGCCTTTTTTTTACACATTATATTAACACCATATTTCATCGTTACCTGTATTACCTAAACCATTTTATCCACAGGACATAGTTTAGGAGTCAAATTTCTCCATTGACTGCAATAGGCTTTGGGTTCAGCCCTGGTTTATTATTCCAGGTGCACGAGTAGGACCAGTATCTGGTTCTAAATGTATTATCATGTCAAAGAAACTGTTTGCAGTCTTGCTTTCTCTTGTGCACATGTGCTAATTCCTGGATTAAATTCATTGTCTAGAGGAATGAAGTTGTGCAGGGTCTGTGTACCTCTGTACAGCAGATGCCCGTGAAAAATGGTGCTCAGGAACGAGAAAGGGTTCATGAATCTGTACCACTCTCTGCTGTTCTCCTGAAGACTGTAATTATAGAAACACTTGTAAACACTGCTTCTGCTAAAGCCAGAACAGTGCAGTGCTTTAACAGTCATTTGTACAGCTCACACTGGGAGATCCTCTTCCCTCCATCCTATTGTACAGATATACAACATGGCTTTGAATATATATATGATTTCCAAGATCTCACTATAAGATCATGCATGTAATCTGTACACAGGCATGTATCCACATAAGCACATACACAACTTAGCAACAGATTTATTTTAATTGTTTCAAAATTCTTAATTTAGAGGTTAAAAATACAGAACAACACAACAATCACAAAACAGAGAAAGTGCAGCTTTCTGGCAGCTGTGAAACATAAATCCAGATCATAATGAAATCCAAAGTTGCTACATAAAAATGTAGCTCCAAATTAGCTCACTTCCCCATTTTTTTTTTCTGTGACTTCTGAAAACATTCCTGTGTGAAAACAAACTTTTCCATGAAATAAAGGAAAAGCTGAGATGACTCATACTTAGTAGGCATCCCTGGTTCCTCCCACGACTTCACACAGATCAGATCTCATCTCACCTCACAGCTCAAGCTGTTCTAGAAGTTATTATATATCTGCCATTGTATCTGATCATTTGGAGGAAAAAAATATATGGTCCTTTAGAGAAGCAGAATGAAAATAAGAATCATGATGAAAGGGAAAAGGAGCTGTGCTGCAGTGAGTCATACTGTTACCATTCTCCTCCTCTGCTTCTTTAGCATGAATGGACAATTTTCTCCATCAGTTTAAAAATATTCTGTTAGTTCCAGTTATGAAACATCTCACATATATTGAAAAATGAAGTTATTTAAATAATTATTCATTCCTCCATGGTACTCTGATTTCTCTCCAGTTCATAACACCTGTTAAGTGTGATGGATGTTTCAATACAGGGCATCTGCATTAGCATTTGCAAAGGACAGCAGGAGTCTGCATACACAGCCAGGTCAGGCAACAGGCCTGCAACTGTAACTAAACAGTAGGTACTAAAGCGCGTAAGTTAGGATTAGAACATTTTCAAGGGTGACAAGACAACACTTGCTAAAGACAATTTCATCTTATGACGTGAGTCTCTCAGACACTCTTACAGGGAGTCTGGACTATCAACAAATCAAGCATTTAATTTTCAGGCACTTTGACTAAATGACTACAATAAAGCAAGGTTAGTTTGGGCCTGAAAGTTGTAGAAAGTACAGTCAACTATTTTTAAGGAGGAGTCATCAGAATACTGTGAGTGACAAAATATACCTTAGGAAACTAGCTGAAAGCACAGCAGAAAAAAAACAGGATGTGATTTCTAATAATGGGAACCTATATTTAGGCTCCTTCACTATACAAAATAATTCAGAGGAAGATTCAATTGACAAAATGTAGAGATTCACAATGCAAACACCTACCTCTGATTAGTCAGCTTAGACTCTCTTTATAATCAATGGAGGAAATATCCTCTGTGATGGTAGTCTATGCTGTGATTCACACTATCCTAAACTAAAGTCAAAAATTGCTCACATTAATCAAACCCTAAAAGTACTGAATTTTCCTGAAGACAGGAATGTGAACTCAACCAGATCAGATGTAGTGAGCTGGGTGCAATGCTATCACTAGAGTGAGACTACGCAAAATTTAGTCATCTAGGTCCAACAGGACCTTTTTCAAAACCTCTTATCTTTTTAAAGCACTGTTAAGGTTGTAATCATTCAGAACTCCGTGTTAAAGCTCTGTAGATGTAGAGGCACTCTAGAGATCTAGAGCAAGCTCTGCATATGCCTGCAGCAGCAATATCTACATAAAACATAGCGTGAGAGCCAACCAGGACCAACTCCCCTGTCAGCTGTATTTAAAAAGAGAGGCAAGAGATCAGTTTTTGTACCTAATGTACAATGTACATGTTATTTACCAGGTAAGTTTGTATCTAAATGTATACATAATGTACCATGTAAGTGTCTGAATTAAAAAAATAAAACTCTAGCTCCCCGGAAACGCATAGCTGAAGTCTCCAGGGTAGCAAGGAAGAGGTGGAGCTTCATCAGCACACCTCTCTCCATGTTTTACAAGATTACACAGGTATCCCAATGTCTGGCATGGTAGATATTGCAAATAAAGCCATCTGATAGTCTTCAGACATCGGATGAAGAGCTGATGTTCAGATACTGCAGGTATATTCTCAAGTGAAGAAGATGGTGTATATTGCTGCAAGTTCCTTCCTTTTAGGATATGCCCATAGGCACAGGCACTTAGATTAATACTTTATTTCCAGTGGCTAGACACACTAATGCTAGTTAAAAATTAACTGAACATTTGCTCTTCCCCAAAAAACATGTTGTTTACTAAGTAAATGTACAGTGAGTGACATATGTCTATGAAACCAGAGAGGAATGTACTTTTCCGTAAGGTGTGAGATCCTTAAAAGGATCTTAAGCATAAGATCTTTTAACTTTTGAATTTACTGTAATCTAACATCAAAAGGTGATTTGGAAACATAGTTTAAAATACTTTGTTTCAAGGCACATACATAATTATGAAAGAAAACAATGATGCGGGTTAACTGTATTAATAACCAAACTTAGAGTCAGGAGGAGGCAAGTGTGTATTAAATTCCTGATCCTTGAGAAGAGAGAAAAAAGCCTATGTAGCAACATCAGTAAGGACTTTCCCACTGTTATTTAATGATCAAAACAACAGATGCTCCGTGGATAACTGCATCCCAACACCATGAACAGGAAGTAGCTTATTAATTGCATGAGAGTAGTACTGGCTCATTAGGCAAAAATAAATGGGAATTATCTCCAAATGACAACGGCTGCCTTTATTAACAACCCAGGTGACCTAATTGAATACAACAGAACAAGAAAACAGGGTTACTCTAATTACATGAAAGGAAAACAATGGAAGCACTTCATTAGATGTTTGAAAACACCATGCATAAAACAGTGTATTTATACTATAAAACTGGACAATAAATAATACTTACCAAACTGTACTCATATGGGGAATACAAGTACAAATAAATACTAGAAGACACTGAGAAGACTGAGTTTACTATAGAAAAATACACATGTAATAAGCAGTAGATAATTCTACCTGAGCCCCAGTTGCAATTTCATCAGCAGCTTCGTTCATCACTCCTAACGTTTGGAAAGCAAATACACAGAGCTCCCGTTCACAAACAGTGGGCTACATAGAGAAAGAAAGTCAATTATATTTTTGTTCTGGTTTTGGGTTATTGGTTTTATCATTTAATACCTACAACAAAACCCGAACACATTTAATGTTATTTTTTTCTTCAGATATTAACTGCAACATTAATTTCAAAATTAATTTCAACAAACACATGTTAATTATTGAGGAAGATACATTAAAGAAGCATTTTAATAATCTGAAGAGCAAGTGTGAAGAACTCTAAGACTTGTAAGTACTCACAGAGGCTAGACTTAAAAGAAATACAAACAGATTACAAAACAAAAATTACAGGTATAGACTATCAGACTCTAAACACTTCCTACATAATTAAAATTAATGGCGAACAAATCTAGAAACTAATGAGGGCACACCCCCTTTGTAAATGCAGGTTTATTTTTCACAGCTTTTTATTTTGCTGTTGAGAACACACATAAAAATCTGATATAGAAGACAAATTTATTGAAGAAGCTACTTTTAATTTATTTTTTAACTAATTCAACAAATTATTTGTAAATGTTAAGAAAATGTATTATATTTTATAGAATAAACAATGTATTTGGGAAGGCCACATGTTATTATAATAAATAAAGGAGCTTCCACTCTTTTTTTCAGATATCAAAAAAAAAATTAAAAATACTTGTTGTTGAACGAAATTTTTGTCTGTATTTTTGAAAATAATAATTCAAAATGCCATCACAATGACCAAATAAAAAAACTTAAACTGCAAATTGAGTGAGAACTGAGAGTTCTGCCATCATAAAGCAAACAAAGCAGAAACAAAAAAGAGCACAGCTTTAAGTAAAGACAATAGGCATGACTTCATAGGCTTCCTAATTGGTCACAACCCTTACAGCAACTCCATGCTTATTTATTGAAAGATAATTAGCAGATCAGCTTTCTAAAGGCTCAAGTAATGAATCACACAGTAAATTGTTATAAGGTTTCTAAATGAACAAACAGTTAAAGGAAGAAAGAAACACAAAAGCTTCCTTAAAATTGACTCCAATAAAGCTAGCTTTTTATTACAATGTTGAAAACAATAAAAAATAAGGTTTTTGATACTACTTCTTTGAATCCGTATGATTAAATCCTAACTCAACTAAAACTGAGAATTGTCTTTGGTAGGCACTACTGAACTTTTGTAACTAGAAAATCTGAGTCTAGCTGCCATGATAATCACTAAAGCATTTGTAATGGTATGCTTTGAAGTTCAAGCCAATGTCTCCAGGAAGCACTTGCAGAAATGAAAAAAATGAGTTAAGCACACAAAGAAAACACAAAAACTTAGTTGAAATCTGTTTCAGGCAACAGCTTTGTCAGTAATAAGCATACTGCTGTACTTGTAGTCTCTTGTTTCATAGAGCTTAAAATATGCACTTGCTGGGTTTCAAAGATTCAAGACTTGAATAAACATCTGAAATCTACTGCATTGACATATTTTCCCATCAGTTGCTTTACAACTACTATCATCTTTCAAGGCTAATACAGTGTCACCCATTTGATTTATTTTATCTGCTATGATACGTTGCATTAGGCAGCAGATGAGGCCTAAAATGATCCAGCTCACTGGCACACCATGGCATGCTAGAAAAAGTAATTTCTTATTGTCGTTATTCTTAGGTTTTCCACAAGGTGGTTAAATCACTAGCTTAGTTGGGGAAGCATGGTGGTACTACTGCCTTGACTATCATAATCAACAGTATGCATGGACTCACTTTTATTCCAGAGCAAGGGATTGCTCTGAAATAGCAGAGCAATCAAAGTTTAGCCATGCTTGCCATGAAGACAAGTGTTAAGAAAATACTTATTTCTGACATTTTGTTTACAACCTGAACAAAGTAAGTTATCCTGAGACTTAAAGATGGCAAAGGGTACACAGGATTTGCCATCTTCACTCCTTTTTGGTTTTTAACCTGTGTTATGATCCCAGAAATTTCTGAGCATCTGGAAGAGGGAAGTTAGGAAAACAGTCATTGTACTCATGTTTGACATTTGAAAGGCCTTTCTTCTCTCAGGTGGACACTGGCGCTAAGATCTTAAGGCTGGAGAACTGTAGATATGAGAAGCAAGACAGCAACATTTGAGCTCTAAAGAGGAACAGACATTACTGCTAGTGTCTACACAATTCTTTTGATTTTATGTATTTGATGAACCTTTATGCCAACTGAATATTTTGGTTTTGCAGTTTAATGGAGAAAATAACCCAAACACTGTAACTATATGGACATTTCAACAACTTCCCTTCACACATCCACCCTGGATGTCTTCTAACCCAAACTCCAGCCACTATGAGAGCACTTTTGGATCCTGTTTCTGAAATTTGTCCCAATTTAACCAAACCAGACGCTTATAACTTAAATTTCCCACTAGTGCTAGTAGAGTGTTCCCAGATATGTTGGTATGGCTGTTTCACTGTCCTCTACTCCAGTCATTAGGGTCAACCAGTTAAAATCCTTTCTTTCCCTCCAAAATGAAAAGATTGGCTTACAGTTAAGAAACAAAACATATGAGGGCTTTTGTTTCTCACATGACAGTGACTAAGTTAGTGTCACATTTCCATCCTTTAGTTTTGTCTGCAACTGTGCATGCTAGAACCAATGAAAACATATGAAAACTAAGTTAATAAATCAATACTAGAAGACAGAGCTTAAAGAAAATCACAAGCTTTATGGGAAAACTGGGATACAAGGCTGCTCTCGGACTGCTGCTAGTGTTTCCCATACTGCCAGTGTGCGCATCTGCTTGTCTCTTCTCTTGTAATAGGATTTGAGCCCTTGGGACAGAAACAGCCCTGTTCTGACTTTGTACCATAAATATGAGAAATGTTCCTAGCCACAGTAAACAAGCAAGAACACCACCACCAACACATTTATAAAAGCTGCATTGTTTCAATGTCATTTTCGGATACTCTTTATTTTCATTCAAGTACATGTACTATTCAGCAAGCTGAACTTTCTAACAAGTATAGACATGTTCTGAAAGTATAGACATGTTCTTACTGATGTGGATCCATATCCACAAAGGTACAGAATGTCAAACTTCTATTAGATTAATAATTTATGTTGTTCTCAGAGGGAAAATACACAACAAAATGGGGCTTATACACTCAAACGTATCTTTGCAAACATGAACCTCATCTTAGGTGCACAGGGAATTTTACAGATCACAACTGTTGCCTTGAAGGATCGCAGAGCTGACTAGCCAGGCAACTCTCCTCCACCACCTGAAGACGGCAGCTGTAACGCCTCCTCAACGACAGCAGCTGCTAGTGCTCTCACATATGCTTAATTTTTAAGTTGAAAGGAGAAAATTAACATAAAGTTCCACAAAACTGTTAGCTAAGTGAAGATCATTGGTGCTGAAAGACTATTTAGAAGGATAATTATTCCAGTGGGGAAAAGCCAGAAGAAAGTAAGCACTGGGCACTTAACCTGAGATGGTAAATACTTGGAAGCAGATGGCACTGACAGAATGCATCATTTGAGCTTTTCAGAGTTTTCCTTCAGCCATCCCCATGCTTTGCATACTCAGTAGCTGCTGTGGCGAAAAGGGGTTCATTCAGAGTTTCCACAGGTTAGAATGCTAGTGTCACTTCTTGCAGCAGTGGCTGTGACTGGCAGACAGGCAAGCCACCTAGGTACTTTGACATATTCTGGTTCCAGGACTCATACATTACTCAAAATACTTTCCAGACATTCTTTCAGTTTGAAAAAGCTGAAACCTTCAGAGCTGATATTGATCTATCTTGCTGCTTTCCTGCGTGTGCTGTGGCTGCGCTCAGAAGAGCAATGTGCCACCTTCTCCTGTATCCTGAGGGATGTCACACAGACACTAATGAGGCTGCAACATGACTGACATACCTAAAAACTCTTGATCTAAAAGAAGCGGCTCAGGGAAAGCTCATAGCCTGACTTGCAGCAAATGTGACAAATGGTAAAGGTGAAACCATTAGCTACCGTCTCACAGCTCCTAATGAAAGCAACAGGCATAGAGATGAAATGTAACTTCAAATCTCTGTTCTGTTTCCTACTTTCAACCATGGTAATTGTTAGTTTTTCCACAGCAGGAACTTTCCTTCATTACACTTACCAGAAGGATGAGGCTGGGGGAGGGAGAGAGGAAGAGAGGGAAGAGAGGGGAAAATGGAGGGGTGGAAAAAAGACTAAAGGAAAAAAGAGAAAGAAAAAGATAAAAAGAAGGAAAAATAAAAAAGGAGGGAAGGCGAAGAAAGGAAAGGAAAGGAAAGGAAAGGAAAGGAAAGGAAAGGAAAGGAAAGGAAAGGAAAGGAAAGGAAAGGAAAGGAAAGGAAAGGAAAGGAAAGGAAAGGAAAGGAAAGGAAAGGAAAGGAAAGGAAAGGAAAGGAAAGGAAAGGAAAGGAAAGGAAAGGAAAAAGGAAAGGAAAAAAGGAAAGGAAAAAAGGAAAGGAAAAAAGGAAAGGAAAAAAGGAAAGGAAAAAAGGAAAGGAAAAAAGGAAAGGAAAAAAGGAAAGGAAAAAAGGAAAGGAAAAAAGGAAAGGAAAAAAGGAAAGGAAAAAAGGAAAGGAAAAAAGGAAAGGAAAAAAGGAAAGGAAAAAAGGAAAGGAAAAAAGGAAAGGAAAAAAGGAAAGGAAAAAAGGAAAGGAAAAAAGGAAAGGAAAAAAGGAAAGGAAAAAAGGAAAGGAAAAAAGGAAAGGAAAAAAGGAAAGGAAAAAAGGAAAGGAAAAAAGGAAAGGAAAAAAGGAAAGGAAAAAAGGAAAGGAAAAAAGGAAAGGAAAAAAGGAAAGGAAAAAAGGAAAGGAAAAAAGGAAAGGAAAAAAGGAAAGGAAAAAAGGAAAGGAAAAAAGGAAAGGAAAAAAGGAAAGGAAAAAAGGAAAGGAAAAAAGGAAAGGAAAAAAGGAAAGGGAAAAAGGAAAGGGAAAAAGGAAAGGGAAAAAGGAAAGGGAAAAAGGAAAGGGAAAAAGGAAAGGGAAAAAGGAAAGGGAAAAAGGAAAGGGAAAAAGGAAAGGGAAAAAGGAAAGGGAAAAAGGAAAGGGAAAAAGGAAAGGGAAAAAGGAAAGGGAAAAAGGAAAGGGAAAAAGGAAAGGGAAAAAGGAAAGGGAAAAAGGAAAGGGAAAAAGGAAACGAAAGGGAAAAAGAAAAGGAAAAAGAAAAGGAGAGAAAAAGAAAAAGAAAGAAAAAGAAAAAGAAAAAGAAAAAGAAAAAGAAAAAGAAAAAGAAAAAGAAAAAGAAAAAGAAAAAGAAAAAGAAAAAGAAAAAGAAAAAGAAAAAGAAAAAGAAAAAGAAAAAGAAAAAGAAAAAGAAAAAGAAAAAGAGAAAAAAAAGCAAAAAGGGAAAAAAGAAAACAAAAAAAAAGATTAAAAAGAAAAAGAAAAAAGGAAAAAGGGAAAAAAGAAAAAAAGTGGGAAAGAGCAGGTGAGAGAGGAGGGGTAGAAGAAAAGAGTCTGGTAGATAAACGTCTCTTTTGCAAGTGAGCTTTCAAGTTTTTAAGGTTTATTTCACAGTTTGTGTCAGTTATGGATTTTTAGATATGTCTTAGCTATATTTGTAAGAAAAGGTAAAATAAGTTTGGTTCCTAATTCACTAACACCTGAGTCTATATTACTTGAAAATCAGTTATATTCAGAGTAATAACAATAACAACATTTCTAACTCTGAATCAGAATCCAGAGCTGTAGGAAAGGTTCTGTTCCAGCTGTCTCATAGCTTACATTTGCAAGCTGTAAGATTAATTCAGACAAATAAACAAATGCTACAGAAATCTCAGATCTGACACAGGAGGTAAAAATGGTACCTGGAAGGCAGGCACTGATGAGGCACCTGTATACTTTCTACCAGTGCTACTTAAACACTGTATGTACAACTCTCATTTTCTCTAAGAGGACTGGAATAAAGCACATTTATGAGTTTAAGACCTTTATGTTTCCTTAAGTACCACAGAACAGCAAATTCAATTCAAAATAAAAAGTTTCAGGTATTGTGTATCTTAGAACACATACCACAGAATTACCAGGTAAAGATTTGAGTTCAAACTGTATGATTTCTGGATTAACTTAAATCATAGCTGAAATAATGCAGAATTACCATTAGCTTTAACATAAGGTTTATCAAGCTTCAGAATTTAAGCAATTTTTAATTATTAAAGATTAATATTATTTTGAAACATAAGTTAAATGCACACCTGTCTACTCTGTCATGGTTTATACTTCTGAGTAAGGCATCATAGTGGATTAAAAATTAAAATTCAGCTTTGTATTTTACAAATCTTTATTGACAGGTTTTTGCTTTATACTAAAACATATATTTAAAAATAAATTTATTCAAATTAAATATATATGTAGAGTATTGTATGCTATGGCCTAATCTTACACTGATTTAGGAATTGCTTTAAAGCTAAATAATTACCAAGAAGTAGACCTGTGCCCTGCCTTTTCAAATGAAGTCAAACTACTATAACCTCAATGAAGCCAAGCTACTATAAGCTCTGCATAGGTATACACACTGCTAGAGAGCAGGAATAGTTTATTTAATACCCTATCATACTATAAATCTGTAAGGTAAACTCTCTGAATAATCTCACAATATTCATGGGGTACATGGAACACACTGCTGAAAGACATGGGAGATATCAGTGGTAAGTAGATACAACCTGTAGAAAGACAAGAGTAGGCTGAGACTGAGTAAAAAATATCACTTGTTCTAATTAGTTTTGTTTTGGCTAATCCACATTTTATTTTCTGCCTTTTTTTTTTTTTTTTGGGGGGGGGGGGATGGGGGACACTGGAGTTTATTTGTTTGTTTGATTGTTCATTTGCTTTTCTGCATTCTTAGACAACTTCAAGACATTTTTTAAAATTAATTTTTACTTTCCATATATATACACACATATATATAGTCCTTTCCAGCCTGGTATTCTATGATTCTATGATAAAAAGATGACAAATACACAAGCATTAGGGAGTGCTAGCTGGGCAAGGTGCACTTTGGTAAGTTCTAGGCAACAGAAAAAGCTATGCTGCAGCCATTTTACTATCTCACTAAAAATAAAGTGGCCGAAATCCATTCTACTAAACTACCCATTCTAATTGGAGAGGCTTTTTTAATAGAAAGAGATAAAACCAGCCTATATTGTGGAGTAATGATAAGAAGGACTGTGGAGTTATTCTGCAAGAATCTTGGAATTCCACAAGCATCTTGGCTAAACTCCAGTCTGACTAAACATATTTGTACAGCTACACACTTCTCCATAGTTCAATGATGTTTATTCTATCACAAAAACCTCCCAGCCCTAAGCAGTCTAGTGTTTCTGGATTATCAATGCTACTGTGTTTCAGTGGTGGGTCAGAATCCTACATTCAAAGTACAGAGAAGTCCAAGACCACTTCAACTCAACAGCAACTCACCTAGGCCAAGATTTCACCCATAATCAATAAATCATAACTGAACATGCTGGGGTGAAAAACATCCTAGAAATGTAAAATTACTAATACAAGAACAGAAATAACAGAATTACCAGACTCTACCTGTTTTCACAGCTAAATACAAATAACAAATATTTCAAATATTGTTTTACAGTATTTCAGCATTAATCATTTATGGCCGAAACTTTAAACAGCAGAGCTGTCTGTATTAGAGTACAAATTTCAAAAAAAACTATCTTCAATATTTAGTTTTGCTTAGTTTTTTACTATTTCCTGCTTTGTTCTTAACAGGCCTCAATCTGAGGTTTCAACACAAGATGGCACTCTAAAGAGACTTCTTGACTGAAAGAAAAATTATTGATACAGAGAGGGGTTTTTTTATCACCTTACTGAATATATTCTGAGATTTTTTTGTGTTCTATTGTATCACAGGTCTTTAAAATCCATTCAATTATGTTGTTTTACCAATGTATTTACCAATACAATACTAAGTATTTGTAACTTAGGAATTCAGGATGGCAGACAGTGGGGCAGATAATAGCCACACATGTTAAATTGTACTATGTAAAAAGCTGAATATGATCACAGAACTACAGAACGACTGAGGTTGGAAGGGACCTCTGGAGGTCATCTGGTCCAACAGCCCTGCTCAAGCAGGCTCTCCCGGGGCCAGTTACCCAGAACCATGTCCAGATAGTTTCTGAATGTCTCCACGGATGGAGACTCTATGACCTCTCCGAACAAACTCTTCTTGTGTTCAGTTACTCTCGAAAAAGGTAGAAAAGTGTTTCCTGATGATCAGATGGTACTTCCTGTGTTTCAGTTTTGTGCCCATTGCCTCTTCCCCCATCACTGGAGCCCACTGAAAAGAGCCCGGCTTCGTCTTTGCACCTTCCATTCACGTGTTTATACACATGTATAAGATCTCAGATGAGCTTTCTCCTCTGCAGGCTACACAGTTCCAGCTTGTTCAGCTTTTTCTCCTACAGGATATGCTCTAGTTCCTTAATCAACTCAGTGGACCTTTGCTGGACATTCTCCAGTAGCCCCATCTCTCTCTTGTATGGGGGAGCCCAGAACTGGACGCAGTAGTCCAGGTGTGACCTCACCTGAGCTGTGAAGGATCACCTCCCTCCATCTGCTGGCAGCTCTACTGTCTAATGCAGCCCAGGATACCATTAACCTTTCTACAGCAAGGTTACAGGGCTGGCTCATGTTCAACTTGGTGTCCACCAGGACCCCCAGGTCCTGTTCTGCTAAGCATACATTGTTGCCTGAGGTTGTTCCTGCCCAGGTGCAGGACTTCGCACTTCTCCTCATTGCAGTCTATTTCCTTACAAACCGCAGGAGATTCCTGTCAGCCCATTTCTCCGGCCTGTCGAGGTTCCTCTGAATGGCACCCCAACGCTCTGGAGTATTACCACCTTCTCCCAGCTTTGTATCACTTGCAAACTTGCTGAGGATACACTCTGCTCCATCGTCCAGATGCTTAATGAAGATAATAAACAGGACTGGACCAGTATCCATCTCTGGGGTACACCACTAGTTACAGGCCTCCAACTAGACTTTCTGCCACTGATACCACCCTCTGGGCCCAGCCATTCAGAGTTTTCAGTCTACCTTGCAGTCAGCTCATCCAGCCCACACATCAACACCTTGTCTATGAGGATCTTATGAGAGGCAGTGTCAAAGGCCTTACTGAAGGCCAGGAAGACAGTATCCACTCCCTTTCATCTACCAAACCAGTCACTTCATCACAGAAGTTTATCAACTTGGTCAAGCATGACCTCCCTTTGGTGGAGCCACATTGACTACTTCTGATGACTTTCTTGTCCTTAATGTGCCTGGAAATGGTTTCTAGACCTAGCTGCTTCATGACCTTCTCAGGGAGCAAGGTGAGAGTGACCAACTTGTAGCTCCCTGGGTCCTCCTTCTTGAAGACAGGATTGACATTTGCTTTTCCTGCAGTCTTTGAATACAATAATATATTTTTATTATGCTTTAATCAGATCCTTAAATATAATAACCACTTTTGTTGATGACTCATGCTCTCATTATATTTGTTTGTAATAAAAGTACATACGGAATTCCTAAAAACAAGATATCTCTCTATTATTATAGCAGCAAAACTGTTGCATTATTAAAAGCAGCTTAGCCCTTCCCTAGCATATTGTTATCAGCTCCAGAGTAACAGGAAGAATTTCATATGGCATTAAAAAAAACTTAATAGTCTTCTAATATAGAGCCAAATAATGTTGAAGTCTCTTTAGTGCGTTATTATATCTGCATATCTGCTTTGGAAGATATATTTCTTAGCTAGATGAACCAAATCATATGGTTGAAAAGGATCTTTGGAGATCAGTTAGTACTTTTATTCTCTCATACAGAACTAGCTTTATCTAAACTTTATCTAAAGTTTTAGATAAAGCTGAAATTAGTTTTCTCTAATCCTTTAACAAGCCCTGGAACAGGATGCCCACAGAGGTTGTGGAGTCTTCATCCTTGGAGTTTTTTGAAAGACAGTGGATGAAACAAGCTCCAGTTTCAGAGGCTTTTCACTAGAGACACATACCTCATGGAGAATATCTCAGTACTTCAGAATGGGCTTTGTGGAAGCCGTTAAAATTTCCTAAGTTTACTTCTAATATTTAGTCTAATATGGCAGTTTGACAGAAACCAGGATCATCTATTTAACTGTTTTAATCACATGTATGTGAATGATCTACCAACTGTTTGATAATGTCAGAAACGAGACATTTCAAAATGGCTTTGAAACAATTAAAATCTAGCTACTAACTACAAATAAATAATAGTCTATGTCTCATTCATCTAAACAACTTCTCTGTTGAGAAACTCAAAGGTAGCAACACAAGGCTAATTATTCAAATTAGCAGACTCCTACTGTTTTCAGTAGGCTTATGAGGTCTGCCTTCTCCATCTCTCCTCAGCATGAAAAAAGTTTGACCTTGTACTTTCCACTGTTTTTCAAAGCTGAGCAAAGAGCTTGTGGTGGGTTGACCTTGGCTGGACACCAGGGGCCCACCAAAGCTGCTCTATCACTCCCTTTCTCAACTGGATAGGGGAGAGAAAAACGTAACGAAAGTACCATGGGTTGAGATAAGGACAGGGAGAGATCACTCAGCAATTGCCATCATGGGCAAAATAGACTCAGCTTGGGGAAATTATTTTAATGTATTGCCAATCAAATCAGAATAGGATAATAAGAAATAAAACCTTCCCCCCGACCCTTTCCTTGTTTCCAGGCTCAACTTCACTCCTGATGTTCTCTACCTCACCTTTCCCCACAGTGCTGGGGGATGGGGAATGGGGGTTGCATCGGTTCATCACGTGCTGTCTCTGCCACTCCTTCCTCCTCAGAGGAAGGACTCCTCACACTCCAGCATGGGATCCCTCCCATGGGAGACAGTCCTTCCCACAGGATGCAGTTCTTCACAAACTGCTCCAGCATGGATCCCTTCCACAGGGTGCAGTCCTTCAGGAACAGACTGCTCCAGATTTCATTCCCCACAGGGTCACAAGTCCCGCCAGAAAATCTACCCTAGTGTGGGTTCCTCTCTCCATGGGTTCACAGCTCCTGCCAGGACCCTGCTCCAGCATGGGTTTCGCATGGGATCACAGCCTCCTTTGGGCATCCACCTGCTCTGGCATGGGGTCTTCCCTAGTTTGCAGGTGGAGATCTGCTCCACTGTGGACTTTCATGCACTGCAGGGTGACAGCTGGCTTCACCATGGTCCACACCAAGGTTTGCTGGGGAATCTCTGCTCTGGTGCCTGGAGCACATCCTGCCCTGAGCTTGGTGACTTCAGAGCTGTTTCTCACATATTCTCACTTCTTTCTTCCACCGCAATTGCTATTACACAGCAACTTTCTCCCCTTCTTAAATTTGTTATCACCATCACTGATGGACTTGGCCTTGGCTAGCGATGGGTCCATCTTGGAGCTATCTGTCATTGGCTTCATCATACACAGGGGAAGCTTCTAGCTGCTTCTCACAGAAGACATTCTTTTAGTCGCCATGCTATCAAAACCTTGCCAGGCAAACCCAATACAGAGCTGCTAGAGAAGAGACAGAGGACAGAGCTTCTGAGAGCTGTGCAGCACAGGTCACCTTGCAGGAGGATGCTCTGTGATTCTTTAAGTGAGATAAGAGTACGTAAAGGCTGCAGTCCCAGCTGTGACTAATTATTTCAATGCTGTTTCTTAATCCTTCTATGAAGAGTGAAATATTTAGGACTCAGATCACTGTTGGGAATAACCACATTAAACAGTATGGCCTATGTTATGCAAGCAGTTAAATAATACTTTTTCTTTTTAGGATCCATGTATTCACTGAATGTTCCTCGTGCTTTGCAGAAAGACTGCAAATCATGCCACGCAGTGATTTCAGGGAATCTGCAGTTTTCAGTGGCATTCTATGTAAGTGTGTATCTCTAAACATCAAATTTAGCTTTTATGACTTTGAGTGCACTGTAAATAATCATTAGATTTCACTGTGCTCTTGAAATAAATACTAAAGAAACATACTATGATGAGAAATTACATTAATCCTCATCTTATGTGGGAAGGGTGCGAATATCTACTGGAAAGTACTGCCTACTTTACTGGCTCTTTTGAAAAGCTGATGGAATGAAGCAATGGACTACAGACCTCTATAAAGAAGAGATTTACAGCTCCATGATGTGTTATAATACTTTTCTAAGACTCTTTCTTCCATTCCAGAGAACCTTTGTCCTTCCCCTTCTCAGTAATGCAGCTGCAGTTTCTTGCAAGAACACTAGTTTTCTGAGTGTTTTGAAGTCATGCCATCTACATAATTTGTTTCTATCTGCATATGCACTTGTGGAATACGCACAGGAGCTGTATCTGTAATTCTGGACTTCTGTAGTTCAAGGAACTTTTGGAGCTCAAAAGAAAACTGGTTGTCCTGAAAGATCTATACATTGCTCTCTAAAGAAATTCCAAAGAGAAATCTAGGAATTTAACTCACTAAGGTAGCCTCCTTCTTTATCCTCAGTGAGTGACAAAGATAGCTTAACAACATCCAAAGATTCCTTTGTGCAACAGGATCCCTGAACCAGCAAGGAAAATCTGCATTATTAGATTAGTACTGCAGGCTCTGGAGTAAGACAGGTGTCCATTATAAGAGAATAAAGCCAAACATATACATTTGTGTTATGCAGCCATTCTGCAGCAGACATCTTCCATACAATGCTATGTCTGCCATGTGGATCTAGTGTCTGCATTATGCTATACAAAAGGACATCTCTTGCTCTTATCTTACAGGAAAGATGTCAAGATTTTAAGAAAGCAAAGTCAATTGAAATAGATATTAAAACCAGAACACCTCCCAGAAAAGTTATCTAGGAACAAGAAACACAAAACTGAGAAGAGAGCTTGTGCTGAGAGAGATCGATTTAAAGATACTTTATAACCAAGATAAAAACATAGCCTGTAACGCAAATCTGCAGAAAGGAAAAACCTTATCTCTCAGTTTCACTTGGTATCTTCAGCTGTCCTGAGCATGAGACATCTGAATTACCCAAGTCATTAAAAGTCAGCACAGAAAATTACACCCAGGTGTGAGAGTTCACAGTATTAAAAGAATGTGATTATTGTGTAATGGCAATTGTTGAATTTTTCAAACTGCATTTCAAGACAATTAATTAAACTACTATAGTTCAAGAAAGGTGTCAGGCTGACATACTGGAGGATTACAGAATCAAGTTCCTTACTGGAATCTTTGCAGTTGCATAAAGTTCCATTAAACACCAGAAAATCAAGCCTAAATACATTTTAAAATAACTTCTCAAGCAATAACTTCGCTATGTTTTTATAAATTCGTATGTCTTCTCTGTTGTTGAAAAATGGTCCAAAAGGTAGAAGGGAAACTCATAATTAAGGATACACACACTGGTATCCAGAGCTATTTAGTCTGTAGCATCTTTAGTGATACAACCAGCTACAGATATAGCCTATCTAAGTAATGTCTTTGAAATACAGACACCTATAGAAAATGGGATCTAGACACAGAATCTAAAAATATAAGCAGACCATAGTAAGGTTCTGATCATTACGAAACCTGGTGAAATTCCTGCAGTATAAACACCACGAGCACTCCAAAGCTCTTTATGAAGGCCAGGGATACTACATATGGGATCCATTAATTGTCATAAAGCTAGATTGCATATAGCCCTGTCTTAAAAGAAAGTCCTCTGCATTTTGTTTAATAAAGTACTGTATTTCAGAGATCTGCTGTTGCAGCAGTATTAAACATAAAATGTTCTTTCAGTTAGGTCATTCTTTATTCTCTTTATATGCATTATATATGTATGTATGCATGTGTGCAGCTGAAGCATGTAAATAAATGCTACAATTTAGGTTGCCTCTGACAGAGTTCTCAGTAGACTGAGGCATAAATTTCCTTAAGACCCTTTGGCAAACTCATGTTCAATTCAAACTGAGATCCCTTCTCACCTTCTACAGAACTGCAAACTCATTAATGGCTCTATATTGCTTATTGAGTCATTCAAGCATGCACAGAGCATGCTAGATTTCTTCCTGCTATCTGCTTCTCCCTGGGTTATATGAGGATATCCTTTCATTTTTGCAAAGCTTGCTCCATTATGCTGCTTGCAAGGGCAATGATCAATATATGTTTAGAGGCAAATATGTTCGCACTTTCCCCTGTTTTGAAGTGCTGACAAACTCTCAAACAGATAGCTAAAGTGACCTATCTTTAAGCTGAAGACAGAGAAAAGTAAATCTGATGGATTTTAATCTCCAAAGTGCAAAAGCAAGAAGAATTACTATTTTCTTTTTTATTTAGGACAGATGACTTTCCATTCTGTTGTCTTTTAGTAGTTCATCATGTGAACAGCAATAAATCCTACTGTTTGCTTTTTCAAAACTTTACTCACTATCCAAACATTACTCACTTTGCCTTATCCCGTCACAGGTAATAAGCATAGCAGTACATTCAAACATGAACAACAAGTACCTGATGCCTTTTCTACAGGCTTCTAGTCAGGGTTTGGTTTTTTGATAAATCTGGCAGAAAACCATGTTTTTAAGAGGTAGATATGAGCTTGAAGAGGCGAAAAACCCCACCTGATAGGATTTACAAAAGTACAGAGGTTTAACCAAGACTTAACACAACGTTATCTGAGATGGTATTGCAAATCCTATTAGAAGCCTATTTGCATACCCTGCCTGCAGTCAGAAATGCTTGACCGTGGTGACACAGAGTGTCACAAGGGATGATGCTGAGGTGACTTCTGCTACTGTGCAAGCAATAACCTTCCTGAGTTTAGTTCCATGGATCTATCATAGATGACGTTTGTTTTGACTTATGTGCAGCTCCACACCTTATTGTGGAGGAACTGGCAGATGAGGTGCCAGACCACTCACATGCTAGTATTAAACAGTTTTCCATGGCGTTAATTTTATAAGGTTACTCAGGTTTCTGTAGGATTCAGGACAGGTGAAACAAGGAGGATTCTAAACTGCAAGATCAGTCTGAAAGGTGAAGAATATTATTCTCCTAATACATGCTTTTGTAAAGCTGCATAGATCCAGTAGCTCCAGGCAGGGTGTGTCTTTCCTGATCAATCTTACTACTTTTTACTATGCATTCACCAACAGCATGAGACGGTACAACGTTTGCATGTAAAATTTCTGGTTCCCAGTTATACAGGAATGAAAGGAAGACAGAGCTGCCTAAGTGGCCAAACTTTGGGCATCATGAACCACAACAGTGCCCCTGGACTAGGTCACTGCTAGATCAGACACTTCACAGAGCATCTTCGTCTACTGCCTTTTTTTATCATTATCAAGGATGGCTCATTCCAGTGGCCCATGAGCAAATAAGGTCAGAAGACCTTCACAGCTTTGCGGCATTAACACCAGTGTATCTGAATACTCTGGTCACGGCTTGATAAAAAGTCAAGGCCTGAGGTGACCCTGGGCTTTTAAAAGAGTGCCAGAGGATGAGGAAAGCATTACAACGCTATTCGTTTATCTTATCTGGTTGTGACTACTCAAGCACAATAGCGTTCAGTGAAATACATCCCTCCTTTATGTTTCTATGATACTTTACAAGCCTGATTTCCATCTCCCTTGCTTGCAGTAAATTTTTTTCAAATTTACAGAAAAATCTAGTTAATATGTATTACATTTTTGCACCTTAAAAGGATATTAGGATGAAACACATCTGAAATATTCCAATAGTTTCATAACAAGTTTGGATGGTCCACTGCTATTTAAGGCATTACAAAATGTATTGTTTATCTCAGCAAGCACACCACTTACCCTCAGCATAGGGCCATTCTGGAACACATGGGGTTCATCACAAACTACACAGTATTCGTTCAATACTGGTATCCGCTGCTCAGCAAATTCAATAGTCTGAGAACAATGAAAATGAGAATAACAACATCTGCTTAAAAATAATTAACAGGCAGCTCATGCTCCACAGTGTTTTATAAATGGCTAAGATAGGAAATCCTACCTGCACAAGAAAGCCACGGTCTCGTACTGGAATGCATTTTGCACCATAATCTTGCTGCAAGGAAAAAGTTGAGGCAACTTCAGTGTTAGACTAATTATAAAGAAAGAGTAAAACATTTGTAACTTTTTTGCATGCAAGTATGTTAATTAAACAATATTTGAATCTAAAACCATCTCTCATTAGCATAAACCAACCTTTAGCAATAACTGATCCTCTCACTGTTTGCTCGGTGTGGGGCAGATTTTTAGAACTTCTTTTTAGATCTTAAATCTGATGAGGTTTTATATCTTAGTATACCAAAAACTTCAATCTCAAACAGAAACACCACTGCCTTCACTTCATTCCAATACACTGGCATTTGGTAACTTTCATTAAATTTTAACTGCATACTGTCTGTCCAAAAATGGGTTATATGCTTATCCTTGAACTTTCAGAACAGCTGAAAATCTTTTTCTTTTATATTTATTATACAAGATCTCATTTCTGTAAGCACCACAGTAACAGATCTCTGTGCTCAAATCCCACTGAAATTCTTTCTGCCTTTTTTTTTTTTTTTTTTTCCAACACACAGCAACATAAATTAAAAGGAACTTTTGTTATAGGAGTCAGTAAGGTACAAAATTCCCTCTAGGCTGACATCTATCTTAATGAAAACTTGTTTTGAATAAGAGTAATATCAGCTCCATTTTCAGTTTGTTTGTTTGTTTGTTTGTTTGTTTATAGGCCTATTTCCTTCCATTTCTCTAACTGCTTAATTGGGAAAGTTCTCCATTTATTCTCCTGGGAAACAATTCTGATTGTATTAATGTACGACATTCAAATATTTTAGCTGAGAACTGAAGAGAAGTTAGGGTCTCTATTCATCGCTTGCACATTCCAATGACTTTGAATCACAGTTAGGCACTTAGGCCACCCATACATCTGGTGCCTGCATGTAAAATACAAAATGGATTCTTGATGCTCTTCCGCTAATATCAGTCAAACTGCACCTGACCATGTATGTGATGATTTTCCCTCAAAGTAAATGCATTCTAGCAATAAATTACTGGTAGTTTTTATAGACTGACAAGCAGGGCTTGCATTTCTTCCTAATAGCTGATAATATCAGTAATGAAACCACTTAGTCAACTCTTCATTATCTTATCAAAATCAATGGGACTTTTCCTATTAACTTCAGGAGACAGAAGTCTTGCTATGTTAAGACATCCTCTGCTGATTCAGAAAAAATTGAATTTCTAAACTGTGACAAGTAAAACGTCTGTTGGCTTACCTTAAATTAATATTGCTGTGCATGTTACAAGAACCAGCCACAAGAACCACAGAGCACATGTATAAATGATTTTATGATGGTATATTACTGCTTTTAGATCTGATGAGTATAGCTCACAGCTTATTAAACTAATTTACCAAGAGACACAGCACACTCAGTGTCATTTCATTATTCAGAATGCACTGTTTGGAATATATGTATGGCATTTCAAGCAAGAATCAGCTTTTTCTCACAGACAATATCAAAGTTCTACCAGGCTAAGGGAGTGGAGAGGACTCTCTCCTAAGTGCTTCTCCCCAGATCTAACACAGGAAAGAGTGGTGCCTTGAAAGAGCACAAACAGACCCACTCTTTCCCTTAAAGTATAGAAGCCATCTTTTAAGAGGTAGATGCAGAAGAATTAAATTTAAGAGATCTTTCTTAAATTTAATATTATGTGCTACCATTTGTTTTCCCCAGTCAAGTCATTTCTCTGGGGGAAGAAAGGGGGCCACAGTGGGCCTAATTCCTTCCCTGACCTCTGGCTGCCACCAGCATGTTTGAAGGTTAAATCTCTCACAACACACAAATGTGCAAGAGGTGAGATGAATCATGACCGCATTCTTTCCAGTATGATGATGATGTTGATCACAGATGCAAAGACCAGAAGGAGGGGTGACTTGGCACCCAAATGAGCCAACAGACAGTTGCTTCCCTCATGAAGCAAGCAGAGAAATGGGAAAAGACCTGTGTGACCTAGCCAATTTTGCAGCACAGGAGCTCCCACAACAAGAAAGGAGGCAGGGAAGGAAGTGGATGACTGGACCTTTCCCATGGTCAGCAGCTGCACACAGAGCTGTATTTGACCTGATATATAAAAAATCATTCTTGACCCAAGCAAATTCTGGTGTTATGACTTAAATATATGTGCATGCACAGTTGTTTAAATCCTCCTTTGAAAGCTGAGTCCATTGCTCTTGTGTTCCAATATATTCAATAGATCAAGTCTATTCATTAACATATGTTTACAATATGTTTACCAACAGTATGTTTGTAAAATAATTGGAGGAAAATGAGCAGAACAAAAAAATTGCTACGCACAGCAGCTTGTGAAGGTGATGATGAAGATGGTGTTAAGATACCAATAAGCCCTGAGGTAAGAGAGAGCCTCCTGCTCTCTGCCATGGTGGACTCCTTGAAAGGCTCCATTTTGGATGACTTAGGGGCACTGGAGTAAGTCTTGCTGAGTAATTTGTGATTCTTCAATCCATCCAGTTCTTCCATTCTAAGATTACTGGAGCAGGACCTGCTTAAAAGTTTGTGGGGCTTCAAGGTGCTGTTGTGCTCACATCGAGGATCCCCAGAACATGATCTACTTAACAGCTTATGGGGCTTTAAAGTGATGCACTCCTCCTGCTTGATGGATGCAGAGCAAGGACGGTTCAAGAGTTTGTGCGATTTAATAGCCATTGTCTGTTCAGCCCGAGGGTCACTTGACAATGAACGGCCAAAGGTTCTGTGAGATTTTGTGGCACACATATCCTCCGCCTTTACTGTGCTAGAGCAAGTCCTTCGCAGCAGCTTATGAGTTTTGGAGATGCCATCCTGTTCTGACTTCAGTTTTGATTTATTTTTACCACAGCCAGGTGGAGGATAACTTGGCGACCTTAAAAATAAAGAAGACAAAGTTGGAGAATAATCAAAACCTTGTACAAATCAAGCAAGACCACATCTATGTATTGAAAATTTTTAAGCATCCTGTTTTTATGTATTTCACTAGTGATAAACAAGGCCCAACATTAAGAAAATCAGCAAGTGTATGAAGGACTAGTTTTCCAATACTGACATCTTACTCTTATTTACACACAAACTCATTGATCAAAAAGATAACTAGCTGCTTAGATAGAAGTCAGAGCTATGTCCTCACAGCTCTTTGTAAAGGTCCCTATGTCTGTGAACAAACCATTTATTCCGAAAATTATCTTTGAAATGAAATCCACATATTTCACATGAGATCATAACACATTCTCCTTATCAAAATTTATCTTTCCTATGTAATCATCATGGCATGATCCCACTAAAGTTACTATCTTCTGGACACAGCACAACAAATTCTATGTTCAGATCCAATGGGAAGACAAAATGAGCAATGAAACTTGTAGACAGTAAATCCAATTTGATTGGGCTGAAATAAACATTTTTTTTTTTAAAACCTCATAATAATCTGGGTGATTCGTGGAAGACAATTTGGTGCCCTTCTTTCCTGTTTTAGACAAATTCTACCTCTGTAGTACTATTACAGAAATGAGAATGTATGGGACATAAATTATGAACACAGAAAGTAAAGAACAAAAGATTTTTACAAAACAACATTCACATGAACTGTCACATCTCTACAAGGTTCACATTCCCCTGTCCTTGCAAAGCAAGAACACGCAACGGGTATGCTGAACAATTTTTCTATGCTTTATAAGCAGCCCTAATGTTTGGAGTATTTTTTGGGGTTTGGATCATATAGCAAAGATGTGAAACTCCAGGAGGAGATGCTGGCAGGTTTCCCCACCCTGTTAGCATGTGGTGGCAGCAGAAAATGCATGTGGAGGTCACTGATTCACTGCCGTGGTTGGCTCCCTACCACCCTCCTGCAGACAGGAGGTAGGAATGGTGCTCTAGGGAGAGAAGGGGTCCCTGCATTTGGGTCGAGCCTTCTTTGGACAGGCACTGCAGTAGCAGCTAAATCAGGAGGAGAGAAATCGGGATGTCTTCTGCTTGGCCCTTCTGAATAAAACCAAACCCAAAGCTACAGCTTGCACTAGCCAGTGGTGCGTGGCATGGTAGGGAATGGGTAAGCCTTCTAGTCAAAACAACACCTTCCTCTTCTGCCTCTGAAAACACAAATAGTCTTTTGTCATCTTTGACTTTTCTCCCTTTTCCAATGTGAGTGATCACTGTACTCCCTCTCTTTGTTATACAAGGAATTTAGAATGCAAAAATTCATCGGAAAAGAAGGACTATTCAAAGAACCATTCAATTCAAATTCACAGAAGGGCTGATCTGTCAACCCTTCATAAGCAGAAAAACATGCTCGAGTATACAGTCACATTCCTGAAAGAAGCATAATCAGAGCCTGATTTTACATACACTTAAGTGTATGAGTAACTGGCAGAAATCATAATGAATTCAAATGAACTATTCACAAACTATTTCTTATGTTTCTAATGTCTTTGTTCTTTGAGCTTCCATGCCTGTATTTCAGAAGTGGTGAACATTCATGTTCTCGAAGAGTGGATAGGGACAGGTGCTCAGCAACTCTAAAAATCAGTCTCTCATTAGTGACCATTCTAGTTTTAAAAAATTAAAAATACACATAGCTGTGGAAAGAACAGCTAGACAGCCACAAAATGTTTTTATATCTATATAATATAGAATATATATATGTTATAGATTAATTGTATATATGACTTATATTTATATTCTTGGTATTCAATTGTCTAGTGCTATCAAGCTAGTAAAGATACAAACAAGTTAAATAATATAAAATTAATTATTTCCAATTCTAGATGAAATATGGCTGTTTCAGAGAGCAGGGCACTGAAATGCTCTGCCTTCAAATAGTCTTAGAAGCTGCAGTAGTACCTAGTTCACTTTTGATGTGAAGCAAGGCAAAGACTGGAAACCCATGAGGTAAGATATAAATAGAGCACTTCTCTGTGGAGAAAAGTCAACATTTCACCTTGCGAAGTATGCTGTGGTTTTTGAACAGGATATGGTGGAAACAGCTCATTTTCCTTGCTATTACCTGCGCAATGTAGAAAAGATGTGCAGAGGGGATTTCACCTTTTTGTCAGACACCTTCTTATTGTGCGTACAACTAGATTTCTCTTTGCTGTTCTTCCACTGTTGTGTAACAAATGTCTGCATGATTCTGCAAATTAAGAAAGAAAAAAATATTTTCTTATCCTAGCCAAGACATACTCACTTTAATACTAGGGTCTGTTTGTTCACCATGTAAGCAATATGATGCAATGTCCTCACTCTACGGGCAGAATTTTTCTGTCCTGTATGGGGACTGACACTTTAGTGCCTCGCTCCTCAAAATGGCTTCTTTTTCCCCACAAAAAAAAATTTTCATGGAACTCTTATTGAGAATACTGTCTGCGTAAAGAACCACTGCAAGACTTACGCAGGTAAGCCTCTTATGGAGATCTGGAGGCAAACTGATTCAAAAGTATCCCATCGACTACAGGCATCTGTCTCTCCAGTGACTACAAAGATAGCCTACAGCATCCACACTGCTCACGTAGGAGCACGTCCTCCTAAGGTACAAACATAAAAGTAGGGATGTCGAATACTACACTAGCCAAACAATGTTTACAGAGAAGACAGAGCCAGACACTTCCCAGAGATGGACAGTAAAAGGTAGTGGTCACAAGGAAAGCCAAAAACCTTAAATGCTATGAAAAGAAGACATTCACAAGAAAAGTGGTTAAGTACAACAGGTTGCCCACAAAGGCTGGAGATTTACAGCTTAACTGCCTGAGATTCTGAATGAACTAATCTAACTTTGAAGTCAGTGTTACTTGGAGCAGGAGGTTGCACTGGGTGACCTCCAGTAGTTCCTTCCAAGCCAAATTACTCTGTGACTCTCATCTAGCAGTGGGAGGGGGTCTTAGAGTGATAAAGTCGAAGTGGAAGTTGGTTCAGACTTTATAAAAACTGTAGTGAACCTTCAAAGATGAACATGCTGTTGCCACAGCCATGAGGGACCATAGGGTTACTGGGTATTCTGATTTCTGCTCAACTGTGGGCTGTGCAGCTATGTCCTTGAAAATGTCTTATGGGAACCTTTAATAACTACCCTGTGCACAAATCAGAGACAGTGTAAGTATTGAAATGTTTTAAGAGGCTGTTCATGTCTGGGGAGCTTTTTATTTTTTTTCTTCAAAGTTATGTACCATAGATATTTTAATAACATTGCTTCATTTCTAAGATTATGAAAATGCTTCACTGAATTTCTTTAAACACCAAACAGCAAGATAACTTTTTTTTCTTAAGGCATTCTTAATATTGTAATGGCCAGATATTAAAGCCTATATTCTTGTCATTTTATTACATATACACAAGCATATGTGAAAAGATGACTGAGCAAAATTTGATTAAATTGAATTGTACCACAAACACATGAAACAGCTAGGTTTTTTTCAACTATTCTTTCCTCTTGTCCTCAAAACGTGGATGGCCTAATTACTCTGATGCATCCTAGAGGCCACCATGAAAGCAGAGCCTCCTCAGGGCATGTATGGTGCTCAAAAAGATTCCTGCTCCAGAAGCTTCACCGTCTAAGCAGAAACATGAAATTGAACACTCTTAGCTACAGTCTTTTGAATTACTGTAGCTTACTTCCGAAATGGCAGCAAAGTGACAGAAAACCCTTGCAGGCAGCACAAATCAGGTTTTCTCCAACAACTGTCAAAACTGAAATTAAAAAGGTGAATCCTGTTACTTTTTTATTTAAAGAAAAACAAGTTCAAAAAACTTTGATGCAACCAACTTGACAACCTCTGAATTTTATTCCACTTGATGTGGTCCAGGAACTAAAAGGAGTGTAGTATTTGCCTAATAACAGGGTTTTAAACTTCTCTAGACTTACTTTTTCAGCTGATGTCCCAGCCCAAATCTTTCCTTAGTAGAGATCTGAAATACATCCACAGTTGGCACTACGGAAAAAGGAGATATTGTTGATACACCCACTTACAGCAATAATAAAAAACTCATGACCATGTAAGTCATATTTAAGGACCTGGTTCTATCTGGACCTTTACTATAGACAATGCTATTGAAGCAATGGTGAAAGTGTACGTGTTATCTAAGCCTACGAAGAAACAAATGGTACTTTTTGGAATATCAGATAATGTAATTTGTAATTTCACAAATCAGGATTTTAGAAATTTAATTCCCCAAATACATCTCTTCCCATTAATTTTAATTACAGGAAAAAGTGTCTTTGTTTTTTATGTTACAGAATGACAGAACCACAGAATCATTTATGTCTGAAAGGTCCTTTAAGATGACTGAGTCCAACTGTTAACGTACTACTTCCAAGTCCCACTAAATGATCTCCCTCAGTGCCATATGTACGTGTCTTTTAAACACCTCCAGGGATGGTGACTCCACCACTTCCCTGGGCAGCCTGTTCCAATACCTGACAACCTTTTTGGTGAATAAACTGTTTCTAATATCCAATCTAAACCTCCCCTGGTTCAACTTGAGGCCATTTCCTCTCATCCGATCACCTTCCTACTTGGGAGAAGAGACCAAGACCCACCTTGCTACCAACTCTTTTTATAAAAGTACTAGAGAACAGCAGATTAAATGTCTCTGGACTGGTAATTTATCTTGCCTAATCTCTTAAACTTCTTGCCAAGAAGCAGTCTTTACATACTACAGTTTCTGTGACTATGAAGAAAACACAGAGTGGAATAAACTGCATTAATTAGTGTCTGCGCTTTCTTTCTGAGATTGTTATCATACAAGATCCATAATTGTCTTCTAAGTGCCTAATATATGAATTCTAGTGGCCAAAGATTACCCTGAATTTTTCTCAAGACTGATCCTAACATGAGTATATCCATATTCATCTGCCAGAAAAGTGAAAGTGTATGAGGTGAAGACTAGAAATTAGTTCCTGGTATTACTAAAATTCTTTAATAACGTTTACTAGATAGAAGTGGCAGATGCAATGCAGCACTTGTTGAGAGAGCCTTGGGTCCTCAAGGCAGGACAACAGCCAACACATATTACAAGCATGAACAGACTTTATACTTCACATTACATAAGGTGGTAATGACCACAATGAAATAAAAAAGAATGAAAACAAAAAAATCTGGGATTGGTTCTAATTTTATTAGAAAAAGTAAATCTATATTTTAAAATCTATATTATTCTCATCACCCAGAAAGCCAGATTTTATCCAGAATATCAAAGTTTATAATTTAAATTCACTTTCATAAATTAAATTTTAAAATAAAATACATTATATCTAACCTGACCATACAACTTCACTTAATTCAAAGCCCTGTAGATACCCTTTCTCTAATGTTATTATTCAACAATAATCTCATCTTTTAAAGACAAACCAGCTATTTTTCTAAAAGAGATTTGATTAGGGGTACCAACTTATTTAGATTGTCAAAATTAGGACCCATGGTAGAGAGGGGGGCAATATTTTCAATGAGATCACCATGCCTAGGCCAGCAATCTTAAAATGTGACATCTAGACTGCAATTGTTGTCTAAGCTCTAGAGCCAGAGCAGACAGCCCTGGATCTCCAAAGGCTGATTCATTCTCATCTAAGACAAATTTCTAAGGCACGTGGGAGAAACTGCCCACAAGTACAATAATGAGACAAGCTAACTAGAAGAATGACTATCTAAAATAAGGATATTACACAGCTACAAGGTGGGATGAATACTCCCCATTGTACTTTGGAGTAAAATGTATTTCTGTACAGAAAGTACTATAGGAGAAAAAGATGCAGCGTAAAGTTATGGCCCAGTGGCCTCTAAACAATATTCCAGGGAGAAGCGGAATGCACAGAGAAAGGGTCTTCTTAATACTAAAGATGGTGGATCTCATTGTCCTTTTCTGGTAAGTAGAGACCTGGCTGCAACAGCAGCTGAGCTCATAAAACCAGTATCAGCAAAGCACTTGCCCCTGGCCCTGATCTTGCCTTTCTGGTACTCAGACACTCCCACAGCCAGTCAGCTCCAGGACTGGAAGCTCAGCTTCCCGTTTTAACCTTGTCAATGGTGCAGAAGATATCTTGTTGTTACTTCTCACTTCACTAGATCATTTCTTACTGCATGCTGCTCTTCACGCTTCACCTTCCCTTACGTGCTGCATTTTTTATTTTTTAAATTACATTTTGATAGAAATATTCTGAATACTAACACTGTTACCCGCTATGACAAATACATATTTTAAGATTTGCATACTTATAAAAAGACTGGAGGAATAAAATACAGACAAAAAGACCAAAGACAAGCAAAAAAAAACCCCTGATGTAAAGAAATGCTTATCTGAATGAACAGACTATAGCTTATAGATGGCATCAGCAGGCAACATATCCTATAAAAATAGCTCATTGTGACAGATTTTGCAAAACATATTATGACTGGAAATATCTATTCATTTTCCAGAGGCAGAATTCTCCCACTGATACAAGTCTGAACTGACAGCTTGTACTGGAAGCCTCCAAGGCCAGGCAAGTTATGATCCAAACTGCAACTTAATTCTGACTTCTCACTGTAAAATTATATCTGAAGTTGACTCTTGTATATGAATGTTTCCAAATCTTGAAAATCAGTTGATTCTTCATGAGTCTGACCATTTTTATTCTCATGAGGACCCTTTACTTAACAACTCATTCAAATCTAAAGTTTCTCAGAGTTCACACAGTCACATAGAAATCAGAAGCTAAAAGGATAATATCATGGCCTGATTCTTCAAAGGCGCATGAAAAGGGGCAGATTAATGTGCTGCACAGGTCTGTGTATGTATACCAAATCAGTGATATCTCACCTGTGCAGATGATCCTGATTTCCAAAATCAGGAAATCACAGATTAGAAACTGTAGATATTTATTCCTTAACCCTGGTTCCTATGGGAAGCAGTTGCATTTCAAAGGATATCCAGAAAACAACTTGTAAAAATCAACCTATGAAAGTTTAAATTAGATGCCCATGTCATTATTGAGGGCCTTGCCAGGCAAATATATGTAAGCATAATTTCAAACCAGTGGGACTGCTGTCAGCAGTAGATTTAAGCACATGCAGGGTCAAAGATTTGGCAGTGAGTGACTATCTGTCACCTAGCACATGGCTCAGAGTGAGACACCACACAAGGCACACGAAGAATAAACAGGTGACTAACCTGGACCATTTAAATACTGTGTAAGTGAACAGTGCAACCGCACTATTATAGGCTCTGTGCGAATTACATCCCAAGCCACAGCAATCTCCTCCTGGTTCAAGATAAAAAGAAAACAGACACCATAAGCCATCATGAGGAATTGTTGCATTTTGTCAGTCTACCTTAGGGTTGTTATAAACACCATCCATCTGTTTACTCAGTTGTGGAGTATCTACTCCAATGCTAAACTTGAGACTTAGGACATACTACCGCCTGCCTGATGATGCCCCTAAGAGCAGTACTAGACTGCTTCCAGTTGTTGAGTTTGCTTATTTAAATTGAGCACAGGTTTAAATGCAACAGTACATCTACAGTGCACACTGACACATTCCCATCTATCAAGAGATACTGCTTCGAAGCTGAGAAGCAAGGGAGCAAATAAAAATTAAAAGGAAACTCATCCCATAACATAGGGCAAATGAAACGTTTGCTTCTTAAGACTGATTAAAATAATTCAGGGTACGATCGGATTTTCCTGAATTTTAGAAAAGCCCATGAACAACTATCTTATGTGCTGTGCTGACCTAAGAATATGACGTATCTGTGTGAAGCTAATGACACCCCTAAGAGCACTGATTTTTATTCTCTATCTAGAAGACAGGTAATTACTGCACAGATGAGGTCAGGAAGTGTAGAATCAATGACAGCATAACTGTTAGAGAAGCCATAACTGTTAAAGAAGACATGCTGCCAGTTGACAGCACCACTGTCCTGTGCCTCCTTTCCCGCTCAAGCCCCTCCCTAAACAGTTGCGGATGTTGAGAAGCATACAGGAGAGCTTCAGCTAAGGTCTTCTTCCCTCCAAAACTCTGTGAAGTCCTTTCACTTAATTAATGTGTAGGATAGCAAAACAACAAATGTTTTTCATTTGTATCAGTTAAAACCTTTACCACTCACAAAGCATGTTTGCAAGGAAATACACCTGCAGTAAATAAAAGCCTACAAAACATTTTAACAATGTGATCATAAAAGGAAAATCCACTGATTAGCAGTCAATAATGTGACAGTCACTCGTGAAGATCATGGAATCACAGAATCACAGAATGTAAGGGGTTGGAAGGAACCTCAAAAGATCATTTAGTCCAATTCCCCTGCCGGAGCAGGAACACCTAGATGAAACTACACAGGGAGGTGTCCAGGCGGGTTTTGAATGTCTCCAGAGTAGGAGACTCCACAACCTCCCTGGGCAGCCTGTTCCAGTGTTCTGTTACCCTCTCTGTGAAGAAGTTTCTTCTCATATTTAAGTGGAAACTTCTGTGTTCCAGTTTGCACACATTGCCTCTTGTCCTATCATTGGTTGTCACTGAGAAGAGCCTGGCTCCATCCTTGTGACAGTCACCCTTTACATATTTATAAACATCCATGAGGTCACCCCTCAGTCTCCTCTTCTCCAAGCTAAAGAGACCCAGCTCCCTCAGCCTTTCCTCATAAGGGAGATGCTCCACTCCACTCATCATCTTCGTTGCCCTGCGCTGGACTCTCTCCAGTAGTTCTCTGTCCTTCTTGAACTGAGGAGCCCAGAACTGGACACAATATTCCAGGTATGGTCTCACCAGGGCAGAGTAGAGGGGGAGGAGAACCTTTCTCAACCTACTGACCACCCCCCTTCTAATACACCCCAGGATGCCATCGGCTTTCCTCGCCACAAGGGCACAGTGCTGGCTCATGGTCATCCTGCTGTCTACCAGGACCCCCACGTCCCTTTCCCCTACACTGCTCTCCAACAGGTTGTTCCCCAACTTATACTGGAACCTGGGGTTGTTCCCACCCAGATATAAGACTCTACACTTGCCCTTGTTATAGTTCACTAGTAGATCAGGTCTCTGCAAAAAGGAAAGTCTCAGTGGTTATCTAGAGAGTCTGATGTGTAGCAGAACTAAGTGGGTATTAATGTTCATTATGTAATTCTGTGATTAGATTACTTACATCAAGAAAGCTAACATCAATATGCAGATCAATATCTACATCATCAATGGCTCCATATTCCCTGAAAGGAAAGAATTACATTACATTAGAGCTCTTTAAGATAATCCCCAGCCCAGGAGTGCTTACAACAGGGAAGATTTTAGAAAGGATAATCTTGTCTGTAAAATCAGAATGGTTAAAAAATACACATTTGCATAGATTGAATCAATATTCCCAGTGGGTGACCGTCTGTTGCACTGAAACTTCCTTCCAGTGGATCTTGCTTTAACAGACTAAATAATTTTTTCTACTAAATCCTCCAAATTCTTCCTCCATTGCTGGTACGTATTTTTGTCTCACATATTGCACAAAGAAGTCAAGAAAACAATAATGGTCAAATACTGCTCCTATTTATGACAAAAGAAAACCCTAGTTAATTTTCAAAAGCATTTCAGGTTAACAGTCAGTAACCTAAGGAGATGCCTGAGATAAATCACTGAAGACAAATACAACATAGCCTAGAGGGTGGCATATTATACCTGTGGAATTGCTTCACACATTCAAGCATTTGTTTGTCAAAACATAAAGACTGCCCTGTAATGTGCTCAAGGCAATAGTTACCTTATTTTTTCTGTTATGCGTGGTATTGCTGGAATCCCCAAGGTTCAGATTTGACTCATGCTCTTAGGTGTTTCATTGTCATCTGAAATCTTACATGTAAAGTGTTACTTTTCTGCCTCTTATTTTCTGACTCATTCTGACTGCCCTACCCCAATGTACTTGGAGACTTCTGAAAAACAGGGCTAGAAAATACTCATTCATACATCTAAATAAAAATTGTTTTCCTTTTCATTTGAATTACTATGCGGACAATACTGTAAAAGTGCAATCACTCTCAGTTTTTCACAAATTAGCTTCTAGTGACTAGGTTTATTTCTTTACACTGCATTTATGTGCTTGTTCTCACAGTGACTTCCATACTTTTCTATTAAAGTACAATAAGACACTGCACAGTAGCAGTCATGTATAAATAAATTGATAAGGTAATTTTGAAATACAAAAACATTTTTGTGAATATAACTATCTCCCACCACAGTGGCCTCTCAGCCCATGGTGGGACCTAGGACACACTGGAAATGCCTTGAGCTCTTGTGAAGTTTTGTGGTGGGAACCCCTTCCACCAAACCTTGGCATCCCAATGGTTCCCTCTGGTAAGGGCAGACCCAAAATCTCTCTCTAGATGAGGCATGTCCACACAAGGCACACACAGGGCAGGTAAATGGTGGCCAGGGCTGTGTTACCTAGAGGCTTCCCAGCCACCCTGATGTCTGGTCCAGAGACTGCTGACCCAGACCTGTACAGGCACTCGCTGACCTCCCATAGCTCACTGGTGGCTTGGCATTGAAACAGTGAAATTCTCCACCTATTGAGTGGTTTAGCCACTGTCCTACACATCAGTGGCCTCAGATTTTTTTTTTGTTATTTTCCCAGAAGATCCAAAGAACAGAATGTTATGAACTCTTAAATAATATTTATGAACACAGGCTGGTGTTGCCACATGACTGAAATACAAAAGGCTGTGAACAACAAGTTTATAAATAAACTGAAACCTAGTTGACCTAAAAAACCACAGAAATACTAGTGGAAGAAAGGATAAGATAAAAACAAGTTATAACTGTGGAATTTCCATATTTGCTGAAGTCCTTTTTGCCTTACTCTATTACCAACATAGAAAATGGATTTTAGAGACACAACTCTAGTTATACTTCCCTAAGCTGAAAGGGAGGAAGAAACTTCCAGCACCTGCAGCTTATGATCTGCTGTCTACAATGGCTCCATGAACACGTCTTGACTTGGAAGCTCCTAGATGTCCTCTGTCCATCCATGTATAAGCAATGTAAATAAATACAGAAGAGTTCAGACCAATTGGTCTAGAGGTCTTCCTCATGTTTTAGGTGGCCAGATTTCAAAGGGCAGTGGTGAGAAGCATGCAGGTATAGGAATTTCCCTTTTTATATGTCCACTTGACTCCGTCACAGCAGGAGACTACTAAAAGAGGGTCAACTGTCTAGGAAACATGCATCTTGGTGGGTGTCGCTGTCAGACACACTTCTCTCTCCACAGAGAAGTGGAGCTGCAAGAGAAGGATGAAACTGACTGCTTAATGCTGTGTTTGTAGCTTTCAAGAATTTATGAGTATTTTCAACTGCAACAGAGTGCAAGAAGCATTAAAGTTTTCCACGTGCCAAAAGCAGTCAGAGATGCCAGTTGCTACTGCAGTGTACTCAAGGAGATCACAATGCTTCCAAAGAAACAATTGACTCAATAGATTAGATGCATTAATGTTTTTGAAAGGTTACATATAATGTTTCAATTTTAGGAGCTTGAGGGAGCCTATTATCCAGGTATTCCCAATTTAATAGTTATTAGTTTGGCAACAAAACATTTATCTCACTCATTTCCTAAACCCATATACAACTATTTGGATTTCAGTTCACCGGGTCCTCAAAATGTAATGAAATTTCCACTTAATTTGAAAAGGTACAGTACACCAGAGTTGTAGACATGCTCTCTCAGACTAAAATAACAGAGCTCATTGTCTGGAGGTTAATGGGAATTGTTACTTGCAAGATATGTGTGCCTACGGTTATTCTATTTTATTACCTGGTTTGTATGACAACTTTGATATTTTCTTTGTAATACACCTGACGGGTCTGTTACATCTTGCCTACCTGTTATTTTTATGAAATTATTGAGACTGCATAGATGGAAAATGAAGTTATAAACGACCTGAATAACATTAAAAAGCATACTAAAAATATCCTACAATTCTGCTCTGCATCAGAATCAAGCACACTCATATATGCCCAAAAGAATTTTTGGGTAATTACTCTTTGCAATCCACCTCTGACTGAGGTTCCACAGCTTTTCTGAGCAGGACACTTTTAATCAAATTCTTATTTGTTGCTAACACAGCTTGTTTCTTATTGTCTCACTCATGATGACAACAGAGAACATTTGATCACTCTTTCTAACTACGAACAGCTTTTTTGAAGAAGGAGAACTGTTATTATGTCCTCTCCTTATGTTTCTTCCAGACTAGACAAAACCAATTCCTTCAATCTTTCCCTAGGGAAAACATTTACTAAATCTTTTATCATTCCTCTTGTTCACCTCCAAGGCAAAAGACAGAATATGACAGGAAAGGAGTTTAACAAGGGTTTAGAGTAATGCTGAATAGTAATTTTCAAGAAAATACAATAGCCCGATCAAATACTGAAAAAACTGCAAAAGATGATGTTTTAGAACAGGCTTCCAGGGCTTATTCCCAGCACGGCCAGTTGTATCTGTACTCAGCCAAAAAAAACAGAAAAACCAAACCCAGCATTGTTGCTAGCCAGCTGTGCTCCTTCCATTTGCCACACAACATGCAGAAATCATCAGAGGAGATTTGAGCTTTGGCAGCGAGGGAAGGCCCACATGGAACTAAATCTCCATAACTGTAAAGGTTCCACAATACATACAGGTCAATGACATACCTGAGAGATACTGCACTAGGTCCGTAGATCTCTCTCACTGCTGTCAGATCAGCTTCCAGCTGTGGGTGCTTGTGAAGTTCTCCATCATAGCTAACCTATTGGGAAAAAAAAATAATAAGGTTTTTATTTATTTCATTACTGGCATCTGATTTAGGTTCTTGAAAGTTCCCCCTGCAAAATACGCTGCACAAAGATTCATTAATGCTATCTTCAGAAAGGACACTGTACTGATAAGCTGAAGCACTGAGTTGATCTAGCTCTTCTACATAATGTGATCTGCAAAGCAGGCAACTCTGCATGAAATTTTTTTGAGGATCCCACTCCTGTTTGTGGGAAGAGAAGCTGCAAAGGACTCATCCCTCTGTCCTGTCTTGTTCTCGGGTTTATTCTGGGACACTTGTGCATTTTAAAACTGTTAAGTAGAAGAATTAGATCTCCCCAGCCATATCATCCCAGTCCAGTCACTACAGAATAAAGGTTTTCTCCCTCTTGGTTGTTTTCACACTCTCATATATGACATATTAGACACATAGAGTGGGTTGGGCTGAACAAGAGAAGCATGAAACTAGTCTACGTAAGAAGTGTCCGAGCTAAACTAAATCACATTTTCAGTCTATCCATCTGCTGGATTTGAGTATTCTATCCACCGGTGCAATGATATCAAACAAAAAAAATGAAGAAAACTTTCAATTTTAAGTATTTTACCAAAGAAGGTGTAAAGAAACATGTATTTAGACATCATGTCTATTTTTTTCAAAGTCTACATGAAAAATAGCAACAACTATACAGTGCTTACCCTATAAAGGTTTGGTTGGACTGTAGAAAAGTCAAAATATTTAATATCCTCCTATCTTCTACAAGGACCAAAATACATCTTTAGGCTTGTAACAATTTATTCAAAGTCTACTACTACTTTCTTGTTAAGCAATATGCCCTCAATTGTGTGAGCCTAATTCTACCTGTTTACAACAATTAGTCCACAAAAGTCAATTAATTCCCTCGAGTTGGACAGATTCAGAAATGAGTGTAGGATTTGGCTTGCAGCTTTGACAAATTCAGAGAGCAAAACACAAGAGTGTACTTTATCCTTTTAGACATGTGTATACACAACCTTATACAGGAATTCCTGCAGAGAATTCTTGCTTTTGCAGGATGATATCTAACTGCAGCACTGTTTCTTCCATTTGTACATCCAAATTTGCAGACCAATGCTGTGACACTTTCAGCTCAGATATCTAGAGAGGCACTTTGCAACCTAATGAAATAAACTTCAATAGAATTAAAATAATAATCAGCTGATCACTTTTTACATGGGAAAATCAGCAAAGAATAATTTGCTTAGAGTTGGAATTCATCAAAGACAAGACACAGAATTCATCAGTATAGAATGGACCTGTGTTTATCAGAGATACCATCTCTGATGGTACCATACTGATGACCAGAAGGGTATATGGCAAGTATCCCTCCCTTGTTTAGACAGGCATGTCAGAACAATTTTCTAAGTAGAAGAGCATGGGAAGAAAACCATTATTGTAATTTTTTTTTCACTTGAGGTAGGAGCAAACCAAACCTTTTTACATGCTCATTCCTCAAAGATGAATTCTTTAAAGACACATAAAATAATTGCTGGCCTGCTTCCAAAGAGAGCCCAGCAATCATTTCACAAATCATAGCTGTGGAGCACTCACCACCTTTGCCGGTCCTAAACCACATTTTTTTAATCAGTTTTACGTATCAATAATAGTAAAATCCAAAAAATAAACACTGTGCAGAACACTATACTGCTCAAAATAATGCTTTATCCAGTCTACTTTTGGATGGTAAGAGGTTATGAACTCAAAAATGAAACAAAGCAGTTTCCTGTCAAATTGTAAGATCAGAGTGTGGCATTTTCCATCCCTGAATTAGTGCCACAGACATGCTGATGAACACAGAAGAGACTGTCAGAGTTTTGTATGTCTGCATTTGCAAGTATGTCCTGTATCTGAAGCACAAGAGAGAGGCAGAATGCCAAAGGCAGTCATGTTACTGTTTCAGTCTCTTGTTCTCATTTGAAAATGTAGAAGATAGAGATTCAATGAAAGAATTAACAAAGAGTCTCAGAGAAAGTGAATATAAAAGCTAAAAATCTGATAACTTTGCTGTGTCGAAGGATCTGTGTTTAGAAACTCTCAGTTTTTAATCTGAGACCCGATTCAGATTATTTTGTCCCACATAATGACAAAAGGTTGCATTTTTAAAGGAGATTAAGTGATTTACAAACGTAAATCCCATTGAAAAGCAATAGGACTTAGGGTACTGAATCACTTAGCTACTTTAATGTATTTATCCACTAAGTCCTTAGGGAGGATTACAAGCAGGTGCTTAGGAAGTAGATACAAACATTTAATTTATGACCAAAAGGTCTCGTTTTCACAGCCCATCGCATGCTATTTCCTATCATCCATGGTCCTTGTTTCATCATCAGTTGCTCTCTTGTCTTGACAGCTGTAACCACTTAGAAATGTTAAGAATTATCCCTTACCTCCATCTTTCCCAACTGGATTGCACACAATTACACCGGCATCTATTACCCCTTGTTGCTGAAGTCAGTATTTTTGGCCCCTTTCTGTGTGGGTACAGCACATGCTTGTCTCAAATAAAGCAAGTTGCCTTGCTTGTTCCTCATGTATAGACAACTATTTTGTCTTCCCAATAGACCTGGTGCTTACTTAATAACTCTTACAATCACTTTATTTGAAAAATAACTATTCCTTTTATCTCTTGAGGAAACCTGATTTCCTATTTATTTTCTGAGTCCTCAATAATTTCTTTAATTCTACAGGTCTTCTTTAGGATTTTGCCTTTTTGACCATGAAATTTTAAATTTAAAATTTCCTTTTTTCTCTCGTTAAATATACCTTTGGGATGTCTTTTCCTTTATTTGTTTGTTCTCCTTCTTTTGCTTTTTGAGTATTCTATACTCAACACATTAATATTTTATTTTTATTGCTGATTTTTTGGGGGCTATAATTCCTTCAATTAAATGTACTTCCTTTAAAAAATTACAATGCAATATAATGTACTTTCCACTTCAAATATAAAGCAACTAAATTCTATCCAGTATTGCCTATTACACAGCTCTTTCACACCTTACAAAATGATTTACTGCTCTCTGTGTTCATATCTTATGCGTGGTGTTAATATTTATTCATTCGAGCACTGGCAGGCATCCTTTACCAAACGTATTAGAGCTGGTTCAAGAAGTAAGCACTGCCAGCCGTTTGCTGCCTTTTCCTTCACCTTGAGGTTACTGCCCTTTCTGCAGATTTGAAAAATGAAGCTGGTACACACAGCTCATCACTACAGGGCTAAATTGGAAGACTTTTCCTCTCAGGCAGACAAAAATCAGACACTGCTCTTTGCTCTGAAGTATGTGTACATGGTCCGCCCTAGCGCTCCATGGGGCTGCAGGCATCAGCAGGAGAAGGGAAGCAATTCCTGCAGTCATTTCTAAGTGAACATGAGTGAATACCCCATAGTCAGTTTTTTCTGACATTGAAAATGTCAGAGTAAAGCACCTCAACACGTATTTTGTGCTCAAACCCCACCAGGCTGTTGGCTCCGCAAGAGGTGAAGCTTGGTGATGTCCCACTCCTCAGCATTGCTCGTTCTCTGCACCGACCCAGCGAGCTGGCACTGCCAGCAGCCTCAGCTCTGCGCACCCAGGGCACGATGGTTTCAGCCTCCAGGCTGACCGACTGACAACTTTCATAAACAGCGACTGTAAATCATTAAAATTTTCCCCAAAATAAACAGTTGAGTGAGGATTGATTCCTTTGGGGCAATAGTTAGACTAAAAGGATAAGAAAAACCCAAATGAGAGAGTCTTACAGCATGAAGCACTCTATTGACATTGCAAAAGGAAAAGAGATCAAGAGATTTTATTTCCCAATACATAGAGAATGTATTAATGACTAATTCTGATGAGGGATCAAGAAGATACAGAGAAGTACATTCATCTAAAAATATGCAGCATTTTTCAAGGTGAACTAAACTGCAGAACTCTGAAAAAGAATGGACTATTGCCTACATCAAAATTGTTCTGTAATAACCATTTTTACCATTAAATTGTAGTGCTTTTGACTATATAAAATGGAAATCTTCCAGAAGGAAACAGATTTGGATCCAACCTGAGTTCCCATTTGTATCAATAACGGGATATCCTTTAAAGAGTGAATATCTATTTCCTGGAAGTAATCAACTGGTCTTTATTTTCAAACATCCTGAAGAGCACTTACTTTTCATATTCTTACATCCTTGCAAATGTAAAAAACTCATATTATTTTAAATTGTGTATAATTACACAGTATAACTTACTCAATACTTCTGCTATAAACTGTGATGCATGTATACACATGGCATTCTATTCTATGTTGAATAAACCTAAGAAAGTAATTATGACAATAAATTTATAATAGAAGGGATCACAGAAGCTTTCCAATAATAATTTATAGAAACTTGTGCATTACCTGTCCTCCATAATAAAACTCCTCAGAATCATTATCTCCTTCAGAGTCGTCTTCAACTGTGCTGTTATACCGTGACTCCTTAATGGAAAAGGAAAGTTAACAATGATACAAGCGATATGCTTATCTTGCATTTACAGTTCTAGTCATAACTATAGGAATTATGTTTTTACTAATAAGCCTATAGCATGCTTTACTAAGAGATCTTTTCGTACCATTTTTCTGGAAGAGTACTAAGGGCTTGTTTTAAGAATAGTAAAGCATCAGACAAACCATGCACCCACTAACTTAGTACATAGAAACACCATGAATATACATTGTAGAAATAATACCTTGTCTGGCTTCAGATAGAGTGTGGTAATTTAAGGAACTGGAGAATTTAGCAGACTATGCAGGGATACTTCACTCTGCTTCTGTTAAATGAAGCACAATTTATCCACCAAAACATGTTCTGGACTTAACTACTGTGGTGTTTCAGTGACCTCGTAAAAATTTAATTTACTTTATTGTGGTAAATCAATTCTAATAGTTTAAGGAAATAATTCAAGTTCGGGCATGGGATCTCTTAAGTTTCTTTCTACGAAAAACTGACGCATGGCTGCTTAATTATTATTTTTATCAGAAGTACCAGCCTGTTCCTAGAAAAGTTCAAACTTAATTTTCTGACCAGCTCTGTTCTGAGAATTTGAAAATTAAGAATTAGAAAGTAATATGCTTACCCAAGTAAAACCTGCTTTAAATAGGCTGCTCTGTGAATAATCGCACTCAAGTAAATAGAACTGACCCCGGTACAGACTGCAACTCGTCATGAGCTGAAGTGTTATGTTCTGCTTCCCACCAATGGAACCTTTACTTACAATTATGTAATTGCTTGAAGATATTAATTCTTGTTTCCCACAATCCCTGTGTTATTTCTAGGCCTTATGTCGGCAAGGATCCCATAAAGAACACCTGATAACATCTTAATTCTTCACTTCAACCTGGACATTATGTATTTATTGCTCATTTTGTATTTATGTCCTGCACAGAACTGCCATAACGGAATAGGAATCAAACGTATAAAATGAAAAAATAGAAGTTACCTCTAAATGTCATAAATGTCAAATATACCCTTAGCACCAATGTCTATGGTCAGACAGACTAACCCTTCTTCCCCATCTCTGCTTCTAAAATCCTACTCTATTCACCGTATGTACACATACAACAAATATTGTAATTCAGCTCATTTCAAAGCAATTTCCTAAGAAGGCATAAAAACAATTTCTGCCTCTACTTTACTGAAAAAGTTACTTCAGTCTTTTTTGTTTTATAATGACATCAGCCCAAGGGGAAGTCTGTGTTAAAACAGAACTCAACTGGAAAAAAAAAAAAAAACACTAAGAGAAATAAAACTATCATATCAGAATAGTGACAATCCCATCCTATTCTAACCAAAACATTAAACTGTCTAGTTAACAGAAATGGCCAGTGCTAGAGAGATTTTTTAAAGGTGTTTTTTTTCCAATATTTTAATATTTAAGTACCTCTTTCAACTAAAAACAAAATAAAAGCTCAAACTCCATCCCATAAAAGCTAACTATATCTCAGGCTTTTAATCAAATGGGTAAATTCTTACTGCACTTGAATTTCTAATGTTTACTGAGTGCTGAATACAACGCTAAGGCAATAGAAGCAAAGTATTTCCAGTGCATCTTTTTATATCAAATCAGGTTTCATCTACTAAAAAAAAAAATCAACCATACCCATTAGCATAACTGGGCATGTCTATCTCCCCTTGCCAGGATCAGACACAGATTGGAGCCCAAAAAGCAGTTGTCAAGAAACTCAGCAACCACCCTTACCAAAGGAAATCTTTCAGTCAAGCACCTTAATTCTATATATGGCGCTCAATTCCTTGCTTGGGGTAGGAGCTTATGTGATACTTTCTTTGAGCCCATAACACTGTCAAGCTCTGTAGAATTCATGTTAGTGCCAGTTCTTTCTTGGGTTCATGTCTCAGCCACACTGGTCAGGGACCCATGCCAGAGGTACAGCACAAATACAGCCCTGACTGGAAGGCCTTTCTACTCCACACACAACTTCTGGTGAACAGAGTCATGCAAAGGTCTAGAGCCTTCAGTGGGTCTGCTGTAGGACTTCAAGAAGCAGAGAGCTAATACATGGGATGTGGTCCTGTGTGCAAGAGTAGGTTAAAAGGTAACGTCATCATGATCTGCTTCTCCAGGAGAGCTTTATTTTTAGGGCTGACAGGGTCTATACCACTGTTGAACAAAATATGAAGTAAACATCAAAACCATGTTTCCTAGGATGGGAGCATCCTTATCCCAACTAAGTGACTCACCAGCTAATCCATGTATGAAACCTGGAGAACTACATTCATCTTCTAAAACATGTACATGTATACAGTTTGCATAAGCACACATTTCATAGGAAACCAACGGTAAAGATTCACATTTTACTAGTTTATGTTGTTTCTTAAAATAACTTCTGTTAAAATATGTGTACAAGAAATACATACCTCTCCATTCTCCCTCTGTAATTTTGATTTTATGGATAAGCAATAGTTGACATCACTAGTTTTTCTTAATTCTTAAAAGAAAAAGGAAGTTAGAGAACAACTGTGAAAAACGTGAAATAATTTTGCATATGCAGACTTGAAATACTTAGTTGCAGTAGAAGAGCAAACAACGAACAAAAAGTTCCAGATACAAAAAGCATCAAAGAGTTTACAATACAATAGTCTAAAATTAAGAAGACTCTACATCTCAGGAGACTTATATTTTTAACTGTAAAATGAAACTCAGCTGCTTCATCTAGATTTGTTTTTCCCAATCTGTGATTTATAATTTAGTGTCATCGTTAATTTTGCATACTTTGTGAAAGAATGAAAAATCAAAACCCCTCAGCAAAATTAAATCAGTTAATCTACTAGACAAAACTTAAGTTTTTATTCTATTTTAAATAACAGGCTTTATTTCTTTTTAACTTACAGAAATATTCACAAGTAAAATTTATCTTAAACTTCTGACTATAATGGCCAGTTTTTGTTTGGGTGCCATTGCACTGACTTCAGTAAAATTATTCTTGATTTACATCAGTATAAATGAGATTAGGGACTGAAGAACATATTGGTTTTCCAGTGGAATTCACAGTAATTTTGTGTTACGCAAAAAAAGCCCTAAAGCATTGTCATAATAAGAAAAAGACTGCGAAGTCAAGTGTTCCTATCTGAAGAACTGCCAGAATTAAGACTGCTGTATGCTGTTTCTCCTGCAGCCTCAAATCATCAGGGAACATGGCTGCTAAAATCTAAAAAGTCTCCATGGAGTAGGCACAAATCATGATTATATATTGTATAAACGAGCCTATGTGTCTGAAAAGGATACCTTTTCATGTATCGGATACTTTTCAAAAGTATGGAAATAATTCCAAACGAGAGGTTCCCAAAATCACTGGGAGAAAAAATAACTTTTTTTTCTGTAGCCTAATTTAGTGAAGCAGCTGAACCATTTTGTTTGAAATTTCCTGAAATAATTCACCAGAGGCAATGGTAGTTATAGGCTGTTTCATCCCCAGTGGTGAAGATTTAGTGAAGTTTTAAGCTAGTGAGCATGAAAACTTTTAATTGGGAAGTATTAAGGACCTCTATCTGTATTCAAGGAGAACTGTGTTAGCAGAGACTGCAAGACATTAAAAGAATAAAATACATTCTGCCTAGACAATCATGTTGATCCCCAAAAGAAATATTTTAATTTCTTTTATTCTGAAATGTAGGACAATTTACTACAGCAAGACTGTGAGAAAATAGCACACCGTATAACTGCACACATTTACATATCTCCCTTTAAGTGCAGGCAACATCTTGTCTTTCCTCACAAAATACGAACTTGATAAAATAATCAGGACATAAGGTTACCTGTAGAGATTTGGTGGAAAATTACTGGAATTGGCTCTGTTGTAACTAACACATCTTCATCATTATCAGAACTGGAAACATAAGTGTTGTCTGCAAAAGAAAAACACCTGGCATGGTGAAGTCCAGCCATGCTCTACCAGCACCTTTCCATGCTACCCATCCCACCCTTGTGCCATATGTAGCCACTCCCCAGATGGTCAGATAAGCCAAGCACTATCATCTCCCTATGGCCTAACTGCTACTGCATTTATAAAGTCCTAAAACTACATTCGGCCCTTTGAAGGCAACCATGAGGCTGATGTGGCCCCTCATGAAAATTAGTTTGACACCCCTGTCCTATGGAGGTTTTTTTTTTTTTCTCTTGAGGTTGCTAACGAAACAAAAAATACCAATAGGATGGAAGATTTGGACCCAAACTTTATGCAAGCAAAGCCCTGGAGTAAAATGTCGTGGCTTTTGTGAATCACACTAAACGTTGCTCTGAACCTTCCCACAAGGCTTACAGGGGTTTGAGCAAAACTTTTTCAAAATGAAGACTTGTTCTATGCTTTTTGCTTTGCCTGACACTGGTGCAGAGTGAAGGCTGCACTCAGAGAGGGGCGTTAACAGCCCATTATGCAAAAATACCTGTGCCTTGTTTTTCTTGTCACATAAAAGTTGTTTGAATCAGTGTTTCTGATCAGTGGATAACCTTTCTTGTGCCTGATTCAGGAAAAAAATAATTTCTCCCACTCAACAAAAATGTTAAGTATGGATATGAATATGGAAAGTCTATCCCAAACTTCCTTACAAAATGTAGGGATTAGGCTGAGCAGTGTGTTGTTGTTTTTTGTTTTTGTTTTTTTTTTTTTTTTGGTTGGGTTGGTTTTTTTTTTCCTTTTTTGCTTTGCAACCAAATGTTCAGTAGCAACAAACAAGTTTTCATGAAGTATCTGCAGAAGCTAATTTTGCATGAATTGCTGAACTGCTGAAAGTAATAATATTTTGTTTTCTACTGATCTGGGCTGAATTAAAACATACTCCAGAGCAGAAAGGCTGTCAATTAAGATAATGACAGATAAAGAGATAAATAAGAGAACAGAAGCAAGGACTTGATCTATCATAATTCAGAACACTCCGGTCACACATCAGCATTATGTGTGAACTCACACAAAATTTCAAGCATATTGCTGCAATCTAAAAGCCTTTGACCACAGTGCTTCCAGTGAAATGTTAAAAATGTTAACATTAATCGGGCAGTAAATTCAGCAATATTATCTTTTGTATTATGGAGGAGGCTCTTAGCAGCCTGTATCAAGACGGAGCCCCGGTGCTGGTGCTCCTTTCTCGCCCAGGTGCTGCCTTTGCAGACCAGCAGCTGCAGTGCCACACATTGACAAGTCGCCTGGGGCTTTCCCAGCCTGCTGCCTGCGAACAGCCCTTCTGCCACATTCACACACACCTGCTGAGTGACACCACCCAGCACCCTCGCCTACTTCCACTCCTCCGCTGTCCCACGAGGTAACCTGAGTGGCCTGCGCTCAGCACGCAGGTGTTGCATGCAGGCAGCTGCTGCAGGGGGCTGACACCTCTTCTCCCCGAGCACTGCACCCGGTGGGCACAGCAACCTGCTCCATCAGCCCGGTCTGTGTCCGCTCGGCCACGCGCTTGGCACAGGGATGTGCTTTAGAGCCACAGCGAATAAAATGGGGTCCCTTCAGCCATCTGCCAGCACTCACTCCTTCTCCCACTTTCGTCTGTCAGCAGGGCAGGCTGTGAATGATGCCCCAGGAGAGCTGCATCTCATGTCCTCCACGAACCCCCCCTGCCTTCCCCTGTTTGCATGCTGCACCTCGCTGTCATCATTTCAGTGTCAGCCTCACCATGCTGGATGGCTCTGGGCATATACAACACAGACCCATTCCTCTCCCAGGTTTGGGAGTGTAACTTACTGCCATAGAGTCTAATGTACTGGAATAACAGAGGCCACCATTTGGTTCTAAACATACCAAACACTGTATATATGGATGAGAGAAAGGAAATCTATGTGCTGGAGCTTATTGCTGTAGGAAAAACAATATATACTGTACTGAATAGACAATTACCAAGACACACATATATTGGAAAAAAGGACTGCTCAATTACAGGTTTCATAGATTTTAATTATATTTTTATACCAATTGCCATTCTTTCTTGGCAACGGGATAATATTATTTTCACTGCCAAGTTTTTGTTTTCCTTTTCTATTTGGCAGCCATTAGGTATTTTTCTTTCCTTCCATCAGACTAATGAAACTTGAAATTAAAATACTGGTTTTGGTTCGCTTTCTTCAACATCCAGTTTCTAACACACTACACCCAGAAATGCCTCTCCTCTTAAGCAGAGGACCTAGTGACTGGATCTAGTGGAGGGATGTAGAAAATCACTGGCTGTCAAACTGATTCTCTCTGTCTCTGCTGCGATCTAACAAGGTCTAAGAAAGGGATGTTTCTGTTAACACATAAAACAATGGGATAAAATACTACAGCCATTCTACAAGTTTATGGCAGGCAGCATCTATCACTCCAAACATACATTCATTAGCAAAATGCTTGCGGCTGTAATGGTTCTCACAGGAGTCATGATCCACTCATATTAATGGGACTTTACCCATTGATGTTACATTCTGTAACCGCTCCTTAGGAACATTATTTTCCCCAGTCGTGTCAATGTTATGAGAAAATGGTTAAGAGAGATATTTTGCTGGAACTGTTATCACCTGCCTCTAAAATTTTCAGTGATGTTTTCACAATTTCAGCGATGTATATATAACTTTGAGACATTACTGTCTCAACACTATTCCTATTAAGTTCTTCAGTGTGCCTTTGTGAGCATATTTTTAGCCTTGTCTCATAATTACGAAATATCCAAACACCTTCCATTATTGAAAGCTGTCATGTTATATTACGGTTCCCATAGGTATGATTTAATGCTCAGTTGTTTGTAATCTTTTTATGCTTTATGGAGCAATTCAGCAATAGCTACACACTGTTATCAGTGCCAAAGTGGTGACGCTGCACACATAACAGCAACATAGGCATCTAGAGTATACGTATTACCCAAAGCTCTTCTTATAGCACCTAAAATTGTGATGGTATCACTTTTGGGTGAATGAACAACATTTGCATCTCTTAATCTCTTATTTTTTCATATATTTATTGCATGCATTAGCAATTTATCTGTTACTCAACTCTGACAGCCTTTTCCTGGATTTCAATTTTGATCCACTGCGTTTTAGACATTCAAACTCCATAGGATACAACTTTGGTATAGCTTCAAACTAATGGACTTAAACATTGATCTGTAAAGATTTATCCTGTGATAAATTCAATTTGATGAGCATGTGCTGGTCTGAACTCTATCAACCAGCAGCAATACTCGAAAATCATCTTCCAGTTGAGGAGGACACTGGCACAGAGCTTTCCCAACATGACACCATCGCACCACAACAAGTCCCTGAAACATTCCTTGACATACATGCCAGAGAGCTGCAGTCAGTGGTAATGTTAAGTTAAAGGTTTAGGACAAAGAGGCAAATAATCTGGCTCATCAAGTTAAAACGAGTATTTTTTGGATCAAAGCTGTAAAATGGCAGAGTCGTTATCATTCCCAACACACTGAACACCTCTCCATCACGAAGCAAACATAAATCCTGCAAAAGCTTCAGACATGAATGAAACCAGCTCTTCCAAAGCCTTGAAGGACTAGATTTTAATCAATAAACATGTGCAACTGGTTCAGACCTCACTCACCAAGTCAGCTACGGCATAAAATGTTCAAATTCTATATAGCTTTAAAATATAGGGGATGATGGCAAAGAATATGCATTAGATTTCAGAGCCACCAAAGTCAATCAAGCTTGCAGGCCAGCAGGGCATGCTGAAAATAGCACTTGCAAGGGAAGTTTGAGGTCTGTCAAACAGAAGTTTGCCAGAAGATGAGCTCTCATGCGCTGTGGGAGTAACCGCCGGTTCAGTGCTCCAGCTTGCCATTTAGCTAGGGGCTGACAGATCAAGTTTTGTGATGTTTAATACAACAAACTGCCAATAACATCTGATGCAGACTTTTTTCAAGTATTTGTCCCTCCATTCATTATTAGGTCAAGGCTGTAATTGGTAGATCAATTTATCACTGGTACGACTGTGTATTTCATGAATCTCAGTTTCTCCCCTTACTACATGTTGAACAGATTATTAGTAGCTGTTTTCACTCCAGTTTCTACTGGTAAAAGAAATATCTCTCACAAAGGTTGTTAGCATTCTTTCATATAATCTGTTGTATTTAGCATTGCTACTGATGCTGATTTCTCTCTATACCTGCTTCAAACACTTTGATATTTGGAACAGACATAGTCTACTGCTCATCAGTGAAGAAGATCAAAGCCTCACTTCTTTTAGAGATTCTAAAGGAAACAAGAAGTATGTCTTTTAGAAATATTACAGAGATGTTACAGATAAAGACCAAAAAAGGCCAGAGGGATATCATTCACGGTACTTACACTATTAATTAATCCCGGGTGCAAAATACACAATGTGTTGCAATCCAACAGTACTACCAGGTACTTTTTTTTTGGCACAGCACCTGCCTGTCCTCACCCCTGCTTTCCATCCTGCTTCTGCAAACCTCTGTGCGACCTCAAGTATCTGTGTAGCGTGTTTGTGAAGGAAACCAGGAAAATAAGCTAGCTGAAAACTACCTTTTGCTCTTTCCTGGTTGTCTTTCATATGGATAATTCCCCTTGTCTAGACTGGCCACACAGTTACACAAATACTTTTGCCAACCCAGCTCAGAGTATGAAAGAGAGGCAGGACTGAGCAGCTGGGAACAGCTTTGCAAGCTTACGTTACCAAGGATGTACCCAAACACAAACCCTTGGCTCCAGCTGACCCTGAGAAGCATCAACACACAGTCCACAGGCCTAACTTGAGTAACGTGTGTAGTCTCATTAAGGTCTAACACAGAAGTGCTTCGCTGGCCCTGTTCCAGACTGCTCAGCCTCTTGAAACATCAAGCTTTATCTACTGTGCCAAAGCGGAGCTGGGCACTTTCTCACTCATATCACTGCTGGCTCCAAACACGGAAAGCACCACAAGCTCTGCTCTCTGTAAAACTGTGAAACAGGTTTTCTCACCCTGACCCAGCTGATAAATGATGCCTGAAAAGGAGAAATTACTATGAAAGCAATCTAACTAATGGAAAATGACTAGCACAAGGATGCACCTGGAAGACATCAATGCCCTTTCAGATACTCTCACCTGAATAGAGCAAATTGTGGTAACATGCATATATATGTCATGGACAAGAATGTTGCATTTTACCTGGGTAATCCTCAGAGACATGCACTGAATAGGAAACACTGTAAAAAGAAAAAAGAAGAAACAACAGAATTAATAACAACATTAACTGTTGCCATGACATTTTTTTCTGCTCCTGTTTTTTATGTTTATTTATAGGTTCCTGACAGTTTCCAGGACAGAAGGTAACAGCTATTTTGATGGCTTTTGAAGTGCTCAGCTAAAAAAAAAAAAAAAAAAAAAGGCGTCATGCCCATTTTGAAAGCTTACTTTGCTAAATTTGCACATCCCGATTTCAACCTTCTTAAAAAGAAAACCAAGGCTGCATTATAATCACATTTCACAATATCTGTACTTATGCTCAGAAAAAGAAGTTGCTCTTTGAACACCACAACTGGAAAAGATCAGTTTTCCCTGCATCTGGTTTCTGGGATTGACTCAGGACTCAGTAGGACACTTTTCTTGCTGGCTGGGGCACTTCTGTATGTTCCCATTTGTCTCAGCAAAGGCTCTGGATGGCTTGGCCTCCTTCCTCTCATCAAAACCTCATGTTATAACAGTTGTGGAAATTTTATTCGATATCTGTACCTATTTGTTGAGTTGAGTTCAAATCAAACTTGAAAGAGCCACAGTCACACGACTGGGCAGCTTTACCACATCGATTACCTGAATCTGTTTAATCAGGAAACAGTCACACAAACACAACCTCCTGGTCCTCCAGCTCAGCCCACATTGCTTTCCCTTCCACCCAGTGAGGTCTTCACTGAATTCACTGCTGAGAGCAGGACAAATAGGCATGATGGTCTGTTCAGTTACCTAAATACCAACCAAGTCCTTTTGATTTTTCTTAAAGGTTAATGTGTGTCTTCATTTTGCATTAAAAACATTCAACTCTGCAGCACACTGAAAGCCTTCTGTTGTATAATTCATGTTCTTTCCGCTTTTAAATCCTATAAATTTTATGTGTCAACCTACATATTTAAATAATACATGGTGTGTGTTCGTCTCTGTGGTGGGTTAAGTGGACAAAGGCACAATGGTGCAGTTGTCTTAATAAACTTTGGTATGTACAGAACATCACTGATAACTGATCTAGTAGATCTTTCTAAATTATATTAATACATCTTCCATGTGGACAATAAAAAAAAAAAAAAGCATGACTTTTTTCTTTTTCTCTCTCAAGATCTTCCACTAAATGAGGTCCACTTTCACAATCCAAAGACTATAGGAGGCAATCAATAAAAAAAAGTAGGTCCCTAACACTTTATTCTGTAAGTCAATTACTGCACAGCTCTGCCACCTGTTTTTGCACATCATCTATTCCAGTGTAGTTCATTCTATGTATTGTTTGACTAAGAGGCAAAGATGCCTGTTTCTTCAACAGCTGCAAATGTTCACATAAGTTGAAGGAGAGTGTCTACTATAGCTGACAACAGACTTAGCCACACAACCCTTGACAGACTCAGTCAAGCCAGAATTCAATCCCATCATTCTGTAAATTCAACATTTTGTGATTTTTGTCTTTTAATTATTTTTCAGACATTTGCAATAGGCAGCATTTGTATCCCCTCATCTTGGAGCATTTTCCCTAAAGACTGGGCTATTTAAATCTAAGTAATCTGTCATGGCATAAAATATAATTATTTTAAATAGGGAAATACTATAAAATAAGCAAATGTTATATTCCAGTGCAGTCATGTGTGGGGAATTCTGCCTTGTGGTACAAGAAAAACGCCAACAAACCACCAAAAAAATCCCAAGAAATTAACTAAGGGCCTGTTCTTACCAAAACCCATCTCCTAGACGTTGCGTTTGTAACCACGACTTCTTCCTTCTACTACCAAAAGAGGTACTTCAGTATTACTCTTTTAGTCTGGTTAATTGCACACTCCTTCGCTGCCTGCAGAATTGCTGTGTATGGGTTTGATTGACTATTGTTATATAGGATTGTCTTCAAGTGTGGACCTTTATTCCAGGGAAAGAAAAACCTTTCTAGAACTCCCTCCATATTCCAGTTTAAAGCACATCTCAATCCAATTTAAAAACTGCAGCAGAGCAGGGAAATTGCATGCATGCATAAGAAAAATGCTCTTCATATTGAGAACAAGAACAGGGGCTGCAGAAGTTACACATTTTCCACCAATGCGGACATTCAAAACTCAACTGGATAAGACCCTATATATACGTGCAGAAACCCTATAAAAGAGTTTTTCCCTTCCTTCTTCATCATCTGTGGCAGAAGCAGCAGCTGTGGCAACGTTAAATGGAAACTAAGAAGAAAAAAATATACTGTAGGTCTGTGAGATGGAACTAAAATGAAAAGGTTCAGGATGATGCAAGTTAGAAACAGTCTCAGACCAGATTCTGTAATGACTGTAAGCAAATTCAGGATCTGACCCAGAGCCCACAAATTCCAGCAGTGGTCTTACCACTAGGATGAATACTATGAGAGAGGAGGAAGGAAAGTAAAAATCATATAAAGTAAAATTATTCTGTGATCCCAGGAATAAAAAGTCCCCTTACAGAAAATCTGATGTCACCTCCATCTGAAAAGCATTAATAGAAAATCTATCTGCCAAACCAAAATTAAACATTAGTATGTTGGCAACAGTAATAGAATCTGATGAGCATGAGTTGCCATTTCAGAAGAAAGCGTTAAAAGGAGATTTGAACCAAATATTAAAGAACAAAAAGCCTGAAAATGCAATATTTACTTCCAATTAAAATAAACCAGTAGTTTTTATTAGAAACACTACTGACTTAGTTTAGGAACTGGACAAACTTAGTTTTATCCTCAACTAAGCAGAGCTATTAGTTTATCATGCTGGATGTGTTTACTCTGACACTCTTTAGTTCCACTACTCCCCAACACCCCTCCTCCCAAAATACAGGAATTGTCTTCTTTCCATCTAAATTCACATCTTCAGCATGTGTTTGGACCTCTGTGCTGCCCTCTCTTCAGTGTCCCCAGATCAGCGTATCAGTAAAGTATTACACCAGAGAAAGCTCTTGTGCGAACAGCCCATTCTTCTCACACGTATTTAAACTCATACTCGCTGAGAATAATGGCTTGTTTGAGCCCCCAGAGAGAGGTAGTGGTGCTTTGCTTGGGCTTGTAATCTTATGTTAGTTATGTACGAGCTATGGAAACAAAAAGTGGAAATAAAACTACTGAACAGAGCAAAACCTGGTTTTGTGTCCCAGCTCACCCCTGTGACTGTCACATAGGATCACACTTTGACACATTTTTCTGCACTCAGGATAAACTGCTTCCTACTGACTGTGCATCTGATTTGTCAGAAAACAAGATATACCAGGCTAACAAAGGTCTCTTAAGAGGCTCCTGTCCTGCAGCCCCCCAAGCGTTTTCCCGCTGACTTCAATGAGATTTAGAGCCCAAGCACAAACACAGGACTGTGACGGTTACAGCACCTGAAACACCACAGACTTCAGTGAAGATGCAGATGTTTAACACCTCTCAGTGTTAAATCCTTTCGGAGCCAAAGAAAGCCTTTACTGAAGCAGCTTTCTCATTTAAGTACTCAGAAATGCAACTGGAATTAATTTAGGCCTGGCCCCCACACAGAAGTACAACATGATTATTCCAGTGAGGGAAGTGATTTTTCCTTCTGGCAATGCAGTTCCTCTGTACAACCCTACTGCAGTTACATCGCTATAAACACAGCTTATAGCACTATAATTTATTTCCATTCCCATAAACACATTCTAAGCAGCCAACCATCATCCTTGCTCATTCAACTATACTGCTTTACCTACACAAACACGGTTAAAACTCTTGGGTGTAAACAAAGCTTCAGGATGGTGATATTTCTGTTTTATTCAGCTTAGACCCTCTGCAGAAGGCATCCTACACTACCTCTGTTTCTAGACCCTTCAACTCAGAACAAGATTCATCTTCGAAATGGTCTAGTAAAATTTTTGTTATTTAAAAGCCCACAAAGTGCCATATGAGAAAACAGCGAGAGCTGTTGTGTTTTTAACATAAACTTCCTATTGCTTGAAATAATAACACAGATCCACAGTCTTAGCTTAGTAATAATTCCACTCACAAGAGAATCCTTGCAAGCATTTTCCAGGGTGCTTTAAGCATATCTGTTCCTTCTTCAGAAAGACTATTCTGCAAAGGTCCATCTGCATTAGAGAACTAATTCATGAACTAGATAGGGATCCAACACATAATTTTTATTTTTCAGATGAATCTGTCCCATTTTGTTACAGAACAATCAGATTTACCTGCCTTTGATATTACGACAGTTTCTCAAAGCTAGTTAACAGGAGTTCAGAATCCAACTTGATTGTACTACAAGGCAAAATATTACCTCAAAATTCAAGCTCTGGGGCAAAGAAAAAAACAAAGAAACAACCATGAAAACTGAAAAAGGCAGCAAAGCAAAAGTTACTGTGACAAAGCACATTCATAAAAATGAAAAGAACCAGCTTCATCTCTTTACATCAATTTATAAGACTTGCTTCCCATGCCTTGAACTGCCTTTTTCACCTATCATGGTAAAAACCCCAGGATCAGACACACTTTCTGAAGCCACAACATTGATGCTGGAGCTGGAGTGTATGACGTTATCTTCCCATCAAATTCACGTTACCTCAACTCTATGCCACCTGTAGTTTCCCTCTAGGAAATAAATCCTTTAAGCTGAATTTCCAGCTGTTTTGCACAGCAGGAACAGCATGAAGCATCTGGCACAAGTCTAAGATTTATGCCTATGAAACCGTTTTGACAACTGAACCAGCTCTGTCCCATGGCAACAGCTGACTTACTGCCTTATTAAGTGTGGAAACTGAGATCTAGTTTCTATTTCAGTTTTAGCTGTCTCTACTAGAGCCAGAGCTCCATGTGCTAATGCTGTAGCTTGCAAACTTGCTGAAAAACAGAAACAAGATTTTTTGTCATATGGAATCTTACGGTAGTCTATATCTATAACAAGATAGAAAAAAAGGGTAAACATGACTTTCTTAATCTTAACGCATCTGGAGCTACAGAATCCAGAAAATACTATTTTTTTGTTTACTATCTTGAAAATCTCAGATCTAGCTCATCGCTGAAGTAATGTAATATATTAATATGATGCACAGAACTTCATACCTGAAGAAAAATACTAAGACTGTAAGCTACAGACAAATATGCAAGATTAAATGCTACTGTGGCATTGATTATACGTGAGGGTCAGCTTCTGAACAAGTCAGTGAGCTGAAGAAAGATAAGTGAAACCTTGATAAGAAAAATAAAATTGTACTGGTGAAAACTTTGAGCCAAAGGCCCTTTTTAATGACCTATGATATTTCTGAAAGCAGAGCATGATACAGACCTGCTTCTTTTTACCCTCTTCTAGGTGAGGCAGTAATAAGGAACAGGGTCCAATTGAACATATGAAACTGAAATAATATTCTTTAAACAACTTCAAGCTATCAGGTCTCAAAATTACTACTCATCTGCAGTATCTGCATGTATGATGCCACAGTAGAACAACATTCCATGAATGTCCACTAATTACACAGAAAACATTCCCACTCCCATCTTCATTCCTGTGTTTCCTTATCTTTCGAAAAGCTTCCAACTTCTTCAAAGGATTACTATTACTTTCATAGTCTTTAGCTGCTTCTTCAACAAGATCACCATTTGACCCTGAAGCCAGACCCTTCATACTATTTTACTTCTGACCAGCCTTTTTTGTCAAATGAAAGAAAATTTGTTTCAAAAGGATTCCACCATGAACATAGGTCAGTGTATTTTCTAGTAACTGGTCTGAGATCCAGATTGAAACCCAATTGCTTGGCAATAAATCATATCACAAATACAGGGTGGAAATAATGATTTTCAGAACATGTACTGTGGGATCCCATCCAAACAAAACTTCAAATCGCACTCCTTAAATATCTGACCTTTGAACAATAGCCTTGAGAACTGCTAGGAGATGAAGACATTTCAGTATTGGCCAACTAAAAAACTAGGCAGGCTATTTACACACCAAATTTAAAATACTTAACAAGGAAAAAAAAAAAAAATATATATATATTTTTTTTTTAGTTGGCCTTATTTGAATTAGGAAATTGTCTGAACAGAATTATAATTCAAAACTAATAGTTAAACACTGCAAAAGGCTTCAGTTTCAAGTCTTTCTTCTGATTTGTACAAAGATGACATGCATGCAAGGAGACGCAGCAGCCAGAAGCGGCAACTATATACGACAAAAAGATCTCTTCTGCTTAATGGACACCACCAAAAGATGATTCCTCCAAAGTCATAGCCTGGAGACAACCATTTTTTTCTATGTTGAAAACAGAACAAACAAAACAACTATAAAAGCAATAGAAAATTAAGCAAAAATTACTACTGTGTTAGTCACATCTAGGACAAACAAACTCTATTCAAACTCTCCTTTGGTGTTCAACTCCCACAACCAAGAGTGAATGAAAAATGATGGTTTTTCTGACAATTTATGAACAATGATTTATCAAAATATTTCATCACCTGATATGTATGACTACTGTGCTATGAAACACTTGACTGTCTTTCAATGGAGCTCTTAAAAAACAATGCAATTACACTACTGGAAAAAGAACATTTCCCTTCCACTCTGGTGGTTTGAAAGATTCCATCCCACCCAGCACACAGCAGCTGAGGAAGTGCTGCACTTCTTATTTATAAACATACATAACAGTATGGCAGCATTCTGAATTTTCTTGTCAGGTAAATTTTGTAATCAACGATAGCCAGCATTCATATTGTCTTTAGTAAATAATATGGAGACCTTAAAAATTTATTTGTAGATGTACATTTATAATAATATAACACACATTTTATTGTATTGCAAATAACACTAACGAGTAAATACTATTAGCGAATAAATATCAGCAAGTACAGCATTTCATTCATGATACCTTTACAATGCAGTCGCAGCAATGTGACAAAAGCATAAATGAAAAACTGAAAAAAGTCTCAGTTGCATAAAACACTAGCCACAAAGTGACGTGCATCTCCAAAGAGACAGACGGAGAGACGAACAATAGTTTACAACACGGGAGTTAGAAATATGGAAGATAGAACATCACAAGAACTGCTTCTGAAAATAAAAGTTTGCATGGGATGTTTAAAAATACAGTGAAATAAAAACTGATGTAATTAAATAAAACAATAATCACTATGAAAAAAAAAACAAAAACAAAAAAACCCAAACCAAACCAAAACCAAAAAAAAAGAACCAAAACCGAGATCCAAACTTATTATAAAAGTATAGAATCATAGAATCATTTCGGTTGGAAGAGACCCTCAGTATCATGGAGTCCAACCATAACCTAACTCTAGCACTAAACCATGTCCCTAAGAACCTCATCTAAACACCTTTTAAATACCTCCAGGGATGGTGACTCTACCACGTCCCTGGGCAGCCTGTTCCAATGCCCAACAACCCCTTCCAAGAAGAATTTTTTCCTGATATCCAATCTAAACCTCCCCTGACACAACTTGAAGTCATTTCCACTTGTTCTGTCACTTGCTACTTGGCAGAAGAGAGCAGCACCGTCCATGCTACAACCTCCTTTCAGGTAGTTGTAGACAGTGATAAGGTCTCCCCTCAGCCTCCTTTTCTCCAGGCTAAACAGCTCCAGTTCCCTCAGCTGCTCCTCATCAGACTGGTGCTCCAGGCCCCTCACCAGCTTCGTCACCCTCCTCAGCACTCTCTCCGGCACCTCTATGTCCTTCTTATGAACACAGGATTTGAGGTGCGCCCTCACCAGCATCGAGTACAGTGGCACAATCACTTCTCTAGTCCTGTTGGCCACATTATTCCTGACACAAGCCAGGACACTGTTGGACTTTTTGGCCACCTGGCCACACTGCTGGCTCATGTTCAGCCGCTGTCAGTCAACACCCCCAGATCCCTCTCTGCCAGGCAGCTTTCCAGCCAGTCTTCCCTGAGCCTGTAGACCTGCCTGGGGTTCTTGTGAGCCAAGTGCAGGACCCAGCACGTGGCCTTGTTAAAGCTCATACAATTGGCCTCATCAATCCAGCTGGTCCAGATCCCTCTGTATGGCCTTCCTGTCCTCCAGCAGAATAATGCTCCCACCCAGTTTGGTGTCACCTGCAAACTTACTGAGGGTGCACTCAATCCCCTCATCCAGATCGTTAATAAAGAGATTAAACAGAACTGGCCCCAATACTGAGCCCTGGGGAACACCACTCGTGACCAGCCACCAGCTGGATTTGGCTCCGTTCACCACAACTCTTTGGGCCCGGCCATCCAGCCAGTTCTTTATCCATTGCAGAGCACACCCATCCAGGCCATGAGCTTGCAGCTTCTCCAGAAGAATGCTGTGGGATACGGTGTCAAAGGCTTCGCTGAAGTCTAAGTATACAACATCCACAACCTTTCCTTCACCTGCTAGGCAGGTCACCTTGTCATAGAAAAAGATCAGGTTGGTCAAACAGGACCTGCCTTTCATAAACCCATGTTGACTGGGCCTGATCACTTGATTTGTGTGATAGTGCTCAGGATGATCTGCTCCATAACCTCCTGTAGCATCCGAGTCAGAATGACTGGCCTGTAGTTCCCCAGATCCTCCTCCCGCCCTTCCTGTAGATGGCCGTCACGTCCGCCAACTTATCTTATGGGAAAGAGAATAAGAAGTCTTCCCAAATGAGAAAAAAATTAAAAGGAGGTGGACTTAAGTTTTCATGCACATATTAGTACAGCTACGCAAAAAGTGACTGTTTATCAAGGGCAGCAAGAATAATGTCACTATATCAAAATATATTCTCTTTTCTGTTACAGAATTTGGAACTTGATTTAAATCCCACTGAAGCCCAATGGAGACTTAAGTACTTGACAAAGAAGATTACAGACAAGCTGCACAGAAAATGCAAGACTTCTGGCCCTTACCACACTCCTAGTATTTCTACACAGATGTACTTAATCGCTTTGCTAAAAATTACAAGACGTACAAGACGTATTCGAAAGGGTGAAAAGTTTGGTCAGCACTTTTTTTGCCTTTTTTTTTTTTTTTTTTTAATATTTGCAGCTTGCTATACAGCTGGACTGTAAACCATGTCACATTCATGCTATTTTCTGGATTCCTGACTAAAATAAGTTTCATGGATTTCTAAACAGCTTTTGAAGTACCCTTTAAAATGTTTTGAATGTGCATGTCTGCATCTCAGCAATTTGTTTTCAGATAAACAGGCTACCTTAAATCTCCTTCTGACATAGATTAGTGCAACCAGTTTCCATATCCCTTGTGATTCTGTAACTGATGACCCAGCATCAGTCACAGCTATTTTTTGCTGCCAGATAGAGCCAGGTGCTTGCAAAGAATTGAAATTTGTGTATGCACTCCTTTCACTATACATCAAAATTCCCCATGGTACACCAGCAATTATACAGAAAAGAATAACAAGTGACTCTGAGTAATCTTTTCCTCTGGATATTGGAGAATGGGCCTGTGTGATGACATAAGGAAAGTCCCAGGCATATCTATTAAAGACAAATTAGAAATATTCTAAAGAGAGATGAGCAGCGTCAATGCGTCAAAAATGCCACTGCTTTCATTTCTTGATATAACCTGGAGGAACAGAGGCACTCAGTCAAAGTTATTATATGTTTGCATTTGTCACTAAGAATAATTGTGCTACTTGTCCTTTCACACAACCAAAGTGCATCTGAATCAAATGGTGAATGTTATTCATAAAGCCTCGCTTGATTTAGCATGTTATTCAAATAAAGGCGATACAGAAGACTGCAGCACAAGCATTTCCCTTTTTCAAAGCATCCAATGAAAAAGGTATGTCAACTTCTAGTAAGTGCACTGAAGTCTATGGGATTAATCATCACTCCAACAAACATGAGGGCACTCCTAAAAATAAAAAGAGCACTTATGAAATAAGCAAATCAAGGACACTTGGGGGAAAAATAAAAGTGTATGTTATGTGTCATTCTAGAAATATGACATCAAAATATGGCTCCATGTGCAAAGCCAGGTTATCCACAATCAGACCACATCAAAATCAGACCATTTCATCCAGAACTACAAAAGCTGCCTCTTTTTGCATCACCCATGTGACCAGGTCCAGTTCCCCCATCTTGACAGAGACACTCTTTAAACCTCTCTTCTGTGTTTTTCCATCTCTCCACTGATTCCACTGGTTTGAATTCTCCCTCCATATTCCCCATTAGCTCTTCATCTGTTTTTCACATTTCCTTTTTTTTTTTTCCTTCCTTTTTTAAGGAAGAAGGGTTTTCCTCTCTTCAGCTTCTTTATTTTCATAGTGGAGCATCACTGTCAGAAGCAACCATGACATGCTCTTTTTGGAGCCAGTTAAGAGTTATCTTAAACCATGAGGTTTTGGTCCACATTCTTACTACCAGAAGTCTGTTCTGAGACTCCTGGAGCCGTAATTCTAGTAACTCATTTTTTTATTCAGATCAGTTGAACAGAACCTCCTTGTCCAAACCCTGTATGAAGCCTCTATGTTGAGGTCTTTCAAAACATAAATAAAGACACAAAAAATAAAAAACAAGACAAAACAAAACAAAACTATGACCCTAAGGCAGAGACACAGGGCAAAGTGCAAACCAGTTACAGTGATCCAAGCAACAGAAGGCAGCATCTTCTTGTAGGAAGTTTTACCTGATCATTTTGGCAGATAATCTTAGCAATCATTAAAAACAAAAATAAAGCCCATATAAATTCCTGGGCACATTCACTGTTTAACTTCATTGTGTCTCTAACAAGTGGAATGGCTCGTTTCCTTTACATGCAGTGCTCGGCAATGGAGAGAAGTCCGAGGCATCCTTTTCAGACCACTCAACGCATTCATTAATTAGATGGCATTTTGCCTGTTTATCCAGTGAGGTGTGTGACAGCCACTGCTGTGCAGGAAAGAAGTAACAAATTTAAATACTCTCTCTTCATTTCTTTGAGATATCACACAGAATTTTCCTTTCTGCTCCCTGCCCTACCATAAATGAAGTCCTCAGTACTTCTTGGTGTAGCTGAAATACTGTCTTTAAAGACTGAAGTATTTTTTTTTTCTGTAAGTTCCATAAATGCAGCTTCCATTAACATCAGTACAAACTCAATATATAACTTCCAAATATAAAATTTTAACTTCAAACTATAGCATTTAGGAACATTCTAAACTAAAATGCATATTCTTTGCATACATTCAACATAACAAAAGCCAAGGTTTTCAATAGATGTTACCCATGAAATTGCCCAAACCAGTTTATTCATGCTGACACAATGCATTCACATAATTCAGGACCACTGGCCTACCTACAGCAAATTATTTATCTGTTGCTTATAGGTACACAAAGTCTTCTGGTCAAGTCAGTAACGTGATGTACAGCACCTCTAAAAATTGCCAGATGATGATACACCCTGGACCCATAACCTGCACATATTTTAATCCAAGGTGACAATCACTGTTCCTGGCTCCTATGCCACACAGCTCCAAGGACTGCTTCCAAACCTGACAGGCTGGGTCATCCTGCTGTCCCACTACACTAAGATGGCCAAAACCACACCATTTTCTGTGGTTAGAGATACAAAAATGAGGTGTGAAGCAGCTAGCTGCCATGGCAGTGGGCTTTGCCTCCTCAGACCGAAAGATCCAAGAGTTACAGTGGTACAAGCGTGTCACAGAGGCACCCCAAAGTCAGTTTTAGGCAGACAACAAGTTCCAAAACAGACTTTATTCTAGCCCAAAAAGTGTAGCAAATAAGCTGACTAGAAACAGGGTTTATACAATTATTTAGCACTCTGACAACATAAAATACAGGTTTGGATATCAGTTAAGGAGATTATTAGGGTATGACAACATAAGAATAATGAGGATCCACAAAGTGCATGCATACACTCACAAGAAACAAAACCAGAGGCCTCTGACTCCAGGGTACCCAGAAGAAATAATCACTCACCTGGGTTAGGCGAGGGCTCACACTTGCCTGGTTAGGCAAGAACTCATTCAAGGATATATCCAGTAAATAACCACTCACCTAAACAAGGAGGTGAGGCGCTCTCAGTCCCAGGAAGTCTCTTTAGCTGGTGTCCCAGTCTAAGGGGAGGGCTCTGGTTCACAGACCCACTGGTCCTAGATGACCACTCAAAGAGGGTCTTCCGCGGGAACCCTGTTTTACAGCCTGGTCAGATCTGGCTGTGGGCATTACAACATGGTCCACAAGCTTCTCAGCTTCTCTGAGCAGATCCTTTGATAAGGACCCTGTCAATTGACCGAGGGTCCCACCCCTCCTGCCCCCCAGCTGGTGGAGGTGAAGTCACTCTGCCCTGGGGTAGGGGAGGATGTGACTGTCAGCACCTTGGTACCACCTAGGTGTGTATATGGGGACAGGCACAGTGGGGCACAAAAGGTGCTAAAATAGCCATCAACTGCCCCATTGAAGGCTCCGGATCTCAGGGGAATGTGCAACTGCCACAGAGGGATGTGAAACATGAGAACAGGTCAAACTCTCACCCCAGTCATGACTAGCATGCACTGACAAACAGCAAATAAAATGGAAAACTCAGTATGAGATGAAAACAAGAAAACCTTATCTTTTTTTTTTGTCTTTCTTTTCAGGTGACAGGTTCAGTCTGAGGGCATGGGTGCACTTCAAATATAGCATTCAGCCCTGGGTGTCCCTAGTATTCGAAAGACGCCAGTAAATTGGAGAGAGTGCAGAAATCATCAAGAAACAATCACCAGTCATAGACTCATAGAGTAGTTTGGGTTGGAAGGGACCTTAAAGATCACCTAGTTCCAACCCCCCTGCCATGGGCAGGGACACCTTCCACTAGACCAGGTTGCTCAAAGCCCCATCCGCCCCAGCCCTGAACAATTCCACGGATGGACCATGCACAGCTTCTCTGAGCAACCTGTTCCAGTGTCTCCCCACTCCCTGGCAGAACAGGCCAGTGAGCAACAAAATTTAAATAGGTTCAGACAGCTAGGTATACAGACCATGGCAAATCAATGAGCAAGTGTGGCAGGAAATGTGATGACTGCTGAGACATGTTTTCCAGAGTGCAAACATCAAGATGTATATCATATTTACCCGTTGGCCCAAGCCAAATGGTAAGCCATATTCAGGTTAAACTAGAGGAAAAAGTATAACCTGGTTGAAAATAAAAAATGGACAATGCAATTAAACAGTGAGTCTTCCAGGGAAGGGTTAGAGGGCGAATCACACAGCCATTTACAGTCAGAACGGAAAGGCAGCTTACGTAAAACTAATGGAAAAATTTTGCAATGGCAAGGTTTCTAAGAAATAAGTTTCCCATTGTTAGTTTAAATGAGTTATGAATTAATAAAATGTTACCTGCCTTTGTCACTAGTAGCTTGGAGGACAAATTTGTAGGTTGAATATGACATTGATGACTCTCAATGTGACTCACGGAAGAAAATTCAAAAAATTCAAAGCATAGCCCTGTACTATATTTCAATAGTGTGGAGGATAGTAGCAGCGGGAATTTCAGTTCAAGTGCCTTTTACACATTTGAAGTGGCAGTATTGGCTAAGATCAGAAACAGTTCTTCTACCAACTCCTCATGAACTTTACCTTTTCCTGAATATCACACACTCCAATTTCTTCTTTGTGACAGAATGGACTAGAAAGCATATTGCACTATTTTTTTGCATTTAGGCATATTTAGTAAAAGGACTAATAAGGAACAATTTCTAAATACATAGGCTGTTCTTTGGCTGAAGAATGCTTCTAGATGCATGACTGCTTGCAGAATATTAATTTCATGCTACACCCAAACAACCATATCTGAACATAGTCTGGCAGACATTCCTACAGAAAATGCTAAGCAAACAATAGAACAAATAACAAAAGATAATTTTAGTACCCTATCCCAACATGTAGTTAAAGTTTGAATATCATTTTAATTTGTAAAGATAGAATTTAAAAATCACTCCACTTAATTAGATCCCTGTCTTCTCAAAAAACTAATTACACATCAGATGAAGCACTGGCTTAGGACACCCCTACATTCTTGCAAAGGCAGAGGTAGTTCTATTCCCAGCTGAGTTACAGTGACTTGCTGTATGCCTCCCAGCAAGAAAAAATGCACACGTTGTCAAAAGGTGATCAGTAACTACAAAGATTTCTAGACACTGACTTACCTTTCATGTGTGCTGAATCTGTACATCCCCAACAGAAATCAGCAGGAACCATCAGCAGTTTTGAAGAACAACGTCTTATAGTCCAGATTTATAAAATAATTAGGCAACAATAACTGTGCAGAAATGGCAGTTAGACACCTAAACTGTTTATATTCCCTTGAAAATCCCATCAGTACATATCCTCCATTTTAGACAATTCAGTGTACCCCAAAGGTATAAAAAAAATAGAATCATAGGATAGTTTTAGTTGGAAGGAACTTTCAAGGATCACCTAGTTCGAATCCCCCTACCATGGACAGGGAAAAGCCCCACCTAACCTGGCTTTGAAAACCTCAAGGGATGTGGCATCCAAAATTTCTCTGGCCATCCTGTTCCAGTGCCTTGCCACCCTCATGGTCAAGAATTTCTTCTTTAGATCCAATTTAAATCTAGCATCTTTCAGTTTAAAGCCATTACCCCTTGCCCTATCACTACACATTCTTGTAAAAAGTCCATGTCCAGCTTTCTTGAAGGTCCCCTTTATGTACTGAAAGGCTGCTACGATGTCTCCCTGGAGCCTTCTCTTCTTCAGGCTGAACAACCCCATCTCTCTCATCTCATCATCACAGGAGCGTGCTCCAGCCCTCTGATCACCTTTGTGTACTCCTCTGGACCCTCTACAACAGGTCAATGTCCTTCTTATGTTGCAGGCCCCAGCGCTGGGTGCAGTACTCCAGATGGGGTCTCACGAGAGTAGAGCAGAGGGGCAGAATCACCTCCCTCAACCTGCTGGTCACATTTCTTTTGATGCAGCCCAGTATATAGTTGGCTTTCTGGGCTGTGGGCACACATTGCTGGGTCATGCTGAGCTTCTCATCAAGCAGCACCTTCAAGTCCTTCTCCTTAGAGCAGCTCTCAATCCATTTTCCACCCAGCCTGTATCTGTGCTTGGGATTGCCCTGACCCGTGTGCAGGACCTTGCACTTGGCCTTGCTGAATTTCATGAAGTTTGCAGAGCCCCACCTCTCAAGACTGACAAGGTCCCTCTGAATGGGAACCCTGCCCTCCAGCATGTCAACCGCACCACACACTGTGGTGTCATCAGCAAACTTGCTGGGAATGCACTCAGTCCCACTGTCCGTGTCACTGACAAAGATGTTAAACAGTACCGGCCCCAATACCAACCCCTGAGGAATGCTACTCATCACTGTTCTCCACTTGGACATCGAGCCATTGACAGCAGTTCTTTAAGTGAGGCCATCCAGCCAATTCCTTATCCACTGAATGATGCATTCATCAATTCCACGTCTCTCCAATTTAGAGACAAGGATGTCATGCAGACAGTGTCAAATACTTTGCCCAGTTCCAGGTAGACAATGTCATTTGCTCTTCCCTTATCCACCAGTGCTGTAACCCCATTGTAGGCAGTCACCAAGTTTATGAGGAATGTTTTCCCCTTAGCGAAGCCATGTTGGGTGTCACCAATCACCTCCTTATTTCCATGTGCCTAAGCATAGTTTCCAGGAGGATCTGCTCCATGATCTTGCCAGGCACAGAGGTGAGCCTGACTGGTCCGTAGTTCCCCAAGTCTTCTTTTTTTCCCTTTTTAAAAATGGGGCTTATGTTTCCCCTTTTCCAGTCAGTGGGAATTTCACCAGACTGCCATGATTTCTCAAATATGCTGGATAGTGGCTTAGAAACATCATCCGCCAGTTCCCTCAGAACCTGTGGATGCATCTCATCCAAGCCCACAGACTAATGCACGTACAGGCTGCTTAGATGGTCTTATACCTGATTATCTACACTGCGCAGTTCTTCATTTTCCCAGTCCCTGCTTTTGCCTCTGCAACCAACGTGGCTTCAACACGTGCCAGTGAAGACTGAAGAAAAAAAGCCATTGAGCCTTACCATGGGTAACCAGGTCTTCCATTTCCTTCTGGAAAGGGCCCACATTTTCCCTAGTCTTCCTCTTATTACTGACGTTATCTACAGAAGTGATTATGTATGTTATCTATAGAAGATGTTACGTACTTCCTTCATCCCTTCATTACACCTTGCTCTGTTTGCACAATTTAGCACACTGAGCCACCAAAATGATCACCAACATTAGGAAAGCATCCTAAAGATGGGAAACAACCTGTAAGTGATAAGTTTTGTAATCAGACATTCTATTATTATATTCAGGTTTTCCAATAAGTCTAGAGAATGAAAGTAAACATGGCCAGAAAACTTCAGTCCTCTGCTAATGTGAGATTAAAACCAGTAAGTCTTTCACTAATAGAGAGCTCTTAATCTGAATATCTCCTCAGAGACTTTAAAAAAGACTAATGTAAAGAAAAATGAGAAAGTATAAAGAGAAGAAAAACAATAAGTGTCTGAAATGAAAGAAAAAAGGAGCAAACACCAAAGAACAACACCTCCCTTCTTGATGTTTCATTGACACCACATGCAGTGTTCAGCCTGCAGTGCCTCAGACTGCAGAGAAAGAAACCATGGAAGCAGTAATGCAGTTGCAAGTGCTTGTTCCCCTGTTAACTGAGGCCATTGTACTGAGGAACCTAAATACAGAGATTGAAGAAAGTGATTCAGACATCTACATCTTAAAATATGTGCCAGCTTTACCAAGATCCAAACTCTCTTCTCAGGCTAGCCAGGATACATAAAACATACACAGCACTGGGTGACTGAACTGCAAATAGCTCAAACTAGGCAGAGTAAAAATAATGTAAATATGAACACTTGGGAAGATTATTTTTTTAGTTTGAGGGTTGGGGTCTCAGGTTCTTCGTGAGGGAGGTAATGGTGTTCCAAGTGGGTAGGTACACTGCATTTTATTCTCCTCAAAAAATTCTGCTTGAAAGTCTTACCAGCAGACATAGGTCAAACTGCTCACCTGCTCACACAATTGTTTATCATCGGAGGCATCAGTGATGTGAGTCATGCGAGCATTTCAATCAATAAACACCCCCATTTCTGTCACAGCCCCTCAGGTGCTACAGGGCTACTGCGGAGGCTGGTCTGCCAGAACAGAAAACCAGGAGACTGGTGGCAGTGATTAAAGTTCACTCTGTTTTGAAAGGTCCCTCACTTTCCATCATCTGATAGAGTCACTAAGCCCAAGAGAAGTGGGATAACTGTTTGAAATTACTGCCTGGGGTGAAATTGAACTGTAAAGCCATACCACTTATTTGCACCAGATAAATTAAAAGGAAAAATAGCCATCTCCTTTCACACCAGGACACATATAGCAGAGAGCCTGAAAAATATAGCAAGAATTTACTGCTTAATGAAACACGTACAGTGATATATTAAGGCATGGAAATCGTTACTGTGGGACAGTACATAACATATTAATCAAAACACATTTGAAAAGCTTCATCGTGGTTTTAAATAACACTAGAATGTGTGTGATGTGGCCTCGCGAGGTCCTGGCCGCCTCCGGGGGTGTGCTGTATTCTCATGTCCTATTGAGAAGGCTGTGGGAGCAGAGGATACTTAGCACTTTGCAGGACAGAGCCCTCAGTGCTCAAAGGAAAATCTAACCTAAATTTTACCTAATTTAGTCAATCAGATCAAGCAGCTTTAATTAATAACATTTAACAAGAATGTGGCTAGTGATCTAAGCAAACAAATTTAAGCTTTAAAAACAAAAATAAAAAAAAAAAACCACCATGACACAACAACAGAGCATTGGGTGTTTCAGCTCCCATGTTATCTAGCAGCAAAACCCTGGTTGATTTGAATGAAACAGAAATAAGCCCCTCTTTGTCCCCTTCCAACTTCTCTAGTTGGTAGATAACCAGAGGATATACCTATTGCTCATGTTCTCAACTGCATTCTCTCTAGGCCTCAGCACAATCCAAAAACTGGGACCAGAAACACCATGAAAAGTGCTGGGACAATGCCTTGGTGTGAGAGCCATTGATAGGCCTCCTGTTTTATAGGTGGGAAATAAATACTCGGGAATGACACTGAACTGTTCCAGCTCACACAGAAAGTCAGTGGTGAATAGCAAGGGACCTTTTTTATCACAAGTACCAGCTTGAAGATCGTCTTTTCTCATATAAAGTCCTTCAATGCTGACAAAACTATGGTTATTCATACGATATGAGACTTTCACACTGATTGACTCCTGCCTAATACAGGTATTTTCAATCCCAATAGAAGATTTAGAGTTGACTGAGTCTTTATTACATTTTTTCAAGTCATCAGATATATATAAACAAAATGTGACATCTACTACCTGCCTAATTTTTATTAGGTATGTCCAACTGTGAATATGTTACGCAATGGAATTCCAACTAGTACTGACAACACAGCTCTGCACTTCTGTAAAGCGTAAAACCCTGCACTTCCTGTTTGTAAAAAAAAAAATGTAGAAAGGCTTACATTAAGTATCCACTATGCATTTTCAAAAAAATAAAGATTTTGAGTTCTGCTTTTGGAACACTCATTACACGTTTTTTACCTAAGTTCCATCAAAGACAGTCACAGCAGTTGACCATTCAATTGCCACTACTTCCCAGAGCAAGAGGATTTTACTGCACTTAGATTTGCTAAACTGTCTACACATAGAATTAGATGACTAGTAATCAGTTTGTTTTTTTTAAAAGCTTGAGAATTCTACTGACATTATGTGCTGTAAGTAATATAAAAGGCAATGGGAACAAGAGGTGATTCCACTGGGGATAAGAGGTATAGGTGTACCTCAAATAACTAGGACAATGCATTTACTGACTTTACTGAGCATGAGAGCTCTTGCACAGACCTACCAAAATGACCAATCCTATGATCCTGTGACCAATCCTATGATAGCCATAAGCTTTAGAGCAGTGGCAAAGCCAATACAGAGCTCACAGACAACAATGCTAAAAAAAAACCTGGTGAGCAAAATTGGAAAAAAAAAAACATAAAGAAACAGTCAAATGACTTTGATTTACAAACAAATCCTCTGCTTATATATTTTCTTCCCCTTTTTTTTCTTTTAAACATTCTTTGCAACATGGATCACATTGAGATATGAGAGAAAATGGCTCTTGTGCGACATACTTCACTAATGAATCCTACCTTTAATGAGAAAGTACAATAATTTGAATTCAATCTCTTAAACAATTTGTTGCCCCTCATCTTGTGTGAGTTCACTATGTCATTCTAACCTAATAAATATCAGCATAATGCATACTACATCTTTCTAACATCAAAACCACTTGTCTCTCAAAATGGTAATTAGAAAGAAATGAAATTACGGAAAAATAGCTACACTTTGTTTGATCCATTTTAAAAATAAAAAGCAGAATCTGCAGGACACTGGATCTACTACTGAGTAAGTGTGAAATGAAGCTAATTTCATTTGATGTACTATATTTATTTTATTAAATCAGGAGAGAAGTGGAAACGCAGAAGCCTACTGTAAACGTGACTAATGAAGTAGGTAAACATAAATATCAACAACTTACATGATGCATTTCCAGTGAGCTATATTTGTTTTCATCAATGTATTTGTGTAAGCAGAAACTACAGTCTAAATCTAAATCTGAAAAGGAAACAAAAAGAGTACAGCTCATTCAGACAACTAGAGGTCTAGGCAGGTAAAGTATTTAATTTAGGCACCTATTCTTCTTTTGAGGGTCATGCAATCCCCCCAGTAACCTCAGTGGATCTCACGCTCTTAGAAAAACAGAAATCTAAGTCAAAGATGGTTTGTGTTTGCCTCTCCTTTTAAACCATCTTCTTTCAAATCCAGATAAAAATGAACCTCCTTTCCTTAAGCAAGAACTGAAAAACACATGCCAGTCTCTCCTCTATATGAGAGAGCAGGAGAAGAGAGGAGCAAACAGAGGATATACTTTAAACCAAGGAATGTGTGGAACCAAAAAGATGTGGAGGGCAACGTGAATTGGGAATGCCCAGCAACCGCATTTCTAAATTGAACTGCTCCTAAAACCAACTGGAGCCCTGACATTCATTTCCACAGGGAAAAGCTGATTCCATGTGGTTACAAAGCTTCATACAGGATCAGGTAAGGAGAGGTTTCATTAAGTAAGTGAGCATCCAGTGTGAGAGATGCTGCTTTATGATCCACTAAGAGATCTAACCATATAGGGAAAAAAAGGAGAAAAAAACGATAATTTGCCCAAAACAGTTTGCACTCAAACCATACTTAATTTAAATAAACAGATACAAGAGTTCAAGGAGTTCAGCTCTCTGTAGGCACAAATGAAAGTGGTGCAAGCTGGTTTATTCATAGATAGATAAAACCATCCGGAAATGGCCTGATGAGTCAATACAACTCAGCAATTGAAAGAGATCTCCACAGCTTCCACACATGATGGGTGCCTGTGACAACAAGGTCCACAGCTGAACGCACTGGCAGCAGCACGCAACTCTCTGGAGCTGGTAGTGGAAAGCACTGAACAGCTGTAATGGATTACTGGAAGGTTAGGTGATCCTCACACACAGTAACACCAACCAGTGAAGAAATCATAGAATCACAGAATAGTTTGGGTTGGAAGGGATCTTCAAACGTGATCTAGTCCAGCTTCCCTTCAATGAGCAGGAAAATCTTGAACCAGATCAGGTTGCTCAGAGCCCCATCCAGCCTGGCCTTGAGTGTCTCCAGGGATGGTGCATCTACCACCTCTCTGGGCAACCTGGGCCAGTGTTTTACCATCCTCATTGTAAAAAATTTCTTCCTCATGTCCAGCCTCTATCTCCCCTCCTTCAGTTTAAAACCATCACCTCTTGTTCTATTGCAACATGCCCTGCTAAAAAGCCTGTCCCCATCTCTCTTATAGGCCCCTTTTAAGTACTGTAAGGCCACAATAAGGTCTCCCCAGAGCCTTCTGTGCTCCAGGCTGGACAAGCCCAACTCTCTCAGCCTGTCCTCACAGCAGAGCTGTTCCAGCCCTCTGATCATTTTTGTGGCCTTCTCAGGCCCCTCTCCAACAGGTCCATGTCTTTCCTGTACTGAGGGCTCCAGAGCTGCACGCAGGGCTCCAGGTGGGGTCTCACCAGAGCAGAGCAGAGGGCAGAATCACCTCCCTCCACCTGCTGGCCACACTGCTTTTGACGCAGCCCACGACATAATTGGCCTTCAGGGCTGCAAGCACACATTGCCGGCTCATGTACCCCCAAGTCCCTCTCCTTAGGGCTGCTCTCAACTCCTTCAACCTCCAGCTTGTATTCATACCTGGGGTTGCCCCAACCCAGGTGAAGGACCTTGCACTTGACCTTTTTGAACCTCATGAGTTTCGGCACGGACCCACTTCTCGAGCTTGTCTGATTCCCTCTGGATGGCATCCCATCTCTCAGGCGTGTCAGTAGCTTGGTCCAAGCAAGGGAGTCCCAGGGGCTGCCTCAGGGAGTTACAGGCCCTGTGGACTAGGGCTGAGACCCAAACAGAGGGTCAACGAGAGAGGTTCCCTCTCAAAAGCACCAAGCTGGACTAGCTGGTGAGCAGGCTAAGACGCTGAGGGGGCCTGTATATATAAAAATGCATATTGTGCCTACTGGGAATACTTGCTAAACCTTGCTGCCAGCTGGATTTGGGGACAAAGAGCTGTGGCAGCCTCACCTCTGGCAGGTTATCAGCGTCAGTAATGCCTGGCAGATACCATCTTTGCACTGGATTTACACAAATAATTGTCTACTCTTCATCTGATATGCAAACAGGAACAACTATATGCCCGCCAAATTATGGTTAAGGATATCTTAACTACAATCCTTGCAGCTCCCAGACTTCCAAAGATCAGTTATCATGGAACAATACAGAAAGCTTTCCAGATGTTCTACCCGTGCAAACTTGATAGTTGAGCGTAAATACTAATGAATCAAATAAAAGGTGTAACAGTGATGTAGAAACAGTAATAAATGACCTACCCTTCTACTGTGGAAAAATATTAACTCAGAAGTCACATCGGTTTGCCAGAAAACAAGTCTGGGGTGATAAATACTGGTTTGTGCTTTCAGGTTTGTAGCTTCACTCTCAGCTGAGCCATCCGTGCCTTTGAACAGCTAAGAATGATAAAAGCGTGAAAACAAATGATGATGTCTGAGCTTTGCACCTGGCAACTGATGAACTCCTTTACATGGCTTTGAGCCTCATGCTTCCTCTTCTGCAAAATGCTTTGAAAACTACAAAGAAAAGCCTGTGCTTATTATGCATTATATTGAAGCCTTATACTCCAAAATAAGATACAAAGTAAATGTAAATTAGTGGCCATATTCTCAGGTGGTAAACAGCAGCCTTTTCCCCATCGTAGCTGATAATTTTCCCAAGTCAAGAGGCCAGCTCACAAATCAGTTCTTTTCACCTGTGACAGAAGACTTCTCAAAAACTGCCTGCAAACCTGTGGTATGTCAAAGTCTTCACCTCCAAAAGCAGCTCACGTCCCTGGCTACATCTGACAGAGCTGAGGCCAAGCCAGGGAATGAGCCCTTCCCTATCAGACACACCATGGGACTGCGGGGCTGGCTGGGGCTGTGCTGCAAAAGGGCCTGGGACAAACAATCTCTGCTGAGGATCTGCCCCGGTTTCTTCCAAAGACAGAGTCGGTGAGCCCAGCAGCTTGGCAGAGCCCTCACATCAGCCATGTCACACAACTGCCAAAGTGGGAGCCACATCTGAGCTGCCTGTGAGTTCTGGGCTGCTCACACTGATGACTTCCTGGCTGTGACTTCCCAGTGGTTCCAAAGAAAGTAAGATGCAAGGGGATGCAAACAGGATCAGACCTTTTGACTGGTAAACCAATTGACACATAGTTTGTTTGAAGATCGATGTTTCTCTAATGTCTGTTGCAAAGTAAAAATATCTTCTCTTGATGACTCATTTTCCACACTAAAGAACATCCGTGGGTGGGAGAATAGAGCTGTAGCAATTCTATTTTTTTTTTCCTCCTGCCACTATTGTTGCAGCTCTGAACTCCAGCACGAAATAGAAATTAAGCACTTGCAAGATGTTTCCAGCAAGTGAACTGAACAGCACTGCTTTAGTCTTTCGTCATCTTTTCTATCCAGATGCATATTATATTTCAGCATTACTATGCTCACCCACAGGATCTGACCTTCCAAACACAGAGGCAGAAGTGGGTCTTTTAAACTACTCAAATGGATGGTGCATTATTTGAAAAAACTTCCTTGCTCTTAGTGTTGTGACTGCAGTCACGTCTTAGTTTAGTTTGGACCAGAGTCCCTATAAATTTAACGAGAATGTATTTATCCCATGGGATTAGACTAAAGAACAGCCTGTCAGAGTCAGGAGTGCCTCAGAAAACCTCTGCAACATTGCTGGACTCTTTGAAACTCTACAGAGCTCAGCAAGGGTTTTCTCCTGTCCCAGGAGAAAGGCTTTCTCCTGTCCTACTATGCTACTTTTCAAGCTGAGATTATGCATCATTCCTTTTGTTCTAGATGGGGGAAGGCGTGGGATACTGACACCTAGGATCAGGACAAGTAGGTGATCCCAGCATCCTCCTAGGGAAGGAACAATTTTCACACACTCAGAAGCCAGGCAGAAAGCAGCCCACAGCTTCTGAACCAGCGTGCCCAAAACAGAAACAGCAGGAAGTGTGGGAAGACTCATCATAAAAGGAGAATTCCTCACCTCCTCCTCCTTCCCTAGAGCAAGCTGACTCACGGTTTCTCAGCAGCACAGGCACGGAGTCTTTCCCAGCAATGGCAAAGCATCCATCCTGAAGGGCTTGTAACAAAACTCCAGTGGGTCGAAAGGGGATGACAGAAAAAATTTGAATGTTTTTGAAAGGTAGGGGGCTAGGAAGAGCTACTTTCAAGGGAGATCAGACACCTCTCATCAGGTGGCAGAAAGGACTGTGTACCTCTTGCCTGCCAGTATCCCACCCTCCTCCCATACACCTCTGGTACCCAGCATCCATCCAGCAGAGAGACCTGAACCCTGAAGAGCCACGCTCTGTTCTGTGCTATGAGCATCCATCCATTCTGCCCTCATCCCGTGTGCCTCCCCGCCTGCCCCACGGGAGAGACAACACGGCCAGATGAGGGGGAAGCCAGTACACTTTGTTCCTTGTTACAACTGAAAGAGCACACAGTAACAAGAATTCTTTCTGGGTGGGGAAGAAGGTGGAGGAACTCTCTCCACACAGAAGGCCATTCAAATGCAGATTGCCCTAACAGGTCCTATGCTTTGTGTAAATCAAGAGTTGCCTTGTTCTTAGCTTAAGAAGGAAGCCATTTATGCTTATATTCAATTAAATATGATTATAGATTAATTTAAACTCATGTATCTTGTTATTTTGAGACCATTATCTCTAATGCTTTGCTGTGTTGCAAAATTCCTTACTTTATAGAATTGCCCGTGACGACTCAGTAATTCCTTTCTGTGTTCTTTACACATCTGATAGATAAACGTATTTATTTATTCAGGTTTAAACATTACACAGCACCAGGTACACACTGTTAAAACCATTGAAAACACAGCTGTTCAGTTAAACCTGTCCAATAACAAATATTTGACACAGTTCATAGATCTCTACCTGAGATAGTACAATCTTGCAGACTGAATTTGATTTTACATTTATAAGGCGAAAGGATCAAGGTTTGCTCATACAAAGAGAGAGGACATGTGCTCTCAGGCAGAGACAAAAATGTTCACAAGCAACCACAGGTATACCCAAAAGAGTAGCGCTCAGAGAGCATTTGTACGAGCAGCCCTAAAGACAGAGACAGAATAATCAGTCACCTGTGTGTTTAAACTCCTCAACACAGAAGCTGCTGATCTGAGAACAGATCTGAAGATGCCTTTTCACACTCCTCACCTCTCAAGTCAGCACCAAATACACATCTGCAGATTTATTTCCCATACTTCCCAACATGTGAATAACTTGCGCGTGTTTCACTGACCACAGACCGGAAGATGGGTAACACAAAATGGATTCACTAACATTTGTAGGATATGATGAAGAAATAAAAAAGAAACAACAGCAGCACGAATGATCCCAACTGAAAAATGGGACATCAGAAGAGGCACTAAGGTTTTCTGTTCACTGCTTTTCCAACTCAAGCATGATTTTCTTGAAATGGCTGACACAGTCAAACTGCTGACAGCTGTCATATATATGGAAGGTTTTTTCTCTTGCTGAACCTTTTCACTTTGAAATCTTAACAAATGCAGGTGCTATGCCAAGAAAATCTAGTATTAGCTACTATTCTATATTGACCTCAGTGAAGAAACCACCCTTGGTGTATTTCCTGGGATTAGTGATACAGCCAGAATAAACAGAGTACATTCACCATTTAAGTCTATAGTTATAAACACGGGCCATATGCTGTCCATACCTGTCTGAGTCTGTAGAACAGAAACACTAGCTAAACATAGATCATCTGCCAAACAAAAGAGAACTATTTTCAGAAGATTTGTAGAACTTCAGAGCTCAGGTTCCACTGTACCACTGTCCAAGGACAATGTCTTCACCCAGAATTCAGAATTCATGTTAGTCATGAATAGTCATAACTCATGTAAAATATTTGCAGGCTTGTCAAATTTCTCCTTAGTTGAGAACATCCAAAGCAATATATCACTGAGGAAAACAAGATTTGTCCTCACAGGGCTTAAAGATTCATCAGTCTTTCAAGGTATGGTATTATACTTCATTTTTTAAAATGAAGAGCAGAGCCCTCAGGCAGAATCTGAAAGATCTGCAAATTCTAAGCTCAGAGGGTTTTTAAATTCATTCATGCCCTACACTCTAACACAAACAAGAATGAAGAAAGGTTTATTTCTCTTGCCCTCAATCTCAAACTCATCTAGATGACAATCTTGTACTTCCAGTGATAGCTTGTTACCTGCTTTGCAGAGAGATAACCTTTTCACCCTTGGCACTTCATTTAGACACAGTGAGGTCAGAAGTCTGGCAGAAATATCTTTGCTGACATGTATCTCACAACGATCAATATGAGAAACAGAAAATTGGTATAAAAATAGAAGAAAACCAATGGCAAACATGGCACACAATCCTGTAGGGGTCTTGGAGATTATTTTCAAGATTAAAAGAAAAAAATCCTTCTACCTCAGTATAAAGCAGTTTGCTTAGATGAAGTGCAACAATTGGCTTGGTGAGAAGCATTCCACCTAAGCCCTGCCCAGGTGACCTGGGGCCTCTGCCACACTCAGCCAGCAGACAGAAGAACCCTTGTTTCCCACATCCCCAGCTAATTTAATGCTCAGGACCAAGCAGCCTGAAAAAACACCGTTCTTATTCCATGCCAGCTCGCTTCCCTATCCTGTAAAAAAACTGAACGACGATAAATTCATGACTATTTTTAAGTTAAAAATGTGTATGCTACTATATTTTCAGCATATGAATATAATTTGGTAGCATTAATCTGAGAGTTTCTAAAATCCAAATTTCAAGTACAAAATAACACTAAGAAAGCATTGTTGCCCATGAAAACAGAAGTCTGCACATTTTGTGGAAAGCTAAGACTTCCAAAGCATTTTTTTCATAGTTTATGTTTACAATATAAAAGTGCAAATTTATTTACGAAATAAATTATTAAAACTGTTTTTGCTAAGGATTCCTGCATTGGAAATTACATTACTTTACTATTACTGAAGGGACAATTTTTGTTTATCTTTGTTCTGTTCTTTTAATCACCTACTGATACACGAACAAACCTCATTCTAATACGGCAAGACTGTCAAAGCCTCCATTCCCTCTCTCTCTTCAGAGGTCCTTCTTCCCGATTTACCTATCAGATTCTCTGCTCCTTCCCAATTTTCTTCTGCATTTTATTTTCTCACCTTCTCTTCACATCCATTTCTCCTCTCTCAATCTGCATAGAGCTCTAAATGCCCTGTAGTTCATATGCTAAATGGAAAGGGTTTGAAAATTTCTCATCATTTATTTAGACACTGCAAATCATGTCTTCACTAAACCAAAAAATTCTATGAGAAGCATATGCTTCCCACAGATGCGTTTTCAATCAAAATGGGAAATATCTTCAAGCTGAAGCATTTTTATACGGCCTCAGTGCATCCTGGAAATTGCAGTTGAGGAACCTCATGTCCGCAGTGTTCTGAATGGAGTTAAGTATCCCATATTTTACACAGTGGCAGACCCTCTTGCACATGATCAATCACCCCAGGCAAATAACCAACCAGCCACTCAGTCAACCAACCAACCAACCACACATTTCATTGCAAAAAGATAATAAAAGGAACTCTAGAGGGAAAACAGGAGCAGAAGCTCCATGCGGACCAATGTGCAAAATGCCTCGGGCTGAAAGAAAAAAATTAAACTTTGCCACATCAAGCTGCCAGGTAAGGCAAGAACAAAGGGCACATGAGCAACAGCCCAGAGGTCACCAGGAACAGCAACATTTCTTTGCAATTTCCTTGCCAATGACACAGTAAGGAAGAAAATAAATAATATTAGGCCAGTATCTAAGCAGAGATGTTTACCAGCTTTTATAATTAGACATTTTATTATCAAAAATCACTTTAATTATGAACAGTTTAAATTAATTAATTACTTGTACAACATTAACTCAAGCAAGAGTGGGTATCCTTGTGTCTTGCACAGATATTTATTACAGGAGTTTCTACCCAAGCAAACCTACAATCTCATTCAATCAACGTCTCACACTACAGAAACACACAAATAGGCAGCAAAACTGGACTAAAACTCATGGTCTATGTGTGAGATCCTAAATATCCATACCAGGACTTTGCAAATACATAAGACAATGTGATTTTGCAAATACGTAAGACAACGTGACTTTTCTGACTTCAATGTAGGTTCACATATATATGTTGGACAGACGACCAACCTGGACCTTCCAATTATTTTCCATCCTGCTAAGTTGGATGACCTGATAGTGACGGCCATAAAATTCAACGAGACCCTGTGCGCCGGTAGGAGTAACTAATATGATCTTTTCAAACTTTGGCGTATAACCCCTGATAAATCCTGACCACAGTAACTAATACCGTAGGAGACTAAAGAGTGAAAGGAGAGTAATAGCTTTCAGTGAATATTTCTGTACATAATAAAAACTGCTACACAATTAGGGCCAGCTCTCTCTGAGTTTTTAGTCAGTGCCAATGACTGAGAAACAAGCTACATGGCAAAGCAAGTTTGACATAAGTTGTCAGGGAGGCCAAGTACTGTTCCATCCCCTCAGCTTATTCAGTCCTTCTAAAACTTACCTCAGCATCACTTGCACCAGGGACTTTTTTGCCTCTTGGTGAGAAAGAAAAACAAACTTCAGCTGAAAATTGCTCTTCACAATTAAAATCCTCCCTAGGCTACACTTCCAAGTATTATACACTATTTACTCAAAAGCACTAAAGGGGATGAGATGCATAAGCCCAATAAGAGAATATACAGACTTCTATATTAAATTAATATTCTCCCTCTTTTCCCCATTCATATTAGGACACAGAATTAACAATTCCCATCTAAGTGTCAGCGGTAGTAAATAATAAAAAACAATAATAATGCTGGTGCGAGCACAGGAAACTCTCCACAACCTGAGGGTATAGAAGGTATATTTACTATTCCCCTAAGACTTGCCACAAACGCTATATTGCTCAAGTAAGGAAATAAAGCACAAAACCCAAATCCCACTGTCCCCATAATAACTAAATTATAATCTTAGTGCAAAGTTATTAAGGCCATTTAATATGATTCTTCTAGAGTTCCAAACAACTTTCACATTTTGCCTACTTATAAATACATTCAAATGGACCCTAGCTAAATTATTGTTTTGGTTACTTTGGAGTCCGTTCATTAGCAGAACCCTTACCTTCGCCGTGCATTGTTAAAATTCCTTTCTTAAAGAATTTTTCTACACATGGAAATATACTACTGGCACAACTCAAACACAAGTATACACTGTGTTAACAAAGCTAAATTATCTCCATTACTCAGCAATGCAGAACTGAAACAAAAGCTACAGCACTGCACCATTTCATACACTGTCCCAAGTTAAATGGTCCCACTTCAATAAACAGCCTAGAAATCATGGATTTAAAAGAGAAGAGCTCCTATTGATTTTAATACAGGAATCTGAAAGACTTACACGAAAGAGATTTGCAACTCCGTGCTTTCTCTAAAATGCAGAGAGAGGGGAAAATAGATGTTTTTCCCCAAGGAAAGCAGAACAGAGAGTATGCATGGAGAAAAACAGGTTATTTTGATCATTCACCCTTCACATAGTCAAACATCACATATCAAATGACCCAAGTCAGGAGGCAAAAATATGAGTCAGTAAATGCAATAAAGAACAAAACGTTATATTAATTTAAGAAAATTAGAGAGTTGTATTAAGTGATATATTTTCACATCAATTCCACCCATGGGAGCAGAAGGATCAGTGCCAGCCACGTACCTAAAGCTGGGTGGAATACATCTGTGTCCATGTCAAGAAACCCTACAGACATAGAAGACATGCACTGAGAAAAGAAGGCACACCCTTGCACAGAGATGTACACATGCAAAATGAATTTTGTCTGAGGGCACAGTCTGTAGCTCAGGCATTGCTGGGGCCCTAGCAAAACACGCAGAACCAGCTTATGCCAATCCTTTAATATGCAGAGCAGAAGTTGGTAACCTGTAAATATAAATCCAAGTATAGGTATATCATGCATAGCGCATCAGGTGCAAGTACAAAATATGCATCGATGAAAAAAAATGGCAGTGAAGCTTTTATTTTTTTAGCCTCAGGGGAAAAGAAAGTACTTCTACAGCCATTTTTGAACTATGTCTACATGCCACATAATGAGAATCTCCACCAAGGTCAGAAAACAAACTATGTGAATTACAAAGTATTATACATATTTACACTTGTCTTAATTTTATTCCAACATTTCCATATCTATGTAAGAGGACCAGAACCCAGTGCAACATATGCTTTCAATAAAGTACCAAGAAAATTCTTCACTCCACAGGCTCTTCCTTCAACCTCTACCATATGTGAATCTTCAACTTATCAAACTTTTCAACAAAAGAGACTGTTAGACAATTCTAGGGAACACTAAGTTCCTTCATTTACACTATTGTAAGAACAGATGGTTCAAAAGAAAATGCAAATATTCCCTGTATGAGACACCATGTTAATGGCTGCCACTTTTTAAATGGTTGAAAGCTTTTCCAGCTGAGCAGAATAAATGAAATGCAGCCATGAATAAGAAGCTATGGCCTTCAATTACAAACCTCTAATTTAGAAGTCTCTTTCTTTTAATCATGTATACTTGTCAAAGGTGCAGTTCATAAACATTTACTACTGATTTCACAGGCCCTACCTAACAGAATAAGCTGAAGTGCAAAGACAAAGATGAGAGTTTAATATGCAGCCTGAAATCAGACATCATATCCCAGGTTCTTCACAGTGATTCCCAAACTGAACAACGAGGTGGAGGGATCCAGCCAGAGAAACCAAGAAAAAACGAAGCTCAGACTTGTCTTGGACAAATTCCAAAAGAAAGAGCAACCATTTATTGTAAAGGAAAATGTTTGCGCAAGAACAAGTGGATGGGTGCTGGTTTACTACTTACTGTTAGGTCAGAAATGGGAAGCTTCTAATACAGAAGGTGTCTGAAACTGTCTCTCAACATCACTAGTTTATCTTATATGGAGAACTACACATCCACCAAGTGGAGTAATAAGAGCGGGTTGCCCCGAAATAGCTTGGATTCAGTGCTAGAGAATCTATTTGATTATTAAATCGAATTCAAAGTTTCAGCCAGGTCTCCAACCAGAATACATCATCTTCAGAAAGTCCATCTCATTCTCAGTGGCAGGCAAACCCCGAAGTGTGTCTAACACATGACCACTCCTTTCCCAGTTCTTCTATGTTCATGTGCAAGGATGTGGCTGCCTAGTTATCACTATTACCTGCTTTAGCAGATGCAGATAATTGGAAGTCATAACATCATCCCTGCTGCCCTGCAGTGATAAAATTAAGGCTAAGGAAATTTTCTGATAGCTAATTCTCAACCGGCTAGCTATAACCAGAGCCTAGTGGAAGCAGGACTGCTCCTGAATCCTTTACCAGTCTGCATGTAGTAAGGATGTACCTGCTCCTACTGCTGCAGCAAGAAGGTGAGAGATTGCCTTAACATGGTTTCTGCATAAAAACATGACTCTGAAAGAGTAAATGTTACAGCGTTCATCACCTCTTCCCAGGCACAGAACTCCAGAAGGTATATGCCTAATGAAATCCAAACCAAACCACCGGGGAACAAGCCAAGATGCTCATGGCTTTCTCTATCAGAATGTGTATGGCATACAACTACGTCTGGGATGACAAATGTACAAATATAAGGGATGAAGCAAAACAAGCGAAAACCAAGGGAGAGTAAAATCTCCTGACAGAAAGGGAAGATATGTGCAAACAAGGACAGTGAGTTACTGAAAGATCTCACAGTTAACTAATTAGATCCCTGAGAGAGCAGATTCATACCACGTTTTATTCAACCTAAACAATGGGCTGCCACCAAAAAGAGACATCCCATTCCCACCTCTCCTCTCACTATTTTCAGTGCTCTCAGGACCTAGCAATCCATTTCACCTCTCCCTTGTACCGCATATGTGCAGCCATAATCAACATTTCGCCACCGAATCAATTTACTGGTTGAAGGGAGGGAATACTAATATAGCTACATATCCCTCTTTAGGAGGGTCCATGAAAAAGCTGCCTTTGGGCGGCAGTCTGCAGCTAGGTTGGATTACATACAATGACGAACTGAACTCTGGAACTGCACAGTCTCTGCACCCATGCTTTCCTAAATGTTTCACTCATTTCAGCCTTGAATTTGCATCATCTGTCTTAAATTTTCCAGTCTGAATAGCTGTAGACACAAGGGAACATCTTGGTTATGAAGATGTTTTCCCCATCTAGTCCAAAAACTATAATAAAAAGCTTTGAGATTTATCAAGCGATGTCAAAGCCCCCACAAAAATAAGCTGCATGGCCACAAGCATGAACTGTGAAATTCTCTTTTTGTAAATCATCAAAAAGCTAAGCACTGAAATGTCAAGTCCAGAGGTACATACCCACAAAGGATTAAACTACCAACTCCATACGTAGTTCAAAGAAAAAAGATATGTAAATGTTGCAAAAGGAACAACAACAACAAAAAAAGCAAAGGCATTTGCTAGGCAGATTAATGGACTGCCTTATAATTTTCACAGCAGCCACAGCAAGCAAGCACAGGGAGCTCAGCCAGGGGAACAGAGGTCATCTAGTGCTGGAACTGAAACTGCAACTGCTCTTGCTGCCTGATCCTCGCGTATCATAATGATGGCAAGCTTTGACAGTTCTGCTTTAATATTGATAAGCAGCATAAACTAATTAATCTCAAAATACTACTATGAAACAAAGTAAAATTATTCCCATGCAACACTGGTGAAATTGAGCTACTAAAAGAGTTGATAGTTAAAACACTGTTTTCTGGCTTTTAGGCATGAACTACGGGCTTGCTTTTATAATAATAAAATGTTTTCTGCAACAAACTGAACCCACCACAGTGATCACTTGTTATGTGATCATAAAAAGATTAAAGAGGTGACAGCTGAGAAGCACAAAAAATGAAAAAGACTATTTTAGATTTTTGCCAACACAGCTGAATACTATACACTACAAAATAGGAGCTCTGGTGCTTAAAGCATAATAAACATAATAACCTTTCTGCCAATTCTTTACTATAAAGTCACTGTATAAACACCTATGCATATGGAAGAAGTAGCCTTCTGTGCTCATCAGATTAATTCTGGCAATATATTATAAGGTCTTATCCATAGAGTAAGCCCTTTGAAATGAATATCATCTTCCTTGACAAATATGTCAGCTTTCCTTTCAGGCCTCACACTCAGGACCTGTGTGATTCTGTGCAGGGTTTGCCATGCGGGTAGCTGCAATTGCAGCTGGAGGAGATGAAGGTGCATATCCCCCTGCCCAAGTTTATAATCTCTGCCCAGGCACAAAAACCCCAAAGAAAGCCAAGACAGCAGAAAGCAACATGAAAGAGATAAGGACTTATGAAAAAAAAATATACATACATATATATACACACACATATATATATTTGAAAGAGTATCTGCACTGGGCATCTAAAGCCTGTAATTTGGAGATTAAAAAAATATATGTATAACTGAAAGTACGACAAAAATCTAACAGAGAGAAGGAGATAGCACAAGCAAAACTTGAAAATGCTATCTGCAATGCTGTGGGTGAATCTGTGTATATAAAACACATGAATTCTGTTTTGCCTTTATGAACTGCCTCTAGTTTTATATTTAACAGCTGCTTTTCACTCTGACAGTGTGTTGAACTGTAGTCCTTCCACAAAAGGAAGAGCAATAACAACTACCAATTTGTCAGGGGGAAAAAAAAAAGTAATCAAGAGCTAGTGAAGCTAGGGAGTAACGACTAAGTTTACTGTAACACGAAATGGCTTTTCTGTTTTTCCTGAAAGCTGGATCTCCTGACCGGCCGGCAAGCCTCAAGTCCGGGGTCAGCCTGGGCTCTGGGAAGGTGGGTTACACAGAGGACAATCAGCACAGAAGATCTTGCCCCAGTCCACAGGATGTTTCACAGCAGCAAAGAAATAAGCCTGTCAGCCTGTTTATAATATTGGCTAAATTAAGAAAAACTGAGACAAGAAACCCACACTGAACCTACTCTTCTACTTGTTACCTTTACCTCTCACTTGACAGATACTTGTTAAATCATGAATCCACCTCGGAGGTGAAGTTCTAGAAACAAACGTTAATGAGCAGTGCAGACCCTGAGGCATAAGCAGCAACATTGGGACCTGTAAACAACATGGTCCCATGCCTGGAAGGGTAACAACAGAGTGCCCGTGCTCAAGGAATATGTGGATTAAACAAAAAAAGAATGGTAGCCCCTAAAAACCCAAAGAAATGGGGCAGCTACAGTTTACATGACCCAAACTCCATCTCCTACTGACCATACAGAAGAGGACACAGGTAACAGCAGCCCTGAATCTGTGCTTGTTGTGTCCTTGAATCCTATTCCCTCTCCCAGTTTACCCTTTATCACTGTCACCCCCATCATTTCACTTTTGGAGGACCCACACAAGTTAAGTGATGACCTGTTTCTAAAAAGCCTCTACTGATATAAACTGGATACTCCTAAAAACTGCTTTGGTCCTCTGAAAGATCAGGATCTAGCTAGGGAGATCTATTAGATGCTGCTCAGACAACAGTGCTTTTCCAAAACACCATGGGTGACCAGGTAGACCTATATATGAAAGCCAAGGGCAAAACACTCACCTGGGAAGGTCTCACTTTCCTAGAGAAGGTCAGCTGAATCCACACTGTGAGCATCTTCAGGATATGTGATAACCCTTTCCTGTCAGACAAAGCATTTCTAACACACCCAAAACAATATTCACAACAGTCTGGAGAAGGCTGAAAGGGGATCTCATCAATGTTTATAAATATCTCAAGGGTGGGTGTCAATAGGCTGGGACCAGCCAGACTCCCTTCAGTGGTGCCCAACAATAACACAAGGAGCAACAAGCACAGACTGAAGCATAGGAGATTCCACCTGAGTATGAGAAGAAACTTCTTTACTTGGAGGGTGCCAGAGCACTGGAACAGGCTGCCCAGAGAGGTTCTAGAGTTTCGTTCTCTGGAGACATTCAAAACCCACTTGGACACATTCCTGTGCGATCTGCTCGGGTGAATCTGCTTTAGCAGGTGGGTTGGACTAGATTAACTCCAGAGGTCCCTTCCAACCCAAATCATTCTGTCATTCTGTGATATTGAAGACGAAGCTTGGGTCCAGAAGATACTTTGGTTATACATCCAGGCTTCCTATGCAAGCCAGCAAAGAGAAGACAAGGAGCATGATCAGCACATGCCACCCTTCATATACGGCAGTTCTGCACAGCAGAAGAACAGAGCTCCTGCTCTGCCTGCAAATGAGTACCTACAGAAGTCAGTGGTCACACAGTTCCAGAAGGAGATCTTAATGAAACTTTGGAAGAGATTCTGTTAAGAAGCAGCATTGGCAGCATCTATTTACATAAATATTTTTCCTATTTCAGAAAAGAGGAAACTCTTCAAAGGAGACCTGGTTGCTTAAACAGGGAGCTACTGGGCAAACTCAAGTGGAAGAGGAGAGTTTATAGATCATGGAAGGAGGGGCTGGCCACTTGGGAAGAATACAAGGCTGTTGTCAGAGGGTGTAGGGAGGCAATTAGGAAAGCTAAGGCCTCTTTAGAATTAAACCTGGCAAGAGGGGTCAAGGACAACAGAAATAGCTTATTCAAATACATGGCAGATAAAACTAACACCAGAGGCAGTGTAGGCCCACTGATGAATGAGGTAGGTGCCCTGGTGACAGAAGATACAGAGAAGTTACTGAATGCCTTCTTTGTCCTTGTCTACACTGCCGGAGGCTGTCCTGAGGAGCCCTGTGCCCCTGAGGCCCCAGAGGAAGTCAGGACAATGGAGAAGTCTGCCTTGCTTGATGAGGACTGGGTTAGGGACCAGTTAAGCAATCTGGACATCCATAAATCCATGGGTCCAGATGGGATGCACCTGCGGGTGCTGAGGGAGCTGTCTGAAGCCATTTCTAGGCCACTCTCCATCATCTTTGCTAAGTCATGGGAAATGGGAGAGGTGCCTGAGGACTGGAGGAAAGCAAATGTCACTCCAGTCTTCAAAAAGGGCAAGAAGGAGGACCCAGATAACTATAGACCGGTCAGCCTCACCTCCATCTCTGGAAAGGTGATGGAACAACTTATTCTTGGCACTATCTCAAGGTATACCAAGGATAAGAGGGTCATTAAGGGCAATCAACATGGCTTCACCAAGGGGAAGTCATGCTTGACCAACCTCATAGCCTTTATGAGGACATAACTAGGTGGACAGATGATGGCAAAACAGGGGATGTGGTCTATCTTGATTTCAGTAAAGCATTTGACACGGTCTTCCACAGCATGCTTACAGCTAAACTGAGGGAGTGCAGTCTGGATGATCAGGTAGTGAGGTGGACTGAGAACTGGCTGAAGGAAAGAAGCCAGAGAGTCATGGTCAATGGGGCAGAGTCTAGTTGGAGGCCTGTATCTAGTGGAGTGCCTCAAGGGTCAGTACTGGGACCAGTACTCTTCACTATATTCATCAACGACTTAGATGAGGGAATAGAGTGGACTGTCAGCAAGTTTGCTGATCACACCAAGCTGGGAGAGTGGCTGACGCGCCAGAAGGCTGTGCTGCCATCCAGTGAGACCTGGACAGGCTGGAGAGTTGGGCGGGGAATAACCTAATGAAATATAACAAGGGCAAGTGTAGAGTCTTGCATCTGGGCAGGAACAACACCAGGTTCCAGTATAAATTGGGAAACGATCTGTTAGAGAGCAGCGTAAGGGAAAGGGACCTGCAGGTCCTGGTGGACAGCAGGATGACCATGAGCCAGCACTGTGCCCTTGTGGCCAGGAAGGCCAATGGCATCCTGGGGTGTGTGCTTAGTAGGTCAAGAGAGGTTCTCCTGCCTCTCTACTCTGCCCTGGTGAGACCACACCTGGAATACTGTGTCCAGTTCTGGGCCCCTCAGTTCCAGAAGGACAGGGAACTGCTGGAGAGAGTCCAGCACAGGGCAAAAAAGATAATGGAGTGGAGCATCTCCCTTATGAGGAAAGGCTGAGGGAGCTAGGTCTCTTTAGCTTGGAGAAGAGGAGACTGAGGGGTGACTTCATTAATGTTTATAAATATGTAAAGATTAGTGTCACGAGGATGGAGCCAGGCTCTTCTCGGTGACAACCAATGGTAAGACAAGGGGCAGTGGGTACAAATGGGAACACAGGAGGTTCCACTTAAATTTGAGAAGAAACTTCTTCACAGTGAGGGTGACAGAACACTGGAACAGGCTACCCAGGGAGGTTGTGGAATCTCCTTCTCTGGACGCACTCAAAACCTGCCTGTGTAACATCATATAAGCGGTCCTGCTCCAGCAGGGAGATTGGACTGAATGATCTTTCGAGGTCCCTTCCAGTCCCTCACATTCTGTGATTCTGTGATTATGTTAATAGGAGGCAGAGGGCTGACATTCCCACTCCTGCTTCCAGAAAGTACACAGATCACTGGCTCTAACCCACAGCGCTGCGCTGCTCTAAGAGTGCACATCAGACACTCTTCTTTAACAAATGCATACAGTAAAAAACAGTTAAAGGGACCATATATTTTAATTTTAAAGTGTCTCAGCACTGATGGATTAAGTACATGGCAGTATAAAAGTCATTCATCTTTTTTTCAGGTCTACTGAATATCTCTGAGCTCCCATTGCTACCAGAAGTATTAAATTAAAAAGGAAGATCTGAATTAAAACAGATCGTCCCTCAGACATTTTTCCATGTCTGTTGAACAGAAGCGCTCAAAGGCTTATTTTAAAGTTAATTACTGGAGGAAAAGAGCTTTTGGTCAGGTAAATAAATCTCCTGAAGAATAAGTTGTAGAATGCTATCCTGATCTTCCTTAGCTTCCCTGAACCCAGAAAAGTGCCCCTGGTGTCTCACTTCACCAAAGACTTTTGTTTCATGCAGATTGAATGTCTACACCTACATGAAACATGAGGTATATATTTAAAGCAATACTAGGAACAGATACAAATATTAAATATGCTCTGATTACACTGTAAAACATTTCGTAGTTTTTATGCAAATTTAGGATCAAAGCGATCCACAGTCTGAGATGTGGGAAAGGTTGAATACAAGATTGAAAGAGAATTATTTCCTTCATTTTTTCCTTGGTTATAATTCCACCAAACTATATTGATTTCAAAGGAAATTGTTCACAATTTAAATGTCACTAGAGATGTGAGAAAGGTGCTTGCTGAGCTGCAAAATATTTCCTACTTCCTGTATGGCAAAAATTCCCCAAAATTCCTCAAAATGCCAGTGTCAGTGCAAGGTGACACACATCCTCTTAGTTTATGTGTTAGATATGTCTTGAATTATCACTGTGGAAGTACGGTACTGTACTGGTTTTGGCTGGGATAGAGTTAAATTTTCTTCATGGTAGTGTGTATGGTGCTGTGTTTTGGATTTGTGACCAGAACAGTGTTGATATTGCTTAGCAGTGCTTACAGAGACTCAAGGCAATTTCTGCTTCTCACACTGTCCCACCAGTGAGTAGCCTGGGAGTGGGCAGAATCTGGCGGGGGCGGGGGGCAGAGCTGAGACAGCTGACCCCAGCGATTCCGGCTGTTGGGGGAGCGAGCAGTGGCTGTGGGGGGCTGAGCTGCTGGCAGCCGTACCCACAACAGGTACAGTGTCAGGAGACAGCTCACAATAGTGTGTGCTGCAAACTTACATTTCTTGCAGCAGTATGAATGTCTCCAAAATACAAGTATTTCCGGAAATCTCCAAATACATCCAGATCCAGTTTTCTTATTTCTCTTCTCCATTTTAACTCATACAGGTCCTAGAAAGCCTGCACATTTTCAGTTTAGGAGGAACTTTGAAAAGCCTTGAGAATACTACCTTTTCGATGATGCCCAGTCCTATCTCAGGTATTTACTTTTGGAATATCATGAGAGCTGCTTTTCAAATATGTGTAACGGGACCAGCAACAGACCCACACCTCACTGCAGCTCCTGGAGTTAACTCCACTGACCACAGTCCCCAAATACTTCTGTAGACTTTGTGAAAAATGCAGTTGTGATTCGTGCTAAGATGTTTAATGTTTACAGGTATAACCAAATGAGGCACGGACTCTGAACTTGGAAAAGGGAAAGGTGGTTAAGTTCTATGTAAAAAGTTATGAAACCTGTTTAGGAAGTTATATTGATAGAGGGAACTAACATTTTAAGGGTTAAGCAACTATATAATAAGGGCCTACTAACAAGCTAACATTTTAAACCACATAATTAATATCTAGTTTAGAGCTGTTTGTAACTAATTGTGCTAAAAAAAGTAGGACTTCATTAAATGCCAAGATAAGAAGTTTTACAGCACCAGCTGCAACCTTGAGGAGACAAGATAGCCAAGATTTACAGCAAAAAGGGGGTGCCAGTCTGGTTTCAGTCGGTTTGGTAGCTTGGGTTACAGCCAGTTCCTCCTAATGAGCCAAAGGTAAAAAGTCCACTGTGACGAAGCTGAAGGAGCCTTCATCTAAAGACCCTTCCTCAAATTCACTAACTGACATTGCGCAGGCGCAACAGGGGAGGGTCAAGGAGGGGAATATGTAAATGGTTATCTGAGACTCATTTTAATAAAAAGTGGGAAAGGTCATGAATATGTATAGGCGTTTCTGGGGTCATTATGAATATGTAATACCATACTGTATTTAAGCACACTTCTTATTGTTAAAAGTGTGCGTGTTGGGCGGAGTGAATCCCCCGCGCAACCAGTGCTGTTTTGCTTATGCTCTAATGAACACGTGTTTAAAGAATACAATTAAGGAAATGGATTAAACGTTGTTTATCCATAGAAAAAGCGTAAGTTATTTATTTCAACTTCATTCTGAACCCTTACCTGAGCATCCCCCGCTGTAACCTCTTTACATGAGTAAATTGTTGTGAATCAGGATTGCAATCCATATTTAAAATCCCATTGACAATTAGACAGATGTTACAAAACTCTCCTTCATCTTTATGCATGCAAATCTGCAAGCATTTAGTTTTCAGACTGCAGCCAAAAAGTAGAGTATTTTAATAAGAAACTAGACTATATACATCCAAAAGCTATTCTATAATTAACAGTTTTAATTTGTTTGCCTGAAAAGAAAATGCTTAGTTCAGCCAGGAGTTAGATCTAGTGATTGCTATTACAGTTTACAATTGGACTAATAAGGACACAAATTAATTTAAAGCCAAATTTGAATATGATGATGGTACACAGCATGGCCACCATTAAAAATGTCCTATGATTTTATCAGACTGCAGTGTTTTAGGGGCAGTTTCACCAACAGATTATCTTTCTTGAGTTTTCTGGTTTTCAAAAAAGTAAAACCTAAAATTGGACAATTATTTCTCAGAATTAGACTAATAAAGAGCATGTTCTTTATGCATATGAAAAAAAAATGCATCTTTGCAAGACCTGGAGGACTCATGCTTTAGATTGAGAACTTGATTGTTGGCAAGAGAGAGGCAATGTTTCAGGTATCTGTCCATAGGGACTTTTGTCCACAATACCTACTGATAAAACCTGCCTTATTCTACGCAGCTGCACTGCATACATATAGAATTACCCACTGCTCCAATTTTTACTGTTTTATTTTTCGATCTATTTTGTCTCTGTAAATACAGCAACAAACCATATTTTCCCCTTTACTCCTAGCGTTTTTAATCATTTCCATGTGGAAATATAACACATTCCAAAATCCTCTCCTTTTTTCTCAAGAGGATTTCTTTTTCCACAGAGCTACAAGAAGGCATGAAGTTGGACACAGAGCAGTGAATTATTCCTGCATTACTCCTGCAATATCCCAGAGCACTCCAGTGAAGCCATGGACACCCCCAATGTCACTAAACCTTTGTATTTGTAGACTTCATAATGAAATGAGACAACAGCATTCACTGAGTTGCTATAAATGCACCAAAGCTACATTACGGCAAAACTTGCATAATTGTTTTGCTTTAAAATTGACCTAACAGCATTTCTTATCATTGAGATTCACGTATGTCCATGCTGATGCGACTGTGTGTCACCTTCCCCTATGCCATTAAGTAGCGCCCTACATATGCTTTCAAATATTTCAATATCTGAATGCAAGTATGTGCGTTCATACAGCACAGATGCTCAGATTCTTAAACTTGTAATTGGATTACATTGTTTCATCAATGCAGCACTCTTTTGTGAAAAATAATCTGATTTAGACCTTCTCCTCTATTATCTCTCACCTTTTAAAAAAATACCACCTGAGAAAGAGAATACATGAGCACAGAAACTGGTTATAAACCACATTGCACCAAGGCAGCTTGAGGTTAAGTTGTAAAAATGAGATACATTTATTTGGGGATTAGAATATACCGACTTTACCAGTAAAAAAAAAAATAAGCTGTTATTTTTCTTTACTGATGAAATATATCCTAGGTGTCAAGGGCTTGATGTATCCTTCACAATTCAGTGGCTCCCAAATCTCACACAGACGGTATGCTGGAGCTGAAACTGTCACTTACTTGAAACACCACAGTGAGGCAAGAATCTCACAACTGCTTTGTATTAAAAGACGGATTTAGAGCAAAATTACATTGAAAAATACATTAAGATACGTCAACTGACATCAGATGACTTTCACTTCACAAAAGGAACTCATTAGCTGACCCAGGAGACAGAAGATGGAATGTCTTTTGACATCTCCTTTTCTAACCAGCCGGGTCCCCTAAGCACCTATGTTTCTGCTCCAGATCCTGTGTCCAAGCAGCCTTACAGAATTAGCCACAGGCATACAAAAGAATTGTGTCAGAAACACTTTGGAATCGTGAGACCAAATTTTAGAAATCTCCACAGCTAAATGACAAAGGGCCTGGACAGTACAGAAGTTTTAAGAAACTTCTGGGCTGTTTTCAGGCCAGAGCAGCCTCATTGTGGAGCTGGCTGTGCTGTGGGATCTCACAGTTGAGCATCCTGGTATCTCCACCTCTGGAGCAGGAATAGATGCTACCGAAGGAAAGGGAACAACTACCACAAATCATTTAGCTGTATTTTCAGACAAAAAGTGATGGTGTAGATGCCTAATGCTTCGTAACTCCAGAGGGGAGGCATGTACCTAAATTCTCTGAGAGTGCATGTCGTGACACAAGCCTGGCATTTCTTCCCGCTCAGCACCTCAGGACATTCCCTTTGCAAAGTCTGTCCCTAGCAGCCTGTCCGGGCTGCCAGCAGCCGAGTCCCCACACCAGCAGTTCCCATGCATGGGAAACCTGACACAGGCCAGCATGCCCTGCAAGACAGGCGCTATAACACATAAATATAATTCCACAGACACTTGGAGAATGGTTCAAAAGGCCAACAAGTGTTAAGGTTTTCTGACACAAATGCCCCACTGCCTCCTTACACTGGCACTTGATTGGCATGTTCATCCATCTTCACTTTTGACAGAAAATAAAGTTATTTTAGATTTTATTCTAAAAGGTATATGTTTTTAGCACGCTGTTTTCAAGACACCTCTGCAGGGTCAATTGCTGTTTCACTAGTCTAACTGTGAAGTAGCTGGTTACAAAATACTGAAAGCTGAAAGTTCGGTGACCTACCTTCCCATCATCAACACAAATATATAGAATCATAGAATGTCCTGAATTGGATGTGACCTACGAGGATGATCAATCCAACTTCTGTCCCTGAACATGACAAGCCCATGTGTCTGAGAGTGTTAGACAATTGCTTACTGAACACTGTCAGGCTTGGGGCCATGACCATGTCCCTGGGGAACCTGGTCCAGTGCTCCACCACCCTCTGGGGGAAAAACCTTTTCCTAATGTCCAATCTAAACCTCCCCTGGCACATCTTCCTGCCATTCCCTCAGGTTCTGTCATTGGTCACTAAAGAGAAGAGATCAGCACCTGCCCCTCCTCCACCCCTTGTGAGGAAGCTGTAGCCCCACGAGATCTCCCCTCAGTCCCCTCTTCTCCAGGGTAAACAAACCCAGTGACTTTAGCAGCTCCTCGTACGCTTCACCTCCAAACCTTCACCAACTTCATAGCCCTCTTCTGGACACTCTCCAGTAGCTTTATATCCTTTTTATCCTGTGGCTCCCAGAACTGCACACAGTGCTCCAGGTGAGGCCGCACCAGTGCAGAGCAGAGTGGGACAATCACCTCCCTGCCCCGCTGGCAATGCTGTGATGGATGCACCCCAGGATGGCATGTTACATGTTGGAGAATCCTGATGGAATTCTCAGACACAGTAGAATCCCTCACATGTTTAAGTCATGGTAGTTGACTGACCAGTTATTTTTTTCTCAAAATCCTATTGACCATGACATTGACCATGTGAGATGGTCAATGTTAATGAAAATAACTCTAACAAAGGAATCACTGAAGCCTCTGTAAATACTTATCAATTACATAAAAACCTGAGAAGGATTTTTAGCTAGATAGATGGCCAGGCAAATACATAGGGTTAAGTTATTCAAGTGTGTAAATACACCCAGTATCATTGCTTCAGCTTTATGCAGATGACTGCAGCTACAGGCATTAAGACAGCAAAACACATCAAATCAATTCGAACTATAAATGAAATTCTTTCAAAATGAAATTTGGCCAGATGTTAAATATTTACCTCAATTACTCTAATAATCTCTAAAGGAAGTAAATTGAATGATAAAGGCAAAATATGACCGTATCAAGGAAATTAAACTGTTCCTTCCCTTTAGCTAGGCTTACATCATCTCATCAGTTTACATAGTCTTATGGTGGAGAGGAACAGGCTAAATGTAGAAACATTTTATACACTTTGTTTCATTCAAAATACTAATCAGCAGCAAAATGAAAATGTTTATGCAATAATCTCCTGAAACTTATCAAGTACAACAAAAATCCTCAGCAGTTCTGATCAAATGCCTTCCAAATGAAAATGATCTACACAGGAAAGTCCCAGCATCACCACAGCCTACTCAGCCTTCACCTCACAATTCAAGGATTTTTCAGCAGAGTACATTATCTAGTTAATCATGAGCATATTGCAATCATTAGGCATTGAAATCACTGAGTTTGAGAGCTGTAAAGGATTCTCACTTAGTAGCAGCTACTATCCCAATCAATACACTGCCACTGCAAAGCCATAGGCAGAATCCAGCAAGGAACTTCAGAATACTAGGGGCAGAACAGCTCAACTGTTTTAATTATGTGAGCCTTGAATGCATGTCAGTAAGATGTATAAATTAATCTTAAAAAATTATTTAGAAATATTAGAATGGGGTGTGATATTGATCATCCTCAGCCCTAAAATAAAACAAAACCTGGCATTGTGTCTTTGAAGGAAATAACACTACCATAATATGTAACATGCCCAGCTTCAACCTCCTGCTGGAATTATTCATTATCATTAAAAATAAATGATAAACAACTCTGAGAAAATACAGAAGTAAACAGATAATGAGAAAACAGATATTTACATTGTGCTTATTGTTGTTGAAAGTGTTTTAATTGTAGATGAAAGTACATGGCAACAAATAACATCTTACTCTGTCTTCACTGTTTAACACACAATCTCTTTAATAAAGATGCTTTTGCATACACAGCCAGACTCACACTTTTCACTCAGAGCTGAACGCTGACCCGTTCATTTTATTTTCACCATTCCCTCCAGATTGCTCTTCTATAGCCCTTCATGCAACAGCAGCAGCACAAGGAAGCAGAGAGTCTCTTCCTGCAAGAAGGCTCCACCACATTCGGTCAAACGTTTGTGCTCCCCCAAGCAATGATGCAGAACTCCTACCACCCTCCAGGCCATGGTGTCAAGAGCAATGGTAGAATCACAGCATCATTTCAGTTGGAAAAGACCCTCAGGATCACTGAGTCCAACCATAACCTAACTCTAGCACTAAACCATGTCCCTAAGAACCTCATCTAAACACCTTTTAAACACTCCAGGGATAGTGACTCCACCACTTCCTTGGGCAGTCTGTTCCAATGCCTGACAACCTTTCCCGTTAAGTTATTTTTCCTGAAATCCAATCTAAACCTGCCCTGACACGACCCAAGGCCATTTCCTCTTGTCCTGTCACTGGCTACTTGGGAGTAGAGAGCAGCACCTTCCATGCTACAACCTCCTTTCAGGCAGTTGTAGACAGCGATAAGGTCTCCCCTCAGCCTCCTTTTCTGCAGGCTGAACAGCCCCAGTTCCCTCAGCCGCTCCTCCTCGGACTGGCGCTCCAGACCCCTCAGCACCTTTGTTACCCTCTTCTGCACTTTCTCCAGCACCTCAATGTCCTTATGATGAGGGGCCTGAAGCTTGAGGTGCAGCCTCACCAGCACCAAGTACAGTGGCACTATCTCTTCTCTAGTCCTGCTGGCCACACTATTCCTGATACAAGCCAGGACGCTGTTGGCCTTTTTGGCCACCTGGGCACACTGCTGGCTCATGTTCAGCCACTGTCAGTCAACACTCCCAGATCCCTCTCTGCCAGGCAGCTTTCCAGCCACTCTTCCCTGAGCCTGTAGCCCTGCCTGGGGTTGTTGTGACCCAAGTACAGGACCCGGCACTTGGCCTTGTTGAACCTCATACGATTGGCCTCAGCCCAATGATCCAGCTGCTCCAGATCCCTCTGTATGACCTTCCTACCCTCCAGCAGATCAATGCTCCCACCCAATTTGGTGTCATCTGCAAACTTACTGAGGGTGCACTCAATCCCCTCATCCAGATCTTTGATAAAGAGATTAAACAGAACTGGCCCCAATACTGAGCCCTGGGGAACACCACTTGTGACCGGCCACCAACTGGATTTGGCTCCTTTCACCACAGCTCTTTGGGCCCGGCCATCCAGCCAGTTCTTTATCCATCGCAGAGCACACCCATCCAGGCCATGAGCTGCCAGCTTCTCCAGGAGAATGCTGTGGGATACAGTGTCAAAGGCTTTGCTGAAGCCTAAGTATACAAAATCCACAGCCTTTCCCCCATCTACTAGGTGGGTCACTTCTGCCACCCTCTAGGCCTCCAGGGCAGTTTACCAGGAAACTGAGTGCAAAATTCATTTGCATGGACACTTAAAAAAACGCACACAGATTTGAATCAGAAGAAAAATTAGAAGAAAAAAAAAAAGGGTTCTTATTATGGAGAGCTCAGATGTGTTCAGAGCTGTAAAATCTCTGAGGAAGAAGAAATGACAGAATGCTAAAGAGAAAGCTGACACCACTTGTCTAAAATCAACGTGCATGCATGCATTAGATATGGTCTGGAGTGGCTGCATATGCTGCAGGTTTGTGCATGCCAGATTACTATATAAAATTAGCAATGGAAAAGAGATACTCTGCTTAGCTCCTCTCCAGGAGAAAATATTTTATGCATAACCTGAAGGACTTGAAGCCCTCTGGGAAGCAGAGCCAATGAGAAAGGTCTGTGATCCATCTTCAACTCTTCCAAATTTCACAGACACTGAATTCACAGAATTCCTTCCATTTGCCTGATTATCATCTTGCTGGCAACAAAAGATTCCCCCCCTCTCCACATTATTTCATTGAAGTAGTTAATTATGTATTTTACCTGACCTGACTCCCGCTGAAGGCTCCTGTGTAACTATGAGATCTGCTTGTCCCGACACAGGAGGAGAGCAGTAATTCGGGAGCGCACGCTCCCATGGCAGTCTGCCAGGCTTTATGCACAAGAGTTTCACCCTCCCTCCATCTACGGGGTTGTGCAGGGCACAGCCCATGGCCGTTCCTCCGGCTGTACCTACTGGCACCCCACCCTGCCAGATTTCCTGTGCCTATAGGGCTGGTGATCTGCACAACAAGCAAATCTGATTTTCAAGCCTGACCCTTAAAAAACCACAGACACACCCAAGAAATCCAGCTCACATTAGTGAAACTCTACCAACAGGTCTGCAACAGGATGAGTCTTTCATCTGTCACTTCTAGATTAATAATTACAAATCGAAGGAGAAGCCAACCAAGGAGAACCTCAAACAGCATCACAGATGGCAAAAAGTGACACTCAACCAGTTATATTATGGAACAAATACATGAAAAGAACATTGTCTTGATCCCCAAAGCAAGTAGTGAACACCCAGAAAGTTCAGAATGACCATTAATAGCACCACACACCTAAAGAAATGTGCATTGTCACTGATGGAAATATCAGAATGTTTCCTGTATTTGGGGGAGCAGAATTAAAAGACAGTGGCTGAAGAGAGACTCCTAAAGGTCCATAAATAGTGCTTTTTAATGAGTAAGTCGCCTGTAAAATGAAGAATGGGAAACTGTATAAAGCAACATCTATTTTTTTTTTTCACAGTTCTATTGAAAACACATTCTGTAATGCACAAGAGCATACAACTTTCATTGGTTCAAGCTAAAATGTATTCTTACACCTGTGCAGCATCTACAGTGAAAGATCTGAAATACATACTGTTTCTAAACATCTCTGTCCAGTCTTACTTAGGTACAACAGAAATCTCAAAAATAACCCAGCTGAAAGAGATTTTCAAATGTAAATCAGCAAACAACTCAGGCTGCAGCTGCAATTATTTCAGCAGTGATTTTTTTCTACCCACCCACATATTAGACACCAAAACCAGAGTAACGAACAGCAACGAACATGTGATCACTCCGATTAGCAGTCTGAGCACCCATTATCACTCTCGTAAAACCTCCCAAGAATTGAAATGAGCATTTCAGGATATATATGTATAACCTGAAGAGAACTGGGAGTTAAGTGATCTACAGCTGCTTGATGATGTTAACCTGCATACTCCAGTTGTTTAATACCAAGTATTCCACGTCTGTCCTCTTCAACAATATGAACACAACAGATCCCAGTTTTTGTCAGAATAAAACAGTACGCAGAACACCTCTGGAAAAGGTGAAAAGAAGGGTGGAAAGGGTGGAAGGGTGGAAAATTCCAAGTTGGGAAGGAATGGAAAGACAATTCTAAGAAGCCTATGCTCTCCAGTGGCACAGTCGAAATGGAAATGGCATAGACAGGGCTAGTGTGAAACCTTCTCCAACTTCTGCAGATTGAAGTCACAGTTATCTTTCAAGGGGGAGTACAGAGGTGGTATTGCCTGTGGGACAAGACCTTCCTTGTGCCAGAGGGATCCTGTGGGAGCATCTACATTGCCCACAGAGAGGCAAGTACTTTGTCAAGCTCACCTTAGCACTGAAATGAAAGAGACCACTGTGTTGTCTTGTCTAGTGCCTTTCCTCATGGCATTGAACCACACAAACCTGAGACCCAAGTGCCACTCTGATGAGAGCACCTGTTTGCTACACCAGCAAACTTTTCGAGTCTCTACCACTTCATGCAACTTCGCCCCACTTTGGTCCCCCCCGCTTTAAGTACAAGCCACTCTCAAATAACATAATTTATATCATGTCACTTCTCATCTTCCATGAAGCTTGTCCTTTACCTGTCACCTAAAATGCAAACACAATGTGTAATTTCAGTTTGGTATGTAACTAATCATGCACGTATTAAACTGTTCTATGAGAAGTCAATGAAGATAACATACTGCATTTATATTTATCTTTGCTCCATTTAAACTTCCTTAACAAGATGAATATAATTATAGACAGGTCCTCAGTGCTAAGCGTTGGCACAGCTTCACTGAATTCCATGGCAATTTGTCAATTTAAATTAGCTGAGAATATGGTAAAATGTTACATCAGAAATAACTTGGGACAAAATACAGGTGGGAATACGTTGTAAGTAGGCAGAGCGATGGTAAAATGCTCATCAATACGAGCAATTTATGATGGTTTGCTCAGCACTTATATCAAGAGTTCTGCAACTGTTACATACACTGAAATACGCTGGAAACATGCTTTAGAAATTGTCATGACAGACAAGACATGCCACTTTTCATGGTGGCATTTCAAAGACTTGACCCACTGTGCTGTTGGCTGATTATGTCCTACTAATAGGGGAAATGAGGAAGGAATTTGTAGCCAGAGTAAAAGCTTTTCTTGACCCTAGACGATGATTGGTTTACGTTCTCCATGAGCAAAATCAATAGCTTTTGTAATTTTTGTCCTGACTTATGTAACTGCAACTCCTGTCCTCTTCACGGGCAGCAAATGCCTAACCCGCATTAGCACACCGGGAGGCCAGCATCCTCCACACATCCACGCCTGCCTCGAAGCCAGACAGCGCTAGATGTAAAGGATATTTACATTCCATATCTCTGTGTGTTTGTCATCCTTGGCAAAGGTCAGGTTTTAGCTGAACTATAGGATGAATGTGTTTCTTCATGCCTTAAATAAAGGCATGCACTTTTATGAGGTAGTATTTTTTAATATCTACTTATTGATTTTTAAACACAAAAACAGTATAGTAAGCAATTATTCATCACAAGAGGGACAATCTGAAGTATGTAAAGGCTTATGAGTAAAATATAAATTCAGATACAGAAGGAGCCTAGAGTTTCCCTCCACCCATCTACTCCCTACAGTGTGGTTCAAAGGGAGAATGCATTTATTTTAATTCACTACATATAGCTAAAACTAAATAAATATTAGAATTTATCGCAATTTGTCATTTTAAATAAGAATATCAAACAAACAAATAAAATGTAACAGTCAAAACATGGACTTGAAATGTCCTTAGATTACCCAGCAAAATACCTTAACCAGAAGAACTAGTGGTGGCTGCTAATCCCATGCAATTTTACTTCAGTCATGAAGGTAGAACAGCTCTAAACAACACTGAAATTTGCTGTAAAAATTCCATCAACAGCTAAATGTGGCACGGAGAACATGTAGAAATCAGGGCTGTATGCCAAAAGCAATGCTGCTCACGCATTACCCAAAGATTAAAAAAAAGAAAAGTATGTGCACTTAGGTCTGCTAAAAGCAAGACAGCTTGCATCTTTGGTGGGCTGAGTATTGTCCCTCCTTAATTCATACTCCAGAGACCAACACTAAACTAATTTAAAAATTCTGTTGCCCTGAGTTAACAAAACTGGTGTATGCCCAAGGAGACTCTGGCAGATATTATGTTCCTCCTGTTGCCACCTAAACATATCCAATTTCAGTGTTCCTGTCATCCACTGATAAAATGTGAGGCCTTCTTCAACACATAAGCCTACAAATCCTACTGAAATTTTATGCTCAGCCTAACAAGCCTTGTTCTACAGGATGGTTAAAAGTTTTTACAGCAACATAATTCCCCAATATTATAGCTTTTTAAAATAAAGGAATTAATAAGCTCAGTTTTCAGCTGTAACTCCATTAGACCTACAACCACATATGAAAGATTTCATGTCATATTCATAGAACCATATTAACCAGTAGACTATGTAATTCCCTACCTACCTACAAAGGAAGGCTGTTGACAGTGTCCATAACTGCCACACTAAGGCATTAACCAAGTATGTTTTCCAGAAATTCTAGATATTTGAAGGTTATAATTTTTATTAAAAATACCGTAAAACTCTTTTTTTTTTCATGTTTCCACTGTTAATAGTTATAGCTACAAAAAACTCTGACATCATCTTGGGTCTCAGCTTAAGATTTAATACTGATTCTGAGTGAGTGACAGGTAAAGACGTTTTCATGTGGCCCAGCAAATTACCTTCTTAAAAGAGGACGCTTAACAACCAGGTTTTCAAATGCTAAGGCTAAAAAGACAAAGGAAGAAAAGAACAGTTTTGACAACTGGCCTTCTGTGTGTGCCCTCTGCAACACCAGCAACTTGCTAAGAATGCATGAGAGCAAGCTTTTTTCCTTGGATAAACTGCAGTTCTCCCACCATGCAGGACGGTACTCAAAAATGAGAACAGATGTGCAAAGATGGCAGAAAACAGAATTCTGGTCTTCATAACTGCCCCGCAGGTGAAAAAAAAGTTATTCCGATTGCCGTTCACTAGGAGTAGTCAGGGCCAAGTAAAAAATTCAGCAGTATTGCTGTGGACCCAAGTGAGCTTCATCATGTCAGTGGAATTACTCTGGATTTATACAGATGTAACTGAGATCAAGCAGTTGACTATCAGCAAGTACTGTTATGACAATGAAGTGCTTCCTGGTTTTAACACCTTTATAAATGCCAGGTCCTATTCTGACAAAAGAGCATCCTCATTATTTTAATGTATGATTATTTTAATGTCTGATTATTGCAGGGTGAGAACTCCCCAAAAAAGATTAATTTTTCAACTTTAAGGAAAAATAATTAGCAAGAATGAGTGATACCACAAAAAAAAAAAAAAAAACAACCAACCAAACAAACAAAAATCCCACCTCTATCATTTGAAGAAAAGCTAATGACCTGGAATACTATATCTAACCCATACGCTATTTTTTGTACTTCAGAGCAAATGCTGTCTGTCACAAACACCTTATTGGGTAGAAACATGACAGATGAATGGTGCAAACAGCACGTACGATGGCGTTCAGCCCTTGCAGCAGGGGGACACGATGTCTGACACAGAGCTCCCTGGAGACCACGGGTCCTCCCAGGAGAAGTCTGACTCATAAAAGCAACCATTGTTCCTGGTCCTTGGGCAAAGCTCCTTCCTGCTCCTCCTGCCATAGAAACGGGATGGATGCAATCTTGTGTGAGCATGCGAAAGCCTGTCAGGGGAACGAGATGTTATTTCTGCACCTTGTTTAGTCCTTTCAGTGAGATTTCCTAGCTACTGCTGCACAGGATAGTAGGCGTTTGAGTCTATTTTATGCTGTTAAAAGGAGCTCCTTTTCCTCAGATGAGGTCAGTTCAATGAAACATCTGTAAAAATCTTCACCCTCCTGTAGCAAGGAGGACATTAATTCTTAAGAGCTGTCCTCTTAAATGGGATTTATTTAATGCCAAGGCAGAATTATACATTGGAGTTTTTCCTACATTTACTCACATTTCATCCCTTTCTTAGTTTTAATTGTAACTAAAGTGAACTCTCCCAGCAGTTTAAAATTAACTTTCCCTCTAGGTGCTGAAACATATTAAACTGGGTATTTTGACTCTGAGTGATTAAACTGTGATTCAAATGAGAATTTGTATTCTGCACAGTAAGTAATCCATGGAAAAAGTATGCCAAGAGGTATTATATTCTCTTCAACTTTTTATTGATGAGCATTGAAAAATATGGGAAATTATTAGAGGCTAACAGGAAAAGCCAGAAATAGTATTAGTCTCAATACAGAGAAAAGTGATAGAAATTAATTTTGTCAGAGTGAACTCTGCTTTCAAATTGACTTGTCTTATCACATTAACACTTTAACAATGACAGCTTACAGGTCTATTTTTAGGTACTTAAAATGTTAAAATATGTGATGAAAGCGGAGAAAGAATAAGTTACTGAAAACGCTGCATGTGAACACATTCAGCACTCTTCCCAGCTCTGTGCTGGTGAACCATTCAAACAGCAGTGCATACATTTGTACAAGAAAAACACCTGCATGAAGATTGTGATGCTTTTTTAAAGTGTTAAGCAACACAAAGTAATACCAAGACCACTATGTGGTGTGGGAGTTCAGCACTTCTGAAAACTAGATCAGTCATTTAAGTGTCTACAAACATACTTTTCTCACAGAAAGGTAGATACTGACCATTTGAATGTATTGTTCTCAGTATCGGTACAGTACGCAGCTGAAAGAGGACAGGCACTCACTTCACCAGACTGGTAAGACATCTCCAGAAGACCATATTCTCCCTGAAGTATGTGATTTTTACAAATTAGGTTAATTTCAGACAACGCTGATTTTCTAACAGCAAGACAAGAAGGATCTGTCAGACACAGTACCATCTAAAAAAGGTGAGCTCAATATGACCATGTGTAGAAGTGTTGATTTTGCTTTTCACAAACCCTCAACATTGAACTTAATGACTCTTTTACTACAGTGTTCTACTGGGTGTCTTTTTAGGATGAATCATTTGCTAAATCACACCTACTGAATTTCTTATAGTACCTATCAAAAAACTATCTATAGGAATGTATGTGTAGGTTTCATGTACGTAACACACACTGTCAATATTGGAAGGCAGTATAAAGTCAGAATAGGAATACACAGAAAGGAAAATGCTTGTCTTAAAGAGATTTTAACACTGAAACTTAATTAATACCTGATAAAAAACTCTTTTTTAAAAGTACCTAAGGCTGTATTCAATGTTACTTCATCTACAGAATCTTTAATGAAGAAATGAAAATCACAATGCTTGCCATGCTATAGCTAAACTAGATTCATCTCATACCATAGATTTCTCTCCTAGGAAATGGTATTGTCCCAGCAAAAATGTTAAGCTATATTTGATAGAAAAGCTAAATTGAAAGATGATGTACAATCTTCCAGCCATTTTGAAACAGCAGTAAACAGACAGCTAAATACAACCTGTGTATCTAGTTTTCACCCCTCTCTTACTGTAGCATGGGTAGATTTTAGGAATGTAATTACATATTTAATAACCTGAACACAAAGTTAAGCACAGCCATTAGCAACAGAAGATGAACTTGTATCTTGTATTCAGCCTTTCCTAAGCACTGTGTAAAACTGATTCCAGCTAAAACCATTCAAAGCAATGGATCCCACAAGAATCATCTCCTTCTTCTTAAATCATACTTCCATGGACACTTTCATCTGATGTAAGCCACCACTGCTTCTAAAGGAACAGTCCAGCCTCCTCCTCCCTAACACTGCATAGCAAATAAACACACTGCCATGCAGTGAACCAGACAGAGGTTAAAACTAACCTATCAAAAAATGGTTGTTCTTAAACTAGCTCATTTTGGAAAGCAAAGAAAAAAAGGTTCAGAAAGGTTTTGGTTTAAAAATACTTTTCAATTCTCCCTCCCCTTTTTGCTACAGTATATATAAATAGAGCATAAATTTTAAGATAAAAACTCACTTTAATTAGCCCCAAACCATTTTTCCTCACAGCTTTTTTTGTACTGAAGACTTTCAGTGTTATCAGAGTGATAGCACAGTTTCAAAATTATTCACCAAATGGAATCTTTCATGGAGGCAGTCTTATTAAATTCACATAAGTAGCAATAGCGCATAACACTAAAGGGGAAAAAAAGGTTGTCTGTATCTATTTGTTGTCAAGTGGTTCAAACACCTGGTAGACATAATTTGCTAGGACTTCAGATAGTGGTTTTAGTCTCTAGCTACAGAAAGCCACAAGAAATTTACTTACTCTTCAAGTGGCACAGCTCCCAGCTGTGAAATATTTCACTGCTACAGTACGGTGGGAATTAATTCATCAGTTTACAGGAGAACTTTTGATGCTACAATGTTAAGCACTGTGTCTAGCCTCTTGGACAGAAAACTAAAAGCCAAATATTCAAAATCAAAACAGCCCAAGTTAACTATGTGTCATTACTTTAAGCAAAAATAAACAATTACTTCAGACCAAAATGCAACTTTCCTTGCTTGTTCAGAGCTGCCATTGCTATGATCATTGTACTGAAGTAAGGAAAGCAGAACACGAGTCCACTGTGCAAATAGGAGATGGGAATTTTAATGACAAAATTAATTTGTGTGTTCAGTTCTTGCAGGTCTTACATATATTTTTTTTACAATAAGCTGCAGTATTAGATCTGTTCTCATGCACAGCCTTATTGTTATTGCCCCTTGCTGGCAGTGAGAGTTATATATATATTTGAATGAAGAGGTATTTCAGGACTGATATGATGTCCTTGTTTAGCCTCAGAAAAAAAAAGGGGGCGGGGGGGGGCTAGGGAGAAAAACACTAAAAAAGGAAATGCCTTTTTTCAGGAGAATCAGGCACTGCTTCTATGTAAACCATGGCAAATGACATATAAAGACAACACAACTTCAGGGCATCACATTTTTCTTTGCAAGATGACAGATCAGCAATTCTGCTCAGTCTGTACGGTTTCTGGAGGAGCAGTGTTTCATACAGGAACATGAAATAAGAAAAATGAAACAAGAGATCATTAAAACAAACAAACAAAAAAACAACAAAAAAAGCACCACCACACCTCAACACACTTTAATATCCTTTTCAGATCCTGCAGTAAAAAGCATAAAAAATCCAGCCATTTCTGACATTCTGCCAGATGTAGTTAGAGTAAATCTTGCACAGTCACAGCACCTGAATGAACACCTCACTTTGTAAGAAATCTATCACCCTACTTACTGCTTTCTGACAATGGAATTAAAAGTTATTAATCTGATCAACAATCCGCCCCATAATTAGTGCCCACATTATGCACAAAGATGTGCTTCCCTATAAAATTGCTAGTTACATCGTTCCCAAACCAGGAAGCATCTCTGCAGTGTCAAACAACACAAAAAATTCAGAAGTGTGAACACAAGTGCATTAGAAAAAAAAAATATAGTACAGTTGAAATTTAACTGAATTACATAGGTAAAGGTTTATTTATGATCATTCAGACAAAACAAATATATTCATATTTACAGAGTTTCTTCCATTTTAACTTTACTATGGGAATACAAGTGATTATAAATGTGCTCCGGTTTAGGCCTATCTACTTGGATTGATCTGCAGCATAGTTATGTATTACCTCACTATTTGAATAGTACTAATGTAGGAAGAGGCTGTGCAATCAATCCAAGCAACAAGGAAAAATCAAATAAAGTTAGAGAAGGTGGCACCAAGAAGAAAAATCTCACACAGATAAACTTAACAGCTTAAAGAACAAACACAAATAAACCTTAGGTCCTCATCACAACTGAGATAGCACTGGTACACAAACTGCCATAGACATACCAATCTACTGAGAATCTGGCTGTGAGTTTATAAATTAAGACCACTGATAAATGGACTTCATGGGCACTAGAGTTAACCACAGTATGCAGAGGAAAACCCCAAGTACTGTTTAATTGGTTATTATCTTCATGTTCCTTTTTACAAGGCTAAGACAAAGAATCCTCCTTCTCAAGGTCTTTCTTTCAAGGCTTTCTGCTCTTCTATCTAACCACCATGGCTAAACAAAGTCATACTACACATTGACCTAAAGGAACATCTAAAGGAAATAAAGCATGAAAAATACTTAGTTCCAAGCACGGCTAATGCATGCTAAAGTACTGTGATCTTCCCTGCACACCATTTCTACTCTTACTCATTTAAATCTGTTTCTCAGTTTGAATATCCACCCAGTGATCATCCCCCCCTTTGACCATTACTCGAAAGCCTGTGCTTCTGTCAGTTTGAAAAACGAAGTCATCGGGCTGAGTATCTGAAATAACCGGTCAAGGCCTGTTGGCTGATACTTAGGTCTATGATCAGGAGATAACAGAGGTTCTGCTGTTTAGGGACAATTCCTGAGTGCCACAGTCAAAAAATGGGGTCACCACTCAGGAAGTCCACAGCTGTGGCAGTGGCAGTGAGACAAAAATCATGGCCAAATGCAAGCAAAAGATCCTTACGCTCTCCAAAACTGTTACCACATACAAGTCGCTGCTGCTGACCCTGTCTGGAGACTTGCCTGAACGCCACACGTGGAGCGGTACAGCTGCTGCTCAGCCAGCCCCTTCTCCAGCGAGAAACCACTAACTCATCTTCAATGTGAGAAACTCAATTTGGCTCTTAATAGTCAAGGCCTAGGGTTTTCATTTTACGTACTTCACAAGAGAGCTTACTACCATCAGCCTGCCACTAAGTATACCATTGCACACTAAGGATATTGTAAAACATCCTTCTAAATCACAATACAAACGGGAAGAGAACATGAAACCCTTATGTCAAAGGATGCTTTTTAAATGTCCTTCAAATGTGAAAAGGAAAGTGAAATTTGAATATGCTCTAAGTAACAACCCACTTTCACCAATTTCTGTAAGCATAGCATTTGTTTCTCAATTCAGTTTGAATTTTCAAGGTCCTGAGGCTAGTTTCCAGTCAACAGTTTCCAAAGCAAATGCTTTTTTAGGCTGCGGCATGTAAGGCCCTCTTCTGTCTCTCATTGTAGAAGTAACGACACTCTGTTTCAACATTTCTAAACCAGTTTGCTTGCCATCAGTTATGCCCTTAGGGCTTTCACTTTAATCAGCTTGAAATATGGAAACAATAGACAGGTTTCACTTCCTGGTTTCTGCTGCAACATTCGATTTAGAAAGCAGTGCAAAGTAAGTTTCAAATTCAATTGTTTCAGTAGCATAATAAATAATATTTCTGTTAGATATTTTTTTATTGTGTCAAGCCTTTCCAGATTGTCTTTTAAAACAAGACCAAAACAAAACATATGCTAACACCCTATGTGAAAGAGTACACTACAAGCAACCTGAAAATAGATTCTCAGCTACTGGTGAACTATTCTACTCCACTGAAAATGACAGAAGTTGTCTTTTCCTTTAGTAGGAAGAAGCAGGGCAGTGAGGTGGGAAAACATTTTTCTCAGCAATGTCACAGCCCGGGGAGCATCTGGGAGCCTGGCCCTGCAGCCAGGCCCTGAAGCACGCACAGGGGAGAATCAATGGCCGCACTGAAAGGTTCACTTGCAAGGAACACAGTATTGTAACCTGACATACCCTGGGAAAGAAAAACAATTGCCAGCGTTACCAGACTGACTGAGGGAAAAATAAAGAAAAAGAAAACACAAGACTTCTTGCCAAGTCTAGTAAAATGCAGCTAAAAGAACGATAAAACGACGAGGCATTTACTGTTAGCACCTTATTAAGTAAAAGGTAACTAAGAGTCAGGGAAATGAAAAAGATGGGTGTTCAAGGTTTTACATATATTTCCCTTTGAAAACAAACAACAAATGCTGAAATATAATTTAAAAATGTGTACATGCACAATCTGGCTTATAACCAAAAGCTTGGAACCACTCAGAAATAATATTTATACTAATATTCAATAAAAGCATTTTTTAGCCTTATAAGCTATACTGACATTTCACTTAATGTCTCAGGAATTTGATTTGGTGAATTGTAGACAGTCTTGTATCTGTCATGGGACTAAATATGGTTTCCATTCAAGCCAATAAGGTCCTGATGTGAAATTTGGCCTATTTGTTATTTAAATTGTAACTTTTCCCAGCTTTTTAATATTAATTATATCATATATTGATGCCTTCACAGTGTTCCACTTAAGTTTACGTCCAGCAGAAATTCTATGTATCCACATAGATTAAAAAAGTACAACAGTGAAGCCCCACAGAGCAGCACTCAGAGGAGAGCTTCCAGTAACTAGGATCACATTTCTGATCAACTCCCTCAACACTTCCTCCTGAGTTTACCTGTGGGCAAAGGCAAATGATTTACTGATCCTCCTTGCAAAAGGAAAGGAAACAAAAAAGCCTGCCATGGTATTGAAGCACTGCACCTCACTGCCAGCAGGAAATGCAGGGAGTCATTACTGTAACAAAAAAAACGAAACAGTACCTTTTGGAGCCTCCAATATAGGTGAAGGTGAAGGTGGAGTCTGAGTACCTGAAATCTGAAAGACAAAAGAGCTGCGTTATTACAACTTGTCTTTATTTTGGCTGAAAAAGCCCAAGTTTTACAGCTACCGACAGGGGGATGGATGGAGGGGGAGCCGGGGTGAATCAGAGGAAATGCAGCATCTCCCCCCCCGCCCCTCGCAACAAGTGCCCGGTGCTATGGCAACAGCAGGGATTTCCAGTTGTCAGAAACGGCAACAGGCAGCCACAAGCCCAGCTCCTGCGACGGCTCATCACGGCCGGCAAAGCCAAGTAAACCCCGAAACCCCGGGCCAGGGGGAGTGTTTGCACGGCACGGCGGGCAGTTGGCCGCTGGTCATGCCCCCGGCCCTGAAGCCGGGCGGGTGTGCGGGGATAAAGGCAGGACCCAGCCCGGCCGCCAGGAAAACGGCCGCGTAGCGCCCGCCGGCGGAAAAAGCACCAGGGCTACGCTGGGCGCTCGCCCTAGCAGCTGCGGGCTGCGCCAGGCAGCGGGGGCACACACACGGGCACACACACCAGCCCGGGATGTCCCCCCCCGCCCTTCCCGGCCGGCGCCTGGTCGCATCTGCCCTCACATGCCCTCGGAAGGGTAGGGCAGGGAGGAATAGGGAGGCGGAGGGCAGCCACACGCCGGCTCGGCGATGGCTCCCGGGAACGACGGCGAAGGGCACGGGCACAGCGGGGTCTGGGGCGGGCGGCGGTAGCAGCATCCGTGCCGCCAACCTGGCGCCCGGGAGGGATACTCACCTGCAAACAGGCAGTCCTTCTCCGCCTTGCACTTTTGGATCACAACGTCAATATCCTTCTGAATCCTCTCTTGTCTTGAACACATCCCCATGAAATAAATCCCAGGGGCAAAAAAAAAGGCAGCCTTTATTCCCACCCGCTGCCAGTTTTTAATATTCAGTCTGAAAGATGGACCCTGGGGCTGGCGAGCTGGAGTCTCCCCGGCGACCCGGAGGGATCCGTTCGGCCGGCTGGAGGACGGAGGAGGAAGGCGGTGGGAGCCGATGTTGCATGCCCAGATGTGCCCGCCCAGATGTGCGGCCGCTGCCAGTGAACGGCAATTTCCTCACAATGGATCCAGCGGAGGGTGGCGGCGGCGATAAGGGATCCCTCCACCCCCCACGCCCCGTAGGTTTTTTGGGGTTGGTTGGCTGGTCTTTTTTTGGAGGAGGGGAGGAAAAAAAAAAAAAGAGGGGGGGCCAAGCCGACCCGACCGCTCACATCCCTGCCCCTCCCGCCAGCAGCGGCGATCGCCCCGCAGCAGTAGCGCGGAGAGCCGGCGGCGGCGGCGCCCGCACCCGGTCCCTGGCGGCGCGGCGGGGCCGGCGCTGCTGCAGCGACGCCGAGCCGCAGACCCTCCCTTTGCTCCCGGCCCGGCACGTACGGCCCCCGCCGGCTCACCCGGCGGAGGCGGCGCGGGGGAAGGAAGAGGCGGCTGCACAGAGCCGTGCGGGCGGCCCGGGAGGCGGCGGACTTGTTGGCCCCGCCGCCGGCCCTCGCCTCCTCCCCCAGCCCCGGGCATAGGCTGCCGCCTCCTCCCGAGCAGCGGAGAAATGCAAATGGCAAGTGATCGGGGCGGCTCCCAGACCGGCACCGGAGAGGAAGCAGGCAGCGCCGCGCTGCGCAAGGCCGGCGGCGGCGGGGACGGGGTAGAGGGGCGCTTCCCGGCCGGACTGGGGCAGGGCAGCGGGCCCCGCTGGCGCTTTGCCCTGGGGACGCGCCGTCCCACGCCGCCCTCCCCCGGCAGCCGTCGGCTCCTCGGGGCGCTGCGGGGCGTCTCTCCCCGCCGCCGTCGCCTTCCGCGCCCTTCCCCCTCGCTGCGGTTGCGCTCCTGCCCTGCACCCCGGGCAGCAGCTGCTCTGCCCGGCCCTTCCCCGGGCAGGGAGACCTGGCAGCGCACCGCTAGCCCATCCCTGCCGACGGGAATACGTGACCATGGAGACAATAAAAAGAGAATTAACGTGTGTATAGGACCGCTTTTAGTCGCGCTGCTCTCCCCTCAGTCTGCAGCAAAGGTCTCTGAAACCGAAGGGCTTCGGGAGAGGACTCGGGCTGGCGGTACGGTGCCTATAGCAGTTGACGCTGTTCCAGGCCAGAGGCTTTGGGCGCTGATGCAATACAAGCAGTAATAATCGTGTAACTTGGAATGGTCAAGTCTACAGAACCAAACGTTTTTCATCACGGTGCAAAGTGAATAATTAAGGAAAATGGGTGTGATTGTAGTGGAAACAGCTTTAATGAAAAAATTGAAAGAATATTCACAAAATACAGTATTTACATATTCACCCAGCTCTAAACAGCTCCCCTGGATTATTCATTATTGACCTCAGTCATTTTAGTGTTCTTTTCATTAAGCAAGCCTGTATTAATCATGTATTGATTTCAAACATGGGACAAACACTATCATTTTCTTATTTGTCATTAAGTGGAAATAGGCAAGAAAGGATGAAAATATTCTGTATTTATTCCTGTCCTGATAAGATTTTTTGTCTGAAGAAGGGAACATTAGGGAGGTTACAAGGAAAAACAGGTAGTGTTTAAAGAGAACAAAAATCCATGATGTATTTGGACTAAGAAAATAATTTCTCTTTGAAGGGAGATCTCCAGATGACGTTTCGGTGCTGTTCACTAAATTCTCTTTTACTGCAGCAAGACTTTTCCAGGACAGGATACAGAACTTGTCACTGTAGTCAGAAGTATAGTGTAAAATGGTAAGAAACTGTCATTCTGTCAAGTTATGTCTGCTTGGTCAACAAGTGATGCTTTTCTACATGGTTTTTTTCTATCTGTTCCAACTAGGACATCAGCAGCCATGTTTGCAGCCTTCCCCTTAATCATAGTTAGAAGATTTAATCAGAACTTGATTTATTCTGGTGGGGGTTTGGTCCTGAACCTTTAACAAGAAGGTCACTGTTATCCCTCCCATGTGGATCAGGAAGGGGGGGAGGTTATTAGTTGCAGGATATTTATGCTGACAATTCTGCTCACAGCTTATTCTGGCCGCAGGGTTCTTCTCAGTGTCATGTCAATTAACACAATTCTTGACTGCCTTTTTAAGCCTCTGACTATTTTCATAGGCTTGGTAACAGTGAATTGAACAGCCAGCCATGAAAATACACCGCTGTCTTCAAGATAGCTAATATGGTTGGTATCTGATTTCACAGCATCAACCGAATAGAACAGGAAGTTGGAAGTATGGTTGGTTATTTATTCCATTTATTGTTATTTATTGCAAGTGGCTCTTAAGTTCCTAGAGTCTTAGCCAATTTGGCCCTTGATTTACCTGATAATTCTGGTACTGTTACAGCAGGAACGGCCAATTTCAGTGAGGAAAAGCTAGATTATATATTGAGGTCATTCTGTTGGTTAAAATACTGAAAATGGAAGCGTTAGAAAATCAAGGTGCATCTTCAGAGTTGATCCCTAAATTTGTAAAGATTGATAAGCTGCTGACATCCAGGTACCCTTAGTGTTATTGCAGTGGTATCCGCATGCGTGTTGTAATCCCTGTAGTGATGTACATTATTCCAACTTCTTGAAGAAACTTATATGAAGAGCTTTACAAGTAATGTAATGAATGATAGGACAGTTGGTCTTATAAGTAATGGTCTTGGCTCAAGGGAAGTCAATGTATGTCTTTCCAATTGCTTTTTCAGTCTCAAAAATTGGCTCATGTAATTTCTATTTCTTTCTCATATTGTACTGAACTCAATTAAGTAAAACAGAAATACAAGTAACTTGTGTTTGCATTCCTGGGAACCTGATGACATTTACAGATGTGTAAGTAAGGTGAGAAGAAATCTGTGGAGCTACATGATCATAACATTTTTGTGAGAAGGTTGGCCAAGAACATAATGGGGAAAGTTATCTAAAGAGAGATGTAACATGGTGAATGTGTTTCAATAATGTGTAAGCAGTGACTGAGAAAGTTATTGAGGAAATGCACAGGTCAGCCAATTTCTGCTTGTAGATGGTTTCTGCCTCCTTTGGACTAAGCAGATTTTTTTCATTTTTATGCCAGGAACATATTCTTTCCACCTATTAGTAAAGCTGTTAGAAATGTTTCAGTAAGCATCAGGACACTGTTCTGTCCCAAAGTATTTTCTTTGTGTATTTTTCTAACATGTTCCTGTTACATACAAACACATATTAGAAGTTTAAGAAAAGTGAAAATATGCAGACTTGTGTGGGGTCCCAGTCCAATTTCAGTCTCAGAAAGGTTCAAAAATGACTCCAAGAGTGAGAGTAAGACACAAACAAGGTGAGATGCTGATAACAATCTTGTTTTATTTTTATGTCTAAAGACAGAGTAAAGACAATCTATTTCATTTTCACACCTAAAGCTAGAGCAACAGAGGAAAGTGGGGGGAGAAATGAGGAAGAAAGTTAAGCAAGCATGCAAGAAGATAAGCAAGAGCTAGTCACTGGCAGGGATCCAAAGGTCTCCTGTTAGGCAGCTCTCAGGTTTCAGGCCCTGGTAGCGCTGGCAGTTTGCAGGTCTCAAGTTGTGCTGGTACCAGAGTCCAGGTCCCAGCAGGTGCTGGCAGCGCTCAGGTCTCAGGTCCGCTGGTCCCAGGTGACAGGTTTTGGTCCTAGTGGTGGATGGCCACACTTGCAAGTCGTAACCTGGGCATCTTACGGCAGTTGGTGGCGGGTGTTGCCTGAGCACACTGCAGGCCTGGTCGCATATGTTGGTGGCTGATAGCGCTGGAGCTTCACTTGAGGTTACACAAGCTTCAAGCATTCTTTGAGTTTTAGCAATTCACAGTGATCTTCCATTTTGCATTTTAACTCACTGTATCTAGACCTTTACAGCAGGCTCAATTAAGCAAGCAGCGTGAGCGAGCATTTTTCTGTAACAAGCAGGCCTTAAGCACATTATTTTAGCAAGCAAACTTTAAGACAAATAATTCACGATATCAGCCTTCCACGCTTATGCTGTGTGTTAAGGGCCACCATCTTCCACACACACTCAAACCATATGCTGAGAACCACTGTCTCTTACAACTTGCCATTGTCAGAACTCAAGGCAGTGCAATATGGTATCCGTCTGATATTTCCAATATGGGAGAGCATTCCAAAGGGCAGAGGTAAGGAAAGAATCCAAAACCACCTAAAAGACAAAATTGCCGTCACTCCTCCAAAAGAAGAACAAACACCTTCCTCTACTTTTATATGCTCCAGACGAAACTCTAGTACAAAACAAAGTAAATCTCTGCTTTTTCTCGAGCTTCAGGGACTGTTTGCCAGTCATCAATACACTTACGTCTGTAGGCAGTGAGCACTGGGAGGTGGAATGTTTGAAGAATAAATATCATTCTACTCTTAGAGCATAAGGCACATTGCTATCCTTCCAGTAAGCTTCCTCAAAATAACACAGTCATTTCTAAACGACACTGTGGCTGGAAACAAGCACTAAGTTGTGAGAGATGTAGGAGCAACACTTAGCTGTTCCCACTAACGGGGAAGTGACACAATCACGAAAACGTATTTAGCTTTAAGCTTTAGTATAATTTTCATGAGAACTCTATTATTAGCATTTACAATCTAATATTCTGACATGATATTCAAATGCTCTTGAGTTCATAGTTCATGTTCTCAACGCCTGCTCCCTTTTTAGACAGATACCAAGTCAGCTGTTCTCTACACTGCTGCTCCAGTTGTCCATCCAAGGAGTCATTGCCACTCTGTGTTGCCACAATCATTAGCCAAAGCAGTCCACAAAAGAATAAAAAGCCACTCAAATCATGGTGAAGTTATATATAGATTGGCTTCTTTGGGCCAGCACTGTAAGTCTGTGATGACTTGGATTCACCCTAGTGTGGTGGATCTATCATGATCTGAGAGTGAATTTCACTGTGAGTAAAGCATCTTAATTGATTTTTGGTGTGGGTTAGCACCACTCCATTGATAAAAAGCCTTTGCTTTTTAAAAAAAGAGTGACAGCTAATATGGAGTTAATAACATGTCTTAAAATACTGCTTAATTATTAATAAAAGCTTTAAAAAATTTTGTGTGATAAAAACTGAAATCACAGAAGTAATGACTTAGATTACAATACGAAACAACAGATTGAACTATTACCTGTCCAATCCTTCATAAGTTTTTAAAAATTATTTTAAGCCATCTCATCTAGCCTAGAAGATGAAAAAACTTCAGCTAAGATATTTTAACATTTTTTTTTCTTTTATTGGAGTAGCAATGGTGGGGGGAGGAGGAATGAAGTGATGTACCAGAGGACAAAGGCTTATTTTTTTTTCAATTCAGTGTTGAAATTTCCAAAGCAATTTTACTTTTTTCTTTTTTTGAAAATATATATTAAACAGCGGCAATCATCACATCAAACAAAAAAAAAGGGATGTAGAGCTGCTACACACAGATATGTAGATTGCTGTGACAGTCACCTCTAAGTTTCCATCAAAAACCAAGTACTCAACCTTCAAGATGTTACTGAGACCCACAATAGCTAAGCCTATGTCTGCTGGCATGATAAATGCTCCTAGCAATTTTCAATAAATCATGCAACAGGAGTCCCAAATGACACTAGAATTTATTGTAACTCTTAATAATACACTTTCAAGTGATGGTTTTAACTTGTTTTTCCTCCTTCACTATGTCATCTCATCTTTCAGATTCTGCCCGTTAGCCTCATTTCTCCTGTTCCTTCTTCCTTTCCTCATAAACTCTTACACCATTAAGATCTTTGTTTGTTTTCCCTAGCACATGTCATTATTCCCTCCTTTGAACTCTCATTTCTGTCTGTCCCATCCATTCAGTTCCCCTCTGCCACCTCACTCTTTGCAGCTCGCTTCATGAGCAGCTCAAGGAAGCGAGCTAAAATGGAGCTTTCTCTACAGAAACTGGAGTTTTATGAGAGAGGCAAACAGAAATATTTCTAACCCTTTTATCTATGACTTTCTGATGTCAGTTACAAACAAATCCAGTAAGGGGAACTCTGTGTTTCCTGACAGCTCCTGAAGTGAGTTGCCCCTTGCCAGCATCCTTGTTATTTCTGTGAATCATGGACATTTGTGGTGGCACAGTGGCAATGCACACTAAGGCAAGTAATGGGGTCTCCATCTCAATTACTGTGCAGCCTGGCCGCTGGAATATTTCTGTAGAAGTTGAGAGTTGTGAGTGTGTGCTCACAAACTGACATTAAGTTTACACTTACAGTCTCCTTGACTGTTATCAGTTACCCCTGAAGGTCAAGCAGTGATCAGTGCTGAGAGTACACCATATCCTGCCTAGCACAACAAATGGCTTCCCAGTCAATCTGAGGCGCCTGTCTCAGGGCTGCAGATAAGCCCAGCCTAGAGGCAGAATTTCAGCTCCATTCCTTACTTGGCTGTGGTCTGCATTCCCTTTACAACTATTCTAAATCCCCTTCCCAAGGGCTTTACTGCTCCTGTTCATCGTGCAGGCAACCTAGATGGCTCAGCTGTGCTCATGGAGTAGCTGTGTTTACAGCCCAAAGACAGCACCTAAGCACTGCTTCTCCCAACTCACATTTAGTCCCAGATGATAATGTTTAGTGAATGGCTTAGGGATACGCAGACTGTTTCCGAAATCTGTAGTGTTAGTTGTGGCATCTACCGCGGCTGAATTTATTACCTGGCAAATTCTTCAATTCCTGAGCAGATCCACGGTTTAAAAGCCTTAAAACTCCTTTGTTGCCTATATCCAGATTGCAATTTCTTAATTGCAAATAGTCATGCCAGAAAGTACTCAAACTGTAAAATACTTACCTTGCTAAAAATATTCCATTTAGTCCATTTTCTGCAACAGTAAATATGATTCACCATGTCACCATCTGTTGTTATCATGTACTGATGCTTTCCTGCTATAACAACCTCCATTGCAGCCAACCTGTGCCCGATCTTAACTAAGAATTTGTAACCCCAAATTAAAGTACTCTCAGTACTCAAGTACTCTCAGTTTAGCTGAAATTGATAGGGTGGGAAGCACTCAGCACCTTGCAAGATAAGCCCTTAGAACGTGAGGAGTAATTCCATCAGTAGACCATGTCTTGTTTATGCTGCAAGCTGTGGGGTACCGTTTTGATTTCTGTCCAAACTCTAAATGAGAGGCTGAAAAAGAGGGAAAATTAACATGCAGAGTTTCATGCTGCTGCAACTACACTGCTTCCTGCACCCAAGAAAACTCATTTAGTGTTTGCTCAGCTATTGCTGTACAACCAACTGTGTTTAACCTGACAGATGTAATTAGGTTTGGGTGCCTGCATTTGTTCCTTTCAGAAGACTGGAACTGGGGGTTAATGCAATGTTCAGTCAGTCTTCTTAAACCAAGGCACTCTTTAATCTTATGGAACTAAACACAAAAGAAAGTGACATTTACAATAATTAATGAGCGTATGCAACTGTCTCATCTAACTTTTACCAGAGGCATCCCAAGCTTGCATACAACAGCCTAACTTTCAGATTCCTTATGGGTGTCTTCCTTAGTCACTTTCCCACAGTCTCCTGTCCAGTGCCCTTATGGCTAAGAAAAGGGGCTTTGGCATTTTAACTGTTTACAGGCTATCTTTTATGGTTGTTTCTCATCTGGTTAAAAAGTTGTGTAATCTGGCAGGAACCAGAATAGCTTTTTTTCTTTATAAATAGTAGCTCAAACATTGTATTTGACATCAAACTCGTACAACAGTGGGGTTTTGCTCATTTCTTTAGCTACTAGGAAACACAGCGAAATTTGCACAGTATTCATCCCATTGACCATATCGTTTGGTAGTTATCCAGATAATTTGTTTGCAAGCCATGTTCATGATTACTACAGGTCAGCCTGTTCCCTGGTTTCCCAGTTATCTTAACCCTGAAGTACAGCATCAGCCAACAGTATCCAGAATGCAGAAGTCACTGTTAAGCTAAACAAAACCATAATCTAAACTACTAACAATCTGCAGTCTCTGCTATATCCAAAACAGACTGGAACAATTAAAAACATCTCAGGCAGAAAGTCTGTGGAGGTACAAATCAAAACCATCAGAGTAGCTGGAGAAACAAATCCACTCCTTTTCATGTATTTGCTGCACTTTGTACAAAATTGTGCTTACCACATATCAAGTAGATGTCTTTCCTTTTAAAACCAGGTGCTAACTTCAGAAGGCTTTTCAGTAGATGACCAGCTTCAGATGCCCAGTGGTGAGACTGGCTGTCTACAAGATAGGAAATGTGTGAAACAGGAAAAGAGGCAGTGAAATAAAACCTAGCACCCTGCAAGGACTTACATATCAAATGCAAAAGAAAGTGTGTAATATTTAGAACAAAAAAAATCTGTCTAGGTAAATCTACAGTGTGGTGGGGGGAAAGGAAGGGAGGACGAGGAGGAAAAAGCTAGAGAAGTGAATAAAAAAAGTTGAGAAATAACTGGGATAAAGGAGTAAGATTGCTTTTACTTGGAAGAGAAGAACTATTTCACTTGATTTTTTTTAAAGGAGACCATGTCAGTATTCTTGCTTCTTATTAAAGAAATGATGCCCATGGGTATTAATACTGAAGACCTCGCTTTTGCAAATCACATCTAAGCTTTCAGCATGAGTAGCTCCACTGCTATGAGCAAGACAAGTTATGAATTAAAATGAAATTATTAATTAGTTTTTCAACACAGGTCTTAGTTGTGCTACATCCATACCTTGAGTTTTAAAATCCAGTAGTTTGTGTGCAGCATATTAAAAAGGGGCACTTTCTGTAAGCCTAGTGAAGCTTTGCCTATCCAGTAATATTGTTTCTATATATTTACATTGTTTAAATTAATATTAAAAGCAAGTCTCCTCAGATGCAATGTATTATTGAAAAGGACACCAAAACAACTCACTGTCCTTTCTGAAAAGATTAATAAATGCCTTTGTGAGAGAGAAGGTTGAGATATGCCCACTAATGAAGCAATGCCTATACGGCGAATGGGTTTGAGCATTCACAATGCTATCTACATTCTCAGTTCCTTCTCTGATACGCAAAGCATGCAATAAGACCAAGGCTGTATCCTAAAAATAAAATAAATATATCTTCTTGTAGGCAATTCCTCTATCTTAGCCCAGAGGAATGCCTTATCATTTCAAAAACCACAAAATCCATGAGGAAAAACATGCAAAAAAAAAAAAAAAAAAAAGGTTTCTGCGTTAATGTGATTTTCAGATCTTCTGTGTGACCTTTTTATCTTTCCTCTTCTTCCTCAGTTCTGATTTGCTTTTTCTCTGAAATGAGATCTAGGCTGCCAGCAGTGAAGTAACCCATTTTACAAATCTTCTTGGAGCCCCATCTGTTTTGGTTGAACTTTGTATTTATTTTGTCCTATCTAACACTCATAAACACTAATTAAATATATTATAAAATGTAGAGGAGCTGTCTTGTGACTGAGTATGTTGTTCTACAAGGTTTACAGTGTGTTTTTTTACTAAAGCTTGTGCAGTATGAGACCAATTTCTTCTAACATTCACAACATAAAGTATATACAGGTGTAAACAGACTAACTTAATTATATAACTAACCTTGCTCTGTAGAAATAGTACAGAAAAATGCCACAACTGAAACCAGGTCATTATTACCGATTTTATATTTTTACATAGTATTTTACATTTGATGCTTTCCTTTTTTTCTTTCACAATGTTAAAAATCATGAGGCTAACATATAAATCTTACAAAATATTTCAAGGGTGAAATTTCATATAAAATAATCAGTTGATAATATTTCAGCAAACTTTTCTTTATACATTTGCCATTCCCCAAAATCAATTATGTTCATCACTGTCTTTAAGCTAGTTCAGTTTTATAGAGATGCTCTATGAGATTTTGATGTGTAAAATAGCGATAAAATGTTACATAAGGAGATTTATCTTATTTCTTGTGTATTGGTGATTTTTTATGCAGCTATGGACAGTTCTATACTATAAACCCTATTTTTATTTTCTTATTAAATTAATTTTTCATCTTTCTACATAATTATCTAAATTCTGTAAACTATACAGATATAGCTCTTGGCACAATATTTCATACTGACAAGAGAATGCTAAAAGAGAAATACAGCTGGATAGATTCCTAAAATACTCAGCACTGATTTATGCATTTCAGTAAACTCAGTCACGAAAGCAAAGCTGGGTAAATAGTAGGAAAAATTATTCATAGAGACATTTACAAACCCCTTACAATTTGGCTATAGTCCCACCCCTTATACTTGCTTGTTTTAAAAAATATTCAGCAGGATTTGGATGATGTCAATATGCAGCCATGATAATCCTGATACCAGTATTACTGTTATATTTGAACCAGAAAATTATTTTCGTCTGTTTACATGGTCAAAAAAGCCACAATATTATATAACATAAATCGAACATATAGATAAAGTATTATAAATTACTAAAATATTAGAGCAAACAGTTTTCAAGTAACACAGTACTTGATAGCTGGTCACACAAAGCTGTTTAAATAATGAAGAAGTGATACATACGTTCATAAAAATGACAGGGTGAAGGTCTTCAGCATTTTGAGGTACTTTCAACTGTGACTTCTGCTATTGAACCAACGAAAAATGAAACTCGTATTGGTCTGTATCACACTAAACTTATTTTTGGCATATTTTCTTGTGATTGAAATAGGCAATAGAGAAGTTCCACTCAATTTAACACAAAATTGATCTTTTCAGCCTAAAACAAAAAATTTCATTTTGGGACACTCATTTGAGGAAAAACAAGTCATAAAGCTGCACCGTGAGGAAATATCCTTTTATTCTGTAGCTTACAAGGCCTGAGGACACCTCATGTCGATGTCTCACATCTTGGCCTCTCGATATTTATGGAATTATTTTATAGGAGGTGAAACACCATCAAAAAGAGCAGCCCACTCTAGAAAATTCCCCCAGCTCCTAGCCGGAATACTTGGCAGAAGCCAGGTTTGGTTTTGTTTCTGCCTTGACTGGAACAGAGAAGTAATGAACCTCCAGCTCCATTGTTTGAACAGGATTCCAGGCCCTTGCTCAATACACTTTTGGTTTAGACAAAGAGAAACTGCTTTACAAGCATGGAGGAAGACCATCATCTGAGAATTGGGCATTTATGGCATTCTGTTTAGAAGCTAAGATCTGTCCCCTGAAGAGGAAGGACCTCAGCTCAACTTTGCTGTGTCTGGAGTGAGTGCACTAGCCACATTACCCAGGGAAGATTATTTTCTGCTTGGAAAAAGAAATCTACCCATACAATTAACCAGAATAAACAATTCAAGACCTCCCTTAGAAGGCATTTGTTACTTGTTAAAAAGAGCAGTTGCTCATATATCACTCTGATATTCTCCTAGGAAGGAAAAAAGAATAAGCAAGAGGAATGTCCAAGAAAATGAGGTATAGTTTGAGCATCTCTGGAGTTTGGAAATCCTTAAGTCTCAGAAAAATATTTGATTGACATAGTCATTAGTGTTCTCTAGGGTCATGTTTCTCAAACGGTCAAAAGATGATCAGTGAAAATGGCTATAAAATAGAAGATTTTTAACCACACACAAAATCAGGGAAACAAACACAAAAGCAGATAAAGAGATAACAGCAAGAACAGCAGATTTGGTGATCCTGTAGCAGGGACCGTACTCCTCAGTGCCTTTGTCCCCACTTAAATGCCTTTGCCTGGGTGCTGCTTTGGGGATACCCCAGTTAGTGAAGTAATGAAAATAAATTTACCATTTGCATTTAATCCGTGGTTTTGTGGTTCTTCCTGCATCCTGCCTGTGCCAGCTCACACAAAACCAGAAATCTACTGAAGTACAGAATATGTCACTTCACACCAGGGGTCCTAAAAATGCTATCTGAGCTGCATTGCAGGAAACGATGTCAGAAAAGCACAATAACTCATCACACAGTGGAGTTTTAGAAAACAGAAGGCAAAAAATCATGATGCAATTATCTCTGTTACTTCTTTATCACAGAAGTGACAAGGAGAGCTCAGATCTGGAGAGGGCGAGGCTGCCAAGAGGGTAAGGACACAAACTAACCAGGAAGGAATGCTCATCATGATGATGTAAACTGCAGTCCCAAAACCATTTGCCAGATAGTCTGGGAACAGATCTGGGAAGAGGTCTGTGGTTCCCAGGTTATGAGCGCACGGAGCCTGAAGTCAAGTAGCTGACCCCTCGCACCCTGGAATAACAAATGTCATAATTCTACCTAAATAGACACCAGCGTTTTTGATGAGGTGAGCTCCCCCACTGCATGATCCATAGAAGAAATCTTTGTTAACACCATCCCTCACTTCTGTCCCCCTACCCAGGATGGCATGGCAATACAATCCAATAAATTATTTTAAACACCACTGTGAGGAATATAATTCAGAGAAAGTATTGAAGGAAAAAAAAGGCATAATTACTTTCCATACAAGCATTTGATCACAAGTTCAGAAACTCATTTCCTTTAGTAGCATATGGCCCATTAAATTCTTTCACATTTTAAAATTATGTATTGTCCTATGGCCATAGTACATTTTAGGAAAGCAATGTAGCATTTCTAATTCTTCAGGAAGAAATGAGTACAGAGACCTGTATACTTGCATTCATTCTTTATCCGTTGTGGTATTCAGTTTCAGTTTTTAGTCAGTTCACCCAGGTTATTCTGAAATACTTGGTACTGGTACAAACAGTGTATTGGAATCAAACTTCTCCCAGCTATTCCAAAGAATAAAATATTTTATGTGGACTTCTGCAGATTTCTTTAAATGTTCTGTGTTTGCTTCCTGATTTACATCCAGAAATAACTGGGAGAAAAAGAGTAAGCTTATGCTTCGTAACTTCACACTACAAAACGTAAGAAGGATTTGAAGTGATAGGATTTGCTAAATCCCACCTTGGTATATAATTGTCTCTGAGATCATAGGAAATAATAAACACCTGAGTGAGAAAGGAACTGTGCAAGGTGTGTACCACTGCCCTCTAACTGTATGTAATTGGAACTATTCAGTTAGAGATCTGAGGCCTTGTATATTCAATATTTTTGAAAGCTAAAAGTTGCCTTTTGGCTGTGCAGATTCTTTGGGTTCTGAAGTTGATCAGTGTGATTTGGTTTTGTTTGGCTTCTGGGAGACAGGTGGGGTTGAGGGCTTTGGGAAATGTGGTGGGCTTAAGCACATAAGCCAAGTGGACAAAGAAAGTGAATGGTTTAGTTTTAATTTAAAAGTTGCCTCCCATCATACGTATTTTCTTTTTCCTAAGCAGTTGTGCTGCTATAGCAGAACCTGAGCTCTGGATCATTTATTCCAAGAAGCATTCCCCTTGTCTCCTCATCACTGTGCTGATGACTGCTACAGGTAATTGCACATAGCAAAAATCATTGCAACACTCAAGAGCTGGGTGACAGCTAACTGTAGAGATGAGGTGCCTGTACACTGTCTCGGCTGCTCTCTCAATAGCTGGAAGCAAGCTGCCTGTCCTACTAAAGTGCATGCAGGTGTTCTGAAACCTGTTTCCCCCATCTGACTAGTTGCAAGTGTCATGAGGCTACCAGAGCCTTCCTCCTCTGCTGTGGGCTGGAGGTGTCCCCACACTACCTGCTTGTTTCTGCCTCTGTCTGCCTTCAGTTCCTCACAGCCTTCACTGCTTCCCTCCTGTTGTCTGCCAGGCTGCGAGCTCTGCGAGCAGCTGTACAGAAGACTAAACTCCATTCTGCAAAGAGATTTCCTTCAGTATCAGGGGAAAACAAAAAGCGGTGACCGATTTTCTTCAAAAGGCATGGAGTTCATGCAGCTGAAATATGCACGAAAACAAAGGCATGTATGATGTGATTGCACGATTTCCAGGCTGGCAGAAAATACTGTGGAAAGAAGCTACAAATACCCTTTTTGGCTACAGTCAAAGTTAATGCTTTGAGCTTAAGGAAGAAAAGGCTCCTACAGATACTATATGGAGGATTAGATAGATTCTGACTCTTCTTTTGTTGGTGTCATAGTATAACCTTGATGTTCTAGTTTAACTTTACAATGTATTTTATAGTGTTTTATTTGTATATCAACCTTCAAAAATAATATGGTTAAATGCCTCAGTCTAAGTAAGGACCTGCAATAATGTTCCCCCCTAGCTTCAAATTCATGTATGCATCTTCCAAACACTAGTTTACTTTCTCATCTGAATGAGACATTTCTTCTTTCTCAATTAGATTATTACTAGACATTGTTATTTTCTGGTTTGAGGAAGAGAAAAATCACTCCTGAGTATATGGAACATGACAACTTGTATTTTAAGCAAAACCAAGTAGGAGGGGTTTGTGGTTAATCAACAGCCATCCATATATACAGACTGTGCTATACTGCATTGTAATAATTGTTCTGCTTAATAATGCTGTGGGGCAGCCTAAAATCAGATATAAACACTTTATCTGATTTTGAAGAACATGCAAGATTTATCACTGGCAACTGCTTCTGTATTTTATATAAGGTTGACAGTATACATTGCATAAAATTTAGTACTATGACCTTAAAGAATGAATAAAAAGTAAGTAGGTTTTAAATATATATAATGTCAAAGAGTTATAATCCAAGAATGTGTTGACAGAAAAACAATGGGAGAGAAAAGTCAGTTCAGAGACTAGGAAGAGCACAAAAGAATTAAAAACAATCAAGGGATATGTTGTTTGTTACATTGAAGACACTAATTCTGCCTCTGTAGTTATACTAATACTCTCTGATGCCTGTTCCAGAAATTGGAGTCCCAGATCTAATGCCATTCTGCTCATGCCTAAAAATACAGCTGATTATGGTAAGTAAATAGTTTACCAGTGTTATTTACCCTGTCACAGTAACACATACTTTATTACTTCTCCAAAGTGAACTATAATCAGTTTTCTCTCATGAAACAGAACAGTCTTGAAACTATGCTTGAGATCATAAAAAAAAAACCAACAAAAAACCCTTTGATCAGAACAGGCATTAAAATTTTTGCCACAACAAAGTTTATTTCACCTCCAATAGTGGAAAAATCTATCCTCAGATGACCATGATGTATTGGTCGAAACCGATTTAATAATGTTATTGATAGTTCCCAAAGGAAGTGACTGGAGGGGGTGTAGATGAGTCAGTTCAACTCTTCTCTGTATCTTGATGTCTCAGTACTTCGAATTACCTATGGTCTCTGAGTTACATGAGAGTTTTAAACATGGTCATCAGAAAGGACTAGACATCTTAAAAAGCCTCAGCCACCCAAAGTCCTTAGATAATGCATTGATCTCTGCAAGTTTTCCTAGTTTTGAATGGTTCTATGTATTTGTGTGTTATTTTACTGATAGCTTGTTAAATAATTGGAAAATCCTTCCTTCTAGGAAAGTTTGGTTGATTTTCAACATAGTGCAAGAAATGCACTGGATTGTGTGACAATTAACATTGTGTGCAAGCTTCATTATGTTCTCCAGAACTGAAATGCCATCTGCTTTAGTTTATAATACTTCTGTCACTATACCTTCTGCCTTTTACCAAGAAGCCTCAGGAAGGAAAAGTAATTTTTGAAATAAACACTGCCAACTAGAAGAGACTATTTAAGAAATCATTGCCAAGCCCTAAAGACGCATGAACTGATGACAAATTGCATGCATAAAAGTACAGGCAAAATGCTGACTATTGTACAACATGAGCAGTTCTTCGTGAGAATTAAAAGTATTGGGTGAGCAAAATTGTACATGCAGGTGTATTTTTACTTCAAGAATTGCTAAAATACTAAAATTACAGATAAGATTATTTTACTTCTTTAAGTTATATGTCGTTAGCAAGAATTCACTATTCTTCTTCAGAAAACAAAATTATAATTAAAGGAATAAAAACTACCATGTTTCTCCTTGGATGTTTTTTCTTTAGATAAAATGAAATACTAAAATCCTGGACTGCTACCCAATCTAGATTTTCCTGAATGAGAATAAAAGAGGACATTTAAAGACTCAACTATGTAAAAGTGCTTCGGTTTGTGAGGAGATTCACAATGACAATAACAAAAGAGTTTGCCTGTCTTGAGGCAATGAAAGATTAAGTTTTTTGAATAGATTATTTTGTGAGTCCTTTAGAGAAAATGTAACCCTTAGGAGATATGTAGCAATCAAATGACAGCTAGTATGAACCTGGGACAGATCCAGGGAAGAGAGAGGAATTATCTGCTCAGCCTGAAAACACCATTTAGCCGGGACCCAAATGCAATGGGCTGCCACGGGCGGTGCCTTTGATGGGCATCCCTCAAAAGTGGTAGCTCTGTACATCATGTGTTCTTTTTGATGGGACTGACATGCTCAGCTTCCCTGGACAGACTGCATTATATTCCATCTATGTGCCTCTCTGTGTTTTGGGGTGACCGTCTCACCTCGCTGGCTGAGAGTCCCTGCTCACTAAATGGGTTTCAGGCGTTGGCAGTAACATGAAAAGGATTTAACTTCACAAGGGGCTTTTCTTGGTATTTGCTCCAAGGCACTGCTACCTGCTCACACTGCCTCTGTGTCCTCCTGGGCTCTGCCACAGAAATACTCTTCTGCCCAGGCCGGCCACCTGCTCACAATGAGAAATTGCAGATATACCTGGAAGAGGCCGACATCTGGTCACAGTGCCCATCAGCAGCCCCAGGGCCTCCAGGTTGCCCTGCCAGGAGCAAGAGGCATGGCTGCAGACACGCTGCAGCAGAACCTGAGACAGGCACAATGAAAACAGTGCCCAGGAGGGACTGGCAGCCTGGTCTGGGTGGGAACGGGCGCATGGGCAGGTGGGAGGAGGCTGGAGGGCCAGGCAGGACCTGCTGGTGCCCCTAGGCCTGGCACACACAGGTACCAGATGGGACATGATGGGCCTTGTGGAGAAGGAAGAGGGAGGGCACTGTTCCTACCATTTCATTCTTCATTTGTCTTCTGCTTTCTGACATGTGAGGAAATGATTGTTTTCAAATTTCTACGCAGAGGAGTTGGAGTGCTATGAACACCTATGGAGTGCTATAAACACCTCAGGGCTGGGTCTCAGCACCCTCCCTGCCTCCAGGGCTGCTTCTGCTTCCCACAACAGGGCTGAAAAGTATTTTCACTACAGGAAAAACATGACTTGATACCTATTAGATAAGACTTTCACACTGAAAGGAAAATCTGAAATACAAAATTAAGCAAAATATTGGATTCTCTATGCTGTTTCAAGGCTCATGGGTGGAGATAAGAACAGGGAGAGATCACCAATTACCATCATGGGCAGAACAGACTCAACTTGGGGAAATGAGTTTAATTTATTACCAAACAAATCAGAGTAGGATAATGAGAAATAAAATAAAATCTTAAAAACACTTTTCCCTACCCGTCGCTTCTTCCTGGGCTCAGCTTCACTCCCAATTTCTCTAACTGCCCCCACATACATGGTGCAGGGGCACAAGGAATGGTCCCTCACACGTTGTCTCTGCCACTTTTTCCTCCTCAGACTCTCCTCCTGCTCCAGCATGGGTCCTTTCCGTGGCATGCAGTCCTTCAGGCACAGACTGCTCCAGCCTGGGTCCCCATGGGGTCACAAGTCCTGCCAGCAAACCTGCTCCAGCCTGGGCTCCTCTCTCCATGGGACCACAGGTCCTGCCAGGACCCTGCTCCAGCACAGGCTTCCCATGGGGTCACAGCCTCCTTCAGGCATCCACCTGCTCCAGGATGGGGTCCTCTCCAGGCAGGAGGTGGAGATCTGCTTCCCCACAGACCTCCATGGCTGCAGGGAGACAGCCAGCCCCACCATGGGCTGCACCAGGGGCTGCAGAGGAATCTCTGCTTCGGTGCCTGGAGCACCTCCTGCCCTGAGCTTGGTGACTGCAGAGCTGTTTCTCTCACTTATTCTCACTCCTCTCTCCAGCTGCAGTTGTGCAGTTTTTTCCCCCTTCTTAAATAAGTTATTCCAGAGGCGCTACCACCGTTGCTGATGGGCTTGGCCTTGGCCAGCAGCAGGTCTGAATTGGAGCTGCCTGGCCTGGCCTTGGTTCTATTGGACACAGGGGAACTTTCTAGCAGCTTCTCACAGAAGACGTCCATGTAGCTCCCCAACTACCAAAACCTTGCTATGCAAAACCAATACAGGGATTTAGCATCTTTCCCAGTCACTCCCTAAAGAGTGCTGTGATCACATGGCCACAGACTCATGCTCACTTTCAGTCTGTCTCTTTCGCCCCATTTATCTTTAATTTTGCTGTGACAAATGTAAGAGCTATAGCGGAGATGGTGGGGACATGCTAGGGTTAGGGAGTGAGGGATGGGGCTGGAGCCTGCCATGGTGAAAGTGCAAGTCCTGTCTCAGTGCTGCCTTGACAAGGGGATTTTATTCTGCTCTGGCTGTTGAGAGGATGTCATTTCACAATTTCTCATTCATCAGCCAGTTTAGGTCAGGGTCAATCCTTAGGACAGACAGATCTCTACATCTCTCCTAACTATAAATGTAGAAAGGGCAATTTAGTTGGGATGCTGGTGTCAAAAACTCTCCCCTCGAGCTTGCAATATATGGTTATGTACTTTAAGTACTGTATTAGACAGACAAACGCAGATTTGCTTTACCTTGTTCCTTACGGAAATCAATACATTCTGAAGTGTCTGTAAAAGCATAGCTACCAAAATAATGAAAAAAAAATCACAAACAGGTACAAAAATAAAAGCATTGTCTTCATTCCTGGACCTGCAACAGAAGGGAATCTGTTAAAAGGACAAAGCTCTGAAGAGTGTCACGAGAAGTCTGAGGAACAGGGAAAAGACAATCACTTACTGAGGGCGAGAAGTGTGAACCCTGAGAAGATACAAATGATGACAGACCAGAAGCATAAAAACATAGGCAAACTGCTGACTGTGGTATTGAATAGGCCATTGTAAATTCAACATAATGACAGGTGAGCAGATTTTTATGTGTAGGAATATATGAATTCCTTGCTCCAACAAAATAAACAATTGAGACAAAATCTAGAACATTGGGATTATAAACACAGAAAGAGATAACTTAGAGCAAGCAAAGACAGGAAAAAAAGGACACAAGTTCTACTCTGAGGTATAACTTTCTCAAATCCCAGCTTTTCTCACTATGAAGGGAAATGGGGAAAACATTGAATTAATTCAGATTTGGGTAGGTATAGCAAAGGGAAAACCAGAAATAAGCAGGTGCTGACTTTACACATAGGGAAAGGCATGCAAAGAAATAGTGATACACACAACAACCACTTTTTTTCTCAGAAGTGGTTTCCCACTGGTTTTGCTAGACGCTGTCTACAACATGAAGCCTCTAGTACTTAAAGATATTTAAAGTGCTGTGCCACACGACCTTTAAGGACCAGACCTCCACTTCTGCATTTTTTTTTCTCTCCCTGAAAGAAATAAAACGTCTCAAAAGCTCCTGTGCTAAATTTTTTTACAATGTATTTAACACCACCACTAAAACTCTGGAATTATTGACTACAGTTAGATAACTAAGGCTTTGCTTTGGTAATTACCAGATTACAAAGATGTCCCCAGTAGCATTTAGGTAGGTATGCCAGGATTAACTATAGCATTCAAGTGTCTGAAATAATGCACTTTAATATTGACAAGGAAGAGCCAAGGCATCATTTCTAAGGCCATATCCTCATTTTGTGTCGATTGCAACAAAAAGCATTATTTGCCAACATTCAGTATCATCTCAGATTTCTAAGAGTCTGAAATAAAACCAACAGTCACCATCCAACCTACTATTATAATTGGCATAAGAGAGATGAATAATGGTGTTCAAAGTTGAGTTGGTGTAAGCATTATCAGAAATAACAGCAAAAAAATCACAAAGACCATGTTGAAACATTTACGCTTCTTGATCTAGTCATATGACCAACATGCATCATCTTGCAGCTTGCTATCAAGAGCAAATGGCACATTCTCAGATGCAATCCTGCATATTTACAATGTCCATTTCTCTTGACTGGAAAAGAATTGGGGTTCTGATACGCACTGCTTGGTGACAGTTCAAAATCTTTCAACTTTTCAAACTTCTGTTGAAAATGCCCTGTTTAACCAAGTTTGTTTTGTTTCTTCATGGTGGTACTAGTTCTTCAAGACCATGGTATTTCTCATGTTTTTTTTGGAATTCTCTGTAGGGTTCAGTGTCAGTTCTGTTTCTTTATTAGACCTCACTGTGAAAGTGATCAATGTTGAAACTGTGTTCAAACGTAGGAATAAAGAACCCCAATAAGCACACACAGCTCGTTTCTTATTCTAGCCTTTTCCCTCTGTTTTGACCACAAACTCTGCAAACTTCCTTTCAAACCACCCATACAATAAAGTGCTCATTTTTAAAATGTCTTGTACAGTGTATCACAGCTTTATTTTTCTATGCAATACTCAGCAGAACAATGTAATACAAGCCAGAGAAAACCAACACTTCAATGGTTCAATACGATGAGTAAAATTCAGTTATTAGGAACATTCATGTTATGACTACGACATTTCACTAAATATATGATTTATCATAACCAGTCTCACCTGACTCCTGATTCAAAAAACCCAAAGATCTCCCAAAACAACCGAATGTGCAGTATCTTCTAGCAAGAACCAATGCCTTTTTTACATTTAAAACTACACAGTTGTTTAGGTATCTTCAGAGAATTATCACCTCTCCTTTTGTCTTACAGGTCAGCAGTTCAAAAGCTTGTCTCAGCAGTAAGTGAATGCTGTTACCTTCAGAAAAGTATTCACTGCTCTATATAATGTACTATCAAGTCTTGTTGCATTCTGAGATTTTTACATCTGTTATAGATTGCATAACTAAAGTAAATTTGCTAATCAAACCAAGAATATGTTAGTAGTTGACGATTCACTGAGTTGTGTAAATGTTATACCGCCATAGCTTGACACATTCTGTTTTTGCAAGTTTTGGCGGGAAAGATGTTGTGTGCTTATGGGGAGGGGATGTGCTTCGCTGTGCAGGGAAGACTGATTGACAGCATAGCAACCCATCTAACCAATCAGGAAGAAGATTGGGGGCGCGTACTCACAGACTGTATATAAACACTTTTTTCTGTAACCAATTTGCGTGCCTTTGGCTGGAGCAGTGACTCCCCAGCTGCCCAGCGCTGTTTTGATCATTTATCTTTAATAAAAGTTATTCTAAATTTCTTTGAGTCATATTTGACTATAACACACCAATACATGATTGTGCTATATGGAGTGCAACCATATTGCATTATGTATAGATAATTTTGTCACATTTTAAAACTACTGGAATATTCCCTTTTAGGTATGTCCTGTCTAAAATAAGAAACAGTAAGCTCAGAAAAAGGAAAACAGACATAGGCTGCTCATACATATTTGAAAGAAGATGGCTTTAAAATGAAAGGATAATGGGACTAAATGTATGAATGTCCAATGCGATAACAAAACACAGTTTTTTCTGCAGTATCAAAGACAAACACAGACAAGGGAACTGCCATTCAGAAGTGCGTTCACAGTGCCTGCTAACAGGGACCAGTGAGGAGGGCTCGGCTCCCAGCACCCCAGTGTTCTGTGTCCAGCCACAGCCAAGCTGCAGGGATGTTTGCTGCAAGGCAATGTACCTCTGTTGTTCAGAGCTGGCATTCAGGAGATTCACAATTTACACTGAATATTAGGGGAAGATCAAGCTCCCTTGAGAATGCTGGCTGTACTCTGAGAAGATTTCTAGTCATAAATACAGAGGAAACTAGATGGCGTGCCAGGAGCAGGATATTTCTCTAGCTCATTAGAGCTCATGTTCAAACACGCACTTGCCTAGTCAGACAACATAAATGTGCCCAATGTAAAGTGCAACAGAAAGTGCAAAGCAGTCATAACAAATCCAGTGTTCTAATTTATCCTTCTAATGATAAATTTTTGTAACAAGAATTGAAGAGAACTCAGAGAATAGCAGATACTGCATGACTTTTAGATGAGTGTTACTCTCAGTTGTTTTAGAAGGGAAAGCTTTTTCTTACGATGTAGCAGTGATTTCTATTATAGTTAACATACCATTTAATTAATGGAATCATAGAATATCTCAAGTTGGAAGGGACCCATAAGGATCAATAGTTCCAGATACGTACACTTTTCCTCTTGTTAGCTCAACAGAGCTTACTGATTTGAAAAACATGAACTATGATTCAAAGATATGTTTAGCAGATATTATACTGTGATAAAAGTCACTTTATTTCCCAGCTGAGCAGAGATCATCTTCTTCCTCAAAACACAATAGCTGCCACCACCCATCTACTCTCTCAACTGCACTGAATCCAGTGGACTGGCAACTCAGTATGTAGGTGTCAGCAGTGATGTTGCCTAAGGATAATGAGGCAGAACCTAGAAAGAGGAGGTTTTCTTTCCTGCAGAGTTGTGCCCCAAGGCAGATTACTGTTATATGTGAAGGGAAATTAATGACTTGTCATTATCATACAAAAAGTTCATGTTTCTTGTTTTGCTTTAAGCTTGATTTGCATATTCCTCATTAGTTTATTTTATATAAACATTGCTTGTTTTGGATATGTCTACATTATCTTGCAGATACAGACCCAAACCTGCACTCAGTTCCAAGCTCACCCATGCCAGAAGTGCCTGGACGTTGGGCTAGATTAGACCATTCCTAATAGGACACTGAATCACATGCTGCCATTAAGATGCCAACCACATTCATGACAGCTCTCTGATTGGTGCGTAGTGATGGTAAAATGGCTGCCTCAGAAATACTGGGAAGAACTTCATATATGTTTCCTACAAGCAAGTTTTTTGTGCCTGTAGTTCATGATCTGAGAATATTCTCCAGACAGTACATTCCCTCTATGTCTATGTAGGAAGATGAGTGAAAAAAAAATACTATATAAACTTAGCATAAAGTATGTGATAGTCACGATCCTTATCTCCTCTTCTCCAATAAGAAATACAACAGATGATTGTACTTCTTCATTCAAATTATACTCAAATGCATACACACACAAAAAGGCAAAAGCTGTTGCAGGTAGGTAACATCAAAAAACAAACATGCAGATGACAAATATTATTCTCTAGCTTCTGCTGTTAGAGGGGAAAAAGTAGCAAACACTGCACAAAGGTATTATCTGTATAAGAGACATAAAAGTGCTACTTGATAGCACTGCTGTTCTCAGTAGAAATCTTCTGGAAAAATGATTGCTCAGTTCCCAGAGAAATTCAGTCCTTTTGTGAGATCTTGCCCTTTTGTACTTTTCTTCCTTTTTAAAAGCACAGAAGTTTAATTTTTTGAACTACAGTGGATGCCTGTTCAGGACTAAATGTGAACAGTCATACTGTGAATCAGATAGGCTGCATACTTGGCATACACACAAAGAATTGGAAACGGTGATGTTTCCGGCTTCAGTTGACTTCAGGTTGCCATTACAAGATCCTGTCTCTTTTGAAAAGCTCCTCTTTTGAAAAGCTCTGAGTGTGGTTTTTATTTTTTTGTGTGTTACGCAATGTTACGCAGTATGTGCTTTAAGGAAACGTAGACAGGAAAAATGTTGCACTTTATTCTGACATGAACTTAACACCACCAAAAAGCACTTGAAAAAAGATTCATTTTAGCAATTTGAAAAAAAAAAAAAAAAGTGTTATATGAGGTAATTGAAAGGTCACGACTCAATCTGTTAGTGAGATTAAATTAAGTGTTGTATGAACAGTATCACATTCCTCGTTACAAGCCCACCTACGGATGGGCTTTCTTTGCAAGGATCTTTGTGTTTCAAGTAATAACACCTGTATTGCTTCTACCTGAGACATCACAGGACATACTCTAAAGATCTGCTAAAGAGTGCAAAGGTTTTCAAGAATGAGTACGTAGCTGAAAGGGGAAACTGCCAAAAAAAAAAGCAATAAATGCGCACTTTTTTCCTACTAGAAAGGAAAGATATGATTGATGGAGTATCATTAGACAGCACACAACAGCTGCAAGAATTAACATACTGTAATTAGAGCTGCCTTAGAACTGGTTTCTCTTCCAGTGTTCAAGGATAGGGCTCCAGAGAAGCTGTAGAAATAGTGATGAATTATGCTGCACTGATAAACTGGGATGTATTAGATGATGCAGGAGCTTTTTCCATACCTATATAGGATCATAGAATGGTTTTTGTTGGAAGAGACCTTTAAAGGTCATCTAGTCCAACCCCCCCTTATCAAGATTAAGTAGAACAGTGACTAAGAAATGTGTATGAAAAGAGGATCATGTCATTTCCAAACACTCCAGTCACAGATTTCTGGCAGTGATTTCTGCAATCTGGATTTATTCACTTATTTTTCTGTTACTAAGTTTGATTGAAAACTTACTGCATGGAGGTTGTGGTCTCTGTGTGAAGTACAAACTATTTAATGATTACTTTAAAATAAGTAATTAACACCTGCACCACCCCTGGCTTGATGCATTGTAACAGTGAGGCACCACCATCAAGGGTGTATTATCAAGAGAAGAAAAAAAGCCTTAAAGTATTTTAGAATTAATAAGCTTTGTTTTAGCAACTTTGTGAGAAGCTTTAAATAATTTTATGAAACTTTCAAGCATGTTTAGAAGAAGTGTGTACCAACAAGGAACTGTAACTGAATTTTTGTTTCCAGTTTGAATACCCGAGGATAGTTCAAATGTAGGAGTGAGCACAGCACTTTTACAGGAAAGCTGGACAATATTTATCTGTAAAGCGCAGAAAAGACACCTCTGTAAGAAGCTTCAGCTTAAAAAAATCACGTTTTTCCTAACCAATACACTACACTAACTGTTAAGTCCAGGATGCCTGTAACCATCAAGTCCTAGAGATTCACATCAAATCCCTTGCAGAAGATAGAAGATAATGAACCTGTTGCTCAACAGCAATTTTTCAGGCCACTTGTACTTGGAATCTAATTTCCAACATAATGCCAATGTGTAAAAGTGCTCAAACATTTCCTTGCATCAAAATCACCATGGTCACACAGCTGTCTGCAGTCTTACATGTTCACTTTGCAATCTATGCTGGGTGTTAGAGGGGGCAACTCAAATTCTTCCCAAGCCAAGTCCAAACATGCTGTCTGTACAAAGGGCATGGCTTGCTCTCTTCTAAAACAAAGAAGAGCAATAAAACAGGTCAGCAGGGAACACCTCTGATTTTTCAGTGCACCCCCAAGTATCCTTTTCTATCAACCCAGCTTTATCCTGAGGAATCAAAAGGCACCTGGCACAGGGCAGAAAAAGCTAGAAAAGGAACAGTCAAGTGTAACACTTTTCCTGGGTTATCTCAGGTGAACCACTGAGTGTCTCACTGGAGTTAATAATACCCACAAGGCTGATGTGAGGACAAACACATTAAATGTTGTGAAGCATGGGAATAATGGGAATAATGGGAATAATGGGAATAATGCCCACATGGCCCACATGTTTCAAACTCTCTAAGTCAGTCAGAGGAATAAATGCCTTCTAAACAGTCAGAATGACCCAACATCCTCCAAGCAGACTGATTTACATTTTTCTCTGGAACCTTATTTTCCTGTAAATAATTACGCAACCCTTAGCAAAATTATTAATTATTCTTCTTACCTGATTTGTTTAAAAACCAAACAAAATGATTTTTTCTTCTAAAAACCTCTTAGCATTACTAAATCTAGCTTGTGGCTGAATTAATCAAAATGCAAGAATTAAAACAAACTAATTCTTATACAATAAACTGAAATTCTACAATACAGTTTACTACTGGTTCCAGTAACTCTTATAACCAAAAGGTGAAACAAGCTGCAGAGGGATCTGCAACAATGGAAGAATGAAAATATGCTTTTTTCCCTGGCATTTGTAAGGTTTATAAAACCTGAAATAAACTTCATAGATCAGCCAGGATAAGTTGATATCAGTTATTTTTGGAAAAAAAAATTACCTTTGTAGATTTTTCACTACTGGTGTGTTCTGCAGAGTCTTCATAAGGAATCCCTTGTTGTTGTTGTTGTTGTTTTTTTTTAATTGTTGTACTGGAAGGTGAAACTCAAACAGGATAAATTATCTTTCCATGATACCCCCCCATCTGATTGAGTGCAGAAATACTTGGAAATACATTAACAATTGCTGAATCAGACCTAAAAGCAAAAACTACTTATTAGCATACCTTCTCACTTTGAAATTCACATTCTACACACTAATATATTTTAGGTTTCTTTCACTTAAAAATATAGATGTATTTTTTCCTGGAAATACTGACAACATTGTACAAGTTATAATATAGCTCTGATGAATCTTTTGTGGAAATGCCTCGCAGTACAAAACTGCCGTTATAAAGTCACCTCCAGAAGTTCATCTTTGAACCCTTCTGCTGTGACATAAGCTCCGCTGAAAAAGGCATTTTAACTCCATTATTACTAGTACCAAACACAATTTATGTATTAATTGGTCTAAAAAGATGGCAGTCTCACAACTCGGCAGTTTCTCTATGACAGATCCCGGTGGACACTTCTGACAGGGCAGTTTACAGCTCTGGATGAAAATGTTTCCTGTACAGCAGTAAGTCAATACCATCTTAGGCATCAGAGAAGTGGCAGGATTATAATGCCTAGTCAGACTAAAAAAGCCTATCAGGGAAAATGGTTTTGTACAAATAAATATTCCACAATACCTAGACATGCAAAGCCTGACTGGATACTTACTGCAGACAAGTTTCTGTTAGAGTTCTGGTGGCTTTCCTTCCTTCATCTGAACTCCATTTGCTGCATGTTGTTTCTGCTTCTCCAAACAAAATGTTTGCAGACTGGAAAACAATCAATTTCTGAAAGAAACTCTGCCACATGTGAAGAACTAGAAAGGTTTGCAGGCTCTTTTGTTTTACATTAGTGTTTTATTTTCCACTCAAAGAAAACTATTCCAGACTAACTCTCTCTGGTTCAACATACTTTTTTTTGTTTGGTTTTTTTTTTTTTTTTTTTTTAAGTACTAAGCTATTCACTTCTTAGTTTGGATAATTTCAGAGAGTATTTAAATAGTTTTGTACATGTTACATAAATGTTACATTTGAGTGAGTTAAAAGCTGTGAGACTTATTATTGTGGTAAATCCCGAAACTGAATTTTCTTTTTAAAAGAAATAGTATGGTACAAGAAACATGGACCCATTCCTGTAGTGTGCAGATTCCAGGGTACATTTGCTTGCACTGTCTTGGATGGCACAGTTCTGCCAATGTGTATGCAGGTTCTTAAGTTTTAGGAGAGTGAGTATTCACATTCACTCAGAGTCACTACTGTTGGGTATTCCCAATGCACACAGACTGAAATCTCTACCTCTGTGCTGATGAGGACAGGGACATTTCTTACCTGCATTCCACAAAGTTATGAAGTGATCAAATAACAGCATGGTTCTTCCCACTCCAGTTCTTCAGTTTTGGGTATGCAGCCAGTAGAAGTGCTGAAGATAGTATCACAGCTTTTGCAATATTTTTTCTTTTTTTTTTTTCTTTTTTTTCTTTCTCCCTTCCAGACAGTTCCCATTTCTGGAGTTCTGTCATTTCAGTAAAATTCATAGCTTTCATTTAAGACATAAAAGAATTAAAAAGAAAAACACCAGTAAGAACTGTTTAAAAACTCACAATTTTGAAATTACAAATAGCAGTTTTGGTTACATAGCTTTCTCCACTTTTTTTTCCTGAACCCCTCTTTTCTATTTCTAAAATAATACATAAAGACTAAGGGAAAAACAATGTTGAAAGTGAAAGGATGCTGTTAGAGGCAGAGTTTCTAAATTTTACTGAAGCTGACTAATAAATACATGGAGTGGTGTTTCACTTGAATGACTCCCTCCACCAGGAATACTATCAATACTGCTTAGGCTACTTTACTTACTACTTATTTTACAGTCTTATCTTTAGTTCTTATCTTTAGCATTACAAGCATATTTCAAAAAAACAAAAATTCAGATAAACTAGGTTTGTGCCCACTACCTGAAAACAAAACAACCACAGCACAGGAAAACCATAAAACAGGTCACTTGAATAAGGCAAAGTCTACACTCTGTCACCACACACACAAAAAAAATAGAAAAGCATCATTTCATGTAGCACATGCATTACTTCCCCCAGAAGAGCCTCACATAGCCAAATCTCACTAATGTAAACAAGGCCCGTTACACCAGATGACTTAGTGCTCCCATGTGCTGCTGCAAATAATTCAGCAAGTAATAATTCAGCACACTGGAGAAAAATTTTCTGGTATAGTTTATTCTATACAAGGCTTTTCATGATTTTTTATCTTTGCAACAAATGAGAAACTATTTTTAAAAGTTTGAAAGGTTGGAAAATGGAGAAATCATTGCGGGGGGGGGGGGGGGAAGGACTTTGAAATGTGACCTTCTTCCTGATATTAAAGCAGTAGGTGAGACTGCATGTCCTCAGCATAATCACAATTACACAAAGTAATTGTTCTCACATTGTATTCACATCAGAGGCTGGCTTACTTTTTCCAGGTACATTACTGTAATGAAAGATACTGCCTCCCTCAAAATCTGATCCTGCTTGAGACATTTTAAAATGTTTTCTGCAGATTTTGAAACAACAGCTTGCAAAACAAACCCTGTGATGGGGTGGCATGCATTGGCATCACAGTGAACTTTATTTCTACATTAAACTAACAGATTGTAGAAAATTATTTAGATGCATGTACATAAGGTTTCAATCAAAATTGTGTCTTAAACACAACACTGTTTTTTCATCGTATTTTCCATTAAAAATGTCAATTTTGTTCAAGCTTCTGGGGAGCTGGGGGGCAGGAGGGTAGAAAGGCAAAAAGAATTGTTTGCCAAAAATCTTACCTGGCTGACGTTCAGCTTGCCATTTCTTGTTGATGGTGTGTTTCCTGTGTGAACAAAGTCTTTCCTGAGCAGAGCCGTACCGCATAATCTGAAACCCTGCACAAAATCAAATCCCGCACAATACCAACTGATACTTTATCTTGTATGATCTACATTGCCAATCTCAATAATTGGTATTGACCTAAGATTTTTAAGAAATATATTTCTAAATCACTACAGCCCAAATTTTTATTTCATCTACAGCTCAAATCTTAGCAAGCAACATTAAACATTTGATAAATGGCAGAATTCTCAATAGAGATCATAGGCTTATTTTTGTAAATTGCCTCCAATGAGGTGGGAGGAGATAGTGGGACTTACAGCCATGAATCAGTATGCAGACATCACACAGCAGGCAATTGCAGATTATGCAGATTGCATAATCTGGCATGTAATTTTAAATCCACTCAAGAGGTCAGTTTAGTTAAATTCTTCAAAGGAAGCAAGCAGAAGATAAATGTTTGGGGAAGACAATAAAATTCCATTTTGTAGTCTTGTACTAGCATTCAATATATCGCTTTGGCTTCCAGAAACACATGCATTCTGCATTGTTCTTTTATTTTATTATAACCTGTTACAGTAGAATGGGGAACCCATGTAGACGTTGTATAGCCATCTATTCTGGCACACCTTTTTGATAGTGGTCTACCAATTAGTAACACATAATCTCCAGCCTTGCAAAATTATTTCCTGGCTATGCTTACAAGACTTATATTCTAAATTGTTTCTCCTATTTCCCCACTGTTAATTTTCATACTTTTCCACTTAAAAAATTCAAAATCATAAACAAATGTTGTCTCCTTGTTAAAGTTCCTTGAATGTTAGAAAAATCTAGCCAGTGTCTAATAAGGTCTTCATGATTCAGCTTCAGATCCTGAAAGCTATGAAACACCATCCTTGAAACGTATCTGAACTGGCACCTCGAGAGTTTTTGGTCTCTTTTGACTGTTTCTTCCTTTTATCTATTCTTCTCAAATACATGTTAGTTTCTCTTTCACAATTTGAGTGGATTTTATAAAAGCAAACCTCCAGCCAAGGAAACTGCTGGATCAGGTATGTCCTTCAGTTATTTTACTGTTTTAGTTATTAACAGAAATATTAGAATGTCAGAGACTGGGCTTTGAGAACATACACTTGATTCCTGGAGAAAATGAGCTGTAAAAGCACAAATTATCATCCAGAATTTTCTTCAGCCAATAATCAATATCTCATGTCAATTCTGCATTTACTTCCCTTCTGCCATTAAAGCTTTTGGCAAAGATCGTTCAGGTGAATAAACAAAAAATTCCCTGTATCAGAAGTTTTATTAAATACGACAGTTATCTTATAAACCAGAGTACAGTTCAACACACAAATCCTTATTTCAAAACGAACTGTCACATTTGCCAATTATCATGTGAGAATGTCCAAATTCCTCTCTGGAAGTGAGAGAAACGGATTAGCTCTAGGGAGACGAGGAAAAAATGCTGGATGTTAATAGATGGAGCAGATTAGTCTTAGTATGTAAAGTTTAAATAGAGATACTTTTCCTTAAATTCCTGGTTACTTGCCAGTCAGTGTTTCTAAATGCAAGCAAATATGATAGCTCTTGTTGTTGTTTTTAAATATCCAACATTCTGGTTTTTATAGTTTGTGATCACTAAACTTTTAATCTCTGAAATCTCACTTCTACACTTTCAATGATCTATAAAATCCAGCAGTAGTACCTGTGGAATAATTTAGTACTAGCACATTATGATAGTAAGGCAAAATTTGGAGCACTGAAACCCTTAAAGGCTGTTTGGTTTCTTTGTTCCATCGGTTACTCTAAATTCTGCTTCCTCTTTTCCTTTCCTCCTTCTGCTGCATTGTGACTTCTGTATCTCATGCCATGAGTGTAGGAAACATCAGCTCCCTCAGGAGTACTTTAATTATTGTTTATTCCCATTCAGCATTAGATAGGTGTGGGATGTACCATTAGCAGATGACGAGTCCTGAAGAAGAGTTGAGAAGGAATCCTGCAACGGTATTCATTGTGTCTTCAGATTGCTTTGATGCTCTATCCAAGATGACTTGGTGGAAAACAGAAGCCAGTCCAACAAAGGATATAATGCCAAGTCACTCAAAACAGTCTCCATCAGAACCTCTATGACTTCCACTGAGCAAGATGTGATAAAGCTACAGCTAGGTCCCAGATCAGAATGTCCTAGCAGCTTCACTCCTGCCAGCTGGCAGAGTTTAGCCATAGGCTTGTACACAGGCTTACCCAGCACTAATCCATCCATGTGGTTTCCAGGTGGATAAATATGCCTTACAGCACACTAGAACGGTCTATTAAAATCACACCACAGAACCACAGGTTGCAGCTAATTTTGAAAAGCAGTGGATTTACAGCTGTATAGGCATCACTGTGCATTGATTACTTGTATATATGACTCCCTACTTTTTGTACATGAGCTAAACAACTTCAGAGCTGGAGCAAAGAAAAGTTCAACTCATTGCTACAAATATGAGGAGTATTTATTTTTTCAACAACAGAAAAGGTTCCTGTCTATACATGGTCCCATTTAACCAGCAGGATCCTGAGCCTTCCTGTGACATGCAGCAAGGGCTTAACAAAACAATTCTGTTCCCAGTCTTTTGCCATTAGTTATATTTACTGAGAGATCTTACTACAGAAAATTTTAACCTGAAGTACACAATACTGGTATTGGAGGACATGGATGGCCACATAGGTGTCTACAGTGCTGGAAAATCAACGTGCAATGGATTTGACTTACTCCTGCTCTGCATAAACTCCTATGACTCTGCCAGCACGGGAGAGTAAGATGATGTAAAGGCTTAGCTGCAGTGACCTTTTTGCATTATTAATGCAGAACTTATACACAATTCAACTTTTTCATTAGCTGAAGTAATCATTCATACCTTGATAGAAGGAAGAAGCAGCAAGAAGCCCATCCTGGAGACTCTCCTTCAGAGAATGACACCCTACCAGATTTCATACTGCAAAATCTAAATTCAGTTATTTATCAAGTAACAAACAGAAATGCAGACATACTTTTATATATGAGTGGTTTTACCATCCATGTACACATATATATAGATTAAATCAGTCTAAGCAACCAAATTGTGATTTTAAAGGCACCAAGCAGTAGTCAAAGTCCTGGGAAGAGTTTGCAAGAAATAGCGCTCCTCCAGCATTACTACACAAGCCAAGAGATTTAGGAAAGTAGCTGTGAAACGCTGCAGCTCTCATACAGCTGCACTGGAGCCACTAAGCCTCAAAGCGAGGCTCCGCAGAAAACCACCAGGCAAAGGGCAGCGCCGGCCGCGCTCTGCCCGGAGCAAACCCTGCCGAGACAGGTGCCTCAGGGCTGCTCGGGCAGAGGTGCTCCTGCGGCACCAGCCGCTGCCGCCCGACAACGAGACACGACGCAGCCTCCCTGCGGGTCCTGCGTACTCGCAGCCGCCCCAGCCAGACTCCCCACCCGGCCACGTGCCAGGGCCCGTCTCCAATTGGTCCCGCTGCCACCCACCCTTCCGCCCGCCACATAAAGCCGGCGGGGCCGCGCGGGCGGGCAGCGTGAGGTGGTGTCCGTTACGTGGGGCTGCCTGTTAACGGCTTCCCGCTTCTTTCCTAACGGCCGCTGCCTGACGCTTGCCCTGTTCGTGGCTTCGCGGCTGCTTCGCTTTAGTTTTGACCCCTGTCGCAGCGGCAGCAGCCGGCTCTCCCGCAGAGCCGCTCCGGCCCGCTTGAGGCTTCCTCAGCTGCCGCCCGCGCGGTGAGAGGCCGAGTCCAGCGCGCTGCCTGAGAGCCGCCGCGGGGAGCGGCAGTGGGAGTGCGGCGGCAGTTGGGGCACCATGCCTGCCGCCTTCTCTGGGAAGCGTCCGGGGCGGCTGCTCTGGCTGCTGCTGGTTTGCCTCAGCCTCTCGGGCACAAGCCCCACAGGTAAACGCTCCCTCGTCAGCCGGCCTGGGCTGGGCTGCTGTCCATCAGCGTCAGGGTGGGCCGGGGAGGGCAGGGGCACCGCTCCAGAGCTTCGGCTGAGTAAAGGGCCTCCCTGCCCCGAAGCGTCCACCGAGCTCCCCAGGGGATGGAGCGGTGGCCCGGCAAGGCGGCTGCCTCGCGGCTCTGCCTATTTAAACAACCGGGCGCACTTGTCTTCCTCAGCGGCCTCGACCCTCGCCGGGGTCGGAACCCACCAGCACTGCTTCTTCGTGGGCACACGCTGCGGCGCACCTGCCGCCCTGGCCTCTCTCTGTGCTTCCCTCTTAAGTTTCAAAAAAGTGTTAGGGTTTCTCGTAGACTTGCTGGAAATTAGGGATCCATTCTCTGCTGTGCTTTAAGGAACGATGTGCTGGTCGTTAGCGTTGCCTCCCCGTGTGTGTGTTCTGGTAGGCAGGTAGGCCGTCTGCAATCCATGAGTATGTCCAGACATGTTCAGCCTTGTGGTCTAACACCATCTTCTGCTTTCTGCCTCACAAACAGGAGGATTTGTTAGTTCACAGGTGTAGGACTCTGAGGCCGAGGTGTAGTGTTTTATTGTTGCCCTCTCTGTATCAAATAAAGTATTATTTAAGTCCTGAAAGAATTGAAGTTGATAAGTTGAATTACTGAAATATTGGTATGCTTAGCAGGTGCTGAGGAATGTTCATTGCAGGATTTAATACTGCATTTTAAATGGGGCATTTAAGGAAGAGGGACTTCAGCCTTCTGCGCCCTATTCTTCCTCTGCTGGTTTTCAGCAGTTCAGGAGCCCGCCAGCCACTTCTGAGGAAGCAGGAGCTTATTTTTAAAACTACTGGATTTCTGTTTTTAATCCCTGTTTCTTCAAGCATCACAGGGCATTAGAGAATGGTAATGGAAGGAAATATCAGGTTGCTGATATTTACTGTGCAAGATGTGATTGTTAGTGTGTCTTGCCAAGACTGAAAGTTCTGCCAGTACATATATGTGAACATTATTGCTCTGACTTTAATTAACCATCAAGGGTTTAGCTGCGCTTTCAGTGTGTGATATGTAAATAGTTATGTTTGTGCCTCTCTTGATCTTCCTGAGAGGAGCAATACTGCTTCCTGTGTGATAACGTCTATAAAATTTGCAGTAGTTTCACATAATGTGAAAGGACAGAAAATGTGTTTTGCAGGTCTCAAGGCTTGTTTAAAATACATAAATATATGTATGCACACAGAGGAGAATCTGCTTTGTACTTCTTAAAGCTTATTTGAAGTATGTGCATTTATATATACATTCATAAAACTTGAAGTCCTTTCTAATAGTTGATTTCACTAATAAAAAAGTTTTGTGACTGCAAATGGCCTGAAATTTGTACGAATGTGTGAATCACTTTATGGCAAGTTAGCCACATGGTATTTTTTTATTACCATTACTGCAAAAAACTGTGCCTACTGTTTGTTGAAGTGATTTGCAGTTCATGTAAAGCCGTTAGGGAAATTATATCCTCTTCTGGAGAGGGGAAGACCAAACATAAAAAAAAAACCCAAACAAAAAAAAACCCCACAAAACAAACAAAAACCACTACCAACAAAACAAACAAAATCCTGTTTGGTTTCCCAAAGTTTGGACAGATCTACAGTCTTCTTGAAGTCGTGAATATCAATGTTTGGTTTTGAACCAACATCAGAAATGAGCCACTGGCTTTAGTACTCTTTATCTGTACAAAGTGAGGCTGCTGTTTTTCAGACTTCTATTAAATGTTTTTATATTTGTAAGAACAGGCTTCGTACTGTGATTTCCATGATGATTTAAATGTGAGAAAAGAGTATTTTACTCTTCCATTGGTTAATAACCAAATGTGCAAAAAGCTAGTCAAGCACAGGGACTACATGCACAGGTGAAGCAAAGGGAAGTTCATGTTCCCTTGGAAGGGGAGGAGAACTAACATTGTCTTCTAGTGAAGTCCAGAAACATGGTGTGTTCTGGGGATGTGGAGGTTCACTGGAGGTTCTTCAGTCAAAGTAAGTGCTTGCAGTAAAAGCAGCTGGAGGGAGTACTATATGCAGAAGGACTGAGTTGTAGAAAGGCAGGTTGCATAGCCTGCTGCACCTGGTCAGGCAGGTACCGCAAGAGATCTCTTAGATTTTATTTTGTGATAAATACCTTGGAGAGAGTTCTTATTATATGGTTACTTTTGTCTTTTAACTGTTCATTTAATTGCTTTGAAAAATTTAAACCATCACTTTTTTTTTTCTGTATTGAGAGTAATTTTTAAGCAAATGTCACAACACTGTTTTTCAGAGTTTGCTGCTTCATGTGGTTACTGTTGTGGTTGCCTAATTTAGTTACAGCATGTGCTGCCAAATTCCTTTAGGAAATGCAGACCTAGGACATCTTGTCTCCAAACTTCTGTCTTTAAAGGTACCAGTGAGTTTTACAAGTTGAGGATACGCCTCATTCCTTACAGGCTTGGCTTCAAGGCTGTAATTTTCTGATTTGTCCTGAGAGAAGGGCTTCTGTCAGGGCATTTGGAAGTCCTTCATGTGGATCCTTCGGTGCCTTAGGAGTGCTCAGCCTGCAGGAGGTTCTGTCAGCTGTTTTTGGATGCTACTGAATTCTTGCACAGGGTATAAAATGATATTAAATTAATTTACATTAAATGTTAAACTGATTATGTGAAATTAAACTACATTGTATTACAGCCTTTTCCTGCTCAGCCACTTTTCTGGCTGAAAAAGAGCAAATAGATTTTAAAGCCTGAAATTGCTCTGGCAGTGACATGTATGGTACATCCACACTTTATTCCACAAATATTGGCTGCAGTAGGGGACAGAAATAAGGTAGAAAAATAAATCAATGACCTCATACTCTCAACTGCTTCATCCTACGTAAAGATCAGGGCAACAAGAACTCAGCAAACTAACACACTATTGATTACATCTAGTGCAAATCAGTTGTAGGGTAGCGCATACAGCTGTGACTCAATAGTTTGAGAAGTTACTCCATGTGACTTGCTTATATCACTGCTTGCTTGATGACAGTAATTGTGCAGTTCTGGGTCATCCTATTCTCTGATGCTGTTCAGCAGGTGTGTATAAGAGGAGGAGAATGTTGCCGTGTTATCTCTGTGCTAAATAGTTTGACATATGGACGTAGAAGAGCCAAGATATGGAAGGAGTGGTGAATAGAAGTAACATTACTTGACTGCTTTCATTTGGTATGTGAATTAAGGAAGAAAGCCAAATTGAGAACCCTATTAGTATGCAAACCACATTGCAGGTTATCTGGCTTCCTTGCAGTGAGATAACAGAGCTGCTGTATGGTTGGCACTGGCACCTTCTAAATTTATCATCTTTAGGGATTTTAATTACTGTGCAGGTGATGCATACTAAGCTGACATAGTCAGGTGATCCATGACATCCTTAGGGTGCCTCAAGATACTGCAGATGTAAAAATTCGTGGACCGTTCTTCAACCTTACCATGAGTATCAGAGGCATAATAGCTCTGCCTGATCTCAGCACCTCTGACAAGTAGAGAATAATAATTGGTCTCCTTACTGGATGGGTTGTAAACCAGCAGAAATTCAGAGCAGATTTCTTAAGTTCTTTGCTTGGATGAAAGGCTGGGAGGGGAACACTTGGCTGTGGGACCAGTGGCCTGGTATGAAAAAGTATGAAAAATGAAGAGCCTGTTGTTAAAAAACACTAATGCTTATTTTTTAAAAGCGTATCCTTTGACTATCTTGTTTTACTTTTGATACAAACTGGTTGAAGTATGATGGACAGATTGAGAAAGCAGATGGTGCAAGCTGGGCATGACTCTCCGTGTAGTCTGGAGTAATTATGTGCTGGAGGTGCCAGTGGGAGGGTCTGTAGGTTGTCTATGCCTATAGTGCTGAAATGGGGTAGGAGTGTTGATAGTGTTGTTCACTTGTAGGAGCTGGCAGGGTGCTGACTTTGCCTTCTGCTGGAGGCACAGGGTTCTCAACAAGTTTGAACACACAAGTATGATGTAGCTTTTCACTTTTCTTCTATGCTTGCTGCTGTCCTGGTTGCTTAGAAGAGCTTGTTACCCCTTCAGACTTAAATTGTAACTGCAAAATGTGTCTTTTTTCCCCTGTATATCTACTGACCAAATCACTTAAAAGCTGCTAATGTGAGATTGCTGTGAGTCTGAGGAAGAGTGTGTCCTGCTGCTATGGCAGCAGAATGTGTCCTGGAATACCTAGGCATGTGAAGATATAGTGTTTATTTCATGCAAACAGTTCTGCCACCCAAGTGTGGGAACAGAAAGGAAGAAGCAAACATCTCCATTTTCATAAAATATCTGGGGACCTTGAATTCTTAAGACAGCAATGACACAGCAATGTACTCTAAGCAGGTTTTCTGCCTCTTCGCCACGGTCCTTTCTCCAGTCAAGAACATAAATCAAAACTTTAGAGTCTTGCCTGTCTCTTAAGAAAACTGTGTTATAGGAGCAGAATTGGGTTTGTAGTGGTGTTAAGGAAAATTGAAATAATCATTAGTATTACTTGGTGAAGTCCATGTTTGACACAATGCCTTTTAGTTTGTTTACCAAGATAAGAATAGAAAGAAAGGAGGTTGTTCACTGTATCACAAAACAGGGTATGTAAGATCGTAATGAGTTCCTTATTCTGTAAGTGAGTCTCCTAATCTATGTATGAAAATAATCAACTAGCCTCACTGTCATAAGCTGTGGTGGTCTAAGCCCACAAACAAGACAGTATTTGAGTACAGGTTATGAAGTTTATTGGTGATCTGGAGTATTCTGAAGAATGGATTTGCCTGACTATGGGCAAGTACAGGAGAAGATATCTATGCAGAAATTAGAGGTCAAATAAATACTGTGTCTGTTATTTAGGCTTTTATTGCCTAAAGTAAGCTGAAGAACTAATGAAAAGTAATTCTTGCATGTTTTGGCTGTATATGCTCAGAATGTGGGGAAAAAATAGAGATAGTAGGCTGAGGTGAGAAGAATCTGAATTATTTTTATGAACTAGGTACTTCTGACTCAGTTCAACTGAGGGAATAAAGTTTCTTTAAACCCTTTTTTCTTTTCAGATCCAGCTATGACAACACAAGATGCCAGTCAGCTTCAGGCAAACTCTTTGACAAAGATGCAAGCTGGACTTAATGAATCATCTGGTAATCGTTTTATTTCAGTACACCTAAAGCTATAATATCTTTTCCTAGTGTTACTAAGTTATGCTTCAGAAGAAATGGGTCTAAGTGTATCATCTGGCCCTTTTAAAGCCACTGCAAGAGCTTAAGTGTCATAAGCAGCTCAAAGACCATGGGAAAAGCTATCCAAGTGCCACTTGCATGATAGTGTGCTTATGTGCCATACAACCAGACAATGACCATGGAGATTGGACAATTCCCAAACCAGAACCATTGTGGGAAGTTCTGTTCTAACAGTTATATCTGATAATTTTTCATATGAGGACTCCTCCTTATGCTTTTATATTAGCGAGAGATACAATAATGCCCTTACATCACTGTGCCTGGTAGCTCCCTCTATGTATTTTTTTAAATTATGGATGTGTCAAAACTTTGTCATCCCCACACTTTGTCCACCATATTCTGAACCTTAACTGTGGTGTGATAGGGAGCAGAAAAAATGTTCCAGACAGGAGAGGATGCTGGTGACTGTTGATTCCCACCTCTCTTTTATCCATACAGATCAAAGCAGCAGTGTATCAAAGTTCATGTTGATTCATACACATTAAACATGTGCTAAGTTATACTTCTACATGAACTCAAGCAAGTTTTGACAAGTTATTCCATCTACAGTGTTGTTGGGAGATGATAATGCTATTTGCCTAGTGCTCAGAGCTTTTTAACCAAATGTATATGAGCACTAGAGGGAGTACAATAATAAATGCAATAATTCTATCCATGCATAATCATATGTATATATGAGTTAAAATACACAAGGTATTCTGTATAATATGACCTCACCTCATCTGTTTTCATTTGGTATGTGAATGAGGAAGAAAATCAGTATGATGATCTTATTACTGTCCAAGACATTAAAGGCTGTCTAGTTTTTTTGCGGATGGATAACGCTACTGTGTGAACTGATACTGGTGCTTTATGAATCTATTGTCATAAGGGAATTTGGTGACAAACCAGGTGATGCATGTACTAGGCTGATGATGCAGGTGATCCATGACAACCTTGGCATGCTGTCAGGTTTTTTTGCACACACATATGGAGGAAGTTTCCTCAAAACTCCTTCAGCCTTCACATATTATTTCAGTGGTAAACACTTGGACTAATTTTTTTCTCAGTCAGGGAGAGATCAAGGCTTGCTTGTGCTCTTGTTAAGAGGAACAGGCCAGGAGACAGCTTTGTAATTTTTTTACTTAAAAAGCCATTTTGGATTAATAGTTGAGGTTGGCAACACTACTGTTCAACTACCAAATTAAGTAGCCTCAAGCTCTGTTCTTCTGTGTTGTCCACCCTAATATACAGGTTTATTGTTACTTTAACTGCTTGAAGCACAGGGGCATGTTTGAAGTGCAGATGGAAGAAGCCAGGCAAAAGGCTGGTTGCCTGTGGCATAGCATTCCTTGTGTTATATACTGACCTGTAGGTAAATGCTGCTTTACAGAACAGGCCAGCAACTTGGAAGGCATGTGGTACCTCTTGCTTAGAGACTTCAGATGCAAACCCCAGCAGAGACCTCCTTCAGCAAGCCAGATTCTCTCAACTGTAGCCAAGACGCATCCATTTTAGAACTTTACCTCAACATTCAGTATTTTATGTGGGAAAAGAGAAGGAATAATTGTAAGAAGATCTAGGCTTTCAGAGAAACTCTTTCTACAGCACAGTGATCAACTCTGCCACCCAGTGATTCTCTGTAAGAAGACTGAAGTTGTAGCCCAGTCTTCTTTTTATCCTGGCTGTGAGTGGGGACCTTTCCAATCTGTGGACAGAAGAGATAATGAAGCCTCTTTTCACAAAAACTAGAATGATTTTCTCCTATAATGCTGTGTGATTAGGCAGATTCAATCCATAATTACTGTTTATATATTTCTGTGATGCATTATAAAATAATTGGCAATAAAATTACTTTGAAAGCATGTAAAGTATAGCTTAAAACATTTAAGCTATGGGTGTAGGGAGGGGAAATCCATTTCTCCTGTTTCAGGACTACTTTGTGAAAAAAATATTTTTTTGTAACAGATTTTGTTTTTTTCACCTTTCAGAGCCCATGACAACCACATATACTGTCAACTGGCAAAGTCAGGGGAGCCCTTCAGATCATTTGACACTTGGACATGATGCATCTACACATGGTAAAAGTGATCATGTGTTGTCATCTAGTTAAATTGTTAAATTTCAGTTACCCTAACATTATACCTTGATGTTTTTAAATCAAGTGGTTACAGAGGATCTATATTGATTGATAATTATCAAGACAAACAGTTCGATAGTTAAAGCTGTATAAAAAGTAACTAGAAACTGAAAAAATTGACAATTGCTATAACTGTATTGAGTTGACCTTACCTTTAAACATAATTTCTAATGTTTTCTCCCACAGTGTGATTCAGTTTACTAGGAACTTGTATGCAGATAGTACAATACTAATGAAACAATTGTGTGTAGATGTGGAAGGATGATGGCTCTTTAGCTGGGCTGCATCTGTTCTTAAAGATTTAGCTTATTAATTTGCTTTTTTGCTTTGTTCTTGAAAGGCACAGATCATGAGACCAAATATAGTGGAGGGAACAGACTGTTCATGCTTTCAGTTTCCTGCCTGATAGCTGTATCAAGCTTTGTAGAGCTTTATAAAGATAGTCTTTGAATACTATGCTATCCATAACCCTACAGAAAAGGGATTTTGCTGGCCACATTAAACCTGCTAAATGAAGTTTTCCCTCACAGAAGGAAATGAGCGTAATTTAGTCAGATAGATGATGGTCAATATTGATATTCTTTGTGTGTGGAAGGAAATTCCTTGCAGTATATCAGGAGTTTTGTGGAGTGTTTAGGGAGTCTGACCATATTCAGTTGGAGCACAGGGCATTCTTGCCTCCGCATTCATTAGAGATGCATCTAGATTAGATAGTCTACCTCCGGCTTTTGGGCTGTGTTGTTAAATTGTAGTGGCTTTGGGAATTGGAGTATTCTGTCCTTCTGTTTCTCCGTTATTTTTCTAAAGCTCATTACATTTCCAAGCTCTGCTTAGACATTGATGTGGCCCTATACAGTTCTAGGACCCATCTGTAAGCTTTAGGAGAAGCTGCATATATAGGTGACTTTGAATCAGGCTATGAAATAGATAGTTATAACCTTTTTAGAGTATTGAAATTCCCAATTACAACATTATGGTAAAGCTAGAAAACATCTTTTAAAAAGGTATAATTACTGTAGTAGTGGCCACACAACACTGCTGCTTTAAGATTCTGGCTTTTAACATGCAAGATAGATGAAAGGATCCCCATAGTAGTCTTCACTTGGCAAGGTCCTTTTTTCGCCAAAGATTGCTATAAGAAACATTTGCAATGATTACCTTTATAGGATCATAACATATCACTTTGCTTCTCCCCCACAGCCTTGTTAGGTCCAGATGTTACCACACAAGTGCTCAAGCAGGCAGGACAACTGGACATATCTAATTTTACTACTTTGAACTATGAGATACGCCTACCTGGTAAGTGTGTTATTTTTGCTTCCAGTTGTGTTATATTGAATGCCTATGATTGCACAGAATCTTCTGTACAAGTTGTAGAAACATCTAGGATGACAACTTCTTGATGTTGAGACTGAGTGGAGATGCTCACAGTGAGCAAGTGAAGAGCTCAGTAAAATAAAAGATCAATAAGTTTACACCATTGAGTATTGTCTTTGAGTAACTATTTTGCACTGGAGGATGAGATTCTTTTTTATTAAAACCACAAGTAAAAACAACTCATAGCTGTCTGTTCCCCTAAGTAAATTCAAGTGACAATTCCTTTGCACTAGTGAATCCATATAAGCCAGGATACTTGTTGAACAGGAGGTGTTAGTCAGCTTTGCAGCATTACAGGACTTAATGCATGGAGAAAAGGCAAGATAAGCCTATTCCTAAAGCAGACAAAGTTCCCAGTTGTCAAATAAACATTTATAACTAGTTTCTTGGACAACTGGAAAAACTGATCTGAAATCTCTCTCAATAGGAGGAGATCAGTTAGAACTCCTTTGCAAAGTATTGTTATGATAGTTTGACATAATTGCACAGCATTTGTGCTATATTTTGTTCTATCAGGAAACTTAAGGTACTATCTGTTTCTTGTTCTGGTACATGTACTCTTGGTACAGAGATGACCCAGATAGCACTCTTGCTAGTGGTTAATCTTCAACAGCAAAGGGTTTTTGTGTTCCATTTATTTTTAGTGTGGATTTATTTTTAAAATGATATCAAAAGGTACAGATTCTGTTTTTAGCCAGTGTAATTAATCTGACTGTATAACTTTTGTTCTGTGAAATATTTTGCAAAATCACTTTGATCATAAACAACCTCAACAAGGTGAGTTGTGCCTGGCTTATTTGAGTGTAATGGCTCTAATAAATGAGTTGCAGTAAGCAACTTTGCTTTGCTATGAAGGACTGAAGTGTTGCACTTTTAAGTTTAACTGCAGTTCAACAGGTCTGTAATATTTTGGCTGCGACTTGGAGCTCTGGGCATGCTGTTTTGAAGGCTGCAAATGTCTGTTAGACCCAGTGAAGATCAAAAATTGTAGAGGAGGATCTGGTGTTCTATTTCAGCCAGACTTTGTGGCTTCTTAGTTACAATTTGCATTAGTAAGTCAATGAGCTGTACCTTAAAACTTCATTTTTTTTTTTTTTTCTCAGAAAGATTTTGAGCTGTGAAATGCAGCTATATCAAGTACTACAAGGTAGCTCTAGGACTAAGGTGAGGTGTGGAATAAGCTTTCATGGAGTATTGAGATGAACTAACCACAGTTGTATCTAGAAAGTATGGAAGAAAAACCCGATTATGAAATAAAAGATCAGTGCTGATGGGCACAAAGTCCAAGGTGTTTTTTTTTTTTTTAATAAAAGGCTGTTTATATGGATCAGAGAAGATGCATGCTGTTGAAACCTGCTTTTTGAATATGCTTGTTTTATGCTTATGGAGCTTGTTAAAAGCAAAAAAAGTGACAGTTTCTTCTACTGTATTGAAATGTTTTCACCCTGTAATTCTAGTGGCTTGCCACTAGGAAGGCAAAGGCAGCAATAATTTGTTTTGAAGATAATTTGGTTTCAAGCTGGGTAGCTGTAGTGCAAAAGGCCAGATACAGCAGTGTTAAGGTTGTGGATTTTATCAACAACTTCACTAGCAACAGGACCCTACCTATAATCTCACAGTATTGTAGAAATTTGCAGCTGGCTAAACCCTGGATATTTATCGATATTTAGAAGTCTAACTTGTTATTATCAATATAATTTGCTAATATTTTTAATCCAATAAATCCTGTTTTTTTTAGTACCAAATGTGAAGTCAAAAAGTAAGTTCAGACTGAGAGCAGACATTTTTCCTCCTGATGGGAGCTAAGTACTTAAGATATTTTGGTTTGGGTTAAATTATGTAGAAGCACGAGTCTAGCTTACTTTCAGTGAAATGACTATCTAAGTTTCAATATGAGAGCCCTCTAGGAAGTTTACCTATAGAATGGAGCAACTGTGTCATTTTTGTAATGAATGTATATCATAAGTCAAGGCCTAAGAAAAAAACTGTGAAACACTTGTTTTTGCAGATTTTTTGACCTTAGAAAGTGTAACAGCAGCACACTATATCTACCTGTAATCCAGCATATGTAAAACACAATCTTTGAATACCTTCTTCCTCCATAATCAAAAAAAGTCTTTCATAAACAACTTTTAAAATACTTTTAGGTCTTCATGGTCTTCCTCTGGCAAAACATATCAGTTTGGACAGAGCAGCTGAAGTTCGACTTTCATGCAGATTGAAAAGTAAATATTCTCATTTGAAAATTCTTCAAGTGACTTGGAAGAGGGGAAGTGAAATAATTCCACATAATAAAACTGAAAATGGCTGGGGCATCAAGTAAGTAGCATTCTTTACAGTTTGAGTTGTAGGTTCTAAGGAGTTGTTACCACATTCATATACACTGCCCAGTATTAGTCATGTGTATATTAAAGAGCCAAATATTTAATATATGCCCATAATGAACATCTTGAAGCTACAGGAAAGGAAAAAGGTTGCAGTTACCTTAAACCTGGAGGGAGAGCTCCTGTTCTTCCTCTAGTGCTGAAAAAAACAAGGTTTCGTTAAGAATATAGAATAAAGACACGGTTCTTTGAGGTCCAGTAATTCTCTTCAGTCAGTGATGTAGTAATCTCAGCCTGAGACTGCTAAGATACCTGAATTTCTGTTTCCCCATTCTATTTTCCACCTCAGTGCTGCCTTGCAGAAGTCTGAAAGGCATGAATGACAAGTGTTTTTTTTCCCTTCATAGTTAGCAAGGAGAGAAGTTAGCTTTACAGTAAAGTTGTTTTGGATTGTTTTAAAGGTTTTCTTAACTATTTTGAACCTCACAGAGACTCAGGAAATGATGTAGAAAACTTTCTTCAACTGTTATAATTCACTGTTAGACTTTAGTACATTTACATATTTTTAATTCTAGCCAGGTAGTCCCCACTTGATTTTGGTATTGCTTTTTTTTCTTAACAAATAATATTTATATAAAATTTCTATGATAAAAAAATTTGAGAATGTTCTGTCACTTTTCTGCTACTCCACATACACAAGTACAACCATGTAAATAGTTTTCAAAGTGCTTATGAAATGTGTAGTTTGCCAGCAGAGAAGATGCCGGACTTGATTACATTGCAGCTCTTTAAAAGTGCTCTGTGGTGAAGCTATGCTAACTGTTGACTGACTGGCTTTAAGAAGAGCAAACCATTTAAATAATCTCTTCTAAAGTCCTCTAGAGCACATTTTTTATAAACAAAGGTTTAATTTGGCAACCTGTAGATCATACTGCTTAAAGATGTTTGGCTTTTTGTGAGCAACAAGGTTGAAAATATTTATGTTCCCAGATATGCTTGTGCTCTTCTGTTTTAAATGTCATGCTGTTTCTACATTGCACTAAACCTTAATCCTAGCATTTCAGTGGTGCACGTTCTTTGCTCCCCTACTAATTGCTGCTGGTTTCTTTAGAATGTTAATTAGAAGTCACTGTTAGATGTAGGACAACTTAAAATAAAAGCAAAAAAGCGAATTGGTGAAACTTGTTTTTGAAGATTGATCATCTCGGATGTCAGTAAGCTGGGAAGTTACAGTTGTATTCTGAAAGGTCAACAAGAAATGAGAGCTACGTTTTATTTACAAGGCAAGTAATTTTAAATTTTGCTTTACTTGACCATTGAAAGCCTATATTAATATGGTTTCTGGATACTATAGAAATTGCAACTCAATTTCCTAATATGGTCAGAATAAGTGAGAATCACTGTCAAAGGCATTTCTATAGCAGGGAGGGGAGAATAAATTTGAAGCAAAACTAAAAGCCTTATTAAGAAAATCTGCTAATAACCAAAAGGCATATAAACCTACTTTTTTTCACAAAGGAGTAACTGTTTTCTCCCTCACTGTCCATCTTTATGGCAAGAACGAATACTCACAACTTTCTGGAGGGTGAGAGGAAAGGATGGTGTCTCAGATAAATTCTTCAAAAAGCAGAGCAAATAACTTTGAGATTTGTGTTACAAGAGGAGAAGTGATTGGCAGAATGGAGGCAGGTTTTTGGAAGAATTCAGTTGTGTTTCTGAAATGCCAACTTATTGATTTAGTGCCTCTTTAATTCTCTATGGTATAAGAACAGCTCTTACGTTAGTTGTTTTGCTTCATTGGGCAGTATGAGTGCCCTTTTGTTTTGTATGCTGTTCTCCAGTAATGTTGCCCTTAACAGTAGTTGGTGAAATCCAGTTGAATGCAAGACATGTGAAAATGAAATAAATAAAAACTCCTGAGAGCTGTCATCTCTAATGAGAAAAATTTCCTTCTCTGTTCCTACCACCTAAGTTTTGCAAAGAAGGCAAGAATTTGATCTGTGAAAACTCCACAGACTGCAATATATAAAGATTCTTCCTGAATACAGGCTCCTAAAAGTTCTGACTTTTCAAATAACTACCCTAACCTCAGCTAAATTAACCGTCAGGGCTTCGTAGTTCTCAGTGCTGCAGCCTGGCTTTGTTCAGCAGGATATCTGGTCATACAATTTGAGGAGACTCTCTCATGTATGTTCAGGTCCTGAACAGTGATGTTGCTGTCTGCTTTCAAACCTTCAGCCAAGGGAGACTAGCTTGCAATATTGAAGAAAGACAAAATTGTAGTTTATTTGGACCTTTTAATCTCTAAAAATGCTTAGATACTTTTCTTGTCAATGTATGGGTAAAGTTGAATTGAATGGCTACCTAAGTCTGTTTAGATTAAAGACAAGGGAGAAGGGAGACCTTATTCTTTTGAAAGTATACAATAACTCAGTAAGGGCAGGAATGACTCAATAGGGAAGTCATCTTTTCCAGAACAGTGCATAGGACTGGTTGATTTATTACAAGATGTGAGAATTACTTCACAATGGTTGAATGCTGCCACTTCTGATGCCACAAAAAGTACCGTCTTGACACTTCTTAAAATTAATGCAAGAGTGAAGGAAATGGGAAAAAGTCCTTGAATCTTCCAGTCAATAATGCAGAGAGAACAAATCTCAAACTGAAAGATGAGTGAGTAATGTGTTGGTATAGACTCAGTGGATAAAGTAATCACTGCTGTAAGAAACTGCAGTAGCTTTTCCACTAGGCAGGTATTATTGAATGTGTTGCTTTTTCCTTCCCTTTCCGCCATCCTGACTTGGTATAACCCTGCAGATATTTAGGAGTTAAGCTTTTACGTGCTACTCCTTAAAAGGTTAGTGTTTAATGTTTAGAAAAAATATATATGAAGTGAGAAGACTGTGCTAGTTATGAGGTTGGATTGATATATGGTGCAGCAAATTCTGAGGTTGTAAGCAGTATTCTTCTTAGCAACAAGATTTTATGTATATTTCTGGGATGGGATTTTTGTTGTAATACTCACAAGAAGTGAACTTTTTTGGACAATTAATTTTTGCTCAGCCAGTAAAGGAGGAGAGGGAACAAGAACAATATTAGTTTATACCAAATGATAACTGCTGAAAGCAGTTTCTTGGCCTGTTTGGTCTAGTATGACCAATATAGTTTAAAAGACATACTAGATCTGTACTTACAAGACAGAGCAATGAGACTTGAAATAAAACTTAATAGATCTGAGGAAAACGTGCTAGTAAACATCCTGATGAAGAGATAAGGGGAAATACATACTCTGCCATGATATTATTTGCGTACCTCTAACTCTGTCTGTGGGATGCCTCAATATATTCAACAGCCTCTTTTGGGCTCTTGCTCTTGGAAGGCTGTGGGGCATCTGCAGTTATAATGGCTGGGACAAGTACTTCTGAAGTCTTGTTTCCTGTGGCCATGTTCTGTCCCTAGCAAGTTTGGACCAAAAGTCCTTTTTATTGGCGTGCACCCAAAAGTTATTACTTCAGCTGAGAAAATATTTGTTATTACCAAGCGCTCTCAGTCTGCAGTTTTGTCTTAATTACAAAAGTTCTCCGCGTACACAACTTGCCAGATACCATTATGTGGTAGCATTATGGCTGAAATAGACTTCTATTAGTTTCTGCAGATTGAGTGAAATTGCAGAAAAATTACTGTTTTCTAGTGCACTAGAACTGAAGCATGTAGCTTACATCTGTCAAGAAGGGAAAGGGGAAATGGGCAAGGGGAGAAATCATAGTCTCTTTTTTTTTTTTACGTGGTTTTCAGTATTAATTGGCAATTTTTAAATTCATACAGCAACTGAGAATAGAATTCTTGTAGTCTTCTACACAAATTCTGTATATGGAATATCAACCTGAAATGACTTTTCATTTAGACCATGAATGATAGAATCACCCAAGTTTAAGAGAAAAGGAAATAAATGGACTACTCTAAATGCATACCTACATATATTTATCTTGATTAACTCTTTTCTACTTGTTCTTAGCACCAAAAATTGAAGCAAAAGGAAAACCTGTAATCAGTTATAAAGGAGATATGACCATACTGATTTGTAGAGTTTCTGAGTACACTCCTCTTGCTTGGACCTGGTATAGGACCAATGGAAGTGAACAGGTAAGGTTTTCATCTGTTAGCCAAGCAAAACCATGTTGCAAAAAAAACAAGTACAAACAAGTATGACTTTCCATTGTAGGCTCTACAAATTACACTTAAATTAAATTTAATGTAAGTCTCTGCACATGGAAAAAATCTGTGATATTTAGAAATAATAATTTAGGGGTGTTTTTTTGTTCTGGTTTGTATAATGTTCATTTTCCAATAAGTTTTTGCTGTACTCTTACAGCCTAGACAAGAGTAAAACAAATCAGATAAGTCTTGAGAGACTTGTCTTTACTATATTAATGATGGTTATATTGCTCAAATCTTACTACTTCGTAATGAAAGTCTTGTCATAGCAGGACACTCCTTAAAGACATGTAAGGTATTAGAGGCTTGAGGGTCTCTTCTCTTCCTCCAGGTACAAGTACTTCTGTTTCCCAGCCCATATGACCTCTCTGGGGCACTGGACCTGAAGGAGGTCGTTCTGTGGGGGAGACTCCTGTGCCACTTGATTTTGAAGGAGCTGCAATCTCTTCTCACTTCAGCTCCTGCCTTAATGGCTGTGAAGAAAAAAAAAATCTAACTCAGCAGTTTTCTTCCTTCACATACCACCCTTCAGGATTCCACTTAGCCTTGAAGTCATAGCCTCTTTGTTTCTGGGGAAAGCACTGTCCGCTAAGATGAGGTAGCTAGATCTGTCTCCTCCACTCTCCTGCAGAGTAACATTGACTTAGGAGACTATTAACATATTCCCCAGTGAAGCAGCATTCCCAGCTCAGCTTCCTTGAAAGTGCATGCTTTGTGCTGTAGGTGTTAGATCGTGACACCTAAGGCTGCCTTTGTCAGTGGAGAGTCAATAGTAAAGGGTACCTTTCATCTGATCTTAAATAGACTAAGCCAGGTGAGACTACTTGCTCACTACAAGTGCGTATTTTCTCCTCCATTGAATGTAAATGAACAAGGGTGGTCAGCTAAGATAAATCCTACCCTTGGAGGTGGAGTAAACATGTTTGACAGATGCTTCTTAACTTATTGTAAAGCTCTCTACACAGAACTATCTGTTGCTAATATAAAGACTTTCTTGTTGCATTAATAAGACTTGTAATATTTTTTGTTTGCAGATTGCCATTAATGACTCAGTGCTAGCAGACAAGTATGTAATTGATAGAGTATTTGCCAATGTAACCCGTCTGAAGATACTGAAACTCACTGAGGAAGACAGTGGTCTATATTTCTGTGAAGCTGCTTTCAAACTAGGGAAAAGTAGAGGAAAACTGCAGCTTAAAGTCTTGACCTACGCGGTGCCTCTCAAACCCTTTATAGCGGTTGTTGCTGAAGTTGCTACTTTAGTAACTATTATATTCCTCTATGAGATTTATTCAAAAAAGAAAGAAGGAGCAAGTAAGTATTTTTCAATGTGTTCTAGCTTTTTATTAAAATTGCAGCCAAAGTTAGAAAGGTATGACCCGTAGCACTTCACGGATGAAGTTCATTGTGATTTTTATTTTTTTTTATGAAGTACTTCCTAAAATGTTGCATTATTTCAGATTTTTAATTATTGTCCATGAGTCTAGAAGTTAGGTACAAAGTGCTTTCAATAAGCAGTACTTTCTTATGAAGGGTTTGATATAGTCAAAACTTTTTCCTTACAAGACAAAGGAATTTAGAAGCTATACTCTTTGGGGAAATGCTTAGGAAGGGAAGCAACTATTAGTAGTCTTGATGGGAGAAACTTCCGTCCAGAAACTGAGCAATAAGGAAAAACGTATTGGAACACACTGGTTGCTGAACCTAAGGTACACTTAGGTGAGCTGATTTAGATGTGCAGGATGAAACAGAAGTGACACATAGGCACATATGTACACAGATTTTTATATATATAGTACATGTAAGGTATTATATATACATACGTGTATTTTTCTCTATATAGTATATTGCATGGTATGTATTAAAACCAGATTAATAAAACTTGATCAAAGTAATTTTTTGACAAATATGCAGGTGATTCCTTTGAGTAGAAGAACAAGATTTGAATTACAAATTTAAGGAAACAATGAAAAAATAAAATTTTGTTTTGCTTGTATATGGAGTAAATATAATTAAACAATTTTTCTAGTGTTTGTTAAACTGAGACCTTATATAATCCTTTTTCTGTTTTGCAGAACACAAAACAGAATTTGACCAAATTGAGCAGCTGTAAGTAAAGGTTTTTTTTATACTGTAAATAATATTTATACTCTTTTGCATATTACACTATTGTGGGGACCTGGTCCAATTTCGGACTGGAGAAGGTTCAAAATGATCCCAAGAGTGAGATTAAATCACGAACGAGGTCAGATGCTGCTAAACAATGTTATTTTTTTTTTTTATTTTTATGCCTAAAGCTAGAGCAACAGAGAAAAATGGGGGGAGATTAGGAAGAAAGTTAAGCAAGTATGTGAGAAGATAAGGAAGAGATAAGCAAAGATTGGATCGCGGCTCTTGGGTTGCGCTGATACCAGAGTCCAGGTCCCAGCAGGTGCTGGCAGTGCTCGGGTCTCAGGTCCGCTGGTCCCAGGTGACAGGTTTTGGTCCTAGTGGTGGATGGCTACACTTGCAAGTTGTAACCTGGGCATCTTACGGCAGTTGGTGGCGGGTGTTGCCTGAGCACACTGCAGGCCTGGTCGCAGATGTTGGTGGCTTATAGTGCTGGAGCTTCACTTGAGGTTACTTGAGCTTCAAGCATTCTTTGAGTTTTAACAATTCACAGTGATCTTCCATTTTGCATTTTAACTCACTGTATCTAGACCTTTACAGCAGGCCCAATTAAGCAAGCAGGCCTTAAGCACATTATTTTAGCAAGCAAGCTTGGAGACAAATCCTTAAGCGTATTATTTTCACAGTATCTCAGCCTTCCACATTTATGCTGTGTGTAAAGGTCCGCTGTCTCTCCCACATACTCAAACCGTATGCTAAGAACCACTGTCTCTTACAAGTGTGTTGTATAAAGTTATACCTTGTTTTTGACCCAACTGGTAGCAGTTAAAGATGAATGTGAAGTACAGTTTGCTCCTTTCCTTAAGACTTCCTAATTCTAGAGTGTGCAGGCTGCTGTTCACTTCTTGGCACTTAATTTTGCTGTTTGGAAGATATTTCACTTTTTTGCGAAAGCACCGTGTGTCATCATCATAATCTAAAGGGCTATAATGATGAGCAAAATCACTTTTGGGTGTTAATTTTACAAAAGAGGCTTTGAAATTTTTTCTCATATGTGTTTTGTCTACATTAACATGTGTTTTTCTCCATTGCATGTGGTCAAAGCCCTGGCTGTCCTAGGTAAGCCTGTAGTGGCTGGGAGCTGGCTTTGGCCATTTTGTTGGTGACTCCAGCCTTTCCAAGGGGGCCTCTCACTGCTGGTGGCTTGGGCTCCCTGGGCATGGGAGCAGCTCCAGTAGAAGCCAAAGGAACTGTTACTGTTCTGCTGCTTGAGGATTGGTGCTTCCATGCTGGCTTATCCTTAGGATGATGCATTACTAGAGGCTTACTTGTGAAATAAGCTGTATTTCTCTCCCTCTGCTCATCCTTTGAAGCCCAGTCACTTCATTTGGCCTGTAACTTTCCTTTTCTTTTAAGATGCAGCCTAGCAGTTCCCCTTCTCTTTAGATGTGTCTGGTCTACTCCAGTTTTCTTTCCACTTAGTCCATTCTCTCCTCCTATCTGCCTTGGTGTTTTTTACCCTGAGTAGTTCTTTTGTTCCTTTTGAATTCCTTGCCACAGTGACTGTCTTTGTTTCCCTGTGCTGTATTCATTTTCCCATTCTTTTTCCAGTGCTAGCTGAAAATTTATTTTGGTGCTTTTCTCCTTACCTAAACAGCTTGAAAACTGTAATTAGATTATACTATAAAGTGGGCATATGTCTTGGGCATATAGTATGCTATTATAGTAAGTGTTTGGAGATACGTCTTGGGTTGAAAATTCAATAATTGCCCTTGTTGCACAGCCCTGCTTTTTATAAACATGCTGAAACTGTATTAGAGTAGGACTGTAGCACAGTATGGTGCATTAAAATAATGTTTTCATGCTTGATGAGATGTGATCAGCTGCTAGATTTGTACTTTGGAGTTCTATGTTAGATAAATGCATATCAGGAAGATCTAGTAATCTATGTACTTCTGCCTACTTTTAATAACTGAAATTTATTTCAACTACTGGTTATTTAGAAAATAGATTTGTGTACTGGTGAGAATGTCTCCAAAGGAACTCTTTGGGTTTATGTGAAGTAACGAGTAACACACAGCTGAACTTGGTTAAGGCTATAATTAAAATGTCACATCCCACAATGTATTAGGTGGGAGACTAGTGATTCAGAAATAGAATTTTTTAGCAAGAGATTTGTTAATTCAAGTCTTGATTGTGACCAACACCATATAGCTAGTTGTATGTACTCCAGAAAGAGCAACCATATGGCTGTTTCAGTTCTGAGAATGTTGAGCTGTATATTGGTTGTATATTATTTGAACCTTCACTTCCTATACAAACTCAATACACCCAATGAAACAATAGTATAACAATAGTTTCTGGGAATTTTATCACTGTTATAGCTTCTGCTCAGAACTTTGTGGGATTTTTGAGGGGGATTGAGTTGAAGCATTTATTACTTGGCTGAAAGACTTCAAGAGTCAGTAAGTATCTTGGTTGCTTAAAATTTGTTTAATCATTTTCCTTATAACTTCACATACTAAAAGAGAAAATCAAATACATTTTAGATGTACTCTGTGATTAGATTGTGACACTGGAATGACTGTGCTCATCCTAAACTGAAATAGTTGAGTTTTGGAATATAACCTTTTTTTTTTTCCAGCAAATCAGAAGAAAGCAATGGTTCAGAAGGCAGTAGTGCTAGGCAGAGAAGAACTGAATCTCTTTCCTAAAAAGGGTAAGAGATGTAACAAACCAGAGTTTAACTTTCTCTTGAGCAACCTAATACAAGGACAAAAATCCATTGTGCCATCCTAATCTGTTTTTTTTTTCTGATGTGGGAACAACATAGTAATAAACTCTTGTTTAAGAAAAACTAATATATAGTCATTTATGATATAATGTCAGGGAGTCCAAAATCTTTTAATTCAATGCTGTCATCATCATTGTGGTTTAATAGTTCTCTGTACCCATGCAGTCCTTAAAAGAGGACCCAGATTAACCTGCTTAACTGCTTGGTTCCTCATCATGAAACATTTCTGTGAATGCCAGGGTAGGTGCTGAGATACGTAAGAATTGCTGATGTGTCCAAAATCCTGCTCTTTCAGACTATATCTTGAGTGAGTTTATAGAGGAAGGATGCAAGTGTAGTACAAGTGGGGAATGTGACAGTACCAAAGATAAGAAGCAAGGGATTATGTGAGTTTAGTAAACAAAAGAAAGCTTAATAGATGGTGACTGAATGGATTAGTGGTAGAAGAAAGCAGGGAGTATGTATCACTGTGGAAGCTGTAAAATGAACTTCCCTGATTCTCTGCCCTTTTGCAGTTTAAAGACTGCTTCTACTTATGCCAGCTGGGAAGGCTTTTCAGAGGATGGTCTATCAGTTGAGGACCAATTCTACACACTCTAGTTATTTCCCCTTATTATTCCCTCTGCATCTGGCACCTCAGTCTTTCATCTCAAGATAAGAGGTGTGAGTGACTTGGCATTCATGTCACTGCTGTTACTGCTTTTCCTTATAAGCCCAAAGGAAGATTGTTTCCATACCCTTCATTTTAAAGAACAGAAAGTGTCAGGTAAAGTTTATATAAAGAGTAACAAATTGGAAAACAATCAAGAACAAATAATTTCCAAGAGTATATTATCTCCTCTGTTTTCTGCATGGTATTGTACTTGTTGATTGCTGTGAAAGAGGTTTCCAAGGATTTATCCTGTGTTGGATCTGAGGTCTCATTCTTGTAAAGTCCTTTTGGTGCGTGACACTCAGTGAATCAGTAAGTATTCAGATTTGTATGTTGGAGCATCCAAAATAGTTGTAAAATATGAACTGGAATGAAATTTATTTCCAAATAAATATGAGAAAATATTAAGCAAAATAATATAATTCATGTTATAAGGAGATGTGTTTTTTTTTTAATTCAGGAGATTTAAACCCTACAGAAGTGGAAATAATCACAAAGCTACAGAAGATGTATGCAGCTATGCATTTTAAACATCTGCTATTCTTCTAAGTAAACTCCTCTACTCTTATTTCTCATAACATTCTTACCTGATCCTGAAATTGTGGTATGATGTCTTGGCCACCATAGGCAAGTTACATGAATAGATGTGTTTGCAAACAATGGCTGTACTGAAGGCAGGCAGGAGCTGGAGAACATGGATTAAGCATAGATTTTAGATGTATGATGTGTTTCTTATTTCATGAGAATTATAGTTTGGTTAAACTGGCTGCTCTCATTGTAGTTTTGACCTGCCTGTAGCTTGTTCTGCTTGATGTGTCTGCAAGGGATTTGGTGTTTAATTCTAGGTTGGCAGGTAGGTTTTTCATCTTGGTAAGTGGTTTTATTCTTCATGCTGCCTATGTTCAAACCTTCTTGCGTTCCCCTACAGAGGGTAGTAATAAATAACATCAAATTATAAACATGGCATCATTAATGGTCATAGCTTCAAAGGCATAAACAACCCCTACCACATAGGAAGCTCTGGAAACCTAGAAATGTGTATTTTTGAGAAATACATATTGTATATATTCAAAATATACCTACTCCAGTTGCTTTGTGTATCTGTTTTATTATGCAAACATAGCCTTCAATAGAACAAAATACAGCAGCCTTAAACTAACACTTTAGACAATGACTTTTTTACCTTATTCAGCCAAGAGATACCAAAACAATCTTGAAGGTGTTTCTGTCAAACAGCAGTTAGAGATAAGTGTAAGGATCCACAAAATTAGTTTTAATAACAAATATTAATCAGTAATAATTGAGTTATGGGTAAGCTATCTAACCATTATACTTGTTTGGCAAATCTTTTCCAAGATAAAATCCTTTTTTCTTGCAAGAGGTGATATATTACTAGTTTCTATGCCATCAAAAACCATATCATTTTTTTAGACAAAAATATTAAAGTCTGCAAAATAACCCTGAAGGGCTGTTTCCTAATGCTTCAGACTGGTCACTGCAAATTCCTGCTTTTCATAGGTCTGAAGTAGACACAGGCAGCTGTGAGACAAGATTCCTGACTGAAACTTGACAATTACTAGAACAGTTTCCAAACTCTGAGCTCAGATATAACTGAATGAATATTTCCTTAGGAAGGAGACCTAAGAATTACCTAATAGTGGGCCAACATAATTAAATAATTAGCTATAGGTCATTGGACACACAGTCCTGAGGAAGAAAGGAAAAACCTGTGAGTACTGATGTTGATGCTGAAACCAGAATTCATGTGGCACTGTTTTTTCAACCAAAGAAAATTAGGTTTATATTCTGTCTTGAAATTTACCCTCCAAAGCTTTTTAACACTGGCTGCTGAACAATTAAAATTAGAAAGAGACTGATTGGTGTCATTAGTGGAGAGGGAGTTCTTTAGATCAGTGGTGCTCTAAGTATTGAGCCACCCAGCACAGGCAGGCTGACCACAACTAGTCATGTCATATTGCAGTTCTAGCTGGGAAGTCCCCGAAAAACAGGAAGGAGCAAGGAGTGAGGGAAGAAGGCAGTTTGGAATGGTTGTAGGGACATGGGAAGGACCTGCAGGTATTCCATAGGGGACCTGAGGAACAGACTGCAGGAGCTGAGACGATTTGCCATTAGATGTCTACAGGGAAGATAAGATGCAAATGTGTAGCAGAAACTGTTTTCTTAGTTGTGCCATGCAGAGTGTTTGCATAAGAATTTCTGTACAGTGACTGAAAACAATCTACCGTTGCTGAGCACTTGCACAGGTGAAAACTTATGTTTCATAAGAGAATCAGAAGTTATGACCTTGGAAATTTGTTGTCAGTTGGTTTTAAGTAGTTTTGCAGTCCTGTCACTTTATGCTAGAAAATGTGTATACAAAGCATGGAAATTCTTTATGGAAATGTAAACCAAATTCTAAAATTTACACCTTGTTACTGTAATTCTTTTAATTGTCTAAGTTTACTGTTTAACAGAGTTCATTTTTCTAGTTGAATTTTGTAAGACTTCAGATTTGTAATGTTGGTTCCATCTTAGGCAAAATAAAACTTGTTCTTCCATACAGAAACTTCATCTGATTTGTTTTTCTATTCAGCCTGTAACTTAACCAAATAAAGGTTTTTGTTCTCATTTGTTAGGGTAATATTTCTATCAACTGACTTTGTGAATTATTTTCAAATTGACATTAAAAGTTACATAACAGTGCCTTGAAGGAAAGAATTTGTTTATCCTAGTTAAATTCATTTTTTGCTTTGCAGTATGTTTTTGAAAAGTTAGAGGAAACCTGACAGTAAAATCTGTTTTTCTAGTGAAAGTCTACTGAGCCTAATGCTTTTATCACAATTGCCTTATTTTACATTCTGATTTTTATACTCTTAAGCTCACTCGATGTTTTTTGTTTGAGCACTAAGATGTATACAGGAAATGGAATGGCCTCTATGTTTGATATATATGCAATAACAAGAAGAGTAGTTATGAGTAGTGTGAATTGACAATATTGTGTTTATAAATAATTCCAACAAATTTAACCATAAAGTGGAGAGTGAACTTATGCCTGGTATCTTAGAGACACAAAATCAAACTCTCATTTCTTATTTGTCCATACCCACAGATCTTGTTTTAAACCCAAGTTGCTCATTTGCTTGAGTACCAAACTGTCTTTACTCAGATCTTACCTATAACCTTCTAGGTAGAAATTGCCAAAGATAATGTGATGTCCAGATAATTAATTTCTAAATGCAGATAATGCATCTGGCCTAGATCCATCCCTTCTAATTTGGACATCTAAGTTTGGAACTATCCCCTTTGTTAATGATTGGGGAATGGGGGGAAGGATTATTTTCCTGTAGAAAATGACAGCCTAAATGGAATCTGGAGTTAAGTAGGGTAAATCTCAGCTGCTGAGACAGTGTTAACTAAGCACAAGGCATCAAAACATATTTAGAATGGTGTCAGTATTCATATGAAGACAAATATCTGTGCTTGGCTTGGAAATTGAAATATATACTGGTTTCACCTATCAATTAACATTTTGAAGAAGACCTAAGGATATATCATTAGGTTGCGTTCTACTGTGATCACAAACAGATGTAATATGACACTTAGCACATATTAATGTTGTCTCTACTGTGTTAAGTAACACTTTATCCTTGCTGATTGCTTATTTGCCACAAGAGTGCAAATGAAATTAAATAATTAAAATAAACTGCACAGCAGCAACTGTACATTGTCTCTGTTTCGGTAGTTTTGTTTGTGAGCATCTGTTTTCCCCCTAGCACAGGATAGTAAGATAGGCAGGCAGACTTTACAAAGAAAATGGAGTCCTTTTAGCTGTAGCCCTTTTGAAATTTCTTGTACAGAAGTACCAGTCTAGGCAAAAACATCAAAGACTAAAGCTAACTGTTACCAGTAAATAGCCACATTCTAAGCAGATGTAGGATGTGCAGCCACAAGGCTTGGAGAAAAACATACTGCCATGGAATAACAGAGTGAGGTCATATGTTTGCAACACCAAGCACTTCTCTGTTCTCCTGAATCTCTCATAGAAATTTAAAAGGCTGTATGTAGAAAAGTGAGAGGATAATAGCAGAGGGAGGCAAAGTTTGGAATTCTTCCTAAAGAGAAGAAGAAGAAGATTTATATCCTTCGCTGCTGATGGTCACAGTCTTCTAAATGCATGCATACTTCTGTTGGCTATAAAGAAAAATATGTAGAACAATACTATTTAAAAAAAAGTTGACAGCTTAAACACATACAATGGATTGGGAAAAAATGATATCTGTAGAGCAAATAAAATACTGATAGCCTTCCCATATTGTTTAATGAATGTTGTTTAATCCCTGTAGTTCTACTTTTTTTCTGTGGATAAAGAGCTGATAATCTCCAACATTATAAAATTTATTAGCCTTTAGATTACTTGATAGATGGATGCCTACACTGTTATCCTCAGCTCCCACTAAGACCATCAGACGTAATGAGGTACATGCAGGTACTCTTTGAAACTGAAGAATACTTTGGTTTTATGGTGACGTGGTTCTCTTGATGAGCTAACCTCACTTTGTCAATAGGTCAACTGTTATGTGCAGTTGCACAGTCAGGACTTGGGATTGTTCTAGGTTCAGACACAGTGGTTCTGCTCAGCAAATGTCCATGCAAATCTCTGTGACAATTAAGTTTTATGACACAGAAATGAAGGAAACAAATTGTAAGAAAGAATCAGAAAAATGCTTTGAAGAAAGAAATCCCAGAACATAAAACCAGCAATTCAGAAAAGTAGAGTGTATGTAAAAGAATGGACTGGCCTCTTTCCATCGAAATGCATAGAGATATTAGAAAATGTGGTACAATTTGACAGAGCCTGCTTTGGAGAAATAAATAAAAACATTTACGTTAAATCAGTTAACTTGGGGAAACTTCCTGATCCATGTTTGTTAAGTCAGGCTGGGCAGAAGGAACCACAAGTGTCCATAGCACCCTCAGATGTCATAATGGGGAAATAAGATGGTATGTTTGAAAGCAGTTGCAGTGATTTTCACTTTGACCAAGGCTCAGTTATTGACAGTGCAGGCATATGCACTAATGAATATTCTGAGTTTCTTCCTGTAACCCTTTAGACTTCCAGACCTTTGTAAGAGTTTTACATTGCTTGGCTGTTTTTTAGCATTAGTAGTAAGTAACAAAAGTGTGTGCAGAGAAAGGAAAGCAAGCTGTCTCCTAACTTACATTTTAGAAACAATGATATGAGCTGCTATTTCAGCCTGTATTGATAATGGAGTACAGCAAACCTAGCAAAGGAGGGCATTGTTCATTTAACATGGGTGTAGGTGTTAGGTCAGGTTACCTGTGGGCTACTTTAGGGCACTGTATCTTACTGCACACAAAGCAAAGTGTGTGTACAAAGGAAAAGGCCCTAGAAAATGGGGGGTTAAGGGGAAGAAGAATTGTGGCTTTATAGAGAAGGGAAAGTTTGCTGTGAGATGCTGTGCAGTTACCAGCTCTGTGCAAAATTTTACTGCAGAAGATGTGACAGTTTACTGCTTGATGAAATAGATACCAAGCTATAGATAGTGAGGATAATAGTATTTCTGTCACTTCCCACATGTACAGTTACACCATAGATTAGGTAACACTTACAATAATATATTAGAAAAAGCTATCTTTGCCAATCCTAATGCCATTTTCGAAGATCATGGTTGTAATATGTATGTTGAGCAACAGAAAAGCAAAACACAGTGGATTATTTTACTTTTCCTTTGAATCCAGAGATTTTATGTATGCTTTTGCAAGATCACAGATACTGTTGACGAAAACTGAATTATATGGCTTTGATCTTGTCTTCTTAGTGACCTCTTTCCCAAAGAATATGAGTGGCAAGTGTACTCTGTGATGTTGATCCATCACAGTATGGAGAAGCCATGCTACAACTGAACCATGCTGTGAGCTAATATCTCAGCAGATAGGTAAGGAAAGCCTAACCTACAGGAAAAGAGAGGAAAACAAATGCAGATTTCAGGACATCACAAGTGGTCAGAGGGGCAGAATCATGGAATCATTTTTGTTGGAAAAGACCTTTAAGATCACTGAGCCCAAATACTAAGGTAACACTGTCAAGTCTACCTCTAAACCATGTCCATAAGTGCTGCATCTACATGTCTGTCGAGGGTTAAGATTGCGGGGTGACAATAAAACCCTGGCAGATGTATTGTTAACCCCCTCTCCCCACCCACTTCCCCCTTTTTGCCCCTCCCTCTCTCCCCTTCCCACTCAGGACAGGCGGTTGGGAGGGAAAGAAGGACAGAGAGAAGAGAGTTGGAAAAATTAACGATGTTTTACTAATGCTACTAATAAGAATAGAGAAAATAATACAAAATATACAAAACCAATCTTGAAAGTCTCAGCAACTGCAGAGCCGGCACCCAAAGTCCTGGATTGGACTCTGTAGCCAACCAGAGCTGGATTCAGTCTCTCACTAGGCCTCAGTTCACAGGGACGACTAGCAAGGTCCTCTCCTAATGTGGGCCATAAGCAGAAGGGAAAAAGCAAAGGCAAAAGGGACGAGATCCTCGTGATCTCCCACTTTTATATGAAGTATTCACATGAATGGAATGTTATACACAGTTGGTCGGTTTCTTGGTCACCAGTTTCTGGTTGCCCCTCTCGCGAGATGTCCATCCATGCTTATCAATAAGTTTGCATTCCATTGCTAGGTTTACCAAAACATGTGTCTGGTTCTCCAGGAAAATGCAGCTAATATGAAGGCTTTCACTGACAGGCAAATTCACTAAAAGAGAAACTTGTTTTTAACAAAACCAGGACAAAGTCTTTTAAACGTGTGTGGGGATAGTGACTCCACCACTTCCTTGGGCAGTCTGTTCCAATGCCTGACAACCCTTTCCATTAAGTTATTTTTCCTGAAATCCAATCTAAACCTCCCCTGACACAACTTGAGGCCATTTCCTCTTGTCCTGTCACTTGCTACTTGGGAGTAGAGAGCAACACCCTCCATGCTACAACCTCCTTTCAGGTAGTTGTAGACAGCGATAAGGTCTCCCCTCAGCCTCCTTTTCTCCAGGCTAAACAGCCCCAGTTCCCTCAGCTGCTTCTCATCAGACTGGTGCTCCAGGTCACTCACCATCTCCTCTGCACTCTCTCCAGCACCTCAATGTCCTTCTTATGATGAGGGGCCCGAAGCTGAACACAGGATTCAAGGTGCACCCTCACCAGCACCAAGTACAGTTGCACCATCTCTTCTCTAGTCCTGCTGGCCACACTATTCCTGATGCAAGCCAGGATGCTGTTGGCCTTTTTGGCCACTTGGGCACACTGTTGGCTCATGTTCAGCCACTGTCAATCAACAGCCCCCAGATCCCTCTCTGCCAGGCAGCTTTCCAGCCACTCTTCCCTGAGCCTGTAGTGCTGCCTGGAGTTGTTGTGACCCAAGTGCAGGACCTGGCACTTGGCCTTGTTGAACCTCATACAATTGGCCTCAGCCCAATGATCCAGCTGCTCCAGATCCCTCTGTATGGCCTTCCTACCCTCCAGCAGATCAACACTCCCACCCAATGTGGTGTCATCTGCAGACTTACTGAGGGTGCACTCAATCCCCTCATCCAGATCATTGATAAAGAGATTAAACAGAATTGGCCTCAAAACTGAGCCCTGGGAACACCAACCGTGACTGGCCACCAACTGGTTTTGGCTCCGTTCACCACAACTCTTTGGGCCCGGCCATCCAGGCAGTTCCTTATCCATTGCAGAGCACACCCATCCAGGCCATGAGCTGCCAGTTTCTCCAGGAGAATGTTGTGGGATATGGTGTCAAAGGCCTTACTGAAGCCTAAGTACACAACATGCACAGCCTTTCATTCATCCGCTAAGCAGGTTGCCTTGTCATAGAAAGAGATCAGGTTGGTCAAGCAGGACCTGCCTTTCATAAACCCGTGTTGACTGTGCCTGATTGCTTGGTTGTCTTGCATGTGCCATGTGATGTTACTCAGGATGATCTGCTCCATCAACTTCCCCAGCACCAAGGTCAGACTGACAGGCCTGTAATTCCCTGGATTCTCCTTCTGGCACTTCTTGTAGATGTGCGTCACATTTGCCAACAGCCAGTTGACTAGAACCTTCCCAGTTAGCCAGGACTGTTTATAAATGATGGAAAGTGTCTTGGTGAGCACCTCCTCCAGCTCCCTCAGACCTCTGGAGTGGATCCCATCTGGCTCCATAGACTTGTGTGTGTCTAAGTGGTGAAGCAGGTCACTGACCATTTCCCCTTGGATTATTGGGGCTTCATTCAGCTGCCTTTCCCTGTCTTCCAGCTCAGGGGTGAAGTGACGGCATGCCAAGAAGGAAAGCCTGAGAGAACAGGCATGGGCAAATATGTGATGTGTGCCAAAGAAATGGAAGGTGTTCTATAAATTTCTAGGGAGGTGAATGGCAAAAACTGGCAATGATAGTGAATTCAAGCACACTTCCTTCAGAGAATTTCTCCTTCCTGGTACCAAACAAGCTCAGGAATGCAAGAACGAATAAACTAGGTAAGTCATCTGGACAGCGCATCTGTCTCTAAGACACATAAGGCAGATACAGGAACACCTGTCCTGCAGATCAGAGCCTGTCCTGTTCATTATCAAAGTTTGGAAAGCATCTGGAAAGAAATCTTTCAGTTGATAGGTCTTCATGAGTACATGGGTTGATACACCAGTAAAGAATAAAATCAGCAGACATGAGTATAAATGGTACAATGAGGAAGAGTCAGCAGAGGAGTAGTGTCATCACACAAATCTGTAGGAGTTATTGGAAGGAATCAATACATGTGGAAAGAGTTAAATGGTGTACTTGGACTTAAAAAGTTGACAAGGTCCCATACCAGTAATGTAGGAAAAGACAAGAGGAAAAAGCAATAGACCTGTTATAAAACAACAGTTTGCTTTAACACGAAACAAAGAAACATGAATAATGTTCAGCTTTCAGAGTGTAAGGAGGGATCAATTCTAAGATCCATGGTGTTCAGCATATTAGTAAAAGCAGAAACACTGCTTAGTGAGATGAGAAAGTTTACTGGTAGTTCTTAAGTATGAATCTGAAACTGAGTTCTCAGAATTGTAGAAGAATAATATTTTAAACAAGATTAAGTTGCAGAAAACAGAAATTGATAAAAACAAAATAATAGCTAGTTTATGTACATATGGTTAGGTTGTAATTTTCCCATCAGATGTACTTGAACTGAAAACTAGCTGCTACAGCACATAGTGAATACCAATGTTTAGACAAGCCTAAAAAGTAACTATGTAAATTCACAAATGAAAAGTCATCCAGTATCAAATACTGATTAGAGCCTTTCTCTCTAATCCAAGGCTGATTCTAATACTGGCAGATATCCCTGAAGCATATCACTGTGTGCTTTCCATGCTCTCATACCCTTTCCTGGTGATCTGCAAAAGGCTACTAGCAGAATCATGCTAAATTTGTGGTTCTTTTTCTTAGGGTTAGTACTGCAATAATGATAGTAGAACTGGATAATACTAATGTATTTGTTTCCAGATTATGTTTGTCACCACATAGGACTTAAAGATTCTTGAGATCAAGAGAAACTAAGGTACAGTTTGCCTAATTTTTAAATTTTTCCCAGTGAAGAATACTTTGTAGCAATGATTTTTAAACTTCCTCAAACCACCAGTATTTTTACTAATGTAAGTACGACTCTTCATTCATATTCACTTTAGATTTCCAGTGTTCTTTTTTATGAAGATAGGTGTTATGTTAAATATTTCAGGGGGCACAGTTAAAATGCTATGGATTTTTTATTCAGCTACCTCTCCTGTGTTGAAAGGACTGTATTAGGGGAACATGCCCCCAGAGTCACCCATGTAGCCACCCACTCGCTCCACTATCCTGTGAGACAGGGAGGAAGTAGAAGGAAGGCAAAAAGACTCTTGGATTGGGACAGTGAGACTTTTAACAGAGGAAGCAAAAGCTGTGGCTGCGAGCAAAGCAAAAGAGGAATTAATTCACCACCTGACTTTGGCAGGCAGATGTCCAAACCCTTCCTGGGAAGCAGGGCCTCAGCATATGTTAACAGCTGCTTGGGAAGATAAATGCCATAGCCACCAATTTCCCCCTTCCTTCTCATCTTCCCTGAGCTTCTGTTGGTGAGAAGGATGCTATATGGGGTGGAATATTCCTTTGGTCAGTTTGGGTCAACTGTCCTGGCTTGGTACCCTCCTAATGCCTTGCCTACTCCGAATTCACTTGCTGGGGGTGCAAACTGGGAAGTTTTCAAGATTGGGCAGATTTCTGGAGCTAAATACTTTCATCCAAGATGAGACAGAAGTATAGTGGATTTAAACCTATTACTTGCTTTTTCATTTCTCTTCCATAAACCTTAGCAGAAGATTAAATATAATCTTCTACTTTAAGGCCCAGCTGGGAGATCGATCTGTGGTCCATCTTGTAATGTAGTATATCCTAAGTACCTTGCTGTCAGTCTGTACAGAAAGAGCTAATTTTTTTCTATATATGTGGAAGGGAACAAAGCAAAATAAACTCTGATAAAACGAATCCAAAGTAAAATAAAATTTTGTGCTCCGTAGATGAGAACTCAAGACTATAATTTCCTTTAATACAATTATGCATAAAAGCGAATTACCTCACATTGCACAGTGCTTTGAAGATGTACCTGGTAAGTGGGTTTTCCCATCTGATTATAATTAAATCACAGAAAAGGCACCTGAGGCACTGGTGTAACGTGTTTGGTAATCAGTTGCTTACTATATCTTGGACATCAAAAGACAAAATCAAGCTGGGAGCTGGGTGATGTAACTCTATTGATTAATTTGTCAATCCAATGATTTCACTGGCCAAAGTACCCTATGTTTAAATCCAGAAACAACAATGACAACAAAACCTAAACAAACAAACAAAGCCAAAACACATTATTGTTGTTCTGGATAAATTGGAGAAGAACTATTTCTGCAATAGTCCAGAAGACACAAAAATTCACTTGTAAACAGAACCGAGACTTTCTCTTCTCATGGCTTGCCCCTGCAAGCCATGAGTCTGAGTAACAGGTGATTCCCAACCTCAGAAAAGGAAATTCCTGTAGCACAACACTGAATGCTTTGAAAGGGTACCTGGAAACTCTGCACCCCCAAACTGCAGGGACCAAGTGAGGCAGCTGAGAAGTTACTTTGACAGAGTGAGGCCAGTCGGGAAACATGATATGACATTTGATGTGAATTTCTCAGAAAATTGTTTAAACTGTTGGACAATTCAATGACAAGCACTCATGGAGGAAATTCTACATCCCGTTTCTTAAAACTTCATAAGTGAGGAAAAAAATACCACCTCCTTGTTAGTACTGTAATGCTAATGATGGTGAAGAAAAAGCTGGTGAAATTTCTCTTGTACACTTACTGTCACTCAGTTTCTCACTGAAACCATCCAATACCCCTTAAATACTTATTCATCACGGTCACTGCATGGAAGGAATCATAGAAACATGGTCCAAAGGCAAAAATGAGCTCAGGATGAGACATGGTACAGTGGTTTTGCTGAAAGAGAGCAGATAGAGAGTATTGCTGAGAAGAATACAGCAGAAAAGATTTCTGGAAGTGATCCATATTAACATAGCATTTGAAAAAAAAAAATCTTATAAGGCAAAGTGAGATTTCTCTACAGTGATTTGGTGAATAATTTAAAAGCCTAAAGGGGAAAAGCAGATAAAGTACACATTGCTAAAATTAAGGGCAATGGCAAAGCACCAACAAACCAAACTAAGAGCATGAGCAATGTCTATTATTTGGTAAACAATACACTACTAAAACGGAATGGTTTACTCTTTCTGCAACTATACTTGGGAAAAAGTGAGGTGCCAGTCTGTTTAATTTTGGCTGTTTCTGACGTCACACCTTAGGTCAAGTACTCTAAAGAAAATCACTAATTTTCTTGAATTATTAAGTGCCAGACCCAATTTGAGTAGTATTTTTCCATTACAACAGTTCATAATGTCTCGGTTGATCTAAAGGTATGAAACAGATGCATCAGCTGAGTCAACCAACAAAATCCCCTGTTCTTCGATTCCCTCTTCTCTCACCACCTATTCTATTAATCTATGTCTATACTGACAGTTAAGATTTCAGTCAAGGAAGTCTTATGGTGACTTTCTAAAGACTCCAGTAAATTCAGTAGGTAGAAAGAAAAATATAAAGGTTATCTGAACTAGATTATCCTGGTGTTAGCAATCAGGACACATAACCACGGACACTTCAGACACTCAGTAACCTAACCTGTCCATCCATTTTCAGACAGTGAAAGACATGGGATGTTGGAATCTGCCGTCTTTGTCTTGATTTATGAAACCCCATGTTGCGTGTGTTCAGTCTGCGTCACACTGAGCACTTATTTGTTTGCCATGTAACATTAGGACAAGGTAATAAAGATGCCATTACCATACTTCACTAGAGATGCATTCCTCTCTCCCTTCCCTTAGGTAATAAATATTCATTTTGAGTGGGTTGGTTTTGTTTGTTTGTTTTATAAATGGTTGATAAAAGTGTTTTTCAATTCTCAGGATTTCATTTATTTAGTTCAGTCCAATTCTAAAACATCGATGGCCAAATTCTAGCAGTAGAGCATTAAGATTTACAGCATTAGGACGCTCAATGATATCAGTGGGTAGCAATTAGGTATCAGTATTTTAACGGTGAGCAGAGACCGCAAGAGAGACAGTAATTATTCCTCACTACCCCTGCACCACCAGAGCTGAAGTGTTCGGCGTTGTGCACATCTCTCCTTTGGCCGGGAGGTGTCACTTTCCTACCGTTGTTTGCAGCCCTTCAGGTAGGGGAGGAGCCGCTGTCGCTCTGCGGAGCCCGGCGGCCTTTAGAGCCCAGCGACCCGCCCGCGGCTGCCGCTGGGGATCCGGAGCACTGGGATGCCCCAAGCAGCGGGATGCCCTAAGCAGTGGGATGCTTCAAGCATTGGATGCCCCAAGCAGCGGAATGCCCCAAGAAGTGGGATGCCCCAAGCACTGGGATGCTTCAAGCACTGGGATGCCCTGAGCACCAGGATGCCCAAAGCACTGGGATGCCCCAAGCACCGGGGTTCCACAAGCAGCAGGATACCCCAAGCACTGGGATGCCCCAAAGCACTGGGATGCCCCAAGCACCAGGATGCCCCAAGCAGCGGGATGCCCTAAAGCGCTGGGATGCCCCCAGTGCTGGCATGCCCTGATCGTCGTGATGCCCTGATCACCGGGGACACAGCCAGCTGCCAGCCGCGTGAGGCCAGGCTTCTGGCCAGGAAAGACGAAATGGCCTCACAATGCAAATACACTCATGCCTCTTGGTTCTGACATCTGTAAGGAATGTTACCACTTTCTGATCTGAGAATTATGTAGTACTCACAAGTTTCTATACCCATTTTAGTAGTCAGTTTCTTTCTACCAACATTCAGTGACTGCTAATGGCAACACGCATAGAACAGGAGATAAGACTGCTTTCTGTGCAAATAATTAGGTTACTTAAGTTTCTGAATAATCTTATTTTGTTGTCATCTACAGATGACAACAAAAGAGATAGTGTTGTTCTTGACAGCAGACAGGATGATAGTGACAGCAATGTCACTGAGAAGCGAGCGGGATGTCAGAGGAGTACTGCAGCAGCAGTGAATTCTCAGACCCAAAGTTTTCTGTCCTAACTTGGGACACTTAATGTAGTGTCCTGGCTTAGACATCTGTTTACCTTACTTCCATTGCATTTCATGGAGAGACAGAGTGAGCTGCAGATTTAAGATAGCCTCAAAGTTCCCTCAGCCTGACCTGATGGACTTTTAGTTTGGCATCACAGTAAGACACTGGCAGTTAGCACTGGCATGAAGCTGGACCATCTTTTTCATCACTGTCCCTTTTAAACAAAGACAAGGATTCAAGACTTGAAACATCAACTTATCTGTCATAAAATGGGTAGATCTCTTTTTCCCTGGCAAGGCTCCTCTTGCTTCCACAACTCTTTTCCAACACCACAGATTTTATCCAAAAAGAACATGGGTACCGAGCAGGAGACTGTAAGCACCAGATCAGTGCAAAATCCCTTGGACATGTTCTGGGGAGAAAGAGTTTTTAGATAATCATCTTCTGCACAGCCTTCACACACTCTCCCTGTCAGATCTGATTAGAATCACTGTGAGGAGTGTTATTCCAAGATTATAACCCATGGTCACTAACCATGCTAGTTCATGATGTACCGATACAAAAGACGTGACCTTCCAGAAGGGAGTTAACAAAGTGTTAGGCAAGAATAGTCATTCTATACAAGCAGAAATATCTAGCATGGTCTGTACAATATATGCAGAAAAACTGATCATTGGTTTGCTTTCATTATTTATGATAAATAACACAGAAGTAGTTCTGCGTATTTTAATTCAGGAACAACAATGAAGTTCATTGCATATGTCCATTATTTTCCAACGTGATGAAGAAACTGAAAAATTCTCTTATATTAAGACAATATAAAAGAGGTCTTGTAATTCACTATCGATAATGGTTTATAGAAATGTTTAAAGATGTGGAAAAAACACAAGGAAAGTATTTCCCTTATGCCATATATAAACTATCAGAGTCTCATGATTTTTCCAGAGAGAATCATATAATTCCTCGAGCTTAGTTCAGCGTATCTGTTTCTTAAGGTACAATAGGTCAAATCTGAAAAATATTAGCATAATCAGAATGTATTTTGACCCCACAGCTTTCCACCAGGGAGACTGTAAAATAAGAAAGCCACACGCTCCCGAGGAACTCTCAGGGGCTTCTTCCTTTCTGAGAAAGATTGTGGCTCCAAGGGGCTGCCAAAACGGGGCCACTGTGCAGCTCACTGGGAGATGGACCATGGTACTGAATGTGCAGTGCTTGGCATAATGTACTGTCAAGTGGCGCAGCACCACTATAGCAGTGTACTTCATGTGAGCTATACCAGTTTTATAGTTCATTGGCTAAGAATCCGTTATTTGAAAAAATCATTATGCCAGTCTGTATCCTGTATATAAATTTTCTACTGTATTGATGAAGCACGTGTTCTTTGAAATGAATCTTGATTAATTTAACTTTATTCGAGCCTTTCTTTAGTCTGCAATATTTTTAGTTCTAAAATGCTTGTGGAATTTTTAAAGTTTGCTTTACATATTTTCTTATCAGTTCCTTGAGAGAAACACAATTCCTTTCCTATCTGAAGAAATTTAACACCATGTTTAAGTTTCTGAAAGAAATGAATACACACATAGTGCTTTTATGAACACAGCCTTTGACTTGGTTTGGGCCAAGTTTCCTGGCCACAGGTCAAAATATCTTCCAAAAAATCCAAAGTCTCTGCTCTTTTTTCTCTCTTTCCTCCTACTAAATGGACAAAAAAATATTAATACAGCAGTGTCATTGCTCTCATTTCAGGTGAAGAAAACCTTATGATGAATATTGATGGACAGTGGAAAATTAAGAAAGCACGTTAAAATGTGTATGAAATCTGTTTTTTATAAAAAAGGAAATGCATGTTACTATGTGAATATCATAGGACCATATTTTGTTCTTAGATATGGATTACATTAATATTTTCCTTCCTTTAATTCCACTAAAAAAGAGTTTTGCTCTGCCAAACTCTTATCTGGCTAAATATGTAGTTCATGGAGTAAGCTCACTGACCTCCTGTTGGTATCCCAAATATAATCAGATATTACTGCCTTTTATCATATGTCTACACTGCAATTTTGTTTTTCACTGATGATTAGGCCAGGCAGAGGTTAATGAGGAACACAGTGGGCACAGAATGTGACCTTGCGAAGCTGTTTTATCCTCCAGCAGCTCACAGAAAACAGTCCTTTCTAGTTTGCAGCGAGTCATTAATTTTGGCTGACAGACCTGAAGGCAGCAAAGATATTAGCGTGCAGCCTGCAAGCCACCTCTCTCTGCTGACTTAACCGATGAAATCACTCTAATTTCTACTGTCTTCTCCAATTTACCAGCAGTTCAGAGAAACTTCTCCGCCTCCCCGGAGATGCCTTTTCAAGATGACCTGAATTTTACAGCAGTATGTTTGTAACGGACTCCCAGCTGTCCAGCCTAATATGCAGGAATGGTAATTAATATTTTATACGATGCATCAGCAATTAAAGAGAGAAATATCAAATTAGTAATAATTTATTGAAGAGAAGCTGAAGTTACAGGCTTGAGTGAGTTTTTTGACTTTGTTGTTTGGGGTTATTTTACTGCTGTTTCTTCATGAGGAAACAGAAATAGGACAATAGTTAAAGGACTTTCACTGTCATTCTGTAGTATACACCACTCTCACTTATTAGTCCTGATGTCTTATATTCTCTTCCTCAGTGTCCCACCAGGTATCATATTGTTTGTTCAAAAGCTGTAATAAAATTACAACATTAATATGCATGAGACTCACTTCAGATAGCACTGACAGCTGCAAGGAGTAGCCTACATTGATTAAGCTGCATAATTGATAGCTTTGTCAATCCAAACAAATGAATCTGGGAAGGACAAACTGAGATGAGAAGTTGAAATAGCAAAATAAGGACATTATTTTCTGACTGTAGAATTGAAGAAGCAAGATCAACTGAAATTAATTTCAAAAAATGGTTCAGATAGAAACTTTGTAAGATCAAATTGTCTGTCTTTTGGTAAGAATTTTGTACTTGCATTTTGCCATTATCTTTGCCAGTCACTTAAAACTGGAGTTTTGTCTCCATGGGAAAGTTTGTATTACTTCAGTGTAGATAGGGCAGTAAGAACAGATATGTCTTGTTGCAGGTCAGAAAGGAGAATTAGGTTGTGGACTGTGACAATTCCCAAAAGCAGGGGTTTCTTTTTCCTAATTTGCTTCTGCCCAAATTAAACAGATTGACTTAATTTATATGGATGTTCATCTCACTGACTGTTTTTGCAGTTCTGCATTTTGAAGATGGTAGCAGCAAGTTGCCAAGTACCACTGTCTTCAGTATTTCCTAGCAGAAAGCTTAATATGTCCTATGGGGTGCAAGTGGTTCCTAACCCAGCAAGATGCATTTTTCTGAAAATTTCTTTGAGTCACGTAACTAAAAAAGAAACATTGCCAAAAAGGAGACATGGCTACATCCAGTACCACAGCTACTAAGCCCTTTTGTAGGTCTAAAATCCCAGGTAGGCTCAAACTGCTGTCTGCAGAAGGAGTGTTGTGTACGTGGTAGTGGAGGTATGCTGAGACATGACAGAAGTGCAATGATAAGGAGAAGCCCTGTCCCGCTCATTAGCTTGTGATGTCTCTGTCCCTGAGCACTGTGGCTAGGTAGCAGTCTTGTAAAGGCACAGGAAGAAGGAAAGGAGGAGTTTGGGCTTGTGCGGTGGCATATAGAGCTGTCTGCTTCTCTATGCAGGAAGATGCAAACAAAGATGACAGAAACAAGTCGAAGGAGCCTCTGTATAGTCTAGTCCTACAATGAGGAATGACATTCTTAACCTTTACCTTGATAGAACAAGTTAATTTTAGGCTTTTAAACCTTGTTTGTACTACACGGCTTTATTTTTTTTTTTAGGGAGCTCAGAACATACAGATATAATATATTGTGTCATTCTCAATGTAAATCCCAGCTTTTGGAGTGCCTGAAAATTTACAGCACATGCTTCTGCCAAGATTCAAGGGCTAAGGCTGCAATATAATAACGAAGTACCATACTTGTGGAGCTAAATTTGTCCTGACTAGAGTTAACTATAACCAGTTTGTAAATGAGAAGATGGGAAGAGAGCCTAAAACTCTGGCTGACATAGTTTCTGCAGGAAAGTAGGGTGCAGGCTGGTGATCTGGCTTTGGTGACCCAGGTGCCACAAATGGGATGGTCACACTTCCCTGTTTCTGATGTGACCCTTCCTGTCCCACCAGTGCTTCTGTGACCTCTCAGTGAGCCTGCTCAGAGAGTTATCCAGCAAAAAGTAATACATCACTTTGTTTTGCAGGATTAGTGTCTGTGAACTGACCCACAAGGGCGCTGTTCTCCAAAGTGGGTGCATGCACAAGAAGGACCACTGAGGTTTGGGAAGAAAAAAGTTCTTGTACTGTTATTAAAAAAATATTTCGAATTTTTTTTTTTTTTAAACAAGTGTTTATTTCCTCTTAGTTTCATCCTTCTAAGTTCTGGTTTTGTGCATGCTTTATAGTGTACATAATATATTTGTACAGTACTAAAGGTACATAGTTTATTACAATGTACATATATGGGGGGGTTAAAATTTGTTTACTGATGGAGTGTGCAATTTAAAAAGTTTGGAGACCATTGCATTAGGGAGTCAGCTGATGAACATCAGGGGATTGAGGCTGCAGCCCATGTGGACAGGTTGGCACCTCTCTTGACAGCTGTCAAATCAGTCCTCAGTCGTGATAGTCATCCATTACTTCCTCTTCTCATGGGTGAGGTCAACAGAATAATAAAAAAAAAAGTCACATCCATGGCCTTGACTTTTTAAATGACAGACTTCTGAGACAATCGCCTCTAAAAGAATATCTTGACAGACGTGGGAATTGCAGTCTCTTAAACTGTTCTGGCATAAATAGCTATAACAGGTAAGTAAAAGATTTTAACAGTGTTCAAGTAAACCAGCTTTAAAATGCACTCTTATTTGCTTCAGGCTTTTGGACATTGGATCGCATGTGCCTCTTTGGACATCATTCATTCTCTTCTCTCTGGACTGGATCTGCCGCACTCAGTGCCAACTATAGTTACAGGATCGGATATCTAATTTAAAATGGACAATGAAACAATGCTTAACAATGTCAGCCTGCAGAGTTATATTTAATACCTGTGCTGGAAGAATCACCATACAAATTGCAGTTTTAAGAAGACATAATACACTCATATCTACTTGATGGCTTCATAGTATTTTACAAATGTCATTTTCTATCTCAACAGCATAGCTGGAATTGAAAATATTAGGCGAATATTTTCATAGAAGGATAAGGCTAAAAAAATACTCATATGTACATTATTATCTAGTAAAACTTAAGAAATAATACAATTAGGTGCATAGAAATAAGGATTTTCCTCTGTATCGAGAAACCAGCATCTGTATTTGGATTTGGACATGTTCTAGTTCTTGCTAGCCAGGTAGGTAAGTTAAAATGCATCCCATTTATTTTAAAATCTTGGAAGAAATATTCTCTAGAAGCAAGATGTATTTGAGCTGTATTTGCAAACGAGACTTTCTAATGGGGAAAATTTTCATTATCAGAAACAGTAAGGTTTGCTGCAGTTATTCCGAAGGGCAGTTTTCTTTCAAAGTTATTACTGTCAGAATCCATACTTGACAGGCAAGTGACCTGGCAGAGAGAATAGCACATGTTGCTGAAGGGATTTTTCATTTAAAAACCCTCAAATTAACTGTGCTAACAGCTCCCACATCAGCTAGAAGGGTATGCCCACTTTTTGAGTCAACAAACTAAACCAATTCTGCAATCTTTAGAAGGTAATTGTCATCCTAGATGTCCTGATAAAAGACTATGATGTTAATCTGATTTCTCATATTTTCTTAATTTTGAAAATGCTTACAGAAAGTAAAGTCAGAAGAAATTAAAACTATACCAAACTAAAATCATGAGAGTGCTGATTCAAAGTGCTGCATGGATCAGAGGTACATGCAATCCATTGTACATGGTCTATTATCTGACTGTAGTGGATGTGTAAGGAGGAAAATTAGAAAAGAATAGGCATACAGTACTTTTTCCAAATGCTCTTGTAACCTTCAAAAACATGCAGATCTAGGGCTTACTCACCAAATTTCTCTATTAATAGTTTGCAAGGGATTTTCTCCTCATTGTTTTGTTCATAAGCTTTTTGCACCCATGCAAACCTCTGTTGTCCACAGCAGCTCGTAGCAGTAAAGCCTCATAGTTTAATTGAACATAATGCAAAAATCCTCCTCCTTTGGTTTGTTTTCAGTCTTTCCACAATAGCTTCATTCAGTGTTTCCTAGCACGTACACCAGAAAATAAAATGTATGGTCATTCTTTATTCACTCTCTTTCATTATTTCACAAACACACCATGCATTCTCCGTAGGCTGGAGAATTTTAGCCTACTTAGTCGTCCTTGGGATACCCATTCCTGGATTTCTAACCATAGAAAGTATTTTCACTAGGGTTCTTCAGTCCAGAAGTGACTGTTGGAAGGACTTCCTGGAGACCTCTATGTGAAATTTGAACCATGAGTGACACAAAGGTGAATACAGAGTTTGTGATCTCTTCCAGTATTAAAATCAGGGTCATTGTATAGTTGTAGTTGATCTTTCAAACTTCCTGATGTAAGATGCTGTAGATGCTAAAAGTTTATGCAGGATATGTAGCAGATGAACAAATATTTGTTCAAGAAAAATGCATCAAGATGCTATATCATAATGAAACATACCCTTGGTTATGAAAAACTGGGAGTATACCCTGGGGAACTGCTACCCAGTCTTCATTCTCTTTCTTCTTTTCTCCCCTCAGCACCTGTAGTCGAGCTAGGATTTGCTGTTTTCTCAAAGGGGAAAAAAGATGCTGAGGTAGAAAGTTAAATGTGTATCTTCTCTGGTTATTTGTCTGTCTGGTTTTCTCAGTTATTTCTTTTCAGAAAGAACTACCTGTTGATAATCTGTGTTACAAGGTTATGAGCTCTTTGAGGCCTCAAATATTTTTGAATTACTTATATGAGTTTACTAAATAGTTATTTACTTTGACCATTTTTCTCTCACTTTCCTGAAGTAAAATACGGTAAACCAAGGCAGGTATGGAGTAAAAGTACCAATAACCTTATCAAGAGCAATAAAACCTAGAGCCTAATCAATCATAATTTTCTTGATCACTTATAGGAATGGTGGGCAAAATAATAGTAAATAAGTAAAAAACTATGTTCTATCTGTGTTTTATGTTCTCTCTTATCAAGTTTTTCTCAACAGGAGGGAGCTCTTTTCTCCCTGTAAGGGATTATGTCAGAGTTCTTTCTTTATATATGCCCACTGAGTCATTAGGAGACCACATAGTTCTTGCACTAATTGAAAGTTAGTAGAGAAGGTATATAATAACAAATATAAATACAATATTTTAGTCTTATTTTTATTTTTTTTCCCCTGATAATAATTTTAATACGGAAGTTAACATAATATGCTTTATGGGGGAGAAAATACTTCAATGCTCTGTGCAGAAACAAAAACACCCAAGGGCTAACTTTCAAATTCTCTCTCCTTATAGTTCTGCAACTAGGACAGTAGATTGTTTAGAGATCTGTATTCTTTTTGTATCTCTTTTAGAACTACTGTGTGACTCAAGCTCAAAAGCAGAAGCAACTACTTCAAATCAAAGACCTACTTAAAAGCTGATGAGCTATAGAAACTGAGTCATATTTTTTGCCTGTTTTCTGAGAAGCAGCTAGAATGTACTAAGAACATGTCTGGTAGCTCTGCAGAACCAAATTTTTAAACAGAACTCCCCTGTTACATACTCTTTTGTTAGGAAGTGTAAGATGGGGAGGTAAGAAGTCCTGGAGGAAGATTACTGATGGTTAAATATCCTGCAAAACAGTTGAATAATAATCCTACCATTAATAAAGAAAATGAGAGGGCCACTTCAGAAAGAAGTTTAGCTAAATCACAGGCAAATAAATTGTTTCATAACAAGTAAAGAATTCCCCTTCCATAGTTTCTCTATGATAAGCAATAGGTAAAAAATCTAGGTGTGACCAGTGCCTTTATTTATTCAGAGACAGAATTGTATCATGTAATGAAATTTATACTGAAAAGGTTAGTCTGATGGGAGATGTGATACAATTACTTTGTAATTAATCACTTTAATAGCCTGTGATTAATAGAACATGATGTACACTGGGTAAGTTAATGCTCAAAATATAAACAGGCTGAAGTTTCTGCTAAATGCAGCGATACTGAAACAGACTGTGAAGGTGGGAGATTTTGTGTGGAAAGATAGCATAACTTCAAATATTCCTAAAATACAGAAGAACTGGATGATTTTTAGAAATGAAGTAACAAAAATGTTGTGAAGAGTGAGGATACTCACACAGGGACTGAAAGATCTAGTATCTTGGAAGTAAGAGAGCAGAGGAAAGATTTTAAATCAGATGGTATGAAAGCTGTAGAAAAGTCAAAGATCAACTCTGAATAGATCATGTTAGGTACACTTAAGAGAAATAGGAAGTATGACTGTTTTTTAAAAAAGCCTCACATATTCTTGTGAGTATTCTCAAATATTCACCTCACATACCAAGAGAACTTTGGTCACAAATCCATACAGTTTCTAGATGATATTTCTCTTTATCTCACAAGCATGTTTACTAAAGATATTTTTAAGTTCTTCCAAAGTAAGTGAAAAAATCTCCCAAAACTATGTTAAAAATATTACATATTTTAGGAAGTGATTGCTACTGCTGGCAAACTCGGTAAGAGAAGCATGGTTGTAAATATAACACTGCTAAGCAAAAATGGGATCAGGTCAAAATAATGCATTTTATAACCATACAAACTGTCTTACAGGTACATTGATCTGTTATGTTCCTAATTCAGTTTTTTAGGTAATTAATCTCTTTATTTATACACAGAGGACAAGCTGCTGTATATTTAAATCTGTCAGTATATTCTGTTCTGTATCACTGGAATAAGACTTTATTAATCCACTCAGCCATCTTGCTGAGGACAAGGTTGTTTTCAAAACCAGTTCAACAAAATATCCACAGAGGATGTAATTCCAACTTCAAGATTGCTTAACATCTCAAATCAATTGCCAAAACCAAAAGAATATATTTTAACTTTTGCATGCACAGGTATTGGAAACCTCACATGTAAGCGCATGCACACACAAATCAACAGCAGATCTCTACGTCAGTCAGCAAAACTATGCTGATTTACTCTCTATAGCTAGTCTGATGCATGTAAAATGTAAAAAATCATTGCTCGGTACAGAGGAAAAAAAAAAAGACATATCTTGTGCCCTGGGTATTTTCTGAAATTCCTGTGGAAAGATAGGGAGGGTAAATGACTCAATTTAATTTGTTAAATACTATGATAAGACTTAAATGCCTAATCCTAATGCCTGCTAGAACAGTAATATCCTGAAGTTGTATGGTATAAAGATAAATGAAGGAAAAATAAGGAGCGGGAAACTGCCTTTGTCATCCATTGCAGATCCTCCTGTATAATATATAGCAGAGTAACAGTCCAGTTTGTGAGACATCACAAATCTGTCTGCAGGCATGTTATCATATTCCCAGTGTCTGTAATGAAACATGGAAAGGGCTGTCACTGATCCCTAATAACAATCTACAATTAAATTCCCTCTGTACCACAGAAGTCACAGAATGTAAATGCAACCAAAGTGGAGAGCCCTTTAGGGAGTGGGCGTGGGTAGAAGGACAATTGACTTGCTGTCAGAAGTCCCATTCACCACCTTTCATCCACAGAAACTGTCACTGATTCCTGTGAGGCCATCCAAGGATGGTTGATCTGCCAGTCCCCACCAGCCTCCAGATGGACCGCACCTACTGTCTTTAACAAATCACGTTCTAAATGGCTGCTCCTGTGCGTAACCAGCATGTCTGTCTGCACTGTCTTAATCAATGCTGGAATCCTTAGAAAAAAGCTCATTTGAGAATGTTATTCATCTAGTAAAGCAAGGTTACTAGACAGAAACAATTGGGGTTTAATTTTTTTACTAAACAGTGTGACAGCACTTGTGGCCACCTGCTAGGGACTAGGGGTTTTGTTTTCAGTGCAACTTCCCTACTTTTAGATTATGGTAGAATTTAGCTATTGTGTGCAAGCTTTGTATCTGCAACCAGGTGTACATCAGTCTTTAGATTATGTTTACTAGACTCCTGGGAACACTTTGGAAGGTGATGGAATAACAGCAGGATGACCACAAACCAGCACTGTGCCCTTGTGGCGAGGAAGGCCAATGGCATCCTGGGGTGTATTAGAAAGGGGGTGGTCAGTAGGCCAAGAGAGGTTCTCCTTCCCCTCTACTCTGCCCTGGTGAGACCACATCTGGAATATTGTGTCCAGTTCTGGGCCCCTCAGTTCAAGAAGGACAGGGAACTGCTGGAGAGAGTCCAGTGCAGGGCAGCAAAGATGATGAAGAGAGTGGAGCATCTCCCTTATGAGGAAAGGCTGAGGGAGCTGGGTCTCTTGAGCTTGGAGGAGACTCAGGGGTGACCTCATTAATGTTTATAATTATATAAAGGGTGAATGTCACAAGGATGGAGCCAGGCTTTTCTCGGTGACAACCAATTATAGGACAAGGGGTTCAAATTGGAACGCAAGAGGTTCCACTTAAATTTGAGCAGAAACTTCTTCACGGTGAGGGTGACAGAACACTGGAACAGGCTGCCCAGGGAGGTTGTGGAGTCTCCTACTCTGGAGAAGTCCGCACAGGTTCACAAAGAAGAAGCCATGCTTGACCAACCTGATAACCTGTGTTGAAATGAATGGCTTGGTAGATATGTGGGGAGCAGTGGACATTGACCACTTGACTACCTAGACTTCATTAAGGTTTTAAATTCTGTCTCCCATAAGATCCTCACAGATCAGCTGCTGACGTATGGCTTAGGAGAGCAGATAGCAAGGTGGATAGAAAACTCTGTGAATGGTTGGGCCCCTGGGATTGTGGTCAGAGGCACAAAGTCTAGTTGAAGGCCTGTAACTAGCAGTCCACTACATCCAGTGCTGCTCTACATCTTCATTAATAATCTGGATGGTGGTGCAGAGCGTACCCTCACCAAATTTGCTGACAATACAAAATAGGAGAAGTGGCTGATACACCAGTGGGTGGTGCCACCCAAAGGGACCCTGACAGGCTGGAGAAATGGGCTGACAGGAACCTCAAGGAATTCCACACAAGGCAGTGCAAAGTCCTGCACCCAAGGAGGAACAACCCCAGGCACCAGTGTATACTAGAGGACCAACAACTGGAAAGCAATTTTGCAAAAAAGTACCTGGGGATCCTGGTAGACACAAAGGTGAATATAAGCCAGCCATGTGCCCTTGTGGCAAAGGCAGCCACTAGTTACCTCGGCTGCATCAGGAGAAGTCTTAACCATGCATCAAGGGAGGTCATCCTTCCCCTTTCCTCAACACTGGTAAAGCCACCTCTGAAGAAGCATGTCTGGTCCTGGGATCCCCAATACAAGAGAGAGATGGAGCTACTGGAGAGAGTCCAGAGAAGGACCACTAAGCTGATGACAGGACTGGAGCTTCTCCCATAAGAAGAAAGGCTGAAAGAGCTGTGTCTGTTCATTCTAGAGAAAAGAAGAATCAGATCAATCTGTACAAATATCTGAATGGAGGAAGCAAAGACAACTGAGCCAGACTTTTTCCACTGGTGTCCACTGACAAGTCAGGAGGTAATGGGTACAAACTGAAACACAGCAGCATCTTCCTGAACCTAAGGAAAACCTTTTTCCCTGTGAGGGTGGATGAGGACAGGAAGAGGGTGCCCAGGGAGGCTGTGGAGTCTAAATCCTTGGAGAACCTCAAAAACTGTCTGGATATAGTCCTGGGCAGGTGGCTCTAGGTGACCCTGCTTGAGCAGAGGAGCTGGTTGAGATGACTTCCAGGGGTCTCTTCCAACCTCAATCATTCTGTGATTCTGTGAACTTCATAAAAGGGACTTGTATAACCCATTTGGTTCTGGTTTTAATGCTAGAACCTTAATTTTGTGCACTTAAGAAGAGGTACAGAAGTTCTGAATTCCATGCTGAAAGCAGAAAATCACTGGCAAATAAAGGCATCAGATGTCTAATGTTGTATTTAGCCAATATAGATAGAGTTCCTTTTTGTTTCTCTCATTTTAAAAAAAAAAAAATAAATAAATAAAAATTGAAAGTAGGGATTTATCATCTACTAACCTTACTGACTTAACTTTTCTCATCAAGTATTAATCATGCATGTATCATTTCTTATTTAGAGATACTAAGGAATAAAATCTTCCATATAGGTAGTAGCTTTCAGCCCAGCGAAATCACAAATTAGCCCTCTACAGGATAGATTTAAGGATTCCTTAAGTGTAAATACTGTCTTTATGAAAAGTCTCTTATTAGTCTCATTAAAGAATCAAATAAAACTATTGTACCCATCTGAAACTGCCAATAGATTGCTAAATAGAATGTAAACACTCCATGTGTGATTTGGTCAGGTCACTATGACAAGTACTATAAATTTTACAGACAGGATCATAGTCAGAGTAACATGTTCTCATAGGTTAGGAAACATGATTTAATAGTTACCCAACCTTAAAATAGTTAAATATTTAGTAACCACAAGTGTTAAAGAGCACAGATTAATCCTTCATGCAAAACCCAGCAAATTATGTATGGCTCCCTGCCTTACGCTGATGAAAGTATTAGGTTTTGTATATCTCAAGGGAAGTATGCCACCTGATACATCACAGATTCCTGCAAACTATATCTTCCCATTCAAGTCCTGGGCCAGCTGGGCGACCTTGCAAGCATCCCAAAGTGCTTGTCCTAAAGTAATCTGGAATAGCATTACTCACGTAAGCTTTTGCTATCTGAAATAAATATACCTGTGTATTAATAAAAGAAAATACTACACTGCTCTGATGGTCTTTTATCAAGATGAGACTGACAGGAGCCCTCAAAACCTAACAGCATAAGCCTCTGCTACTGCAACTGTGGCCACACTGGGTCTCTGTACAACAGATGTGCCTCCAGGTGGCAGGGGAAGAGTCCTGAGGTAATGGAGGGCAGCTGCCATTAAAATCTACCTTTTCATGAGTCATCCAGAGAGCACAGGATCCCACTGGAAGGCCACCTGCTTCAGTCACACAGTAGTATTTCCCTGCTCAGGGACCCTACATGTTAAGTAGGAAATGTGAGAAGCATCATATTCAGAAAATTAACTCAACAGATATGCAGAATAAGGAACACGAAGCATGAATTCTCTCTTGGTTCCACTGTACTAATAGTTTCCATTACTCCTCTAGCCTCTATAGAACCAAATAGGTAAATTTGTGTGTTTGTTTGTTTTGTTATGGTGCTTCAGTGCTTCTGGGGATGTATATCATACTTTCTTCACTGTTGTTTTCCTGTTTTACCTTATTTGTCCTCTGAGTATTACCCTAGTTTTGCTCTCTGAGTAAGCTGGGTAAGATCTGATCTGATTTGTTCAAAATCACTAGCTGTATGCCAATTACAGATTCAAAGTTGTCTATTTCCAGGTAAAACTGTATCTTGAGAAAAACACAGTTTAGGCATTTGGTCGGTGCTTGAGACATGATCTTAATTATTTCTAACTCTCACAATGATACTGTCCATCCTAAAACAAAGTGAAAGTCTTTGGATAACTAAGATAAAGGCATAGAATCTGATTTCTTTGACAGAAAATGAAGATATTTCCTTGCAGGATTTTGCTGCCTCCTAATCAAATGAATCCTCATACAGACACCTGGGGGCAGTGAGTCTTCACTGTCTGTCTTTCTAATTTATTCTTCTAATAAAAAGACTGAAAAAGGAAACTACTACGTTATCCATAGTCATTTTGCATACAGGATATAGATTGCTGCAGGCTTTATATCATTGCAAAATTATGCACAGCAGTCTCATTATTTGCAATAACCCTACTGAACGTAGAGACAAAATGTTTATGCATTTTTTTATTGCCATTGAAATGGCTTTGGTTGGTTTAAATATATTAGGGCCTATCATAAGATCCACAAGAAATTACCTCATATTCCTTTAAAAGTTACATGTCTTATTTTTAATTTTAACATTCCTGACAGATATATATGCCCCACTGTGCTTTAATCATCACCTTTCCTTTTAGATACATTGCACTGTCTTCCAGCTAAAAATAAGTTGATGTGTCAGTGTACTCTATATGCTGACATGGAAGGCACCATCACTAGAGGATTGCCTCCTTTGAAAGATTTTGTAGTTATTTCTATTACAAAGCTTCATCTCCTTACAAACCAAACTGCCTTGTACCATTATTCCAGACACATAACAAATAAGAGGAAAGTCTGTAATATGCTTGAAGTGTCTTTAGAAATTACCATTAGTAATTTTTCTTTGAATGTGTCCTTTAGATTTGTTACAGAATGCAGTAAGTCTAGAAAAAACTATGAATCTTAAATATGTCACTCCATGTATTTAATCCCAGTAATCATACAATATGATTTATAAATGGAGGAAATCCCTATGGCATAAGCACTTAGACGCAGTCAAAAGAAGCTTAAAGTTCTCGTAAGAAATGGAAAAGGTGAAGCACAAATAACTTTCAGGAATTAATATTAGTTAATTTCGCATTATAGTTTGTTTTACTGTATCAGTTTCACCACCTTCTGAGTCCACACACAGAAAGCAATAACAGACAAGTTTCCAGAGAATTTGTGCTATAAAGAGAGAATGTCCCATTTGAGTATGATCTAATATTAAAATGCCACTCATTCATCAGCATAATTTCTCACTGAATTTCTAGGCAGTTGGTTTGTGTGTTAGTTTTGTTTCTATTTAAAATAGCCAGGCTCAGACAGTTTAAAGAATGATGTGAGAAAACTCCCAAGCTCTGAAACAACATATTGCTTATTCAGTCTGCACTTGTTACTTCTTCCAAATTGTCTATACCTTTGATTCTCACACTTCTGATATTTTGTTTGTACATTCTCTGGTGAAATTATTGCTAGCCTTGAGAAAATGTAATTAATAACCTGATAAAATGCAATTTAAAATTCTTGCCATTATTTAAGAGATAACCATATACAAACAATTAGATAATTAGCAACAATCACCAATATGGATTTATAGCTATTCTTTGTTGTAGCAATTACATAGAATGGTAGAGAAATTATTGAATCACAGAATCATAGAATAGTTTGAGTTGAAAAGGACCTTCAAAGGTCATCTAGTCCAGCCCCCTTGCAATGCGCAGGGATGTCTTTAACCAGATCAGGTTGTTCAGAGCCCCGTCCAGCCTGGCCTTGAATGTCTCCAGGGATGGGGCATCTACCACCTCTCTGGGCAACACATGCCAGTGTTTTACCACCTTCATTGTAAAAAATTTCTTTCTCATGTCTAACCCGAATCTCCCATCTTCCAGTTTATAACCATTACTCCTTGTCCTATCACAACAGGCCTGTGAGGGTGAAAATCACAGACTCAACACAATCCAATGTGAATTCAAGGGAAGCCGTTTATTGCTTGTTACAATTTTCCTTAGGTATCTTTTTGACCTGTCCTCGTGCTATCCAGGCACTTAAAGGCTGCATGTAGTTGGACAACAGCTACTGTTCAGGTGCCGCAAACCAACGAGTGATTGGATTTTACAAATCTGCACGAGCTCTAGTGATAAGCAAAAAGTTTCTACAGTATTTCTGACTTGCTGACTCTTCTTCACTTGGTCGAGGCTGCACAAAGTCATGTAAGGCATATAGGCTGCTCGACTCTTGCTTTCTTGCTGGACACATAGGCCTCCCATGCCAGTTCAGTTCAGTTCAGTTCAGTTCAGTTCAGTTCAGTTCAGTTCAGTTCAGTTCCATATAATGTCCATTAACTTTGAGAAAATCCCTCAAATCTCTCACACAGGCCTTACTAAAAAGTCCGTCCTCATCCTTCTTAGGGGCCCCTGCTGAAAGGCTGCAATACAGTCTTCCTGGAGCCTTCTCTTGTCCAGACTGGACAAGCCCAAATCTCTCAGCCTGTTTCACAGCAGAGCTGTTGCAGCCCTCTGATCATTTTTGTGGCTCCTCAGGCCCCTCTCCAACAGGTCCATGTCTTTCCTGTGCTGAGGGCTCCAGAGCTGGACACAGGACTCCAGGTGGGGTCTCACCAGAGCAGAGCAGAGGGGCAGAATCACCTCCCTCCACCTGCTGGACACGCTGCTTTTGATGCAGCCCAGGACAGATAAAGGAAACTTAGGCAAAAAGAGAGAAGGAAGCCTTAAGGACAGACCATCACTGGAGACAGTAGAAACTCAACTGAACAAGGCCCCGAGTAACATACACAGTAAGATGCAGAAGTAAGTCTTGCTTTAAGCAAGGTTTGGACTAGATGACTGTGAAAGATCCTTTCCCATCTCAATATCATATCATTATAATCTAAAGATGCTATAATAACTTATACAGAACCCATAAAAAATATCAAGATCTGAAGGTTATTCTGGTCCAAGGTTTATGAAAAGATGTTGTTGAGTAGACTGCCAAGGCTTGAAATAACTCCCCAGGCACTTCAGCAACATAAACTTTCTGTCTGTGCAAGGTGCTGGGCACTGCTGCTGGGCAGCAGCTCTGCAAAAGAGTCCCCAGACCTTCAGGGACAGCAAGCTGCACAGGAGCCACCCTGGTGCTGGTAGCAGTGAGTGTCAGTAGCATCCAGCACTGTGGGAGTAGGACCACAGCGAGGAGATGGAGCTATGTGAGGATCCCCCTCGATTCCGTGCATCTTAGACCACACCTACATTCTGTGTCCTCTGGTTTGGGGTGCCCAATCTAAGAAAGACAGTGCCAGGTTTAAGTGAAGCTCATCAGAGACCCACCAGGATGCAGAGGGAACTGGAGCACCTTGGTCTGCAAGGAGAGCTTGAGGGGTGGGGATGGTTCTGCCTGGAGAATGGAAGGCTTTAGTGGAAACTTCAGAGCAGCTTTCTCTATGACTTTGCACATTGGGAAAACAGACCCAGCCTCTCAACACAAGAGACAGTGGGTATACATTGAAATCAGAGGAGTTCAGACTGGACGTAAAAGGAAACATTTTTCCCCATGGGAACAGTCCAGAGTGGAGCAGGTTGCCCACAGAGGCTGTGTAGACTGCCTCCTTGGAAGTTTTCAAGACCAGGCTTGAGAAATCCATGAGCCACGAGGTCTGACCTCCTCAGTGACACTGCTTTGAGCAGATAGTTGCACTGGGGACCTCCTGGTGTCCTTTGAACCCTGAATTTTCCTATGAGCCTATGACTACTTTTCTCAGGTTTGATGAAAAGGACCTGGGGATCCTGGTAGACACAAAGGTGAATATAAGCCAGAAATGTAGTCTTCCCGCAGAGAAGCCCAGCTGTACCCTGGTCTCCTTTAGGAGGACTGGTAGGTTGAGGAAGCTGATCTTTTGCCTCTCCTCAACATCAGTGAGGCTACCTCTGGAGCAGCATGTCCAGTTTTGTAATCCCCAATAGAAGAGATAGATGGACATACAGGAGATGGAATCTAGAAAAGGGCCACTATGTTGATGAAAGGACAGGATAATCTCACATCAGTGGAATGACTAGGAGAGCTAGGGCAGCTCAGCGAGGAGAAGTCTTGGGGAGATCTTCACTGAGCTGAATAGAGGGTGCAAAGATGACAGAGCCAGACTCCTTCCACTGGTGTTCAATGACAGGTAATGGGCACAAACTGAAACACAGGAACATTGTTCTGAACATGAGAAACCCCTTTTTCCCTGTGAGGGTGAATGAGCAGAGTAAAGCTGTGGACTTTCCATCCCTGGAGATTCCTGAAAGCTGTCTGGACATGGTCCTGGGCAAGTGGCTCTAGGTGATCCTGCTTGTGCAAGGGGTTTGGACCAGAGGTTCTCCAGAGGTCCCTGAAAACCTCAACAATTCTGTCATCTCTGGGGATTTCCCACTGGTGACATGGGGTGAGTCCTCCACTGTCCCAGAGCATTGTGCTCAGGGCTCTTGTGGCACACACACGTTGTGCACACTTGATCAGGACCGTGGGCTTGGACCTGAGTCTCAGCTTGAGGAGAGCAGGAGCTCTGGGTGTTGAGCTAAGGCCACCCCTTTCCCTGCATCTCTCCACACTGCCAGCTGTCCCAAAGCCGTGGGTCCCTCTGAAGACTCCCAGTGAGTTCCTCTGTCTTCCCTGCACACCTCCTCCTTCAGGTACCCCCTGGGAGCTGGGGTGGGGACCTGGAGCTAGTGGGCGGCATGTCTGGAGGGACTTGAGGTGGCAGGTGTGGAGAGCAGCCCATGGGCCTGGCTGCTCCATAGGGCTGCTGCTGTGAATGCTGCTTTTCAATCCCCTAGGAGACCCTTTTGGAGGCCCTGACCTCCCCTCTGCCACCACTTACGTGGGTTCACTCTGCTTTGCTCTTCTCCTAGTGTGAGGAAAGCTCAGCCATGTTGCACGTCTGTCTCTGCAGGCCATGGTGCTGGATGCTGAGGAAGCTCTGGAGGAGCGTGGTTCTACAGTGACAGCCAGCGGGACCCAGCTGCAGTGGGCAGGGCAGTCAGAGGCATCAGAAGAAAACCCATGCCCCATCTGCCTGAGAAAAGTCACCACGCAACCCGCATGGCCTTGTGTTTCCGTTGCTTCTACTTTGGCTGCATCCAGCAGTGGGCTGTGACAAGAGCTGTGTGCCCACAGGAGACATTTGGTTGTGTCCAGCAGGTGCTGCCAGTAGATGGGGAGGATGAAGATGGCTGTCCTGCCTGCCACCAGAGGAAGGTGGCCAGGGACAGGTCCCAGAGCAGATCCCCACATTGGTGCTATGTCCTGGACAGATACACCATGAATGACAAGCCCTGAGCTCAGAGGAGGAGGCCTGTGGGGGGCAGCTGAGCATCAATGGGTGACAGTGTTCCAGTGCCCCCAGAGACCACCTCTGAGCAGACCTCTGTACCCAACACTTCTAGGCCATGAATCCTACTGAGCACAGGGGAGCACATGGTCATATCTGGGGATGGAGCCTGTATCCACATCTGCTCATTGGTGCTGCCACCCCTGCATATGCAGCTCTCCTTTCAGACAACCCAATAAATGTCCAGTGGCTTTTCACAAGGTGTTTTTCAAAACCAAAGAACAACCCATTGCAGCCAATACTTTTCCAACATTGTCTCAACAACACATGAAATCCATTCACACCAACCTGAGCCTTTCTGTGACACCTCTCTACAACAGCAGCCCCAACTTTAACTCCAAACCCTATGGCTGGTTCCCAAAAACCACTCCAGGGGAAGGAGGTTCTTCTGTTGAGCCACTTGCCTTAGCTTGATTCCTGACAGTGAAAACAAAGCTTCAGGCCCCAAGCATCCTGTATTTCAGTAGTAATCCTCGAGCAGGCTGCTACTCAAGCAAAGAACAATTACTTCACAGGCCAAATGTGAGGAGACATTGGGTCTGAGAAGCAGCCCTCATGAGTCTGTGTTTTGCACCAGGAAGGACCAATCTGTTATGATCCCAGCACGAAAGTAAATGACTCTGAAAAGTGTCGCTTAAAACTCTGTGCATGAGAGTAGTGCAATGAAGGAAGAGTGTGGTGATGATGACCTTCAGTCCCCTTAGTCAGAACTAATACCAGCCATTCACCAGACAGTTTGCCAGTTTGGGAGGCCCCTAAAAGAGGCTGGGAAACATGTCTTTTTCATAGAATGACAGAACAGGAGAAGAGGAGGAAGAACCCTGGCAAGGTCCCATGAGCCCATGGCTAGTGCAGACCTACGGGCTGCTGAGCAGGGTGCAGACAGCCAGACTTCACAGGAAGAATCTGCCCACAGCCAGACAGAAATGAGCAGGACTTGGGAAGAGACAGAAAGCAAACAAGTTGTTTGAAACCTCTCAGAAAGCAAGTACTTGCCCTGCAAGGACATAATGGGCAGAAGAGAAGTTACTTAAAACCTTTTTATTTCTGTTCTCACTTTGTATTTTCTTTCTGTCATTTCTATAAGAATAGCTAATGAATTTAATTCATGGTCTAATAAGAACTGTCTTTGGGCTTCTATGCCTTTTCATTTTATCTGGGGAGGTCATTAGAAGAACACAGAGGCAGATCCACCTCATAGCACCATTGAATGTGAATGATTGGACACCGTATACAAATATATTTAGGCCAGATTTTTCAGATATTGCTATTTCACCTCAAGTATCTGGTGATCTGAAGAAACATTTTTTCACATTTTCAAAGCCATTCACACTAGGACCTAAAGTTGTTTTTATGAGAACTTTCTGAATATTTTTTAAAACAACTGCAAGTATCCCTTTTTTTAAAAAAAATTTTATTTCCCACAAAACAATAAAGTGACTTTTCCATAACATTGCAAACTATCTTGACTGTAGACTCTACAATCATTTCTCAGAGCTGTTCTGGAAAAGGAGGTGACTAGGGCACTGGACTGACATTCAGCAGATGTAGAATTGTCTGCTGATTTTCAGAAATATTCTGTGACATGGTCATGGGCAATTAATTCACTTTAACCTTTGATTGTCCATCTATAAAATGGAAATAAATGATATTTCCCAATTGTTCCAGCAGATAAGGAAGAAAAATCTATTAGTGGTTGTAAGGTAATCAGGTAATACTCAAAGAACACCTTAGAAAGCACTCAAGGAAAAGCAGTTGTTTCTACAATGCAATTTGGAATATGCAAAGTACACTGACACTGTGTATCAAACAATACAGTATAGACCAGTTGCCTCATTCAGTGAGTAGTACTTTTCTTCATGGGACTGTGACATAGGGTTGCTTCCTAAATAATGACCGCCAGAAATACAGTAAAGTATTTCATAACACATACACCCACACAAAGAAGAGTTACACATAAAGATGATCAAATGACCAGGAGTGCAGAAATCCTCTATATATTCAGAGGGACCCTCTGTATATTGACATGTGACAAGAGAGATACCATCAAGTATCTGACTCACTTCAACAAGAATCCCACATGGATTCCCCCAACACACACACCAGCTGCACAGATGAATGCTAATAGAAGTTTATGGACTAAAGGTAGTAATGTTTTGAAATCATGGGCTAGGTGGACAAACCTAGGCTAGGTCCTCAAACCAGGAGGACAAAGCAAGAGCCACTTTTCCAGGTGGTGTATGTACAGGCTGTTTCAAAAAGATGGATACAATTTCAAATTTGAATTGGTTTGAAATTGGCTCCATCTTTTGGAAATGCCCTGTATTTCTTCACAAACCAGACCCAAACCAGCTATATCTTCTCTTATGCAAGATTGTTTTGCTGATGAAGCACTTTGAATTGTTGGAAGAAAATACAGAACGAAGGTCCCATCTATGCCATATGACATTTGTATTATGTAGTTTTGGGAAATATGTTAAGTTGTCCTTTTATCATGGATGATGATAGCTTTCATAACCATGACTGTCCTGGTTTCAACTGGGAGAGAGTTAATTTTCTTCTTAGTAGCTAGTACAGTACTGTGACTGAGATCCAGAATGAGAATAATGTTGATAATACACTGATGTTTTGGCTGTTGCTAAGTAGTCAAGGACTTTTCAACTTTTCATGCCATGCCTGGTCCACAAGAAGCTGTGAGGAGGCACAGCCAGGACAGCTGACCTCAAATGGCCAAAGGGATGTTCCATACCATACAATATCATGCTCAGTATATATTATGGGGGAAGGTGGCCAGGGGATCCTCTGCTTGGGAACTGGCTGAGTGTCAGCTGATGAGTGGTGAGTAATTGCATTGTGCATCACTTTTTTTTTTTTTTTTTCCTTTCTGTCCCGTTAAACTGTCTTTATCTTAACCCACAAGTTTTACCTTTTTACCAGTTCTCTCCCCCATCCCACTGGGGGTGAGGGGTGAGCAAACAGCTGTGTGTGGTGTTTAGGTGCCTGATGGGTTAAACCACAACAATGATGCTTAAGGCTTTGATGCATCAGCCTTCTGTAAATAGAAAGTAATTAATGCTCACTATTTGCATATTCTATAGAACACATTATTTCCTGATTATATACATACCATGAGAGATAAACTGGACAAATATTGTCAATTTTCTTAATTCTATCCAATCTGTGAATATTACATTTAATATTTTGCTGCTTTTTGTTACATGTAAAGCATTCACAGCTTACTTATGTACATATCCAGATGAATAGGCTGTTTATTAAGTTTGACACCTGTGATGCTTGTACTGCAAGAAAAACATTTATAAATTTCCATAGCAAGTATAATAGTTAACATAATTAATGCTAAAAATGTACTGTGTAGTATTTTTTGGTTTAGGAAAAAATAGCTTAAGAATCAGGGAGAGCTGATGAGACAACAGGACTACCACGCACGCATACATGCATTCTATAGCCAATGATCCAAGCTGACTTAAGTTATTCCCATTTACTGTTGTGGAAGACCATGCATTAAATCCTAAGTTTAATAGCTGTGGGCAGCATATGTTTAATTGCAACAATAACAGCATGTAAACTTCAGCTTATTTTCTGTTCCTGGAAATTCAACTGTTCCAGATTCTTTTAATGAGGATTTCTGTATCCTAAACCAAAACCCTTTTAGATGAAAACCAGTTTTTTATCTTTCTTATGGTTGGTTAACTGAGACAGACAAACCAAATCAGGTTAGGAAACTATTCAGTCAGCTTGACCCTGCTACTTCTTGACACATACCAATAGAACAGATCAGAGAAAAGAAAGCTTTCACTGGTGTATTCACACTGAACAGCTGTTTCAAATTTGAAATTTATAAAAATATGCATAACAGCTACTGGCCACAAGCCTGATTTCTGCTATACTTTTTCCACAGAACACACAACCACTCCCACAAGACCCTATCCTGCTCTCCCTGACCACTGCAGAGCTCCTGCAGAGCTTTTGTTCTTAATTAGCTTGTGGTAAATACATACCATGAAGTCTGTCCACAAACGCCACTGAAAGGCGGTCCTGTACTGGCAAAACACAATATTCAAGCCATGCATTTGACTTGTCAACATTTCATCCATATTACAACTTCAGAAAATCTACTTCCAAAAGGTCACTGACTCTCCCTGTTGTTACTACTTTGAGAAATTCATTGGTGAAAACCTCCATATCTTATTTTCTGCAGTCTGCAGTGTAGCATGACAGATTCCCTGCACCTCTTTTTTTTTTTCTTTTTCAGTTTTAAAGAGAATCCCAAATTTAAAATAACACATTTTATAATCTTATTTATTTCAACTCTGTGTTTTTTTGTAGTAAGATAGGCTTGGGTGATTGCACTTACACAATGTGAATTACACTGTGTGAATAAACACAGTTTTACAATCAAATCCTCCTTTGAGTATTTGTACAGGAACTAAATACATATATGTTCCTGCTCTAACTGTAAGTGCTTCATTTCTGGTTATGCCAAACAAACTTCATTTTTACATATAATGCAAAAAGATAGCTAGAACAGTCGGCCAACCTTAAGAGGTCCATGTTTGTGAGACAACAGTTTTGTTCAGACTCAGTATCCTGATGGTATCTTTTTTTTCTTGAATTCAAGAAAAAGGACCAGCATTATTTCTTATTTTCTGAAGTACAGACTTCAGAATAGCTTGCCTTCCCAATTCCCAATGATGAGTAGAATGGCATTTATTTTGGTCTATTCCTTCTTAGATTTTTAATTTTTTATCAACTATTCATTCCAAGAGGGTGTTAAGAGAAAGTATTTAAGTATCCTGCAATTTTATACATAGCAACAGCATATACACCTAATCCATATGTCACTCATATTCCCAGAAAATCTGAATTCCTTCCTTGTTGCCCTCCTGGGTAATTTTCCTTTGCAACCCAACAAAGGCTTCGAACTGACCTTCTCACCACATTTCCATAGAAGCCATTTTCCTTTCTGCTGACTCAATCTGTTTTTCTTGCCATTATCCTCCTACTGTCATCTAAGAAAAATGCAGTTTCTGAAGCTTTAGTTGATACATATTTTGGCCTTTATGAGCTGAAACAAGTAATTTCTGTTAGGGATAGCTGCATACTTCCCTTCTTGCTCTGTGCTTGCACAGTTGTGTTGCCATTGCTGTAGTTTATGTAACCTTCGGTTATATCTATATTAAAAAAAAGTTTAATTTAGGCATTATTTCTAATATTGGTAACACTGCAGTCTTGGATCAGACTCTTCCACTTCTCTAAGCGATCATCTTAAGAGAAACTGTGTATTTTCACAAAACTGAATGTGAACCTTGGTCCATCATGTGTCTTCCTTTGCCAGCTATAAAGCCAACTTCAAATGTATGCAAGTCACCACCATATACTAAAGATCATATTTTTTTGGCAGGAGGAAAGAGAGCTTCATGGTCTGTGACACTATTTGAATTTTATACTTTTTTCATGTGAGGACTCCACTTCCTCCATTTTACGGCACTGTAACTGCAGAAGCAGAGGTTAATCAATCTTCTCAAACAACATTTTTTATAGGACCAGATTCTCAGTCCTTGTACTGCTGGCCTGAAATCTTGCCCAGTTTGAAGGGAAAAAAGACATTTTGTACAAATGCAAACCCACATCTCGGGTCAGAAACAGTTTATTATGAAATAGACAATATACTCTGTCTAAAGTATTGGGATTAGAAAATCTTGAGTTGGTTTTTGTACTGTTTTTCATAGTGAGAGAAAAGGTTTAGAGATATCAGGAAAGCCAGAATAGAATACTTTCTCCCCTCCTCCTGTCTTTGAGGGTCATTTATTGTTTTTCACTGATTTTTCTTGGCATAACAGTAATGACAGAAGTCCAGGCTGGAGCTTTGAGGCAGATCTGCCTGCATCGTTTTTTAAAGCATACCAAGTTTATTGAACCCTGCTAAAGCCTTAAATTTTCTCTTGGTTGAAGGCCTTCTCAAAATAATGTAAAGAGCTAAAAAGGATAACCCCCCCACAAACTTTTACACTTAAAAGGCAGTTTTTATCTGAGAGATTTTACAGACAGAATATTCCAAGTGATCTGAAAAAATACCAAACTCTTTTCTCCCTCTAATCCATTGTAGACTTGTAGGGTGGAAAACTCTACATTGTCCCACCTTTCACTCAGACCTAAAAATCAGTGCCAGCTTCTGGTGCTCCTTAGCAATCTGTCACTCTTTGCTGTACTACAGTCTTTCTTCTTAGTACATTTTATTTTCCCCTTCTTAGGTCTGTCTTATATTGTCCTCTGCAGATGAAGGCTCTGCACCTTAGACACATATTTGCAGGATGTGGACAAAGAAATAAAACAGATGTGCTAATGACAACTATTATACAAAGCCAGGTTTTGAGTCGAAACTAGAATAATGATGTTTTAAAACACTGATAAGGAGACATAAAAGCAACAATCACATTTTGTGTTCGTGTTGGTAAGCAGAACCCTTCCCCTACTTTTGTTGCCAGTCTAGGAGCCGTGTGATGGAGCAGCAATAGCCTCTTCCAAAGCCTCAGCAGACTCCCCACTCCGCCTGTGGCCCTGGCTTCCCTGCACAGCCCCTGCCTGTTCTGCTTGTTCTGCCTGTGGCTCTTCTGCTCATCTCCTCCCGTGCTCTCAAAAGGGCTCCCGGTGACTTTTTTTAAACAAAATATTTTCCCATTCTCTATTCTAGCCACCTTAGTTTGCTTTTCCGTTATTACTGCACTGATAAAGGATAATCTGATCTAACTCCATCAGTGTACAGTATCCCTCATCTTTCATCACCATATTGTATTTAAATAGGTCATACATATTTGTTTAAAGCCCGAGTATTTTTCCACATAGTATTTTTAAAGGAATATGTGTATCCAGAGTCAGACATTTCCCTAATGCTACCCTGTCTCTCACAGACTTCTCTAGCTTCTCTTGGAATAGCCTGTAGAAATGTTCAGAGAGATAATATAATGAAAATTGGGTCTTGGCTGACAGGCTAACAAAATGTTATTGTCCCAGTGGCAGAAATAGTTACAAAATTAAAGTTTTTGAACTAAATATCAAAGAACTATCACAGCTTTCATGCCACATCCCCCTAGAAGGCACCAAGCATAGCAGCTGCAGTGTATATCCAGTCTAATGCACCAGCTTCAGGACAACTTCTGTCTTCATCAGACTCTTGGGAAACATACCCTAGCACTCCCCTGCAAGCAACCCACTGCGTCGCAGTGCAGAACACAAGGAAGGTGGCTATCTGTTCACATCACTGTAGACATGAGGCTACCTGTTCACACAGAGAGAGAACCAGAGCACATAAACAATGCCACTTTTGTCAATATTAACAATTGTAAATAGATGTGGAAACCTTTGCTTTTTAGTGACAGAAAATTGCTGGAGCACAATCCACATTAAAGCAAAACTGCTGGTAACATACCAGATTAAAAAATGTAAAACATTACTGAAGTTCCTAGTATGGTCATATGTATTATCTCTTCACCCAAAGGAAAAAAAAAATCCGTCCATATTTTCTGCATTTAAAAAAGCACCCCTTTGAAAAAATGCAGAGCAGACAGCAAAAGTGAGTTCACTAAATACAAGCATTCCTTAGAGGAGCTTACAATCAGAAAGCTGAAACTTGTCATCCATAAATGTCAGGTCTGACAAGGAAAAGCTTAGGGGCTGAGGAACAGGTTATTTGCACATTAATAAATGTGAGCAAATGCTATAATAGCTTTTCATGATATCTTATCAAGGCTTCTGTTTTACCCAAGGTGCACAGGATAGTTGTTAATCTGGAAACGAATAGATGAGTAGGGTATCAGAGTCTAACAAATTAGAATCAGAAACGGAATTTTCTTCAGATCAATGTTTTTTTGATGCAGTTTTCACTCACACATTAGAAGTAGATTAAATTCAAAGAAAATCTTATATTGAAGAAGCTTAGATTAAAATGCAAACTTATTCTAAATAAATTTGTCGTTCTCTGAACTCAGAGTATTTGAGTAATCTCACTTGGAAAAAAAAGATTACATCTTTGCATTGCCCTTCTGAGACTGTTTCTACAACTGCACTGTTACAGACCCAGAAATTATGCTCTCAGAACTGCAAGGTAAGCAACAAAACATCATATCAACCCAACATATTCTCTGATCAAACCAAAGATCTGCCACCTGACAATAAAATGAGTGATTTCTCACGTGGCTAGAAAGGTCTCCAGGAGGTTTGCCACCTGGTGCAAAGCAATCCCTGTAACGTCCTAAATACACCCGCTGTCAACCTTACGCCTTGAGATGAGAGAGGATGCACCAGGATCTACTAGAGCGACATCTAATTGTCTAATGAAGAGGAACAAAATACCTGAGTCAGCTCTCTGGAATGATTCAATACCACTTTGGCAGGGCCCAGTGTCAAGTCCAACACCCAGTTCTCTCTTCTTTGCTCTTTCTTTTTTTTTTTTTTTTTCTTTTATGCAGAACAAACCTTTTTATATGAGCAGGCATGAAATTCAAACTACATTAGCTTCCTGTGCTAATAAGCCAGAAGAGAGATTTTAAAAAGAAGAATCCACTAGCTGATCCCAGGTATTGAAAAATCACCAGGTAAACAAGATTGAGAAGGTGAAATTAGAACCAGACATCAGTACTGTACATTTTATTTTTCACATTTAGCAAATAATAATAAAAAAGGCAGAGGAAAAGAGTGCTGTTAAGTATATGTGCAAAGGATTCAGTACTGTTTTATGTCCTTGACATTTTGAAGGCTGAGAACAGAATAAGGAAGAGATGTTTCATTATTACTTTTAAAATTACTTTTCTGGTTACTCTTGGTAATTGGGAAAAAAAAAAATTATGAAGCTGCAAAAATCATTACGGACACTGCTTACATTGAAATGCCCTGCCAATTATATCATGCCAACTGCATTTCCAGTTTGGGGTTACTGTGAGCAACAGTTTGTAGTGTGCTGAAAATAATGTCCCCTTAATATATTCTTTTTTTAAATACATCAGTTTTTTATACCTACAAGACTTTAATGGCATATTTCAAGATGTCAGAAAATCTGATGAAGATCAGCAGTTTAAGGTCTGGCTTTGACTTAGAGATTGAAGTAGCCCTCTAAAGAGAGCAAAATGACCAGCTGGCACCAAAATGCTCCAGCAGCCTGCTTGCTCTAAATGTCATTGTACCTCAGCCAGCTCCTTAAAACTGACAGACATCAAAATTGATGGCAGCAAAGGGGTAGGCTTCAATCCTTCAAAATTTATTATCCACGTACACTATTTTATATAACTAGTGAGTCATTTAAGGAAGGATAACTGAAAATACTTCCTTTGCCAGTACTGATTAGAGGCAGTTTCCCTTCCCTTGCTCCACTGACTTAGAGCAAAACAATGAAGTAGGTAGGAACAGTGCTAATCACCAAGTTACAGAGGTGATCCACTGGCACACAAAATGGGGGAAAGAAGTTAGTTCTTAACTCTAAGGCAAGAACTGTATAAAGACAAAAAGGCTGTTTTCTAGCTACCATTAGAGAGGGACTTGTGGCAAGTTATGTTCTTCAGGTCAGTTTCAGGTTTACCCCTTTGCAGGATGTAATTCTTCTTGAAAGAGGACACTCAAAGACTCACTACATACGCCACTCTGCCACAGTCAGGTGGGTGATGAACCTGCCCTTTTCTCTCATTCCATAACACCTGCAAGTTCAGAAACACCCACGTTTCCCCAGGAACAATCCAAACTTATGATATTTACCTATAACAGCCTAGTTTAACAAATAGATAAATCCTTTAAAAGGAACCAGGAAGAATGAACAAACCAAAAAAACAGCAAGAAATAACATTAAACCACCAGCTCCCTACCTGTGGGATTAGGTTCTGATGCTTGTACTGTTGAAAAGCTGTCAGACAAAGATATAGCCATGTTTGTTTTGTTTTGTTTTGGTTTTTTTTAATATGAATTCTTTCATCTCAGTGTATGCAGGCACTTACTTCATGACTGGCATAATTCTTAGGGCCTCAGTTTTTCTTTTGACAATGATGACTCCCAAATCTGTATCAACGTCTCTAAGCACTGTTTAAGTCCATCCTTTGACATCTCATTCTAGGTACTCATAGACTATTTCTTTAGACTCCTACAGAGTACCAAAAATATTTCCCTGAAGCCCACAGGATTAGTTATTTTAGGAAAACAGTAAATATAATTTTAAAATATCTGCAGCTACTTCATTCACCACCTTTAAGCTTAGATAATTTTGCTGTTAACCTAACTACAAAAACTTCTTCATATTAAGCTTTTCTGTGGAAACTGGCATATTCAACACTAATTTAATTTTTTGATAGCTTTGCTTCTCTTGGTAAAGACTTTCAGCCTGAGGAATTAAGAATTTACCACCAATATAATGGAAATACTTGTAAAAAATCACGTACTCTGAATACAACTTAGATTGTGAATATCCAACAGATTGTCTTTTGACAAAACATTTTAACTTAGTGGAGGTTAAGTCTTGGTCAATTAGTTGCAATCTCCTATAACCAACACTATTACTTCAGTTTATCAATCCAAATAAGCATGCAGCAACTGTTTTGAGTAAACTATTATCACTACCAATGCAAATTCAGATGGAATAACTCTAGTGAGTGGATAAAGGGCTTTTTCTGGATGGTCTTCATCACCCAAGATCACTGTAAATAGTACAGAGGGCTATTTACTCTTTGAAATTACTATTCAGATTTCCTAGGAAAATAAGTTTTGTGGAAGTGTGTGCCCAAGATCCTGTGATAAACTTTGAACACTCTGGCCAAGTTCAACCACAGCTGATGAAAAAAATAATGAACTCACAGAAATTCCGTGAAAACCGGTCTTCCAGTACTCCTACAGTGGGAAAACTGCCTGGTTGATTGCTCACCTAATATCAGGTCACCTAAATGTGAGCAAAAGCTCACGTGTTGCCCCAGCTGTAGAAAAATCTTTGTTCAGACCTCACACTTCAACCTGTTAACCTTTAGTCCATAAAAAATTCAGCTTACTTGCATACAGTGTTCACCAAACCACTTTATTTCTTTTCCCTTCTGTGGATATCAGAAAGAAGTTTTACTTATTGATTTGCAAGACAGGGTAAAAGAACAGTAGGTTAATTACATCTGCTTCAAGCACACAGTAGTTGTGCATTTCCTTGTGTACATTTACTCAAAGTTTTCCCACCTTGCTGTACTTGTCAAGGTCTTAGAGACTTCAGTTAAAAGATTCAACATAATCTTCAAGATTTTTTCATTCATTCCCTGGAATTTCTTTGCAAGATTTCCAAAGGTAACTTTCTCAGGTGCCTTGATGCTACAGATTCTTCTCTAATGTTGCGCATTTTTGTGTTGTTTGTTAAGGAAGAGACCAGTCTGCCCTCAGGAGTTTTGTACAACATATCCATCCATCTGCATTGTTGATCAAGACTAATAAGATTTACCATATCTGCATCTTACAGTGATTTGGGGCTTTTTTGCCCCCAAATAGTCTCATTTGTTGTGTAATCGCAAAATATTTGAAAAATCAAATATTAATACTTAAATCTGTCATATCTAGAAGAAAAAAACAATCACAATGTGCAACAAAGTGAAAGTTCACCGTGTTTTCTACTTAACAAGTCATTAGTGGTTTATGATTTTGTCAGGAAATTTCTCATTTCACACTACTACTGAAAACCTTCAAATAGAGATCTAAAACAACATGGCACTTAAAAATAGTTTCTATAATCCTTACTCTCTAAGGTGAGGATTTTCCTTTCTTATCAGAGAAGATAGTTTTTCTTACACACCAGTATTTTGGAGGCTTTCAAAATGTAAGAGTTCAAAACTAGATTGGTTCTATGTGACAAATCCTCTGCTGAAAGTGAATTAAATGCTGTGAGCCTCTCTCCTCACTTACTTCTCAACAGTTTTTTTTTAAAATGATTTTGTATCAGAGTAATTATTTCAATATTACACTTCCAAGCTTCTCTAAATAAATTGGAAAGCTACCAGACTCAAGTTGTGCAAACTCACTTTTACAAAGATCCTTTTTTTCAAAGAGTTACATTTTGTCACCTTCATCCTTTTTGAGGAAAACTATTAAAACCAGGGTGATCTATGCAAATATCTCGAAGAATTACACAGAAATAACCTCCACACAGGAAAGAGAAGTTCTCACTAATTAGGACAAAAATCAGTCTACCTTCAGCAAAGGGCAGACCTGGCTTAAGCATATCTTTCCCCTGTAAAAGGAAGTGGGGTAATTAAAGACTTGGTATCTTCTACCCAAATCTTCACCCATTTAGGAACCTCCAGAGCTGCCTAAATTCTCAGTTCGTTACTCACAAAATCATAGAATGCCCTGCGTTGGAAGGAACAAACAAGGATCACTCAGTCCAACTCAGTTTCTGAACTCCCACACCTCATGCCTGGCAGCTGGGAGCAGGTGTCACCGCAGCGATCAGCCTCACCGCACCACGGGTTGCTGTTGCTGTCACCATTTTAAGTCAGCCATCCGAGGCGAGCGGCTCCGGTGCCGCAGGACCCGCCGCGCTGCAGCGCGGGGCACCGGGGGATCCTCACCCGGGGAAACCTCCGGGGAGCGGAGACACCCGGAGGCGCCCGCGGGTCGCGCAGCAGCGGCCGAGGGGACGCGGGCGGCGCCGGGAGCAACCCTGGCAGAGCCGGCAGAGCCCCGTTTCTCGGCCGGCTCCCCGGGCCACGGGTCCGCCCAGCAGGAGCCCCCGTCCTCTCTGGACCCCGCAGCCCCAGCACCGGCCGGCGGCAGCGAGCGCCCTGCGGGAGGTGTCCCGGGGAGAGGAGCGGAGCTGCCCCGCCGGGGGATGGGCGCCGGGGAACGGGAGCGGGTTGGGGAGCATCGGGAGGCTGAGCAGAGGCACGGCTGGAGCTGCACCCAGAGTCGCCAGGCGGCAGGACACACGGCACGGGGGATTACCAGTCCTCCCTCCATCTGGCAGAACGTGACAGCTTGAGGGACAGGGGACAATGGTGACATGTTCCTGCCCAGCACAGCAGGAGCGTCTCCTCAGTGACTGACCCACCATTCCAGGTGCCCTGGTACAGGAGACAGGAGGTTCTTCTGCAAGGGAAGCCAAACAATAATGAGGGCAATGGCCCATGTAGGTTGGAGGTGTCACCAAGGTGATGTTGGCATATATCCTGCGTCAAAACCACTTCCATTGAGAAAAAAGTCATTGTCATAGGACACTCTTCTGCGTGGAACAGAAAGCCCAATATGCAAACTGGACCCACTTCTTAGGGAAGTCTGCTGCCTCCCTGGGGCTCGGGTTAAGGATTTCACCAAAAAACTTCCTATTCTGATAGGGCCCTCAGATATAATCCATGATGGCTTTTTCAAGTGGGCAGGGGTGAAGTTGCAATAAAATGTTCAAGGTCGATCAAAAGAGACTTCAGGGACTTGAAACAGCTGGTTAAGGGATCAGGAGCACAACTTGTTTCTCCCTTTGTCCTTCTAGTTGCAGGGAACAATGTTGGAAGAAACAGGAATACCAAGGTGATCAATACTGGAGTCACCGGCAGAATTTTGGGGTTTGTGATCACAGTCAGTCTACATGATGCTAGGCCTGCTGGTGACAATGGGGTACATCTGTCTTAAAGGGGAAAAGAATCTTTGCACAAGAGTTAACAGGGCTCATTGAAAGAGCTTTAAACTAGAATTGAAGTGGGAAAGGGTTAAAACTAGACTCACTAGTGATAACCCATGGGGCAACTTGCCAACATTTGAGGGATGGTGTGCTACTGAGGTCCTTCACTCTGCTCCATGGTGTGCCGAGTACCCTGGTGCACATCTGAAATATCTCTGTACTAATGCACACAGCACCTTGGTCATCTCAGTGGAGGCAGGGGATAAAGATCTATGCATCAGCAAAGATGCAAGGGTTGTTGATGCATTAGAAACCATGGAAGCACCTGAGAGCAGTCACACAGGAATTAGGACCTCTCCCACAAAAAATGTGGCAGGATCAATAGCCTGACTGACATGCATCTTGTCACCCTTTATAGCAAGGCGACAATAAATTGTGGCAGATGCTCTCTGTTAGCCCCCTGCCCTCCCCACTAAGGAAGGGAAATAGGAGAAAAAGGGAGACAGACTTACAAGTTGGAAAATTAAAAATGTTTTACTAATAATGCTAAGAGAAAAACAAAGATGCAAAATATACAAAACCAATCCTGAATTTCCTGGCATAGTGCAGAGGCAGCTTGCTGTGGACCTGATGTTGCTCCAATGTCAGAGGTCCTAGGCTCGATTCAGCAGTAAACTGGAACTGGTTTCAGGAATGCAGGGCCTGGAGCCAGGCCTAGGATCACAGGCTGAACAGGTAGGGTCCTCTTCAGATGCTGGCTATGGACGAAGAGCGTGAGACCTTTGTGATCTCCCACTTTTATATGGTGTATGACGTGGATGGGCATGGAACACCTAGTTGTTTGATTTTGATCACCCGTTCTGTCCACCCTTGCCTGTGCATATGCCTCTCTCACTTATGTGACATAAAAAATTTATCAGCAACCTCGGATGCCAGAGCAATAAGGATAAACCTGGGCCTCTTCTGCATACCATTTCTACCATTACCACGAAACAGTGTCTGAAAAACATGCAGCCAACTTCAGACAAGTGCAGTTTCTTAGAAGAACTTAGCTGAAAGTTCACTAGAAGAGAATTGGTCTTGTTTTAACCAAAACCAGGACACATCTACACCAACGCGTGCAGCATGGGCAGCAAACAGGAGCTGGAACCCATTGAGCAACTTGGCAAACTGACATAACTGCAAGCACGGAAACATGGTGAGATGAGTCTGTCTTGTCCCCCTTGGTGGGTGATGAGGGAGGTGAATCTTTATGATCCCTCAAAAAAGGCAATTCCTGCATGGCAGGACCACAGAGGCAGTAGAGTCATGACAATGACTCAGAGGAACAATACAAAATAATTTCTGGGTTTTTATAACAACAAACAAGAAACATTGAGGATAAAGGAGCTACTGCGCAGGCATTATTTCCTTATCAAATACTTTAAGGCAAAACTAGGCGATGTCCATCAAGGAAAAATGAATGGAAGGTTGAGAGAAAAGATGGAGAAAAATAGAGAGATAGAGAGCAAGGGGGTTTGTCGAGGGTTTAGATTGCGGGGTGACAATAAAACCCTGGCAGATGTATTGTTAACCCCCTCTCCCAGCTTTAGCCTCTCCCTCTCCCCCCTTCCCACTAAGGACAGGTGATTGGGAGGAAAAGAAAGACAGAGAGAAGAGAGTTGGAAAAATTAAAAATGTTTTACAAATGCTACTAATAAGAATAGAGAAAATAATACAAAATATACAAAACCAATCTTGAAAGTCTCAGCAACTGTAGAGCTGGCAACCAAAGTCCTGGACTGGATTCTGCAGCCAACCGGAGCTGGATTCAGTCTCTCACTAGGCCTCAGTTCGCAGGGACGACCAGCAAGGTCCTCTCCTGATGTCGGCCATAGGGAAAAAGGGACGAGATCCTCGTGATCTCCCACTTTTATATGAAGTATTCAGGTGAATGGAATGTTATACACAGTTGGTCAGTTTCTTGGTCACCTGTTTCTGGTTGCCCCTCTCGCGAGATGTCCATTCATGCTTATCAATAAGTTTGCATTCCATTGCTATGTTTACCAAAACATGTATCTGGTTCTCCAGGAAAATGCAGCTAATATGAAAGCTTTAGCTGACAGGCAAATTCACTAAAAGTGAAACTTGTTTTTTAACAAAGCCAGGACAGGGTTTCACCATTCTTTGTATCCAGCAATGTCTTGAGTCAGAGTCCTGATCCGCAGGTAGTTAGTAGACCCAGGTAAATGTACACACTCACCTTTACATAGTCTAGTCAGCCTGAGACCACCCTCAGGGAAACAAATGTCTTGTGTCTGTGTGGCTAAGTGTTCTAGAAGATCTGGGGGTGACAGTGCATATGCCCCCTCAGTGAATTCACCAAAATTTTAATTGTTAACCAATGCATGCCCAAGCTGGTGTCTTCAGCCACAGGAGGAAAATGGAGAAAACCAGCTCTGCCTCTGCAGGGCTTGATTCCTCTCCTGGTTCCCCTTTTGCAATGTTTCCTGCTTGAGTTGTTTGAGACAAGACAGGTCAAGTCCCACAATGATCTTAGACAACACCCTGTGGCTCAAACAATGAGTAGTGGAAAAAATTCTAAAGTTCATACGAACATAGCGAACAGGCATAAAGATGGAAGAAACAGATGAGAGTAAACAATCATACATCTAACAATGGCTATGCCAAAAGCACTAATCCAATTAACAGCATTATTCCAGTTTGTGTCAATTATCTTCTCCACCCACTGAGGCCTACAGACCATAAAAGAGAGGTAAATCAGAATCTGGGTGAGAGTCCCTCAAAGCAGTCTGTTGGTTGGAGTGGATGGTACAGTGTAGAAGTGTGGTCAGCAATCTCTTTCATCTTGGCACAAACTTCTATGAAGAAGTCTCTTCAGTGGAGAGCAGTCTCCTCACAGAAGGTTATCTGTTGCATTCAGATCTCTGGGTAACCAACAGCTCACTGTAGCAGTGAGCTGTTGTTTCAACTTCCCAAATACATCAGTGACCCAGATCTGCTTTTTATCAGGGTAACTGTGGCACTGTGTTGCCTCATTCCCTCTTAGAGCTGACATTTGCACATAAGTATCCAGTGAAAATGTCACCGGGGTTTTAAAGGGCCTGTTGGAAAGGTGATCAATAGGTCTCATTTAGAGTTCTCTGTGAGGCTTCCAAGATGAATCCCTGCCCATCCCCATCCCCTGGCTCTCTTAGTGGAGGTGGGGGTTGAAGTTTCCCAAACTAAAACCCTTCAACTTGGGGAGTGAGATACTGCCCCACTAGTGGGGGAGATGTCTTTTCCCCTTTACAAATTCTTACCCAGGCCCTTCCACATTTTCACCAGGAGCTGTAGGTTAGGAAGGGGTAAGCCATTCATCAGTTCTCCTGGATTTCCTTTACCCAGAACCATTTTCAAGAGTTGGTTCCTAGTTGTCCCTGATCCTGAATTTTCTCCTGGGGGTGTGAGTTGGTCATTTTCTGCCTCTGTTCTCCTGAATGTGGCTTTCTTCTTTTGATCCCCTCTTGAGATCCCTACATGGCAGTTATAATTTATTAGTTCTTGAGCATTTTCCCCCTAAGTGAGAGCAGATTCCGCTTGGCTGGGCTCCACCGGTCCTTCCCACATGGCCAAAACCATTTGCAAATGGTCCTGGATTGTTGCTTCCAAAGCTAATGCTGCCCTCAGGTGATCCTGAATGTGTAGAGCATAGAACTTCAGAGAGTCAGGAGGGCCCCTTATTAAAGGAGTCATTCCACCTGGGTCAGCCTTCAATAACATCAGGGACGGATGGTGGGGTACGAGATGCCTGTCATGCATTAACTGAGGGCAAGCCGCTTTCTGCACCATTTCAGTTAGTTGGTCTAATCCCAAAGTGGGGATGGCTACTGGATCCCCTCTCTAAGGGGTCCAATGCTCCAGCCCAGTATGCCGCTCACTGAGACTAGGGTGTCCCTTTATCCTCCACAGGTAGAAATACACCAGAGCCTGAATACCCCTGGGCCTCATCCTTGTTAAGTTTTATCCTGTCTCCTCTGGTGAGAGAGGGAGAGGCTCTCCACACATACTTAGTCTCAGACTCCCTAGGGAGCTGACTATACTTTTCTTGTAATTTTGCCAGTTCAGTCACACTACAAGGTACTTCTTTAGTTACAACTTCCAGCCCATCTTCATTGTTCCCATCACAATGAAACTCAGTTTTAAAAAGCCGTCAAATTTGAGGAGCTATGTTTTCTCTATACTTAAGTTTTACTTCCTCCATTTCTTCCCAGAGGCAATGGCAAGCCACTTTTCCAGCAACTAAATCATGCTCTTTCCACATTACTGCTGCACCCACAACCACTCTTCAGGTCTTCCTTTCGCAGCTCAGCTAGTTCTGGCTGCAACTCTCATTCCCTAATGAAAGCACTTTCTGATTCTAACTCTGCTTATAAATTCTTAACTAGCTCCTGTAACAACTCATTCATTTCTTGCTCTGTTTGGTCCACAACACATTTATCTTTCTATGCTGCTATCAGCGCTGCCCCTAAAACACCACAGAGTATTGCCTTCCACTTTCTAGGTCTCAGACTGCTTTCCTTTGCCAATTCCTCTCTCTGTCCTGCAACAACTGAGGGAGACAGCCAGTCTTCCTCAGCCCAAACCTTCTCTTTTGGAGTACGGCATGCTTTGTAGCTTTTAAATAACTCTTAACAAGGGGAGCAGTCAAGATCAAGCTGAAGCTGGGAAGCCGTGACTGTCTGTCAATTAAACATCCTTCTTTCTTGAGCCCCTTGGCTGATATCGCCTCCATGTTCCTCTCGCACTCTTATTCAGGGGATCCTGTCTGTGACACCAAAATAAATGTCTCTGCCCTGTCGGTGAGTGACAAGGGAGGTGAATCTTTACAATCCCACGAAAAGGCTATCCCTGCATGGCAAGGCCTCAGAGGCAGTAGAGCCATGGCAGTGAGTCAGAAGAAAGATACAAAATTATTTGTTGTTTTTCCTAACAACAATGAAGAAGCATTGTGGATAAAGATGTTACAGTGCAGGCATTATTTCCTTATCAACTACTGTGAGGAAAAACTAGGAGACATTTATCAAGGAAAAAACAAGCAGAAGAAGGTTGAGAAAAAAGACAGTGAAAGAGAGAGAGATGGGTAGAGAATGAGGAGGTTTCACCACCCTTTGGATCCAGCATTGTTGCCTTAAGTCAGAGTCCTGATCCACAGGTGGCTGGTCGGCTCAAGACAGCCCTTGGGGTGACCAGTGTCTTGTGTCTGTGTGGCGAAGTGTTCTAGAAGATTCGAGGGCAACAGTGCATATGCTCCCTTAGTGGGTTGACCGAAGTTTCACTTGTCAACTAGCACATGCCCAAACTGGTGTCCAACCACAAAAGGAAAACTGAGAAAACCAGCTCTGCCTCTGCAGGGCTCAATCCCTCTCTCTCCTGGTGCCCTTCCTGTAATGTTTCCTGCTTGAGTTGTTCAAGACAACACAAGTCCCTTGATGGTCTTGGATGATGCCCCATTGGCTGAACATACTGAAATACTACAAAGCATCATGCAAGCAATAAGTGTTAAGAGATTGCCCAAAATTTTAGAGAGCAGCAACCTGTAGATGTTACAGAAGAGTCAGTAGATGACATAAACTTGGAATCAGAGATAAAAATAACTGTTTTTTTAATTAGCTAAGCAAATTATCCCAGAAGTTTAAAAGCCAGGTTACAAAACTTAGGAAAAAAGAAAAAAAAAAGTGCTGGAACCAAACTCCATCCTCAGTTAACCTAGTACAGTCCTATAAAGATAAATAGGACTATGAAAAACAAGTTATTGAGCGAATAACATTATGGATGCTGCCACTGTATTTGAATTGCTTTTAAAAACAAAGTTTCTGTACAGTATGTTTCACATCATCTATTAATTGTGTAAAATACTGTTCATCTTTCAAGGAATAACAAAAGCTTAAAGCCTCATTAACTATTTGAAAATATCTACTGTTTTGTACATTATCTAAGCTTAAGATTCCGAATCCAACATAGGAAAATGTTAAAAATAGTCTCTCAAATCTATCACAACAGTTATGGCAAATCCAGAAACCTGGATGACTAAACTGCATATCTTACTGCTAAGATAGAATCATGGGAACGTTTAGGTTGGAAAAGACCTTTAAGATCATCAAGGTCTTGCCAGTGCTGAGTACAGGGGCACAATTACTTCCCTTGATGTACTAAGGTAGCTATAAATATAGCCATTGCTTTTTCATATCAGCAATTGCTGGTTTTTATCTTCCCCAGTAATACCACGCAGAAGCAAATAGAATCTATATAATCGTAAAGGAGAGAATTGATCCATAGGATGCCTTCACATTTAAGATGGAAAGAGCACAATGAAGGACATTTAAAATCCCTGTCTTACCAATATTTCATCACATTGTTAAAGACAGCAGTATCGGTGACCTGAGAAGCCTCAGGAAAAGAGAAGAGAAAGGGTATCATGTGTCTAAGTGCCCTTGTTTATGCCAGGACATACAAGGAAAACAACAGGTAATATCAGATGGCCAGGATCATTTTTATTTACTTTACACCTGAGCCCTAACAACCTCAGACCGGTTTCAAGTTAACCTCGAATAGGCACTTGAACTGCTGAGCTGTATATTTAGCAATTCCAAAGTGAGCCCATGAGATAAATCTGTTTACTAAAGTAAATATTGGTACTGTTATTCACACTAATGGCACATAATTTACACTGTTCGTTACAGCATGACTCCTAAATAAAGTTACCTAAAGCCATCTAGTGAACATAAACAAATATAATGAAGTGTAAGATAAGGGGCTCATTCTCTCATTCATATATCCTTTTTACAAGGCCCTGGTTTCACTAGGAATACTACCATATTTTCTTTCATACTTTTTTCACCTTGCACAACACTGAGAATGAGGCCTTTTAGGATAAAAATGTCTCCTAGCATACAAAGAAATAACATTGAAAGCTTTTTATTGCTATAAGTAGGATAAGGTTTATTTAGTGCAAGACTGAAGACCATTATTTAAGCTGACCAAAGTAGAACTTTTTTCTCTCTCAGCATCAGTCTTTCCTCCTCCAAAAAAATAGAAACATAGAATTATTTTTGTTGGAAGAGATCCTTAAGATCATAGAGTCCAGCAATTATCTTAACTCTGACAAAAAGCAATAGTGCTTGTTGTTTGAGCCACATATTTCATTACAAGAAGAAGGACAAAATCCACATTGCATACTAAATGTTTCAGGACCTAGAGGCAGGTTTTTGTCTGCAGTAGATGTAGGTGGCTGGGTAACCTTCAGAGACTTCAGAGTGCAGACAGTGTTGCCAGCTGCCCTCTCTAACACAGGCAGAATTTGTGTAGCCTTGAAGGAATTACAATAGAAAATTGCAAGTTCTTCTACATCCATTTTGTAATGGAAAGCAATGGCATTTTGTGATCTGAGACTTAGGAGTGCTGCCCAAGCCTGCCCCAAAGAAAGTTACATAGGTGCAGCTTGATCTTACATGCTGAGATCCTACAAGCTTGTTTTGTTCTGAACTCAGTCTATTTGTGTAGTAGGGAAATCAACTCAGCTCCAACAACTTCCCCTTGATTTTTTTTAAAAGATGAGGAAAGTGAACTTGTGATGGATTTATTTGAAAGGCAGAACTGCAGAAGGTTACATCTAGCTGAAGGCTTTTTCTTATACATCCCAGAAGCTTCCAAATAATATAGGTGATTCCTCCATACAAATGTAAATAGTCAATAAATAAAGGTAATAATGAGTATGACAATGTTGATGGTATATTGATTAGTACAAACACAGTCCTGACAAATATTCAAACGGTCATGGCTGATATGCTTCCATTGGCTGGACAATGTTATTGGTTATCTTTTAAGAGACCAGACCAGCTTTCAGGAAGATCTTGGAGACCAACACATCACACATGCTGGGATAGCAGGTTGTAACTCTGAATTTAATTTGCATGTTGATTTGCTATGACTGCATGAAGATAGGGGCTAACTGCTTATGGGATGCTATTTTATGTGGAACTGTCCAATCTGAAAGTATAATTGCAATAATTAGGTGAACAAATTAGACACATGACTACCTTTGCATTTTTTTCCTAACTTCTTTCAAGATAAAGTCTCTTCCTGTCATGTACTTTTAGGCAGAGAGAAAAGCAAAACAAAACATCCTCCCCGCCCCGGCAAAACAAAAAAATGCCCCCCCCCAAAACCCAACAAAATAAACCCCAAACCAACAAGCATTGTAAAGAAGCATAATGAATGTTTATTCTTCATATCTAAGTATTCTGCCTTAGGATGCTCACTTGGTTTTCCCAAATACCTCCGCCAGTATGTTCCATAAACTCGTAAGGTCATCATAATTGCAGCTAGAGGGAAGTGATGAAAGAAATTTAAGCTCCTGGTCATCAGCTGTTTCCAGTTCTCCATGTTTTTCTTCCTGCATTCATCCCAGAGAATCCTGACAAATGAGTGCTGACATTTTGACTCTGATCCATATAGGTGTATACCTGGCAACAGCATGACATAAGCCCAGAGTTACAGTTTTCTTTACTACTTGACAGAACATAAGAGTAAAAAGTAACATTGTACATTCTTGGTAATTACCTATAAATACTGTATGCTGGAAATGTTATCAGGATGTTTATGGTGGACTATGGTTTACTTCCTAAAGAACCTGAGAAAAATAACCCCAAACATGCCTACTAAATGTCAGAGACTAAATATTACAACTCAGCCCTACGCTTACGCTAAACAATTGATTTTGGTCTAAGCAGGTCAAAGACCACGCATGTGCTGGCAGATATTCCTGTGGCAGCAGTGCTGCCAGACACTCCCAGCAACTGCGGCTGCCAGATCTCTGCTGAGACACATGAACTTCAGAGAATGAACATTAATGCTAGCAGAACTTCAGGTTTGAGAATCCCTACTGTGCCTGCCTTGTGTTGGCTTCTCCGAAAGCTTTGTTCTTATGATTTAAGAAAAAAATCAGGATTTCAGGAAGGCTGTCAGAGCTGCACTCCCCAGCTACAGGAATCAGACAGGAAGAACAATAAATATTTGGATTTGTTTGGAGTTGGTTGGTTAGAAGAGCTGATGCACCAGTTGCTATAGCACAAAACTAGTGAATACCAGAACATGTTATGGAATAATCTAGAGAGGCAAGACTATTACATTTCAGATGTGAATAGGTACACTCAAATGATGGATAGGCCATGATCTCATCTTTCATGGATGCTTTACCTTAGACACATGGGCTTTTCAGCAAGACAGGCAATTGAAGCTTGTTCAGTTAACCTGAGAACTACAGGAAAGGAGGCTTGATGAGCTCTCTCAGAATTTCTGTATTCATCAGGAATATATCATAATTCCTAAAGGAAACTGCACTTTAATCTACATATAAAATTCATTACCAGTTGTCCCATGAGGTGCTGATTAAATAAAATTCTTTTGAAGTTCTGTACATACGCACAGCCAAGTATTTCTAGGTTCTTGAAAAGCCAAGGCTTTTTAAGGAATACAAAGACTCATCAGCACTCAGCAGTCTGCCAGATTTATAGCAAGCCTACCCATACACAGTTCTTGAAGTTATGTTTTCAGAAGTATTTACAGAACATAAAGGTAAAATATTTTTAGTGCCTTTTTTTACCTGTTGGCATTTTTTGTTCAAAAGAGCTTAAGCCTTCATAATCAAGCTACCATAGCATATTCTAAGCCCTGCAGATTAACCATTTAGCTCCAGTGAATTACAGCATCAAGCCAGTTATTATGTTAAGCTAGTTCAAAACTGATACAACTGGAAGCTCTAGGCAAGCTTGTTAGGGTTCCAGTCCTAGTAGGAACGTCACGTCTTTTATGAGGCTTCGCATCTCAATGTTGTATGAACACTGCTCAGGAGATGGGAATGCCCAACATCCTGCAGATCTCAAGTGAGTACCGTGCAAGGTAACATCCCAAGCAATCTACAGCATCTCTAACTCACTTTTCTGTGAAGTCATAGTGTACTGGTTACTCTTTGGTGGTTTTCAGCAACCTAGAGATCTCTGACAATGTAGTGCTGAATAAATCTCTCTGGGCTCAAACCATTCTATGGCAGAAGGCCTCTTCTGATTTTCCATACTCTATTAAAGGCCATCAGAGGGTGCAGGGTCTGCAGGTCGCTAAAGAGAACAGCTCCTCTTTGTCCCCTCCATTCTCAGGAGCAGCAAGAGCATTCTGCTCCAGAAGGAGCAGTTATGAAAGCTGGCTGTTCCTGCCACTGCATTTTGGATTTATTCATTTTTATCTGCTCAGAGACATGAGCAGCTGTGTACTCACAAAGGTCTCTCCTAAGGGATGCTGAAGGGACACAGAGCAGTGTAGATCTGGTGTTCCCGGTCCCACTCTGGTGCCTGAGGAGGTGTAAGAGGATTATGCCAACCCCTTCCCACATGAAGTGTCCAGGCTATTTCAGTTAATGACTTTCACTTAAAAGCTTTTCTGTGCAGCCAGGATGATTGTATTGCTCTTGGTTTTAGGGGGAAAAGCTGAGACTGCAATGTTTGGCTATCACTCTAGGAACTAGGTCTTTGAATAGCAGCAGCTTAAAAGGTAGACGCACTTATGCTAGACCAGAGTGAATATTTCGTCCTGTATCTCACAAATCATGAGAAGACAGCATAAATGATCATAGAGGTTTAGATTTTCTCACCATATGCCACGTCCTGGAAATGAGTGCTACATTTTTTCCTGATTAACAGGAGAGCTGATTCAAATTTCATTATTTTCCTTTTCCTATTTTTGACAAACGATATGCAAACACTTAGTGCCCCCACAGTTTCATGGTAAGTGAATAGTTTGTTGCATTGAAGGAAGAAAAATATATTTATGCTGGGGAAAAAAGCTGACTAAATATTAAATATGAGAACATAGTTCTGCAATAGCCTATGAAATGTCATATTGATATAGACAACAAATGCTAGATAGGTTTTCTGAGATGCAGATGACATGCAAAAGGAAAGAAATATGAGTAAGAGCAATTCTTGCTACAGAAAGTGCCAGCACATAAAAGATCCTAACCAGACAGGAGTTCTGAGTCTGTCAACTTCTGTTTCAGTGAAACAAACAGGAGACAGATCCTCTGTTCCTCTGTTCATTTTCCCCCTGTTTTGACAGCAGAGAAAGAACACGATAATAATTACTGCTCTAAAATCTAGGTGGTGAGGCTCAATATTTGAAGTTATCTCTGCTTTAGCTCAAAAACTTTGTGGTTGGCACAGTAGTGGTTATATAACTCACAGAAATTTCACTTTAAGTTTTGATTGTATTTTTATATAGGAATATATAATTAGTTAACATATAGACAAACACAATGTGAAGGTATTTATCACAGGTTTCAGGTGTTAAAAATTGAGGGATTATTTGATTTAAGAACACCCACAACTGGAATAGACTGTTTAATTTTATACAACAGAAAAATTTACCCACACATGTAATATCCGTAAAAATAAAAGCAAAATTACAAATAAGCTTCACATTGAAGGAATTCTATACAAAAAGACTAAGTAAAATATTTAACATGGCTGTGATCATGTCTATACCTCATACCTCAGTGGGGTGCCGACCATCACATACGCACCCAAATGCAGTGCCTGTAACCACGTGCACACCTCGGTTGGGAAAGGAAGGGCCCCTTTGTTGACAGACAGGGCCTTTAGCCAAGGAAATGTCTTGGTTGAGAGAAACTTCTAGACCAGTGACTCTAAGTGACCACAGAAGGTGTCCCTGCCCATGGGAGGGCTCTTGGAACTAGGTGATGTTTAAGGTCCTTTCCAACCCAAACCATTCTATTATTCTGTGGTGTCTTATGCAGCCTCTGGACATTAAAACTTTAGTCATATTTGCAGTGCTAATTCTCATTTGCATAGAAATGACAGTGTCACACACAGTGTGCTGTGGCTTTTCTTTTGAAGAATGTGTAACTCCCATCACAATGCAGACAGATCCTACTGCTGTGGATATGACAGTGAAAAGAAAATTCTGTGGTGAGCACGTTGTCTGTATTCTCTCAGTGTTGTCTGTACTCTCTACAATATTGTCAGGAAAAGGACACTGCTGTCCAAGACGACTCTATCTTCCATGCACAAATAACAGAAGTGCAAAAGGATAAGATATAGCAGGTTCAACAGTAGTTGAATAAAATAAAGATAGATGTAAGGGACATGCATCCAGTTTCAAATATAGAACACATTATTCCATCTCTACTGTAAGCAAGTATCAAGAGAATAAAAAACAAGATTCATGGAGCCTGTTTTACAATACCCAGAAGTAATAGTGAAACTCACAAAATGAGCAGGAAGACCGTTTTTTTTCCCCATGAAGGACAATGATTACAGAAAGATAATCAGTCCTGACTTGTAACCCATACAGAGACATATGCAATTAAAGCAGACAAAAACCCCTCAACATAAACACATAATCAGTTAATTACCAATAAAAATAAAAAAAAAATATAATCTTGGTAATTTTCCTTAAAGTGAATGAGAAGTTCTTTTAGACTACTTGTACCAAACACTATGACTCTCCAGTAGCTGCCAATGTATGAATTGTGTGGAGGGGCTACTTCTGAGGCAAAAAAGGATTAATCTCATGACGAGTCTGTAGCTGCCTGCTTTATTCATTGTGATAAATTGGAGAATAAATATGCTCAAAAAAAAATCAGATAGCTAATGACAGTTTACTAGGATAGAGAATACTTAGGTTACCTGTTCTTCTCAAGATTGCCAGCAATTCCTTTGAGAAAAAAAAAATAAAAAATCCTACATCTAAAAACTGCATAGTGACTATATTCTTTCCTGAGCTTGTTTGTTAGAATATATAAAAACCCCACAATTTTTGCACCGGTTTTCATATGAAAAAGCCTTATTGTACTTAAAAATGGTATCTGGAAATTAGAGTGAATAGAGAGCGAAAGTCTAAGCAAAGAAAAGCAGAGGTGGGGAAAAAGAATGAAGGACAAATTTAGTCTTTTTTTTTTTTTTTTCTTTCCTTCACTCTGCCTGTAGGATCTTGATTAATACATCTGTTCTTCAGTTGCCATAATTATGAAATTTCTGTGCCCTTGACTGAAAAGTATCAAACTAACGAAAGATGAGAGTGCAAAATACATTTTTGCATACTTCTTAATTTATATTTTCATCTGTATTCATGAAATCTTAAGAATTAGACAGGGAAGAGACCAATTAAATCATCTAGTCATTCCCCCTACTGACAGCTCTGAATAATTCCTTATATTTTCAGGTCCTGAAAATACAGAATTTACATACAGATGACAAAATACATTTTAATGAGCAAAGTTCTTTTTCCTGTGCAATCTGAGCAGAACTGTTCAGACGAAGGCAGCTCTTTGTCACAACAGAAGACTTCTAAGGGAATATATGCTTCAGGTAAGATGAGTGCATGTTACCTGATGAAGTAGTGTATTTAAACAGTTTATCATTATGCTTTTCACCACATCACAGGAAAAGGACACATGGTAATTAAGATCAATCAGCACACTTTCTGCAGCCTAGCATGGCAACTGAGAGGTTAAATATTATCTTAGACATGAGGAAAGATGTCCCAGTGAACAGGATAAGGTAACTTTAGGTAAACTCTCTTCCTTGTCATTCAATTAAAGATCAGTGAGAATCCACCATTAGTTCAGTACAAAGTCACTCTGTCACTAGTGAGCAGCACAAACTACTGTTTGGTCGTAATTGTAATCTGAGAATTTTTAGCTATTAATAAATAATAACATTAGGATGAGTTTCCCATTCAGAAGATGGCTGGCAGACTGACCTTTTGTCATAATGTGACCCTTAGCATGGAGTTACGATCTGTGTCTTGAACTTCTGTACCAGCCCCAGTTAGACACTACTGTCTTCCAAAAAAACATACTTGCTGCTGAAAAGCCAGGCTACATGGGATAAGTTGGAATTTAAAGATTTATTGCAACCCCACCAATATTAAACATGGAGTCATTCATATTATTTTAAATAGGATTTTATTTTTAGACGTGTCTCTGTGTGACAATTCAGAAGAAATGCCCAGGCTCTGGCTCTTACCTCTCTTTTCTCATCTGGTGACATTTTGATGATAAACAAGGGAACCACCATAAACTTACATGCAGCATTTCTGAGCAACAATTTCAGCAAAATTCTTACAGATCAGATGCCATGCAGTGCAGTGCAGGATACACTCTAGATTGTTCTAGACCGCTATCTAGGTCAAGGGCTTGACAACAGGGCAATTCCAGTAACAGGCATGTAAGTATTCCAACACTGTTGAAAAGAGCTGGAGATTTGACATTGACTTCCCTGTGTTGAAAGTACTGATAAAAGTATGCTTCATAGCATTTAGCTATTTGATTAGACTTTTGATTTTCATAATTTTTACACCTTTGAGCAACAGTGATATAGTGCTATATCAAATTGCTGGTAATATGATTCAAGCAGTCCCTGCATCAATTTTTCTTCTCCTACGGTGCTGTAACTGTATGCCTACCGTGATTTTACTATGTTTTGAAGAGCTAGATCTTTTTCATAACAATAGAATGCATTTACAAATAACCGGCTTAGCCTCTGAATCAGCCTAACACATTAGGATAATATATTAGATATAAAGATATGAAGTGTTTTGATCTATTAGCAGTTGTGACAAGTGTGTGCTGTTCGAAGTTACAGACTAAGAAACAAGCACTTAAATATACCAAGTGTGTGGTTGACCTATCAGCAAACACTTTTATTTCCAGATACACATAACACTCGTTCCAAATTCAAAATATGGTCTTCATAAAACATGTTTTTACAAGCTGTGATTTAATGAAGGCATTCTAAATGTATTAGATCAGTTTCTAAACCCATGTAGTTTTCTCCTTCTATTCATTTATACAGAGGGGAAGTGACAAGCTCATGGAAATTACGAATCAATAGTGTAGCGTGAACAGGAGCTTTGTTGAAAAATCTTAATTCCAGAAAACTAAGATACACATCCCCCTTAAAAACTTGTCTTCATTTGATATTTCATGCAGAAGCACATAGTCTGCAATTCTACATAGCACATGAATTACCTGAAGTAACAGTTTACTATTTTACTGTATTACAGTACAGTACTATTTTACTGTATTACAGTACAGTCATGAGAGTGGTCAGGTTCAAAGCTTTCTCTCCAACGCAGATCATTTCCCTCTGTGTTCATGAAGAGACATGGATAATTTAAAGTTACCTTTAAACTGCCCACCTTCAGTGGCCCCTCAGTTCAAGAAGGACAACGAACTGCTGGAGAGAGTCCAGCGCAGAGCAACAAAGATGATGGAGTGGAGCATCTCCCTTATGAGGAAAGGCTGAGGGAGCTGGGTCTCTTTAGCTTGGAGAAGAGGAGACTGAGGGGTGACCTCATTAATGTTTATAAATATATAAAGGGTGAATGTCACGAGGATGGAGCCAGGCTCTTCTCGGTGACAACCAATGATAGGACAAGGGGTAATGGGTTCAAAGTGGAACACAAGAGGTTCCGCTTAAATTTGAGAAGAAACTTCTTCACAGTGAGGGTGACAGAGCACTGGAACAGGCTGCCCAGGGAGGTTGTGGAATCTCCTTCTCCGGACACATTCAAAACCCACCTGGACACCTTCCTGTGTAGCTTCATCTAGGCATTCCTGCTCCGGCAGGGGGATTGGACTAGGTGATCTTTTGAGGTTCCTTCCAATCCCTAACATTCTGTGATTCTATGATTCATCCCAGAAATCTGATTTATCATGCAAGAGCATGAAAAACCAAATAAAAATAGAGCACGCATCCAACAAAATAAATGTTGATCTGGACAATCCCATGGGTCGCCACCTGTGCACATCCTGTGAGATGCCCATGGAACCACATACACTATGATTAGCTCCACTACATTTTTTATTTTGTGTATTAGCATACACTACAAAACACGGTAATATGTATTTTCATCATCTATGGGAGTACTTCAGAGACTTACAACCCTGTTTCCTCGTATAATATGGTATAAATGTTCTTTAGAAAACCCTTCCAAATTGTCAATGTTGCTCATGGAGACAGTCCATAACTAAAGCAAACCATTGCCACAATGATGACATAAATCAGCAGCATGATTTGCTCCAGAAATTTCTCAGCCTGAAGTACTGTTTGTGGCAACAAGAGAGAGTATAAGCCAAAAATAAAATCAAAGCATTGTAACACATAACTGGACAAGCTTGTTGTTGTTATTTAAAACAAACAAACAAACAAACAAAGACCAAACAAACACTGATTTCATAGCCTATGAGCAAAATGAATCTCCTCTTTCTGACTTTGCTATTGTACAATAGCAGAAAACAGAACAGATGGACAAAATAAGACAAAAAAAAAAAAAAGAAGCAAGAGGAAGGAGGTGAAAATGATACTTCTCAAAAACATTTTGATTCAGCTGAAATAGGGAGGGAAAACTCGAGTATTCACAGTATTTGGCTGTAGCTGGAGGAATTACCACCTTTCCATTACATTTTTCTATCTGCTTACTGTTTTTGTTGCTTTGGAAGTTGTTCATTTATTATACTATGGGAGCTGCTATTCAAATCAAAACTGAGCTGGCAGGATTCACAAGGCTCTACTCCAGCCTCTCAGTAGCAGACAGGGGAATCAGCTATTTTTGACAACTATACAGTATTGATGTGTTTTTTTGTGGTTTTTGTTGTTGTTGTTGTTTTGTTTTGTTTTTTGTGGTTTTTTTTCTTTTTAAAAAGAAGTTGCAAAGCAGCTATACGGAATGCATCTTTTATTCATGATACACCAAAGATGTGAATAAAGCTTAACTTCATTGCTTCAGAGGTTGAAATACTCACTGTTTGTGCAAAACAGCTGTGTGACATTCCTGTATTTTGACTGTGGAGTAATTTGTCTCCTGGGGACTTCACTGGCATCAACAACCATGATCAATGCATCTAGGTTTTCTTTTGACACAGAAAAATCATTGCAGTGTGTGTGTGCTGTGGAGAAATAGAAGGTAAGCATTCCTATGATACATCTAAAAATGGCTGTCACAGAAGCTTGAATGTAGTTTTCTTTTCTAATCTACTTTATCTTGTTTTCAACTGGGACCCAGGAGAGTTTAGTGAAAAATATGCAAATGAAAATCTAGATTCCCAAGGGATATGCTTGAGTTGAAAATAATTCTGTCTATCCAAACTGTAACTAATGAACAAATGATTCAGTGAAATACATTCCATATTTCCATTCACCACCATCTGTTATTGGCAAGATATTTTGTTTGTTCTCAGCTACAAAGCTTGAACAAGTGCATAACCATCAAATCAAGGGAGAAAAGTGAATGCTGTGAATACTGCAATGAAGAATTATGGCTGCTTTTCACAGAAACCCATGTATTTGCACTTCAATGGCTAGCATAATTTAACATTTACCAGAAACAGGGGGATGAGGCATTGGTACCTAGAAAAACGTCCAAGACAAGCTTGCTTTTTTTTTGGCATGAAATTCCCTTTCATTGCAGGGAACAGCACTCTGGGCTCCATGAAGCTACAGAGTCTATTCCACTCATTGTCTAGACCCTCTCTACCTTTTTCTTGGGATTCTCTTTCATTTCATGCAGTACAAATCAAATGGGTGCAATACTCAGCTATAACAAATTGTGTTCCTGTTTCAATAATTAGCATCCTTCACTTAAAGGTATCCTCAGCGTGTTAAAATCAGACTATATTCCTACATATAATTCCATTTGGACATATGTAGAAAAAGGTGTTGACTACAGTATGGCAATAGACGGCAGGATGCTTTGTGAACACGGGAAGAGGGTTATTTTTTTGTTAGTATTTCATACAATTTAAAATCCTTTCCACAGGGATATTAAAACTATATATACTAGTTAAGCAAAAGTGCAAGGAAAAAACTCAAAAAAATGAACACAGAATTGTTAAGTTACGTGGAAGAAGAGGGAGAGAAATATATCATTCGCTGTTCTGCGTTCAAAACCACTCAGTTCTATTTTGCAAACAGAGGCTCTGGTTGCCTTAATATTATTAATATCTACAAAGATGCTTTACAAACATTATTTACTAAAGTAGGTACCAGTGCCTTCCACTCACACAGGAAAACTATATGGTCAAATGCAAACTGTCTTCAACTAGTTCCATATGCTTGGTGATCTGGTAGGAAGCATTGCCACCTCTACCCACAGCTATTAACTTAATGTATTTCATAACACAGTGGTGACAGCTCTGCCATGTATCCTGCTGTTGTGGTGGCGTAAGAATCAGACAAGTCAATGTGATGATACTTCACAGTGCAATTCAAGATTTTTTTGAGAATTGATAGTTTTTGTAGTTTAATTTGAGATAACAAGTAAGTATCAGAAAAGTTATTTTAAACAAGACTACCTCTAAGAAGTCACAAACTTGAAGATACAGCTTGAACCTGTCTCTGTTAGGCTCAATAATTTAAAGTCCAGCTGTCACAGCCAACGTTGCCTTTATGAGCAGTTTAAAATGCATACACGTTAGTACTGACTGGTTAAAAACGGCATTTATGAACTATCATATGAACAATAGCCTTTATGAACTATGTTTATTTATAATTTATTTTTAAAGCTTTTCCTTTTTTCTTAGTGTGCATGCAGGTTAACAGACCATCTAATTTACACTAATATATATCATAGCAAATGCCAGCTATATGTGCAACATCTGGAATTCAGGCAGGAAATGCATTTATACTGACAGGAATTAAATATTTTACAGCTCCATTTTCCTTATGTTTACCTAAACCTGTCCTTTCTTTTATGGTTACACACTAGTCTTTCATAAAAAACTGCAGAATAAGAAATGAGAGTATAAGAATCTGGTTCAGAAATCTGTTTGGAGATTTCTCTTTTTCCAGAGGAATCAGTTACCTGAGCCAGACTATAGTTTAGTTGATCCCTTTAATAGGACACTACAATCTAGCTCAGTGTTGTAGCTGTCTCTTCATTCAGTTTAATAAAGAAAAAATACTGTTTCTATAACTATTACTTTCTACCATAATTTTCCATGGTTGGAAACTGAGACTTATCTAAATATCTAATCTGACTGCTTATCCTATAAAAGTATTTAGAATATCAGTTACATTCCATTCATTTTATGAGTTCAGTTTTTTTTCTGTCTGATAATCAAACTCAGTTTTCCTTTTTCCATTCAATAACATTTTGTACAGCAATGCAAGGTCACGCTGAAGGTCCATCTAGCTCAATATTTCATGTCTGACAGCAGCAAACATTCATGAAAAAGTAAGAAGGAGGACAAGCACAGAGTCATACTGCCCACATTGCATTCTATTTAAGATTCGATCTTTCAGTTGTAGACTACCTTCAGGAAAGAAGATCAAGTCTTATTTAGATAAAAAAGCTAAGTTTTATAAAGCTTATATACACATTAATATTTTAAAAGCTGAAAAACAAACCATATGAGAATAATCTTAATTCTGTGGAAGAAAACTGGGGAATAGCCCAGGGATGCAGCTTTATCATAGTTACCAGCATGTTGAGCTTAGACTGGGGCTTGCAGAGAAGTCACCTATTATTCTGGTCTTCAGTGCACCAGCCATAGAAAACACAGTTGATTGTCCGTGCTGCTGCTGCTGACACCAATAACTTGTGGGCTGTCCTAACAAAGTGATTATAAAAAAAATCATATGTCTGTTTTTCTCGGAAGCCAGAACATGCCTGGAGCCAGAGCAAGGTACCTGTCTGCACTGTGGTGAGTGGCAAAATGGTAATGACCCCAGCAGTGACTATGTGAGAAAACAGGCAACCAAACTTGCTGCAAACTGCTTCTGCTGTGAGCACGGACAAGTGACTTGTCCCATCGACCGTCACTGCTGCCAGGAAAACAACCCTGTGAGCCAAGTGTCCCCGTCCCCTCCTGCCCTCCTCTTTCCACCCCAGTTCCACTCCTTAGGAAAGTAAGAGCAGGGAAGAGGGATTCTTTTCTTACCTCTGCTGATACAAACCCTAGAAATAATTTTCACACATGGTGTTGAATATTTACAGTAAGAAGAGAGGACAGGGAAGAAAGGTTCCTGTCTTGCTCATATGAAAGAATTAGGAACAGTTTGTCAGTGAGTTGCAGAGGTTGTCCGAGGGGTTTTACACAAACAGCAAGGAGCATCAATAGAACCAGAGGATGCTGAAGGCAACTTCTCCCTGAGGCAACACCCACAGGTGCTTCCAAGATTTCCAGCAGCATAATCCGGGCCCTTCTTTTGGGAAAGACATAGGTAGATAGTTTCAGCTCATTGCAGTCTAATCTGTTGAGATAACATTTGAAATTTAACACACTTTCATACAGCAGGAAATCTAGCTAATTCTAATGGTCAGAACAACTTGATCCAAGACTAAGCTGATCTCTTTTATATTTCTTCTGTTGATATATTTCCATCTGTTTGGTAGAAACCTGTACTTAGAGTAGATAGAAGAAATTTTTAAGAAGTCAGAACTTGAGCTTTCACTGAGTATGAGAATGCTGTTTGATCCACCTTTTGTGTATGTTTTCATTTTAAGAAAGTCAAACAACTTAAGAAGTGAAACATGTAGTTTAAACCCATGAATTGTTCCACAAAGTAGTATGACACTTGTAGTTGAGCATTTAGATAAATCAGCTGTAAAGAGGGCTAGCAATCTTTAATTCATCACAGCACTTTCTAAAGCACATCATCCATGGTGGCAGTAATCCATGACTCTTCTGTCTAGGAAACAAGACACTATATCTAAAATTAGAAGATAACACTACTTAAAACCTTTGGGATGATAGCGGTAGTAGGAGGAAGAGGAACAATCCAACAAGGTTTGCTTTACTTAGGGGACTTGCAAACCATCGTAAAAAGGCCTCATCTTTATGTTCTTGTCCCTTATACAGTTAACAGAGTGAAATGGTGCAGGAATTCCTGCACCATACCTCATAATGCAATTCACACCCTGTAAAGCAGATTAATTGCTACACATAGCCATGTTAGCTATTAAAAAAGGTTTTGTTTACTTCAAAAAAAAGAACAGGAAAATTTACTTGGGCATTAGTGGGAAAAAAAAAATCATAATCAGGAACCTGTGTAATGAATTTGTACAACTGTCAACAAACTGGAGCAGAAGGATCGGTCTCTCAGAGCAGATGAGGCAAGAGAAATGACCGAACACATATGCAGTTTCAAATGCCATTATGCCCACAAATGGAACAGCTCAAGAAAATGTTCAGAAAACATTTAATATACGTAACACTTTTGGAGGCAGCACTCTGGTTAATTGAAAAGGCCATGTGTCAGAGCACGTTAGATGTAACTGGTAGAGAGAGCCTAAGGAGAAATATAAGGACATTCCTAGAGAGACACAGATGTTGGAAAGCATGCCTAACTAAAACTACAGAGCAAATGGTACCATGTTTGGGTACCTGGAGAATTCAGCCTAGTCTTCAAGAAATACAGGTAGAGCTCTACATGGGAAGATTTGACATGCACGATGATCAAATTGAATTATTGCTCCAGGGCTTCAATTGCCTCTAGAGAAAGCACAGTGGTAGGTTAAGTTAAAGTACCCTACCATGATATTGGCTACACTTGGTTGTCCTTCTTAGCAGTGCCGTGTTTCCAGGTGGCTGGAAAAGGTTATATCCATCATGTTGGCTCATACTTTAAATCACAGAAGCTGTATACCTTTCAGAGAGCACAAACTTGGGCTCATTTCCTATTCTACATACATCAGAACGTAGTAGATTTATCTACTCTAATGGTTAGACATACACCCACAAGATTTATCTAAATGAGCTTGACCAAACATCATAGTGATAGTTATTTGCATGGAAAAGGACAAATAAAAATAAGTAGGCTAAATTTTTGAACTGTTAGTATGGTGGGCATAGAAATAATGAAAGGAGAATACATTTGGAAACTTCAAGTCAAGTGATAAAATTATTAAATTCAGCAACACAAGGGTGACTTATGGGTAGAGCACTTCATAATTAAAGCACCTTGTGTTGCTCCCCAGACCATTTTTGGCATTTTTTGAAGTGATGATCATTAAACATGAAACATACCGTGTAGCTAGAAAGGCTTGCAAGTAATCTACGGTGCTATGAAATCCTTTTAAAAGTTTGTGTTTTCTTGGTCATTACTTACCTTACCTTTTCAGCTTTCACAATCCATTGTACCACAGCAAGAATCCAGGAAATGTTTTGCAGGTGGCAGGCCTCAACCTATGAAGGTTTTTAACAATGAATTTTTATCCTAAAATGCTCATATTAAGCTAAATTCCAGTGTTACCAATATCTTAAAAGCATGAAATTCTGTCTCCATAAAATAGTAATGCAACCTTGGCACCAGGGGACAGGCTTACTGATGGAAATGTAAATTCACTTTAGCTCACATTCAAGCCTCGGTCTGCTGAGTCAAGTAGCGGTGCTAAATTTTATATTAAAACTGTTCTGATTGAAAGTATCTGCTTATTTCATAGCTGACAATTTGTCTCTGTCAATATGAGCTGAATTTGAATCAATGACACATAAGCAAGACATAAATAACTCCTTATTTTTTAATTGAACTGCTATATACAAACTTGCACTTGTCCCTAACTATGTGAGAAAGTACATAAATGCAGTAGAATAAAACAGACTTAAAGTTCAAAGTTCCTATCTCTTCTACTCAAAAAGGAGAGAGTGATGGGCCACAAGGTAAAAAAAAAGTACTGTTCAGGCAAAAAATGTAACATCAAAGCAGGTGTTATTATAGTCATTTGTAGTCAGTCTGAGGACTTGATGATAAAAGAAAATGATTCAAGGAACAGAAGCCTTGAAAAAAAAACCAAAACAATAAACCAACTGTGTTTTAAACAGTACATTAAACAACCAGAAATATAAAATAAAATTGTAATAGTGAATACTTAAGACTGCATATAGCTATTTGTACTGTCACATCATATAACCTGATGTAAGAGGCCATCAGTCCGACCGCTATTCTCCAGAAAGAAAATCTCATGAGAGGATTTTAAAGAACAAAACACAAATTTGCTTAAGCAATTCCTAGACTATATTTCAGGTTTCAGGCCTAATCTCAGTTCCTCCCTTTTCTTGCCAGAAAACCAGAAACCAACCAAACAATAGAATTTTTGTTGCATATTTAGTTGCCCCAACCCACCTAAATAGATTTAATCCCTGATAGTAGCTCCACATTATTCCATGTGCCCTCTATATCCAAATTCTACATGGAGGACTGTGAGATCAAAAAGACAAGGTAGTCTCACAAAGAAAGAAACATTACAGTTGCCGCATAGTCCTTCACAGCCATACAGGCCACACAATATAGCAAATCACAGATTATTTTACCTAAGTGCACTTTGCTTTCTTGCCTCTCCCCCAACTTTAGTCATTGTTCTTATTCCACAGTGAAAATTTTGTGCAAGTATTTTAAGCTGCGGGTTGTTTGACAATAGGAAATTGAACATTTGCTGTTCAATTACCTATTATTTGAGCCACTTAGCAGATCACAGAATCACAGAATGTTAGGAACTGGAAGGGACCTCAAAAGATCATCTAGTCCAATCCCCCTGCCGGAGCAGGAACACCTAGATGAGGTTACACAGGAATGTGTCCAGGTGGGTTTTGAATTTCTCCAGAGTAGGAGACTCCACAACCTCCCTGGGCAGCCTGTTCCAGTGCTCTGGCACTCTCACTGTGAAGAAGTTTCTTCTCAATTTTAAGTGGAACCTCTTGTGTTCCAGTTTGAACCCATTACCCCTTGTCCTATCATTGGTTGTCACCGAGAAGAGCCTGGCTCCATCCTCGTGACACTCACCCTTTATATATTTATAAACATTAATGAGGTCACCCCTCAGTCTCCTCCAAATTAAAGAGACCCAGCTCCCTCAGCCTTTCCTCATAAGGGAGATGCTCCACTCCCTTCATCATCTTTGTTGCCCTGTGCTGGACTCTCTCCAGCAGTTTCCTGTCCTTCTTGAACTGAGGGGCCCAGAAGTGGACACAATATTCCAGGTGTGGTCTCACCAGGGCAGAGTAGAGGGGAAGGAGAACCTCTCTTGACCTACTGACCACCCCCCTTGTAATACACCCCAGGACGCCATTGGCCTTCCTGGCCACAAGGGCACAGTGCTGGCTCATGGTCATCCTGCTGTCCACCAGGACCCCCAGGTCCCTTTCCCCTACGTTCCTCTCTAATATGTCATTCCCCAACCTATACTGGAACCTGCGGTTGTTCCTACCCAGATGCAAGACTCTACACTTTAATTTCATTAAATTTTTCCGCGCTCAACTCTCCAGCCTGTCCAGGTCTCGCTGGATGGCAGCACAGCCTTCTGGCGTGTCAGCCACTCCTCCCAGCTTGGTGTCATCAGCAAACTTGCTGATAGTACACTCTATTGCCTCATCCAAATCGTTGATGAATGTATTGAATAATACAGGCCCCAGTACTGACCCTTGAGGCACTCCACTAGATACAGGCCTCCAACTAGACTCTGTCCCATTGACCACGACTTTCTGGCTTCGTTCCTTCAGCCAGTTCTCATTCCACCTCACTTCCCGATCGTCCAGACCACACTCCCTCAGTTTAGCTGTAAGGATGCTGTGGGAGACTGTGTCAAATGCTTTACTGAAGTCAAGGTAGACCACATCCACCACTCTACCACCATATATCCACCTCGTTATGTCCTCATAAAAGGCAATGAGGTTGGTCAAGCACTACTTCCCCTTGGTGAAGTCATGTTGACTGCCCCTTATGACCCTCTTATCCTTGATATGCTTTGAGATGGCACCAAGGATAAGTTGTTCCATCACTTTCCCAGGGATGGAGGTGAGGCTGACCGGTCTATAGTGACCCAGGTCCTCCTTCTTGCCCTTTTTGAAGACTGGAGTGACATTTGCTTTCTTCCAGTCCTCAGGCACCTCTCCCGTTTCCCAAGACGTAGCGAAGATGATGGAGAGTGGTCCAGCAATGACCTCAACCAGCTCCCTCAGCACCCATGGGTGCATCCCATTCGGACCCATGGATTTATGGATGTCCAGATTACCTAATTGCTCCCTAACCCAGTCCTCATCAACCGAGGCAAACTTCTCCATTGTCCTGACTTCCTCTGGGGCCTCAGGGGTACAAGGCTCCTCAGGACAGCCTCCAGCAGAGTAGATAGAGACAAAGAAGGCATTCAGTAACTTCTCTGTATCTTCTGTCACCAGGGCACCCACCTCATTCATCAGTGGGCCTACATTGCCTCTGGTGTTAGTTTTATCTGCCATGTATTTGAAAAAGCTCTTCCTGTTGTCCTTGACCCCTCTCGCCAGGTTTAATTCTAAGGAGGCCTTAGCTTTCCTAGTTGCCTCCCTACATCCTCTGACAACAGCCTTATATTCTTCCCAAGTGGCCAGCCCCTCCTTTCATCATCTGTAAACTCTCCTCTTCCACTAGAGCTTACCCAAGAGTTCCCTGTTTAACCACGCAGGCCTCCTGGTTCCCTTCCTTGACTTCCTGTGTGTCGGGATGCTCTGATCTTGAGCCTGGTAGAAGCAGTCCCTGAACACTAACCAACTATCTTGGGCCTCTTTACCTTCAAGCAGCATTGCCCATGGGATTTCCCCCAGCAATTGTTTGAAAAGGCCAAAGTTCAGCCTGATGAAGTCCAGGTTTGCAATTCTGCTTGCTATTCTGTTCCTGCCACACAAGATCCTAAACTCCACCTAAGACACATGGTATTTTTATGTTTGAATTAATTAACCTGATTAGTGTAAGAAACATATCTTTTTTATAACAGTGTATTACTTGCAAATATTTGCATCTGCTTACTATATGCATGAATAAACCAAAAAACTTCACATGTAGTCCTCAAAGGCATTCCAGGGCTATTCCTTCCACAGGGCCATTCCTTCCACAGCTGTTCATTCATACATTGCTTTGCCTTTGTCTTCCACTAACGGTTTATGAAAAAAAGCTGATTCCCCAAATACCTGAATGCAACTAAAGAGCAGAAAAGCTGCCACAGCAGGTGAGACTTGACACCCATATGCTCTAGGATCCCACCACTGGCAGAGCTCAGTAGCACCTATGCACAGAAAGCACACAGAGAAGAAATGGTTCTCCTGCCATGCCCTCCAAGCTTTAAATAACCGGTGATTTACAGATAGGCTGAGCTAGAAAATTACACAGAGTGTTTAATAGTCATGCAGACACAAAAAGGGGTTTGAACGTTTTAGTAGAGGAGTATTTCCATTTTTGATCTTTCGTGTCTAGGAGTTCCCCATTTTAACTACTGGGGTGTGAGAGGTTCTCCCTTTCATGGATAACTTAGTTTAAGTCTGTTATCAAATTATTTCTGTGTTTTCCCTTACTCTATATTGTTCAAACCCCCCAAATGTTTGTCCTGTTTTTTCCATATTATTTATGACTTCAATGACCTGTATAATGAAGTCAGTAAATGATCAAAGATAACACAAAGATAGTAAAGAGGAAGCATGTGGAAAATAAACAAAAGTAACGCAGTGTAGCAAAGAATGAGTCATGTGCAGAGGTAGCCAGTCAGTTACTCATGGTCCACACCTGTATGTTTTGGATGATGTACAATTAATGCACTTTAAATTGCAAACCACAAACAAATAAAAAATTCCATTGCAAAAACATGCTTTGAATATCAGCATGTACTGCAAGTAATAATCTGAGTACCATTTAAAACACTGGAGCCCACTTGTATAATGAAGTTTATATACTGGTTCTCCACTGCTCCAACTCCAAGCTAACTTTTGCCCCTGGATTTTCACAATGAAGAGGCAAGAACATACACAGAAATGAATTTCAGAATTTGCACACTGATTTCTTCCATTTAGAGGCCATGTTATTGACTACCAGTGAGATAAGCAAAGCCACTAGACATTGACTGTTTTCAGAATCACAAAAGCCTAGACTAGAAGGGACCTCTGGAGATCATCTAGTGCAAACTTCTGCTGAAGGCAGAGCTTTATATTAGGTTTTCCAGGACACTGTTAAGCCAAGACTTGATTCTCATAGATTCCAATACTTCTTCAGGTGGTCTACTCCAAAGTTTAGCTGTTCTCACAGTGAAAAATATTTTTTTTAAATCCAGACACAATTTTCCCTGAAGCAAATTGTGCAGTTGTTCAGTGTTTCTCTTCAGCTGGAGGGGACCAAAGCAGCACACAGTTTTCCAGGTTTGTTCTAAGATATGCAAGCGGTGGGGGATCATCACATCCCCCCCATCTCCTGGCTATGCCCCTGCTCCTACAGCACCAGATGCTGATGGCCCTGGCTGCTGCCAGCCCCAGGGTGGCTGCTGTGCCACTTGTTGTCCCCCGGGGTCCAGAACTCTTTGGCAGATCTGCACAAGCAAGCAGGGCCCAGCCTGGGTGGCTGTTTGGGATTCTTCCATCGCAGTACATGACTGTCTTTGCCCACCCTCATGCAAGTCCCAAGGTTAAACTCTGTGTCCTTTTTTCTTAATATAAAACTAATTTCACTGTTTTTAGAGATGGCTAAACTAAATATCCTGCCACCTGGTCCAGAGAATTGAAGGTTGACATTGTAGTAAGAATGCCTGCCTACTCCTCAAGAATCACAGAATTTTGTCTTTTTCTTGTTCTTCATGACAGGTCAGCCAAGACACCAGGTTAATTAAAATATCTTCATTTCTCAGGCTGAGCACCTCTGAGGTGCAGCTTATTTAAACCCAGGATGTGATAACAGAAAAGATTCCCCTTTTAAAGCATCCAGGATATATGTATATGGTAGAGCTTTTTAATCCACAAATGAAAAGCTAAAAGGGATTTTCCTAGACTCCAAGTAAACCTATAGATTAACAAAAATAGGACTTTCTTTCAGTGCTGGAAGACAAAATGATTTTTAAAAATTCCTTGTTCTTTCATTCCGCCCTAGGGATTCACATTTGGCAACTGCCAGAAATAAGGTTCAGAGCTGAATGGTCACTTCTCCTGTATTATTAATGGCATCACCTATGTTTTTTTTAATTTAGTGTTATTGGTAGGAAATTGAAACAAACTTCTGTTTACAAAGGCGTTCATGTTTTCTGTAGTTGTATCCCAAAAGGCCAGAGTCATACAGATTTCCCCCAGTATTAGTGTAGGTTCCAAACCCTATGAACACACACTTCATCAAGAGAAAAAATTCTCTATGTTTGCTTACTAAAACTAACAAAGTATTCAAATACAGGTTGAATTCAAATGTGGATATGGGTTTTCTAGTTTAGCACTTGGAAACTACATAAATAGATCTCTTAGTCTCATGCACTTTTGTTTCTCTTACTTCAGAAATTGCCTGGAGTAGGAACATGTCAAAATTATTACCATTAAGTGCATTTCTTTCACTTTGAAATGTCAGCCCTGCAATTTATACAGAATGCCAGAGCTCTATAGCCTTAGAAAATCTACTGATTTCTCTGACACAGTACAGGAGAACAGAAGTTCTTCAGAACATTACTAATTTCAGAATCAGGTCCTACAAAAATTGTGGCAGCTCACTGACTATATTGAACTCCTTCAGGATGAGCTTTTTAGTCTGAATCAAAATGATGTATTTTCATGTTATCTAGGTACTTGCTGAATGTATGAACAGAGTACAAACATTTTTGTCTCTCCTACTTGTAACAATTTGCTTCATGAATGCGCCAACAGACGAATTAAGGCCATATTGTAAAACATTCATATTCGGTTTTCCTTTTATGATAGATGGAGCTCCATAGGGAGATTGTTTTATTTTCAATGTGATATAAGATTAACAAAAGCCTCTGCCTTTCAAGAAAAAAATATAAAAGAAGAGCATTGATTTGAAATTGTGCCTAGTGCAGATGGTGATCATACTGACACAATTGCTTTAGAGTTACTGAATAAGTTGCAGTCGTAGGGTATAATGTTTGATCAAAATGAAATTCACATTCAAATGCTGGATTTCATCAACAGTTGTGGCTCCAATACTACTAATTCAAATCCAGCTATTAACAATTTTCCTACTTGTTTTGAGCAAAGTGAAATATCAAAAGTATAAAGCAGTCAAATTCTTTCCATTGTAGTATATTAAACCTAGCATCAACCTCAACTGAACATTGCAAAGTAGTTCAAATTCTAGAGGCAAACTGACACATAAAAGCACCTGGTTACTAAGTCTGAAATGTTAATTTGTAATATTAAATGCTTTGTAAGTAGAAAGTCCAGGAGACTATACAGAACAGATGCAGACAGTCCTGTACTACTAGTTTTTGGGGGTTTTTTTTTTGAATCTAATAAAATTAAGCCAAATACCATTAAGCCAAAGCCTTCAAATCATCCAGTAAATTCTCCTATGACACTACAGAAATGAGGTAACACTGAAACAATATTCTCCCCTACAACTTCACTTTCTTTTTATCCTCACCTCACCTCATTGTATTTCCCCAGGAGTCACATTCCTCCCAGCAAATAGGTAGGTATCATTTAATCAGTATAAACTGGCTATTTTAAAAATGGTGATTGTTAGCTACAGAAAGTTTTGTTTTATTCATATAAACTAATATATGTAAATTTAAGCCTAAATAAATAACATGTTTTTGTGCTATATATATTTTCTCTTTCTAAATAGGATAACCAGGATAAGACACAATGGGTAATAATCAAGTTTTATCGCTATTTAAAGTTTCATTCTAATCTTCATTATATAAGGGTTAATATGATCACAGAAATCCTTATTATCTCTCCTTGTTACAATCTGATTTTCTTATTTGCTTTCTTAGTGCACAACTATGATTTAGTTTCATGGATTTATGCATAGATCATTTTCCCTTAAAGGTACAGTTAATTTAGAACACCCTCCAGATATGTTTGCAGTTACAATTATCCCTCTTATTGTGCATTTGCTTGCACTGACAATAGTCAGTCTCATCTGTCATTCTGCCTCCCAGGCACCTAACTTCATTATACTCCTTGAGTTCTTCATAGCCTTCTCTTTTCCAATAGTCACAAATAATTCCATGTGATCTAATCACACAAACTAAATGTTATCCAAACAGTCTGAGGAGAGGGAGAGAATCAGATTTCTTATCTGTTGACTTTTTTTTTTTTAATATAAAATTGGTTAGGATGAAGAAATACATATTTTTTTCCTGTCACATTTGTTATTATGGTATAAAGTACAGGTGGCTGAATATGCCTTCAGAGTTCTCTACTACTTTAGAAATTTTTCCCGAGTTTAGAGGCTAGAGCTTCCTGTTCGCTTGAGTTTTAGCAGCCAACACTAGCAGTGATGAAGTTTTCAGGCACCTGGAATTTGTTCCACTGCCATCACCATCATCCCATGGTACCAAGCACTACATGGTGTCAGGGACGCACCAGCTGCAAACCCCTATACACAGAAAAAGTATCTAGTAAAAAGATAATCAGCTGCTTGTTCGTTATGGCAGTTCCAGATTTACAAATGGAGCCTCTCACTTCAGAAACATAGGGCAGAGTCACAAGCAGCAACCGCCAAAGAGAGAAGCGATATGGTGCAAAAGGTTGATGAAGTGAGCTTTGTTTGCAGGGACAGCCGCAAGAGGAGGCACAGCTGATTACCGCTCTTTAATAGTTTGGTCTTTACAGCACAAGACACATGGACTGGTGTTATGTTTTTGTAATGAGTGTCTTGTCACATACACATTAACTTCTCAGAAGTAATTACTGATTTTGTTTAGCTGGGGGTACGCCTGCCCACAAAACAAGGCTGACTGTTTGCTCAGGTTTTTATGAACTGGCACAGAAAAAAACCCACCCAAACAGATTCAAGCAGACAAGGACAATTAATAGAATGCTCTCAGAAATGTGAGAAAATTCCCACACCTAGGAAAGTGGTGAGACATGTAATCACACTTGTCTTTGCTTTAAAAGCAAAACAAAATGACAGGCACTCATCTCATTATCATATTGGAGAACAGGAGAATCACAACCAAAATTCAAAACTGTCCAAAATGGCCCCAAACATTAATGGATAAAATGCATTAGAAGCCTGCTGAATTATTTAGGTGACTCATACTTTTGTTGATATGGAGCCTCTGATGAATGTCTATTCAGTCTTTTGTCTTCTAATGTGCTTTCGAGAATAACTCTATGGATGAGGTGAAATAAAAGGAAACGACACATCAAAATATGTACTTCTACTACTTTTATTCATAACACACAATGAGGTTTTCCAGCAAGCCCCAAGTTTGCTCAATGTCTTCACCCTCCTTTTAAATTTTGAAATTTTTTTGATGTCTCATGTTTATCAATTGTTAAAAAGCAGCAGAACAGGGGAGTAGAACTGAATATTTACTGTTTCAGGTTTTGTTCTGCAGGTGAATCAGAATAAACATTTAGACAAGATTGTCATCCTGAAAAGCTAAAAATCCATAGATTATTATGCCACTAATAGATTTTGGAGGGCCTTCTCTTGTTCTTGAGAGCTCTGACAGGTTGTCTTTTGTGCAAGCAGGTGTTCTGGGAATTGAGTCCAACAATAATTGAATGCAGATGTAGATAGCCAAATCCTCATTCAAAGCAATGTGAAATATTCCTGTTGGATGTAGCTTTCACCCATCAGAAAAAGCTTAAAACAAGTCAGTCATAAAGAACAGAGAGCATTCACTGAAGTCAAGGAGAAAAGAATGAGCAAAAGTGGAACCATTTAGGATGCACAAGATAGTATCGGTACCAAACTCAAAACATAGTTTTGATCAAAGTTCTGCTCTCTGCCTCTGAGAAGTTCTTGATAATTTTCTCAAAACCCAGACTTTTATAGACTCTGAAGAGCCAAAGATGATCAGCTATATTGCCCATACATTTCATCTGTACTCAGGAGATTCAAGACCTGTTCATTGGTTATGTGAGCAAAGTAGTCCACTACGAAGTGGAACATACAGTGCAGGCACCATACCTCAGTACACAACTGGCTCTTAACACCTCCTTTATCAGAGGATCCTATTCAGCCTTATGGGAGCTGAATGAAGTGTCAGATACTGCTAGAGTAATTGTGAAGAAAATCAATTGTAAACTTCAACTTGAACAGTTTTCAACACAGTTTCACATGCGATAGTCCTGTTCTAGACACTGCAATCATACAGGTTAACTTCAAACAGCCAGATAGGGACAGGCTGATTGTATAATGACAAGCAACTGCAATTTTAATTGCTGGATCAGAAAAAGCTAAAAAACCCAAACAAAAGACATGTCAATCTGTTCTCAAATAGAGAAGACAACCCAGTAGAAGTTGTAATATGCAACAATGATATACAATACCAGTAATATATGAAGACCAAAGCCTTATATAGTCCAGAAAACCTTGTAGATCTTTAAGTGACTATTTCAGGTACTGATTTTTCCCTCAGGACAAGCAGCATGACAACCTGTGTGTGTTACAGATGCACAAAATGAAGGCAAGTCCAGACAGACTTTGTGGAAGTAACAGAATATTTGGGTTTTTTAATATAATATAGTTTCACGGGAATTCTGTATATGTCTCAGGAATTAAGTAACAAAACACAAGGCTTAATCTATTCAAAACATGATCTAATAGAGAAGTTCATGATAAAAAGCTTCTGAGAGGATTATACGTGCTCATCAGAGAGCCTCCTGAACTATGCTGGGAGCAATCTAGCATAAACCAATGGCACTGCCTTACGGTTGAATTTAAAAGAGCTGGGACCTTCAATTCTCATTGCTGTGGGCTGCACCTAATGGATCATATTGAAGCACATTACTTATATTTTGTATTTCTATATTAAGATGTTAACTTTATTTTATTTAGGAAGAAAACTGACATTTGGTCCAGAACACTGTTAATCAGTTCAGCTGGTGTCTTAGCAAGCTACTCAAGTGTGATGCATATGCTCTGTTTCAATTTAAACTACAGAATAGATTGACACAAATTAATTACACCCTCAGAAAGTTTTTTTCTTTTTGTTAGTAGATTTGTACCTCAATATAAATAGCTCATAAAGAAGCCTAGAGTTAATTCAATCGTATTAAAGGAACTGTCTATAAACCCAATCTATTTTCTAACTGAATGTCCACTCACAACCTGATTTTCAGAGACATCAATTAACCTAGCCCACCTCAGAAAACCTTATGCTCATTTTCTGTTTCCTTCAGGAATGTCATCTTTTCCAGGACAAATCTTTGGTTTTCCCCAGAAGACTGAATTGATGCCACACATCTGACAGTCCAAAACTGCTGAGGTGGAAGTGACTCAAATAAACCAGAGGAAGTAAAAAAAAAATCATGGAAAATTAGATTTTCTCAACAACTGTCATGGCCTGCATGATCAAGATGTCTAGTAGCTAACGGACAACTTTAGCTGCAGAAAGAATGCATGACCTACATTTATGGTTCTTGTTACAGGGGCTACAGCACTGAAAAGTTAACAAAGGTGGCATAACCTACCATCAATGCAATTTTCTCAAAAAAAAAAAAAAGAAAAAAAATGAAAAGAAGAAAGTATTTTTTTTGATATCTTTCAATGATCCAATATTAATCTGGTTTATTTTGTATTCTGATGAGTGCAGATCATGTTTAAGGGCTGGAATAAATTTTTTGAGGACTAAAAATTAAATTATTGAGACTCCTTTGATTAACATATTTGTTCCATGTTAATTAGTGATTATACTATGATACAGCAGAATAAATAATGCCATAAGCAACAATGAATAGGTAATAATACAGAGTCTAATGTCTTAAGGTTTTTTTCACAGAATCACAGAATGTCAGGGATTGGAAGGGACCTCAAAAGATCACCTAGTCCAATCCCCCTGCTGGAGCAGGAACACCCAGATGAGGTTACACAGGAATGTGTCCAGGTGGGTTTTGAATGTCTCCAGAGTAGGAGACTCCACAACCCCCCTGGGCATTCCCTGGGTGCTCTGGCACCCTACTGTGAAGAAGCTGCTTCTCTTATATCAGCGGAATCTCCTGTGTTCCAGTTTGTACCCATTGCCCCTTGTCCTACCATTGGTTGTCACTGAGAAGAGCCTGGCTCCATCCTCATGACATTCACCCTTTATATATTTATAAATATTAATGAGGTCACCCCTCAGTCTCCTCCAAATTAAAGAGACCCAGCTCCCTCAGCCTTTCCTCATAAGGGAGATGCTCCACTCCCTTCATCATCTTTGTTGCTCTGCGCTGGACTCTCTCCAGCAGTTCCTTGTCCTTCTTGAACTGAGGGGCCACTGAAGGTGGGCAGTTTAAAGGTAACTTTAAATTATCCATGTCTCTTCATGAACACAGAGGGAAATGATTTGCGTTGGAGAGAAAGCTTTGAACCTGACCACTCTCATGACTTTCTGTAATACATTAAAACAGTAAACTGTTACTTCAGGTAATTCATGTGCTATGTAGAATTGCAGATTATGTGCTTCTGCATGAAATATCAAATGAAGACAAGTTTTTAAGGGGGATGTGTATCTTAGTTTTCTGGAATTAATATTTTTCAACAAAGCTCCTGTTCACGCTACACTATTGATTCGTAATTTCCATGAGCTTGTCACTTCCCCTCTGTATAAATGAATAGAAGGAGAAAACTACATGGGTTTAGAAACTGATCTAATACATTTAGAATGCCTTCATTAAATCACAGCTTGTAAAAACATGTTTTATGAAGACCATATTTTGAATTTGGAACGAGTGTTATGTGTATCTGGAAATAAAAGTGTTTGCTGATAGGTCAACCACACACTTGGTATATTTAAGTGCTTGTTTCTTAGTCTGTAACTTCGAACAGCACACACTTGTCACAACTGCTAATAGATCAAAACACTTCATATCTTTATTTCTAATATATTATCCTAATGTGTTAGGCTGATTCAGAGGCTAAGCCGGTTATTTGTAAATGCATTCTATTATTATGAAAAAGATCTAGCTCTTCAAAACATAGTAAAATCACGGTAGGCATACAGTTACAGCACCGTAGGAGAAGAAAAATTGATGCAGGGACTGCTTGAATCATATTACCAGCAATTTGATATAGCACTATATCACTGTTGCTCAAAGGTGTAAAAATTATGAAAATCAAAAGTCTAATCAAATAGCTAAATGCTATGAAGCATACTTTTATCAGTACTTTCAACACAGGGAAGTCAATGTCAAATCTCCAGCTCTTTTCAACAGCGTTGGAATACTTACATGCCTGTTACTGGAATTGCCCTGTTGTCAAGCCCTTGACCTAGATAGCGGTCTAGAACAATCTAGAGTGTATCCTGCACTGCACTGCATGGCATCTGATCTGTAAGTATTTTGCTGAAATTGTTGCTCAGAAATGCTGCATGTAAGTTTATGGTGGTTCCCTTGTTTATCATCAAAATGTCACCAGATGAGAAAAGAGAGGTAAGAGCCAGAGCCTGGGCATTTCTTCTGAATTGTCACACAGAGACACGTCTAAAAATAAAATCCTATTTAAAATAATATGAATGACTCCATGTTTAATATTGGTGGGGTTGCAATAAATCTTTAAATTCCAACTTATCCCATGTAGCCTGGCTTTTCAGCAGCAAGTATGTTTTTTTGGAAGACAGTAGTGTCTAACTGGGGCTGGTACAGAAGTTCAAGACACAGATCGTAACTCCATGCTAAGGGTCACATTATGACAAAAGGTCAGTCTGCCAGCCATCTTCTGAATGGGAAACTCATCCTAATGTTAATATTTATTAATAGCCAAAAATTCTCAGATTACAATTACGACCAAACAGTAGTTTGTGCTGCTCACTAGTGACATCTTCTTTGTCGCCCTGTGCTGGACTGTCTCCAGCAGTTCCCTGTCTTTCCTGAACTGAGGGGCCCAGAAGTGGACACAATATTCCAGGTGTGGTCTCACCAGGGCAGAGTAGAGGGGAAGGAGAACCTCTCTTGACCTGCTGACCAACCCTCTTCTAATACACCCCAGGATGCCATTGGCCTTCCTGGCCACAAGGGCACAGTGCTGGCTCATGGTCATCCTGCTGTTCACCAGAACCCCCAGGTCCCTTTCCCCTATGTTCCTCTCTAATAGGTCATTCCCCAACCTATACTGGAACCTGGGGTTGTTCCTACCCAGATGCAAGACTCTACACTTGCCCTTTTTAAATTTCATTAAATTTTTCCGGGCCCAACTCTCCAGCCTGTCCAGGTCTTGCTGGATGGCAGCACAGCCTTCTGGCATGTCAGCCACTCCTCCCAGCTTAGTGTCATCAGCAAACTTACAAATAGTGCACTCTATTCTCTCATCCAAGACATTGATGAATATATTGAATAATACTGATTCCCAATATTTTCATTGAAAGGAGATTTAGCTGGAGATTCTACAGATAATTCCTGAATTTCCTTTTTCCTCTCTAGAATTGCACACGCCCTTCTTTACCTTGGCTTCTTCTAGAACACTGGATTTTGATTAATATTCCATGTTTCTTTTATATATCCCTTTTTACTTAAAAGCTAATGATTTAGTAATTTGCTGTAGCTCCTCTGATTTAGTGGAAACACTGATAAAAGAATTTACTTATTTAAAGGCTCCTTATTTTAATCCCTTCCAACACGCTTTGTATTGAAAGTCTGTTTATTCATTTTTTTCAGTTTCTCTTTTGTGTTTTAAGGTAGTTCCTGCCAACAGGAGTAAGAACATGAAGCACCAAATCAAGGCCTTACAACAAAGAACAAACTCATTAGAAGAGCTGTGCAACTCGTACCTGTTCTGTAGGCATTGCTGACGCCTCAACACCAACCTGTGCTATCATGCAGATCTACAGATCTTATCCCAGGGCAAACCTGCCTCTGGAATAAGACAAAGCCCTTGGCTGCAGTACTGAGTGACACTACAGAAGGTCCGTTGTCTTCTGGAAGGACCCAGACAGGTCTTGAGAGAGTTGCCTGGCTTAGGTTGCCCTTGCCAGAAGAAGTCCCACCACTTGCTCTTACCACCCTCTTGCTTGAGGAGTGGAATGGGTTCTAGGTAACACGGTGATTGTATGAAGGCAATGATGGCAGCCCATTTTCTTAATGGACTCCTGGAAAGAGTGCAATCAGGGAAAGACTGAATGAACTGCTGCAGCTGGTCACAGATTAAACAGAATTAAATCGTTGCTGACAAAGCTGTCATGATCTGTTCTGCCAGACTAACATCAGCACACTTTAAATGCAAGTTAAAAATTATTACAGTCCTGATTTTTTTTTCCTTGTGTAGCAACTGAAGATGTTTCTGCTAGCTGAACTTGCTGTACCCATAAAAAAAAAAAGCATGACCCCACAGCTGCTCCAAGTCATCGAGTTCTTTTGCCTCTGACAGTTCTGTGCCGATTTATATCTTCTAAGACTCTCCAAAATAATTTCAATCACAGAATTGCATAGCTGTAAAGAGAGGATTGAGTAGGCACTGATGATTATGCTTATGGTCATTGTTTTGTCACATGAAACTCTGCAAAAACATTTCATGAATGAGTCATGGTGAATTATGTTTAAATTACAGATTGTGACTCATTGATTTTCACATAGTTTTATCCTTCCAGCATTCTTCTGTAAGAATCCAAGAGACAAGAAAGAGCCTGCTCTGTTAGGACCTGAAAAGAAGAAAGGCGCAATTCATTTACATCCAACCCATCATGAAGGCCAAGAATGAGGAACAGATCACCCTAACCAGAGAAAGAAAAAAATAAACATTTTCTTGCATCTTCTGTATGTCACAACTTGGGGGAGCTATGTGCTGGAAAATCTGAACACAGCCTTGTTGAGTAGGTGACAGAACAATCCTATTTATGGCATCACTGTATCAGAAGCTGTATTTTTCTTGGTTGTCTTGCCTGCTTTCATCGTTAGTACAAAACAAGCTAAATCACCTCTCTGAAGGAAGAAGCAGAGCTTTATATGAATAAAATAAGTTTTCCTAGCTGCATTTCTCCATTTTTAACTCTATAAATTCCTGGCCTGATTTTTTTTTTTTTTTTTTTTCAGTATATCCTTCACCATTACTTTTTGCTTTAAGCAACACAATTCAGGCCAGTACTAGCTATTGTCCCATTTGACCCATGTTAGCATGTGGCACTAATGACACTAAGAACATGTAGAAACTAGACCCACCATAGAAAGTCCAGGTTAGAGCTAACACAGATTTGGGCAGTGACTTGTCGCTGCCTGCCTTCTGGGGATAAGTGTAACTCATGTGGTAGGTGTCTCTCACCTTTGTCAGTAGTGGGGCTTACCCCCTTTGCTTCAGTTAGGGTGAGGAATATGCCATCTCTAAGATAAATGCCCTCTGACTTATCTGCCCTGCAGCAGCCTGCTCTGAGGGCCACTCCATGGCTGCGACACGCAAGGTACAACTGCTTCTCGGTTATGTCCCCACCATGGCTGTGGCTCCAGGTGTAGTCCTCATCACCAGGAGTGCTGCTGAGGAAGGATCTCAGCACTCTGGCCTGTGCTCTGCAACCAGCTGAGGGGACACCAGCTCTCATGGCAAAAAAAGCCAGAGACTGTACCTGGCTAATGGTGCTTGAACCATAATGATAGAGTTTAATGATAATGAGCAAATTAATCTCACTTTTAATTACTAAATCTTCTTCTCCAGTGAATAATCAAAATCTACAGCTGGTTGAGACATTTCAAAGCAGTAACAAACTGATGAGCGTATCCCGCAGTCTCTTTTTATGGCCTATGGTTTTGTGATAATGGAAAATAAGAGTATGTGAACCATTGCTAACTGCAAGATCAATTTTACGGTGGAAAAAATATATTTATATATAGCAATGTTTCTCTATATAGCTCAAGACATTATCTATATCTAAATAGTTGTATATTTAGATATAGATAATATCTTTGGCTATATATATATAAACAGAAAATATGTAGATGTATTGATATATAAATATAGATATTTCTCTACAGAAAGAAGATATCATTAGATATGGAGTAGATATATATTAGATACATATGCAAATGGATATATTGGATATCTATATTTGTATATAGCTATCTATATATGTATATAGATATATCTATACATATACAAATATAGATGTATATATATATTTATTTATAAAATATTTAAATATCTAAATCAAAATATCTAGAGAAAACATATATTAATATATAGAAAATACATAGAAACAAGTTTAGGAAAAAATACTTATGTGTCTGGAATATATCATATTTATTGCAGAAAAAAAGGCTTCAGTGTGAAGTAAGACATTCCAAAACATATACATACTGAAATGTCAAAAAAGAATACACATTGTACTTTGGATTTTATTAGAATATTTCATTTCAATAGGAAGCTTGTTCCTAATATTTAATAAAATATTAAATATTTTAATTTAGAAATACAGAATGTTCTCAAATACTAGAAAAAAAATTGTATTTCTTTTCCAAGCTTTAGCTTCACCGAGTATTCAAAAATCAACAGAATCATCTTGGTTTTATGCTGGTATTTTTGATTGATATTCATTTGGTGATGGGAAGAAGGTTGGCCCGGCTGAATAGAGAGCTGAGGCTGAAATTTAGGAATAAAAAGAGAATTTATAACCTTTGGAAGGAGGGACAGGCCACTCGAGAAGAACACAAGAATTCTGTGAGGTTATGCAGGAAGAAAATCAGAAGGGCCAAAGCCCAACTAGAGGTGAGCCTGGCCACCGCTGTGAAAGGCAATAAGAAATCTTTCTATAAATCTATTAGCAACAAGAGGAGGGCTAAGGAGAATCTCCATCCCACGATGGATGCAGGAAGCATAGTGACAGAAGATGAGGGAAAGGCTGAGGTACTAAATGCCTTAATTGCCTCGGTCTTCAATAGTCAGACCAGTTGTGTCCCAGGTACCCAGCACCCTGAGGCAGAAGACAGGGATGAGGAGCAGAATGAAGACCCGGTAATCCAAGGGGAAATGGTTAGTGACCTGCTTGGACACCCACAAGCCTATGGGCAGATAGGATACACCCAAGGGTGCTGAGGGAGCTGGTGGAGGTGATCACTGAGCCACTTTTCATTATCTATCAGCAATCTTGGCTAACTAGGGAGGTCCCAGTTGACTGGCAGTTGGCTAACATGATGCCTATCTACAAGAAGGGCCAGAAGGATGATCCAGAGAATTACAGACCTGTCAGTCTAACCTCAGTGCTGGGGAAGGTCATGGAGCAAATGATCTTGAGTAACATTACACGGCACTTACAAGAGAACCGTATGATCAGACCCAGTCAGCATGGGTTTACAAAAGACACTCCTGTTTGACCAACCTGAACTCCTTCTATGACAAAGTGATCCAACTAGTTGATGGGGGAAAGGCTGTGGATGTTGTGTAAGTAGACTTCAGTAAGGCCTTTGATACCGTATCTCACAGCATTCTCCTGGAGAAGCTGCAGCTCATGGCCTGGATGGGTGTGCTCTGCAATGGATAAAGAAGTGCCTGAAGGTCCAGGCCCAAAGAGTTGTGGTGAACGGAGCCAAATCCAGTTGGCGGCCAGTCAGAAGTGGTGTTCCCCAGGGCTCAGTATTGAGATCAGTTCTGTTTAATATCTTTATTGAAGATCTGGATGAGGGGATTGAGTGCACCCTCAGTAAGTTTACAGATGACACCTAATTGGGTGGGAGTGTTGATCTGCTGGAGGGCAGGAAGGCCATACAGAGGGATCTGGACAGCTGGATTGTCGGGTTGAGGCCAATTGTATGAGCTTTAACAAGGCCAAGTGCCGGGTCCTGCACTTGGGTCACAACAACCTCAGGCAGGGCTACAGGCTTGGGGAAGAGTGGCTGGAAAGCTGCCTGGCAGAGAGGGATCTGGGGGTGTTGATTGACAGTGGCTGAAGATGAGCCAGCAGTGTGCCCAGGTGGCCAAAAAGTCCAACAGTGTCCTGGCTTGTGTCAGGAATAATGTGGCCAACAGGACTAGAGAAGTGATTGTGCCACTGTACTCGGCGCTGGTGAGGGTGCACCTTGAATCCTGTGTTCATCTCTGGGCCCATTGTCATAAGAAGGATATTGAAATACTAGGGTGATGAAGCTGGTGAGGGGTCTGGAGCACCAGTCTGATGAGGAGCGGCTGAGGGAACTGGGGCTGTTTAGCCTGGAGAAAAGGAGGCTGAGGGGAAACCTTATCGCTGTCCACAACTACCTGAAAGGAGGTTGTAGCATGGAGGGTGTTGGTCTCTTCTCCCATGTAGCAAGTGACGGGACAAGAGGAAATGGCCTCAAGTTGTGCCAGGGGAGGTTTAGATTGGATATTAGGAAAAAATTCTTCATGGAAAGGGTTGTTGGGCATTGGAACAGTCTGCCCAGGGAAGTGGTGGAGTCACCAACCCTGGAGGTGTTTAAAAGGTGTTTAGATGAGGTTCTTAGGGATATGGTTTAGTGCTTGGGTTAGGTTATAGTTGAACTCGATGATCCTGAGGGCCTCTTCCAACTGAAATGATTCTATGATTCTTACACATGGCTAAAAAAAACCCGAAAACCACAAAGATATCTGATGAGCCAGAGCAATCTTTCAGCAATGGAATTCAATCTGTTATTTCAGCCTGGGAATCTAGGCCTGCTGCTAGAAGACCACATTGGTATGAGGTACTGATGAGGTTACTGAGCTGCAGGAGGAGATTGCTCTATCAAAAACAGTAACAGCAACAGAACTTCAAAGAGGCTGTTGTAACCACCCAGTGCTCAGGAAGAAGGTGGCTTTCCAAGGACAACCAACAAGCTGTTTTACCGGAAGCATCAGTCGCTGTTTCCAGTTCTGTCTGTGGAGCTCAAAACCCATTACATGGTCCTGGGATCTGGAAGGGAGGACCAGACTCCAGCAACCTGGATGAAGAAACAGCATGCTGGTGGAAGTGGTTTTCAACATAGGAAAGGAGGTGGCCATGGTCAGTCTGCTGGCAGGACCAGAGGCTTGGCTTACAGGAGAGCACCCTGCCTGCATGGGGCCAAAGTCCAATTTTTGCAGGATGCCGAGCCTGCTTCCTACCCATTATACCCTTGCAGGTGTAGTTTTCAAACTTTTTCAACATTAAATCGGTGACCACATAGTAACAAACCCTGCTGTGTCCCTTTCGATCCTGGAGGTCCCCCTCCCCGTTGCCTTGGCTGCCTTGCTGTTTGCTCAGTCTCCCACCTCCCTTCCACAGTTACCTGCCAAGCCGCCTTACCACACGACTAAGCTCAGCTGCTCCACTGGCAGGAAAAGTCTGTCCTATCTGCTCTTTGGGAAGACTCCAGTTTACTCTATAAATCAACATACATAAACACTGCTTAAAAAAAAATAATAAAAAAAGAAAAAACAAAACAAAACAAGATGGGATTTACAACATTAACTGCACGACCATGCATATACTACCAATGAAAAAGACTACAAGTGGGAAGAAGAATCAAGGTGTTTTAGGCACTATGCAGTGATTTTATCAATGCCTAAACTTACATGGACCTAAGTTCTTACATAGCTTTCACTCAAAATTAAGTCAGCTACAGTCATATTAACAGCTTCTTGAGGTCTTTCTGAAGGGGTTATTGCTACCAAGGCATGAGGCACAGGCACAAAATAGCATCTCACTACATCTTGCCCTCCAACTACAACAATGCCCTACCAGCTGATATCCTGTCAGAGATGCCCTGACAGGATTATCTGCTTATTTCAACATACCATTTTAAAAACAATTACAACAACAACAACAACAAACCAAAACAATCGAACAAAAAACCCACAAAAAAACCACAGAAGAAAACAAAAGACAAAACAAATCCTCCTGAGACCACAAATAAAAGGCATACCAAAAACCTTATAACTACAGGTGTCTGATGTTTTACATGTGGAGAAATATTTGTGCAATACTTTCAGAAGCTTCTCCAGCCCACGCAAGACCTCTGTTGTGGGCTAAAAAATTAGTCTGAGCATAAAAAGAACATAATAATTTTCAAAAGAAAACTACAATTTAAGTTGTACGGATATACAAGCATCCTGGATCGGTTCCCATTCTCTCAGAGACAGTTTTGCCATCTTCAGTAGCTAAGGTTCAGAAAGATGTAAGACTTGCTTCTAAAAGGCTTAATGTATTAAGTATTCCTGCTATAGGAATTTGTCATTGTCATAATAGGTGTTGTATATAAACTGACAAATGCATAAATAAAAATATAAAGTATTTCACATTATTCCTCTGCAAGAGACTTTATTTGCCCTGGACAGGTCAAGACTTGTTCTATATTTAATATATTGAGTTTCTCAGAAGTATTGCTGTTAAATTATCTCTTCTGTATCACGCACATAAAAGAAGCGAATGGCTACCATCTATAATCAGAACAAGATAAATAAAGGCACAGAAAACAGAATAAATTCAGAAGATAGATATTTTGAAAAATAAACTGCTCCAGCTCAGATAATAAAAGATGTCTGGAAGTGGAGCATCATCTTTTATTACTGAGGAAAGTAATTATACAAAAAAGAAACCAGACAGAAACATTTAATTGCTTGTAGTGTATGCATTTTCTGTAGGGACCAAGGTTAGGAAAATAAGATAACACCTTCCTCAGAAAAACGCAAACGTGTCTCAAGATGTATAATACACGTGTGACAAATTAAATGGCACTGGTAATGTTACTGAGAGTCAGGTGTTCTAATTATGTTCATCTGTATAGTTTATACTTGAAGTTTGTGACTAGAGTCAGGTCACAGCATTGTGCTCATGCCTCAGATTTTGTATATTAAGCCAGCCTTTCCAGGATCAACTTCCACAGAAAACATTTTTCTACCAGAATGTATATATAAAGTTTGAATGGGGCAGAAATTATGGACTTTAATTTGCCACTCAAGTAAGATTTTTGGAATTACCATGCAAGTACCACCTTGATGCTCAGTCAACTTCAAAAAATGAAACAAACAAACAAACAAACAAACAACAAAAACCCAACACAATCAAAACACCCTTGCTGAATAAGATAATACTTAAATAACAATAAATGTTTTCCATAGCTTTTCAGTTGCAATAATTCCCATCATCCTGCTCATCAAATACAACAGGAAGTAAAAGTGGAAAAGCTTCAGAGAACGGCTTCGAAGATAAAGAATGCCTTCCAAACAAAGAGAAACAAGAGGTCTTCATTTTGTAATAGGATACCAAGAAGGGAAATTGTAAAATCCCATATACTCATGAAGAACTGGAAGGGACCAAAATGATTATCTAGAAAACAAAAACACCCAGAAAGATTCCATTTCACACACATGTTTTATGTTATGAAACTCATTAATATAGCCTGGTTAGTACAACAGACTCTATCCTCGTTCATTACATTTGCTTGGAAGTATGTTTGACTTTGTATAATCTACATAGCTGTTTGAATTTCACTGAAGAGAACTCAACTTTTTGAAATATTGGAATATGACACAAATAGCAGCATTGTATGAAACTATGTCAAAGAAAACTCTACTTCATCCTTTGGGGCTTGTTACCCAGATGTGAGATATACATATAATAGTTTGAGGAAATCTTTTTTTATACAGTTTTTGCCAGCTTAAGAAGAATTCAGTGAATCCAGAGATCTTTACTTTTATATTCTGTTGTCTTCAAAAGTGATTATATACACTTCTACCAAATAGCTAAACAGATACAAAAATACATATAGTGTAAAAAATGCTAGGTCACATTAAAGAAAGGCATATAGATTTTTTTTTTTTTAAATAAAAGTACAAATAGTATTTAAATGCATAGCAAATATACAATTCTTGAAACAATGTAAAACATAAAACTATTCTAATAAAAATTAGACGTGTAATACTGTAGTTCATGCAACACCTCTATGGCAATAGTTATAGAGTCTACTGGGCAATTCTTGAAAGAAGCCTTCTCTGGTAGATTGTTAAATTGCCAAGAGAGGGTTTTAAACTATTTTAAGAAAACTATTTGACATTAGGATGTACTAGATTTATGGACTAATAAAATGAAACTTGTTTTTTTTGTTGTGGTTTTTTTTTTTTTTTTTATTTTCCTGTTTGAATATCATATTGAAATACATCTGGAAAACAGTAAGATCATTTTATCAAACTAAACATACCTTAAATCCAATAAAAATCTTAGGCAACAGAAAAAACTAAATCATTTCTCAAGGCACATAACTCCTAGGAACAATTTATTTTGACAAATGAAAAACGACCATTAGATCAGTATAAAGGCTCTTTGTGTGAGGTAGTATAAATGAAGTGCTTTCACTGACAAGCATTGGAAATAAACAATTATTTAAAACAAGCTAAAGAGTGAGGTTACCAGAATTCAGAAGAAAAACTACTACATTTTTTCCTCAAATGTGTTCAAATGTAAGAATAATGCTTCTATTATACCCACACAGAGCAACCCCCATTCCAAGTCAAGAACTTTAATCCTGATCAACTGGTCTGCAAGTCTAACACCCATCATATTATGGATATTCTTCTAACCAAGTAAGCATTCTCATAACTGAAGCATTATATGACAAATAGTCTGAATTGATTTGGGATGGAGACATCAATGTTTGCAGCCCAAATATTACAAAAGTATAGGGAGAAACATGACATTTAGTGTTTATAGACCTGGAAGAGGTTAGCTTAGTCTTTCTCTTACTCATTTCATCTGTTTCCTTGGGGATCAAAACTTTTCAAAGCATCAAAACACAATACATGAGTAAATCAGAAATCTCATGGATGTAAGTAATGTTGTTCTTAGGAGACTGGTTATCATTTTAGTTTTGTCCAAGTTACAACTGAGTCAGCTGCTTTTCATCTAAGTACTGTTTTTGTATGTGCAATAGAATTCTTGCAGCAGCATTGGTTCTTACGATAAGTACTTTCATGGAGCATATGAAGTAAATGAGAAGCAAGAGGTATAAAGAAACATTAAATGCTGGTAGCAGTGAAAAGAAGAAGTATTTTCAACAGGTATTCTTCTCAGGTCTTTTCACAGAACCACAGAATATCAGGGATTGGAAGGGACCTCGAAAGATCATCTAGTCCAATCCCCCTCTGGAGAAGGAACACCTAGATGAAGTTACACAGGAATGTGTCCAGGTGGGTTTTGAATGTCTCCAGAGAAGGAGACTCCACAACCTCCCTGGGCAGCCTGTTCCAGTGCTCTGGCACCTTCACTTAGAAGAAGTTTTTTCTCAAATTTAAGTGGAACTTCCTGTGTTCCAGTTTGTACCTATTACCCCTTGTCCTATCATTGATTGTCACTGAGAAGAGCCTGGCTCCATCCTCGTGGCAGTCACCCTTTATATATTTATAAACATTGATGAGGTCACCCCTCAGTCTCCTCTTCTCCAAGCTAAAGAGACCCAGCTCCCTCAGCCTTTCCTCATAAGGGAGGTGCTCCATTCTCTTCATCATCTTCGTTGCTCTGCACTGGACTGTCTCAAGCAGTCCCCTGTCCTTCTGGAACTGAGGGGTGATGGTGGCTGATTTAAAAGTGGTTGAAACCCGAAACTGGCACTCAGTCCCCGAGGTCAGCTAATTTGAGCCAGCGCAGCCAGAGCTGCGTCGGCAGATTCCGTGGTACAGGGGGGTTTTCATTTAGGTTTTGCGATGCAGCAGCACCCAGCATCCCTTGCAAGAGTGGGCATTACCACAGTGACAGCAATCACACCCCTGCCCCTTGCCTTGAAAAAGCCTCAGGGGTGCGTTGCTGCCCACCAGGTGCTGAGAGGTGCGACCAGTGTGTGAAGCGAGTGCGTATCACCTACGCCGTGCTGCAGCAGTGGGTGTGATAGCTCGTGCAGCAGGGTGCAGAGGTTGTCACTCCTTGCTTGTTAGACTCTCAGCTATTGCCAGTGTCCCAGAATGCAGCTGACCATGGTCTCCTCCATGTCACAAAAAGACTGGTGACCCAGACAGAGGGCCTGCCCCGAAATGTGGCTGTTCAGGTTTCAGGCTGCAGGAAGTGCCAGAGGCTGCTGCTGCCAGACAAGGGAGGCAAGCAGTTAGCCTGTGCGAGGTGTGAGCAGGTGGAAGATCTGCTCAGCATGGTTGTGAAACTTAAGGAGGTTGAGAGACTGAGGACCACCAGGGAGTGTGAGAAGGAGATTGACTGGTGCTGTAACTCCCTGGTGTGCTAGTCAAAAAGCCATAGGGTGATGACCTCTAAAAGGTGATGGACCCCCCACCCTGTTGAGCAGAGCAGGGAGACATAGAGCAGCCCCTGCCCTGTCACTGTCGGGCAGAGGCAGGGGACCAAAAAGATGAGGAGAGTTGGAAGCAAGTTCCAGTTTGGTGTCATGGTGTCATCTCCCTACCTGCTTTGCTTCTCCAGGTGCCCCTCTGTAATAGGTTTGAGGCCCTGGATCTTGAAGGAGAGGTGGGTGAGGATGTGGTCCAAGGCCCACCTATGAGGTCACATACCAAGAGGTGGCTGACTCCACAACTCAAGACTGCCTCTGATAAGAAAGAAAGAAGGGTAATTGTAGTAGGCATTTCCTGTCTGAGAGGAAAAGAGGGCCCAATATGCAGAGCTGACTCTCATCATTGGGAAGTTTGTAGTCTACCTGGAGCACAGATCACGGAAATCACCAGGGCACTCCCCAGTCTGGTGCACTCAACTGACTACTACCCGTTGTTGATCTTCCAGACAGGTGGGGAGCTAGCTGCATAGAGCCTGAAAGAGGACTAGACTCTCTGTTCAGGGAATTAACAGACAAAAACTCACTTTCAACAGTCTTAAACTCAAACCCATATCTGCTAACATCTATTCATAAAGGCAAAAAAGCTTCAGTGGAATTTCACAACATCCAGCTCATGCACATGTGAAACAGGTGCTACTTGGACTTACTCTGACAAGTGACAGAATATGGCATTGGATCAAGTTTGTAGGACACCTCCAATAAGCTACAATGGTCTTCTCTGAACTCACTGCAAAAAAAAGTGTGGCATGAAACAGCTGGGAGTGAAGTTCAAAAACTATTACATTATAAGATTTGACTGTGTGAAAATGGGCCAAAGTTCAATTCAGATAATTCTGCTGGTTTTGTTGTTACAAATGCTTTCTGCTGCTACAGCAATCAAGTATGGGGAAGACTAACAAGGTGAAAATTAGGAAAAAATGATGGATGGAAAAAAAATGGCTTCAAACAGTTACCCATCTAAATTTGGGGTTTCCAAATTTAAAATATGATTTAGATGGACTGTGCAACTAAGTACAGTGTTACAAGAGAATGCCATGTGTATCAAAATATACATAAGTTAATGTTAGTGTATTGACACGTGTGAAGCCCAGACGTCACTTTCTTCCAGTTGCAAATCACATTTAAATGATAGGAGCTCAATTTCAAAAGATTAATTTCTTCCACAGAGTTTGTGTGTACTGAGATTTGTCAGATAATTGTCGGAAAAAAAACTGCAGAAGGTATTTGGGAAAAAAAAAAAAAAGCAGATGCCTATAGTGAATTAAAATAATTTCACTGACAACTCCTTTAAAGTATGTTTTGAGGAGATGCCTAAAGTTTCCTAGACTAAAAGTTTAGCTAACATTTTCAAAGGTATATAAGTGAAGTGGGAAATGGCAAGATGATGAAAACAGCAAGGAGTACATTACATTCAAGAAAAGCTAAAAAATTAAAAAGCTCAAACTCCTAACTCAGCTTGCAAGAATCTTTGTTAATGAGTCTCTAGAAAACAGAGAATAATACTTTTAGGCAAGAGTAGAGCATGAGTAGCTCATAGGTGTGGCCTCAGGAAACACAACAGTTTGATCAGTCAACTATTCCACATAAACTTCAGATTAAGCAGAGTCTGAGCCTATTATTTTCACTGCAGTAATAAATCAGTCATCTTTTTCTATAATCTATCTTTAAGATTTTGATTGTATTGCATCATGTTACTAGAGATTATATAATAAGCAAAATGACCGTGACCAGATTGGAGATAATAGAGTCATATAATAGAATCATAGAATGTCCTGATTTGGAAGGGGCCCACACAGATCATTGAGATCAAGTCCTCTCCTTGCACATGACAACCCCACAGTTCACACCATGTGTCTGAGGGTGTTGCGCAATCACTTCTTCGTGGTTGCTGTGGCCAATGGAGCCACCCGTCACCACTTCTCTCACAAGACCCTCTCTGTTGGTGAGAATCTGATCTAGAAAGGCACCTTTCATGGTCAGTTCCCATGCCTCCTGTTGTACTTTGCTCCTTGATAGCAGGTCGTAGCCTCTCTTTGAAGTGGCAGGGTCCTCCCCGCTCGCCCTTGCCACTCACCCTTCTGCTCAAACTGCCGCTTTAACTGCCTGTCCCTTTTCACTGTGGCTGGTTGCCTGTGCTCCCTAGGGGCCGTTTAAGTATTTTGGCAATGCCTCCGTGGTGTCAGCATCCCACACAAGATCAGCCAGTTTCTGGGGAGTCCCTCTGCCCATCTGTGGACTTGCCTGGCACAGGGTTTGCCCCTCTATTCTCCTTGATCCGTGCTCTGCAGCAGAACTTACCCTATCTGTTGCTGTGCTCCTTGCTCACTTGTTGCTGATGCTTAAATCCAAAGCCCCAGATGTCTTAAAATACTTTGCATTTACAGAGGCATGTTTTATAACTTATAAAACTAGGAGCCATCACACATTGAGAGTCACTAGTACTCGAGTACTGTCGACAAATCAGAACTCCCAAAGTTTACCTTAGAAAGATATTGTGGGATAAAACCTCCTTTTACTGCCATAAGCTTATATTGATCCATTATTCATCTAAGTGCTGCATAACCACGCTACTTATGCTACCTAATTTCATTTATCACATCTAAGTTCCCATTTCATATATCACAATGAAATTTATGGAGAGAGTTTGGTCTAGCTGGTCTGATGCTCTGCATCATGACGAAGGAAGACTCTCTGAGGTGTGGGACATGAAGGACCTTGAACACTAATCAAATAATCTACTACAAAAAAAATATTTGAGCTACTAGAAAAAATGTTTTCAACCTATAAATAACTGTTACACATATTTTTAAGTTATTTCTTTCTAAAGTATTCCTTGTCAGAATGAAAATTATGCATTTCATTCTGCATGGAATAAGCTTTGTTTTCAAGGGCTTATTTTAAACTATTATGTTCAAGATTGGTGAACAAAAATCTCATAGGTATCAATTTAAGTCAACTTCACAGCTCTTCTCTGTCCTTTCAGGCAAGCATTCACCAGAACTCAGACTGAATCTGCAGAGCTGATCCAATTGCTTTAACTTCTAAGAATCTTATCACATGGTAACAGACTTTCCCATTTTTGGAAAATGTTACCTCAACTCGCAGCCTCCTTCCTTGCAGATGGCATGGCAGAGAGCCTGCACTTCACCGTACAAAACCCTGTGAGAATCATGGGACTTCCTCAACTGCAGCCCCACAGAAGGTAACCCTTACCTCCCTTCTGCCAATCCTTCAACATTAAATCCACGTGGGTTACAGTCTGCTGGCTGCTTCTGTTTTACAGCTGATCTCAGAGATCCACTAGAGAGACATGCTTACTTAACTGGGAATATATCCATCCAGAAGCATGTTATACTGAATTCTCAATATACAAAAACCTGACATTTTTTCATAAAAATGGAATGCATGAAGATTCATCATTCTGGGGTCTTGCTCTAGAGCCACCAATCTGGAATGCAGTGTTTGGCCACATGGCTTTGGTATTTTTAAGACAATTTTGTAATTTTCACAGAAAAGGAGAAAAAAAAAACATACCATGGTGACAGCTGTCAACTTCAATAGATACAGCCTGACTGACCTGGATCTTCAAAGCTTACAAATTTATTCCTATCCATCACTGCTGTCCTCTGGAGCGCACTCACTGGTGGTTTCAGTACCAGCTCCAGTAAATCCTTCCTTTGCATTTCGGCCACATTTGCATCTGGATCATATCCAGTGTGCCTCATGCCCCAGGTTTTTAGGGTCACAGTCCAGACTGACCTACTGCCTGCAGAGGCAGCAAGTATCAAAATCTCAGACCCTATGAGCAAGTCTGAAATTTTGTCAGACACAGGACAATATTCAGCATTTCACAGAAAGGGAATGATAGCTGGTAGCAGCTTCTACTGTCCTTCCTGCTCCCCATCTTTGTGTTCTGTAACAGACACAAGTAGCAGAAACCATCTTTTTATACAGTTGTGGCAGATGCAGTGAACCGCCCCCAGCCAAACCAGCCAAACCAGTATGGTCCAGGCTCCAGAGAGGGGGAAGGGCCTGAGTCGCAACCAGGCCAAGAACTCCTTCCAGGAGATCCACAAGGAAGCAGAACTGCACACTGGACACAAGGAGTCTCGTACATACTTTTTCTGCTCTATGCAATTTGACTACAAGTCAACCACTTTATTCTATAAATACGACAGCCTGGATGAGCCCACTTTGAGCTCTCCCTGTTAAATAAGTGAGCTGTATGACAATGGTTTTCCTACTCAGAGGACAGTGGATGAGCCCAATTCAAGTTCAATATTAATCATTTAGCTTAAGCAGATGCATACTGAATGTAATTAATTATTTAGAGATATAAGGCTGTATGATTTTTAATATACTCTTTGATTCACATTACTTGGTAGACTACATTTGCTACAATTTTAAGCTGTAAAGTCCTGCTCCTACATACCAAACACACCTGCAGACTGCACTGAACGCTTGCAAGATAAAGTCTAGCTTGCATTTTTCTGGGAAAAATGGAAGTGACTGGGAAAGCAAACATCCAAGGCTAACGCAGAGACATTACAGACATCTGCAAAGCAGGGTCTATTTTGCACTTCACTGAGAAGTAAGGATTTTCCAGACAAAACGGCACCTGCAGGGACATGGACCAAAGATAATGTCTACAGCTGAACAAAATAGAGGCCCACATGGAGTCAGAGAAAAAAGGTCCAATGGGGAGAAATATTGCTATTGGACTGAATCACAGTGTGAATAAAGGTATAAAAATTTGTAGTTTTCAATGCTTGGGTGGACCTCTGTGCAGGTATCCAGCTTGAGCCAGGCCTCCTTCTATTGTACTCCACTAAAATTTCTTTTTTTTCCCCTGAGAATTTTGTTTCCTGAAAGTATGCTTTTGCAAATGGCTACAGGCCGCCCCTGAAAGTTTGCCTCCGGAGCTCTAAATACAGATTCCAGAACAAATGGTTATCAAGGAGAGAAGAATCCTGAAAGTTTGCACTGTGATGGATACAGGCCTTGCCTGAAAGTTTGTCTCTGGAGCTCCAAGATACAGATTCCAGAGTGAACGCTTATCAGGGAGGGTACATGCCTGAAAGTTTGCTTCTTGAATGGATACAGGTGCCTGGAAAGAAGGAAAGCAGCATTTGGCTCGGCATATCAGCCCCATTCAGTTAATAATAGAGTAAACCTGCCACTGAACTCTTCTAAGTCTCTCTTCTCTTTAAGAAATCTACACACAGTTCTGCAGCAAGCAGAACCTTAAATTACTCCTCCGTGATAACAGCATACAGGTCTTGAAACACTACATGTTCCAGCAGTATTTCTCATCATTGTAAAAGCCACGTGGACTGGGCTACTAAACTACATAATGTACAGCAATGTTTTAAAAGGCTGGAATTCACTTTGTTTTAGAAGAGAATCCTCTCTCACTGCAAAGGGCAGTAAAATTCATTACATGCAAATACCTACGGGACACAGGTGCTGTGTTTGAACAGGAACTGAAGAATGTTAAGTTTTTAAAGGGATCAGGGATGAAATGCCTTTCCCTTGCCAGACACTTTGTAGTTAATTATGATAGATGGAGCTATTGCAAACATTGCTAATACAGATGAGATTAAGTTTCAGATCAGTATGCTTTTGTACTTAGATGTTAGTTGCAGGAGAAGACAACGAGGTAGCAGCATTGGTCTATTGTAGTTTTCATATATTTGGACAGATCTTAAAGATGTGGCCCCACTTGTAGCCAGCTACCTCATTACTTTGAGGTAACTTTTTCATCCCATACTGCATGAAGACATTTCACTCCTCAGAATACTTTACTCTTGAAAAAAAGTCAGCACAAAAAGAACAGAATATAAAAATCTCCAGTCTGTAATTTCGCTCTGATTTTCATTTCTGCTTTCTTATAACTGGAAATGTAAGCTTTAGGCAACGGCTGCATCCTTTTGAAGCTTTCTCTTGTTTAAGCACTGTTTGCCCTGAATGACAGCCTTCTTGGATCTTGTGAGACCCATTTTTTAGGCTATGCCCACAAAAGGAGATTTCATCTTCTGATTTTAAGAGAGGTCTACTTCATGAAAGGATTCTGTAATGATAGCTGATCATTACTTTCATAACTGCAGCTGCAGAAGTTAAAGGACTGTAGAGCTTTTTTAAAAAAATGTGGCACCTCATATTTCACATTTAAGATTTTCAGCAGAGTACCAATTCAAATGCTAATTCAAATCTAAATAATTCCATTGGGGGCTTCAAGTACAACAAAGTTTAGATCTATATTATTCATAGAAATAGTTCATTATAACTAGTTGAAATCTGTGCTAAAATATCAGGCCAAAAATGCCTAATAAAACAAACTATAAAACTTTAGATTTCAGCAAGTCTAAATTGCAATTCTTAATTCCATCCAAACAAAACATATAAAAGATACCTATTTAAGTAAAATCAAATTAACTTCTTATAGCTGGGTGTATATACAAATGACTTAACGCCATAATGCTTTGTGCTGTCATCATTATGTTTTGAAGTCTCCACAGAGCAATTACTATATTTTTCTTGAACATATTTCTCTGCTGATACTGGTCTCACTGAGCTTATCTGTCTTCCATACATTGAATATTTTTGCTCTTCATGTATGGAATTTACTTCATACTTTCCTTTCAGGTGACTTCCATACATTCAGACAGTGAATTGCATACACAGCTGTACCCCACACCTCTTTATATTATTAGTATCTTTTCATTACAACTAGTATCAACTGTCATGAGTTTCATCAAACTAACTCAACAGAGCACACTAAAAATAACATCCTCAGCACCCAACAATCTGTAATTTTGAGTTGCCTTCATTTCTCCAAGTTCCTTTAAAGAGCATTAAGAACAGTCACTTTTAACTTTGCCCTCAATCCTACACCTAAATCCCCATCAGACTACAGTACACTCTGAGGAGGTTCCTTATCATATGGTAACTTCCATAAAACGTGATTGTTTTAAATAAAATAAATTCAATATCAATCTCTAATGAAAGCTACAATTTAAGAAATAACTTTTCTCTATTTTTAGCTGTAGTTATATAACTCTAATTAGCTTTAATTTTGTGAGACAAAGGAATTTCTACATGGTGTTGCAGATATCCCTTCTGAGAAAAATTCAATCAAGCTAGTTCTCTTCAAAAATGATTGTGCACCTTTCCCCATTTATCAGTTCTCTGTGTCTTTCTGAAATTCTTTATGGACATGGGTAAAGTGATACAGAACCCTTCAGGGTTCTAGCTTATTGTAAACCAGACAGGGCCCTGCAACTGTTTTAAAGCTAGTACAAAAATGTCAGAGAAAACCTCTGTCTTGGTAATGCCAGATGAGCTGAAAGCAGCCATGGTCACAAATTGTTGCTTGGAAGGCTCAGGTTGGATGTAATAACAACAAGCTTTTCACTAGGATGGTAACCTAGTAGTTAAAAAAGACGAATCAAAGAATTTTGTAATTTCTACCCCTCGGAGATTTTCAGATCTCACCTGGGCAAGGCTCCAAGCAACATGATCCAACTTTGGAGCTAGCCCTGCTTGCAGAAGTAAGGTCCAATAACCCCACATGTCCTTTTCAACAAACCTCTTTATTATTTTATGGACCTATATATGAACAAAATTGCTCAATTTTCAATAGCAAATCCCAAACAGGTACACTGGTCTCATTAGTATCTTTGAAACAAATCTTTACTAGGTTAAATTCCAAGTGCCTCTGAGTACATGAACTAGAAGACTGAAAAATCTGCAAATAATATCTTTCTCATTGCTGTTATTATGCAAAAAGCATCCAGATTTGCACTTCAAATATCAAGAGTACGAAGAGCAGGTAACATTGCTACCAGGAGGGCAGACAGTCTGTTGGAGTTATGCAGGCAGGTGTAGGGACTTCTTTTTTATAGATGTTATCTGTCTTGGTTACACAGCATGACTTCAACTTTTCCCAAAATCCAAATCACCAGAAGCTGGTGGTAAGTCAGGGAACAGGAGAAATCCCTGCTGATTATGTATTGGACTATGAACAGCATTTCTCTGCATACTAGCAAAAGAATTATTTCTCTTGTATTCTATAGGATGTGAACAGACTTCTCTGAAACTACTTTAAAAAGCCTCTTCTCATAGTGCGAGAGATGCAAAAGCTCTGCCAACTTTTAGTACTCAGTTTGATGTGTTGCTCATTGAAGACCACATCAAAAAGCTGCAGTCAAAAGTGTGTTTTGCCAGAAGCTATAGAACAGACAGTTACTTTAAATCAGTGAATCTAGAAACAAATTTAGCAATATTATTACTTCCTTCTCCTGCCTGTAGTGTTGTTTATGCTCCTTCAGTAACACACCTGGTGATACTTATCTAGAAGTATCCTTCAAACAAAACGTATATTCTAAAATAATGAAAAGGAGATTTTTCTTACGAATCTTTCCATGAAATAATCTGAGTAGCTTCTAAACTCCTGCACTACAGTAAGAATCCACATGTTCACTTCAGAAACAAAGGAAGGTTTTACGTTTTTTTCCCCCTTCCTGTTACACAAAGCTGAATGTTGCTTACATCACATGAATAAAACATTCCCTCCCTTAATTCTTATGTGCTACTTAGACGTTATCTAATACAAGGATCCAATAAGTCGATTTTATTTATACAGTATTTCCATAGTAGCTGATTTAAAGAACTTACTGTGTAGCAATTCCTCATCCTCTGTTCCTCTCTTTAAAAGCACTTCCTATTTAAAAAATTATGCTGAGAACACTAAGATCTTTGAAGAACTTTAATTTTGCTTTCCATGGATTTATGACTTTACAGTTTAGAGAGAGTTTGTCCTTTATACTGGTCACCAACTTGATGCAGTCATAAATGCAGTTTTTGAGCACTCCAGCATTTTGGAAAAAGGAAAAACAACAACAGAGACTATGCCACCCAACTCCACAGTAGCTGTGGGACTCCATTAAAGGTCATTCTAGAGGTTGCATGAGCTAAGTGTAGGATTATGTCATAACTAGTTATCATGATTTAAACCTAAGTTCTTTTTATTCCCATGCTAACAATTTTACAGTATAATTTATCTTTAGTATACAGTTCCACGTGAGAGTGATAGCTGTCAAACTGTACTTACAGCTGTGGCACTTCCCATTCACATTGCAACAGGGTCTGTAAGTCTGTTTGAAAAAGCCTTCAGAAATAGCTGGGTTTGGAAGGAAGCTTTAATGTGGATTCTGAGTAACCACCATGCAAAACAGACTCATTTACCACTCATCACCACCTCAATACAAAAATCCAGAAGGGTAACATCGTGAAAAACAGAGAGAGATGCAAATTTTACTAAATTTTCTCATTATGATGGAAAAGCACATGAATGCCAGTTTACATCATTACCAAATGTCTGCAAATCTAAAATGAGCATCCCCTTATTAAATAAAGACAAAAAAATCTCCAACCACATCAGTTTCATCTAACTCTGAATGTTTATCTCCATGTTCAAAAATCAAGTCTTTATCTATTGGAAAGTACATTTAGCTATAAATTTGAAGTGGGGGCTTCACACTCCCTCATCTTCGCCGTCTACACAGCAGTGACGCAGTGTAAACCAGTTACCTAGACTGCCCCTGCCTACAGTCACTGGGATAGGTACCTCCAGAGAGCAATTCTACCTGTTTTGTAATGTGAACCATAATACACCACTGAGAGAGCCTAGACAACTAACAGACAAGAGACCCACTTCACAAGGCTAATGATAAGTGGAGATAAATTCAGTGCTATAAAAAAGAAAAGGAGGAGGATTTGAGACAACACTAGAGATCACGTATCTTCTTTGCATGTGCTTTTTTTCAGAAAAAGAGCTGTAGCAGATTTCAGAGGCACATTGATTTGCCAAACTATAGAGATAGCTGGCCAGTATAAGACCATGAGTAATCATGAATACTGTCATTTGCAAGTACAACATGATATAGATGAAAAGAATTATTTTTTTCAAGGCCAGTCCTTTCAAGATATGCTTGTACAAGCTGCTGTAAGTAGAGATTAACTGACCTCATAACAGCCATGGAAGAGCAGTTAAAGTGGTACCAAGCTGGAGAAAGTAACTCTGCAGAAGGCATAAGCTGAAAGGTAAAATGAGCCAAGAATTTAGATTAAGTGCATTTGAACCACAGCCTTACTAACCTACATGCCAATTATAGCAAAGTATAAAGCTCTGAAAAAAAAATAAAAAAAAAAACAGAGCAGAAGGGTTAGTTCAAGGCAGGACAACACGAAAAGAGAGATCTAACAAACATAGCAACGCCACTTAACATTATGTTCTAGTTGTTGTCTCCAAAGACCAATTTTACAAAAGAAACAATAAGCAAATTTCTGTAAGATTTTAATGACTAAATCTCTCACCTAGAGTTTGGAAAACAACAAATTCCCCACTTCCTAATCCAAAACAATAGTAAACCTTTGAGAAGTAAAAATGAATAGTCATCCCTGATATGTAGGCATGTTTGTAATAGCACCTATATTTCATTGGAATATAATAAAACAATCAGAATGTTTTATACCTCCAACTATCTTCCAGCCCAGAAAAAAAAAAAAAAAAAAAAAAAAAAGAAACAAAGCTTGGAACCTTCACTGCACACTTCTCTTTCCAAGATGAAGGACACAAACAGAGCCTGAGTGTTCCCACAATATATGCAGTGTCTCAGCATGCTTCTACCTGCACCTGAGCAGCAGAAAATATTGGAGATTGAAGAAGCTGTCAGGTGCTTTACTGCTTGTGCTCAGGGTCAGTACTGCACACCTGTGTGACCACAGATAACACTGCCATGAGAACCACGGCCCTACCCACTCCACGCACCCTCTTGCTCAGGAGCTGCGTTTAAGCTAAGGCATGTGCCTCAGTCCCTGCTTGGCCTGTCCTGTGCCGTGCGTTGGTCTGGGCAGAGGCTGATGCGTACGTCTGAGTTGGTGAGCTGACCTCAGACATCCCCATCACTATGAACTTGCTGAGCAATCTGGACTCTCTGCTAGACTCAGCTGCCACCAGACCTGCCATGCTCACCGTGTTTGGGGGACTGAGCCTTGGTGAGGCTTTGCCAGCTGCATTGCTGGGTTTGGTTCTCTGTTTCTTCTGGAGAAAGCAGCCCTTGGTGCTCCACAACAGGAGCCTTGGGAGTGATAGGGACTCTGCTCGTCTTCTCAAGGAAAGGACAGAGGGAAACTTGATTTAAATTGCTGACTGTGTATGTGGTACATTAGCATCGTATTTCAGACCAGGTGTGATGTTGAAGCAATCTGCCAGTTACCCTTGCTGCTCTCTGCATTACAGAGCAGCCTTGAGAGAAGAAACTGAAGAGATGGGCACTCTATGGGACTGGTCCAGAGTGTGCCCACTACATTGCTCACTGTGTGACGTGCCTTTTAATATGACAAGGGATACATCCCAAGAAAGCATGAATAAGATAAAACATTTTACATGAACGCGAACTTGTTTAGTATCCCAACAATGGATATGTAACCTGCATCTATAAAGTTCGTTTGGTAGAAGACAAAGTTGCAAGCATATTTCTGAACTTTTTATTTTTAAGTAAAACTACACAAATAATAGTTGTTGCACAATCACACACATTAGGATTCCAGAAGGAAACTTTGGAAAAAAATCCGACTGCAGAAGACTCCCCGTGTTTTCTGCCATATTAGACAATATTCAACCTCAAATAAATGACCACAAGTTATCAAGAGCTTAGCAGTACTCTTTGGCATATGTGAACGGAGCTGAGTGGCACCACTGACATTCTCAAGGGACACTCTTACCAACTATCATTTACAGTGGTGCTAATTTATAACCTTATTGGCAGCCTCAGAAGATGGAAGAATTACATGCTGGGTGACATTTACAAAAAAGCAAAAGCCTTAACCAAACTTTGCCATATAAAATATGAATAAATGGATTAATTTCAGCCACAAGGAACTAACTCCATTACTGCCTAGAGGCGAGAAACCTAGATTTTCTGAATGATACCTTGGCTGTGGGACCTGCATGAGGAGGATTTCAGCATCTGCTTTTAATTTTCTAGAAAGATGCAAAGACAATTCTATATCTGCCAAACCATGCTTTCCATTTGTATTTATCCTTTTAAGTGATACATAATTATCATGCACATGCAATATTTAAAGGACTTTTCCTTTCCAATCTGTTCATTAAACTTTGTTTTAAAGTGATGTTTTGAGTATGTCATTACTTTTCTAACAAAGCCGGAAAGATGTTTTGCTGCCAGACACACAGGAATCTTAAGGAAGTAAGTACACAAAATAATAATCTAGTCCATTTAGTTATTAATGAGAAACACATGCAACAAGCAAACAGACACAAAAGTAGTAAATTAGCTCAAAAGTTCACACTGTTTTTTTTTAAAACATTAAGAAATGATATTGAAGAATAAATAAATTTTCAGGACTTGATATAATTTTCTAGATTCACAGAAAAATTAAGATTTTCTTACAAGTCAGTTAAGAAGTAGGAACCCAATTCAGCTGCTATGAAATAAAATGCAAAGATTATTATAAAGAAATTGAATTGTGCTCTCAAGAGGCATAAAGACATTACTTTGGAAAGTGCATAGCAGCTGTTTTCAGTATCCTAGGTTTTGCCAGGATTTTTTATGACAGTGCAAGCAGCTGCTTTTCTAGTACACAGCACGCTTGGCATCTTTCTATCAAATGATATCATTTCAGCATAAACAAGGAACAGTTTGGTCTCAGAAATAGGACATAGATAGCAGTCAATAGGAGAGAATGCACTGAACCCATTATCTGTAAAGAAGATTCATTATTTCTAGCTCCCCTGCTTGTAAATTTATTTCTTGCAGTAAATGTTTTGTGTTTGCAACTGCAATGACCTATTCTCCAATGCAATTTGCAATTGCAGATTGTTGAGACTATGTGTTATATACAAGCTGGGGCTTCTGGCTAAGGTGTGAGGGAATCAGGTCTCTTCAGTTGTGACTGATGGGCAGTTACTTGCTGAGGTCTCATCAACGGGCCGTGCCAATTAAGGAAGTGGCTTATTGACTGCAAGTGCTCTGTACTGTTTGAGTGCCCTGAGCTCCATTCTCCCATTGACATCCAAGTTGCAAGGGCTATCATTTTCCTTGCTAGTGCTCTTTAGAGGACTGAGTCCTAACAGTCTCCCCGTTTGTGGTGTATGCATCACTGCCAGCAATGTAGTTTCCAAAAAGTAAAGTGGGCCATGGCGATGCTTGGGAAATCAAAGTATGACACAGTCACAGGTTTCTGAGCTAGCTGCTACCACTCAGAAAATAAACTGTAGAGTGATAAAAGGCTTATGAAAAAGCAATTTTATTAAAAAGTTCACAAGATGTCAGCCCAGTGTGCAGCAGCAGTGAAAAGGCAAAAAAAAATGTAAGGAATAATTAGCAAAAGAACAGAACAGAGCATCATTATTATACTATATTAATCTGTATAGCACCTGCAAACAGTGCCTGTAGCTTGGTTCTTCTCTCTCAAGAAGATTATAGTAGAACTGGAAAATAGAGGAAAGAAAATATCTTCCAGGGAAGAAATGGCTAAACAAAACAGCTCTCCATGGCTTAAACTGGCAAGGGGAAGGAAAAATGTCATGGAAGGTCTACAAAACCATGACTGGCAAAGGAGGAGCTGAGCTCAGCTGCACCAAGCAGGGGCTGGGCACGGACTGTCATCTTGTCTGGCAATCATTGGCTCAGGGCTTGACTGGAGACTCTGAACAAGAATCCCAGTGAGTGGTTCGGTAAGTGTAGAAAACCAACACATCAGAAAAGGAAGAAAATACGATAGAAAAGATGGTTAGCACTTGGGGCCTAAACTGATTGCAGGCTGTGTCTCTAAGGCATGGTGTAAGTGATTTGCATCTTCTGCCACTTTGTGCCCCCGCAAAAATTCTCATCAGCTTTAACACCTTTCATCTTTATTGGTATGATGTATTTCAGCAAAGGGTTATCTCCAACTATAATTTAATAGATTTCTTAACAGGTACATGCTATTTGATGCTATTTATTACCACTTTTTAGCATTTCAATATATATCTGTTTCAAACTAAAAATATTCTAATTATTTTTAAATGTTGTAATCATAGGCAATGGGAAGGCTTTGATTCAAAACTTAAAAATTAAATACAACAAATTACTTCATGTAATTTGTGTGAATTTGCCAGTCTTATGACTCATGGTTTCACATTGTTTCATTTAAATTGTTGTGACAGTCAGCTCTGTAGCTACACTGAAACAGAGAGGAGGATCTAATAAGGCTAAAGTAAATACTTGTATGTCATTACCACTGCAAGAACAGACAGTCACAATTACACTGGCAGATGAGAGGGGAATATCTAGCCTTACGTTTCGAGGCACAATAGAAATGGGCACATGTACTTGTGGAAACAGAAATGGCTTGAAAGGTAAAGGAATAGTAAAGATCCAAACACTTTCTTCTATCAAAATAAGAGGATACATACTTTCAGAAAGTAGAAGAACTTAACCATTGCAACGATTTTACGTGATTATGAATCAAATTAATGGCAAAATACAGTACTAAGGGTAAATGGATTAATCCCACATTTAAATGTATGAATGTCAGCTGCATGTCTATACTCAGATTTCGAAATACAGATTTAAAAATCAACATATAGACATTTTAATTAAAACCTCAGAGCCTATAATCCAAAAATAAGTCTTAAGTTTTATTAAATATCCACATTTGGAAACTGACCTCTAAGTCATACTTGCAACTTTGAATTTTTTAGTATGTCACCAATTTACACTCATGAGGACCATGTTCAGCAACTTTATTCTGCTAGCACAGTGTGGTGCTAGAAATAAAGACAGAGCCTTTTCAGAGGATAATGTGTTCTCACAGACCAGCCTGTGACTATGGAGGGGATGACCACAGGAACTATGGACTGTCACAAACCTCACCATTTCCTGCTCCAGCTGCAAAATGTGTTCCCGTAATCTGTCTTTATCTGATGCATAGATCAGTCAGATTGATATATCTATTTGTGCACATTAATAGTACATAAAAATACAGAACACACTTTCCAAGTGCATGCACTTCCCTCTCAGGGGAAAAAAAAATGAAAGAATAAGCATGTAAGAGATGGCAGTCAATTTGCTTAATGCATTACTTGAAGGCACTCAGGCTTAAGTGATAAGAATAGCAAGAGTGGATGAAGCCTGTAGTAGCAGAGTAGGATATCAAAGCAAACAACTGGTAGAGATGTTGCTGTCCCACTAACACCTTCTCATAAAGAATATTAATTTCAGTGAAATTACCATTCTATGCTCATACAGTAAAAATGTCTATCTGTTGGTTTGCTTTTCCTTAAGTTAATCTGGTTTTCTCTGAGTTATTTCACTAATAGCATTTGCTTGACTCAACAAAGTTCTGGACAACTGCTACACAAAAAAATTCCCGCAGTTCTAAGGTTCTATGCTTTAGACTTTAATTTGTTCATTATTGTAGTCCAACATAATTATATTTGGGTATGTGTTTATCCTCAGGTTGTGAAATACTGACTTGTCAGGTGCTATTCCAGCAAGTGTTTCAAGGTTTCTTCACTGTTTATTAATGATCTGTTAATATTACTACTGACATGCACAATACAGTATGTTTCAAAAAGATGGACCCGATTTGAAATCACACTGCTTTGAAATTGAGTCCATCTTTGTGAAACACCCTGTACTTTCCAAGCACAGAAGGCAGACAAGGCTTTCTGTCTGGAAATTTGGATAAGCAAGTTCACAAATTATAAAAGTCTGGGTGGTACATAGGGAGGGGTTTTGCAACAGAAATACGCAAACACAGTACATGATACTCTGTTGCATCTGATGAATAACCAATTAAAAGAGGCTGTCATTTACATATCTCACATCCAGCTTCTAGTCCAGAGAAAGGTAGCAGGAGGTGAGCATACCTACAGATTCACCCTCCAGTGTTTTCAAGACTGCAGCATGGGCCTGAATAAAACAGAAAAAAACTATTTATTTTTTCTCATTTATATATCTTTCAAATACCAGGCAGGGACCCACCATAAAAATTATTAGTGTAAGTAACGTGAATGCAATGGTCAGCACAAGCTGAAATAACATCCGATTTTTTTTTATTAAGTTATTTTGATTAATTATGAAGTTATTATTAAGTAGTCTTGCAGTTCATTTAGCCTGAAAAACTAAGCCCTGTTATCTGACTATAATAAAGACCCCAAACTGAAGCTAGCTGTGACAGTTCTAAATTGTATTTCTTAATCTGAAATGGGTTTGTAGCTTTCTAGGTAAAAAAGAAAAACAAAAAACCACAAACAAACAAAAACCCAACCCAAACCAAACAAAAAACCCAACAAGAAGCAAAAAAACAACCAACCAAAAAACCACAAGTATTGCATAACAGAAGTATTTTATCACAGTACCTCAAAGAGTGATTTCAACTAAGTTAAACCCTGTATGTTTAGTATTCAGAAAGCTGACAGCAAAAGCAAAGTGGAATTTTGTTTATCCACAGTAACAACTGATGCATTATTCTTGTGCTAAGATAATCAGCTATGTGAGACAGACTTGTTTATGCAGCATTATATGCTATCACTAGGAATTCACTTGATGCTGGGAAATATTTTTGAGCATCTATCAGTTGCATTTCAAGATTACCAAATATCTAATTTTCAACAAAATAATGAAAAGGCTATTTTGGCTGTTTTTGGAACTGTGTGGTCAGAAACTAAGTTCATTCTGGCTTGTGTCAGAAATAGTGTGGCCACCAGGACTAGGGGAGTGATCGTTCCACTGTACTCAGCACTGGTGAGGCCCCATCTTGAATCCTGTGTTCAGTTTTGGGCTGCTCATTACAAGAAAGACATTGAAGTGCTGGAGAAACCTTATCGCTCTCTACAGCTACCTGAAAGGAGGTTGTAGCCTGGAGGGTGTTGATCTCTTCTCCCAAATAACAAATTATAGGACAAGAGGAAATGGCCTCAAGTTATGCCAGGGGAGGTTTAGATCGGGTATTAGGAACAATTCATTCACAGCAAGGGTTGTCAGGCATTGGAACAGGCTGCCCAGGGAAGTGGTGGTGTCACCAACCCTGGAGGTGTTTAAAAGATGTGGAGATGTGGCACTTGGAGACATGGTTTAGTGGTGAATGTTAGGTTAATGGCTGGACTCAATGATCCTGACGATCTTTTCCAGCCTAACCGATTCTACAGTTCTGTGGTTCATAAGAGGTACAGTTCCCATCCCTAACCACTGGGAGGTAGCAGATGTACTGTGCATTCATTATTTAGAGCTCTCTAGAACTGTGGTTGGTACTTCATGTAATATGTAACGCTGCTGATGCATGCTGCCTAAGGATGCTTTTGTTTGCTTTAGGTTTACCTAGTTTTGCTGAAAATTGTATATCAGATGAAATACAATTTTAAAAGTCGCTCAAATATATATATATATATATATATATAAACTTGGATAGAAAGCTTTGAACTACTACTACTACTACTACTGCTACTGAAAATACTAGAAAGCAAATTGCTTTTTGAAATCTGCAACATCCATTGGAAAAATGAATGATTCAATTATTTGGATTCCACACAGAGTTATCTCTATAATATGGTAGCTGTTGTATTTTCTGATCTTGTTTTGTATGAATACCACTTTTCAGATGAGAGACAATGTCTAGGCACTACAGATCTTTCCATTTTACTTAGTGAAATGTACATGAACAATTAAAAATCACAATTTCAAACACTCTGATAATAAAATATTTTTCTTTCTATTTTGGTTTTCTAGAGAATAAAAGAACAATACTACCATAACATTAAATAATCAGTATTTACTGGGTGACTGAACACCTTAATCAGATAAATCAGTCTAAATATATCATAAGAAAGGGCTACTATAAACATTTCAACACTTCTTTGTTGTTCTGCAAATATCATGAGAATAGCTCTTTCTTTCATATTGTTTATTAAAATGTAAAAAAGCCCACTTGCACAAATGAATTATGGATAAGAATGGAAAAAATGTGTCATACGAAAAATGTAGCTGGATTTTGTTACCCCTTGAATAAGAACATGTGAACAGATCCACTGATTTAATTTACTCTGCTCATTAGGGACTGCAAGAAGAAAAAGACATACTACAACCAGATTTAGGGTTATATTCCCAAAACATGAATTACACACTGATGTATGCGATTAAGGGGGAGTTACAAATAACAATGTGACATTATCTTTCAGCATGCTATTCTTATCAACTTAGAACGGCAATATAACCTGTCTTCATAATTTCTCTTTACCCCTAAGAAAAATCTGTAATTATTTTCCCTACTCCATCCATTTATTAAATAAACCTAAAGTTAATCACATGGTATATGTTACTATCCCTAACTTGTACAGAACACATATTGCTTCCTAAACAAAACAAGGCTCGACAACAGCTGAGTAAAGTGAAAGTTCACAGCAAAATTTTAGAAAGACATTTTTTTCTGCTCAATTTTATATGTATTCTCTCTTTTCAAACTAAGCTTAAAACAAACTGGGTTTTGCTTCCAAAAACTACTTGGAAGTTCTGCTCTTCTCCTTCTACTAAGACTTCACGGTGCTTCATATTGCACTTCAAGTTACCACTCACACTGTCAGTACTTTATTATTTACTTCATTATTATGAGACTGTTTTTTATTGTATGCAATTTTGACTGTTGACAAAATAACAATTTTGAGTTAAAATCTGCCTTTTTTTTTTTTTTTGGATATTCAGTAATAAAGAACACACCAAAAGCCACATATGCATTCTGAGTTTCATGAGACTAGTTTTATTTTATTTTAGACACTACTACTTACAAATCTCAAATTTCATTATTGCTCAAATAGGGGTAAAGTTATTGTTCAACGTAAACAAATGCTTTTAGAACAACATTATTTTGCTCAGCTAGATGCTTAGGCACAATTTATTTCAATTTATCTGAAATGTTTTCGTGACAAGCTAGAACTAGACTTACAGAATAATTTCAGAGCTTCCTGAGTTCACAAAGAAACTAAACAAACTATCGTTCCAAAGTAATTTATAGATGTAATTTTGTAATTTCCATTTTCAATTCTAGGCAAATGCAGGAAACTAAGAAACAAAAAATCTTCAAGAACTTTACCTTAGAGGTTTGATGATTATTTTTTAGCCTTACAATTTTAATGCAATGACATTAAAAATTCAAATTCTTGCAGTTCTAGTAGACGCTAGGAAATGCTCTGGAAAATCTTTGTGCTTCTATAATTTCCCTTCCCCTTATCTCTTTTTTTTTCTTTGATCTTCTATTTTAAAGTGTTGAACCCTAAGTAACACCTCAAAGGTGTGCTATATTCTTGGTGAAAATTAGTCTTGCTATGATATTGACAAAACACACAACTATACAACACAGTAAACCCCATTACTTATATCAGTAGTCTTTCTAAATTCTATCTATCTGTCTATTAAAACTGTTGTTAAGAACACCACTTCATAATGCTGGATTCTAAAAATCCAAAAATGTCTAATAGATTTTAAATGTTCCTGTATAATTCTTCTCAAATCAAAAACTTCAACGGACTATATTCATTCTTGAATAACAATCAGTTTTCATCAACTGTTTGTTTTGTTTATTTGTTTTGGTTTTGGTTGGTTGGTTGATTGTTTTTTGTTGTTTGTTTGTTTGTTTGTTTTTTAGAATAATGACTGGTTAGCAAAAGTGGTCATGTCCACTTTTTATAATAAAATGAGATTCGACTCAAATTATTTTCTCAGCCAATGAGGTTTCTAACCCCTTAACTCTACCACCTGTCTGGAAAGTAGGTTAGCAAAACCTATTTTCCAAAAAAGGAATTTTAAGTTTTATTAAAACAGAAAGAATAAAGTTCGAGGTCAGTGATTAGGGCTGTCACTTATGAGGGAGAAAAAAAACAATCTGCATTCTTTTGTTATGCACAGAATTAGTCCTTCATTTCATCCACTGACCTTCTAGTGTTACACTTCCAAGAAGACCTGGCCAGTTTTCCATTGAAGTGAAGTGAAGAAGGCAAAGGGTGAAAGCACAAGTCTTTCTTTTAATTCATTTAATCTCCATCCTCAACTGTTTTATTACTAGCTTGCCTGTGGATTTTTACAATTCAATTAATTTCATACCTAGGAAATCCAAAAAGCTTTCTTGACAATAGTGCAAGATCTGCACAGAATTTGTTTCATCATTGAAGATCTCATCACAGGGTGGAGTCACCTTCAATGAGGTAGTTCTGAGGACAAAACCTTAATTAGATAGAGGAAGAGACTATTTGATTTGGGGATAAGTAAATCTTGCCTGGTTTTTTTTGTTGAACAGCTGTGATGGTGAATTCAACTCCTTTCACAGAGGAATTTGTAGACAACAATGCAATTTTATTATGTTTCAAAAATATTTTTCGCAATTATGTGATCAGTATTGGAAACGTCTTGCCATAAGAAGAGTACATGTTTTATTGAAAAATTGTATGTTTATAAATGATTTTTTTCTGTACTCAGGTTATATGGTGGTGACATTCACTTTACATGAATTTTATGATTTGCTTAAGAATTAGAAAGCAATTATGCCAAAAAGGCTTTGAAAACAACCATCAGTATTATTTCTTATTGGTATGATCTTCAAATAGGAAGTACTGGCAAGAGAAGACAAAACAAGTAGAAGAATAATTACTGTTACACAGTGGACTTTTCTCATAGAGTTCTAGTACTGACTTGATTTATAATGTATTTTTGTTTGGATCTATGACTCACTCGGTTTGATCTATTGACTCTTTAAAAAATACGTTATGTTATTTAGACTAACATGCCACGTTTGAGGAAATTTGTCTCTTGGCTGTCTATAGCATGTGACCTGCTAATTTGAAACATTTGCTAGCAGTTGGTAAAACAGCCTAGAAGATGTTAAAGAATACCAGCTAGTGTTTTGTTCATTTCAGAAACTCGATGCCAACTGGCACATCGGCTTCAATTTATCCTCAAGGAAATGCTTTGCAAGAGAGGCCCAGGAAAAGCTGAATGATTTACTCGGTCTATGAGAATATCAAGCCACACAGCCCTGGTCAGTCCCTTTCAGAGTTCATTTTCAAGCCAATGTCCTGTGCTACATCCAGTTTTATCACATTGAAGAGAAAGTTTGTGGAACATACAAAAAGATACTAATATTTGAAGGCTGCGAACTCTGCACCATGAGTCCTTTACTGTACCCATAACAATCATACATATTTTGCAATCAGTGATGTGACAACAAGGCACACAGTGAGCTGTCATTTGAGATTTACCAAATAGGACAGCAGAAACATTTTAGGAGCATTTCTTCATATTTTGGTGTAGTTTTACTAAAGTAGGAGATAATTTTATAGGTTTTTGGTTGGTTGGTTGGTTGGTTGGTTGGTTGGGTTTGTTTTTTATTCTAGTACGGAACTTCCATGTGGCAACCCTAAAAGGAAGACATGTTGGTGCTACTGCAAGTGAACCCTGCATATGTTATCCTTACCCATAACTCAAAAAATCAGTGATATTTGTATTATTTCCTGCTTTAAAAAAAGAAAAAAAAAAAAAGGAAAAAAAAAGAAAAATAGGCTTTTATTCTTATTAGTAAAGACTGAAACTGAAATACTGCAATATTTCTCTAGATAATTTTTGGCAGTGCTATTCTATCTAGTTTGAATTCAATCTGCATGCAAGAGTACCAGCTTAAAGATTTTCATCCTCATAGTTTATATATAGAATTTAGCGTATAGAATTTACTATCCATTTGAATTTCACTGTGTACTTCATAAAACCTAAGCAAGATGCATGCCTCAGACACACAATGAAAATGTGTCAGAATTAGATTCTCCTGCCACTTGTAGTGAAACAAGTCCATTAATTCCATTGATTTCAGTACAATAATTTCTAATGTATGTATTTATATTTAAGACAAAACATTCCAGGTTTTATATTACAGATAGTGAAGGAGAAACCTCTGGCTTCATGGTTGATAATTCAGCCTGATCCTAAAATTGCATTTTACAATGCATAATTGTATGGCACTTTCAGATTAGACAGTGGGGTATGCTGAATTAGTAGAGAAAAGTGAAAATCTAAAATCTCAACACTGCATTCATGAATTGATTGTTATTAACTGCTTTGGCACCTTATTAGCTGCCATTGATAAAGTTGCATGAAACACGATATGTAAGATGTATAGGTAACCTAGATCAGCAAATGGAATGTGCAGTTGTTTTTTTTCAAATATTTCTATCAGTGCTCTTAAAAAGTAGGTGGAATTTTAATTTGTATTAAAATTGCTATGTAGCACACTTTGAAGGGAAGTTTGGAAGGAGTATGAAAGTAGAAGACTAAAGAGATATCCATACAATGACCATTGCTGTATACAAAGATGGTCACTCTGATGAACAGGCAAAGGACTGTACATCAATCTGAAATAACAGGGAGATTAAACTCAGAAAACTGTAGCTTTCTTGTTCTGCAAAGTAGTTCTACAGAGAATGGTGTATTGTTCTGCTCATCAGCTTATCTCTGAGTCTTCAGAAAAAAGATCAGGCAACATGAATGACTAGACGAATTTTCTGAACAATCAGACAGGACTGAATGGCATCAGATATCCTGCTTAGATTTACCCATGTCCTGATGTTTCTCTGACTGAAAAATAGGTCCTGAAAAATGTTTTGGTTTGATTTTCTTTGCTTCATTGAACATAAATTGCTTAATTGCTACATTTTTGTGTATTCTTTCTAAGAATTATTCCATGGGGAAAAACATGCCAAAGTGTCTGTGCTCAGAAGCTTAACCCAAACCCACAATATATCTGGATAGATGTGATACTGTAACATTAATATTTGCATCTCTGTTCCCCATATTACTGAGGTGTTTATCAAAACCTGAGCATGTGCATGCTCTCTGCGAAATCAACAAGACTACCTAAGCTTAATAATTCTGCTGAATCACAGAGTAAATTAATATAGGTAGGTAAAATTAAGTATGGGATAGTCACTTAAAAATTTCAGGAAACTGCTTACCAGTGCAGATAGAGTGGGCTTTAATAATTTATTATGTTGTAAAAATTTGTTTTAAAATAACATGACTAAAATGAACTTTATTGCTTATTTCTAAAAGTTACAGAAATAATTCTGCAAGCTCTGCAGTGTTACATGTTCCTGCTAGACGCCAATATAATATCTTTAAAAGTATGACCACAGACAGTGACCTCCCTCTGAGGTTTGCATTGATTATCCTGTATAAGCAAGATAAATAATCTTGTGCAGTACAAGGGGTTTTTTTTATTATTTTTGTCATAGAATGCTTTGTTTGATTTATGACTGAAAGTGTGGTGACCTAGATGACTGCATTCTCTTTCAGAGTTTCACAAAAAAAGGTCACTTTTTATCTCAATGACCACAGATCAAGGCATCATATCATAAAAGGTGAAGAACATTCACAGTTTAAAAAGCACAACCAAAGAGGTCAGTGGTCAAACAGTTTATTTGATGCCCATCACACCTCACAAAGGTGATCCATATTCTGATGTGTTTGTCCTGTTGAACACTTGGGGTCAGGGAATCATACAGATTTGCTTAGGAAAGACTAGCACATATGTAGGATTTAGACATGGTCTGTCCTACAGGACTGAAACCAGAGGGATCTCACTTAGACAGCAGAAATATATGAATTGCAATCATAGTAAAATTCTTAAAGATGGTTAAAAGTGTTGCCATGATATCTTTCTTCATTATACGACAGCCAGAGCTGCTCTAACTTTTACAGTTAACCAAAGTCTTTGCTGTGTTTCCAGTGATCATCAAATCCCACAGGTGATACAGTGCTTATACAATATAGACTGCATGACTTCTATATTAACAACGTTCAGCCTTAAGGATTACCAACAGTCCATTGATCCACATTTGCCAGTTAAAATAATGAATTTCTATTATTTTCTGAAATACTAGCTGTTCACTCAGCATTTCTATATAGGTAGTCTCAAACTAGTATCATACTTCAAAACAAAAACAGTATAGGTGACTCACCATAACTGCAAGTATCGAAGTTTCTTTAAGCAACATGAACGGACCCACATATTTGAAAGGCAGCATTATATAAAATCCTTTATTATGATTAGGAGTAGAAGTTCTGACCTGTTAGATTGCTTCTGTAGATTAAAATTCAAGCTGTGTATTTAACATTTGAACTCTAGAGGTCAGACCAGAATTTTAATGAATGTTTTTTCCCTGTGGAAGATTTTTTCCACAGTCCTATGTGTGTTACTAGAATTCCTCCATTGCTATTTGTATTTTCTCTTACAGTCTCCTTCTAAAAGTGTGTGTTCCCTGTTTTTCCTCCTCCTTTTTCCATGTGGTAGGCAAAGATATTCCATGACTCAAACAGCATTAGCAACTGAATAAGCCTTTGAGAGTACTGAGAAAAATGGAGAGATGTTAACAGCCACATTTCACAGCACAAGAAAAAGTGCTTGTGTAGCATTCACTGGCATAGCTGAGCATATGCTCTCCATGGTTCTTTAGTCATCTGCTTGGAGTGGGCAGCAATGCTGAGGAAAAGACAATCTGTCTCTCTGTTAATGAAAAAGTATCTCTGTGCAGTAGGGTTGATTAGTTAAAGGGTAAGCTGTTCAGTGACTTAGAAACCAAGAAACATGAAAAAAATTCACGGTCACTATAAGGAAAATTACCTTTCTGCATGAGCAGTTCATATATTTATGTTATATGAAACACAAATATGGTAAAGCTTGTAGTACTTGAATACTTGAAGACAGAATGCAAGAAATAAAAAATATTCTTAACTAAATACACCTGGAAAATTTACCAAGTTATAACTTATATAATCTCAAGAATACTGCTACCTTCATTTAAAGTATGCCTATAGCTCAGTAGAGGGATGCACAAACCAGATTTAAAACAGATAGCAGAGGCAATGGAATAGGTTTAAATTTGTTAGGGAGTAAGCTAATCAGCTCTCATTTCTCACCTGAATACCTTGCTCACATAGGATTCCATGCTGCTGCTACTCGATTGCTTCATATAAACGAGTCCAACTGTGCAGATAGCTTGACTATCTCTGTACTTTTCTGTTGGCTGCAGGGCAGGAGAATTCCTTATACAGATCTGAAACAGCAGGTGGCTGAGCAAATAAAAGGGAAGGTCCAATTCAGCAGTGTTACCATGTTCTTTCTTATTTTTCTCTCAGCAGTGAACATGCTGCTGGCATTTTAACTGACAATAATAGTGACAACATAATCACATCATAGATGGGACTAACACCTCCTTCTTTTAATAACATCATCCAACAGTGAAATCCATTTGAATTGCTGAAAAAAAGGGGCAGAAATTTTGCCAGCTGCACAAAACCACAGATTTGAAATTTCATATTTTTCCTGTGCCAGGAATATGCCTGAGGCTGAATTTTAGCAGATGGACAAAACAACTCAGATTTTTTTTTTTTTTTTAAAGGGTTAGACAAAGCAAAGTATATTTCTCTTATATCCAGTCATGATAACTTTTTTTTTACAATTTCCAGAATATCCAAGATTTTGAGAAAAATTTCACATTTGCTGAAGTCTCTTTTGGGCAGGAAGTAAACCCTGCTCTCTCTTCCAAATATGTACTCATATTTTTCCAGTTTGAGTCCAGTCAGGAATGGAACTCACTGAACCCACCGTTCTCCTGTTGCTAGCAAATATTTATCAAATCCAGTAGCAAAATGTCTCTCCTCCCTGCATAGCACCAGCTCCATGGAAGGCCATACAGAGGGATTTGGACCCATTGAATCATTGGGTTGAGGCCAATTGTATGAGGTTTAACAAGGCCAAGTGCTGGGTCCTGCAGTTTGGTCCCACCAGCTCCAGGCAGGTCTACAGGCTCAGGGAAGAGTGGCTGGAAAGCTGCCTGGCAGAGAGGGATCTGGGGATGTTGATTGACAGCGGCTGAACATGAGCCAGCAGTGTGCCCAGGTGGCCAAAAAGGCCAACAGTGTCCTGGTTTGTATCAGGAATAGTGTGGCCAGCAGGACTAGAAAAGTGATTGTGCCACTATACTCAGCACTGGTGAGGCCCCACTTCAATTTTGGGCCCCTCATCATAAGAAGGACATTGAGGTACTAGAGAGAGTGCAGAGGAGGCAACAAAGCTGCTGAGAGGCCTGGAGCACCAGTCTGATGAGGAGCAGCTGAGGAAGCTGGGGCTGTTTAGCCTGGAGAAGAGGAGGCTGAGGGGAGATTTTATCGCTGTCTACAACTACCTGAAAGGAGGTTGTAGCATGGAGGGTGTTGGTTTCTTCTCCCAAGTAGCAAGTGACAGGACAAGAGGAAACAGCCTCAAGCTGTGGTGGGGAGGTTTAGATTGGATATTAGGAACAATTTATTCACAGCAAAGGTTGTCAGCCATTGGAACAGACTGCCCAGGGAAGTGGTTGAATCACCAATCCCTACAGCTATTTAAAAAATGTATAGATATGGCACTTAGGGACATGATTTAGCAGGACTTGGCAGTGTTAGGCTTACTGTTGGACTAGATGATATTAAGGTCTTTTCCAATCTAAATGATTCTATGATTCTAACTCTATGTAGAACTTACCTCTCCTCTCTCAGCTGGAGAGGTCTGCTGATGGACTTAAGCCTTTCAGAGATAAAGATGAACGTAATTGTGAGGCAAAGAAAGGAACAGTGTTTGTCTGGAGGAAAAAAAAGGCAAATAATACATACTACTACAAAACAACTGTCATTGTCAGTCATGAATTTGAAAATTGGGAGTGCTTAAAGTAATGTCTCCCATGCTACTCTTTTTTTGTTAGTGGGATACTTCCCACAGTTTTTAAAGTACAAAAGAGTACAGAGTACCTAAGTCCATCATTCCCAAACAGATCCTCACTGATTAATTCTTAGTAGAAAATACATACAGGTTTAAGACATTAGCTCATGTGTGCTTTGATCATAGGCATTTTTTGAAACATATATGTAGGAATAAACCTATGTCTACACTAAACATGTCTATCACAATGCACAAGATACAAAGCCTAGACAAAAGCCTAGATTTTGTATATAAATCATGGCACAGCTCATTTTAAAGAATTACAGACTGCTTACTGTCATTTTCTTGCAAACTGCATGATGCTCTACAAAGCCTCTCATGCAAACACAGATAGGCGTAACAGTGATACACGGATTTAAAAAAATGCTATAAAGCTTGTAATACTTAGAAGAATGAAACTGTGAATGTACGATGTAAATTACAACATGATTTTTACTTCAGTGTTTCAATGTGTAGAAGGGATTCATCACAAACATCTAATAATATTTATTTGAAGATAGACATTGGTAGCACTTTGAGGACTTTCTGATTCGTGTTAAATAGAAAGTGTTCAAATACAGCAGTACCAAATAGCAGCAGAGAGCTAAAAGAATGGTTAGACAATAGCCAATGCGAATGAAGATATAGATTATAAGTCAATCAAAGTTGCTGAAAATACAGAATCGAAGAACAATCTACCAAGGCACTAACTTACAGAACATTAACCGGCAAGTGATTCTTCACACAAGTGACATTCAGAGAACGTACTACTAGAGCACCTGCAACATGATAAAATTGTAGGATTGCAATTTGATTAGAAATATTCTGCTTCGTCAGTTTTGTAATTATACTGGAGTAAAAGCCTACCTCTTTTATAGTCTGGGCCAAGAGAGGCTAATCTTCTTAAGGACAAGAAAAAAGGTGAGCCATAAAAAACAAACCCAAGTTTAGGACATAATAGCTCATCAGCAAAATCATTCATATCTTTTGCAACTTGCCACCTAGTGTATTAAGACAGCTATTCAAGGATTTCAGAAAAAGCAAGTTTTGGATAGAGAGGTTTACAGACCTTTTTTTCTGCTGCTTCCACTACCTAGTTACAAGTTGCATTACAGTATTCTACTTATCAGATTTTACTTTCCAGCTTGAAATCTTACACTCTGAAATTCCATGTCTTCCTTACAAAAGGAACTGAGATAATATTATATCATCTAAAATCAACATCATCTACCATCTGTATATCATTACTGTCAGAGAAGGCTGTTGTGCTTTTGAATACCATTACAAATAAGATAGAAGAAATCTCCATTAATAAAGCACCAGATACCCATTTTGTATGTTTATCCATGATTGCTGCACATAGTATGTATTTTCTCACAAGCTTTGGAAGTCTTCGAGGATACTCTTTGCCTTCAATTTATCCTCCTTCTATGTCAACTAGTATCTTGACATAACCGCTTTGTAAGATCTCATCTTTAGGTTAATGGTTGGACCTGGTGATCTTAAAGGTCTTTTCCAAACAAAACAGTTCTATGATTCTATCTTGCACAAACCGCTATCCCTATTTCTCTGGAAACATTTTCAGTTTTCTGTCCTCTTTATAATATTTTGCTTCCCCTGATGCTTAACTTTTCCCCATAGATCTGATAAAATTCCGCTTAGTTCCTAAGTAAGATTCACAATTTTTCAGGTAAGGTTTGAAGGCAAATATGCATTCTTTCTTATTTTCACCTTTTCTCTCTGTTGCATCATCTTTTCTAATGGAGATTGTTCAATGCTGAGGAATATGCCCTCAGCTTTCCGTACAAAACAAAACAAAACAAAAACCCCAAACACTCACCAAAAAAAGAATTGTATTACGATGTTCTCTGAATTCTGCTAAGATAAATTAAATACTGTAGAAAAACTGACTTTTTGGTCAACCTTCGAGTCCAGTTCTTCCATCACTCACATAGATGAACAAAGATACATACATGCACAACAGTCTCCACTGTACTGTGTGTCAAACACATTTTTGTGTCTCTGTCTATTCAAAGGTACAAAGATTAATGGTTATCTGGCAACTCTATCCATAAGTGTTTCTGTCTACCTAACTTCTATGCGAAGTAGTCTTTAGCAGTAATTTTTACTGGACTGAAAGTCCCTTGGGAGAATACAGTAATTGAAAAAAAAAAAATCTTAAATGAATAAATGTATAGACAAGGCTATAAGAAATAAACATCGCAAGTGTCTTCATTTTCTGAATCCTACACTTATTGTACTTTACTGTTTGGGATACCTACTGTGCATACCCTTACATAAAAGCTACGACTTTTATGCATTTTTTCCACTTACTTTCCTTTTAACATGATGAAGTCTTCTTATCTGCTTCTGATATCACTTAGAGGGAGTGTTTGTAATCATCTTTCTCTTATTTTTCCACAGTTGCCACCACTTGTTCAGCAATACTTTTGTTACTAGTACATTAATAACTACTGCCAGCGTTAAACTCTGAATTTCTTTGAGTTAGCTTGGATGTTATAATGGTTAAGAGCCTCTTTGCACTTCATGTTCCTAATGCTTCTGCCACAACAGCCCTGAGGAAGCAACTAAGGTCATTCAGTTCACAGTCTGTCCGATCTCTTTCTGAAGACCTGAACTTGCTACAGACACATACGGTCCCTCATAGTTCTGTTGAGTCTTATGTGTAAGGCTCCCATAGGCATGGAATTCACATCCAATAGCTCACCTACAGAGCACCACAAATGCTGTCTGCATTCTCTACGCACAAGATTTATTTGCCATACAGACACCTGTTACCAACCTTCATATCCCCACTATTATCAAAAAACAAATTCCCACCAGTGATCAAACCATCTAATTGTAGAGTATCTAAAGTCATGTGTTTTGTCCTAGCAGTGGCCTAGGGAAGGAAAAGAGCGACAACTTTTTTTTTCCGTTCTCGCCGCTAATTCATTTAGATTGTTATGTTATTCATATTTCTCTTTAATAAAAGAGCACTACACCTGTAGCAGGTATGACTCCATTAGGTACTAGAGGTACTAGAGAGAGTGCAGAAGAGGGTGACGAAGCTGCTGAGGAGCCTGGAGCTCCAGTCTGATGAGGAGCAGCTGAGGGAACTGGGGCTGTTTAACCTGGAGAAAAGGAGGCTGAGGGGAGACCTTATCACTGTCTACAACTACCTGAAAGGAGGTTGTAGCATGGACGGTGCTGCTCTCTTCTGCCAAGTAGCAAGTGATAGGACAAGAGAAAATGGCCTCAAGTTGTATCAGGAGAGGTTTAGATAGGATATTAGGAAAAAATTCTTTACTGAAAGTGTTGTGAAGCATTGGAACAGGCTGCCCAGGGAAGTGGTGGAGTCACCATCCCTGGAGGTGTTTAAAAGGTGTTTAGATGAGGTTCTTAGGGACATGGTTTAGTCCTAGAGTTGAGTTACGGTTGGACTCGATGATCCTGTGGGTCTCTTCCAACCAAAACGATACTGTAATTCTGGTAGTTTCCATTTCCTCATGTGTTGATATCACAACCAAAAAGAGGAAAAATAATCTCAGAGGTAAAAATTCTTTATAATCACTAATTCATCTACTTTCCAAGTAGGATAAGTCAAAGAGTATTGGAATCTGCTTTCAAACCTAAACAGCCAGTGTCTGCAGTAGCAGTATTTACCCCAAGTACTTCTGGCAATTCAGGACGTTTGTTCTGTTGTGTATGTTGTACTGTTTGCTTCTGCCAGTTGTGATAGATTACTCCTCTCCTCTGCAGCAGAGATGCCTTTATCTGCAAGAAAGCTGCTGGTGTGAACTGGGGAACAAAAGTCTGACAGCAAAAAGTGGGACAATCCTTCCTGAGTTGTGTGTTCAATGTCACCATTTAGCCTGCCTCTCTGAGGCAGTCCAATCAACAGGGAATAGTGCTGTGTGTTCTTCTAATTACACATGCTAATTAATTGAAATGTGCCTACCATGAGCACAGCCAGCTATAGTAACCCAAGTACCTCTGAAAAATCATTAAATGAATAGGTATCTCAAAGATGGCAAGTGAGATACAGCTCTGGATTAGTGCTGGGACCATCTCTGGACTTCTCCAGACGTCTTTCTTAGTTGCTGGTAAGGCTGAAGATTTAAATCAACATTGAAAAGATTTATGCATTCACACTGTTTTCCTCAAAGTACTCATTAAAAAAACCCCCACTTTTTCACATTTGGAACTTAAAAAAAATATTCTGGAAAGTTGTAAAAAGCAGTGTAGATTTAAACAGTTCTTTTGAAAGTCTTCCGTTTTGATGCTTTTTTTCCCCCACTGTTGTCTTAATAGCTGAAATTTCTTGATTTTCAATAACTTGAAGATTTTGCCTTTCAGAATATCTTCCTACAACTTAGAAACAACTGGAGCAGGCCTTCCTTTTTGTAAGCACATAGAAACCATCAGATTTCAAGATTTTATGTTTATTCCCCTAAGAAAGATTCTAATGAACTTTTAAAAAGCAGTATATTTAACTTAATGAATATTACATTGAAGACACATATTCAGGCCAGACATGAGGGAGACATTTTTTACAACGCGGGTGGTAAAACACTGGCATGTGTTGCCCAGTGAGGTGGTAGATGCCCCATCCCTGGAGACATTCATGGCCAAGCCGGATGGGGCTCTGAGAAACCCAATCTGATTAAAGACGTCCTTGTGCATTGCAGGGGGGTTGGACTAGATGAGCTTTGAAGGTCCCTTTCAACTCAAACTATTTTATGATTGGTCCTGCAATATATTGCTCTGCATAAGAAACAGAACACAAGACACATGCATTCTGCTTGCCTCTAGTATCTACACCATTAAAACATGATGGTGAGGTGATGGATCTTAAGTGCTTAAACTAAGTCAATCAACACACAAGAGCAGATTGCAGGATTAAAACTGACAACTATTAAAACCTTATCTAATGAATTCACAAGTCAACAAGGGGGCACTTTCCAGCTATCTCTAAAAATACTCTACTAGTTCCAATAACCTGAGCAAAGTTAGGATGAGAAAATGAACAAGATTATTGATTTCTGGAAAATCAGGACCATGGAAGAAAATTATTTAAAAGGTAGTGTAGTGTCTGTCATAATACATGCATATCACAGCCAAATATTTGACAATATATACTTAGTCATTCTGTTTTATGCTGATCTTCACACATTATTGAAACATACAACTTTTAAAAAGCATTTCTTTACTTGGCCCTGGAACTTCCAGACGGAAGAGATTTCTAAATCACAAGAACTTGTTTTTGTGGAATTATTATACAATTATGTAGGAAAAAACTACTATTAATGAGAAGCCGCAATTAAGGTATTTGCACTTTTAGAGAAATAGTGTCTTTTTCTGATATTACAGAGAAGGGAAAAAGAAGCCTGAACATATCTGCTACCCAGCACAGCACTTAGCACTCTGAATATCATCATGTGACCTTTCACGGCAGTATGCGCTAGTTTTAGAAATGTTCATAGAATTAGCCTTTGTATTAAACAGGTATCATGTTTTTTACAGAAAGTATTCAGAAGTGTCTACAGCTGTTGTGTTAAATCACAGTTCTTCAAATCAATACAACCATAAGATCAATATTATTTTAAATAAAGTTTTTATGGAGGAACTAAACAACATAGGAACTAAACAACAACAACAATTTATTTTATCATAGCACAAATTCAAAGTGCATTGTCAAATCAAAGCTGTTTAGCTGGTCAGCTGAACATTAATCAGAGAAAGTGATTTCTTAAATCGTTCTAATGCACTGCAAATACTCAACAAGGCAGACAACAGCAAAGAGTAATTAACAATTATCTATATACACATGACTCAAAAAAACCCCAAAACACGAACAAATCAGAATTTCACTTCAACCTTTCACTTTCCTTTTGTGGTGGTGTTGTCTCTATAACGATGTGGCAGGTTATTAAACAGATTAATAAACACTAGCATTACAATATTGTTCTTCAAAAAAGAGCACTCAGAGCACACAAATATTCTACCAAATTTAGAAGGGATTTGCATAAGTAAATGACGCTCCAGAGAGCTGGTAAAAAAATAGCAGGAATTTTCTGTGCTTTAATTTCACCCAGGGACATAGGCAACAATAAAACCTTCCTGTCTTACCTCACCTGTTGCTCTTCTGAGGCATCACACTCAGCTGCTCTAGTTTGGTTTCCAGCACCAGGCCAGAGCTGAACACCAAGATTTTCCAAGAGGTAAAAACAGCTAGGGCATGTAGTGAATATGCAAGCATGTACTTCTTGAGTAGACAGCTATAATTATTCTTGGCAACCAGAGTTTCATATGACCCAGAAGATTAGGTAAACTACACTTCTGTTCACACCCACTGTGGTGTGTTTCTCTCTGTACAGATGAGCATGCCATGCACCTTAGGTCACATCTCTGAGGCACCTCCTATACATACGAGTGTTTACCCTACTTTTTGTTCCACAGTACACCACTGCCTGCGGTTTCTTTCAAATCTTGCTTTCAACTTTCAGAGAGATGGATTCCCCTAAAAGCATGTTTCGGGAACGTATCAGATCACTGCTTTTGGGAAGAGGCAAGAGAAGAAGCTGCCTTTCATGCTTTGCAGCAAATTTAGATGCCCATTACACAATCAGGCAAATTTAGGACTTCAAACTTCTACAGATCGAGCACATTTGCTGTTGTTGATCTTCATAGAAATCACGAAGATCATATTTACATCAAAGTTCACTGTGGATATTTAGAGTGTATGACAGGAAAAAATCACAAAAATACATGGATGGCTACCACCTAAGATTCACACTTGTAGGTACACTTGCTTTCTGACTGTTTTATTAAAGGAATACTAATGATTGCAAAAGCTAGATTCTTCCTTCTTCAGGCAAACATTTGTTGCCAGTAAGTATGTATGACTAAATATTCATGGAAATAAGATTAAAAGAGTGGGATCAAATCAAAATTATTTATTGCAAACTTAAATGACCAGACACAGAAAACAGCAGATATTATGAACTTGGATTAATTCTCAATTTAGCTTGCACAGCTAGTCCTATAATGCTAAGTATTATTTTACTTCGTTGCTAATCCTGCTTTAGCATTTGACTTGATGGTGATCTTCTATTGAGAAACAATCTTAAAAAAAAAATCACAGGGGATGAATCTAAAACTTGAGAGACAAGAGCTTTGTTCTGCAATCAGGTGCACCTTACTGTGTCATCTCACAGAAGTCCTGTTACTTCTCTGGGGCCCAGTTTCCTTGTGGAACAAACTACATTTGCTTCAATACATAGGCTGTTATATTTTTCATTGCTACAGCTGAACTGTTCTGGATATGTTCGGGTTATAATAAAATGAGAAAATATGAGAAAATAAAAGAAGTGGGACTGTATTTCCTACAGGTATAACAATTTAGTCTTTCGCAGAATGACATTCATTTTAAGGTATAGATTAGTATTGCAGTCATATAAAGCATGGAATCAATGGTGTTATAATAGTTTTATGGAGCCCAGTAATTAACAAAAATTATTTAATACAAATAGAAGAGCCTACTATTTATTAGTGATCCATTAACCTAGGACACAGCAAAGAGATATAAAAGGTTTTTTCCTTATTCTGTTAACACTGATTTAATGGCAAGTTCATTTATCAATTTCATTTTTTCAGTGTCTTTCCCGACATAGTCACAAAATCAAAATCAAATTTGACAGAAAACAAGCTATACCTTTAGCTCAAGGGAGTCTGTGACCTTTCTACCATATGTAGCGGTCTCCAGAAATATTCACACACACCATGCACCATTACTTCTCTTTCTGTGAAACCAAAATGCTCTTATCTAAACATGTTGGCCTGTGCCTCAGGAGAGGTCAGTATCCTGGATGAAAACAACGTATTAGGTTGGTGCGAAAGTAATTGCAGTTTCAGACTGAATTTTAAATCATTATAACTAGGCTCACACACCTCTTTATTAATAAAAATAGGAACCATTACAATCAACACATTTTTGCCAACAAGAAATGTTTGTTCATTCCTGTAGCTTATAAATCTGTGCTTTGGAATTCGACGAACTCTTGGAAAGCATTTTCTGCATCCTGCTGGTTGTGGAAGCATTTTCCCTGCAAAAACTTGTTGAGATGCTTGTAGAAGTCGTAGCTGGCTGGTGAGAGGTCAGGTGAAAACAGCAGATGAGGCAAAACTTTGTAGTCCAATTCATTCAAATTTTGAAGTGTTGGTTGTGCAATGTGCATTTGGGCGTTGTCATGAGGAAGAATTGTGCCGTTTGTTGATAAATGTCCATTGCACATGTGGGAGTTTTCATTGCATCTCATCAATTTGCTGAGCATCCTTCTCAGTGTAATGTTTTCACCAGGATTCAGAAAGCTGTGGTGGATCAGATTGGCAGCAGACTAACAAACACTGACCATGATCTTTTTTTGGTGCAAGTTTGGCTTTGGGAAGTGCTTTTGAAGTTCCTTTCAGTACAGCAACTGAGCTGATTGGTCATTGCCAATTGTCATATGAAATCTACTTTTTGTCACATGTCACAATCCGATCATTGTCGCTGTGTAGACGAAGACGACACTTCAAAATGACAATTTTTAAAAATTTTCAGTCAGCTCATGAGGCACCCATTTATCGAGCTTTTTCACCTTTCCAATTTGCTAAAACTGCTGAATGACTGTGGAATGGCTAATGCCGAGTTCTTCAGCAACTTTTCATGTAGTTGTAAGAGGATCGGCTTCAATGATTGCTCTCCATTGGTCGTTGTCAACTTCCAACGGCCGACACTATGCTCCTCATCTTCAAGGCTCTCGTTTCCTTCAGGAAACTTCTTGAACCACCACAGCACTGTACGTTCTTCAGCAGTTCCTGGGCCAAATGCATTGTTGATGTTGCAAGTTGTCTCCACTGCTTTATGATCTGTTTTGAACTCTAATAAGAAAATCGCTCAAATTTTCTTTTTGTCTAATGTCATTTCCATACTCTAAAATAAAAATTAACAGTAAGTAATAAGTCAGTAGCAAAAAACCCCCAAACCATAAAGTGAGAAAAGCGCATTAAAATGATGTATAACATAACCACATTTATTTAAGAATGTGTTCCAATATCAAATGGCAAATTTCAACAATGCAAAAACTGTGATTACATTTGCACCAACCTAATAAGTTATTTTGACCTGGAGAAGAATCCATTGTCCCACATATAAACTACAGATTATGAAAACCCTTTCTCATCCTTACAATTGCAATATTACTATTAAAAACTGCAAGATGCTGAGATATTAAGGCCACTCAGGCCATGCGGATACTTAAGACAAATAGTACCCAGCCATGCACAAATAAGCATACATTTCTTCTCTGTAGAATAAGAACTATAAAAATCGAATATTTGATCACAGGGAGCAGAAGATATCAAAATATCAATTTTATTAAGAGATTTGTACCTGTGTAGTTTATATATGCTGTCTTTGAGAAACATGCAGAGAAAACGTTACATATATATTGCAAGTTGTTTTCTCTCATTAGAAACTTCTCTTAAATAATGACATTTAGATGTAATAAACCACTTTTGGATCTATACACTGCCACCAAAGGAAAGGCAATATTTCTAGATTCTTGTACTGTTGTTCATGCTAAGTAAGCATAGATAAAAGCAGAGTCTCATAAAATAAGAAATTGGATGTTCTTGTTGTGCACAGTTTTCATTATTCAGAAATGAAGGACCATTGCCATTAACACAATATCACTGCTTCTCCAGTTAAAGACATGTACATCAGACTCTGCCTACTGCAGCTATAAATGTCTCCATTTCACTGTTCCGATTTACTCTGTTACAAGTCTGTTTTCTCCTGTACATGATTAGCTGTTGTTCAGCTTATGCTGGAAGAGACCATTGAGGCCAAGGGCTGCATGGAGAAGTCCTCTGGAATAATGAGTGAAGAGACAGGAAAATAGGTTGCTCTTAGAGAGGAAAGTTAAGGTTGCAACGTATACACGACTGAACCGCGGAAAGTGTCAGTTACAGTGACACTGATGTGGTAAATGGTGTGAGTATTTGAAACAGCACAGTGTGACTTTGCTTTTTTATCCCTCGCCTTTGTGAATTTCTGTCAAATATGATGTGACCTAATTCTTTCACAATGCTGCAAAACAATAATAATTTCTTACTTTTTAATTATCATTTGGTGACAGACACTGCATGAGAGAAGGAGGCGGACATCATCTGGGGATAAACCAGTAAGAGGGTTTTGTCTATCAGCAGCTGTGCATGAGCCATCAGCAGCTGTGCACACACTCTTCAGCGTTTTAGGATAAAACCACACAGAAAAGTATCACTCCAGATGGGGAAGGTTTATGTATGTCAGCCCTCGACCAATCACACTGCGAGCATATTCCTTCCTGTGCTGGTCACTGCCCAGCCTCCAGCAAACCATCCCAGTGCATCTACACTTTCCATCTTCTTCCACACCAGCATCATGTTAGTATCTTCCACACTTAACAACACACTAACATCACGTGAACTTTGTGTGTTTGAGTGCACTAGGCATAAACATTCTGTGAGCTGGAATTGCTGAGAAAAGCCCTTGCATCCAGTTTAGAAACAGAGCTCCCCAATGCACCTGATTTGCACTGTGCAAATTGTGGCGTGCAGACTTGCACACCTGTTTCTCTGTCAAGTTCAAGCATCTGTTTTGCAAAGGATTAAGTGGATAACAACGAAGTGACAAATAGCATTGAAAATACTGGAGCCAAGCTTGGGAGACTTTACTAATTCTTTCTTATCATATTTGTAATGGGCAAATTGAAGTGTGAAAAACAAACCTATGTCAAGCCAAATGGAGTCCCAGGACCTATGTATACACGCTGTAACATATGCATTCACGCATATGCAGGTACGCATAATGCTACAGCTCCTGTGATATCATGTGCAGATATTGATGCTCCATCATTGTGTAACCCAGACAAACTCACCCCCATTAGGGGTAAATATCAGCATCCTTCAGTTTTCAGAGCAGAGACCAAGGCCCTTCTCCTCACTCACTGCTCTCAGATCCTACACCACCCCACACCTACCCAAATACTTGACACAATCAGTCGTTAGGGTAGTATGTGTAGAGACACCCAAGGCAATACATATTCTAATTCCTTTGAGTTTACTTAGAATATCTGCGAGCTAGAAACACCTGCTGTTTCTTCCCTGTCCGACAGCCTTTTCTCTCCTGGAGGCTTCTTATCTGATGTACCTCAGCATGAGGTAGAGCGAGCTGAACTCCAGCTCCCTCTTTACAAATGTAAACAAAACCAAAACCACCTTTTGGCATCTGTGAAAAGCGTGTCTCAGCACTTGGGTACACCTGCCATTTTACGCCCTGCGGTGAGACACGCAGGCGCCCGCAGCGCGCGGCCCTCCCAGTGGGAATCACACCCGGGGCTCCACAGCAGCCCACGCGTGATGCGCCCCTATGCTTGTGCGCTCAGCCGCGTGTTTGCAGTCAGCGTAAGGTTCAGGAGGCAGCAAACCGCGAGATGCCACCGAACCTCAGTGACTGTTTTGTGTGTGAAACCGAATGTCACTCAAACCTGGCCTTCCCTCCTCACTCACACCCCCTCCTCCTTGCTCGCTGTCGCGCCCGCACCGCACGAGCAAGAGGCAGGTCCTGACTTCACTTTCAGCAGCCTGAACCTCGAATGGCTCTGCCACCTCCAGTGGCATCACTCGGCCGCTTGCTCTCTTCCCGTCAGCCAGCTCCCGAGAAGCACTCGAGAGGCTTCGCAAGTGACAGGCGAGCCCGTGCGACCTCCCACAGCTTCACTCCCGGCCATCGTTTCCCACTCCGGGTGTGCAGACACATCCACCCCGCGCCCCGCCCAAGGTGAAACACACACCGCTCCTGTCCCTGCCTTTCTGTCGGAAGGGACGGCAGCCGGCCCCCTCTCTTCTCCCCGTCCCTCCGCCCGTCACAGGCCGCCCCGCGCCACACCAGCCTCCGCCATATGGCGGGAGAGCGGCCGGGTCGGCCCGGGCCCCCACCCCGCTCCACCCCGCCCCGCGGGCCACCCTACCCACGCCCGAGCGTCGAGCAGCCGCTGGGCTCACGCTCGCCACCGCCCCGCCGGCAGAGCCCGCCTCCCCCCTCCCCCGCTGGCTCCTCTACCCCCGGCCAGGGCGCCTCAGCCCCTCAAGGACTCCGGGGCGCTCAATGTCAAGCGGGCGGCGCCGCGCGGCCGCCGGCAGGGGGCGGGCGAGGGGAAGCGGTGCCAGCCCTGCGCCGAGCGCGGCTCAGAGTCGGTGGCGCTGGCCATGCCGGGCAGCGCGGCGGCGCGGAGCTGAGCCCAGCCCAGCCCAGGGCGGCCGAGCCCAGCCGCGCCGTTGAAGGGCACCGGCGGCGGCGAGGCTTCCCCGCGCTCTCCCGCAGCTGGGGCGCGCCCGCCCCGCATCATGGAGGCTGGGAAGCGGAGCTCTTCTGCCGGCAGCCGGGACGATGGCAGCGCTAACGCTTTCCCATCCAAGCCGGCGGCCCCGGCGGAGAAAGCCCAGAGCAGCCCCGGCGGCGGGGGCAGCGGCGGCGTGAAGGAGCATGGCAACTCGGTGTGCTTCAAAGTGGACGGCGGCGGGGGCGAGGAGCCAGTGGTGGGCTTCGAGGATGCCGAGGGGCCCCGGCGGCAGTACGGCTTCATGCAGCGGCAGTTCACCTCCATGCTGCAGCCGGGGGTCAACAAATTCTCCCTCCGCATGTTCGGCAGCCAGAAGGCGGTGGAGAAGGAGCAGGAAAGGGTTAAAACTGCGGGGTTCTGGATCATCCATCCCTACAGCGACTTCAGGTGAGCGCGGGTCTCCCGGCGGCCCACGGGGGGTGGCCCCGGCGCGGGGAGCGGAGCGGCGCTCCCGCCGGCTCGCACCCCGCCCGGCGCTAACTTCGACGCGCTCCGGCTTGGAAGGGAGCGGGGGGAGCCCCGCGGAGGTGAGGGGCTTCCCCCGCCGAGCTCGGCCCGGCCCGGCGCTCTCCAGCGTGCTGCTCCCGGGACGGACCCGCGAGCCCGGCGGCGGTCGGGCACTGGCTGCCCGCAGCCCGTTCCCCCTGCCGGCAGCGCGCTGCCGCCGCCGGGCCTGCGGCTCCGTCCCGGTCTGGCCACGCCGCGAGGTGTGCCGGTCCCTCGGGCGGGGGGAGGGCAGGGGTCGCCACCGGAGCGGGGCACGGCTCTGCCCCGGGCTGGGAGAGCTCGCCGGGGCGCGGGCAGCGGCAACTAAAGCGATGAAGTCCCGCGGTCCGCGCTGGCCGCACGCCGGCCCCTTCCCGAGCGCCCGCCGCGAACACTTGTTCAGGGGGTTGCGTTAAGGAAGCGCGTCTGGGTCAGAGTCGCAGCAAAATAACTTTATCCAAGCTGACGCTGTGTATCAAACTACATTTTCATAGGTAGATGGGTAAATGTGATGTTAAATTAGTTTTTCCTTTGCAGTAAGTTGAACATATGCCAAATTGCAATATTCAAATGAAAAGCAGTGCAAATTAATTTCTGGGAAGAGATACTTCCCTCTAAAATTACATTTAAAGTGAAGGATTATTTCATTATGTTCTCTATGCTAACTGGCCACGTGGCTTTGTAAATTTTACACTCCACAATATTTGCTTAAGAACTATGGGTGTCATTAAGTACATTTAATCAACAGTCTGTATGTATACAATAAGTGAATTGCTGTGGAGACCATGTTTAAGAAGGAAAATCCAGAGCGTTCACCAGTTACATGGATCTTCTAAGAAAAAGTAGGTTAAATAGGACACGCTTCCAGTGGTAACTGGAGAAAATACTTCCAAAAAATACTTCCGAAGTCCAAGTTTCAGTGGGACCGTTTAGAGTAGAGGTGTTATGCAGTGAGCTGTGCTCGCACATCGCAGTCGAGCCCCAGAGCAGTACAGCTACAAGAGCAGAGGAGCAGGGCAGCACTCAGTTATGACTCGAGATCATGCTTCAAACCCCTGCTTTTTTCCTGGCTCCCTGGAGGCAATGAGCTGCACTCATTCTTTTCCTGGAGTACCTTTTTCCCCTCGCATGCCAGCTCAGCTGCACTGGCAGGTGCATTAAGTGGAGAGAGAGCCAGGAGTCCACCCGCTCCCTTTCTGCCAGCCTGAGAGGGATGTAGCAGGTCACATCTGGTGTTGTGGTAGCAAGCGCAGCGAATTAGGAGGGTCTGATGGCCTCACCCATGTGTGTGCATGAACAACTTTATTCACGTTAAAATTGCACTATAATGAATGAGATTATTCTTGCAAGTAAATTCCCTTGTTTTGTTGTAGGATTGGTTTCTGAACGAGGTGCACAGCCCAACGATGTTTTGGGCAGTAGGAGGTTATGCACTATGTTGTGTGCAGCATGTAACTTTTTAAACCGATAGTTGAAATAGGTGATAGGCATGTTAGTTCTGTTTCGTTACAGAAATATCTTCTAATTCTGTCGTAATTCTTCCTGTGGGAAGGTTTAGGCATTAGAGCATATGTTTAATTTTTTTTTTTTCAGTAGGAATAAATAACACTGCATCCTTTTCAGTCCTGTTGTCTGCATATTCTTAAATTAACTCTATTTTCTGAGGGTTTTGTTATGTCTTTATTTATCAGAATAAGGTGTTTGTTTTTTAAATAAAGTTCGTAGTCTTTCATTAGTCTTGGGATGATGTGACCTGATCCAGACCCATTTTTTTTTAGCCAGTAAGACTGTTTCAGTGAGAAATGTGAGATATTTCTCCTGAAATAATTGCAGCTGTATAATAGTAGTACTCTTTTTGGGTGGCAGTGTTTATAGAAATGGTTGAAGAAGTTGTACGATATTGTATATGCGCTTCCTATATGTGAATCGTGAAAATGATAGTAAGTGCCTCCCAACAGTGCCTCTGTACCAGAGCAAATGCATTTGTAAGGATGGATTTGATCTGGTTTATTTTTGTGTGTGATTTTGTAACAATGTAATGCATGTATGGAGACAAGCCTTAAAACATGCAAAGAGACAGAGGTATCCTAATTGCACAGTGTTAATGTTGATACCACCAAGGGAAAGAACTAAATTTTCTAAGAAAACAACAAGGAAAAGGTAAAAAGGTGAATATTTTATGGTATCCAAGTGGGAGGATTCAGAATAAGTTTGTAAATGTAGCTATCATTAGGGTGTTTGTAGCACATACGAAAACGGACATCACAGCAAATTTTAAATATAGGCAATAATTAGGACAATATTGGGTTAACCACATAAGGCAGAGGAAAATTCTGGAACAGACTCCTATGGACTTTCATTTATTTTTGTTTTTCTAGTTTTGGATGCTTATATGTGTTTGTTGGGATACTTTGAATGCAGTTGGTTACATTTCTTGACCTCTTTCTCAGGACTGTTATAAAACTTCGTACATTTTTCTACACAGCAATACTTTGCTGTGTTGTCTGGAGGGTTGGGCAGTGTCCCTGTGCCCTCTCGCCCCCCTTTTTTGGTATGAAGAGAGTGTGGAAGCTGTGTTTGTAGATTCAGTGCTCTGTGAATCGGTTACTTGTGTCTTTGTGTGGCTTGGTCTCTAGTTTTATGGCTCTCCATCCTCCTTGTCTCTCTGGGAAGGATTTGCTCTTCATCAGGCAGATATACCCTTGGAGAATTAAATTCAATAAGTATTACATAATTTTTCCACAAGGGGACCATTTTGTTCCTGGTTGTCTTTTTCCAGTCTTCTGAGGTTAATGTCTAATTTGGAAGCTGTTATGTAAACTGAGCACCTAATGCTCATCAAACCCAGCGCAAGACCTCTGTTTATCTCTTCGCAGCTGTGATTACTGTGTCTCTAAGCTTGGACAACAATTCCGTGTAATTGCATTACTCACAAAAGTGAATTAATTGTCAGTGCTTTGGTTGGGGTTTATTGAAGTCCTGCGTGCTTTCTATGAGATATGGAGTGCCTCCGGCCACCCCTGCTCAGGTGCAGAAGAACAAGCCCACGGGAGAGCATCCCTGGTCCAGCCCTGTGGCCTCACAGCCATGGGACGGATGAGAGCAGCACAAGGCCGATGGGAGATGGGAGCAACTGCACGTGGTTCTGCTGCTGCCGCCATACACATTCCATTCATTTCATAGCACAGTTGCACTGTTTGTGGGCTTTGAGGGACTTTTATATTGTACAGCCTTCTGATTTTTCAGATGATTAATTATTCAGTGTCCTTCAGCATGTTAGGAGTTTCTTTAATGCTCAGAGGGCTTCCTTGCCTGTGCCTGGGCTGTTGATCTGGCCCTGGAGTGTCCGCTTCTCTCCCTGTCTATGGGTACACAGAGAAACTCTGGAAATCTTCGTTTTATTACCGCATCAGCCAGGGCATCTGTAGTCAGCAATCTACAAAGAAAACTGTTAGTACCTCCAGACTCACATGGGAGAGGCATCTTTTGACCAGAAATAGCCATCTATGAGAATGACTGAGAGGAAATAATACGTGTATGAGTAAACGTAGCCTTCACACTCTGATGGTTACAGTTTTTAGTTTGATGTTTGGGAACAGCCTTTGACTGGAAGTGGTGACAAAAAATTTTAACTGACTTTCAAGATGAAGTGAAGTAAGACTGTGATGTGGAGTGGACTGGCGCAGCAGCGGATAAGGAGGTGCGGTGCGGGCAGCGCTGAAGGTCTTTTTCCTGTGTAGATGAACACAAAATATGAACTGCTTTTCAACAATAGCAAAAAGCTCTTTACATTTTATGTCGAGAGAATCTCTCTGGGTAGCTTCTCATCTATTCAAGGAGCGCGAAGTCATATTTTAATGATAGCAGAAAAGTAAAAGCAGAGTTAATTCTAAAACAGAAAATTTCAGAGCATACTGAATAGTAAACGTATGCCAGATTTTTTTAACAAGTGCGGCACTCCAACTTCAAACCGTATTTCTATACACATTTGAGGGTTATCATGTAAATGTATGAGGTTTATCATATAAATCTTTATAAATCATAGAAGGCTCTATTGATGCTACCTTGTAAGTAAATTTAATGCCAAGTTTCAGTGGGTTTTAATCAGGGTGAAAGACACAATATTTGCATGTGTATATCTAGGTACTTATGGAACAGTTTTTTTTGTCTATTGCTATTAAAAACCATTCTGTTATTTTTTGCAGTTTTATGTAACCCATCCATGTTGTCATGCACATGTGCAGCTTAATTTTTCAATTATGTGCCAAACTGTAAGTCATAATTGCAACGTATTGGTGTACCTCATGTTTTTTATTATACTTCTCTCAATTTTGGACTTATATTTGCCTTATGAATCAATTTTATTTTTAATATGTGCCTGTCTTTTGGGCCTGTCTTTGACTGCCGGTGAAAGGCACCCTAACGTGGTAGACTGTGCATATGTGCAGCTCACATACATGTTTCTAAAATTTGTGCATATATTGGTTTAAAACCTGTTCTTTGGGACCGGTCTCCACATGTCATACCTATCCTTTATATTTTAAGAAGCTTAGGGTAAGCACTTTGTCTCTCTTTTGTCACATGTCTGTAATGTCTCCATTAAGGCTAATGAGATTTATCTTTTGTGAGCTGTTACATGCTTAGGTTTATATTGAGCAGTAGAGTTGGAAGGTAATGCTATATGTGATGAAGACAAAATGTGTTGTATCACACTTAAGTGTAATTGATATAGATATATGTATGCAAAATTAAGTCTATAAGTAATGTTGGTTTGTATTAAGTAGATCAGATACAAATTAGCGTGGGTTTTCATGGATACATTATATCACCGGCAGTGTAGGAGTATGAAATGTCTGGTTTTCAATTGTCTAGGTAGTCATCTCAGTCTTGTTGCTCAGGATTTGTCATGAGGTTCTTTTACAGTGTAAAGACTTTTGAGTTATTTGCTAATAAACTGATAATCTTGGATTTATAATTATACTGCATACATTCTTTGCACAAAGGATTTAAAAAAATTATTTATATTTTTATGACTGAAGTACAATTTTAGCTAGAGCTGTCTTTCATATATCATTTTCAAATACTGTTGTGGCAAATGTATTTTTTATTTCTATTAAAGAAAAACCTTGTACAGTTACACTATTCCTGTTACTTCAACATTCACTCTTTGTACGTGACTAAGCATAGAGAACCATTAAGTATGAAAAAGTAGTAGCATTCGGCTTTTTAGTTGCTGCATTCCAACAATTTTTTGCACTTTACTTCTGTGAATGCCCCAAAGCATAAATTGACAAAATGGTAGCATTAACCTAAATAATGGATTTATAATGTCTGAAAATACTTTCGACAGTAAGTTATATATTAAGCTTTATAATAGTTCCCCAGGTAAAATGTGTCTCCCATAAAGGCAGGCTGAAAAGAAATATGTTAACAGTCCTCAAATGCATAAATGGATGTTACAAAGAGGAAAAAAATTGCATACAACTAATAGGGTGAAATTGCGGCAACAAATATGTAAAGGAGACATTTAGGAAGCAGAACCAAAAATAAGCAATAAAATATTCTATTGGAAATGCTTTGATGTGGAATAAGGGCCAGAAATGCATTAGGTTGTTTTTCATCTTAAGTTCCTATTATTTTTACTATTGAGTAATGTCTCATCATCGGCTGTCACTGATTCATTTGATATGAAATCTAGTTGATTAAAGCTAGCTACTGGCATTTCTTTTTGTGCCACTTGTAAGCATGTATAAATGAAAATGGATATGTAGAGGTGCACGTGAGGGCCATGTGCTCTTGTCCCCTTTGAGGTTTTCTCCAAGAACCACAAAAGCAAGCCAGCTGAGTCCACCTGAGCACTCACCTTCTTGACCTCTAAGGGATGTGCATAAGATTATGCCTTTGTTTGTTCAAGACAAGCAATTAATTTTATTGATAAGACATCCTTCTGTCTCTTGATAATGTAGAATACTAATGCATAGTTTGAGCTCACGTATATTTTGAACATTTCCCAATTTTCATGTGTCCATTCTAGTCCTGGAATGACAGTCCATTCATTGCATTTTCTTTCATGTTTTTGAAACGTTATAAGCTTGAAAACAGAAAAATGTTAACAGCAGAGAACAAGCTTAGTAACTCAAATAATTCCTCAGTTTTATGAGGTACTTTTAATTTAACTTCAGATGTTTTGAAGATTATGGAAAGCACCTATGAAAAAGTACACAAGTGTGTATATATATATATATTTTTTTTTTTTTCTGCAAGATGCTTAATTTTAGAATATACATTTTCACAATCTAAATAAACGCAAATACTTTTATCATTATTTTGAGGTGTGTTTTTTAAAAAAAACAAATCAGAACAAAATCAAACCAAAATGTTACACAATTTCTGTAAGTAATCTATAAGATGATGTTTTGGGGGACTACTTACATGTGAGTCTTTAAACTTTGACCTGGAATGCTCATCAATATCATGAGACTCCCTTTTCAGTTTTGTTTTGTTTTTTTTTTTTTTTAGTTTGGCTGCAGTGATTAAAAAAGCACTTGATTAATATTATCTATATATATACACCTACCAAAAGTAAGATCACAAGATCAGCACCATGCTTGGGCCCATGGGGAAAAAGTACTGATTTTGTTATTCCCATTGGTTATTCTAGCAAGACTACACATTTTTGATTGTGTACCGGCCTTTATTTGTTAGCTCATCTAAATAATTTATGCTTACAACCAAGTTAGTAATAGTTTTTTTTTTCTTTATGTTAGGTTTCTTGTACTTGAGTATACAGAGAGAACTGTGAATTGGAATACTATGTAAAAGCATGGAATAGTAAATAAAAATGTGGATTTAGGATTTGGTTTGAGGGTTTTGGTGGCTACAAAGATACATAAAAAATGCATAGCATTCGATAAGTTGCTTGGGTTTTTTTACTGTTACATAATCATGTTAAAATCTGAGTGGCTCAGTTTCTGATTGTTCAGCCTGGAATAGTAGAAATAGAGACGTACGAAATCAGAGGTCACTTAAAAAAATGTGAATCTTTACCTCTGCATTTCTGCCTATGCCTAAGATCAGTGACATTGTAATATTTAATTAAACTTTGTCAGCTTCTGAGAGGCTCAGTTGGAAGGTACTAGAAGGCAAAATACTATTTTTAGAGACCGGGTAGAATATGAAAATTAGTAGAGAAATGTACTTCATTTAGTTGTAAATAAGAGGTATCCATTTCTCATCTCTGCTTTCAGTGAACAGTATGCCTGAGAGCTGTCTTCTGTGTCAACATATAATTTTTGTGGGAGAAGAAACTTTTAACCTACTTTGCAATGTTTAATTTTTAACCTGCCAGTACAATTCTCATTAATTGCTTGAAAGTCCTTTAGCTGTCTCTTCCCTGATTCTTTCCCAGAGGCATGATTTAATTTTAAAAATCATAGTGTATTCAGCTCTAATTATTGGAGAGCTCGTTCCAGACACATAGTAAGGTACGTTAATGACCAAAAACTGTATCAGCTGCAGTCAATGTCAGTACTACCTCAAGGACACTGTCATCTAGCTTCCATAAAATCTCTGTTAATATTTTTTAATCTGATGATAGTCAGATTCAGGCAAGCTGCGTGATATTTTGCAGTAATCTTATTGCCTTTGTTTGCAGTGCAACTGGAATAAGTCTGGAGTAGACTAGTGTTCAGAAAACATTCGTTTAATTACAAAATAAATGCAGTCTGTTTCCATTATATGTTTTAAAGACCCCCAGACAAAGGCCAAACCCTTTTTTATTTATGCCAGTGAAGTTCCCACAGCTGGAGTTGTGTCATATAGCTAAGAACAGGATTTTGTTATTATTTTATTAACATCTACGTTGTTTATGTGGATATGAAGCACATTATTTAACAAATAATTTGATACGCTGTTGGAATTTAACATGCTGCTGACATTAATAAACTATCTCTAAAAATATAGCATTTATTAAAAATTATTATTAAGATACTTTGTTTTCAACTGAATAAACACAGTTTGCTTTATGCTCCCAGTCAAAGCTAGGTCACGTGGTGTTTTTTTGTGTTTTTATTTTTTATTATTTTTTTATGTATTTTTAAATAGCTAATATGCATAAAAATTGTTTTGACAGTAGGGTTTTTTTTTTAGGTGGTATACTACTCTTTTTCATCCAGTTCTCAGCCTTGAATTCACTGAAGCTTACACATGTGCTAAAGCTCCGGTACATGAAGACCCCCACAGAAAGAAAATGTCCTCTCACGACATCAAATTTTCCAATTCTATACATAGCATACTTAGGTTACCTCCATTTTTTTTTGTCTGCTGCCGGCAGAGTAAAGTATGGTGGTATTGATGTTTCCTTGGCTGGTTCTGTTGTGTCTTACAGTAATTTACCCAATCCTCTAAGAAGCATCTCTCTTTATGGCATGACTGCAGCAACAGGTAGTGTGGTTCTGATATGATCTGATGTTAAGCAAATCTGTAGACTGCAGTAAATTTAGCATGATATCATAGGATCCTAAAGATAAATGAGTATTCAAACTTGCTTTAGGTCAAAGCTATGGAGAATATACGGAACTTTTATAAGATGCATGGAGTGAGATCTATATAATCCTTCCCAGGAGATGGAATGAAAGTGTGGCTGCAAAACCATGGGGATGCAATCAAGTTTTCACATGAGTACTGAGAGGTTTTCCATTGGGCTCTTGAGTTGCTTCTGTCCATGCGTTCATTCCAGGACGACTTCTGATTTCTGTCTGGTAGAGAAATTACTATGAAACCTGTAATACAACCCCCTAAAACACCTTATTACTGCCTGACAGTACACACTTGCAAGCCTCTGGGTTCCCCAAACACATCCTGGGCTATAAGTTCCTTGGGGTGGCTGCATATGGGCTTGTTTGCACTTGATTTCTCAGTGAAGATGACAGCCAAGCGTGTCTATCACTCTGATTCACCTTGTCTTTAGTGCCAGACAAGCTCAGTAGTAACACAAAGATTTCATTTTCTAACTAAGGATTAGTCTGTTACACACAAACTTTGAAACAAAACATAAATAGTAAAATAAATCAAGCATTCACCTCAAGCGTCTTGGATGCCTTTCTCATTACCCACCTTACCATGTATACTTCAGAGAAGTTCTGTTTTTCAGAGCTGTGTGTCCAGTGTTCATGGAAACTGTTATCTAGGAGACTCCCTAAAAACTGAAAACTGGCTTTTTCTGTCTTTCATTTATGGCATTTCTTACAGTCTAATTTTCAGACAGTGAAATTCTGCTGTAGCCAACTTGCACTTCTCATTTGAAGGTTAGCAAGAGCATGGTGTTGTTGTCCCTGACAGATTTTTTTTATTGAAAACAACTTCTCTTTTCCCTTATTCTGTTTCTGCTTCTTTCCCTCCTGCATCTCTTCCTGAAGAGATAATGAATTTTTTTTATATAAATGGAAATCAAGAGTTTATTTTTTAATTTTACAATTTGTTAGCTCTGCTATATGGTTTTCCATTCTTACTGTGTCTGTTAGCTAGGAGATACTGAGCTGTTTGTTCAAACTAGCAGGGAGAAGTTAACCTAGTAGTATTTTGTAGTTTGTAAATAAATACTTTGTAATAATTAAAAAAACATAATTGTAAGGACATTTTTTGTTTTCCATGACTTGGGCAGGTTGGAAGTTTTCTGTTGAGAATTGCAACCTGATGCAATTGAACATGCGGTTACCATAGACCTAGTAACAAGATACTTCACCAAGATTGTTTCCTCAGCCTGTTTATTGCCAGCTTGGGAATGCTGTTGCATACATCTATCACATTAAAGATACAAGAAGCACACTTCTGTAATGCAAAGGGTGTGTGGTATCAAGAGTAAGAACTGCCAGATGGTAGGTAATCTAACAGAACATTTAAAGAGGGTCAAAATGGAAAATATCTGAAATCCGATGACTTATTAAGCAGTAGATGTTGCATGTGTGGGACAAGTGAGAGATAAGTAACCTAATTTAGGTACCCACATGACCAAAATTGACTTTTAATTGCTTGCATTCTGTCAGTAAATATCTGAAATACATGTTTTTACTAACTTAAAGGTGTTTTTTGAAATATGGAACAGGATATTAAATGCAGTAGTATACTGCTGGGTGTTGAAAACTTGAGTATGATATATTCATATTCTTATTTTGTATTTATTGAAGTAATGAATTTATTATGATGCCTTATCTCTCAGAAATGGAAGAAGAAATTAAAAAACAGTTTCAAGGTTTTTGATATTGAAAAGAATTACATCCAGAACCTACTATTTTATTATTTCATATGCATATTACTTAGCTAGGCGTGAACTAAATACAAAATAAATAAAGGCTGAATCTGATTAAATGTTTTAGTTTGCTATTTAAAGAAATTTGGTGTGAGTTTTAAATGTCTTGCTTCCCTTTGAGCTGTCCTCTCTTCTCATTTCCTGAAGGTATATTTTCCTGTGGTCTGCCTCTATCTGTACTCTGTCGTTCACACGCAGGCTAATTTTCTTTTGTCAAGGGATGATCCTTGTTAAGATGGGTCTGAGGAAGACTCCTTCAGCTTTATACAACCTGTCAGTGTTACTCAGCAATTTCCACCACCACCAGCCATGTTACCCAGGACTGTATGAACATTGCTCGATGTGACCATGGTTGTTTCTACCATTTCTAAGCCGGAGTCAACTCTTGCATTCTCCCACAGGCTAGACCCAATTTATTTTTCTGTGGAAGGGATGGGAGAGCTGCAGTGAACTTCCACTCCCACACTTGTTCCTCACAGCGTGACTGAGTTCAGACCTGTTCCAGAGAAGAAGAGCTAGCTTTGTATCCCAGGAACGCAGGTAGTATGAATCTGCATGAAATGGTAACAGATGTTCCTGCTGAGGCCACTGACTTGTGATTCCTTGAAGTGTCAGCAGGTCATCTTAGCATTGAATGTACATACTGATTTTATGCCACTGGCAATATGAGCAAAGGGAATATGATATTTAACTTGGTTTCATGTTTCCAGTACAAATTTTTCCGTTTCTGGAGTGGCTTTGAAAATGACAGTTTTACCCAGTGCTCTGCGCAGAGTGTGCAAATCCCTAGGATGTTAGATGAAGATTTGAGATGGATGTCAGGAGCCTATCTATCTTTGGGTTTCAGAATGAGATAGGGACCTAGATACTTGTAAGCATCTGGACTCTGTGCCTGAACATCTTTCAGAATTCTAGCCATAAGGAGCTGTAAATGGTAAAACTGATTTTTAAAAAAATGTCATTCATGGGTGCTCTGAATTTGCAGAACTAGTATATCAGAATATTTTGAATATGCTTCATGTTCCATTTCTGTCATATTATATATTTTGATTTGCAGAGTACAGATCAATGTCTTTTTTAAGATTATGATGGAAAGTTCTATTAATCATTTGTCGCCCTGAATTTCTTGCTGTCCTACACCATTGAATTATTAACATCTGTTTGGCTGTTCTAATTGTTGCACATCTTTAGCTTAAACAGTTTTGAATAGTTCATATCTTACTGTCCTCCAGAAATGAAACAAACATTTGGCTAAATTAAATTTTGTCTTTCTGAGGAATATTGGCTTCTGGCTAAAACCTCTCCAAGATCTCCACAGTAAAATGTTTTAATTTGCAGAAGGCCAGAAACCTATTTATTATATGTAGACAACTTCATTTTGAGTGAATATGGATGGAAGATAAAGATGGACATCTGGTGTTTCATTCACCACGGTAAAGAGAAGCTCTTGTTATTGTGCTGTATCAAAGCAACAGTCATCTGTCTGTATGGGAGTAAATATCTTCCTTGGTACTTCTGCTGTTGTTTATAGTTCAGGTCATAGACCCCTGACCAAAGTTTCTTTTGAGTGCTTATTTTAGAGTCAGTTATCAGTGGCTACGATTATAGGCAACTTTACTTGCAGGCAAACACATTTCCCTGTCACCCTTAACCTGTGCTGCATGGCTGATGCTGAGAGCAGCGTGCGGGCTGTGCCATTGTTCAGGCATACGGACTCTGTTTAAGCGCCCAAGGATCAGAGAAAGAGAATTTTTGGACCAAGAGACTTCAAAGTCAACTGTGAAAAACAAAACACTCCACCAAAATATGAAGTGGAGAAGTAGATTATTAAATAATTCCCTTTTATATTTTTTCTGATAAATATTCATAGGTGAAGCATAAAACAAAGCCTGTGGTAAAGTTTGAGTATGTTTTCAGATCTTAACATTTTTACCAATCTTTTATTTTCAGGCTGAAAACTGACATGTTTTTCCTGAAGCCTAAAGTGACTTCCTCGCTCGCTCTCTCTCCCCTTTTCTTTTTTTTTTTTTTTTTTTTAGAAAGCAACTTTGGAGGAAAAAAGCTTTCATATACGTATTTTGTATAATAGGTTTACTTTAGATGGTTCTGTCTCAATGAAGATCAAGTAGAAGTTTAAATCAATCTCTATATTGTTATCAAATATCTTCAACTGATTTAACAACCATTTCATATGACTAAATTAAAACAATAATTAACAAATGTATTTCAAGTTTGTAAGCTGCCATAGTTCAATAAATACTTCCAACACATAGTTTCTAAATGTAATACCTGTTGTTTTTAGAAATTGCTCTTGGCCATCTGTTTCTGTGTTGTGTATACCTATGACAAAATATAACGGAACCTTGTTTTTTTAATTACAACCATACAGTGGATATGACCTGCAGTACTGCTGCTGGCAAAGAAAAGGCCCATTGCATGTAAAGGCAATCCCTTGGAGTGTTTGATATTGCAGGTTATCTCCTGTTTTGCAGATTAAAAAAAAAAAAAAAAAAAAAAAGTATACGTAAGTTATTTTGTAGGTTTTTTTTTTTAAGACATTTGATTGTTTGCTTTTGAAAGAATAACCAAAGCCATTTAATTGGCTTCCTTGTTCAGTTATATTGAATTAAACTGCAAAAGGGCCATTCAGCAATCACATTTAATTGCACTGACCAATGTTCATAAATGTCAGATGTGGATTTTGCATCCCCAGAAACTTGTATTCCAAACCTCCACCCTTCACTGAGCTGCTCACAGTGGCAGTACATGAGATTTTGCTCTGACTTGCTTGCGTGGAGCTTTCTGGAGCATTATAGGGTAAATAGCATGAAAAGACAATGAGAGGAACATAGGTAAAACTAAAAAGGCTTCAGTTACTTAGGCCAATAACCAGAACATCTTCGAACATCGTGTATTCTCTTTGATATTTGTTTTGTTTGCTTTTCTGACTTTTCCATTTTCTTTTAAAAAAGTGAGTATTAGGTCTGTCTGAGCACTGCTCTGTCTAGCTGCATAATTAGCTGATGTGTTTTGGCAATGCAGGCAGAATCCTATTCTCTAAAAAGAGTGGTAAGACTGGAGCATGCAGTATGTAAACCGGGAAATTTTAAAGAAATGTTAAAATTACATTGCATCTGCTTAAATAGTGTAGAAGGTAAATGGCTAGCAAAGAGATCTGGATACAAGCTGAATGATGAAGATAATGGGGACTCTGAGTGTAGATGGTATAGACATGAGAAACATGCGAGAGCTGCATTTTATTTCTGGTAGGGAAAAGTGGTGTAGTGTATGAGGTATGAAATTTTGTTTTCAAAGATAATGGTAAAACTGCATATGAAACTTCCTAGCTGAGCATCCTCCTTCCTATCTGCTCTCTAGTGCAGAACTCCTGAGGGGTGTCACCCTGTAAAAAGACAATCATCATAAATACTTGTAGGGAAAGGTATAAGAGGCTTGTAGAAGATTATTGCTTTCATTGCTTAAAATATTCTGTATTGGGCACATTGTGTTTTCAATTAATTGCTGTTTTAGAAAGATAAATAAAAGCAATGAATTCAGTTAATTACGTTAACAACATAACAAATAATCATACTAATGCTATTTTCAGCATGTATTTTTGGGCGTGTACCTGAATATCTCCTGTATCTGCTCAGGAATCCAAACCATTCGTCCCCGATGCTGGAAGTGCAGAGTAATTTCCATCCTCTGATGGGCAGAATTTAAGCCTGTACATTTACTTTGCATAACACTTCTGGCATAGATGCATTCAATAACAATATTGCCTCTCAGCGCTGATCTGCTTCGACAGAGCAAAAAAGTGAGAATTCCTGTGGTGTAGTCGTCACCTTCCCTGGGAAGAAGGTTTTGGTTCCTGTTCTGGTTTATATTTGTTTAGGGAAAGAGAACAAGGCAGCAGTGTACCTCACTTCAGGAGACACGATATGGCTTGGGGGTGATGAGTTTTCCAGAGAAGGGGGAGATCCTGGGCTCAGCTACCCACAGATAGGTGAGGAAAGTCAAATGGATTTTCTGAGGTGTTGGTGAGAGCTGTAGGTATTGAGCTGTTTTGCAAAAGGGAGATGCGCATGACGTGACCCTAATTACTTAACATGTTGCTCGGTTGTGAATTCGATATTTTTCCTTTGCTCTTCTAAAAAGTGTCTGAAATATATTTTTAATCCTTTTTCATCAAAGTATAAGTAAAAATGAAGAAAGTGGTTATTTTGAATTGTTTTGAACACCAGTTCCTCAGTTTATTGCGTTACTTTCACAACAAACACAAGTTATTAATGATTTAATATGTTATATTCATGGATTACAGTAAAACAATTTACTGATTCTTAAAATGGTACTTCCACTTATTTTAAAGGGTTGAAATCGCAGTCCTTATTTTTAATATTTCAAGAAACATAGGCTTTGGAACCAAAGATCAGCTGTAAATAGTTGTAAAAGGGAATAATAATTTAACATGATATATTTATGCTATCTCAGTTACTTGTTCTTGCACTAGAATCTTGTACATCCATGTAGATATATGAGGTGTATAAATATTCAGTCACGTATATTTGTTTTCAGTCATGATGTAGGAATACAAAATCTGCATGTATAATCCATCAACTTGTTTCAGACCTATATATAGTTCTTTTGCACTTTTTTACACCTCTGTACCTTTTTTTTTTTTTTTAATTTTTATTTTCAGTTTAAATGTACCACACAGTCTTGCCTTTAGTGAACTTTTCAATAAATGATGCACCAATGTCTGGGAAATGAAAATTTGTGTTTGAAGTGGCTTCTCAGAATGTACTGTATCTTTGCACAGTTACATGCACAAAGCCAATTTTACCTCTGACTATCAGAATGAAATTGTTAGTATATATGTCAAATACCAGAAGTCTTGGAGTCTTACATGAACCAAGTTGATGGTCCTAGTCTTGTTTTTCTTGTCGAAGGTATTCACCTCTAAAAACTAATTGCTCCAACTCATTCAGTGGTCACAGGCCAATCTCCTTGCCAAACCTCATGACTGAGGTCTATCAATAGCTACTGAGCAATGTCTTCTCCATCTTCCTCTCTGAAGATAGTAGACAAAATGCATTTTTCACCATCAGCAGAACCTGTAAAGATTACACTGATAAGAGATTGAATTAGTTAAAAAAAAAATCTATTCAAGCAAAATATTAGGTGACATTATCTGGCTTTTTGGTTTTGAGAGGGGATGCTCGTTGAGGTACCTTCCTTTTCATGTGATGCTTTTTTGAGAAGAATTACAGAAGGCTTCCCCCAGTGTAAGCCTCTGAATTTTTACTTGGTATGGAGGCACCCTGAATGCTGTATTTCTAAATGACACTCTTAAAATTACTGTCACTACAAAATTCTTAATTAACGCAAGTGTTCCAACATGAGATATAAGATTATTTTGCAGCTGAAATATTTTTAGACCTGTCTCTTTCAAACTTTTTCTTGCGCCTGTAAAGCGGTCATTTCTAATTTGAGAATGTGAATGCATCTTTTGCAGTGATCTACTACAGAAATTTGCTGACACTTAACAAATCAGTATGTTGCAATTAGCGCTTGGTTTAAGGGCTGGTAATATGAAACTGAAACAAATCAGTTGGAGTCCCTATTGGAAATGTTTCCTGATACTGAGAGGCTGTGTTCTAACAGTTTGAACCGGACAGGGGGGAGTAATTTTGAGGAATATGTGTTACTTGAGCTGTGATGTGTGTTGATGCAAAAGCGATCTTGATAATCTGAAATAAATAGGTTTTGATCAGCATACAGGTCAGCGTAGACAGATTCAGCTTTTTCCAAGATAAAACTGATTTGTGAGTTTCCAGCTGGGAGCTATCTGGATGGGACCATTACCCTGCTTTTTCACTAAGGAGTGGGGCTGAACAAAGAGCAAACTGTGTAAAGATGGGGAAGTGCAAAAGCAATATCAGAGCTCCACTGGCAGTGGTGCACTGTTCTTGCCCAAGGTTATGTGGAAGTCAGGCATTAATTCTTTCTGCTGTAGCTTAATAAGTTTATCTGAGGAAGAGCAATGGCAAACATGAGATGTATTCAGGCACTCGTGGTAGGGGATTATTAGCAAAAGCCAAATAGGCTCAATATTAAATAAAATTGCCATGTTATATAAATTTCTTTATGTCCTGTCCTTCTACCCCTCACATATGCAATCAGGGCATTACTCCTGTGCCTTTTTGTTTCAGAAATCTGAGACTTAATTTTTATTGCATGTAAAATACTATAAAAACTTTAGACAGAAGCTATTGAATGTGTGGTGAGAATTAATTTTTTTTTAAATGTCCACTGCTTAAATATTAGTTGAATTTATTGAAAATATACATATATTAATATAGTGTTAATTAGTTAATTTTATAGTCACTTTCCATGGACAGTACTGTGATTTTCTTCTCTAGTAATCAAACCTTTGAAGCACTCAAACTTTAAACCTAACCAAACAGTGCAAACAAAGCCTTTTGAACCTAGTAAATTGCTCTTCATTGGCTTTACTGGGCTCTGATCAGGTCCCCCGAGAGCTGCATTTATCTATTAATCTGCCTTATGCATAGAATCACAAGTGAGCAAAAAAATCACTGATTTCCACTACTACGTGTCTTTAGTTATCAGGTAAAACTAATGAAATCTGTTTGAAATTGTGCGAGTTTGCAATTTTTAGATACATTCTATGGCTATATGAAAAAGAAGGCTCAGTATTGCTGAATTTTATTAATCCATCTTTGAATTCCTTTTCTGCTACTGGGTAGGATGTTGCATCAATACTTAAAAATTAACAGCAAGGCACATAAATTGGCTCTCTAAGTATATATGGCTAACCCTGAAGTGAAGGACTTCAGTTATTAGTCTGAAATCAAATGAAGATTTTGGGGAGGGTCTGAAAACTTCATTATTATTTTATTTTTAAAATTGCTTTTAGTCTTAATCAGAATTAAACCATTAAGCAAGAAGATTCCCAGGTCCAGCATTGCTCATAACTCAGTCAGGGAAATGGAGTTTTCAGAACATGAGCCTCTGCCTCATCCCAGACTGGCCAGTCTCGGGCAGGCAGAGAAAGCCTTTCTGCTGCTTCAGCAGGATACCTAGCTAGGTCAGTGAAAGTTAATTAAGCTTGATGTGTTTTACATTAAAAAAGAATAGCTAATACTGATGAAATTTTCACCTGAGAAAGTGTCACAGGCTTCTACTTAATAATTTCTGCCCTTCAACCTCAGCACTTGAAATGCGGGAGATGCTGTTAGTGCTCGGCTGTGGTGTGTGCTTTACAGTCAAGGGGTGAGCTGCAAAAGGGGCTCTGTTTCAGCCTTCCAAAGTTCCTCATTTGTGTTTACTCAACATAAGCTAAAAGCTATCAGAGCAAAAATAGAGGACAATAGAGAATATAAATCTACAATTTCAGAAGAACAGTTTATCTTTTAAAAAGAAACCAAACCCAAACCCAATCTTCTGTCTTTCTAAAGCTTTGCAAAACTGAGTACATTCAGATGAGGAAAGTTTTACCCATACAGAAGGACAACACAACTGCAGAAGTGACCTCTTTGCTAAAGCAAAACAGGCCAATGTAAAGAAGTGACACTTCACTAGCCTTTTTAATGCATTTATATTAATGCAAACAAATAGGTTACAATAAATTCTAAATTGGAAATTTGAAAATTAAAAAATTGCTGCAGGGCCAAAGTCATGGAAGCATTCCACAACAGATTTGCAACATTTAAGTATAATTTGTTCCATGGAAGATGTTGAATGCAATATTTCTTGTTAAAATAGAAGGATTTTCATATCTGATTTGTATTCCTTTTTCCCAGAAGCAGCATGATTTCCTCTAGGTGTGTGTATGTGTAAGAGAGACAGATGGGCAGAATGAAAATGGATAGCTGGGCAGAAGGGGATATCCTCACTTTCAGGTTGTGAAAAAAAGTGGTGATGACTTTTCCAGAAAATTTTCAAGTACGAACACCTGTGCGATCATGAAGATAGTTTGGGTCTCCTGCAGAAAATCCTCCCTTCTTCATCATCCTGTCCTTTCCAACACATCTGAGTAATTATCTGCAAGTTCGGATGTTTTCAGGCATGTCTGGCTTTGTTCTCTCTTACTAAAAGAATAATATAGTTGCAAAGCAAGAGAAAGATGGCAGGTCTGGTGAGAATCAAATTCTGACATGGATAATACCAAGGTTAGTGCTTGTTACAGTATGTCGTAATAAAGTTTTAAATTAGTGTTATATATACTAAGATTGTTTTGTTACATATAGGACATTGATTTCTCTGTTAGGTGAACTGATGATCCATGAAAGCAAAATAAATAAAGCTGTGTTTGAAGCTGAGATAAGAAAAAGTCAGTTTTCATTTCACTGAGCATCTGCTAGTCAAGCAAAATATTTAACTAAAGAGGAGTCAAGTTTTACATGGAAAACTTGTAAAAATTTTGTACTGTTTTGGGTACTTTGTGTAGAATGAAATCATGTCTTAGATGCATCAGGTTTGGTTTGAAAGACATTTTGCAAGCAATTTGAATTAATATCTTTTATATCTTTTTCAAAAACCCTCTGCTTCATAATAAGGTGGCTGTTGAGTATATGTGACTTAACTTCATGAGGTTTTACTGATATGTCTTGCCTTTTTTTTTTTTTTTTTTTTTACTTTCATGATCTGGAAACTCAGACAACTTAATCTTAAGCAAAGCTGTGACTGTTGTGTGACCTGCAGTCATAGCACCCAGTGCCTTTGAGATGCTGTTCACTCTGCTGTACGGTTTGTCAGACCACTGAGAACTTCCGCTGGGTCAATCTGTGTGTACCACAAGGATAATCACATATCAAACTGGACTGATTCAAGGTCATTGAGACTCCTGTGTCAATGGGCAGCAACCAGGAAATAATAAAGAAAGCAGATCTCAACGACTTTTTATACAGTTGTATACACAGCAGATTATTCAGCAAATTAACTTAGTGCTGAAATTTCCTTCTTTAAGACTCAGTTTTCTTTGGGTTGGACATACAAAGTGGAAAATGAAGTGCCTGTTAGATTTCATAGTGCCTTACATTATTAAGCTTAGTACAAACATTGATTAATTAATACTAAATCTTTATCGCTGCTTGTGTAGGCACTCATTTTGAACAGACTGTTCATCCTATTCAGGATAGCCTGTGGCAATAAATAAGCCACCAAAGCTTCAGCACCATGTTCCAGAACTGTGAGGAACACCATGCTGTTACTGTAAGTTTTGAAAGTATAGTAGATATTATAAATTTAGAGCGAAAAGATCACTGAAATAGTGCTATGAATCCAACTAGTTTTATTTGAGAATACCAAAGCATCAATTAGTGTGATTTTTTTTTTTAATTTCTGTATAAAACAATTTTTTACAATTTAGAAAAAATGTGCCTTAAAACTGTTTTTTTATATTTTTTTCATCTAGAGATATTAAATATCTGAGCTACTTAGAAGCATTTAAAATTTTCAGGAATAGTTCAGTGCAGTGTGGTGCGACCTCTGTACTTTCAGTAAACAGCAAGTAGTAGTAGCTGTACCGAGTTAGCTTTAGAGTAGTAGTAAGCTCTGTGGCAGTTTGCTATGGGGTTAAGGTCAGTTCTTGCTTCTCATTATGAGCTCTGAAAGATCTCATTACTCCCAGGCTCTTTTTTTTTCTTTTTTCCCCCTCATTCTTGAAAATTTTGTGTCACAGGCCTATCTCTTCCTTGCTTATAGTCAACATTTCATAAACCCTTGTATAAATCTAGAACTCTGAGACTGTAAGTGTTAAATTTATAACCAGCTTCACTTGGGTGGAGGGAGTTGTGGCAAGTAGCAAAAATAAATAAACAAAACTATAAATAGCTTGAAACAAAGGGCTGCCTCTGTGCTTCAATAGCATCTCCTTTCACTGCCTTGTGAAGCTTCTCAGCTCGCTCTTGGTTACATGGATAGTAGGATGTTCGGAACAAGTAGGCAGGGAACGCATTGTATTACTTTCTCTTCACAGGTCACAGAAGGGCAATACAGGGACTCGTATCTAGTTTTTTTCTCACCTGAAAGAAAAATATCATGTAACATTGCCATTTAGAAACATTTTCCTAAAAGAAAATGTCTGATTGGTTTCTAAATGAAAAATAAAATCTAATATAATATGAATTTGTCTTACAGACTAACCAGCTTGTACTATACTGTGGGCTAGAATCAAAATACAAAACTGGTGCAGTCTCATAGTCCTTAGCATTCAATCTTATTTTATTACTGAAGCCCTGATGCTACCACTTTTGCTGACATTCAACATCAGGAACTCCAGTGTATTTTACGTAATCGCAGTACATAATGATCCTTTAAACCGTGGATTACTGTGGGATAAAAACACCTTGTTCTGTATAATATTTTATGTTGGCCGGTGACTGGTTGTTGTGCAGCTTTGGTTCACCTTCCTTGCATAACTGCTCCCTGTGCTGGTGAAACATAAAGGTCAATCGGAAATCAAGCAATGCTTCGCCTAGGAGTGAGACACAGATACAAGTACACCTCTGGTGGTTATTTCCTAGTGGTTTTCCACTCATTTTGGGGGTTCCTTGGAGACATTCTCCAAGAGAAGAGTTTTTTGAAATATTTTGATCAATAGCATTGCAAAAATGTTTGTGGTGATTGTACCTGTAGATCATAGTAGCAGTGATATATTAATTTAGTGATTCCTTCTGTATGGTAATTCTAGATTATTGAAAATAAATCTAGAACAGCAAGAAACCTATTAAATGAGTTTAAAAAGATAGGAAAAATCAGAAAGTTTTTTGTCAGATATGGTACAGAAATAGTGAATACCATTACATGTGAAGCAAAAATACATACAGCCTGCATAAAACTGAACATTTATAGCACTTTGTAAGCACATTTATTGTAAGACTAAAGATGTGTAAGACATAAATCACATTCTGGTATACAGGGAATTAAGTATAAAGTCTATTTCATGCAATTTCTGAGGACTAGTTTAAGGTTCTTTGCCACCTACTCTCTCAAATGATAGTTAAGCCTAATCTCTACAGGTTTATCTTGGAATAAAGAATTCTAAAACTGGGAGTTCTTGTGCCACTCTCAGTCCTATGCTACTCTTCCTTTAGTGTATTTTGCAGTTACAGTTAATGACTTGTATTATCAAATCAGCAATTTGTAAACTCAGAAGTGTTTTCATGGATAAACATGAAACAAAGGGAATTTATAAACCTGGATTGTTGAATACAAGAAGCAATCTCCTAAATTTAGTGTAATCCATATGCTCTGTTCCAGTCTAGCAAAAACTAAACTTGTATTTATGAAATGTTCCATGACCATTTGAACTATCATTATTGTTCATTGCCATGAACCTTTACCAAGACGATGGTATTGGTTGCATGCCAGGAGGCTGGTGGTAGTGTGATTGAAGTGGCCTGGAAATCAGTGCTGGAGGACTTTGTTGGTGGCATGTCCATCACATGTTGCCCAGCATGGGGCCCCATTGTCATGGAGGCTGGAGCAGGGAGGTAGTTGTGGAGCTGTTGCTGCCTCCAGTCTTCTAGGAAGTGTAATGAGTCCATGGGGAACTGTTGTTGAGTGGTTTCTGTGCCTCTCCAAATCAAGTTTAGTGGAGCAGATCAAGTTCTCAAGCAGAATAAGAGGTCATGCATCGGGTTCAGGTTTTCTGAAGTTCATTATCAGTTTTTGTATGGAACTTTCGTTGACAGTTTAACATTTAGGAGTTATCATAATTTGCTTAAAATCTGTTGGGTATGTACTACTCTGGAAATCTTCCATCAGGGTAGATGTATATTTGATGTAACAGGTGGGTTTACTCATCATTTCTGTAACAGATGCTAAAGTTCTGAGTCTCACTCTTCACAATCTGTATTGGGCACTGTAAGCTGCATTCTAACAGTGTTAAAGGGGAGACTTTAAATACTTCTGGAGTAGAATGGCGAAGTCTCCAGTACCCATTTTATACTATGCAAGTTGAAGCTATTACTGTCTAGGCTTCTTTAGCTAGCTCTGAAAGAAGATAAGACTATGAGGCTGTAAAAATGCATAAAAGTTCATTTAGGGTTGTAAATGTGGATGGAGGTTTTGATGTTATCTAATTTTTATTTATGTTTTTTTGCTTCAGTGCTTTTTTTTCCTTTCCTGAAATTTTATTCAAGTACTGTGATGTTATGAGCATATTTGCAAAGAGGTAGATATTTGGCTTTCCATTTGGATAGAGGCCTTAGAAAAATACTGCATTGCTAAAGTAGTTCTGGTAGGCACCAGATATCAATTTGAGTTGTATAAACCCACTAACAGGTTTTAACTCAAGTCTGTATAAGTCTACAGAGTACCACACATGCACAACTTTCAGATATGCTGTGGAGTGAAAAACCATAGTATTGTCTTTATCCTAGATGTTTATTCTTGAGAAGGAAGGCACATAATGAAATGTAATAATTGCTGTGTCTCCTCTGCTGACTGTGAATATATTGCATGAGTTAAAACAACGAGAGTTTCCTTAGCATTAACAAAATATTTAAGTGTCTTGAGGTGAAGTTGGTGGCATGTTAGAGACCATTTTTCTAAGCATGTTTTACCACAGCGCATCAACCATTCTATTTCTTCCTTTTTTTAGGTTTTACTGGGACTTAATCATGCTCATAATGATGGTTGGAAACCTTGTCATTATACCAGTTGGAATCACATTCTTCACAGAACAAACAACAACACCATGGATTATTTTCAATGTGGCGTCAGACACTGTTTTTCTATTGGACTTGATCATGAATTTTAGAACTGGGACTGTAAATGAAGACAGCTCTGAAATAATACTGGACCCTAAAATCATTAAGATGAATTACTTAAAAAGCTGGTTTGTGGTTGACTTCATCTCATCAATACCAGTGGATTATATCTTTCTCATTGTAGAAAAAGGAATGGATTCAGAGGTTTACAAGACAGCGAGAGCACTTCGTATTGTGAGATTTACAAAAATCCTCAGCCTGTTACGTTTATTACGCCTTTCAAGACTGATTAGATACATACACCAGTGGGAAGAGGTAAGATTTATATGGTTATAACGTAATTCACCAAGATCTTATTCCTACAAAAAAATATTCAGGACTGTCCAAATAGCTACACAAGAACCAGAATGGAAAAAGAGATTTTACTCACCAGTTAGTCTAATTACATACAGGTACTAGTAGAAAAGTCTTTTTGGAAAAACAAACAAATGCAGAGTAATCATCTTCTCTCTGCTAGCAACAGAGACCAAAAACATGTTTGAGACCATCAGCACAATAGTGTGGATGGGCTCCTATTGAGAATATTATAAATTTTAGCAGCCACCTAAATCTGCATTTGAGTTGGTGACTAGCACTTATGAGCTTAATACTCTTATAATCACAGAGAACTTAAAACATGTTCATATTTTTCTATTTCAGGAGAAATTGAAACCATTTATAATTGAGTAGATTTCCTAGAATGCTCACTAAAGGCTGTGTGTAGGCCGAACATATAAAATTCTGACCTTCTCTGTAAAAAATAGGTAGTTCAAATTTTGAGTCATTGCTTTCTAAACTGTCAGCTTCACTCTTTCCTGACATGACCTTGTACTGCCTGCCAATTTGGCACGGTGACATTTCCAGGAAATGTAGCATTCCCTAATTTGGCATGCTCATGGCTAGGAAGCGTTTAATACTTTGGCGCCTACCACTATGATTCAGTCATTTCACTTCTTGCTTGTCCCCATTTCTGTAGTTCTAAATATCATAATGTATTTTCAAAGGATCTGCTAAAAACCATGGGAAAAATAACTGCTGTTTTCTAAACCTTTCTTGCAGCAAGTGTAATGAGGATTATTTTGTAAAGCATTTTCATGGAAACACTATTAAAATAGATTTGCATAAATTTATTTACCCACTTTGATAAAGATTTATTAAATGAATACTGAAAGATGATTTGGTACCACTTCTGATGCTTTTTCTGCTGGTTATCTCCAGTATTACAGCCACTTACTGGTTTAACAGAAATCTAAATGCGAAGCCATCTTACAAATAAAATCAGATTATATTTAAAAATGGAATGATGCTGGATGATACTAAATATGCAAAATCTAGTAAATTTATAGCTTTTTCTCAAAAAGCTCTTCAAATAGGTCATTAGTTTTTGTTTCTGTATTTTGTAAATTCTGTTTCTTTTTACCTCCCTATAATGCAGTGTTATTCTGTTTTTGACACAAAAATAGAGCACTGCAGTTTGGTACTCAATTAAACTAAGCTGAATGATTAAGCATATTTTGCAGTTCTACCATAAAGCTGTGCTTTTGTCTCTGTGCTTTACAGAGAGACAACCTTCTGAAATGTGTTCAATGACATTATTTTCTGGCAGCTTGAATTAATAGCTTTTGACTATAAAGCCCTTCTAAGCAGCGAATTGAATACCTTTCCCCCTGCACCCCCCATTCCATCTGCTATCAAAGAAAAATCAGGTATTCTAAATAAAAAATAGTTGAACTGGCCACTAAGTGGGACTAGAAGCGACCAGAGGATGTGGTCCAAACCATGGATTTGGTCCATTTGATCTTTAGTTAGTGGCTGCTTGATTACAACTTCACCTTTGATTCCAGTAGTAAAACTTGTGAAATATTTCCTGTATGATACTTTATTTGACAAGTATTGAAAAATAATTGGAGTCTATATTTTTGTGTTTGATAGCACAGTATGGTGTTCTCTGGATGTTCTCAAGAAGGAGAGCCTCAGGTGTATATTTTTTTTGAGCTTGCAATAAAGCAGCAAGAAGCTGCTTGGCTGCTTTCAAAAAAGGTTTCTGATGACTGCAAGAACATGTGGAACAGTGTTAAATATCTGAATCAGGTTCTGATAAAACCCAAAATGAAATGTGTGCAAGAAAAATAAGTTATTTTTTTGTTGTTTAGTATTTTACAATTATCAGAAATGAAGGTGGTTATGGATCTTCATACGTGGCTTTTGTTATCACAGTAATTGATGATTACTCTGGATGTAGCTTATGAAACTGGTCTGCGTGGTGATCCATTACCACTCTGGAGAAATTGTGTGTTACAGTATTGTAGTGTTTTAACATAAAAAAAATCTGTGTAGGGATGAACTTTGCTGAATTAGGAAACAATAGTTGGATGATCCCATAGGGGCAGCCAGTGTGACGGTTGCTGCTGATGTTAATCTTTTCTGTATTGTGTGTGTTTGCACATGCACCACAGGGAGCAACTGTTAACCAGTGTCTGTGACACAGAAGTAGAGACTGTTAATGTGTGGTTAAAAGGATTTAGTAGTTTTTGCATATGGGCTGACATGTTGGTTTAATATGGTGCAGATAAATCTGAAATACCATGTATTTGGAACCCCTATAATGAGCATTATGTCAGAAATACCAAGGGGACAGCAAGCAAACTCCTTCTTCATAACCTGCCAAGAGGAGATTTTCATGGAAAACTGATTGATGACTGAACCAGGTTGTTTAATAAGTTATCCCACTGAGGTATTTATACATCATCCAACAGAAAAGGAAGGCTGAAATTGCTTGAGCTTTTCCTTTTTTTTTTGTACCTGGACTTCAGTTGGTTGGTATCCTGAAGTTCACATGAATAACCAAAAATTTAAAACATTTTTATATGATACTGGTGAAACACGGTCTCTTTTCTTCATTTATTTCCACATCATTTAAATCAATTAAATAAGATCAAGTTGCTAACAGCCACATGGAATAATACTGAGGTAAATAATACAAACATTGCAGAAGCTTTCTCCTTAACTGTTACGAGGAAACACAGCTGTAGCCTGTGGTGCAATATATATGAAATCTGATTGATATATTCATATCAGTCTGATGTTAGTAGCTTATCTAAGTGAATGACGAAGTGGAAATGGGAAGAAACGCTTTAACAAATGAACAGGAGATACGTTGGCAAGAATTAATTTACTGAGTTTGCAAATTCACACTGTCCTAAAACTGCTTTTTAGCTACAATATCTAATATTCCAGGTTTTTACAACTCAGATGTTGAAAAAAATATCAAAACCAAAATTACATACTATAACATGAGGGAAAAAAATTGTTTTTTTAAATTGGTGATTGCACAAAATTGACTTTGGCAGCACAGGTTCCTAAAACCTGAACAGGTTGTACTGGACCTAATTCTTATTTACTTTAACTTACTTTGTGAGACTGCCTAAGCTGCTGGTCCCTGAACATTTAACATAGGTTTGCATGCAACTAGTATGTAATTCTTATTTAAATATACTCATGGATAACTGAACAATTAAAAAGATATGAACAATTAGAAATAAATACATGGTTACATGTCAAATGATATGCCACTGTGCTTTATTTTTGTCTATGACATAAATTTACTGATTCTTTCAAATAGCTCTATTTTCCAAAAGTTGCCTAAAAATCAGACTGTAATAGCTTTGCTTACAGCAATTCTTGTCTCAGGACAAGACCTAGTAGATGCATGAGTAAATAGGAGTGGTACTTCTAAAACTGTACCCCGAGTCTTTCTCCTTCTGAGATGTCTGATTATGTAGAATTAGAAGCAGTTTCAAAGTGACTGAATGCTCATTGCAAGATGTGCAATAAAGGTTATGTTTTGCAGAAAGCCATCTAGTAATATAGGTGATAATTGTAAATTGCCGCTATGTCTTCTTTTGGTTTGACTTGTATTGAAATCAAATTCAATTTGCCAAACCTTTTCAAGGTTCATGAGCCTGTATAAGTGTTGATATTCATTCTAGCTATTGCTAAAGCTTAGATATTTAATGAAACATATTTCTGAGCATATCACACAGACATGTCTTATTGTACTTTTTACTGTTTTATTTCTAATAATCACAGTAACGCTGATCCAGAAAAGCTCATCAATACCAGCTTGCTTGAATGCCAAGTTTTACTAAAGTGCTTAAAAATTAAGTAAGTGTCTAAGAGCTTTGCCAAATCAGATCCTGCCTTAACGATTTCATCTGTTGCATCCTCTCTACCACCCCTAACGACGACAGACCAACAGTAGGTGTCCTCTCCTCATTGTCCGGCTTGTTGCCAATGGTACAAAAATACATATTTTGTGTGTTTGCTGTTGAGTCATTATCGTTGCCTAAGTAAAAATATTGTAAAAGAATACTTGTGTTGTCCAGACCACAGAAGACAACTCTTGCTTCAGAAACCTGCTGTTTTTGTGGTAGGTATACACGTGGCTTTTTTTCCCTATAGAAAATCAAACCACTTTTTCTTTCCCCTACATCTGGGTGAGAAGTGCAGGTTTTCTGTGTGGGAAGGGAGAGATGATGAGGTAGGTGGGTACTTGCTAGTGGTGGATGAAAACACATATCTTTACTGATTGGATATTTTATTTTATTTTATTTTATTTTATTTTATTTTATTTTATTTTATTTTATTTTATTTTATTTTATTTTATTTTATTTTATTTTATTTTATTTTATTTTATTTTAACAGGACTGTGTCTACCATATGTGGAGTTTTCATATAAATTATGTTATTATGCAGTTTAACTTTTTAAATTAATGGTCCCATGGAAATGGGAGGTGACATAATAGACTATTTTTTATAATTCTAATACAGTTTTAATTCCTGCCCTCCAAGGAGATAGTTTAAAATATATTTTCTAGGCCCTATAAAGTTGTGTCAATTAGTGAAGTACTTCAAGTAAGCATACTAGTACAGGTTGAGTGGCATTTTAAAAATAAATTAGCTTAAAGTGGGACACTTTTTTATTGCCTATTACAGATGCATCAATCAAATATGAGTTGTCTAGCTCATAGGGAATGTGGGGGGGGAAATTTGTTAAATAACTCTCAGGGAAAAAAGGCGTAGGAGAGCCCACCTTCTCTTACTGGCACAAAGTCTATGAATTCTGCAACAAAGCCTCTGTGTTGGTGTCTTCTGCCTTCCGACCATTAAGAAGATTGAAGTAGGAGAAAATCCTGACTTCCTACTGGTTTCTATGGGAAGGAAACAGAAAAGCAAGTTTTGCATTTTTTTTTTTTTTAAAGTCATGCTTAGAAAATGCCTCTAACATATAAATTAGTTAATTTGTATCCTCCCACATGAAGTCTATGGCTGGGGCCAGGTTGTGTAGATCAATGAGAAATATCCAAACCTGAGCTGTTTGGTAGTTTGTTTTTGTTTGGTTGGTTGGTTTTTTGTGTGTGTTTGTTTGCTTGTCTTTTGTTCTTTGTTTTATTTTTCTTTCCTAAGAAGTATTCCCTAGCAGGACTAACTAAATATGCAAAGCAGTTATTCATGTTGTTGTTCAGTGTGCAGATGCTTGCGTATGTACATCTGACACACCTGACTGCCATTTTATGCTGCACTGTATCTGAGACACCTGCGAGGTTTGCCTGGAGCTCCCTCCTTGTTCTGCATCTTTCGAACCAGGTGAAGCTGTTGTCATGTGTGCTCGACATCTGCTGACCAGCTCCACCTCTTGTGTAATCTAAAAACCTATGCTGTTTGCTTGCAGTTTGAATTACAGTGCTCAACATGGCTGTGGTAGAAGATGAGCTCTCTACCTTCACTGGGGCAGGGGTTGCTCAGCCTGGTTCCCCAGAAGGATCATTGGCTGTCAGGTTACTGGTTACGATTCTTAGTGCTGGTATTCCTCCCTAATTCAAGTGGGATGTTGGCTAATGGATGGTCTGTCTCTACGACAGCAGTTGACAGCAAGGTATTTTATCTGCAGACTAATACTTCTTATTTCATATAAATCTTTTTGTTTACATGGAACTATACCTATTTTAACATCAGATGGTGCTCAGTTGTGCCAGTGCTTTTTTCATTTATTTCAATGAGAATTATTTGTTTCAGGAAAGTCTGTATCACTGCAACTAAAGCATACATCCATGAAATTTCGCTGATGTAGACGATAGAGCATACTCTCGAGGTTTTTTTTTTCACTTTTCATTTTTTATTGTTCTGTACAGCAGTAGGAAAATACACATAACCCATAGAGACTATTAGAAGACATTATGATCCATGCTCTCCTAATAATAAATACTAACTGCCAGAAAAACCCAGCACAGTTGTACAGCAGGCAATTACAGAAATGCAAGCAAGACATGGGGTATTTTGTTTTTTAATTTCCTACTTAATGGCCTACACATAATCACTTTTGTGGAAAGAATAATCCGTCCTCCTACAGATTAAATAGGAAGTGTAACAAGTTTAAAGGTTCTTCGTTGATCTGTATACCCCCTTTTTAAGGCTGAGCAAACTGATCTGCCTTTCTTCTATGCCTATGCCAAGAGAGTAATTGTGTGGCGATGATGTTTTCCCTAGGAGATAAACCATGTGGAACATAGCCTGAGATAAATTTCCCTGAACTCAAATGCTGGAAGATAATGTTTTCTGCTTTACATGAGTTTTGTCTGCTTTTATGGTAATGGGCCTGTTGCTGGCAGTCTTGGCTGTTGAACCCAAGAAGGTGGGTTCACTCCTGCAGTAGCATTTCTACTTAGTGGCAGTCAATCAGTTTTGAAAATTATCAGAACTATATTAGCCTGTCTTTGATACTCAAGTTTAACACAGTTTTTTAGAATAATTTTTTAAAGGCTGTTTTTTTTTTTTTTTTTTAAAGTAATTCTGGAGATAATTCCTTGTTTTGCATTTGCTAGAGCTTGCTCACATTACTCCTGGCTGCAGATTTGGAAAAAAAAGACTCTTGTTTTTCCATCCCAAGCTTTTAACATGAGCAGAAGCCCACTTAGCTTTTGCGGGGTAATGGCCTGATGGATACACCCCACGTCAGGCAATGGGGCACGCCGGAGCGAGACAGAGCTGCCAGCTGCTCGTCTCGTTGTCCTGCTCCCTCCTTGGAGCTGAAAATCCATTGGAGAAGGTTATGACGGCTGAATAGCTGTTTGGGCAGTCCCCGGTCTGGATGGCAGTCACCGTGCAGGCACTGCGATGCTGCAGAGTCCTTCCTGCGTGAGCACAAGTGTTACCGGCTGCCTTTGGTTCCAGCAGTGAAGAGGCAGAAGGGGGAACCTGTGAATTGGATTTTTCCTTTTTTTTTTTTTTCCCCCCAATCTATTTTAATAAGAATGACAATTTTAGGGTTTATTCTTTGCAGGCTAAGCAGAATCCATCCAGATATCTCTGCATTTTCAGCTTTGTATTAATAGGGACCACTTCAGAATGCCTGTTTACACTTCTAAATTACTCAGCAACAGTTATTTAACTAAAAGTTATTCTCAGCTTGTCACTAATGCCTTGTAACATACTTCCCCTCTGTGTTTGTTTGCATACCAATAGATCTTTGCATGTAAAGAAGCCAGTTGAATAACTACCTTAGATTAGCACACAGATTTTAATTCTTCTTGTTATTCCCTATATGTAGCGGCAAGGGCTAGTTATCTTTAGAGATTGTTAGGCATACCTTATGGCCATTTTATGCTGTCTTAAATAGACTTACTTTTAAAATAAATTTTTAAAAGGCAAATCTGAAGGTGGCTTGTTAGTCTACATAATAAAATAAACCTAGTTATCTGTTGAAATAGGAGATTTATACTCCACGGTAATAATATGTAATATGTTATTTATTTAGTAAAGAAAGCAACAATATGTCGTTAAAGGGCATTATTAGTAATTGAAAGTTGAGGAACAAGTTATACAGGAAAACTAAATCAGAAGCTGGATATGAACAATTTTAACCTATTCCTAACGTTTGGCTACAAGAGGCATTTCATTTTCAATTAGGCAATCATGTGTTAAAGGGTGGGAAGATGATATATTAGATTTCAAGTTGATATAATTCTATTACTGTGTTCTGACTTAAGGAGAAAGTTGTCAGTTGCTGTGAACACTTTTTAAATAAAAAAACCCCTCTCATTCTCTTATGCAGAGAAGAGTGTGTTGGTGAATTTTGTGGGGTTTTGTGGGAGAGCGTTGACTCAGTTATCTCAAAAAGGCCTGAGGGTAGAAAAAGGAGGTATCTGGAGAACTTGTGCTGCGCTGTGCTGGGTAGACCATCCATGCACAGCTGCCTTTATTTATTCTCCCAGTCTGTCGCGTTCCTTAGCTCACCTGGGCATTTTATCAAATAAGACCGGGACTGAAATGATACAGAATTCACCATATGTCAATGGGTTGAGGATCATGTTCTGATTTTCTAGTACAGCAAAATACCTGGGACACTACTTGTTTAAGTAGGTTTCTGTTGTTATGGTTTCCCTTGAAGACAACGGAATTGTGGTTTAATAGTTACTTACGAACAAGGTTCTGCTTTATAAGGATAAAATGATCTGAATTAACCACTTAGGGAGTAGGATGCGACTGTATAAACCTATTTAGAGAGGGATGAAGAACTGAAATGGCAGTGAGAAATGGCTTTTCCAGCTGCAAGTTATCTTTAATGAGTTATTTCTAACCTGAATTTCATGGAGTTTATTCCAAATAACCATGACATTATCCCACATGCGTAATATATGATCTAAATATAGTTGTGACCTGAAATGAACAGGAAAATAACCTAATTCAGGAATTGTCAGAGCTGTGCTGCTTGCTTCCAAGCAGAAATGAAGGCTGTGATTGAACTCTTTGGCGCTCCTCACCACACTGCACTGGAATGTACCCTCTTTCTTTCCTTTTTCATCTTCCTGAACCCTGACACATGCTTTGCCATGGCCTCTCTATGTATCTAGGCTTGTAGCACTTTCCTTTTAGTTAGTTATTAGTTAGTTATTATCCTCTTAAAACAGGTGAGGTTTTTTGTTGTTGTTGTTTGTTTGTGTTTGTTTGTTTGTTTGTTTTTCCCCAGCCTCTCTGCTTTCAGAAAGAATATCAACAAGCTTAATTGTACACCTGCATACCCTGATAGGGTGCCTTGTCGTTGCGTTGCCTTTCTTTCCAGTGAATGTTGCACCTTGTGATCTGGTGGGTACTGCTGCCATGTGGTGTATCGGGTGTCATTTCAGTCTTGGTTTTGTGTGACAAAATGGTGCGCAGCACTGGAGATCCTGCTTTGCATCCCAGTGGGCACTCCTAGGTGAGGACCAGCGACAGCAGAGCCCTGAATAGCACATATATGTTCTCCCTGTACAGGCATGGCAGAAGCCATCTGTAAAAAACTGAATGCAGCTGAATGGCTCATTATTTTATAACTTCTGTGATCTTTGCTCTATGATCAGAGCCATGAGTGTTGTACAGCTAGGATGCCTGTAGGAAAAGGAAAGATGTGACTGTCACAAAAAAAAAACCCAGAAGTGGGAAAATAATGGTAATTCAAGGAAATGTGCATGAACATACTTATGTGAATATGTCTCCAGGTGTGAAGGTTCCTGACAGCTTCTACGTACCTCTGAATAGAAACCAAAGAAAATGGTCCTATCTACAATTTTTATCTCCCCAAAATAATTCTCCATGCATCATATGCTCAGTTTACCTTAAGTGACTGGCAACATTCAAAGGCTCATGACAAACAACCTTTTATTGCCACTAAAAACTGTAAGTTTTGCTGCCAAGTTGATGCTTCTGTTCATACTTTTAAGGCAGCGGCATACAAGATTTATGGACAAAACCTGAATCTGGAGAGAGAACATTGCTGTGTGTAATTTAAAATGAATCTATTTTTAAGAGTACCTTCCTGTGGGATTTCCAAAGCACATGATTGAAAAAGATGTAGTAGTTCTCTGTAGGATGATCAATTCTTCCCTCAACCAAAGACATGAATTATATCTTCATCTGTCTCAAAAATGACTGGGCATCCCACATGAGAATTGCTTTCCAGCTGGGGAAATTTAATGTCAAGATATGTTTTAATGAGGAAATGGGAGAAAAAAAAAACCAACAACCAAAATGTAATTTCATATGGGAAAGGGTAACTTCTAGAACTACTGCATTGTTTGGTTGCCAAGAAGTTTTAAAGATACTGAACTCAAACAAGTAGCTTGCATTTTTCTTGCAGAGACTTTCAGATGAACTAAGCGAAACACCAGTTTTCCTTCAGCATCACTCCTATAATGCTCTTTTCCCCATCAGTTATTTATTTTGCCCATGGCAAAATGAACCTATACCATAAATGTAGTTTTCTCTTTGTCCATTCTACGATGTAACAATTGTGGTAACTTAGCCATAGGTGGATTTTTATTTATATTTCTGTTAATGATTGCATATCATATATAGGTATTTTTATTGATCTTTTTTCAAATAATCTTTAAAAAATCAGCCTGTTTATGGGGGTTTTTAACTGGCATAGTAACTGCTAGGCACTGGAAATGAAGGTATCGGAATATTTTGCATGAACAGAATTAATCAACACTGTAACTTTTTTAACAAGTAAATTCATGAACAGACAGCTTATTTTTAACATAATTATAAATAAATCCAGTAAAACTTTACATGCTTTCTTCCTTTTTAGCACCCCATGGCTATTCCCATGGAAGCTAGTGAAAATAAAATTAATTGACACCAAGATTTTTACATAAGGTATTTTTCTGTTTGTAACACAGAACTTGTTGAGAAACTAGTTCTTGTCAAATCTTGTTTAACAGCAGTTAAGTAAGTTTATATTTGAAATAAAACCTTTTTTTTTTTTTTTTTTTTTACCTCAGCAGACCCTTTAGAATTGATAGCATTTGACAGCAGCTATACTGGATGCTTTCCTTTGACACAACAATTCCCATGCTGTCTGCTTCAGCCAATTACTAGTGCTCTTCAGGGTGAGCAAGTCATTTTTGCAACTTTAGATTTTGCCTCTGGGAAACTCTCCCCCTTTTTAGCTGTGTGTGTATCCATTGTATAAAGTAAGCGTAGTCTGAATACCAGCTGAAGCAATACATGAGCTCTTCAGCAACATAACTCTAGAACTATGTGCGTCTCTGTTGGACAACCTAGTTAGAACTAAGACTTCAAAATTGTTGTGACAGTACAGCAGCATGAATTTTGGGCATTATTTGTTGCAGAGGAATAAGAACATCTTTTATTTGACTTCTCAGCTATTTTAAGGTGCTTCATCTATTGAATCAGTTTCTTTCTCATATTTTTGAACAGATAATGAAAGAAAGTTAAGTGTTTGGTTTCCTAATTTAACATTGAAATACAGAAGTAAGCATCTAAAATAAAAATGTGTAGGTCTTTGTTAGTTAGTACAGAATTTTGTTCCTCCCCTCATGTAAACAACTTTGAAACTTGTAGTCCCATGTGAGTCATTACCATGTTCCTGTGGATTTCCTTCCACTTTCTCTAAAAGTTCTCTGATGTGAAGAATATCATAATACTTTTTAGACATAGTGATTATCTCTTTCAGAATTAGAATGTTTAGCCCAGTAGTGGATTTTCATCTGAGCAGTGCAAAATAATTCCCCACCAATACAAAATAGTAACTTTTTGCTAAGTCATGAAGGAGGTATAGCTTGAGATATTTAAAGCTTGAATTTCAGGATTACTATACACATTTGAGGAGTTTCATTTTCCTTTAATTCTCCTTTTTGATCTTTTGACAGTAAGCCTTTTGAAGCAGCAATGCATTTTGTGACAGATGTAGGTGCAGGTTTCTTGCTAACACGACTTCAGTGCAGTTAGGTACACACAGACCTGGCCAGGGGTGGCCAGTAGCTGAGCTGGGCTGTTATCGCTATAACTGGGACAATAATAAGTGTTGCAAGTGCAGTATTTACACCATTTTCCCACTCTGTTTGCATGTTTGTAACATTTTGCATGTGTGCTATTCCGGTTGGTTAGCAGAGTAGGTAGATGCTATTTTGGGGTGTGGCACTGGTCTTTTCACTGGAGGATTTATACTTGAAAATCTGATTCAGGAATACAGACATAAAAATCTGTTAGATGTCTTTTAGCATTTTCACATTTCTGATCTTTTACATGCATAAAAGTGATTGAACTGTGGTTTATTTTTAAACTGAGCTACAAACCTACTCAAGTGACCTCCAGCTGTTTTGTTTTCACACTGAGAAATGCCCCCAGACGTTTATCCTCCAACATCTTTCCAGTCCCCCACCTCTTCCTTGACGTTTTGTAAGAGTCTTGGGAGGAGAGAAGGGCTGTCCTCTGTGCCCACAGGCAGTGGCTGTGGAGGGTCAGGGCCTTCTACCAGATTCGTAGCTCCAGGTCCTTCAAGCCTGTTTCCATAGCCGGAGATGCAAGACAGAAGAGGATTTAGTGACAGTTTTTACTTAGACTAGTACAAATAAGCATCCCAAGAAGACATATGCTTCAGTTTCTTTTTTTATGTTTGGAAACAAAAGAGAGAAAACCAGTTTTCTAAACTTGTCATATTTGCTGAGTTAAACAGAGTATTTTTGTAAGACAACCCAGATGAAAGCTGCAGAATGTAGAGTTGTGCCAATCATCACATTTATTCCTGGTTAAAATTTTTCCCCTATAGTAGCAATGCTTTATTTTATAAAGTGAAACAAACCAAAGACAATCCACCATATTGTCCACCAATGTCTTGAAGAAAGGAAGCGGTAGACTGGGAATCCCTTCCCTTCTTAGTCTGGAGGGCTTTGGGCAGGGTTGGCGTGGGACAAGGTTTGCACTGGCACACTGCCCTAATCGACCTGACGCGATTCCCCGTGCCAGAGCAGGCGCCTGATGGAGCGCATGGCTCTGCCCTCGTGGTGGGACCACTCATGCCAACAGAGAGGCAGCGTGGGCGTGGAATGACTGTTTCGTGCATGCACAGCAAGGGCAATGCCTCAGCCCTGATGTTTCCCATCGACTAGCTGTCAGCAGATCTGCGCTCTCCTTTTTGACTCTTAGCAGCACCATCTGAAGTGTCCGCCTCTCTCCAAAAATTGGGCAGGGAGCCCGGAGAACCATTAAGCGCTGGAGAGCAAACACTTAAAAATATGCTACCTAGGGGCCTTCGTATACTTGGCTATTAGGGCTACTCTCAAGTTCCAACCAGTGATAGTGCTGAGAATTTATTTATGTACAGAAGAAATATGGTGTATGACCTGGAGAGAATGGAAAGGTGAAGCCCATTTAGTTTTGCTGTGTAATGTTTTGTAATCAGTGATCCAGTCTGTTGATCTCAACTGAATTCAGTGAGGCTGCACTGGTGGAGATTAGAGAATTCCCCATGTTACTGACTGAAACTCTGGAGTCTCCACAAGGCTTACCTTGATCTGACCCATTTCATTCATTTGCAAGATTGAAAATAGATATGTCTGCTGAAAAACTCTTTTAAATGTGGTACAGAAGAACAAATCTAACTGTTTTTAACTTTTCTTTTTAAGTTGCTCTTGTGTTTAAGTGTAAAGCATGGAATTGCCATAGTCTGTCCCAGCTCTCAGACTGTGCCAGAGCTTTGCAGGGATACTGCTAGCATTCGGTTACCTTAGATGATGTTCTCAGAATATTTCTAAAGTAGTAGGTAAAGAATTGATTAAGTAGGATTTTACCTCTTCACAATCTTTTGCGTGGCAGGTCAAGTATTTGTACTTGAAGAACAGAGTTATGTATTCTGTGTTATGTACTTTGAAAGAATTATCATAGATTCCTTGGATATGGTGAAATGAGTTCATCAGCTCACTACTGTTGTTTGATGAATGCTATTCTGTAGGTAGAACAAAATCAATTATAATAACTCGTAAATAGATAGAGATGTATCAAAATCATCAGATGATTTGACCCATTACTAGGCTTTCAATCTTTTACTTATTGTGTCTACTTTACAAAAAGTATTATTTCTACCAATAAATAAAGCACATTTTAATATGCCCTTTATCCTTAGGTGCTCAATATGAAGTTTATGACAGGGTATAAAAAAACACATCTCTGTAGGAGCTTGGTGGCTTAATCTACCTTCTGGTTGAAAGTACAATGAGATAAACTGTCCGTAATTGAAAGATGATAGAAGGTGGTCTAACATTGACACAGGTCTGCTGCCCTGATAACTAATCAGTATAAGAAGGAACAGTGAGCCAAAATGTCTCAGAAAAAGATGGAATATTATATTCAAAAGGCTAAGATACAGATTGCTCTGCATACCCTCAGAGCAATGCCTGATATGGCATATCTTTTATACTGTTGTTCAAAATGTATTTCTACCCTAAATAACAGCTTTGTTATTCCAAGTGCTGTCTTTGCTGGCATGTAAAAATATTGCACTCTGCCTTTTAGTCACGCTAAGTGCACCAGCATCAGTAAGGGCTGCTGTTCTATCTGTTGTAAGCTAATGTTTCTTTCACCGTTTACAGTTTCTTCCCCTGAAATCCAGTTTCAAATGCAGTTTCTGTTGCATCGTGATTACGTGTCTCTCTTGTGACCTTGGGAAATTTTGCCTGTCCGTGCATCATCAACTATTTTCAAGTTTTTTTCCCCCCAAAATGACATTTAATCAGGGTTCCTGATTTGCCACATCTTCACTTGATTCCTTGAAGGAGTGAAGTATGAGTTATCTCAAAGTGGACTTCCAAATTTGAGATTTTTAAAATCACTAGGCACCTAAAGGTTCCTCTGCCTTCACAGATGCTTATTTGCTATGGTGTCCTTGGCATATAAAAATGCATCGTAAGGTACAAGGTTAAATTGCCCTGTCTCAGCCAGTTCCTAGACAGTCAGCACTTTTTGAGTTGGGAACCAGTTGGGGTTTGGCATTCTCAGGGTAATGCAGATAGGCTTATAACCTTGACATAGTTGATAGCAATCCAGAATGATATTTAATATATACCAATGCTTACATGTAATTGTTGTCGATGATTTCCCTGGTGCTCTAGCAGCATTCTTCAACAAAGTGTTACAAATTCACTTAGTTCCCTGCCTTTTAGGTATGCCATCAAGAAGAGGTTGTGAGACTCAGCAGTGGCCAAAATGGATTGCTAAAATGTTCTTTTTCTTTGTAGTGCAGATTAGCTACCGCAGATCCTTGACTCGTCAGTTTTCACATGTTTGTATCCTTTTATCATGTTTATTCCTTTAAGATCCATGAGGTTACAGCAATCTTTACCCCTAACAGGGAGCAAGTCTTTAAGAACCTGAACAGGCTGTTAGAATGGACCTCTTTTTGATGCTCTGGGGGTCTTGTTCCCATGTGCCCAAGCCAAGCCCTGTGTTACATGTTCCACACATCTGCTGTGGATTTGAGATTGCTGCAGTTCTTAGGGAAGTAGATTTACACACCTGTTGCATATGAGTGCAGCTGGTAGGGAAGTGCTGTGTGCCTTACAGGTCACCTCTCCTTTCTATTAATGCTTCTGTGAGCACTGTCTAATGCTAGCCAATTAAATTTTGTTTCTTTAGTCTGATTTCTCAAGCTACTTAGAATTGATTGATTTGAGATTTTAATTTTTTCTTCCTCCAGCAGCAGTATGTAATATAAATTGTCTTATTTTTGTATGGTTTGTTATTAGTTGCTAAAGACCTTTTAAAGAAATGCAGGTTTTATTCATGTTGTGAGTTCTGCTGGGGAGCATTGTTGTTTCCTACAGTCTTCATTTTGGAGCATTTCACAGACTTTTAGGTTTCAGGGCTAAAACATGGAACATTTTGAAGACATTTTGAAGGTCTGAATTTGAATATAGCAAATTCTGAAGAGAAGATAGGCTTCATGTGCTTTTAATAACCTGAGGAGACATATCACTCACCGTGTACTATTTAAGGAAAAGCTTTTTCATAGTTTTCAAACAAAAATAAAGTTTTATTTGGTCTGGGGTTTTGTTTGTTTGTTTTTTTCTTCATAATCTTCCAAATTCAGAGATTCCCTGTAATCAAGATAGAATTATGAGGGATACCATGAATAAGCACATAGGGAGGGAGGACACTGGGAGGCTCCCAGGGGGTCTGTCTGCTGTAACTTCTCCCACTAGGGTGGAGGAACTCCAGGATTTCCTTGAAGATGCTTCATGATACAAAGTTCTCTTTTCAATTCCATGAGTGATACAAAAATAAAGAAAAATGCAACTCTGCTGGGTAGCTGTAAGACCAGCGAGATTCAGCTTATTGGAAAAACATTTAAAATTAGTAATATTTTCAGTCTGTTATGAATGGGATGTTCCATGTATGTAACTCATTTAGGCTTGAATGTTTTTTGTCCACTTTTTTATTTTCTTTGGGAGAAGGTAGAAGTGAGGTTACTGTAATCAATGAAAGGAAAATTCCACTGTTAGGCTATTAAATATTTCTTACCCATTAATAGGGATTTTCTTTTCTTGTTCTGCTATTCTTAAGTACCACAGACAATTCCAGCAATAGCACTAGCAATGCCTGACCTTGTGTTGTAACACACGCAAGCGGCATGCCAATCTTGCCTTCACTTTGGCAGTGATAAGTTAAGGCTCTAGGATAATTAGAGCTGGCATTTTCTGCAAATGTGAGCTTTCAACAGAGGATGCCAATTCATGGTTGCCAAAAATAATAATAATAATAATAATTTTCTAAAAAGAAAGTGCGATGCTACCAGTGACAGCTCTTTAGTGAGGAAAAACCTCAGATCTGAATATTTTTTATCAAAGCTGGGGGAGGGAGGGAGGAGAGATGCCAAAAAGAATGATGTTCAGTAAATAAGGCATCTAGAATGCACAAGAATCAGATAAAAGTCTCTGCCTGGCTGCACTCCTATACTCCCTAGTGAGTGGTCTGAATTATCAGATGACTATCTTCTCCCTTTTTGATCTGTTGAAGCAGCTCCATTTTGTTCACTAGGCAACTACTTAGGAAATAATTCATCTGTTCCTTATCTCAGATAAGCAGTCTGGCCTCCAGGCTGCACAGTGACAAATGCCTGCCTATTTATTTTTTGTTATATTGTGAAAATGTCTTGGACCTGTAACAGTTCACATAGAAGTGTCTGTGGTTCGTTTGAGGTTTTAGAGGCTTTTGGAATGAGAACCTTTCCTGCTCTTTCCTAAAGATAAGCAGATGTTATGTCTTATTTCAAAATTTCAGTATCAAATTGAAACTACTACGTTTAATAATTTTTCTGCACTTGTGTTTCCACCTTGTTTCCATTGAAAATTATCTTCATTGGCTTTCCTGAGCCTTGCCAGTTGTCACTTTACTCTAAGGTGTTTATAACCATTAGTGACAGAAGAGGTGGAAGCAGTTGCTTTTGAAGTGTCGGTGCTGGCAGCTCATGAGAAGATAACATTAACAGTGCTACGAAACAGCTGCTTGTTGCTGAGAAAATAATTGGTGACAGTACAGTGTAATAATTCTGTTTCTCTCTATTATTAGTGAACTCTGTAAAGTGAAGAGGCTTTTTGATATATGTCATATTGGAATGTTTGCTTACTAATAGCCCTTCATATCTAAAGCAAATTGATGTCCAGATAAATTTAATAATTGTATTTTAAGAAGTGTTCTCAGTTCCATTGAGTTTGATATTTCATCACTGGTACAAAAAAGATATAGAGTATAAGCAAAATTGTAACTTTGAAAAGTCAGAAAGGGGTCCATCTGCTTTCTGCAGCCTGCAGCTAGAAAAAAGAATCAGGAGACTTGCTTCAACTGCTATTATTGGGAAATATGTCTTTTGTCATAAAAATAACAGAACACAGAACCACCACCCTTACAGCAGCTTGGAATGCTGTGTTTTCCTTTTTCTTCTTCTGCTCTCTACTTCCCAGTTATTGCCTTATTTTCTCCTTTCTTTTTTTTTTTTTTTTTCCTACCCCCCTCAATAGGAGGCAATGTTATTTTGTTAGCTCAAAGCTCATTTTTGAGTTCAAAGGTTGGTTTGTTAGCTTGGAAAAATAAATTAGTAGAGTAAGAGACATATATATGTTATGCGTGTATGTTCATGTAGATGTGCAATCTAGCCATGAGGAAAGACAATACAGGAACAATTTGTTCATGACTCTTTAATACTGATTGATTTCTCAATGCAGATTTGTGATTATTTATTACTTCAGTGCACTCTGAATGAAGTCTTTCACTTCTCAAAGTCTTTCTTTTTTAATTTAGAAGGTGATGGCACAGAAGCTTTAATGAATGTAGGACCACAATTTTATATGTTCAGGCTGTGACTTTAAGAGACAATAACTACAATTGCATGACAATCTCCTCTTCAGCAATTTTGTTTTGTCAAAGATTTTATGACTTTGATATCTTCCTTTGCTTCAGTAATGAACAAAATTTGGTAATGCCAAGTTTACCAACAGGATGAATCAAGAAGAATATCTTCAATTAAGCTAGAGTATTTTAGCTGGACAAAATTGAAACACTTAATTTCGCCTTTATTTTTCATTTGCATTATTATATATACAGTTGTTGCAATTCTAGTTTTAACTGAGAGACAGGATATTTCAACATTGCCACGTCCTTAACTTCCTCCTCTCCGGTCCTCCAGAAAATATTAGAAGTAGTATTCCTCTATTTCCAAATAAATACGTTTCCAAATATGACTTTTTTTTTTTTTTTAATCAGATCTGTTACTGAGTCACATAAAACCATAACAGATTGGTGGCTATGCCTTTGCTAAAATATAATGACTCATTTTCAGGAACAGATAAATCCATTATACTGCCTGGAACACTTTTGATGCTGTCTGGCTTTTACTTTTCAATTACAGCATACATTATTTAATATACCTTCTCTGCTCTTTGCAACAGTAAAAAGCTAGTAATATGGAAAGCACAAAAACTACCATGGAAATTATGTTTAGGGAGAACTTGTGATACCTAATGTTTATGCCACTAATTGTGCCATGGAATTTGTTTCAGAACAGGATTCAAAACGATCCTAAAAGTTGTGTCCCCAAATGTATACATCTTGACCCAGATGTGGTAGGGTAAATAATATAAAACACAGAGGCCAGAGCAGTGTAGGATTCTGCCATACAATACAGTCTGTGCAGTGGTGGTTCAGGCATAGGTCCTGTGAATTATAGCCAGGTCTTTCAGCCTGAAACAGGGGCTCACCTCCATCATCATGAAGTAATCAACTTACTATTATATAAAAGCTAGTTATATTATTATTAAAACGAGAGCCACTAATAGTCCCCTATTAATTCTGTGAAGTGCTGATTCCGGTCCTCCAGAAAATATTAGAAGAATATTAGAAGAATACAAATTACGTTTGTATTAGGCTGCTTTGAGGAGACATACCAAAGTGGCCTTTGGAGAATTAGGAGAAGAAATAGCATTTATTTAAAATATTTAAACCATTTGAAAGTCAGCATCAAGCTGTATGGGCTGTTGCAAAACCTTACATATCTTGAGATTTTATTATCACCTTCAAAGAACCCGAGCAAATAGGCAGCAGCTTTAGTGGGACTTCATCCATCATAAATTTATATCACAGTTTAGGTTTTATATCATGCCCAAAACTACACCAAACTTTATTTCATTTAAAGTGACAACAACGCTGACACCCCGTGTATGGTATTATTTTAGATTGTCCTTCAAATTACGTTTGAGCACACTTTCTCTTCATGGAAGAGGAGGTCATGCTATTGGGTGAGCAAAGTGTGATTGTATGGGAACTAAACTGGCTGGAAAAAAATGCCTTGGGAAGTAAAGAGTGCTTCAAAGACCTTAATACATAACTGGAATTACTCCGTGGAATCCCATCTTGGGTCTGTCCAGGTCAGGTAAACGCTGTGGGTGTAGGTAATCCTACCTTCAGACTGACTGATCTCTTGGAGAGCTTCCAGCCCACGCTTCCAGGGGCATAATGAGAATTGTGTCCTCACCCTGAGCTTTCATTTTATCTCTTTATCTCTCTTTGCTGTTAATCCAAGGTTGGTTTTGAACCTTCATGCTTTTACTCTTTTAGATTTCATTGTTTCATTATTATAGTAGGAATAAGAGTTCTAATGGCTATATGCTTTCATCCCCCCTCTCCCCCCCCCCCCCCCTTTTTTCCTTTTCCTTTGTTCTCTACTCTCTCATTTGCTTTCACTGGGATGTACTATGCATTTGAAGGCAGAAGCCACTGTTGGCTCATCTTTAGGCTAGATTTTGCACAAGCTCCCCTGATATGACATCTCTCTTTGCCATGCGGCTGTGGGACAGGGTGGAAGTGTGTGATCTTTGGCTTACAACTGATAGGAGTGAGTGTGTGAAGGTAAGCCTGTTTGCATCTGTAAAGAGTTTTTGTAAAATGGACCGGTTAGTGGCCTTTTTTTGGTAGTTCAATATTCATTTAACATTGAGCTCCATTCCATTCTCTATTAAACTGCTAAGCTAATCCTGAAATGCAGTAAATAAAGATTGATATTTTCTAATTAATACAATGGAAGCTGTTCATGAAGATAGCAACATGAAGGCTTTGGGGAAAATATGTTGTCCTAATTTCTCCACAGTAAGCAATTTGGTATTGTTAGACATTTAATATATAAGGCCAAATATTGTCACATCCATTACTTGAGTTGGGAACTTCATAATTCATCAGTTTTCCAGTAAATGGAATAAAATCTATGTGTTCTGATCTTGTGGAGGAGCAAGTGAAATCAATATGAATAAACTGAACATACTCGTCAGTATTTCCATAGAAGTAAGTTACATTAGCTCATTAAGAGACATTGGAGAGAATCTTATTATCTAGTTTTAGTATTGCCTGATTCAAACATTTAAACAAAATCTAAGCCCCCAAATGATGATATTCTAGTCTAATAATGGATTTACAGTATCACAAGACTGCAAGATTAAAAAAAGCCAATATCATAAGCAGTACAGTTAAATTGCAAGTGCAGGCAACAAAGACTTGCTTCAGTTTTCGTATTATAATGGATAATGCAATCTATGCCCTTGTCTCGACTAAGTAGGACAAAGACATTCACATCTTATGCAATTCATTGACAAGTTCTTAAGAAATCTCGCATCAAATAGCGTTCTATATTTGTTCATTAATTGCACTATAGTGCTACCTGAAATACTTTATTTGATGTTGGAAGTCACATTGTTTCAGATGCAGCAGGAGTCTGCCCAAGGTTGTTAGCTGCTGGAGAGGCAAATGGAGGGTATCCTATTGGCCTATTTAGTTCACTGTGAAGGGGTTTTTCAGTACATCCAAACTTTTCCCTTGATATACTTATGATATTTCTATTTATGTACAGTATTACAAGCTAGACTGAATGTAGCTGGTCTATTAAAATTACTAATTACAGGCAAAACTAAATAAACCAAGCATAATTATAAAGCCGTACAGAACAATTAACAGGAAACATATCCCAGTGTACCAGCCACTGAAATACACACTTCCTGACATACTTGTAGAGTGAATGCAATGGCACAGATAAGGCTTACTGCCTCTCAGTGGAAATAGAGAAATTATGTACTGATTGTATGCACATTTTTAATAAGGAATGAGAAACACAAAGTCGGGTTCCGGCAACTACTTTGAAGGAGCAATGCCAGTAATTTATTCTGTGTCAGAGTTGTCATTTTCTACCAATATTCTGCTCTGCTAGCATGTCAGAAAAAGGTAGACTTCTGTTTTTCTAGACTAACAGCAAAAGAAACATAAGGAAAATGACTGCAACTGTACACTTATATTCAAGCCAGGAACTACTGTGGTTTTCTTAGAAGAGAAAGGAAAATGGAAAAGTCAGTATTATTCTGTAGGCAGAAGAGTTTTGTTAGATTACTCTATCTGTCACTTATGTAATCTATGACATATTAGAATTTACAAAATTAAGCTGCTTTTGTTTTCTGTAACAATTCAAATAGTACAGGTTCCATTTAGATTGCAAAAAATACATTAATTTTATGCCAGGATTTTGCTGAGTGTTCTCACTTTTTATAGTATATGCACTGTTTGCTTTTATTAATTAATATTTCAAATCACATATGAACTTGTACTATTGGTGCTTATTTTGCACTCATTACTTGCAAAGGTTTTCAACACAGAAACGACAAGGAATAAGCTTGTACCTATCACAAGGGAAAGCTGTGCAAGATGTAGACAGAGCCTCGTGGGGCGTCCGTCTGCTTTCCTCTGCCAGAGACAAGCCGAAATTCCTCTTCCAGCCATGCTTACAGCATTCACAGTGCCTTAGTAGCAGCAGTGTAGATTTCCAAGTTACAGAGCTATAAATTACTTTTAATCCCTACCGTTGTGTTGTTATATTGTAGTCTGTTATTACCTCGGATACATTTTATCAGAAACTCTCTTTTCATCTAGAATAATTCATGGGTTCTTTATTGCTTCCTCCAGTAAATGTGGCTGATTCTAGAAATGCTAATTTCCACATTTATAAATGCTTCCAGAAATGCTAGTTTCCTTATTTAATGCTTGACTGTGCTTGGTTACACTACAGTGCAAATTTGGAGTTACTGAGGTACACAACTAATAGATGAGATGTGACCTGCTGCTATTTGAAGAACAGTCTCGTTACAGTGTAAGCATGTTTGCTCACTTAACGATTCTGAAATAGAGATTAGCTGATTTTTCCTCTAGATTAGTATTAAATAGTCAAAACTAATTTTCCCTATTTATTATTTACATGGCTTTTTTTCCAAATTTATTGAGTATAAACTGCTTGCTGGAGTATTTCTAAAAGCAATTATTCATCTGCTGGAATGGAAGGTGAAGCTGATCTTCAGATTTCAGATGATTTTGACTGAACAAACAAGTCACATGTTTCTGTGTTCTCTGGTCAGAAAAAAAAAAAATCAGTTATATTTCTGGTACAAGTATTCCTAGCTATAAATAATTCTGTTTTCTAGTGTTCTCTAGTACAAATTTAAAATGGCCTTCTTTGGCAAATTATTCCTGCAATGCAAAGAGATGGCTGTGAATAGATGTGAAATGGATTTGATGGAAAAGCAACATTAATATTCCCTGAAACTGTCAGTATTTACCTGCTTTTAGACACAATGTTCTTCCTCTAGCCATGTATTTGTACCTGTCTTTTTAATCCCTGTGAAGCTACATTAACGTAGTCAGTTCGCTTTTTCAGAAGCACTTCAGCTTTTGAAATAGTGAATAAAAACATAAAAACTGCTTCCAGTGTTCCTACTGTGACGGCTCCTTCCTAAGTGCTTAAAGGGATGCTATCATAACCCGTGCTTCTCTTGCTGCAGCATCATACACTGCAAGCATGTAGGCTGTGGCACTGAGGAGGTTATTGCAAGGGTGTCAGAGAGTCCCGACAGTACCTGAGGCCACTGACAGCTTTTCAGGAACAGGATAATTCCCGTCTTTTATTCTTTCTTGACTCAATTTCCCTGACAGTTTTTATTTCTAATTGGATTATGCAAGTAGAACCCTGAGTCTCCACTCTCTCTTCTAAACTTTGAGTTTTGTTGCTGAATTACCTTCTAGTTCACCCTCTATCCAGCAAGTCTATTTTGGCAATTTATTCTGCCTTATCTAAATTTTAGGTCTTTGGAGCAGGGACTGTTTTCTTTTGCTGTCTGTAAAATACCAGCACAGATGTGCAGTGGTGTTCAACTAGGGTTTGCATGGACTGTCATAATATAACTAATAACTGGTATTAATAACTTGATGTGCATTCTGATAGCTCACTCACTGAGTGAGCACTGTAACCTCCAAGGTTAATAGTTGTTACTATTTATACTCTGTTCCTCTTACTGCCTAGAGAATCAAGCCAACATCAAAGTTGTATGGACACATGGGATAAAATTCATCTGATGAAATGTAAATGTCTACTTCAGGGAAACCTCAGCTTTCTACGTAATTAAAATTATGATAGCAAAATAGTTGAGATTTTGCTGTTTGGCCCTTGACAAAGTCAGTGCTGTTCATCTACCGGTCTTTTTTTTTTTTTTTTTAAGCGTAACTTCTATCTGTTTTTTGTAAGAGTATTTGCTTTCATTTACTTATTTCTGAAATAAAAACAATGAAATGACTATTTGAAATAGAAAATGGGAGTAGTGTAATCACTGAGTTTTTAAGGTAAAGACACTCTGTTCCAAAAAAATTTTCATTGAGAGTCTCATAGTTGTTGTTGTTTTTTTTTTTCCTATGTTGCTGATAGCAATCCAGTGTTTTGTTTAGCAACTCTGACCCTTCTAATTATGAATAATAGTGGAAGACAGATGTTAGAAAGAAACTGTTGCTGAGTGCTGAGTACTCTGTCACCAATTTAAGCAAATATATCTATGTAAGATGCAAGAAAGCCACAGGTTATACCACAGCACAGTGATCTTTATTTTGCTCTCTCTTTTTTTCTCAATAATTTCCAACGTATGATTTACTTTTTCAACCAGAGCTGAGCATTAAGCTGTTCTTTTCATGGCAGTATCTTGCCAGGATCTTGCTCTTGATATAATAGTTAGCTAAGTGCTCATGATCTTGTATATAAAGTTAAGTTTGTTTGTTTTTGTTTTGTCTTTGTTTTTTAACCTTGTGTGTTAAATAAGAATTCTTCTGACATTTTTTGCTCATTTTATAATGTCTTTCTGCAGTTCTTCTCAACCAGTCCTTGCTCTTCTTATCCCAACTAATTATTATCAGCAGCATTCTCACCCCACTTGCAGGCTGTGCATGAGGACGAGGATCAGCACAGTCCCAGCAGAAACGGTGGTGCTTCCTTCCCCAAGGAGCAAAGGGGCTGGTGTGATGGGCAGTGCTTTCCTGACCCACAAACTGTGCTTAAAATTAAGTGTATGAATTAGTTCCATCCAGCTTCAAGGCAATGAAGCAAAAGCTGGGCATGCACATTAAGCATTGAATTACTTTGATGTTAATTTTGGGCTTGGTCCTGAAAAACCTTGTATTTTGTTAAGATAAGACCACATAGCACTTTGCAGAACAGAGTGAAGTGTTAAAAGCATGGTGTACAATGTTGTCTTGTTTTCCATACTGGTATGCTTTTTTCCTGTTTAAAGATGTTAAACATGAAAACTGCAGAAATAATCTGCAGTAGAATTTAGAAAGTACATATGGCTTTGCATGAGATCTTCAGTGTTGCTTAATTTTGATCGTATCTGTTCAGTGCACATCTAGATTTAGCCAATAGCAGTTAGAATTAAGTCGTTGTTTATCTTCTTTCAACATTGCCTCAGGGTTTATGAAGAACATAATACTGTAGTTACATATGCTTTAATGTTTTAGAATACAAGCCATTAAAGGCATACTTACGAAAGTGCATTTTAAACCACAACCAATATTTTTACAGGACAAGTAAAGAGATTTGTTTAATCTGCCCTATTTTTAAAGTGATATTGCCATGTGACATAGGGTATTACTGTTAGAGAACTAGATAAACACATTAGAGTAATTAACCTTCCTGGAAAGAGGGAGCTTCTGAAACTTAAACATACTGTTCCAAAAAATAGTCACTGTTGAATTATCAGCATCTGCTGGATAAAGACTAATGATCTCATTATCATTTATTTTAAGAATATTGGACTGATTTCCTTTGGAGGCAATTGAATTGGAATCAAATTAAAACGAGGGAGCTGAATCAGTCTTTTCACAACAGGACTGAATTTAGTACATTTTTTACCTCCAGCTCCATTACAAAGCAATAAACTGCAAAAAACTGAGCATCGGAATTCAGATTCAGACCTCTTAGCAAAAGGAGAACATTGTGCAGTTGTTTAAGATGTGGTATTTCATGTGTGACATTTCTTCTTTTTTAAAAAATATAATAATATAGATCTTTAAAGCTTTTCTGACTCATGAGTAGCTTGACATGAAGTGACTGACGTTTTCAAATGGCTTCCTGGTCAACATTTTATTTTTTACATCATCATACTAACAAACTAGCTGAAGTATTGTTATAGTATTGTGACATACAATTGCAAAGTTTGGGTTTTTTTTTTTTAATTACTTGCTTTTCTCTACCCTTTAACTCCTTCATTTACTTCCAGTTTTTCTAGTACTGAAAATACTTAAAAATCTCTTGCTGCTTTTATAATTGTTCCAGTGTGACCTTTCCCCAAACTGATTGATTTGGAGCAGTGTTCTTGGTGCCCATGAAGAGAATAAATATTGTTCTGCATATGAGCATATTTTATTTGGAATGTGACCCTGTAGCAAGTATTTCAATAATTAAACTACAGCATTTTCCTCTGATTTTTTGAGCACACTGTATTTTACTGGAGAGGTACCAGTCTAACACAGCTCAAAGTATTCACTCTCAGCACACTCTTCAGTTCCTTGGAAAGTTGCTTAGCAGCTGCGGAGATTTTCCAGCTTTAGTGTCTCATTAATATACCTCTCCATCAAGGCTCAGTGAAGTTCTGATGAAAACTGAACTTGAAACTTGCTAATGTGACCACACTGCTGCTTATCTGGGTGTGAGTCCCGCTTTTCTGTTAAAACTGTGCCGTTTAAAAGTAGCTGAGTGGAAGTAACCCTTCCACTGAAAAGCAAAAAAAGAGCTCCATGTGAGGTTGCATATGAAGAACTGATATGAATTTTTCAAAATACAATTAATATATTACATTCATGTTTATTAATTCAGTTTTGGAGGATTACTTGGTAGTTTTATTAAGCTGAAGAATACCATGACATAATTTTAAGTTTGAGGAGCTGCTCTAAGTTTTATAGAGATGGAATATAATTTTGTGGACTATTGATAAGCCAGAATGACCTTTTTTAAAGCTGTCAGAACAGCAAGAGAGCTAGGTACTTTTTGAAAGTCATTAATATTAATTGCTAAAATTGCTAATATTTAGTGGAAATATCCTGGCATTTTTTCGTCTTGGAAACATCTGATAAAATGTGTCATAATGAACCTGAAATTTTCCCAGAGACTACACACTCTCTTTCCTTCCTTCAGATTAAGTGAAAAAGACACAGAAGAACTCAATAAATAAAAATGGTAAATCTTCCCTCCCAAATTATATGGCTAGAGACTTTGTTCATATTTTATTTTACATATGCAAATATATTCCAATAGACAAATGAACACGTTAATCATCATTGCTCTGAATCTGTCAAATGAATGACACCTTCAAATGCCAAATGAATCCAAGAATTTAATTGAAATTATTTCATTTTTGGCTACAAGACTTACAAATACAATAATAATAAGCATGAAGAAGACCATAAGTATGAGCTCAAGCGTTTCTTAGCAATGTGTTAAGGATGTCACAGTTAGACTGAAAGCACATTCCAGATGGTGATTACAGCTGATTCTTTTTGGCAATGAATTGATATTAGACTCAGGCTTGACAGGAAAATATTTAAGGCTTTTGACCTAACGCATAGTACACACTGTTATGTATCTGTTACCATGGAGAAAATAAATGCAAAAAGTAAACATCACTTCAAGCATATTTGGAAAAAAAAAATGTCATCTTCTGCTCAAAAAATATTTCCAGAACTTTTTTTTGGTTAAAGGAAGGAGGTGGCTGGAGTTTTTCTTGAATATGGGCAAGACCAATCCTTTTCTACTTTCATTTCAGTTTTAGAATTAAGACAAATTTTGTACCCAGTCCAACTCAAGATGTCACTATAAATGTATGGCAAAGCATTCCTGTCTGGCACTTTTCCTCTGAACATGATCTTGGAGACACACAGCAAGCTCTGGAGGGTCATTTGCTTGCTGGGTCTCGTAACAGCTGGTACATTCTGAATAGTTAACACGCAAGTGTTTTACAAATGTAGAAGTAAAGGATGCCAGAAATAAAGGATGTACTCCGTTGATGTGTTCATTGCAGTAAACAAGCCTGAAAACAATAAACCCTCAGCCATTCTGCTGAGTCTCTTGCTGGTAAGGTTCTTCTCCCAGGCCATGGCTGAGGACCTCAGCTGGCAGGCATAGCTTCAGTAAGTGTTGTCTGTGAAAGGGGTTAATGGAGCACAAATGTTTGCTCTGTTTTACTCTTGGCATGTACTTCGTCAGCTTATAGGACTAAATATTTGCTCTCCCCATTTATTGATTTTTGCTTCACTTCTCTCCAAAAATATCTTCCTTTTCAGTTGAGTCTGTTCATAAGCTACGGTTTCACCAATAGTTGCCAATGTTGATACAGTTCTGGTCTTTCAACTGCTGAATCTGTTAATTTTGAAATGCAGTGCTCCTCTGTTGACAGAGTCTTTATGCATTTCAAGAGGTACTTAAACTTCTCCCTTAGCTGTTTAAGCTTGCCATTTAGAAGACACAGGTTAGTCCAATGATGTCTAATTATTCCCTGGCATTGCTACGAAAAGTCCATGCTGGGCACTGCCTGCCTGGGCAGCAGCTCTGCAGAGATGGCCCTGGGGGACCCAGCTGCACAGGGCCCACCCTGGGGCTGGCAGCAGTGAGACCTGGTGGCATCTGGCACTGTAGGAGCAGGGACACAACTAGGAGATGAAGGGTAGGAATCCTTGTCCTTTGTTTGACACTTGTGAGCATAAATCTGGGATGCTGGGTCCACTTCAGTCTCCTCAGTACCAGACACATGCTGCAATACCCAGAACAAGAGCAGAGGATAGCCATCAAGATGCTTGAGGGCCTGGAGCGCCAGGTGCATAAGCAGCTGAAACACCAGGGCTTATTTAAGGCTTTCGGGTATCTTATTACTGTCTACAACTGCCTATCTTTAGGTAGTCTTTCAGAAGATGGAGCTAGATATTTCTCAGAGGTGCCAAATAAGAGGAGGTTTAGTGGACACAAGTTGCAGTAATGAACTTGGATTACACATTAAGATATATCTGATATTTTACCATAAGACTGGTGAAATACTGGAACAGGGCCCCAGGGAACTTGTAGAATCTCAGTCCCTGGAGGTATTTAGAAGAACTTCATGAGATGTGGACCTCAGCAACCTGATGGAAGATGACCTTTGTTTGATCAAGGAGCTGGACCAGGTGGCCTCTAGAGGTACCTTCAAACTGATGTGATTTTATGAGCTCTATTTTTCTAGTTTGTTTTTTATTTATATGCCTTTAGTACATTTCTACAGTTTCACCTATTTGCTGTCTTAATAGCCAGTTAAATTTATCCTGGAAAAATACTAGCTTATACATCTTCGTCCAATTTAAAATTAATAAATGTTTTGTGCTGTCAGACTGATAGCAATTTATCTTCACTAATGCAACAGACTACATTATGGCAGATGATGTAACTTGGACTTCTTGTCCCTGCTTGCAAATTCACAAGGCAATATTATTTATTCCCTTTCTTATGTCTTTTCATGTAAGATAAACATCATTTTTTATACTGCATTGGTTGCCACAACTGGGTATGTGCTTGTACAGTTTTGGGTAGATTTCAGTTTTGGATTCCAGAGGTCTTTCTCTCTCTTTCCTTTAGATTCTTTAAAATGCCTATTTATGTCAGAATGCTGCCCACACATGCTAAGCCTCCTCTCCCCCACTCTTTCAAAAATATACTGGACTTCTTCAGCTTTTAACCAATCATGGACTCCTTTATGTTCCCATTCTTTCTGCATTCTCTTTTAAAGAGTGTATTGATCAAATTTCATTTTTGTGCTTAGTGCCATGTATCTCAAATGTCTTCTGTACTGCTTTATATTGGGCTCTTCTTGAGATAAATTATAATTATAAAAAGCATTATCATGCTCAGAAATGTCTGCTATGAAACATTTTTCTGCATGTCTTGTCCTCTGCTGGTGTCTGTTGCAGTTAGTTGTACTTTGAAAGAGAGTTGTTTAGACAATTTTCTGAAGTCAGTGTTGGAGACAGATACAGCTCAAAATGTCTAACTCACCTGGTATCCATCACAGTATCTACTTGCATGTCTGTCTCTTGAGCTGCATGGATATGGTTGTTTCTTTGTCATCACATGACAAGACAGGTAAAGCTAGGATAAGTAAGCATTTTCTCAATCTGCAGAAACACAAGATGATCAAGAACAGTGTATTAAAAGCAAAGTGTATTTAATTAGAAGCGTAAAGACTATGAAAATGCTATTTTGGTTTGCAACCTTCAGCTCAAAGCCAATCTTTCATATACCAATTGTTTAACTTCATATTGGGCAGCTAATATTCCAGTTTCCCCTATTCTATCTCGTCGTATTTTCTTTTCAATGTTTGTTGTGCCCCTTCCTTCCTTCCCCCTTTCCTTTCCTTTCCTTTCCTTTCCTTTCCTTTCCTTTCCTTTCCTTTCCTTTCCTTTCCTTTCCTTTCCTTTCCTTTCCTTTCCTTTCCTTTCCTTTCCTTTCCTTTCCTTTCCTTTCCTTTCCTTTCCTTTCCTTTCCTTTCCTTTCCTTTCCTTTCCTTTCCTTTCCTTTCCTTTCCTTTCCTTTCCTTTCCTTTCCTTTCCTTTCCTTTCCTTTCCTTTCCTTTCCTTTCCTTTCCTTTCCTTTCCTTTCCTTTCCTTTCCTTTCCTTTCCTTTCCTTTCCTTTCCTTTCCTTTCCTTTCCTTTCCTTTCCTTTCCTTTCCTTTCCTTTCCTTTCCTTTCCTTTCCTTTCCTTTCCTTTCCTTTCCTTTCCTTTCCTTTCCTTTCCTTTCCTTTCCTTTCCTTTCCTTTCCTTTCCTTTCCTTCCTTCTACACAAGGTATTCATTCAATATAAAATGAAAAGATTTTTCAAAATCTCAACATTTTTCATAAAATGTAATATTCTTGGTCATTCTTTCTGGCCAGACCAGATCTTTACTAGTCTATGCTATACCTCTTACTCTAGAATTAATCCCTTTAACACAGCATTTAACACATTTTCTTCAGACTTTCTCTTTATGAGATGATTGTACCAGATCTGAGTTCATGTCTATTGAATGATAAACTCTTTTTGCATGTTCTTCCTATTTCTTTCTTTTTAGAAAGGTTGGACTTAGCAGTGTGAAATAGCTTACAAAGTTCAGTTCTGTTACATTATGGCGTAGTGTCCCTTAGCAGAAATGACAGTTGTGGCATAGTTAATGTCATTTCAACAGGCTACCAAAACCCGCAACCCAAAATATATCAAGTCAACGAATGTCCATTAGCAAGTCAAAGGTCTTTACCACCTGAGTACATTTTCTTTTTCAAGATTTCAGACTTCTGTTTGAAGGTCTTAATGTCATCTGACAGAAAGCAAGTTTGAAAACTGGATGGAAGTTATTAATAAACAGCAGTGTGCACAGAAGAGAAGATTTCCCCCCTGCCCTGAATATAATTAAAAAATAATGTATGTCAGATTCATGTTGCAGTAAAGGATGTACAACTATAAATAAGTAGTTACTTGAATCCAGAACATGTGTATCAAAGAAAAGCATATCTGCTATATGATAAGTCACTTTTGCACGTTTCCAGTGTTTGGATACCTTCATTATGTTTCATTTTGAGCAGCAGCAAAAGATAACCATTGTAATGTGATACCTGTAAGATATTTCCACAACAGCAGTTTAGCATTGGTATGCTGAACAGTCAGTACTCCCCTGAACTCAGCTTTTTATACAAGTAGGACTTTGTTACTGTGGCGATGGCACAGCACTGCTTTTGACTAAAACCAGAACTGATTAGACTATATTATATTATTCATCCATATTTTACTATCATTGAGCAATATATTTCTTGAATTTTGGCTGCCACAAATCTTGATATTTAATGGGACAAGTTATTTAAAAAGGTTGGCTGCAGAAAAAGAGAAGCAAGTCTGTTTGTATTTTTCTGTGCTCTTTAATTTGTCTTCATTCAGTATATTGTCATAGAATCACAGAATTGTTTGGGTTGGAAAGGACCTTCAAAGGTCATTTAGTCCAACACCCCTGCAATGCGCAGGGACGTCTTTAACCAGATCAGATTGCTCAGAGCCCCATCCAGCCTGGCCTTGAATGTCTCCAGGGATGGTGCATCTACCACCTCTCTGGGCAACCTGGGCCAGTGTTCCACCATTCTCATAGTAAAAAAAAAATAATTCTTCCTTATATCTAGTCTAAATCTCCCCTCTTTTAGTTTAAAACCATTAGCCCTTGTCCTACAGACCCTGCTAAAAAGTCTGTCCTGATAGGAGAGGTGTTCTACTCCCTGATCATTTTTGTGGCCCTATTCCAGACACACACACTCTTAATATTGCATCTTATTCATTTCTGCTCTTCAAATAGGTATACAACTGTTACCCTCTTTGGCACCCTGTCCACACTCTGTCTCTCACTCCCTGTCCTGTATTTCTCCACCAGATTATCTTACCCGTCATAGCCATTAAGAATTACCTTGTACTCACTGAGTGCATCTAAGTGCCCACCCACTCCATGTCCTTTCTATAACAAGATACTGTATATCAGGGAAGGGGATCCTCGTTCCATCAGAGCATTATTCAATCAGCTTCTGGCTCAGCATTGCTTAACAATGGTGACGTGGTGCTTTAGGGAAGTGAAGGTGTCCTGAATTTAGGTTTTCTGTAGCAAAATCAAGACCTGCTAAAGCTATGTTATTAAATTCTATATAGGGTTTGTTCTTTGAGGCAATTTTCAACCACTTAAATGCATTGCAAAACAAGATAGAATTTAAGCTTAATTATTACAGCAGTTATGAGGTACTGGTCCAGATGTAGTGAATTAGAGAATAAAAGAATGAAAAACTATCTGCAATCAAGATAATATTATTTTAACAATTGGTTAATATGAATAATATATTTTTTCCCAAGTGTTATTCTGTTTTCATTCTTCACCCGATATGTTTTGGGAACAACTAAGCATTAGTTGTTAGAGAGACATTATGTCTACTACTTTCTCTCTGTTAATGTTCAGCTGTATTCTTTCATGTTTTTTATTGCACTTCACCATTTCAGAGTTTTAGTTTATATATTTCTTGCTTTTCTAAAATGAATTCCCTTTTTTCAGCTATTGTATAAAAAAAATCTTGAAGCTCCCTGACACTACTTTGACCATTTTAAATGAAATATATTTAGAGATCTGCAATAAAACTTCCACTTGACAGCTGAAGGAAATATCTAAGCTTCAAAGCACTGCAGTTTTGAGATTGGACTGCAATTAAAGTGTCAGCTTTTCATACCTGTAATAGTGCATACGTATACCATAATCCCTAAAATCAGTTCAGTATTTGCTTCCCTAGCAGGAAGATTTCCTGAGACTAAAAAGCGCTGTTTGTTTCATAGAAACCATGTATATAAATAGAAGAACTGTGCTGAGAAATGGGGAATGATAATCGTGTTGGTGCTCATGAAGAAAAGCTTAATTATTGAACAGTTATTCTTTTAGTTTCGATGGTATGTGAAAAGATCATGTGTTAGCTCAGCTGAGCTAAGCTTAGAGATGGATTTTAGGGCTTTTCTCTTGATTTTAATGTTGTTACAAGTAATTGATATTAAAAAAAAAAAGTGAGCAGAATTTTGTATTTGCTCCTAGAAAGAACAACACCTGTATTCTCAACCTGTGAACTTCAGCTTTTGAGTATCATCAGGGTGACATAGCAATTTTCTTGAAATCCATACTGTTAACAGGGGTGCTCAGCCTCATTTAGGTATGGAAACTGTATGTTTGGTTGAAGAATAGCGCCGAATGATGTATCAGATAGACATACCTGCCTTCAGCAGTATTTTTCAGAACTATGAAATTCCGCTTCCCCCATCAGCTGTTCTAGGAAAGAAATAGCAGAGGAAGTGATAAGACAATCCACAACTGTTTTCCTTGCCCTGCCCTGTGCATAGTTGCTTCTCAGATTTCTAACTCAGGATACCTTCCTCCCCATTATTTCTCTCTGCATTTGAGGAGTATCAGAGACAGGGCATCAACAACAGGGAGTGATACAGCTGATACAGCTTAGGAATTTGTTCATATGACCTCAAAATGTCCCTTTTTGTTTTCAGGGATGTTCTCCAATGGCCTTTCTTAAGAGTATGTTACAGTCACAGAAGGGTCAATGAATTAAAGGCACTTTTTGCCCTTCTGTACTCTTATAATTTGTATTTCACTTTTTCTACACATCACAGGCAATCTTTTCTTCAGCTTTCTTCTGTTTAAAATGCAGCTTAAGGGAAGGTGGGTACAGTGTGTGAACTAATGCTTGGAGCACTAGGCTGCGTTATCATATTGCCATTAAGATTCCAAAGCATGGTTTCCACAGTATTAGTAATGCCTATATATCTTAGTAACATGTGGGAATCACCATTTAAATTTCAAATGGCTATCTTAAAATAATAATACATGCATTGGTACATTTTAAAAAATGTAATTAATTTAAAGGTTTGCTTTCAGATTACTGCGGATGAACTTGGCTATATTCTTTACATGAACTCTCTAAATGAAATAACCGAGATGATCTACTGCATGAAGAAAATAACAAACATACAGTACAAAAAATATTAAACATTTTACTTATTTTTCTTATGATCTTATGACCTCTAAATTTGTATTTCAAGTAAAATTGCATGTAGAATGTCTCCTAACTGCAATTCACATTGAAGTTAACAAAAACTGAATGGTTGATTTTAATGAACCAAGAAGCAAACTGTATTGTTGACTGAAGGTTAATAAGAGCAGAAAATTGTTGGTTAGTCTGACAACAGAGCTCCTGCTACTTCCTTTTTACTTCAACATTTTCTGTCTAGATCAGATATAGATAAACAAGTTTTAGAAATTAGAATAATTATGTTATGGAATGATCGCTCCTTGTTACCTGAAACCACAGAGGAGAGATAAAACATGAATTGGGTTAGTGGACTGAATCGCATATTCTGAAGAAAAATAGATGTAAATTAAAAAGCAAGCTATACTTTTATACAGTACCAATTAGCAGATAATGCATGTCCAAAATCTGAGTGCTGTAAAAAGTGCTTGTATTGCAAATGTAGTGAGTTGAAATAAATTAGATTTTCACTAATATTGTATTTTAACACCAAATATTGTGGCTTAAATTTTCCTAATGAATGTAGTGAAAGGATTTTAGTATTTTCTAAGAGTACAGGATGGAAGTTGCTTCCTTCAAAATAAGAATAGGACTCATGATGTTCGTTTAAATTGAGGCCAGAGGAGACTCTGGTGCCAGTACTTTTGAGTGATAGCCTGGTGGTTGGAGATCTCACCTGGAATTGAGAAAATGTAACTTAAGGTCTTGAAGAGGTTCATGGTGGTGTCTATCACTTCTCAAAACAGTGTTCTTCTGGACCACCAATGACTCAGTCATGAAGTATGGAGGAGTACCGATTCTGCCTAATGCTTGGTTTGGTTTTTTGCTAGATCGTTAGCTTTTGGAAGTCAGATCTGAAAATAATGACCATCACAATTCTTGTATTGTCACTCTTTGCTGGGTACTAAACGGAAACTCCAAGTTTCAGTTATAAAATAATTACTAAGCTCTTTGAGACTCCATCTGGGTTTTTATATCATCTTCAGTACCAAAGTATTTAAGAGCTGTCTCTTCATATGCATAGCTGGGGTTCATTGGGGTTGGTCTTGTTTTTCTGAAGTATCAATTAATCCTTTCCACCACTATTTTTCTTTTAAATAAGGTAATTCAGGTTAATTACATTTTCATTTTGTGAATGCAGGAATACGTCAAAACGTCATTAAATTTCTTCTTCATCCTCTCATGACTTTTGCATTCGGAGCTTATCCAGAATAACAAAGCAGTAAAATTTCACATTTTCTTTGTTGCTTGAACACTGTTTTCCAACCACGACTAACAGCAACATTTTGTGCTGTTGAAATCCTCGGAAGTGCTACAAAATTCATCCTTTGATTGCTTAGTTCTTTGGTTGGGCAGCATAAAAAGGTGTATGTTTAGGATATTTGAGCATTTAAAAACCTCTAGATGCAGTATAAGAAGGCTATTTGAAATGAAGGATAAAAGTGATAAGCAAAACTATTAGGAAATTATTAGCAAACAGCAGAATAACTGTTGGAGTGCCTTTTTATCTCTTCAGTGTTTGCACAGGACCTAACATTTCTGTTAATTAGCAGATCAAATATCTATGTAAAGTAGAGGTGTCTCTGGTCAGGATAATACCTTTCACTAGCCTCTGTCCTCATATTGCCACAAAATACCTCAAGTCCATTCGTGACTACTCACTTCTTTCCGATATACAGTATTAATTTAAGCTCTTCTTATAAAAAGCTTTAAAAAGCATCCTCTTTTGAAAATGCATCATAAATAAATAAGATGGGATTGAAAGAGTAGCTGATCCTTGCTGATCCGATACAGATGCTGAAATACGTGAAAGTAGATCTGACTTAAAACACCATTTGTTACAAAACGCTAACTAATTTGTTGGTTGCATCCTTGCCAGGCTGCCGTCTGTAATCTTTCTCCTGATTTTGTCTTTTGCTTGCCACTTTTAGAGGTTCTTCGGCATTGTATTCACAGGATCTGCTCAAAATAAGGATTTGCCATTTGTACTGATCTTTCTCAAGTTTGTTTATTGCAAAATAGATTTTTGGGTTTTTTTCCCTGCTTTTCAGGCATCTGAACTGCACAGAGGCAGTGAGTGTCTTCCCAGCAGCCTGGGAAGCCTGTCCCCAGCTGTCCCTTTATCGTGCTGTTCCGTCTGGCTGGTGCGACGCGGGTCCATCAAGTAGAACAGCACGCAGCTTCAGTTTCTGCGGTCAGCAACCACAGCACTGCTCATAAATGCATTGCACACAGATGCCAATGCCTGTTTTTTTTGTAGTGTGAATGCTATTTTTTCAAATAGTAGAGCCTTCTTTTAAGTAGAAACGCCTTGTAGTTATGGCTTCATATTTTTTTTTTTCAGCTGTGAAGAATAAAAAAATGGCAACATACAAGAGTTCTGCAGCCACAAAAGTCACAGAGTATTGAGATACTTTTTGCTCCCTCAGCTTGAGGGCTGATTGCTGGTTTGTAGCAGTCCATTAAAGAAAAGCAACAATCCTCCTTTGATTTTTCAAAGCTTTACATGCTAGCCGATCTATTTGACCTTATCAGTTCCAATTTTTAAATATGTTGGGATTTTTTTTCCCATATTCTTACTTAAAATAGTGGAAAAATAGCTTTTTTTAAATGTCATGTCATTTCTCAGGTAATTCGATGGAGTACACATATGCATATATATATATATGCATATAACCTCACAGAAGAGGTTATATTGGGTGGGTTTCACCTGTTTACTTGCCGTACTGAGAGTTTTGTTTCTTTTTTGACCAGGTTTGCTAGCTGGATTATAACATGCTGCTTAAAATGGAAACAGTAGATACATTTTGTGCTTAGAAACAAATGCCTTAACAAATAAGGATAATTTTCCCCCTTCTCCCCGCCTTATGCAAAATCATTTCAAAATGAGTAGAAAGTATTCTAGGCTAAGGCAGTATTTTTTAACTGTCCTGCTCATCTAATTTTAAGTAGTGGAATCGAGAAAATTGCAGTCGGTTGTAATTCCTCTAGACTTGTTACAGTGAGTTAATGTATTTGTCTTTATACATTGCCTCCCACTGAAGAGTAAAATTGAAGATGAATGCTATTGTGTGTCCCATTAAAGTGTCAATCACTGCACCTGAGAGAGTGAAAGCAGGGGCAGACAGAAGTGATGACTTGGTGGGCCCAAAACAGAAATCGCGAACTCCCTGCTGGTCTCTCAGTTGTAATAGAAAGCTTCTTCAAAATCACAAATATTAAAATGTTTTATACTTATTGTATTGTATGCATACATTGTAAAAAGTTTTACACATGATTGCATTAAAACATAGTTCTACCGGGATAATTAGGAAAACAGTTTGCAGGCGAAATGATACAAAACTCCTTACATCTTTCAGTTCTTCAAGAAAATTCTACAGTTTTTCAGTATTCCTAAGCCAAAAATAAATAGCTTGGTGGTGTGTTTTTTTGTTTCTTTGTTTGTTTGTGTGTTTTGTTTGTTTGTTTTGGGTTTTTTTTTTTGCCTTTTAATGTGACAGGAAGATTTCTTGTGACTGCTTTCAAATTCAAGGCTCTTTCAATGCCAAAGATGCAAAGCTGGAAGAAAAAACTGAAGATATTTTAGCAAGCAGTATATCATAAATCAAAGATCATTCAAGGTTGCCAGTGGAAGTAAACAGTATTGTGGCAGTGATAGTATTTCAGAATTTCTAGAATTCTAGAAATTTCTAGAAAGTTAACTGTTTTAAGCTTTAATGAAATTTAGCTTGTATGAGAATCCTGATGGAAAAAAAGTGCAAAACATCTCCTGCTTACATTTAGGCTGCCCTCAAATACATTTGGAAAACGAGACTCCAGAACTAGGACAGGTAGTCTGATAGTATATAAGTTACTTTAGTGAAAGAATCATCTCTAAAAGAAGAGAGTTTTTACACTATACATTATACCTTCCTTGATACGGTAATTTCATCTGCATTGGGAACGCCACTATCTAATATTCAGCTACCTTTTGATATGCTATTAATATTTCCTTCCCGTGTACTTTTGGTAAGACTCCAAGGAATGAGCTGGACTGCTCTTTGATCAATGTCCAGGCAGGGAAGCATATTGACAGAAAAAATACTCAGGGCCATATTGTGGAAAGTATTTAACAGTTTTTTTTTGAAAAGGACAAAACCAAAAGTAGTTACAAAGATAGTTTAAAAGACTTATTGCTAAATGTGCAATGGTATTAAGATTTTTATCACCAACCATTAATTGAAAGTAATTTCTCAACTGATGTATGTATTGTCATTGTAAGTAATATTGATTGAAGCATCTTGAACAGTCGGCGCTTGGATAAAATGCTAGTTTGATGTCAAACACCATAGTCTAGAAATTCTATTAATGAGTTTTTATGAAAATAATACTCACACTCCTCCTTCCTAATGTCAAGTATTTGTTTGGATTTATTTTATGCTAGCTGTCAAAATTAGTTAATAAAAATAAATTTTGGCAGGGGAGGATTTTGCTTAGTTAGGACAGCCAGATTTAAGGCCCTGATCCTGTCAGGCTGACATGTATAGCTTGAGTGTGCACTTGGCTTCTTTCGGATTTAATCTTTTCTTTTATCATAGATAAAATATGAGCAGCAGCTTAGTGCTGAAGATGTGAAATTGTCCTAACTCTTTGACAAATGAAACATATGTTTACTAGCGGATTTAATGGAGCTTAACATGCAAACAAACTTACTAATTTAGCACTAACAACTAAACATGAAGAATAAAATTACAGCACCACAGATGTTGCTAGTGACTTTGCTAATGATTTCAGTGAGGTCAGAATATAATTCAAGATTGAAAATGCAAGTGAAACAAGCACCATTTGACAACATAAATTTACAGATTAAAAACTTGCTCAACCAAGATTAAGAAATGTTTATGAGCTAAATCCCTGAGAAGCTCTAAGATAAGAAATCAACATAGAAAAGGTGCTGACTTAGCTAAAATGTTTTCCAAATGAGAAACACTATCACCAACTGCCGTATCTGCCCATTTTATTCCTGTATGAATCATCTCTAGCCACTAGCTTTCTTCATTAGTAAGTGGGAAAATACAGGAAGCATCTTGTGACTTACATCAGAAGAGGGAAAGTGAAACCAGCACTTTGTTCTGCTCTGCTTTGTAAGAGGAGTGGCATGGTATCATGGAGTTCCTTGTCATTCTCATTCTTTCATGGTTTGCTTATTCAAAGATAAGTTATGCAAGAATTAGCAATTATACGTGCCCTGAAGAAAGAAAATCCGTGTCAGTCAAGTTCAAATCTTTATTTTAGACTCCCAAAGAATATGAAGTTTTGAAACAACAGGAGTTGGGACAGATTTTTTTCACCCAGCTGACCAATTTAAATGAAATTTTACGTCAGTGTTCAGGTTTCTTAAGCTTTAAGGTTGTCATACCTGGAATTTGTTCTGAGTGCAGTAGATACGTGGCAATAAGATACTGGTTTGGTGAATTATAGGAAGATAATTGACAAGCACTTCCAAAAAACTTAATTGATATAGAATTAACAACGTTTAAAGAGTACTTGTAGGAGTCAAGAATTACTAGTGTACCATTTTTGTTACTTGAGTATTTTTGGTGATAATAAAATGACTCAATACCTGATAATAAAAACTGTTCCACAACAGAATTATAGCTAATTTCAATTATTGTTGGAATGCATTCCCATACAGATGAAAAATCTATTAGAAAATGCAATAGCTGTGTTGGTGAGATATGATGATACGTATCTTTCATCTGAGTGTTGTGGGTTTTATTTTTTTTTAATTTGCATATTGTTTAATGTGGATCCGTGACTACAGAATTCTTATTTCTTGTATGCTCTCTTCATCCTGCCACCAACACATTTGGCAAGGGTCTAAATTCTTTTGTCTTTTTCAAATGCAAATACTTTAAGACTAGGAATTTCCTGACCACCCTTTTCTTCCTCAATGAACTACACTATTTTCATCTCAAAAAACATAATAAAAGAGCCTGTCACTGTAACCGCTGCTGTCAGAAATTTTAAACATGCAGAGGCCTCTTAGTCACTCTGCAAGTATCAGAATAAGTTCAAAACAAAGTTAGTACTGGTATCGGACAGAGAAGTTAGCCGAATTAGACTCTCACTGGCTGAAGATGAAAAGTGAGGCTGAAAGAAATCTGTGCCAAAACTGAATGTATAAAAGTGTTATTAAAAAGAAAAAAGGGGTGGTAAGAGCAACAGGAGATTGTATCTTACAGGTCTGGCCTATGTTATAAACCTGAATTTCTGAGATCATGAACTTGCTTATCAAAGACTACTCCTTCAGTGGTTCTGTATTACTGTTGATGCCTTTTATCATCACAGCAGTATCACAGAACCATGCCAGTCAAGGAAATATGTCCCTGTTTGACAAATTGTGAGGAGGACTGTCTAGGACTTTGCAGTCTGCAAATTAAAAAACTAGAAATAGAGGACAGAGACTGTTCCTGCAAACTGAGCAGCATCTCAAACATTGCTGAAAATACTACTCAAAAAATAAAAATTTGGACAACTGGCTGTTAACTCTATTCTCTGACCTAAAGGATACGTGGCCTGACCATGCTGCTCCCTGACGATGTGAGATACTGTAGTCAGCTCCAGCAGGAAGGGATAAAGCACAAAGAAGAAAAGGAGATAAGAGCTGAAAAGAAGCAAATATCATTTTAGTCTGATGTCTATACAACACTGAAGAACAGAAGAGACACAGTGGGTAAAACTGAAAAAAAGCCCCAAACCTTTTTGCTGACTGGGGGCCCAAAAAGTGTGGTTTTATGTCTGGCTAAGCTGTGGGCTGATCTATATATTATAGTAAAACTTTTATAGACTTGGGATTCTAGGTCAACCCAAGTCTCCTGGAGAAAGCGAGCAATACAGGATAAAACCATGGAAGATTAAGAGAAGATGAAAGTTTTAAACTTTAATTTCAGTCCAAAGCATCTGTTCACTGCAAAAGTATCTGACTACTTAAGGAGTCTGAAGTTTCTTTCTTTATGCTATGGAACAGGACAGACAGTTACTTCTGTGTGTGTAATACCAGGACAATTATGTAAACATCTTTTTCTCTCCGCTTTGTTCACAGAAAGGCAGTAAGTCAAGGTCAGTTTAGAAAGCAAGTCACTGTTACTTCAATGTGGAGTTATGTGTTTGAAACCGCTCATTTTTTCTGTATACATTGGTCACAATTTGGCTGGATAAATTCTCAAAGTGCTTGTATTTGCCAGTATATGGAAGTACTGAGGAATTTGTCAGTATATACTGATGAAAAAGAAATTCCTCATAAAATCAGTTAGGACACTGAAATGCTAAATTAATTATACTGTGCTTTATATAGCTTTGATATAAAGATAAATACATTTGTTTACAAATACCTGGGACCATGTCAGCTACTTCAGTGATGATGCCAAGAAAGTAGATAGATTTCTGTATCTGTCCTTTTTTCTTTTTGCTGACAGTTGTAGCAAAATCAATAAGAACAATGCTATGGAGAACTGTTAGCATTAAATTCTGGTCTCGAAATGCAAAGAACGCACATCAGAGTTATTAACAGAGGCATGCGGCAAGATGCATGGTTGCTCCTTCTGCTTCTGGCTGGGTAGCACAATACTAGTAATAAAAATCTGCCTTGAACCTGTGTGAGTTTCCTGAATGATTATGGTGTTTGTGGAGCAGAGAGAGTACTCAATGGGAATACAAATTTCCTCTCCTACCATTAAATGTCTTCTGCCTCAAGGCTGGAGAAAGGGGGATGCTGTGGGCAGCATCCTTGTTCTTCAGTCTGTCATGAATCTCAATAATCCTGCAGCGGTTGTGATTCGGAGACCCCTCTTTACGGCACATTATACAGGTGTATAAGCTCTGGTGTGAAACATAAGACCTGGTTCATTACTCTTACTTGAGCTAGTGGTCTTCTTCTGCAGAGAAATGAATGAGCCTGATGAGTGAGGCTGAAGGTCAAGCAAAAAGGAAAGTTCTGTGAACAATTTAAGAGCAGATCCAGAGAGGAATAGATGACAGGGACATGACATAATGGACTTCTAGGGAAAGTGCCTGAAGTGATAGGCTGTTGTCTTGATAAGCTGCTGTAATGCCTACAGCTTTAGCATTCATGGAAGACAAATAAATTAAGAGGCTCTGTAATTGTAACTTCAAGTATTTTGTGCCCTTTGGAAAGACTGCAATGAGGGAGAGTTAGCTATTTTTTTTTTTTGCCTGCTTACAAAATAAAGTGTTCAATTGAGTGTTTGGTATGAAATACTTGAAAGATTTCTGATGCTCAGGACACAGCTGTGTGGAAGAGTGCAAAGATCATTCACTGATGTAGACTCCTTAATTACTGGTTTGGTGTCAGATCTAATAGTCTGTTTTTAGCAGGTATGAAATAGAAATTTGAGTATTCCTCTTTTGTTTCTTTAAGGAAGACATGAAGAGAAAATAAAATTCCATTTTCGAAGAAGTCCTTATTTGTTCATTGCTCCTTCTGCTTAACACTGTTATACATTCTTCATGGAGGGAAAATGAGAAATAAAGCAAGCAACACCATATTTGAAAGTGTATAGCACAGAAGAATGTAGGACAAAACAGATTGGTAACATAGCTAAATTTATAAACTGGTGAGCAGAAGTAAAAACTCATTGAAAAATTATTGCAGATACACAGGTACTAAAGCAGACAGGACAGCTGGATACAGTAATGTGAGCAAAACAGACTCCTGTTTTTAGTACCAGCAACAAGAGTTTACAGCTGATTATCCTGCCTGAAATTGAGAACATTCAGGGCAGTATTAACTGGTCTGTATTTCAGTCTCTGTGTCTTAGATACCTGTCACCGGGGGCTGAGTTTATAAATCTATCTAAATCCCATGAAAGTAACTCATGAAAGCCAGTATCACTCCATGACTCAGCCTACAGAAACATTGCCAGTAGTTCAAAATTCATGACTTATGTCCCTCAAAGGTCATGATATTTCCCTTGAGAAAAAAATGGTTGCATTTTGAATTTTGAGCTTCTGAGACTAGTATTTCCTAATCATTAAAAAAGAGAGAATTCCAGGTTAAGCTGTTAAGATATGAGGTTTAAAAGGGCAGGAACCATGAGACTCACAATGACTGTGTGACTTCTGGCAATGCAAATGTTCGTCAGGGGAAGATGTACAGAATCAGACCCTTACCGAGGTCGACTTCACTAGTCTTCTCATGTTTTAAAAAGCATCACCATCTACTGAAGAGCCATAAACTGCTGAAGTGGCATGTTAGCATTAATAATACAATAAAATTTAAAATTTTAATTAAAGTAATTTCTATCCTCCTGTTAAAACAAAGGATACTCTTATACAATCCGTTACGTCTATTAAATCTAAATTTATAGTTTTCCTCTAAGTCCTTTGTAGGAAATACTAGCCATCCACAACTGCAGTGTTTCTGTTGTCTGCAAGATAAAGTAGCAGATCTCAGACAGAAGAAAAGAATTGTGCCACAGCTGGATATAATGGAGATGTCAGGTTTAATAATTTGACTTTGCAGGCCCAGAATGTGATAGATTTCACAGGGGTTATTTATAGAATCGAGTCTCACTGACAGAGTTAGGAGAGTTTCGGACATATTTTCCTGGGCAAGCAAGTTTTCTTTTGCATAGGAAGACCGCTAAGATTGTGAGCCTCAGGAGACATTAATTAAATTGAGGAAGAAATGTCACAGAAAGGGGAATTAAACTCATAATGAATGTCTTCTTATTTGATTTGGTAATTGCTTTTTCTTCCTTGCAATCTCCCTTCTAGCAACGTCACCTGCTTTACGCTTTTATATGCCATCCCTTGAATAGTGTCAAATTTGGGAAAAAGCATGGGGAAAAGACGAATTTAGCAAGTCTCCACATTAAATATTGGCTGCTTTATGGTTTGTTTTCCATTTGAAATCTAAAGGACAAACAGCTGTTAACAAGCTTTTCAGAGTAAGCCTGAAGAGACTTTTGTTACAGCTTAAATATGTAGTGGCCAACTTTCCTAATCGTCTTTGAGTTACTGAATAGCACCAAAAGAAAATATAATTGTCAGCAATGTACATTATAGCAGAAAATGATGCCATCAGTGCAAAAGGAGTGTCCTCTTGCAATCAGACAATGTTTCCTCATTACTGAGAGTACAAATAAATATTAATATTCTTTTAACGAAGAAGAGTTACACTTTAAGGAAGAAGGTTTTAGTTGCTTGTTCTGATGGAAAATAAATAGCAATTTTTGAAGCCTTGTAGAAAAATTGTTTCGTGCTACCTATTCTACATGATTGATGCTACAAAGCATTAAACTTGAACACTCTGACTAAACAACTTCAACACCAAAGCCTAGATCTTTATTTTTACATAGTCAATTGCAATTCCAGATTATGTACCAAGGATTATCACCTGTTGAACTGAGTAGGCAGGGTTGAATTTTTTTCAAATCTACAGTTGTGGTGGCTGTTCATAAACTTAGAGGAGCAGCAGCTTGTCTTTGTGTTCTCAGACAAATTTTCATTTAGATCGATCTGATCCACCTCGCATGGGCTGATGTTGACTGGACTGAAATTCCACATCCCTAAAATACCAGAACTTTTTTAATTTGGAATTTTGTTTCTGGAGAGCTGCTTTACACTATTGTCATTAAAATACCAAATTAGAATCCATCAGAAAATAAATGTCTTCCATCTCATTCTTAGCAACAGAAATGGAAGGCTCCACACATGGGTGGGTGCTGCAGAGATTCAGAACCCAGTAACCTTATACTCCCAAATTCAGCAGGTTATTCCGGAGTAAATAGAATATATTAACCTGTAATTAGTCATTGATGTTAATCTATAATCAAAAGATCAGCTTGCCCAGAGAGGCAATGGAGTCTTCATCTTTGGAGATACTCAAAACCTGACTCGGCACAGCTCTGAGCAACCTGCTTTAGGTGACTCTGCTTTGTTTGGGCATGGGGTTGAACTAAGCGATCTCCAGAGGTGCCATCCTACCTCAGCAATCCTCTAGTTAATACATAACCCAAGAAAACCTTCCCAGAGTTTCTCCAAAGTTAGAATAACTGTTTCAGAAAGTCCTGTGTGAAAAAACAGGTCCAGCCTAATGTTGGACATTATTCTGAACAGTTAATTATGAAAGCTGAAAAACCATCACTGTGCAGATTGCAGTGATTAGCATTTAGCTGTATTTTCCATATGCAGATGAGGTGATCAGAATTTAGGCCTATATGAGAGTAGTTTTCCAAAACACTCTGCCACTATACTGAGCAGGGCTTTGCATTTAAGTTAGGCTAAATCTTTAAAAAAACCAACTGTTCAGGGACATCCTCCTGAAGGCCCAGAAAGCCATGGATCCACATTGACTAATTTGTTATTATGAATCGGTCAGAAACCATCCATGTCAAAAGGACATATAAACCCAGTTATACTTATATATTTCTAGTAAGTATGTAAATGAAAGGAAAATGGGAAGGCATTGAATAAAAATGTCAAGTCATGTGGCTGGGAACTTCTAAGAAGTGCTAAAGAAACCAAAGCTAATAGGGCTAACCATATTGAATACACACAGAAAAAAAAAAAAGAGAAAGGAAACCAATGTCATCCAGAAAATTAGTAGGTTTCTAGAAGAATTTGCTCATTGAACAGTGCTCCTTCATATGTTTATCAGCAACCTGAATGAAAATATAAAACTTTTGCTTATAAGACTTGATATTCAAAGAAAACTGTTCATTTTAATTCAGCAGTAAGGAATGCCACAGATCTGGAGACAAAGAGCATAGGCTATACCTCTGCATTATGGAAGGACTCCTTCTCAAAAGCTGTAGCTGACAGTGTAGTTCAGAGAATATGCTTTGTTAGAAAAACTAGTTTGAAGTGCCCGTCTTGACCTCTTTTACCTGAACTCACTCCTTTGGTTCACCAGTGTAGGTGTTTGTCAGGTCATCCTGTAAAGCAGATCAGGGAGAAGACGGAAGCTCAAAACCAAAATAGTATATTTATCTTTTTATTTTTTTAGCAAATCATTGCCTCAGTTTGCTTTGTGGCAATGCCTACTAGTTGTCTTGAAAAATACAGCAGGAACACGTGAGTACTGTGAAAAACTCTCCACTTACTGTGTGCAGACCAGGGCGTGGAAGGATAGGAAGACTCTTTCAGCTACTGGAAAACCTTTGGTTAATAGTGTACCTTTGCCATTACATATTTCTTGCCTTCAGTTTTTACTTAAATAAAAACAATTATATTCAGGGATAAAAGCATCTATAATATCTCTTTCTGACATATTTTTTTTTGGCCATGGTCAGAAAACTTCCAGGTCAAAAGGAAATATGAAATCAATGACACGTGTTCATTAGTGATAAGTATGTAAAGGAACGAAAAAAAAGCAAAGCACTGAATAAAAATGTCATGTCAAATAGCTGGGAACTGATGAGAAGGCCTAAAGAAATCAAGTTTGATGTGATAGATGTGTATTTTGTTGATACGGGTCTCGTTTGTAGATAGTTGCATCATCTGTAATTCTTTGTCTTATCCTGTTATTTATGAACCACATTTCTTTCAGGACTCTGGGATCAGTCTCTCATTTTTTTATTATCTTTTGCCTCCTTAGACTGTGAAGCTTAGAATAATGTGGTCATGAGTTTCTTTGTGTATATATGGAATAATACAGAAATTATTTATAAGTAGAACAATCACTAAGGCAGCAATTTGTGCAAGTCAAAAGTGCAAGGGAACCTCAGAATAGAAACATGATGATACAGCCCTTTTCTAGCAGTATGTGAAAGTGCTGTCAATTAGCTCTAACAAGGGAATATTTGTAACTAGCAGTAGGGAAAAATGATGAACAGAATTTACAGGAGCTATACATTGTGCACAAAAAGGAGAAAAAGTACAACTCCCCACACCGCCAACAACTGTTAATCTGAATGGATTCAGTGTTTTGTCTAGAGCTACTGAGATTCCTTTTTTTTTTTTTTTTTTTGGCACAATGCGATGATATATATGATTTGTACTCTTTTGGAAAGATTTCTGTATGTTCATGGACACTTAGTTCTGCTTCGGTGCAAGTCAGCAAGCTGTCTCAGCAGTTTGTATTTCAGTCTAACCTCAAAGTGGAACCAGGCTACAGCTTCCCCAACACTCTTGCTGTTTAAATTTTTTACACTTTAGCTTTTTGTGCTTATGTACAGCATGTTCTGCATCTTAGTGAAATTTCTTTCCCTATAGCAGAAGGGAAGCATCCCTGGCACACTTTAACTTAGAATAAGAAATTACAGCATTATAAGAAACAGTAGGGTCTTGGGTTGCAGAAATTCCCTTTCACTTTTTGGAGCTGCCCATTAGACCATGATCAGGGGCTGACTGATTTGCTATCGCAGGTCCCTGGTTTTCTTCCCCTTTCATTCAAAATGCAGTTGCGTCCAGCTTTCAGCCACTTCTTTAATGTATCTTTGAAGTATAATACTTGCCTGAGTTCTTAATGTATACCTCCAAATTAGAGTTACAGAGTCACAAGACAACATTTTGCTGCTGCTGCTTCTCTGTCACTGTCACCTAAGTGACATTCATTCAAAAACACCTCCATAAAAGAGCAGCAGTGTCCATTCTAGCCGCCAGCTTGAAACAAAACAGCCTCACTTGTGAACTCACTCCTTTTTCTGAGTTTACAAGGCTAGTTTATTGCAAAGGCATTAAGATTCAGTGAGCTTGTGATAAGGAAGACAAATTTTACAAAAAACTTGCTTCAACTTATATAACTGTTGAAAAAGAGAAGGCACCATAATATTTATGTCTTATGGTCAGGGAGAAAGAAAGAGTTTTGGCACAAGCATTTCCCCGAAGTGAGCAGGAAGGAGTGATGAAGTCTCTGAGGAGCAAGAGGCATACGCAGAGTGCTGCAGTGCCCCCGTTGCTGTGGTTTGGGAGCAGTGCTTTTGAAGCTGAAGGGACGGGCCACTAATTTCTGTGCTGAGAGAGTTTGTATTTACAGACTTACATGTGAAAATTCCTGCTGTGAGCTTGTCACTGGCAGCTGTTTTCATATCCGTCTCACCTATCCTGATTGTAAGGCTATCAAATTGCACAGTCACGTTGGAATTGGATGTGCTGCGGACAGTGATATAGAGGTGTCTGAGCTGGCTTTTCTCCTTCATCCCGTCATGTGTGTTGTGCCCCATAGGCAGCCACCCTCTCAGCCAAAAGCCGTGGTAGTGTTGACTTGGCTTGATGGGTTTCACACCTGGACATGGGGGCTGAGTCTCTCCTGGGGCAAGATACCTGGCAAGGTATCGTTTGAGCTTCTTCCCCCATCCTTTTCTCTCTGAGCTCCTTTGAGGTTGTGCAGCTTTTCTCATGTAACCTAACAAATAAGTCTTAAAGGGATCTTTGAGCTTGAGTGCAGCATCACATAAACCTGCGTTGCTTACAGATGTAAGCTTCTGCATTTTTGTAGCACAGCTCAGCGTTGTGTGAATTCACTGGCTTTAGTCAATGGTACTGTGGAGTTCTTTGCCCCTGTGCATTTAAGGTCCGTAAAAGAGCACCTTTAAAGAAACAGAAACTTTAAGGAGAGCATTTTGCTTTACAGTATGTAGTTTTAATGGTATTTAAAGAAAATCTGACTTTTCTGTGAATGATAAGGTTGCTCTTATTGCTTTTCTGTCTCTGAAATGGCATATAAATTAATTTGTGTGTGGTCCCTTAATTCCCCCAAATCACAATGTTTAAAAATGAACTTCATGCCTCTTGTTCATCTAATTTATACTTTTTTTTTTTTCTTGAAAGTTCTGTTGAATAAAGGAAAAAATTCCTTCCAGCTTAGCAAAGTGCATTTGCAGCCTGCTGTCATTAAACAGCTAAAGCTGAACATCATGGGGACTTCGCTGTCCCAGTCCCTGTCACTATTCTCTTATTCTGCAGCTACAAAGAACATGTTGTTACATAACTAACATAATTTTTAGTGTCACAGCAGGCAGCTAGCAAAATGGAAACGGAGAACTGGGTTATTTTAGTTAGGAAAGAAAATGAATATATAAGATTATTTGTATCCATTTTATTTACAAATGGAAAAGTTCCATATTTTGAAGAGCTCCAAAGAAAGTTGTTCTTAACAGCAAAATTCTTAGCAACTCCCTTAGGGCAACAGGAAGTGTTATTGCTCAGGTATCTCTTTTTGAACTCCTGTGCTGCTGGGGGTTCATTTGCAGATCACAATCTTTATCTAAAAACTCTGTGGCAGAACTTTTGGCTGTTGCTTTTAAACACAGATGCTTAAAGTGGTTCTGATATATTCACATGCCCATGCCTAGATAGAAATGGCCTGATTTGCAAAGTGTGATCAATTCTAGGTGCTATTGAAATCAATGGGAACTGATGAGTGCTCAGTTCTTTTGAAAACCAGGCCATTTAAATATAGGTGCCTATAGATGCCACCCAATTTTGAAAAGCTTGCCTTTAGGATCATATACTATCTTCCTCCTTTTGATATCTGGGGCCCTGCTGTGAGAAAAGGTAAGAAGGGTAATGGCAAAACAGTTGTAATGGAGACTTGCCAGAGCACCCGGGAATATTTCTGTGTAGTTAGTACCCTGTGACTGTAAAAATAATTTTTAAAATAATTGAAAGCAAGTTTCCACTGAGGTAAATTTGCTTCTCCTGTGTTTCCTCTGCTTTGTACTGAGAAGTCAAATCAAAGCAAATGTCTGCTCCTGTGCATCACTGTCTGGTAATTTTATTCATAACAAAATAAAATTCAGATGGAAGATACAGACACAGAAAAACCCTGATGCCAGGACAGTCCCTCTGTACAGATTTAATTTTTCCTTCTAATTTTCAACACAGAAATAGATGTTGGAATGCATTTGTGTACAAACATTTACTTGCTGACTCTCTTGCTTTCCACAATATCATGAAAGGAACACTCCTTAAAAAAAATTACATTTTCCATCAAATTTTATGGCATTTTTACGGCATTTTTACATTTTCCAGTCAATATGCTGCAAAACAGAAAAGAATTACGTATCTGCCAGATGATATGGTTAGAGGCTTTTGTAAAGCTCACTGCATCCTGAGGAACTCATTTCAGCTGTGCCATTAGCATCCTCCCAAGGAAAGCATTCAGAGCCTTCAGGACAGATTTTACTCGTGGTTACACAACTGGATGAAACCACATATAACTGACTCAAGGAATTGAACACAGGCTGAAGCATTAGACACAATTTGTTTTCATGTCATGATCATAAGATTACAAAAATAAACCATTTGAAGTTTATGTTAGGTTTATGAGTCCCCAGGTTCTGCATTTCTGAGCTTTTCAGGGCAATCATGAGAGTGAGTGACTTGCATTTTTCGGTTTGTAGTTTGGGAAGCAGCGGTGTTTATTAACCTGTTTTCCTGTGGCTTTGTTCCATGTGGATCCTCCTACATCTAATAAGGTATAATCACTGAGCCTCTTTTGGGGTGAGGACTTCTTTATGGATTTGCTAGTATCTAATAATGTCTGAGCTGACTTCGTGGCCTTCTTCTTGGATGAGGAGGAAAGATGACAGAGAGAAGGTGAACTGTTCACTTTCTGGCTAGCTAAAAGCTAAAAGCTATAGAAAATAGATAAACTAAACCCTGTCCTTTTGTTCCCTTCTGTTGGATTCATTTAAAAGTGCAGTGACAAAGAGACATTATGAGATTCACATAAACAAAACACCCCCTTTTTTTTCCCATTAAGAAACTGAGCTGAAGTGAATTTGTTAACATATTATCACACAATTCTAGAAGTTAATGTTTTGAGAAAAAATGTTACATTGGATGAAGTTTTGAGCAAGGAAAGAGAATATTCCTTTCAAATAAGTATTTTTTTTTAATTTCAGGAGTCAAATTTTGAGACTGAATCACAAATTTCTGGGCAGAATCAGTGCTATCTATTTAAAGCTGAACCTACCTGTAGGTCAGGTTAGGATGGGCTTACTTATAACAATGACATTGGATCATATAATCAGTATCTCTGAAGTGCACTCAGATTTGAAACAACCCTTTTTCTCAATTTAAGGAGCCCTTTGAAGTAGGCTCTAGGAAAGTGCAATGAGGTTCACCTTAGTTCAAGGGGACAAATTTTTTTTAGAAGTTATGTCATGTTCAGTAATGTAAATTTTAGCCATGGCATCCCTTCTTTGACTGGTATAACTTTATGAATTTCAATGAAGTAAATGGAAATTCTCTAGTTCAGAAGAAGTAAAGACATAGTTTGTTGTCCTTCAGTGTATTGTGGAGCCTGGGAATATTCAGACACTATTTTAGGTATCTTTAATGGGTTACATGTTTCAATGTGTAAAATATGGAATACTTTCTGGAGAAATAAAAGCCAAGAGGGATAATTAGTATAAATTATGAATAATGAAAAAATTAGGTAATAAATTTCATATAACCTACCTGGACTGCATTCAGAGACCTCAACAGCTCTGAAGACTCTGATGTTCCCAATAACTGCGGGCTGTTTGTGGAAGATGATGCATTCTTACCCAATGAATCAAGTAGATGTGTAAAGAATTTGCTGTTTTGAGACAGATTTCCCCCTCATCCTCCCCAAATCTTTTTGTTGTGAGCAAATGCTCCTTTTCATGTCCGGGGCAGTAAGCGACTTTGTCATTTCTGTAACAAGAGGCACTGATCTCGGCATGGACCAGCTAAGCAGATCTCAGTGGGTGGCAGGGTGCTAGTGCCTAAGCCTGGCTCTGGAGGGAGCAGACTGGGGACACTGCCCCTGGGAAGGTGACAGTGGGCAGCCTGGGCAATGAAGCAGGTGCCCTTGGGAAGGCCAGGTGGAGCTTAGGAATGCAGCTGATTCAAGAACTATCAGCCGCACCGCTTCCATAATAAAAGTCTTTAGTTGGCAATTTTAGTTGTCTGTACAGAATTATCTTTTATTCACCAAGGTCAAGCAGGAGATCCACTGTCATAACAATAAATGGAATTGGGATAGAAACATTGGCACTTCTGCGGCTTTAATGTAATCTCACTTATCTGCTGTGATACACCTTGGGATGTTAGTCATGTAAAAGCAAAGTTAAAATACTGGCATCCCAAATCCTTTTTTGTGGGGTTAACTGAGAGAAAGGGAAGTATCTGCACAGTCAAGAGACCTTGGCAGTGTAGATTAATTTTAGGACATGTAACCATTTTTAGATTTCGAGGTTGCTAACGGGGATTTATTTTCATTCCATGAAATCCTTATAGACCACACAGAGTCTTGATTCCTTTGGCTTTCTCCCAGAAAATCTGTTCCCTCTGCCTAGCCTCCCTAAGCCTCTCTGTTGCTGCTGTTGTCTTCAGCTGCAATATACTGGCCTCCAAATGCAATTAGTTTCCATGTCACATTGACAGCTTTACATGTTTATGGTATGTATTACCTGAAGAAACAACTTCTCTGCACAGATATTATTGTTCTTTTAAGAATTACAAAAATATGCACTGACAGAACCACATGTCCAAAAGCTGGTGTACCTTCCCAGCTGTATCAGCTAGTCTGCAAGCCTTGTATTTCTTATTATCATTGCATATTGTAGCACAGCTACAGGAACAAACAGATTAAGCTATTTTAATTCAATTGGAGTTGTGCATAATACTGTTTTGAGAATCTGTATTTGTGTCAGTGATGCTTGCTAGAAGTTGCCCAGAAAAGTCAAAGCTGCTGCAGCTCTGCGTACCCAGGTCCAGCCAGTAGTGAGACTGAACATGTATTCCCAGTGGTTTACACATGCACACAATACATATACGTATATGTATACATAGACATGTATGTCTATGTATACATATATGCAGCCACACAGATCAACCTAGGCAGAAAACACAGTCCTCACATAAACACAAATGGCCCATTCCCACCTCTTGCAAAACATACCTGTATGTAAAAATACACATATACAACATGAATCCCACCAGCAGCTGGCTTGAGACACTCAGTGTGCCTTGTAGCTGCCTCTGGGTCCTTGGTCACTCAGACCATAAGGCCCACAACCCTACACAAACACAAGCAGACACACACATACATAGACACGCATGCAAACGTGCACGCACACGCTCACAATGGTTCCCTGAAAGAACTCGGCTTAGAAGCTCAGTCTGCCCGATAGCCGCCCCTGGATCTCTGTGTCCCGGTTACCTTGCACGCAGACATGCAGATACATGCACATATGTTTGCCGAGTAGCTAGTCCAGGTGTATGACCTTTCCACTAGCCAAAACCCAGACCCCACAGTCTCTCTAGTAGCTGGCTTGGACCCCTGGCACCTCCAGGAGCCAACTCACAGGCGCTGTGGTCTCTCCAAGATCCAGCCCAGCTCCCACTCCAGTTGCTGGCCCTTAGTCATGCCACTTAAAAAAATTAGACATGTTGTTTAAAGAAAAGAGTAGCTGGTTTGCAGTAGTGAAAGATTTATTCTTTCTTAAAACTGCCACTGCTTTCTCAAAAATTATTTGGAATTCCCAGGAGTAGTGGGATAATCTTTAGCTGCTTTCTCGGTTAGCCTCTTGGGAAGAGAAGACACTGGAAATTGCAAGAGTGAAACATATTTTTCTACCCTCTTCACTTACCCCGATGGTCACTAAACTGTGATGCTGCTGCTTCCTTTCTATTGCTTTACCCTCACAGTTAAGTTTTCCACAAATATACAAATCCGGACAAAACATTCTGCCATATGTCCTCATTGCCATGGTGTCCTCTGCAGCTTTCCCAAGGATGATAATGAATGGCGTATCAAGAGGAATCATAGAATAATTTGGTTGGAAAGGACCTTCAAAGGTCATCTAGTCCCCCCTGCAATGTGCAGGGACATCTTCAACCAGATCAGGTTGCTCAGAGCCCCATCCAGCCTGGCCTGGAATGTCTCCAGGGATGGGGCATCTACCGCCTCTCTGGGCAACAAGTGCTAGTGTTTCACCACCCTCGTAAAAAAATTCTTTTCCATGTCTAGCCTGAATCACTACTCTTTTATTATAAAACCATTACCCTTTGTCTTATTGTAACAGGCCCTGCTAAAAAGTCTGTCCCCATCTTTCTTATAGACCCCTTTTAAGTACCGAAAAAACTGCAATAAGGTCTCCCAGCAGCATTCTTTTCTCCAGGCTGAACAATCCAACTCTCTCAGCCTGTCCTCACAGCAAAGCTGTTGCAGCCCTCTGATCATTTCTGTGGCTCCTCAGGCCCCTCTCCAACAGGTCCATGTCTTTCCTGTGCTGAGGGCTCCAGAGCTGCACACAGGACTCCAGGTGGGGTCTCACCAGAGCAGAGCAGAGGGCAGAATCACCTCCCTCCACCTGCTGGATACGCTGCTTTTGACACAGCCAAGGACATAACTGGCCTTCAGGTCTGCAAGCACACATTGCCGGCTCCTGTCCAATCTTTCATACACCAGTTTTCTTATCCTCTGTTCTGATGACTGAAAAGACAAAGCAGGAGACTGTTTAAGTGAACTGAAAAATGCAAAATAGGCATGGGAAAAAAACCCCACCAAACTACCTTGTAATACTCAATATATTGAAAAATAGATTTTAATAAATAATACTTAAAATATATGATTGCAACATTATTCACATGCTTGTGACTGAGAAATTGGACTACATTAATTAATACCTTAATGTCAAGCATGAATAAATTATAATAAAATTTTAGTGCAAAAGTATGTCTCATGCACAGAAAGATGATAGCAATGTAACCATTTTGGTACCTTAACATTAGCTGATTGTGAGTTCAGAACAATGAGACATCATAAAAAGTCATTTTCAGCTTTTAGAGGGGATTTAGATGAAGGCAGAATGTAAAATGTTAGGCAAGTGATCTTGAATGGAATGTAAGTGTTAGCAGAATTTAGTATATTTTACTATTTTTTAAAAATCTAAATTTCACTTTCCTAACAGTCTTAATTTCTGTGGATTGGAATGCAGATTCTCATATCCTAGGAAAGAGCTTTGCCCTGTAACAGCAACTTCTGATGTAGAAAATGTGAGAGAGTCTAAAAAGGACCAGCAGATGTATAGGAATGTCTTATCCCCCTCTTCCCCCATCTCAAATCAGTTTTCTCTGCTGTGTCACATACATATGAATTTGCTTAAAAGCTATTAGCCATTAGGCTACTTTATAGCCTCACAGTTATGAAAGACAGGAAATAGGTCCAGAGGTCATTTTATGCATATCTCTGCCTGAAAAGCATTTTCTAGTGTCTTGCAGTTGTAGTGCACTGTGGGGGGGGACACAGACACGCACACACACCCTCCATGGTGAGCTCCACGTGTGTTGATGTAGCTGTAGCGTGTAGCTAGAGCGTACATTGTGAGCACAGTTACCTAACATTTCCTCTGGGTCTTTCTGCTGCCTCCCCCAATTTGCTTTTCTCCTCTTCTCGTTTTGTTTGCTCACAGGAGGGTGGTAAACGGCACTGCTCCCTGCATGAGTTGGCTGAGGATAATTTGAGGGATTCTCTTGCTCTTGCTCTTTGCATGACAAGGAAAGTCCTATATTTGTCTCTGTTCTCCGCTCTGAAGATATTATTTGTCCTGTCAAAGGGTAAACCTCCTGGATCAGGACTCCGTTCTGATTAATGTATCACAGTTGAGTTCTGTGACAATATCTGTGACAATATCTGCTGATAGCTTGTTTTCCATATTACCAGAGGGGAAGTGAGGAGTGAATGAAGTATGTGATGAGCAACTTAGTAAGGTAATTTAGAATCTCATTGTGTTCTGTAAAAAATGATATGTTTCCAAGTGCAAACTGAAAGTCTGTTTGAAAGATTTGTGCTGGGGTTACAGTTGAGAAATATCCTTTTCTTTTTAGCTAGGTTTCTTGCAGCTGGATTTTGAATTACTTGGAGACTACTAATCGGCTTTACTGGTAGACCTGCTGAGAAAGCATTACAGTCATCCAGGCGAGGCACAAGAAAGAAACATATGGATTAGGTTTCTGAATACTTTTTAGACACAGGTAGTATGAATCTGTGAGGAATGTTTCATAAGCATTGACAGGTCAATTTAACTGCAACAGTAATGAGCTAAGAACCAAAAGAATTAAATTATTTTTCCTTTTTCATTTATTCTGGGATTTGCAGTTTGTTAATTTTCTTAGACTGGATAGAAGGAGCATTCAGTGCTCTCTTCCACTGTCTAATATCATGGGTTGGTGTCTGAATTTAGCTGTTTTCATGTGAAAACCTGCCAGAGTCTGCATTGGATAGGGTCATCAGTACATGTTCACCTAAGTGTGTACAGGGCCATTCCATTTTAACCCTCAGGTGGTCTATGAGTCCAAATGCAAGCGTCAGAGCTCTGTTAGATGCTTTATTTGGGGCATAATTGATGCCAAAGCATTTGCCCTGCATTTGAAAATGAAACTGAGCATTGCAGTTCACTGCATATTTTGGATGTGCCTGCATCTTCTGTGCAGGAGTGTGGAGGTGAAGCACTGGTGTGCAATCCTGTTTCATTTATGTCTGGGCCTGGGAGAACTGGTGGTGGGAACAGGGGAGCTGGCCTTTGGTGCCTGGGACTGTCAGAAAGGAGGTGACTCCTTGTAGCTTGCCAGGAGTGCTGAAAGTCCTTATTCTATATTCTGGCTGGCCAGGGCCAGCCTGGATCTGTATGTGAGATGCAGAAGAACAGAATTTGACAGAAGCTTGGTGCTAGAGCTGTTATTTTGGACAGAGGACCATAAAATTTTTACAGATGGCTTCACAAAATAGCAAAATAGGCCTTTAGCCACATGTCAAACATCAAGTATCTTTGCTTGCTCTGCCGTTGAGCCTCAGCAGGTTACTGGGCACCTCTGGAGCAGTGAATTTAGATCTGGGACTGCAGCTGATGCTCAGGCAGGGCAGCTTGCCCACCAGATCGTCATGTGCTCTGCAGGAAGAATTAAGAAAAACATTGTTTATTTCTGTCCTTTGATACTCCCTTTCCCAGAAAGTACACTGATATTGCTAAATGCCCCTGCCTAGTATCGCCAGTCCTTCAAAATCTTATTTGAAGGGACTTATCTTGATTCCTCACATGTTTTGCTCCATCATGTCTTACTGTACTGATGTTTTTACTAGGCTCTCCACAGTTGTTATTTATAGGCGTTTGTTGTTTAGTCCATGCTGATTTGCAAGATTCATGTGCTAACTTTTGCATTGCCTTCTGTTGCTTCTCAGTTTGGTTTGAGTGTGGTTTCCCTCAAAAATGATAAGAGTTTATATATAAGAAAGCCCACAATGCTTATAAAAAGGGGATTTTTTTTCTTTTTTTTTTTTTTTTTAAATGTTTTTATTCCAGTTTGAATTCTGGGTGTGATCAGTGCAATGACATCTCACAATACAGACGCTGAAGAAATAAACACATAAATGCATAAAATGTCTCAAATAATAATAAAAAGGGAAGGAGAGGTGGCTAAAAGCACCATGTCAGAAACCATTACTCAGGGTGCTAGGTTGCCTGTGCAGAGCAAAAGAAGAGGCAAATAGTGTATTAAGCAGATCTACCACAGAACATGGGATTTAACTAGGACCATTGTGTAACTTTTTGGGCAGACTGAAAAATATAACAGGTTGGGAATGTGTTGGAGATAGACTGGCCTACATTGTCCTTGACTCATAAAAATTTCACTTTGGGTAGATGAAGTCAGTAATTCATAAGGGAAAACAAAACAAAACAATACAAATCTTTAACCACATTTTTTTTTTTGTAAGAATGGGAAAGTAAATAATCAGTTTATCAAAGAGAGGTACTAGTTTGTTTTGTATTTTTAGGCCTTTCTGTAACTTGGAGAGGTCAGCTCAACAAACTCTTGTAATAGTTATTGAACATAATTTCAAATGTAGTTTTCCCTTTATCACTTAGAGTAATTTTAGTTGTCCTTAACAGTTCCCTTGCCACGCAGGCGAAAAGTAGCCTAAGAGAATACAGCAGAGAGGGGTTATTTCCAAACAGATAATTAAACCATTCCACTAGAAAATCAAATTAGATTGGAATGAAATTCAGCTATGGAAATGCTATTACTCTGGTGAATTGTATGCAGGGACCCTCATACAAGGGTGTAATAGGATTTTCAGGATCTAGGTGCAGAAGTACCAACTTCAGAGAGGACAAATAATGTAATTGAGGGGGCTCTCAGGTCTGGTAGATGACGTAAAACAAAAGATTCTCCCACTAGAATGTAACAGAGTGAGCTAAAACCAGAATGGATTTATGTTTTGAGAGGTGACAAGAAAACTTTCCAGTAATGCCAATCTAACCTTTGTTTGGTTTCTTTTGTTTTTTTTTTTTTTTTTTTCCCATTGAGTCAAGACAACTCTTATTATGCTTAAAATAAGGTACTTGCTAAAAGCTTTCCTGGATTGAGACCAGGGAGCCCACCCAGCATTTTTGCAGGATTGATCCCTCATGTAGCCTGTGAAAAAATCCAATATTGCCAGGGTCTATCAGTTTACTAGCCTTTTTTTTTTTTTTTTTTTTTCCTTTTTAGCACTACCAGGATTAGTAGAATTTTGTTGGGTCGGTGTTGTTGTATCATCTGAATGCTTAACAGTAGAATGTGAAGATTCCACAGTCTGCATTTGCATTGCTTTAAAGTAAGACTTACATCCTCTCTCTTGTGCTTGTGTTTCTAGTTCCTGCAGTTTTCTAAGGGAAATGTTGAACAACTTATTTGAAAAAAATCCATTTTAATACAGTGTTTCTGAACAGTGCTTTCTAAATAATCCGTACAATTTCACAGATTGTTTAAGCCTCACCAGACGTTCTGGTAACATCTTTGAATTACTTGAGCATGGAGATGAGTGGATATGCTCAACAGAGAGGAGGAAGCTGTGAAAAAAACCCTGCAATGTGGAACATAGATTGCTTGTTAAATGACTTGTGTAGTTTTCTTGTAGTTTGCACTGAACAGGCTCTGCCACTTCTGCATTTAGATGTTTCGGGTTTTTTAGGTTATATCCAGCAGAACTGGATGATTACTATGGCACTATGATCCAATATGACTGAAAAAAAAACCAGATGGACTGAAAGTCAATGATAAAATAATTCAGAATATTAAAAAACAGCCATTCATGCTCTGGTGGTACTTATGAAAGTAATACCAGGGTATTTCACAGGGGCGGTGGCACATTCAACTGAGAGCATCGCTGCCTTGTTTGGTGTCTGATGAAAGAGGCAGTGTCAAGAGAGACTGATAACCGCACACTTTCCAGTGATGCTACACAAAGCTAAAGTGGTGGGCAGACACCTACTCAGTTTGTTGCTTGTGTGCTTAAAATAAGGTACCCGCTAAGTGCAAGGAGGAAAACAAAAGAAGACAAAACAACCAAGAAATAAAAACTGAAGTGAGCAAGTGGGTTCTGTAGCTGACTTCCCCTTTGGCTTCATGCCGCTGCTGAGGAATCCTCCCACCTGGCCCCTCGTTTGGTGGACTGGAGGAAATTAAATGCAAACTAAAGCATGTGATATGAAGTTTCACAAGTCCAATACAGCAAATCAACGCAATTATTAGTTTTCCACTGTTTTGGTAAGGAAGGACTTTTAATGCAAGAGGAGAAGAATTTTTTCTTCCCTATTTATTTATTTCCTTCTAACATACATATTGTTTATTTTGTAATTTTCTGTAAGAGGCAGTTACTTTAGAGTTACTGGCTGAAGCAGAGAAAAAACCTAATTCCATGGTGTTTCTATAATTCGTGTACTCTACTGCCAGCCTGACAAAACTGAATTGCATAAACCTCCTTTAACATATATATGTTTTATTCCTAGTAAAACATGAAAAATAAACCTAACTCAAAATATTTGAGCTGTCAATAATTCAAATTCATAGGCTTATAAATACCCCTAGGTGGCACTACATGCTTTTTTTCTTCAAAATCAAATATATGTAAATAAAAGCAAAACCATAACGGCTTAATACACATGATTTCTAAAATGCCAGTTGTATAATAGAGTGCATGTTTTCTCTAATAAAGGTGGCTAACAAATTTTGTTACAACTCATGGAGGAACACCATTTTTGTGCAAGGACTGCCTGATGTTATACTAGAGTTTATTTAGAATTTTGTTGTACGAAATGTGTCCAAGGACTTCTTTTAAAAAGTATAAACATTTCACTACAATATGTTTGCAATTCTTATTTAGATTTCAGCATGGTTTAAAACTTCCCTGCTTAAGCCATGCCACAAGAGTGGACTGGGTCTGAATGGTTGACCTGTTTGATAAAAATACAGGCTCTTACAATAAAATTCAGATATAACAAATCAAAAGTGTTATAAAGAAATAGTGTTTTTCCTACATCAGTTGACAGCCACATATCTCAAGATACTAATGACTTGAAACATTCAGCGGGATTTAAATATGTAGACTTATAAAAGGTGGATAGCGGGAGTTATATGTGACAAGGTCAGTCTTAGTATATCAAAATCAATAGGAAACAGGCAAATCATGAAACTGTTAATCCAGAATAAATAATTCAGTTTTGGTTTCACTTGCTTATTTACTTCTTTGGATCCGTGTTTAGGCTTTTTTAATGGAAATAAGCACATTGTGTATGGGTTAATCCTTCCTGCCACTGTTGGTGGCCAGCTAGAGTTCCAGTATGTTCATTATGATGTTCTTTTTAATCTGTTACAGAATCACAGAATCACAGAATGTTAGTTATTGGAAGGGACCTCAAAAGATCATCCAGTCCAATCCCCCTGCCAGAGCAGGAACATCTAGATGAGGTTACACAGGAAGGCGTCCAGGCGGGTTTTGAATGTCTCCAGAGAAGGAGACTACTTTTAATGAGGAACTATCGTAAAATATAAAATCCGGGCAAGACTTCCCCGTGGGTTTGCGTGGAGCTGGATAAGCCCCAGGAGCTGTGTCAGCTTTGCATGCGGCACCGGGGCATCGCTTCCTGAGCACCCAGGCTGGCTCATCACTCGCATCCCTGTGCTGTGGGGTCTAGTTGTTAAAAAAGCCTGTCAAGGGAGCAAAGGAGCTACATCAGTGCTTTCCTACCCTCTCTGTCCCCCACAACCAGGGAAGAACGCCAATGCAAATTGGCACAGCCCTCTTTTAAGTTACTTACTGTGGAGAACGAAGATCTTGCTGGTCCTTGGAAAAGTGGAGAGCAATAAACCCAGCTATTGCAATAAAATAACGTAGGAAAACCTCTGCATGGGTATTTGGGTGCTAAGACTAATATGTGAGTCTTCCCAGGTGTCTTTTAAATTCAGTGGAACAGAGAGACACTTTCAGAGGCCAGTTTCCATCATGCAGGTTTCCTGCTCTAGCAGCACTGAAGGATTTTTCCATTGGGAGTGCCCAGGTGTCTCATTTAGTGAGAAAGGCAGGAGGCTCAGGGTGGTCTGTGTGTGGCATGAGAGGACAAACAGATGAGAAAAGTCTTCTCTGGTGCTTTCTTTTGGTGTTTTATACAGAGGTGTCTGTCCTCCACATGAGCTGCCATTATTGCTGTGCTCTACTTGGTAAATGGTATGTAAAGGTATAGGTCTATATACGTTTACGTATAGGCTTTTCAGTGTGATCACAAATGTTAATTGTATTAATATGCTTCAAAAGGTAAAGCATGACAGCTGAAGCTGCTAGTGATAGCCAAGAGGAATCTTCATGATAGTATTTCTTAGCAATCATTAGTAGTGGTGACACCTGGGCCATTGCTGAAGTAGCTTCAGTCCTGTTGGCTTGGGTATAATGATTTCTGTGACATCTGGTGTAGAAGAGCTGAGATAGCCAAAGCTGAAAAACACAAAAAACCTTTAACTGTGTCTTAAAATGGTTAATGATAGTCACAAGGCACTTTTACAAATAACGTAGTGTTTCAAAATACTGTATGTGAGACCTTTGTCACACCAAATGCAGCAGTGGAAAAATAAGTCTGAAAGCTGAAGTGCTTGGGGAAAAGAAAAGAAAAAGGCAAAAGGCATCCAAAAGCCTAGTGAATTAAAATGAAATAGGTTATGTATCGGAGAAGAACAAAATGTTAAGACATTTTGCATGTTCATTTTATGCATTAAGTTGCATGGTATTTTTTCTGAATCCTTAATTAGCTGGGTTTAGGTGATGTTGCAAGTTGCTTAGCAAGGCAGTTTTTGTACATTGTTTAAAGTTTGTGTAAAGTAAGTAATAGTTATAACAGGAAGAACAAGGAAACTTTCTAATAGAGCTGTGTATGTTCTCTATGCTGGTTTTCAGTGCTTGGTCATTTGAGCTGTGGTTTACACTCTATGTACACAAATTTATCAGGTAGCAATGACCCTTTCCTCTCAGTTTCCTGCTAAATATTGTTTAAACCCGCAGCACATATAAAACAATATGTTTATTTTCTCATAGGTCATCAGGTGATGATATGAGAATAGTAAATACCCACATGACAGCAGTCTTCAGTTGGTTAGATAAAATCCAGTCTCCAAGTGAATCCTATGTAAACTGCAAAAGATGCAAAATCTAGTAGTTTTTCTCTAGTTTGCTTTTCAGAAAACAGTATGTTCACCAGCATGGCCTGGTATCCTGGTGCTGTCTGTTGGTAAGGGAGATGTCCATGTTCTCAGTGCCAGGAGTGCAGGCTCACAAATAAAAGCCGAATCCGAATGTTAATGGATCATTTTGTTATTTCAGGCATAATACCAAAATGTATGACATCTTATAAAACAGAGAATAGTATTTGAAAGGAACTGAAATCCATATGAAGCACATTTCTTATGTTTTTGCTATCTTTACGACACAGTTGTCTCTCCCTCTTGGCTGTTGGATTCATGCCTCCCAAATCCTTTCTCCTCTTAGGGCTGGGACATACTAGCTGCCATTTAGTTTAATTTGGACATGAGAGGAAATGCTAGATCCACTGAAGGCAATACCAAACTCCTACTGACTTCTGGGAGGCAAGGATTTCCCCAAGATACCTGAAGGTATATGCATCCTCTGAAGGAGCTCTTCACGTTTTAGGTAAAGAGCTTTTTGAGAGTGAAAAAGAAATGGGGCAAGTGGAAAAGAATTGTGTGTTGAGCATGGCATTGGTTGATGCTGTGTTTATACACAGAAATGGTGCATTTGGTGGTGAAGGACTGTTGAAGAGAGCGTGGCTAAGGTAGAAGATGGGGTTTGGTTGCTTACAAGCTTCAGCCACATATCAAAAGCCTAGTGTTACTTCTGCATACATCACTGTCATTTGTCATCTGTATATATTTATGTGTGCATATATATATATACATATACAGATGATATCATACATACGTTTGTATATTATGTCCACAACCAGAAAACAGATTGGACACCATTTTTCCATTTTAACGGTTGCACTTCAATAAGGAGAAAAGATCTAACAGTACACTAATAGAATAACATGCTGCTTCTAGCTGACAGGCAAATACTGAGAGACCAGATAATTGTTTTATAATTGTGCTCCTTCAGAAGGGAAGAATCAATAATCACTGAAGTGTGAAGGGAAGACAAATCAATTGAGATGAAAACTAAAAATTTGAAAGGAAGATGTTAGAGAGACCTAACTGTGATTTAAGGAGGATTTTGTCTGTGATTACAAAACCTTCTCCATCTTTTGAAAATAATGATGTACTTCTTCAGTTGTGTTGTTTTGACTTTCCAAGTTAACATTCACTTTATTTTTACTCTGATGCAATGAATTCCCTGGTTCTTGGAAAAAAAAAAAAAAGTAACTGTTTATGCTTTTTTAATTTAAGTAATGTTTATCACTGTTTCTTCTCATAATAACTGTAAAGACAGTGAGCACTCTCACTTTATAATGTCAAGGGAGTAAAGAGGAAGGGAGGTGTATGACCTCCTTGTACTGGGTGCACAAGAAAGGGTGTAGCAACCTCAGAGGGTCCTCTGGCTGCTGGGCAGCTGCTCTGTGTCCAGGCAGATGTGGGGGGCCAGGAATAAGCCATGGTGTCCCTGTCTCCTGCTTTTCAGCAATGAGCCGTTCTGCAGTTCGTACTGTAAAGACAAGCAAGTGAGCAGAATAAGTGGAGGTCTTGTGCAGAGCACAGTCTGAATATTTAACGTGAGGCATGCTAAAAAAGTAAGACAGCCTCTTCATTTATTTTTAATGTGTTTATTCCAGAAATAGAAGTCAGATGGTAGCTGATCAGACTGTAAAGGTTTTCCCATAACGATCGTGATTGTGGTTGGGTTTTGTTCTCCTGCTTCTATTTAGCAGTGAAAATGATGACATTTTAACGTCTACAAAACATGTGGGTGACCCAGGAATGACTATTATTTGTTCTGAGCATCAGACAGGGATGAAAAAGCTGTATTTGGCAGGTTGATTTATAAAAAATGGCAGTTGTTTATTGCTGCTTCTGGGGCTGGGAATATTAGAGCAAGTTCCAGGCAGATGGACTAGCCAAGTGACAGGGTCATTTGGGCAGGTGATAAATTGTCCAGAGTAATTTCAAAATTATACTTGAGGGAACACCGCCTGGTAGAGAATTGAGTAAGTGCTACTCCACATTTCAGCAGTCTTTCAGAAAACTCCCTGCAGCCTGTGTTCATCGCTTATGGCCTGTCTCTGCAGGGGAAGGACTGGGTAGGCAAATAGTTTTCACAGCTCTGTGAAGCTGCGGCTTCTCCTTTCTTCTCTCTTGCCCTTTTCCCTTCCTTGAGTGATGCCACGCACACACACAGCCCACAGGCACACAACAGTTATGCAGCTGGAAAAGGATTCGGAGATAAAACAGTGTCTGACTTGTGGGGTGGGGTTACTTGGGAGCTCCTTGTAAAAGCGCTCAGTTTACATGCCTGATCATGGCATGTGGGCAAACCTAGTCAGTGGGAAAAAAAAGCACAAAAGCTGAATGTCCAGCTGTTATTACCATATTAGACAACATCAGAAGAGGTGCATGGGGAAGGGGCAGCCAGGAGCCCCAGTGGCCTGGGGCCGGAGCTTCTCCTGGCACTTACCACCTTTGCTACTCAGGGACGTGCTTCCACACTGCTGCATTCTCCATCTTTGCTGACTGCGGTGAGACACTGTCATTCAGTGCTCCTGATGGCACTACCTGAATGGTGTGCAATCTTACTGAGCCGATTTTCATGTGTGCTGAGGTGGTATTTGCATGCCCTGGTTACAATTGCCCTCCTCCCTCCTGCTACCTCTCTGTTTTTTGTGGTTACTTTCCTGTGCTATTAGCTCTACCATGCGCAAACTAGGCCTTTTAAAACACTTGAAGCACACAGGGCTTAACTGGTGCTGCCGAACTCAATGATAAAAATAACTCTCTATTTCACTCTCACTCTGCAATTGCATAAATATTGTTCTTGCTATTCAGTCTCTGTCACAACACTGTCCCAGAGATGCAAACTGCAGGACTGGATAAACACAGGATAAACATTTGCAGGATTTAGCCTTCTGGAAATGAAGGAGTTCTGTAATTTAGGACTAATGAGTAAATGTAGTGAATGATTGAAATATCAGCACAAACTTGCAAACTCTTTCAATTTCACTGTAGGCCTTGCAGCATTGCTTTTCTCTCTATGTCCCAGTCCCTGGAGTTGTGTAATTTTGTAAACATCTCAGATTTATTACTGGTTTGTTTGTTTTTTTTTAATAGCTATTTTTAGCCTCCCACCAATTTCTGAGATAAGTTTGATAGGCACACAAATATGAGAAACATAAATCATGTTATTAAATTAATCTGAAGTTTTATGGGTCACCTGAAACACAGTTGCATTGGTTTGGGGTGAGCAATATTACCACGATGTGGTAGTTGAAGTACTAAACCTTTAATGGCAGCCATTGGATACAATCACCCTGAAAAAGGATGGACAGAGTTACTTGCTCTAAATTGGACAACCATTTCTGGATGTTTTTTTGGATGCAATTTTCATGCTCTCTGTGGGAATGTATCAAAACAATGAAAAACAGAAGAGGATGTAGTACAGGGTCAGAATATAGAAAAATTAGAACATTTGGAAGGGATGGGCTGAAAATGTACTGCAAGGATGCTCTGGGGAACAAAAATAAGAGAAAGCACAGAAACCAGAAGGAAGTTCTGGTCTACTTACTGAAAATAAAACCTTTTCCTCCAGGTATTTAGTAACATAAGAACCTGCCTTTAAAAATATGAGTAAAAATATCAACACCAATTTGGAATTGCTTATAATCCACAAGAAGAAAGTAAGAATACTCTCTTCTTTACAAATATTATTTGATACTGCTTTAGCAGTCTTTCATTTGTTTTAGATGTGAGCTATATAAAGAAAGCAGAAGAGAAAAACATCAGTGGTTAGATCTGCACAAACTAAGGGCTAGTCAAAAACAGACTGAAAGAGAAAGAAAGCAGGAGATTGCAGCCTGTATTGTAGAGGAATACGCTCAAACAGTAGGAAGAAAAATCTCTATATTTTAGCAGCAATGGAAAGAGAATGGAAGGTAAAACTATTAAATATTCCAAACGAAATGTCCCAATGTTTTCCTTCTGTTCAAGGAAGAATTAGAAAAAGCATGGGTACATGGGACTGTATCCAAATTTTTAGCCTCAAGTTTTGCTTCACTATGTGTTCTCTTCATTGGCTGCCAATCATTCGGCTGTCATGTGTGGGTTATGTTGCTGCTCAGTAGCCAGTTTGATGCCAGCTGGACTGTGGAGTCAGTTTCAGTATCAGAAGACAGAGAAAGCAGAAACAGGAGACTGGAAAAAGGCTGTGCGGGGGCTAGCATACACTAAACCCACTCAGTAACCAACAGGTGAATGTGGTCTGTTCTTAAGTAAATGTGATATGAGAGATGGTTTTCCTTTGCACAGGTGACGAACATGAGTATTGCTCAGTGTTTTTACCCATCAGAAGCAAGGATTATTTTAAATTATATTTGGAAATAGGCAAAAATCAAAGAACACAAATAGGACCATAGAACAACATTGCTTCTTACTGTGGTTACTCTTTCCTGGTATCACTTGTATACCTTTTTGTCCTGTTGTTTTGTTTTTTTTTTTTCAGTCTCTCACTTTTTCATAGCCTATCCATAGAGATCTGTAGAGAGTTTTGAGTATTCCATACTGTGTGCAAATTATGTTTGTGGGTGTACAAGCATACACTCACTTTTCATAATAATGATAGTCATGTATTTACCAAATGTTGAACACAGTTACAAAAATAGAATAATTCAGGATCTGAAATTTATGCTCAAGGTAGTTTTATGTACTAAACCAAGTAAACATAATATAGAATAGAATAGAACAGAACAGAACAGAACAGAGCAGAATAGAATAGAATAGAATAGAATAGAATAGAATAGAATAGAATAGAATAGAATAGAATAGAATAGAATAGAATAGAATAGAATAGAATAGAATAGAATAGAATAGAATAGAATAGACTGTTTCAGTAGGAAGGAACCTACAATGATCATCTAGTCCAACTGCTGGACAACATCAGGGCTGATCAAAGGTTGAAGCCTGTTATTAAGGGCATTGTCCAAGTGCCTCTTAAACACTGACAGGCTTGGGGCATCAACCACCTCTCTAGGAAGCCTCTTTGAGTGTTTGACCACCCTCTTGGTAAAGAAATGTTTCATAATGTCCAATCTAAACCTCCCCGGTGCAGTTTTGAACCATTCCCATGTGTCCTGTCACTGGATAGTAGGAAAGTGAGATCAGCATCCCCCTCTCCTCCTCCCCTCCTCAGGAAGCTGTAGGGAGCAATAAGGTTGCCCCTCAGCCTCCTTTTCTCCAAATGAGACAAGCCCAGAGTCCTCAGCTGCTCCTCACAGGACATTCCTTCAACATTTTCGCCAGCTTTGTTGCCCTCCTCTGGACACTTTCTAGGACCTTCACATCCTTCTTCAGTGGTGGGGCCCAGGGCTGCACAGAGTGCTCAAATGGAGCCCACCCCAACGCTGGATGCAGCAGGACAATCCCTTCTACTGACTGGCTGGTCATACCATGTTTGATGAACCCCAGCATGCGCTTTGCCCTCTTGGCTTCCAGGGCACACGCTGCTGCTCGTCTTGAGCTGCTGTTGACCAGCACCCCCAGATCCCTTTCTGCAGGGCTGCTCTCCAGCCACTCCTCTCCCAAGCTCTACTTGTGCCCAGTGTTAATCCATCCTTATATTTTACAAGAGAGGATATCATATGCAAATGTCAAAAGTAGTTTCTTTAAACTTCTGACTACATGAAGTTTTTACCAGGCAGCTGAATTCTTAATTTCAGCTGACAATATTTGAGGTAAATTATTAAGACTGTGATTCTGGTGTGTTCCTTCTACCTCCCTAGGCATCAGTTATTTTTTGTATTTAACTTTTAAAATCAAAAAAAAGGGTCCTTTATGTGATTCTGAGTGACAGTAAGATTTCAACTGTAAGCTTCACTTGTACTTCCCAAAAATAGGTTTTCTACAATGCAGTTTAATTTGCCATATAATTTTTAAAATAATTTGTCAATATTTTGAAACACTGACTTAGGCCTCAAATCATTGATATGTAATTAGCTCAATAATTTATTCACATATATACAGACCTTTTTTTTAATAAGGATTGGCCTCTGAACCCTTATTTTTGATTACTGTAAAAAGCAAAATTTAGATTCTAATGTTGTATGCAATGTTGCATATTTATTCACGGTTTATATTTAACCTTAACATCTTAAATATATAAAGATTAAAGTTGTCCCTCATAAAACAACATTTCAGGGCTTTTTAAGATTAAGGTATAACATGCTATTAAAAGAAAGCATTGCAAGTCAATTTTATTTCAGAAATTTTGTTCCAGAGGAAATTTAATGTGATTACTTTCATTTTCAATTCTTTGCCCATTATTTCCATGTTTGGAAGATTAACCTCAACAGCTTCAGTAAGACACAAACTTCAATCCTCAGGATAAATATTCCTCATTATTTCAGTTGTTTGCTATTGGACAATCATGTTGCTGTACTATAATTAGGACAATTAGTTTGAAGCTCAGATATGCAGCAGTGTGACTTTGAGGGTAGGCATAATGTAAAAAGAACTGGTGATTTAAGAACATCAATGAACCTTTCCCTTAAATTTCCAGCTGGTTCTTTTGGACGTTTGGAATGACGTAAGTGAAAACTCTTACTCACACGCTTTCATTTGCTTCCCAAGCCTGATTCTGGCTGAGACAAGAGAAGCTCCTTGAAGTATTTGAAGCCTGTCATGACACACAGATCTAGTGAAAAGAAAAAACAAAATTGTTTTACCGAAACAGCAGTTTCAGATAAAATTTTGCAAACATGCAAACTTTCCAGTTTCTGTGTACAGCCAGTGCTCTAGTGCTTTTCCTGCTATCAGAAAGTATCTGATTTCACTTCATATTCACTGAGTTTGGCAGTTAAAACATAACTACCTTAACAAAAAAAATGAAGTTTAGGAAAATACTGAGGTTGAAAGGGGGTGGTTACAGGTGTTCTGTTTGTACAGTGTTGGTTGTAAAAATATATATTTTTCCCATATAAGCTGTTACTTTGTATGTATTTCTAAACACTTCCTGCAGTGTATGTACTTTGCATTTATTAATTTTTATTGACTTTCACTTTTGGGTCCTGGAATATGGATCATGTCCTGCTGGTGTCAATGTCAGGTGCAGCCAGAGCACTGCTCCGTTTTTCTCCTTCAATAGGTGACTCAGAGGAAAAGGCCTCATGTGTGGGGGTGGAGCGTGATTATCTCCAAAGTTATGCTTTAAAAACAGAAATCAAAAGATTCCAGGGTATGTGAGACTTGGGTGATCAAAACTGGCGTAAAATGGTTTTATTGGATGTGGCACTTTTGGAAGACTTTGGTAATTTCTAAGAATCTCCCTAAATTGTCTCAGCATTTTTGACATGTTTTATGGTAGATTTCTTTGCAAATGTGTATATGGTATTTATTGTTTTATTTCTTATTCATTAAGGATGAAAACTGTTTGTGTATTACAACTGAGAAACATAGGATTCAGAAGCTGATATTAATTCCTAAAAATGCAAACAGCTTTGTGACTTCATGCCCTGATATTTTTTAGGATTCACATCGTTTGCTCTGCTGCCCTTTTCAGTGCTGTGAGAGTTCCTGCCTTGGCCTTTCTGTGGGCAGAGCAGTGATGGTGAATAACTTATTTTTTCTTGTTGCTGCCAGAATACATCTGCACATTAATATGAAAAACAGTTGTTCTTGTTCGAGTACTAAGAAAAATAATAGGTTGGGCCATTTAGAGTCTGCCTCTATCTTTGAGCTGCCTTCTTTGTAAGATATAAATAATTTAAAAAGATAATAAATGCAATGTTCTTTCAAGCTCAGCTCCACTCGTAGAGGTCTCCAGCTTGAGTTCAGTGATGCTGTCACTTGAGATACTTGGCCCATCAAGAAACTTGAGCTGAAGGTCAGACAGTGCCGGTGCTTGAAATAATGCTGAAATGGGAATGGAGCTGTATTTCAAGCAGACAAAACTCTCAATCTCTGTGCTCATGTGCAGCTCAAGTATTTTTTGCCACATGGTAACTCTTGGTTTGGTACTAGAAATTAGGGAGAAGAGCTTCAGCTAAACTTTATCACAGAGGCAGGGTGTTGTTATTGCATGGTTGTGTCTTTCTGACAGCTGCGAACTGGTTTTGGTTGGTTTGTTTTTACATTGCTTCAGTTAACAAAGATAAAAGCTTAGCCTAATAAGGTACATTCTGTCATCAGTGTAAGTGATGAATGAGACGTCCACCTCTGTAAAAAGATGGTAAAAATTAGCACTGTGTTTTTTATTTCAGGATCCTGAGGTCTGTCATTCTTGGCTTGTTTTCTTCATCACAGAACTGAAGTGACTGCTCCTTTCTATTTAGGTGTCAATACAGGTCAAACACATTAATCACAGCAGAATAACAAAAACACGTGTTTTGGCAGTGAAGTTGCAACCTCTGTGAGAGAGGTAATATATTAGTATAGCATTGCCAAATTTAAGGTAGAAAATACATATTGCAGAATTTATATATAGTAAATAAATTTTGCTTCCTGGTTATATGTGACCTTTTCAAGGCTTGCCTAATTCTTCCCTTAGCAAAGTAGTTTTATTAATGCTTTCAGGTTTAACCTGGACATAGCACACTGTCACATTTATATATTGTTGTGCTGTTCTTTTTGCTCCACAGAAGCTGGCTTCCGTTTGTACATGCCTTGAAGTGGAATAAATGGGACTTCTATTATAAAACCTAATGTCAGATTGACTCCATCTAGAAAATAACAATTTTTAAAGGTCACATAAAATAGGCCATTCTCCTATCTTTTTTTCCGGATATGTTTGATTAAAAATAGTTTCTTCTGTTTATAAAATCACTGGTGTTTTTCCTTCAGGGCCAACTAAAGAAGAAGATCTTTGCATTTACCATCAGCTTAAGGTCACAAACACAACTAGATTAAATAGTGCTACATACCTTTCCCCACTACTGAATTATCAATGATTTATTATTTATCATAAAATTAGGCACACACATCAGGAGTCAGCTGAGTGTAAAATGTTACCCTGACGACATAGCCAGGCATTTCAATCAATGGACATTTACTTGTGCAAATGTATTTCCAGTGTAGTGTGTAATAACTTGCGACTCCCAAAGAAACTAGCTTTGGTAGGAATTGTATCAGACCCATAGTTTCCCAAGTGATATTTACAAATAATGTCTTTTAATATCGATTTGTAGAATATGAAATGGCTGAACAAAAAGCCATGATTGCCTTTCATTGTTTAAAGTAGATGGAGTGATGGATGCTGAGAAAAGAAGCTTTGTGCTCTCCTCCCTCTTTTATATTATTTTATTTTCTGTGGAGCTTTGTTACAACTACTATCTTAGAAGTGAACATTTAGCTCAGGTGGGAAAACTTGGATCCTGCTCTTCTTAATGTCTGTCTAGTTGGTGCCGTGAGGGCTAAACCTAATAATTCTGGACTGACACAGAGGCTGAACCAAAAATCCCTTGTCATTTTTATAACTGTTACTTTGCCCTGCAGTCCGGCCTGAATTTCCAGTGTTGTCCTTGGTACAGATTTCAGTGTGCTTTCCAGAGTCTCCATGCACGTGTGCAGCTCTTTCTGCCTCCCCACTGTGGCTATTTAATATTCCAGACTCCACACAGCTCGCTTAGTACAAGTGTCATTTCATTTTGCCTGAGGCATGTTGCAAATCCTAATTTGAAGATTAAACCCAAACTAGCTTTGTAATATTGAGCACCTTTAGTACTTCTGAGGGCTGGAAGAAAAGAGGTATCTAAATGAACTCAGTGATGTGAGAATTGAATACATTTTCCAGGAAGTCCTAAGACTTACTTGAGTTAGTTTTCCTTTTTTTTTTTTTTTTTTTTTTTTTTTAAAAAAAAAAAAAATCAGAATTAAATTATCAGAGTTTATATAAACCAATTTGCATATAAGCTGAACCTAAAAACCAAGCTGAACTAAAAATCATAACTGAACAAATACTACATGCTAATTATCAGAAGGCAGAAGATGTTACCTGTGCATTCCAAGACAACAGTTCAACAAATTTTGTGTTCATTTAGTTAAACTAAATGTTCTCTATTAACTTAATATGACAGCACTCCAATACTGTTAAGTAAGTGGGTTGGTAAGACCGGAACAGTTTTTCTGTGTCAGGCTCAGAAATTGGAGTTAGCAGGATTTAAAACATACACTCCATTATAAATGTGAGGAAGGAATAGTCTACTTCCTGCTTCACACATAGGAATAAAAAGAGTCATTAATAAAGTGTGAGTAAAAACTGAGATAAAATACGTGAACTCTGACTTCTTCAGCAATTTCTTATTCTCTGTGAGCAATATTTTGCCAAAATATTAGAAGCTGTTAATCTGTGGTTACATTTCAGCCTTTGTCAAAGACATTGCCAGCTCTTTAGGAAAAAAAATAAGGTTTTGAAGGAGACAAAAGGTTACAAAAATAATGTAGGAAGAAATTCTCAGTTCTCAGAAGTGAGTTCATAAACTAAATTAATTATTAAATCTGATTTTGAAGTATACGGAAACTAAGAAAAATGACACTATTTTAATGTGCCCCCCCCAAAATGGTAACATAAAGGTATCATATACACTTGAAATGAAACTGAGTACTAATGAGAGATATCCATTAAATCTTTTGTATAATGTAAAATAAAAATGTGAAGTTAGTTTATAAGAGAATTTCAATTTTTTCTCAGTTGCAGTAATCTCATCTCACTCTAGTAATTTTTTTGAAATGTGTTGTCCAAAATTTGCACCTTTTGCTGGTTAAGCTGAATCTTCAGGTATGAAATTAAGAGTCTAAATAAAGTGGACAGATTTTAAAATGTGTTTTACAGCTGCAGTTCTGCTTATTTGTATGATATTTGCGAATGGTAAGTGTTTAAGCGTAATCAGGCTATTTATACTTAACTACCTGAGTCATGGGTTTAGGACTTCAGTTGTGTGCAAGGTTTGAATTATTTTTGTTGTGAATATTATCTTGATAAGATATCCATTCAAACATAGAGATTTGATTTGAATGTACCACGCTGCAGAATCAAGGTAAATTGATTTTGTGGTCTTCCTCTATTTCTTCTTGTCCCATTGGAGGAGCAGCTGGTGGGCAAGCCACTATCTGGTGAAATGAGTGGCATTAGCCTTCTTTCCTCAAGTTCCTCTAATTAATACAAAAAGTGTACTTTGTGATTACAAAAAAGAAAATGCTATAAAAAAGTGGCTTCACTTCTCTTGTTCCAGAGTGTCACAATCGATTCCTGAATGGAAGAACATAAAATATTAAACATGTAATTTATAACTTCAGTCCACAGGGTAGTTGCTATTATTTTTAAAAAACGAAGCCCCCTTTCCAAATGTAAATACGTCAATAAACTACTATGAACAAATATTATTGTCTACTTACAATGTGTGCTTTGGGTATTTGAATGTTCTTTGCAACCAAGCACGCATTTCCCAGTTTTTGTTTACTGGAGAGAGAATACATAGAGATGTTTAAAAGATTTTTTCAACATTTGCTTAAGATTTTTCTTACTAAGTTATTTTATTTAATGCAAAATTGTCACAGTCATTAGACTGTGATTATACTAGGCTATATAAGCAAAAGATGAGCCATAAAACACTACAATTAATCAGGAGTATGGTTGAAATGCTGATACAATGTTACCATGTTAAGCAGTCCAGATAATACCAGAATATGTTAATGCATTTTTAATAATACAGATCCTGAATACTAAGCTGCACAGGAGCTATTTCTGGAGTGAAATTCAGGTTTCAGAAATGGTAGAAGATTGCAGTGTCATATACAGCCGGTTGCAGTCATTTCCTTTGTTGGATTTGGTTTCACATGAAATTTTCAATATGTTGTTGTTCTTGCAGCACATGACCATTTCTGCAGAGGCACACTCCTTATGAAGAGGTGTTGAGGAAAAACTATGGTTATTCAGTCCTACCACTGTGACAAGACAGAATAGTCCTTGCAGAGCCCAAACACAATGGCAGACCTCTTTGCTTCAGCAAGGCCTTTTAGTCTGAACACACTGCCCCAGATGTTTGGTTTGAATTTTAGTCTCCCTTTGTAATATCTCCTTCTGTGTCCTGATTCTGCTGGCTCACTGGGAACCCCTACTGAGCCATTGCGTGATCTTGTGGGGTGGGCAGGGAGTAATATGTCTGTAAGAGCTAGTCAAGATCTTGGAAGTGCTGAAATGTATACCTTTTGGGTTTTTTGCAGTGCACATTACCCAATTAAATAATTTTAAAATTTGAAATTGAAATGTACTCGCACAGAATGCTCTGGAATGTTGGAAATTCTGTATCAAGACATGGGCTTTGCAGTTTAGACCATTTCTGTAATCTGAATTGATACCCAAAAATAGGCTCCATCCAAGTGAAAGAGCCACAGAGTGGTGATTTTTATGCAGCTATGATCACAGGATGCATGCACAATCTCTCTTGGTGCCTAAGCCCATCGTTGCAGAGGCATGATAAGGATTCAGAAGCCTTGGGTATATGCAAGTGCTGGTTTTTGGACTTCAGATGGTTTTGGAGAACCAGTTATTTCCCAGTTTATCATGTGCACCTTGGTGCATGTTTTCAGAAAAGTTCACATTCTAGGTATAGAAATGGAGATGTTTGTGCTCAGTTTGGCTCTGATTGTCATATTTGTAACACGTTTAAAAAAAATACTCAGTATCCAACACAGTGAATTATTTTGAAAATCTGGTCTCTTTCAGTAAAGCCTAGTAGGAAGCTTGAGGGAGTATGAAAACAGCGTGGGTGGGAACTCTGAATTTTGTCCAGCCTTAGTGTAGAGATGTTGTTGTCTCTGTATAAAATATGTATTATTTCTGTCTGATCTTCTGCACTTTCTCAGACAGATAATCTAGGGCAGATCCTGCTTTCTCTGACAAAACTTCTGCAACTTTTCATTTGGTTAGGAATTCATCTGTACTTTGTGGTTATAGTACAATAACCATGTGGATAAACTGTTATCTGCATGGGTGTTAGTATTCCAAACCAGTAGTAATCCCTGCTATTTTTTCCAGTTCTTTAAAATGAAATTATTTCAGTGCACACAGCTACTCTCTCATTCTGTATTATGCTACTGAAACTATAGCTATTGAAATAGCTGTAACATAAATAAATTTCTTAACAACAGAAATGTGTAATGGTGACATTTTTCTTTTTATTTCCATTTACAGTATATCCTAAATACCAGTGTCATCTTCTCAATTTTGACAGGAGCTACATGGTATTTGGATAAGACATGACATTTTGAATAATGTTACAAGTATCTTTTTCCAGTGTCTATCAGACCGGTATTTGGAATATATACTCTTAAAGTGGCCTAGCTTGAAAAAATGTGTTGCACATAAAGTTAATAACTGAGGTGTGTTTCTACTATGTAGGTTTTGCATTTTGGGACTCAAAACATATGCCATCATTTTTAAACAAGGGCAAACTTCCACTATCAAAAAATGGTGTTGAAAGACCATAACACGCTCTCTGTATTTGCACTTGCACTCATTTACAGTGTGGGTACATAATCTCTGCTCTCAGTTTAGATATGTAAAATGTGGGATACAAACTTTCCCTCTTCGGTGTGTGAATTCTTTTATTTACAAATGGAGTATGTCATGGGCCAATATTCCTATATACCTCTAGCAATCTGATGTTTTCAGCACTAAAGCCTCTGGTTTCTATGTCTATCTGTACAATTAAATACTATTTTCTACTTACAATTCCAGGAAATACCCACTGGATATTCCTCATCTTCTAAATGGAACTCCTGGATAGTGATAATTACACATATTAAAATGCAACATATTTATCTTGAGTTGGCTGAATTGTGTAATAAGTAAAGAAGATGCCTGTATTTATAGCCTGGATGTGCTTTAAAACCAAATAGCAGAAAAGTGTTAAATACCTTGTTTTTCTCCATACTATTTGGCAGCTGACTGCTGCCGTTAAAGCTAATTCTCCAATGAACTTGCCCATGACAAGCCTGAAAATGTTTGTGTGGTTTTTAAGACTACATGTGTGATTGTTGTAAGACACTTTTCAGATGCAAGCAAAGAGAAATACATTGAAATCCAGATTATTATATTAGTTTGTTATAAACTTACAAGATTCTCAGTGTTTTAGAAAAACTGCTAATGATTGATAGCAATGAAATATATTTTTGTCATTTTGCTTTGTGGACTGGTATGTGCAATTTGGATTAATAAATACACAGTATAGAAATAAATAGAAGTCCAAAAATATGTAGAATTACTTACATTGTTTCTTCACTCAGACTTTGATGCTTTTAAGAAGGTAAGAAATACGAAGGTCAGTCTTTTCTGAACAGGTCGTTGAATTTCTGTCTCTCACAGCCTTATGAGTATTTAAGCATCAAGTTCACAGACAAGTAGTGGTCTCATTGCATTTACCAAGCTTTTTAAATTTGCTTTAATTGGAAGGAGTTGTAGGCTTCAAGAAAACACTTTAGTTGGTGACTTCTTATCCAAAAGATGTCTTTTTCAGCAGTTTGTATAACACTGGTGTGCAGCCAAGAATCAGGTGTCTCAGCACGGCTCTCTGCCTAAATTAGCGTGACCAAATGATTGGGCCTTTCTGAGAAATCTCAGCTTTTTTAGAAGTTCAGGATGATACTTCTTTGCCTTTAACCTGCCTATTGACAAGTAAATGTTTTGCATTTCTCATTTGCATCAGATACATCACCTGTAATTTTTGCCCACAGATTTTCCACATGACGTATGATCTGGCCAGTGCTGTGGTGAGAATCTTTAATCTGATCGGAATGATGTTGCTGCTGTGCCACTGGGATGGTTGCCTGCAGTTTTTAGTACCATTACTCCAGGATTTCCCACCAGATTGCTGGGTGTCCCTAAACGGTATGGTTGTAAGTATTGTTCATTTTTCATTGTGCTTTCTAAACATTATTTTTCTAAAGAATTAGCTCCAGACTTAAGTGTAAAAATACATATCTAGTAATACGCTGCCCAGCAATTTATTTGAGGTTACTTTTGGGTGTTCTTGGCTGGCTTGCTAATGAACTAAAGTTTGTTTTGTAGCCCTTACCACTGATAAAATGACATTGACTCATTATTAGTAAATAAGCCAGAAAATATTTTCAATTTGAAGGTCATTTTAAGTTATTAGTCCTCATTCCTTCAAAAAAAGCCACCAAAAGAAATCTGAAAACACTCAGTTCACTAGTGCTTTCATTTTAGGCTGTAGTTTCAGAATGATCCTGAAGGTATATTTTTTTAATTTGTTTTATCTAATGTTGTCCTCAGTTTGTTTTGTACATCACTTCTGTATCATCTCATGAAGCCCTTTACCAAGTTGTTCCTAACTTGAGAGTCAACATGTGTTTTTCTAAGTAAAATAAGTGAAATACACAGATTTACATTTGTGTGTGTGAACAAACTGTTCAAGGAGGGAATTGGGCTGTGCCCGGTTTCTAAGGGAGGGTAATGATGGGTCTGGTTGCTTGGCATGTGCCTTAAAGATTAGTGGCTGTGAAGAATTAATAATTTTTTGTTTTGTTCAAATACCAAGAAGAAAAAGCCCCAAGCAACAGTCTCATTGGTCATCTGAAAACGTGTCTCTCCAGTTTTTATAATTTTAGAATCCTTAAAACAGTGCCTTTACTGTAGATGGGCATCTTGCGTAGTTCTGCGTATTTCTATCGTAGAAACATAACAGTATTTATTCCTTTAGGAATGTGATACTGCACATTACTGTGGGAGCTCGTTGACTAAAGTTGTCAGTCATACAGACAAGTATTTACAGTCATCAAGTTACATCTTTAATGATAAGCAGCATGTTTGCTGACACCTCATTGTGCAACTTTCCTAAAAAAAGTAGTGACATATCTTCAAAAATGGGATTGCTACAACGAAAGTAGGTCACCAGGATGCTGACTGGCATGTCTTTGCATTCTGCTGCTTTCTGAGTTCTGCTTTGTAACATCTCCCATTCACATTTAGAAAGGGAACTTTTTCTACCAGCTTGCTAAAGATGTGGATGAAAACAATGCTGAGAGAAAGGAAGCCTTGGATTACACTTAATTGAAGTATTTCACTTTCAAAGAACACTGAACTATTAAGTTCCCACTTTCCATACCAAGAGCAACATCTAATCAAAGAAGGCTGTGCATGCTATGCACGTGCTCAGGGAGACACTTTTTTCCGACTACCCACAGTCATTTTATTTTATGGAAACAATACTCTCTCCTTACTGGCCACATACTCTGGGAAAGATCCTTTCTGAATTTGCACTTTTTTTTTTTTTTTAATTTTATTTTTTAAATCTAGCAACTGAATTTATTGCTGTTAATGAACTCTGTGGGGAGATCTGAAATTGAGCAAGACTATGTTCACAGTATGGGCAATCTTTTAGTCCTATGGCAAGAGACGTAGTCCTGGACTGCCAGCCTGGAATCTGGAGTGTGTCTAAGGCCACTGTTGGGGCAAACAACTAGACCTTTCTTCTGATGGCTATCATGACGTTATAAGACATTTCCTAATTGCTTTCCAGGCTCTGGAAGTGAATTCTTTAGCACTGAATACAAGCAGAGAAGCCTGAATGAGATATCAGTCCTTTGAAATGATAGGGGGAACAGAAGGGTGATGATGATGATGGTGATGATAGTTATATGCTTTGTTGGTGTATTCAGAGTCTAATGGACTGCTGACTTTGGAGTTTGGAAGGGCTTCAGGTTCCTGAGATTGGGAAGAGGGGTGCTTTACTCCCCTGGTGTGCTGTAGCATATAACTCTTCAATCTGCTCTGAATTTTAAAACTTGTGTTACTGAAATGACTGCACGTAATACTGGGGTTTGGCCTCAAATGCTGTTGAGACAGAAAGTCAGATAAGAATCTTATCATTTCTTCTGCCCTTACATTCTTTGTTTGTGAACTGATAGTTATGGTCATGGCTAAAGGCCAATATTGTCAGGAAAAAGAGGTCTTTCCCTAACCCCAGCTAATACATCTTTCTGTCAAAGTATTCCCTTTTACTCAGATTTTAGTCTGAGATTTTAGTAAATTAATAGGTAAAGATAACTCTTGCATCTGCATACATTTGGAGTTTTATTTAAATTTCTGAGTCAAATACTTCTGGAATAGAACTACTCTAAGAAAGGCAAAATTGCCTCTCTTTGAATTTCAATCTTTTTTTGAGCAGGGGAGGGACTGTGTGAGCATTTCCTGGGTTTCGCACTGTGGCTACAATGTACATTCCTCAAAATGACATTGTTACAAGGGCTAGCCTCAGGCTAATACACCAATTTTACTTTGAAATAGAATTTTAACACTTATTCATGGTGATCATTGGCTTGAAGACTTATTCAAGCCAATGTGTGCTCAGCCAGAAAAAGTTAGTTTTCCAATACACAGCACAGCCAGTGGTCAGCTGCAAGCCAGAGCATCTGCAGATAACTTGATGCTAAAGGAAGGGAGGATGCCGTGAGGATGACATGCTGTCTCCTCAATTGACACAGCCCACTGTGCTCTTCTAGCCCATAGATCCATTCTGGCTTGCACATTAGTTGCTGCAGGCTGCAGAGTGCAAGAACTTCTTCTAAAAGCCTTCTCCTGAAAGCTGTTGCTTTGGTATGAGCTGATATGTGAAAGTATTCGAATTCCACAGGCATGCTCATGATTTTACTTCACAAATACCGTTAAGAAAAAAAAAGTACATTAAATTTAATGTCACAAAGGAGTAGGACAATGAAACAAAGCTGCATTTTGCTTACTGCTTTTCTGTACAACGTGACTGAATGCAATTAAAGGAAAACAAATTGGTTGGATTTTTGACTTTGAAAGGATAATAAAAATGTCATAGTGCACCATGAAGTGGACTGTAAAATTAAATGGAAAGCCTCCTCTGTTAAAGGAAAATATATCAGCATGGCTTAATACTGCACCAACCTACAGCCCAGATAGTTCAACAAACATGTTCAGACCACATTGGGATATTATCTTCAATAATAATAATAATTAACCCAGGTCGTAGCTGTACTCCCAGACTGGCCTTCTTGGCCAGTTCCTAACATTAGCCTTCATGTTGCTATGAAATGAAAGCCAGAACTCACATCTTCCTTTAAATTTTCTAAATGTGATCCCTCTTGCCCACTTCTCTATTTTTACTGCCATTTGATGCACTGACTTTATTTAATACTGAGTTACTACTGGCAGGCAGGATCTTGTGTTCTTCCAGAATACCAACACACTTCTCTTTAAAAATAAGAAAGCCAGTTAATATAATATAAAAATAAGCAGCAGCAGTGTTTTGTTTTTTTTTTTTTTTTTTTTTTTTTTTTCCGCTTACTTGAAGTCATATTCCAACCAATCCATTACAGATAAAAAACCTTTCTTTGAGAGTATATAGCTCTCTGATGCTGTTCCCAGTTTGGTTTTGTTTGTGTTTGCTTTTTTTTTTTTTTTTTTAAATATTAGGATTATTTCATACCAAAAAAGTCTCCTCTGAAGAAGTTTCACAGACTTTCCTAATGATAACTGCCTGATTTCTCCTTGGCTCAGAAAGCCTGTTATCCGCAGCTCCTTGTGTGACTTATCCTCAGCTATCTGATCTGCATTGCTCCAGACTGGTGCACTTCCATTATGACTCATAGACAAATCATCTTTATCATAACTCAGAACTTGAGCCAACAGTTCTTTAGAAATCAGGAGTAAAATCTGCTGCTGAAACAGGGGAGGCACAAAACCAAAAAAGCATAGTGATCTTCTCCTGTAGTCAGTCTGTGCAAACTGAGATTCTGCATTTTGATTTGGTCCCAAGTGATAAGCAGCTATAGCCAGGTCATATACGGGACAGAGCTTTTAGGCAAGTAGAGATGAGAGGTGACATTTTTGTCATCTGGCCATCTAAGCATGACTGCCTGTGGTAAAGCATCCCTTGAAGTAATTTATTACTTTTTGTTGTATTGGAAGTTTGCTCTGGCTTTTCATACCACCTATGGCAAAGACTCAAGGCATGTTAGTCCTTGAAAGTAACAGTATCTGAAGGTCCCCAACCTATATTTTCCTGTCTATATTTGTAATAATTGGTTGTATGGTTAGAAAAACATATGGTCCTTTAAATAAGATATTTACCTGCATTTCCAGATTTGTCATGTATAATGTTCCCTCAGTGAGATTAAAATCTAGCAGGGAAGTATAGAATTTAACTTGAAGGCGAGTTTTTAAAAGCCAAAAGGGATTTTAAAGCTTTTGGAAAGGGGTTGCTTTGCTGACATTTCTCATGGCAGTCAGTCAATGTTTGCTCAGCAAGAACCCTCCAGGTACTCTGGTTTCTTTGTTTTGTTTTTTCCTTCCTGTCCTTGCAACTCTTGGGAGTTTTAGGTTTTGGGTTTAGTGAGGTGGGATTTTGCATTATATTAACACCTCTTTGTGTCACATATTTCCTCATGGGCAAAAGAAATCAAGATGTTAGACTTCAGATCTTCATCTTTGACAATATGAGTGTTGCTAGTAAAAGAATTCGGGCACTTCAGCCATAGAGTTGTAAAGTTCCTCTCATATAAAATGAAGTACTTAAATGAATACTTGATGGGGAAATTCAGAAATGCAGGAGATGGTAAGGATTTATAGTGCTCTAAGAACTATGCTAATATATTTATAATATGCACAAAGCTATTTAGTAATAACACACACAGAAATTCAATTTTAATTCTCAACATTTCTTAGTAATGAACACCACTTTCAGTTAAGCCATTGCTTTTTTTTTTTTTCAATAAGATCTCTAATTTATTGAACGGAGCTCAAGGAATGCATTATAGTAATTTGATGTGTTATTCACCGTTGAGTTTTCTCCTTTCTGATAATGCATCAGCCTAGCACCTTCTTCTCCATAGTTGGCCATTAGGGCAGGTAATTTTCTCATGAGATTTTTCTGCATTTGATCATTACATGGTAATCATCACTTGGAGATTCACAAGTGTATTTTAGTGCCTTTTTATTATATGGAAAGGTATTGCAGAGCCACGTTTAAAGCATTAGATTCTTCTGACTTCATTTGCAGTGCTGAGCAATAAATGCAATAAAGGTAAAACAAATCCCACACTCTTAAACAGGGTACCTAGAAAATATGGAACATATGGGAATCATCAGATTACTAGAGGCACTGAGAATCTCATGAGATATGCTACTACTCTAATGCATTTTATACTCATAAATTTATATTTATGTATGTCTATTTAGTTATAGCAAATGCTTCTAGGAACAGATAAAAGATTGAAATTACCTAACAGAGATGAACTGGGGTCAAAATTGCCCAACACAGATAAGTGTTCTGTTTACAACACAGTTTAGAAATACGGTAATTCCAGTAACAACAATATGTAACTGACATTCTTGGGACTGAGGTATGCATATTTTAGGAATCTAAGGTGAACAATAATATCCCTTCTAGTATGTGCAGGTACTCAGAATTCAGTTATTGCTCTCTTGCACAGAGCACCAACCCAGCTGCTGAGATTAGTCCATTTCCCCCTGCATCAAGATGATGAAGTAATGACCTGTTTCAGTGGGTTGGGATCAAGTGTTAGGCTTAAAAATATATTAGCTCAGGAGAATATATTCGTTCATGTGATTTGGCACTGTAAGAGACTGTAGAGCTAAGTTTTGTAGACGTGCAGTACTAGATAACAAGGTATGTTTAATGCAGACTGTGGACACGTGTTAATTGCAATACTGAAGTTTTATGCCAAGCTAATGAGGACCAGAGAAATGGGATAGCTGAGGACTTTGTTGATTTAACTCAATGTGTCATGATCAATGAAAAGGAAAACAAACCAAGTTCTTATTTTTACAACCACTGCTGAGGCTTTAGGAAGACCACATAGGTTTTAGTTTATGCTTTTTTCTGTCCTCTGACAGGTTAGCACGTCATCCACTGTTGCAGGGCTAGAAAGGGAAGTAACTTTTCCTTCCTACCTTCTTGCCTTTGATATCATATTCTGTATAATTTTGCTGCTGTCACCTGTACTTTTGGACTATGTATTTTTGACCGTAGATTTCTGATGTGCTTGCATAAAAACAGTTATTAGACTTCCTCTGCCTCTTATTTATTGGAAATATTTCATTATTTATGTTATTTTTCTATGTACTGATTTCTGCCAACAGGAAATTGATTCAAAATAATAAGGAAGTTCCTGTGATCAAACTCATAGTCAATACGGTATGCTTTAAAAGTTATTTCCATTATGGCTGCTGTTTCACAGAATCACAGAATCATAGCATGTTAGGGATTGGAAGGGACCTCAAAAGATCATCTAGTCCAATCCCCATGCCAGAGCAGGAACACCTAGATGAGGTTACACAGGAATGTGTCCAGGTGGGTTTTTAATGTCTCCAGAGTAGGAGACTCCACAACCTCCCTGGGCAGCCTGTTCCAGTGTCTGTCACCCTCACTGTGAAGAAGTTTCTTCTCAATTTTAAGTGGAACCTCTTGTGTTCCAGTTTGAACCCATTACCCCTTGTCCTACCATTGGTTGTCACCGAGAAGAGCCTGTTTCCATCCTCATGACACTCACCCTTTACATATTTATAAACATTATTGAGGTCACCCCTCAGTCTCCTCTTCTCTAAGCTAAAGAGACTCAGCTCCCTCAGCCTTTCCTCATAAGGGAGGTGCTCCACTCCCTTCATCATCTTTGTTGCTCTGTGTTGGACTCTCTCCAGCAGTTCCCTGTCCTTCTTGAACTGAGGGGCCCAGAACTGGACACAGTATTCCAGATGCGCTCTCTTTCTTGTCGTAAAAATTGTACTAATTTGTTTCATACTCTTTCCTTACTGTTTCTTTTTTACTTTCTAGTTGAGGTTTTATTATTTCTCTCTTTCAAGCCATGAAACGCTGGTGCAGAGCAGTGTTTTTCTTCTTCTTTCTAAAAATCTGAAATATAGCAGAAATTGTTTTAGATTCTGTGACAGTCAGGCCTTGCTGGTTTCCTAACCTAAAACAATTAAAAATGTACTGATCTTCATGACTTACTACCATTTATGTGTTGTCAAGTTATCCATGAACTAATTGAGATGTAGAAGGTCAAAGTTTGAAAAGAAAGGTGCAAAATCATTTACAGGGAGGTTTAAAACTTCCTAAAAATTTAAAATAGTCAACATGTTTTACAACTGAGACAAAAGTGAAAACAGTCCTTCAAAGAAGGAATTCCCAGTTGTAATCCCACAACTCCACCAATTTTGGAAAGGGTTTAGACTCAGCTACTGTCATAAGCCCTGCTACCTTACTTTACTCTCATTAAAATGCTTTAAACTCAATATGGTAGTCTTGATATAATTATTTAATGCTGATGGTGATAGTTAGTTCAGTAGATATTGGTGGTCAGAGCTATGGAGAATGTTTTTAAATTAGGACACCCATGTTTGTAAGAGTTGATTGTAGCACTGTGCTACTGATGTGATAATGGGTGACAAAGCAGAGGATTTCTGTACTGAATTAGTTGGCTGCCTTGCATGCTTCTGTTTCTTTCAGATTGAACGCTACTCTTTCTTATATGGGATAAAAATAATAAAATGATTAGTTAGAGGAAGTATGCAAAATTAAGTTGATGTACCTAATAGATACTTATTTCCACAGATTTTCTCTGTTATTGTAAGAGGTAGCCAGAAACTATCAAAATATGGATGCAGGGAGGGACTTGCTCGTTTATCATCAAAAGTTAATTTCCATTTTGACCCCCGAAGAAACAAACCAACTCATAAATGCATATACTGCAGTATGTTTGAAGGAATTTCTGCTAACTGTAATTTACAAAATATTTGATGTCAGCCTTAAACTTGAAGAAATACTAGGAACTGCACATAACATGGTTATAATGCTGTATTTGATAGGCATTCTAGGGAATAATAATAGACATCATAAAGCATGCCTTAAGCCATTTATTTAATAAAAAATGTGAACTAAAGCAGAACCATAAGTTGGACCTGTCATATTTTGAACCTTGTATCCCCCATTTGCCTAAGAATGAATATTCAGGAGGAATTACAAGCACCTCATGGCCAAATGCAGCTTTTCTGTTGTAGAAGAGAGTGTTCCATTTGTTCTGGCGGAGCTGGATCAGTCTCCTTGCTCTGTCTCTATACATTTAACAGCAAGTGTTTATCTGCATGTGGTGGCATTCCAGGTTGAACTGGGATATCAGTATGGAACAATTATTCATTCTCAAGTAGCTCTCCATGACTTTTCTCCTGTGATTAGAATATCCAAAAACTGAACCCTTGAAATATTGATTCCAGAGCAGATATCCCAGAATAAATCCAGGTGTAGATAAATCCAGATAAATACCATTCATATACAGCTGTTCTTCAGCAAATCTTTGTCTTTTTCATTGCAAACCTGTATTAATATGCACAGTCTAATTCTTGATCTGTATGCTTTAAGACTGTATAAAGATAATTGCCTTTGCACAAGCAGCACATTATTGCCAAGGGGTCATTATCAGCCATATCACCATCAGGTTTTCTCAAGCGCACTGACTGTACTGCTTTAAATGGAAGGGTTGAACTTCTCACACATGGCTATTCAGCACCTGACTCATCCTAATATCCAAAGTACATCTGGAGAAAAGTCTCTATTGAGACCCAATTAGACATAAAAATTGGCCACCTGAAAATGCACATTTAGAATGCTTACATTTCACATTAGAAAAAATCAAAGCAAGATACTTTGTTCTGGGCTGTGTAATACCACTGATAACATAAAGAAAAGAACAAAGCCCTGTGTTGAGACTTACTCTGGTCTGTGTACCGCTTCTAATAATTTACAGTGCTTTTTTTTTTTCTTATATGGAAGGAATAGCAATCTTAGCATTAAAAAAATTGCTGAATATCTGTTTTAAAAAGCCTGCTATAAATAATTTACTAAGCTGTTTAATCTAGCTGTAAAAATAAAACCACTTTTGCCTAGATTTCAAAAGACCATTATTGACATTACCTTAATATATTTTGTCTCTTTATTTTGAATGGCTGGATTTTATTACAAAGGTTCATGACAATCTCATATGAATAGGTTTGGAGCAGAGAGAGACATACAGTATCAGGTCTAGTTCAATAATGCAATTTTACCTGCATTTTGCGCTACTGCTAATAGAATGAGAGAGGTCCTTTGAAACAACCTCTTTAAAAATCACAAATTGGCATTTGAGACAAGAAAATAGTTCCCGTTTTCATTACAGATGACTCATGTACCTTTTCCACTCCATCTCTTTTATCATTTTAGTCCATCCAAGATGCCTTAATCTGTAATAAAATAAGATAATGTAATTGCTCTTGGATTTCCGTAAAATATTTTTTTCCTTTTTTGTGTGTTGGGTTTTGTTGTTGTGTTTTTTTTGTTTTTTTTTTTTTGTTTTGTTTTGTTTTGTTTTTGTGTTTTGTTTTTGTTTTTAAGCAAAAATACATTTAGAGTGTAGGCATTCTTTTTGATCTTTTATATTTGGAAGAGGATGAAGTTAGCTTGCACTTGAGGGTAGCCTGACACTTTGACAATAGCACATATAATCAAAGAAGGATTATCTGTATTGATATAGATAGGGAGGGACTTACATAACTGGTTTTGAACAACTTTCTACTTAGAAGTCGTATTTTCAAGCAGACTCTACTCAGACTGGTAGTTCTGTTTTACATACAATAATTGAGTAGTTATCAGGAATAAAGCCATAGCACCAATCATTTGTCACTCTTTCCAATATTATGCAATATAACTATGCTTATCTCTAATAGTAAAAAACCCTTGAAATTTATCTCTTAGATACAATTAGAAAAAATGTGTAAAATGTAAACTCGGTTAAATGTTGCTCAAACAACACTGAGAGAAGAGTATTTGAAGGAGTTTTCTCTCTGTAAGCTCTCATAACCCATACTATTCACTTTAGGGCAGCCTGTTTCTTGCCCTCATCTCTGTATATTCAATGCAGATGCAATACAGCATATATCAAGTGTGATTTTACTTTCTTGTTATTCTCTAACACTGGCTGTCATGGTTTTATGCTTTCAACAAGATCTTCCAACTTCTAGATAATCTTTTGTGCCTAAATGGAGTGGTTATAAAACTTACTCTAAAAGTTTATGTCTTACTTGTATGAATATGCAAGGATGAGGTTCCCCTTAGGCTTTTGCACTTAGTATTTTTACAAAGCAGCTGTTTATGGAAAGGATAATGAATAAATGCTGACAGGAAGTACATCCTGGAAATGCCATATGCCCACAGAAATATGGGTATAACTGCACTGCTCCTATCCGAACATGTTTTGCAGATCAATAAAATACATTAACTCTAAACCAGCTTAGCTGAAGTGTAAAGGCAAAACACACGCACACACATAAATCATGTGTGGAGGAGAAATAAGGAATGAGGCAGTTTAAATAGAAATGCAACATCTGAAGTTGAAGTCTCTTTTTTAAAAAAAAATATAATTGTGAGCCAGTGCACTCATCCATCTCAAGATGATTTGGGGAAGCATAAAGTTCGAATGTGGTCAAATAAATAAAAGATGAAGGTATACTAGGGTTCAACAAAGCTTGCTGGTATTACTCTTTTACTTTTAAAATCTTTCAAATTTCAAGACAGAAGAAATGCCATTTAAATTATTCACTTACAGTAGTGACACTGAGTGTATAATCTGAATGAACAACTAAATAGGCATGGTATAAATGAAAACTCACCTAAATACAATATAACCTGTGTTTCTAATCAATAATAGCTCTCAATTTTATTTTAAAATATAATCAAAAAAAGGACATTTTGCTTTTTTTAAGAATGAAAGCTCCTTTCATATACTTCCTCTGATGAACTTCTTCCCATAGAGTGATTTTTTTTCTTTTTTTCGCACGTTTGATTCTAAAGGTTGGAACTGAAACATACTTTAATATATTTTATTTTTTTTTTATCAAGAATTCTGTGATTTTTAATGTAAATTTCAAAACAAAGAAAGAGCCTTGTGATATGAAAAAAGAAGTGTGGCCAGCAGGTCAAGGGAGGTGATTCTGCCCTCTGTTCCACTCTGGTGAGACCCCATTTGGAGAACTCTGTCCAGTTCTGGAGCCCTCAGTACAGGAAAGACATGGACCTGTTTGAGATGGGCCAGAGGAAGCCACAACAATGATCAGAGGGCTGGAACAGCTCTCCTGTGAGGACAGGCTGAGAGATTTTGGGTTTATCAGCCTGGACAAGAGAAGGCTCTGGGGAGACCTTATTGTGGCCTTTCAGAAAGCTGGGGACAGACATTTTAGCAGGGCCTGTTGTGATAGGACAAAGGGTAATGGTTTTTAACTAAAAGAAAGGAGATTCAGACTAGCTATAAGGAAGAATTTTTTATAACAAGGGTGGTGAAATGCTGGCACATGTTGCCCAGAGAGGTGGTAGATGCCCCATCCCTGGAGACATTCAAGGCCAGGCTGGATGGGGCTCTGAGCAACCCGATCTGGTTAAAGGTGGGAGGGATGGACTAGATAACCTTTGAAGGTCCCTTCCGACCCAAAATATTCTATGATTCTATGAAATTAGATTCAGTTCAAGACCACTTTAAACTTAATTTCAATGAAACGAGAACTTCAGTCTGTAAATTTTTGGTGGGAATTACAAAACTGTTTCTCTTTGTAAGTCAGCTGAAACTTGTCTGTACCTATGTTCTTGGAGGAAGCAAAACATGTTTGCAGTAAAAGTAAATTATTGTTTATCACTATTCATACTTAATGCTGTGGGTTGCTAGATTTATTAACATAATCAAACACGACATGGTACTGGTTTCAAAATACACTTTACTTAAGTGAATGGTTTGATTACTTTGTTTCAGTTGACCAACTAATGGTAAAAAAGACTGTTCTTATGATTATACTAAATATATAAAATCTGTCAGATTTTTAAGATCGATCTTGTCATTTAGCAGTTGCCCAGTAAAGATGAATCTTCTAGTTGGGAAAGGTTCCAACTATCTGAAAGTTAGATAACACAGTTCTTTCTAAATTTACACTATTTTCATTAGACTCTGATTCCTTTAAGATGCTTCCAACTTAACATGCTTCCCAACCTTTTTAAAGCAAAGTAAATGCCATGCCTTCAAATGTGGATATTCAGATATGTGCCCTGAATCCAAGAACTCTTACTTTCATTGTGTGCTCTCTGCTGTATAACTTTATCTATCTAATTGAATAATTATGAAGTTTGCATTCTGAGCATTTTTCTGTTCTCATTAGATATCTTTTTTTTGTCTCTTGCTTGCTTCTATCTGTGGTTTATGATGCCATCTCACTGTAGTATGCTTAAATTAAAGCCAATGCACTGGAACCAAATTAATCTAGGCAAGTCTCCAGCACCTCTTACAGAGCCCCACTGACTTTTCTCAGCCCTTGCACTGGCAAACCCATTTCTTAATCTGAATGTCAGATTCAATTGTGAAAGTAAAACCATGGAACATAAAATAAAATTGTCGCTTGAGAAAAGAGGCCATCTTTAAGAATTTTATTGTCCCCACTGGATAGGAGCAAGAAAGAAACGTGGAGGCATGTCCATCCACTAAAACACGGGTCCACTCAGCAGGAGAGATCAGGGAACTAATGGAGGTGACTTTAGCTAAATAGGATCCTGCTGCAGCTGATTCAGAAAGAAGCTCTCCCCTGGAGGCAATAGAGAGCACCTGCATTAAAGTTCTGCTCTGAATCACCATCTGCAGGAGTGTGATTTTTGCTGACTGTGTGGGGAGCCTAGAGAGACTGGCCAACTCCGCCATCAAAGTGAAGTTCCTGAAGTTAGCTGATATGAAATGTTATTATACCTTCCACCCTTATTGCCCATCCTCACAAACAAAACCCAGGACAAGTTGGGCCACTGGTTATTGTAGATACTTACGTGTGAAGGATACAAAATGAAATGCACTCTTATTATTCCTGTTCATCCTCCATCACTCAGGATTGTGGTGTTCTCCCTGTTCCTCTCTCCCTCAAACATCAGTGCTATACTGCCCATGACTTGCTTCTCCCCAGGGTTTGTCCCCTGGGCTGAGCCATCTGCTTCAGCCTTACCTATTTCAATCAGAGTATTTTCATCCTCAGTATCTAGTCTGAGGAACCTGAATTCCTGTAAACTGCTTAGCAGGTGGATGTCATATTTGCTCTGCAGGATAGTTTTATGCATCTTGCTCTAATCAAAGTGTGCAGTTTAATTCTTAAATGCAGCGAGAGACTCTCTTACCTTTTATGTTGCAACTGTGAAAGTATCCCATATGCTTTCCAAGCTTTTCTGCACAGTTAAATGGAATTACCATTGCTACGTGGATGGAATGGATGTCTCATAAATACTTACTATGGAGCTGTGAGAAGGCAAGTTGGCTAAAGAAAAATTAGACACAATAAAAGTAGGTAATTTATTACTTGGTCCTTTTCTCTATTCACTAATCTGTGGAAATAAAGTATAGAACAATGAAGCCTAATTATAACTTGGCAATAGCTCTTTCCAGATTGACTTATTCGAAGTGCATCATTACCCTCTTCTTTATCTAAAGAAAATAAAAGAGGTGGATAGTTTAGAATAAGGAATTAATAACTTTGAACTGCTGTTTCTCTGATCAGCAGCAAATAATCTATTTGTTTGAAAACTATGTGTGATAGTAAGACAGGCTATATCCCACATGATCACTAATCTGGTAAAAATAATGCAATTAAACAGTCTATACAAGACTGAATGTAACATTGGGATTATGCATCAGTGGTTTTAGTACACCTCACTTTTGGGTCAGGATTACAAGAGGTTTGGGGGAGAGGTAGGAAGGTGGGCAGACGAAAGAGAAGAATAAAATAAAGACAAAATGAATGCATAGCTGCATCCGAGTTAATGATTCAGCTGTTGAGAGTTCATTCAGGTGGGATGACAGGACTGACAGAATGTCTGTGAGAAGTCTGGCCCACCGTCTGTCTGGCTTCTTTCCAAGGGTGACCAAGGAGCAGGTGCCCAGGGAATATCAAACCACAGCAAGCAGAGAGTGATGTTTCCTTTAGCATATCCTACAAGCTTTCAGAAATTTGCAGCTGAGGGACTTCTGGATCCAAAGCTGTCATTTATGTGTGTAATAGCCATCACCATGTGTTTCTTCCAGTAGTTTGTCCAATTACTTTTTGAGTTCTTGTGCATTTTGCTATTAGGCCAGGCAGCTGGGCATGGTGTCACAGTGTCATGACTCTGCCAGCTGTTATGGTTTTGAGCTGGCCTTGCTGGCTTGCCTTGGCACTGGGCCCTGTGCTGGGTGACTTCACCTGAGGAGGCTCAGAGTAATCGAGTGGGCCTGGGCTGCTGGTTGTACAGGGACGTCCCTGTCTTTGCTGCTGGAGCTGGGGCCTGGGTGCTCCTCACCCCTTAGATGAAAACTGTGGGGTCACTTGGATGCTCTGTCAACTTCCTCAGGGGCTTCAAAAGAGAAAAGGAGGATGTTCCCCATCCTGTCCTTCAGAATATGAAGCTGGTATCCCAAAAGTTAGGATATTCATGTATGCTTTAGGTTAACCTCCCTTTGATGGAAGAGGGAAATCAATTTTTTATGAGTTACTCAGTCTTTTTTTTTTTTTTTATGATATTAATGCCTTTAATGATATTAATTTGTGGGTGATGTTTAGGCTGGTAAATAATTTTTCCTTTATATTATTTTATTACCTTTCAAGTTTTGCAGACTGTGGTAAGCACCTGTGGTTTTAGAGCAACTGAATTTAAGAACAGGTCATCAGCAAAGCTCAGATGAGTTCTCAGGAAAAGAAAAGCCTCTGACCTAGATCCAGCCTACTTACTTTGACAGAAAAGGTTTGTTCTTTTCGTAGAGCCAAAATAGAATTTCAGCCGCAAAACTCTTTTGCTTCCTGCTGTCACTACCTAATAAAATAACACACAGCTTTTTATAGGATATAGTATTGGATGAAGGACTGTGATTTACCAAAAAAGCAGACCAGCCACTTGAGGGCTCAGATACTGTAGTAAGTTAATTTCCTGAAGAACGATAAACTAACTGGATGTAGCCTGAAGTCTCAAAGGCATCACATTAGGAAATAAATGGAAAAACTGACAAGAAAAGTGTTGCTTTCAATATCAGCTAAGTGAAGAGCAATACGTAAAACCAGCACTGAACCTCTGCCTTAAAAGGGATGTTACTTAAAGAGAAAATAAAACATTATTAAAATTACATCTTTAGAATAAGGAGAAAAAATATTTTAATTTGCTTATGTGGTACCAAGCATCACTTTACCAGGGAAAGAACCTGTTTTTTAAAGGACTGGAACTCCTGAATCCTAGGCCCAGCCTTTACTCTGCTTCTCCATGTGAAAGTAGCATTGGTTCACCTTGATTCATTTTTAAGCAGATTAAAACATATTCAGACTCTGCGTGGACACATTTGCCTTTATGAGTGGATTATATTAGACTGTTTTAATCTACTGTAATCCTGTTGGGTTTTTTTTTATTTTTTTTTTATTTCCTAAGGACACATTCCTACAAATACTTGGAACAAAAAATTATTTTGCTAGACTATGTATGTATATAGAAAAAGGATGAAGGTATTTATTGGAAAATCAGTCTTTTAATGTTTTGAGATGTTCTTAGGGAATAAGCATTGTGATACTCTGATTTTGTGCATGACTATTTACCTTTCAATTTATATGTCAAGTTGGCCTAGTCTTTTCCTAATAATAACCTTTTCTGCCACTTGCTACGTTAGTTGTTTCCTTCCTTGTTTTTATGTAGCGTGAAAACCGCTTTGAGTCAAAGAGAATAGTGATAGCATTCAGAAAGCTAAATGTCCACTGCCAAAAATATATCATTTTTATTTGTAATTTTATTTGGGATCAGATGCATCACATAATTTGCTGTCTAGTCTGAGTTGTTCACAGAACAGAGAGATGCAATCCCTTCTGCTGAGTTCGTTTTTCTAAATTGGTTGGAAGTATTTTCTGTGATGGTGGTTCTTCCTAACAGTTTTCAGTAAACCAGTATACTATGGAGTCATGAGTCAGGTTTATGTCACTTTGCTGCTTCAGCTGTCTCCCAGAACTGTACTGTATTAAGCCCACAGTATCGTCTGCCTTCCTGACTATCCGATAGTTGAAAATTAAAAGCTTTTCTCCATGGTTGCACTAGAAAAACATTTCATAAATGGTTCGATTCAATGCTTGAGGCTTGTTAAGTAAACTGGTTTGCATTGTATCCAGCCCCTTTCACCAACCGAAAAGAGCAGAAAAAAAGATATGGTGTGTCTGATTTTTTACGGCTCCTGAATAGTGCTACTTCATGAACTTTAGTTTCTCATTGAAAACGCTTCTTTGCAGGATTTATATATTCTCTTATTAGACATGACATTGTTTTGACTCCAGCTTTCTTTTCTTGTAAGAACATAATTCTCTTTGGCATGCATTGTTTTCCAGTGAAATTAAGTTTGCTGAAAACCTGTGGATGTACTTGTAATCACTTATTGTGACCACACAATACTTATTGTGTACTTATTGTGATTACTGCATATTTTCCCTTTGGCAAACAATGTGTATCTGTTCCAGTTAGTCCATTGTAAACAATGGCACTTCAGTTTCAAGATCAAAAACCAGTGTGATTTGAACTTCATCAAACTTTGAGTGTGCTGTGAGACCGGACAACAAAAGCCAAATGTCTTTCTCAGAGTTTTAGATTATTTGATAAATACAATAAAAGGATCTTGAAGAACATAGATCCACATAGAATGGCATGGTAACATCTGCATTTTCAGTGATATGCATTTGGAAAAACTGATTTTTTTTGTACATATTTTGTAATAATGAAATTGGTTTTAAAGGAGAGGAGAGGGAATGCTGGAGCAGTGGTAGCAATTGTTAATAAGACGATGCCACCTAATAGGTTTCAGAACAGATATATAAAAAAATAGTCACAACTGGTAGGCAAAGTCTAGAGCCCCTCAATGTACCTGTTGCAGAAGCAGTTTGCATCCTATAAGAATTCTTTAAGGAACTGAAGCACAAACCCTTTTAAAATGCCCAGCTGCTTCACTGCATTCTGATCTCACTTTTCCTGCAGATGGGCATGACATGAAGTAGCAGGTGCATTTTAGCAAGTTCCTTCACCAGTACTCGCCCGTTAGTTTGTCACTGATCGGCATGGGGGCTTTATTAATGCTGGTGGATTGATCATGTCCAGGCCGGTTTTCTCTCCTGGAAGTCAGCTACCTGCACAGCCTGCTTCAATGAAACTGGCCTTCTTTGTTACCAAGGCCTCAAGTGAACCGGTGACAACTCTCAGGCTGTGTTCAGGAGTTGTTTGGGAGAGTAGTAATTGGCCAGAGCCAAAAGCATCGCTTTCTGAAAAATTCCAAGTACCAACAATCAAATTCAATGGTGGTAGAATGTTTCCTAGCACCGTAAAATTTTCACATGGAAAAACAGACACAGTCTGTACTGTAAACATTTTACTCTAAACGTTACAAAAGTTTTGTAACAGCTTTGTAGGCTGTAATTCCTTAAAACTTCTTTGTTATTAAATGCTAGTTTAAAGAGGATACATGTATTACAAACTTACTTCAGTCTTCTGAGTTCAGTTAAAGGAGCACAGTGACCAGAACAAAGGATGAGTCAGAGCAGGCTGATTCATAGGCAAAAGAATAGCAAAAATATTTTAAAATAAGCTTTAATTTATTATTTCATAACTTTATATATACAGCTGTAGGAATTAATGATTTTACGTCTGATTAGATACAGATACACAGAACAAAGGGCAGTACTGAGCAGTGTACAGGGAAGCCTCACCTATGATATTCTGAGCATTTGTTCTCATGTGAACCATCCTTTTGAACACAACAGGCCTATTCATGTGAACATAATAACTCATATGTGAAAGACCAGGCTATGTGGTTAAGCCAAATGCCTGCACTTCTTTTGCTGTCTGTGAATTGCCACACTGATTTCCATACTGAAAATTATTCATCCTTACCATTAAAAGGTGATCACAGGCAGATATTCTTGCTACTTGCAAATGTGTTAGCAGATAACTATTCATTTTTTTCTGCATCAGGATAAATAATCAAAAGAAAAAAAAAAGATCTGTTATACAACATTGTTTTTGTTTGATGGCTAGTGCCAAAGACATAGCACCAAAACATGAATAAGCTGTAATGACAGCAACGTCTCGTAAGGACTCTGAACAAAGTAAATATATAATATTTAGTCATTCTCCTCCAGTCAAACCTCTTTTCCTGTGGAACACAATGCCAAACGCTTTCTGATTTTTTTTTTCTGCCAGTATTGGTCTTGAAAGTATTGCTGAGTCATCTGCACCATCTGTTATCTGTGCACATATCAGCAGAGAAAAATGTTAAGAAGTTTCTGAAGACTTCTGCTTATTCCACTGAGCCTACTGGTTTAGGGTTATTTCCTTGTATCATATGTACTTACACACTTCCTAAAATATACTCTACTTCTTGCACTTAGATTTTTAGAATAACAGGAGAATTTTTAGTCTTCCAAGTCTGATCCCACCTTGCCTTTACTAGTTTTAGAAAACAAGAGTTTCTTAGTAATAATAGCTGTGACAAGTAGAGATTTTGCATAATAAAACATTCACCATTGCATGACTTTTGAATCAGTAAATATTGCACAACTTTCCCATTGGCCAACCTGGATATTCATTGCAATATTCAAACAACTTATTTGAAAGTTGAAATGCTGAGATGGTATTTTGCTGTAATTTCCTCAAATTTTAACTAATGTGTCCTTCAAAGGTATTGTATGAAGCCAGAGGCAGTAAATTATGCAATTGACTGTGGGACAAGTATGTAAACTATATATCTTTTAATATATCAAAATGTATATATGGATTACTGTTGAAATGGTAGCTTTCTATGATGGCATGACTGGGTGCGTAGACGAGGGGAGAGCAGTGGATGTTGACTACCTTGACTTCAGCTAGGTTTTTTACACTGTCTCCTATAACATCATCATAGGTAAGTGTGGGTTGGATGTGCACAGCAAGATGGATTGAGAACTGGCTGGATGGCAGAGCTCTGAAGGTTGTGATCAATGATGCAGTCTGGTTGGAAGACTGTAGTTAGTGAGGTTCTCCAGGAGTCAGTACTGGGTCCAGGAGGATTGTTGTTCTAGGAATTAAGTAAGATATTTACATATCCTAAGTGAACCCTGGAGTTAATTAGAAAAATGAGTGTTCTAAAGTATAACAAATTACTAATACATTTTCAGGAAAAATTTAAGTACTAGATTAATGTAGGATAAGGTGCAATGGGCACAGACTGAAGCATAGGAAGTTCCATCTTAATATGAGAAAAAAACTTCTTTATTTTGAGGGTGCCAGAGCACTGGAACAGGCTGACCAGAGAGGTTGTGGAATCTCCTTCTCTGGAGACATTAAAGACTCTCCTGGACACATTACTGTGTGACCTGCTCTGGTGAACCTTCTTTAGCAGGTGTTTTGGACTACATGATCTCCAGAGGTCCCTTCCAACCCCAGCCATTCTGTGGTTCTATGATTTCATAGATTTCATAGGCCCAGTTCTAGTCTCTTGCCAGTGTTATGTTCATATAACTAGCCGACCTGGGGAAATTACTGCTAATGGATGTAACTTGTATTCTGAAATTCAAAAGCAGAGCTAGAATTTGAAAATGTGTAGATGCCAAATCCAAAGCATGAGAAACTTTTGAGGACAATAGAGCTTTTATGGAAAGTTAAGTGTAACAAACAGTTGGAAGGGTTTGGTGATTAAACTTCAATCTTTTAGGATTTGCTAAGAAATGTATCTTTTTTTTCTAATTCTGTCTGGTATACCTATTAGAAATGGCATTAACATACAGGTATAGCCTTTTCTTAGAATTCTTTTTTTTTTTTTATTAATTAAATTCTCTTTTAAATAATTCTTTAGTTGAAGAAGTCTTTAAGAAACTGTTGGAAATAATATATTGCAAATAAATATATATAAATACATCATATTATGGTATATAAGACACAAATGCAGCTTAATTGAATTCCCGTTGGAAAAATCTGTAATTTTTACAGTAACTTCGACCAGCTGTGGCTCGTGTCCTCCATATTTCAGGCAGTTGTTTTCTTGGGGCCACTACTGCATTACGGTTTGTGCTGCCATACAAGCAGGGGTGCTTTGTGCTTTCTTCAACTTTTGAAGCCCCACTCAAACTTTACATTCATTTTGTGCAATAACTTTCTGTGAAAACGCTGAAACTAGAGGGCTTACTTATGGACTGGCTACCTCCCTCCATGTTCGTAAATTAAAAGTGCCCACTTCTAATGGATGCTGGGGAAGGACTGGGATAGGAGCTACCTACATTTTCCACAGTATTAATCTTGTTTGGGCTTCATCACAGGATGAGATCATGCTAGCTGCCTAGAAGGAATGGTTCCTCACCCACACCAGCTCCAAAGTAAACCTGGTATTGCTTGTGAGCATGCTATGTGGCCAGTGCCACAGCAAAGCGTTTCTAACCATATACCCATCTGAACCAAGTTCCAGACCTTGGAAATTATTTCTGATACTTTTTAATTTACTAGGATAGACACAAACCGTTTACATCTTGTTAAGATTTGTATCCAGCTTCCCTCTTTTAGATATCACTTTCAGAAGAACCTGAAGGCGATGGTGCACATAAATGGATGTGCGTGACTAAGTATAGGGCAAGCTCTTTGGCGTAGAGACAGCCTCCTCCACCTTTCCTACTATAGTTTTGAAAAGGAGAATCAGGAGTGTGCGTTCAGGAATCCATTTCATTTAGTTCCTAGGTCAATCTTTGTTCCATTATTGTAAAACATGCTCTTGCAAACTGAGAGGACCATTTATGTGACACATGCAGCACCCATGATGTGAAAGGAAAAAGAAACTGAGTCCAAAATGTGGAAACCACTGCTGTCTGTGCAATAGCCTGCTTGTTAATGACATTTCTAAATCAGTTTATATCTCAGTGGACACATGTGGCTGAGGGAAGATAAGCTGTGCCTGAAGGAATGACCACAGTATGGGAGTAGAATTGATTTGTCTCATGAAAACAAAATATCCTGGTGAAAACCTCCATAGATCCCAGTAAAATAGAATACCTTTCTTAATCCACTGAGAAAAATAATTTGTGTTTTGTTGTTATCCCATAGAAGGTGCTGTGTGACCTTACTGTGATTTTTTTCTTATGAGCTGCAAAGTTAATATTACAAAAATATATTTGTGGCAGGTTTATGTGAAATTATGAGACAGAGGATAGCATCCTGTCATGAAGGAAGAGGCTTGGAAACAGACTTTTAAAAATCAGATGTGCCCTGTGATTAATGTATTCTTCAGGATAACGGCTAAGTTAATGTATATGCTCACAGAACTAATTGCAAATGATCAGTGATCATTCCTTTCACAAATGTGAGGATTTTCTAATGTCATCAAGCTAGATTATCTAATCAGTCCTTGGATAAACAGCTTTGGTATTTCTCACAATTACAGTCTTTAATAGTTTTTCCAAATTAATGTCATTTCATTTAAAACATTTTAAACCGATTACTGCTAATCTGGAAACAGTGATCAATCCATTGTCAACTAAGAAATTAAATGCCCTTTTTACTGATTGGTAGGAGATATTTTCAGCTCATAGACGTTTGTGTTTTGTCTTGGTTTCATTTTTCTTTGTTTGTGTGTTGGGTTTCTTTTTAATGTATACATTAAAGCCAGAATATTACATTTAACATGTATTTATATAAATGTTAATATTTAAGAATTATATTAAAGAAACACTGGCTATGTAAACACAGGATTCTTTATTTCATAGAATAAGCTTTTATTATCTCAGAGATATTATCTGTGACTGTGTTATGTAAAAATCTCCTTATGATGCAAGTGCAAAAATGCTTCTCATTAAAAAAAAAACAAACCTCTGTAGGCTAGTACCAGAGGAATGGCCACTCCTCACTTTTGCACAGCAAAGCGTGTTGGAATGGGGTTGTGGAAAATTCCAGTGTCTCGCATTGAAACAAAGTTAGTTTGTCCTGCCAAGCCCTTAGGTTATACAACACAAGTAGAAAAATAATTAAATAGTAATAATTATTCATATAGTAATATTGGTAGTAAGATATATGATTTATAGGATTTGACATTAGAACCAGCATTCTTTTAAAGTGGTTTCTATATTTAGGATAAATCATTAAGCAGCACAAGTGACTGTATTGAAATTTATACCCTCCACAATGGTATTTGTTCCCCATAGAAGCTAAAAAGAGTAACGTTTGCAACTGGTTCTAGAATAACAGGTTGATTATGTGCCTGGGAAGATCATGAATCAGATCTTTCTAGAAGCTAAGCTGAGGCACATGGAGACAGGGAGGTCTCTGCCAGCACGGCTTCGCTAGGGACAAGTGCTGCCTGCCCAACCCAGTGGCCTTCTACGATGGAGTGAATACATCAGTGGATGTGGTCTATCTGGGACATCTGCTCTACCACAACATCCTTCTCTCTGAATTTGAGAGGTATGGATTTGATGGGTGGACTGTCCAGTGGATGAAGAACTGGATGGATGGATGCTACCGAGAGAGACCTGGACAAGCTTGAGAATGGGGGCCATATTAACCTCGTGAGGTTTTTCACCAGGTCTTTTTCTCTTTCTGCTAAACCCTTTCTACCCATCTGAAGACCAGCTGCTCAGGACCATCCATTCATAAATGTCTGAAATGTGCCCAGCCTGTAACAAGGTTATGACAAGTTAAATAGTAATATCTAATGCTGCTTGTATAACAAAATGGCCATTTGAGAGGGCCTTGACCTCCAGTCTGGATTCAGATACAATCATGACTGAAGTGTTAGATTCTAGATACATGGTAAAACATAGATTTGTTTGTTTTGTTGTACATTTTTAGTTATTTCTCTTCTGTCATTACAGCTTACTTATTCCTCATAGTAATACTTCTCAAGTAGTATTTAATTTATTTTTCACTCAGCCTGTTCCATACTTGGTAGAAAGCCATGCTTGTATTTTGTTTCTTCTTGCTTCTACTCGCTCCATTTTTCTTATTCTTTCTTAAAGACAATGGTATTTTACTTAAAACTGTAACTCATAGACTTGAAAAGGATCTCAGTCAACAAATGAAATCAACCAGTGTTTGGATTAGCTCAAAAGCCATGATGTAAAAATATCATTTTACTGAAATAATTTTAATTGAGGTTTATCACAACAAGGGTATGATAGACCAGATCTAGATCAGCTTTTATTTTTATTTAATATTAATAATAGTTATGCTAAAAAATACAGTTTATGAGCAAGTTCCACTGTATAGAGCCCTGCAGGAACTGAGGTTTTGATCTTACCAGCTTTTGAATACTGTGGCTCTAAGAATGCTACTTGTAGCCTAAAAAAACAGGCTATTATTTTTTTTTCCCAGCAGGCAGTTTATTGTTTTCCCCAATGTATTCTATGTAAAGCTGCAACTGCTAAAGACTTTGGTATGAGTCTCTAATAGTTCCATTATTAATTATTTCTACCCAAAGAAGACTGATACCGGCTGGAAGGAAAGTCCTTCAAAGTAGAATGTGCCTTCATTGCTGGAAGCTGCATTCCTGAGGGATCGGGAACTTAGAGTAAAATACCTGCACTGACTGAGACAGGAAGAAGTGTCTGTGTTCCAACTGCATATACAAATCCTGAACTGGAGATTTCTCAGGGAAGATTCTTTCGTTTATTCATTTTTTCTTAATATTTTTATAAAGCCCCAAAGCAAAGGGAACTCATTTCCTTGTTATGCAGTGAAATCTACCTGATTCCCAGCAGTCTAAGATAATTATCTTTTTTTTTAAAATTTTTTTTTTAAGTACAGAAATTGTAAACCTGTTCCTTAGCAATATTTACAACACAAAATTTTCACTTGTGAAGACAGAAACAGGTCACAGATCTGAAAAGCTTTAACTTAGAAAATGAAACACCATTAGATAAAGGAATCATTAATTTGTAAAATGTCTTCTTAGTGAAGAAATAGTAACTTTATCATCTGCAATCCAAGAATTGTTAGCTTCTTTCCTATTACCAGTTACTTTAGCTAATAGGAGGTATAGAAAAAAGCATTTTAATAGACCAAAACCAGAAGAATGGTTAGTAATGTTGACATTTAAATGGCACAAGGGCAAGCCTGCAGCTCTTTTGAGAAATGAGCATTTGAGCAAAGCTTGTATGGGTGAGAGACACAAATACTGATATTTTATATGTAAATTTTATATATACATGCTACTGCTGATTTGGAGATTTGTTTATGCTAACAGGATTATTTTTGGTCCTGTATAATAGACAATGTACTAGATAACTGCCTAATCTTACTAATGTCATCTCAGGTCTTACTTCTTCATTTCTGAAATTATTCTCAGTTCCGTGTGGTAAATACCGCATGTACACTGTGTGCCTCCAAGCACAATTTGTTTTCTTGGATACTGGATGCTCAACAGCTATAAAATTGATCTTGTTTCATTCTTTTGGCAGGGAAAATAGAAAAATCTGACAAGGAGTCCCAGGGCTTTTTGGAATGTGTTGAAGTGACTGCTTTTCTCTGGGAACACTGCCTTTGACTGTCTCTATGTAAAGCTAAAGGGAGGATGCTGACAACACCTTTGCAATTTTAAAAGCTTGTGAGTGAGCTGTTGGGTCCTTCTAATCTGCCAGAGAGAAAGGGAAAGGGTTGCTACAGATCAGAAATGCAGGACCCAGATATTCATCTTTTCTTTTGAGCTATGTTTCACAGACCATGGCTATGAATATGGGTTTGGTATGACTGCAGACTTCTTTTAAATTAAGATGCTTCTCGTATAAGCACAATATTACAAGAAAAAACAGGTTGAGCAGACATTACAAGAAATAATACTCTTCTTTTTTTTTTTTTTTTTTTCTGTTCTCTGAAAGTGAAACAGCTGATAAGATGAAATGTGGTTGTGTGGACAACTCTGAAAAGAAATGGGGCCATGAGAGTACGTTCTTGCATATTAAAACGAAATATTACCTTCTTGCACTTGATGAGTCTTCTTGCTCAGTTCTTTGTGATCCATCTGAGTCATGTCCTGCCCAGAGGTATGGGTGGGGAGAGAGGTGACTCGGATTCGTGGTCCCCTTGGTTGGAAAAGAGTACACAGGATCCTTAAGATCTGTCAATGAAAGACTTGAATTTTGCAGCGTGGCCCAATTGACAAATGGTTTGGTGGCACAAGGATTTACGTTATTTAGGCTCAATTAGTAAACATAAAAAGTTTGCGGCACATGTGTGGCTGTAAACTTTACGTTACTGTATTACTTATAAAAAGGAGAATAAAAGAATAGGAAAATAGAAAAGAAAGAGAAAGAGAGAGCGAGGTTTCGCCACCCTTACTGCTCTGCCATGTGTATGTTGAGGCTTGTGGTCTTGGATCGACATGCAGCGTCCTCTGGTGTCTGCTTTGATGCCTGCGGTGACACTAGTGGGCAGAGTGGTCCTCAGGATGGTGGGCATGCTGCCAGTGCTGGTATCAGAGGGCTTCTTATAGTCCTTTGGTTCGCCTGCTTGCTTGATCTTCAGTCTTTTGCACAGGTGTCACTGGGGGGTGATTGTGAAAGATGGAAGAGTCCTGAAGGGTCGTAGGCAACTTTGAAGGGTCTTGAGCAGTCTGGATTATTCTCCCCTACTGCCATGCTGGGCCTATCAGAAAAAGGAGCTGTGTGACAAATCCCCCCTGCCACCTGTACCAGCTGGCCTTTCTCTGTGGCTTGTTGGCTTGTTCTTGACATGTAAATGGCAATTCACCTTCTCATGATCTCCCATCTCATGCTTCTAGGGATGGCCCATCTCCTGTGGCTGCAGAACTGTTTTTGCCACAATGTTTGAGACACTACCCTTTCAGTGTCTCTGCCATGGGCTGTAAAATAAAATTGACCTTCAGTCTTTTTGTAATTAGGTTAACACCCACATTTAAGAATACAATCATGTATAGTCAATCTTATTTCATCTCACTGTGCTAAGTATTTTTTGGCAGAATCTCTGATGCTTTATCTAACAATTAATTTAGAAGAAATATCTCTTCTCAGGCACAGAGAATACATTACCAGACTGCTGTTTCAGAGCCAGTAATCTATGATCCCGCTATACAGGTACAAATGTATTTTTCCCTTCAGCTGCTTGCTGGCTCAGTCACTTGTCTCTTTTCTTGCAGAACGATTCCTGGGGGAAGCAGTACTCATATGCGCTCTTCAAAGCCATGAGCCATATGCTCTGCATTGGTTATGGAGCCCGCGCCCCCGTCAGCATGTCCGACCTCTGGATAACCATGTTGAGTATGATCGTGGGGGCTACTTGTTACGCCATGTTTGTAGGTCATGCCACTGCCCTCATTCAGTCTCTGGATTCCTCACGGCGACAATATCAAGAAAAGGTAACTCATTTTAACATAACTCCTTAAGTTTTGACATAAATTAAGGGAATGTTCTGACTGTGGAAAAGGCTGTACAAGATTACATGAAATAATCTAGTAACATCTGAATCCTGCAGCATGTTTCATTGAACATGAAGGAGTTCAGAATGTGCCATGGACTCACTATATCCCTGCATGAACCCACTTTTCTTAGGGAGCGAACAGTTCTGGATGTTGCATGCATTGAATGAAATCTTGGATGTGAAACTTGCTTGAAACTCTGTAAAATCTTCTGTGAAAACTCTGTCCCCTGGTTCAGACTATGCTATGTACGCCTGTGTGACTTTCTGTAGGTACTTGGTTTAGGTAACTTGAACAAGGGCCTTGAGCTCCATAGTTTGGGTGTCTGTTCAATTACTTGTCATTCCTTTGGATTGCAGTTTAGGGATAACCTTGAACATGTTAATAGAATGACCTTTAAATGAGGACCAAACCAAATCAGTTAGTTTTGTTTGGAACTGCCTCACAGAAGTGCTTACAAGAGGTCTTTGCTTTATAATGGTATTGTTTACCTGCTGATCCATGACCTGTTACATCCTCTCCAAGGACAAAAGGATCATGGTGGAAGGGTAGATAAGTAGACTTTAGTAGAAGAAAGAGAATTCTTCTTGAAACAGGAAGAAAAAGGTTGTTTGATTCCTTGTAGGTATGATTGGAATTAAAAATATGTAAATGTGTACAGGGTGGGATCTTTCTTGAATGAGGTTGTGTAATGAAAGGCAGAGGCAGGGTGTTGGTGAAGCTGTTAAACCAGGTGATGAGGTTAGGAGTGGTGGCATAAGGAAGAAAGGATCAGAGTGAACCTCAGCAAGGGCAGTAAGGATGTGTGGCATTATTGGGGTGCTTAAAAGAAGCCAAAATTGGTTATTATAGTTAATGGGGAACTGGAGAGGCCATACTGGGAGAAAGGTCAGCTGAGCAAGGCAGTGAAGTCAGAGAGTTTGTATCAGCAAATAAGAAACACAGGCCAAGCAATAGTATTTGGCGTATGTCCATAAGAATGTCCAGAAAGTCAAACTGGGCAGAAATCCCAGTGTGATATAACACAAGCCTGGGGGAGAAACCTGGCAGAGAGTAAGCAGAGGAGAGGGTGACCCTGGCATCTGCTGAAGATGAAGAGGAATGGCCTGAGTTTGCTGGGCAAGAAAAAGAGAAAAGTCCAAAAAAAGATCTGAGTAGGAAGGATTGAAGTGTTTTCTTTACAGGTAAGCAAAGAAGGAGGAAATGAGAACGTGTGGGAGAAAAAGAGTTTACATTCGATTTTGTTAAGCTCAAGTTGCAACAAGACCATAGCGTCAGTGTATCAGAGACAGGAGGAGGTAAGGGATGAGCTAGGAGTCCAGTAACAGAAAAATTAGCCAGTGTCTGACACATTAATCTTACAGCTGTTTAAAGCAGAAGTTTGAAAGCAAGAAAGCCCACACAATGTTATCTTGAAACGTAAGTAAGAATGCAAGGTTTAGAAGGAGAACATGACTGAGCATTAATACCTCTAAAAATCTGAGTTTTTTTAGTGACCATGTGAAATCCCCTAATCCATCTCAGTATAAAGTCACAGGGCTAATCCTGGTAGGTCATGTCACCAAAACGGACTGTCTCTTTGGGCCTGTTCTGCCAGCTAAAAGGGAAGGAATTTTATCAAAATAGGACACTTGTAGGGAGATATGGAGCAGAAACATCTTAACCATGGACATGAAGGAAGACATAGAGAAAGAAATCCAGTTTCTTAGAGGTTAGGGTCGACATATTATACACATACACAGATGTGTGAAATCAGCAGAAATGTCACCATCCACTTGAAACCTCATCTTAATTGTTATTCTCAGACCTTGCTGGCTGCAGCATGATATTACAATGTTTTTGAGCGCCAGAAATATAGTGCATGTGTAAAAATATTCATATATTTTAAACTATATTGAGTAAAGCCAGTTTCATTTGAGATTTTGGTGTAAATTAAAACCCAGCAGCAATCAAATGGTATTGCATTTCTCGTGTTTTCACATGAGCGCAAACAAAGCTTTCTTTTTTTTTTTTTTCCCTGCATTTTTTATGCACACACTTTATTAAACATTAGCATAGAACTGTCTGGCATTTTTCAGTTCCTGCAGTTCTCAACATTTTCATCCTTCTCTTAGTTTTCACTTCTCATTTGTTTCATGACATCAGAGGCAAAAACATAGCATGGCATTGACAATCAAGAATGAAAGAAATAAGTCAGAAATTGCATGTCTCTATGCTTTAGAAGAATGTTTTTTCTTTTTTCGGCAGCCATTTGTATGCCAGTTACTATGGGCTAGATGTAAAGGTTGTGTTAATTAAAGATTTTTTTTCTGCTGATTTCTGAGACCCTGAAATCATATGTTATCAGCTATAACAACTATACTGGTATGTTTGTATATTCTTGTCTCTTGCTTTATCATAGTTTAATTATCTATTTTGAAATAAATCTTTGATTATAGCCTAAGAATTATAAGCATTTACTATATACTACTGGTGCTTATTATATGTTTTTCTTTACTCTGCAAACTAGATATATGGGTATTTCAAAGGCCAATCTGTGTTACCCATATTGTCAGTGTATTTTCTCAATTATTAGCAGATAAAAATAGCTCATATTTCACTTACCTGAGATATGAGAAAAAAAGTAAATCAAATTTCCAGCCATAGGTTTCAGAGTTTTAATATATATGCTGCAATATTTATTTTTGCCTAGTGCATTGCTTTCTCCTCTCCTGGAATTAAAACACTGGAAAAATCAGGAGGCTGTGACTTGTTCTGATTTTTTGGGCTTAAATGCTAGGATCAGTTTATTTTTTTTCAGTCTTACGTATACAGGATTGTGTATTTCTTGGCCCTGTTGTTTTCTGTATAAGAGTTACAGAAAATCGTGTAATTAATATGAACTGCTAGGCCACATAGAATGATAGCAGAGGTGAAGAAAGAGGTTGTTCTTTTGTTCTTCTGTAACTTCATGCCAAAATCTTATGTGTGTGTCCCCCCCTTTTTTTATGACTGTGTTTTCTGCTGTAGCTAAAATAATATTTCATAAGTGTATAGGTCAAATGCAACTGATGGAAGGAGAGTTCTGGTCCTCCTCACACAGAAAGCAGCTAGAAGTGACGTATTTGCTGAAACCCCTGTATCATCCTCATTCAGATCCTCCTAATGTTCATGGTATGCAAACCTAGAACATACATAATTCAAACTGAAAGAAATAAAACAAGAGGGAGCTTTCATTAAGTCAGATATGTCGAATACCATCTAAGAGCACGAGCTAAGAATTTGACCTGTGCCAAGCACTGCATGCTGAGTATGGTAAGAAAGCAAATACGTTCCACGTGCTTACTGTCATGGGCCAAAGACATCATTTATCAGAGGAAATTAACAGTGATTATAAGCTGTCAAATATAGAAGGTGGACAATAAAACCATGTACCAAGAAATGCTGCAAAAAAGGGCATGTTGGTACATTTTAGTCACTTTGAGCAAGTTCAGATGTTTTTCTGCTGAAGTAAGTGGCACTGTTCTCTGAGGAAGAAACACCTCTTGGATTGACTACATACCTCAGATGTTGGTATCAATGAGTGAAGGACCAATACCTGACAAAGGAGAACGACATATCCAAGCCACATATACTCAAGGCATACTCCCTTTTCAGTAAGAATGTCTCACAAAGCATTCTACCTTATAAAATGACAGAATGAATCAATGGCATCTTAGCACTCTCCCATCTTCATTATAAGTCAAAGATGAATGCTGTAATAAATAAAAATAATATTTTAAAGGATAGCTCCTTTGATGTTTTCTAGTATCTAAGAAGTGACCACGTCTCAAAGATGTTTGCTTTTGCAAAGGCAACATTTATTTGAGACAACCAGAAATGCACATGCAGAACTTCTTCACAAACTAGAGTGAAACAAGGCAGCCAAATGAACAGCCACTGGACAAGGAGGTGAAGATGATTAGGTGAAGATGATTAGTAAAATATTTCTTGCCTTAGAAGTTGGAAGTTTTTAATAGGAAGATGTTCACGTAATGCTGTGGATGTCATTGAATAACCTTGATTGAAGGCCAGTGTATATTTCTTCTATTCCAGTCCGTCGTGGACATAGACTGTCAGGGAACAAAGTCACAAGAAGCTAATAGAGACAAGATTTGTACTAGCATACAGATTGTTTCATGCTCATAAAGATTTTTAAAATGGTTTGATGAAGTGACAGCTATTAGATCCATTTTCATTGTGCTGTCATTTTGTATATTTTGATTATTCTCTATTGCTAAGCAACTCAGTCACACAAGGTTTCAAAAATAGAAAAACCAATAAAAGCAATTTTACCAATTACAAATAGTAAAGAGACATAAAATAGATTTAGTTCAACTATACACATATCATAGGAAATGGAAAAAATGACAACTATCTCCATATAGTGCTTGCTCTCCCAGTCATTGGAAGACATGTTAAATCATTATTGAAGCCCTGAAATAATTCTGGCCTTGACTTCCACTTCAAATGTCCCAAAGGACATCTTCTTCTAACCCTATAATCTTCTTTTATCTTATCGCTTCATTTATGGTTTTTTAGCACATCTTCAGTTAAATAAATCTGGTTCAAAGGGAGAAAAGGACCTAAACATACTTTTCTACAGAGAAGAAGCAATAATTGCATATAAAGAGAATTTAAAAGCAACTTACTAATTGGTATTGGATATTTTTACATAGACAGCATCAGGATTTGAAGCACAGATGGCTCATTTTTCATTTCTTAAGCATCCAAAGAAGTGTTTACGAATGAATAATGGGTTTAGGGCAGGAGTGCAGCTTTAGATTTTTCAGCATGAGGCCTTGCACCAGCTTTTCAAGTCTACTACTCACAGCTCCAGTTTGGATATCTAAATTGTCCATGTGGTCCATGGGGAGACACCCAATGTGCACTCTCAAGAGGCATCAAGCTCTCAGGGGCAGCTTTGAGGCAGTTGCCGAAATGTTTCCATCACCCTTACCCATCACTGGGCTGGAGTACCTTGTGCAATGAGACATGTAAGGTCCTTCCTTCAAGAACTGGGAAGGGGAACCACCTCTGTGTGCTTCTTTCGCAGAACTTGAGTTTGAGACACTTGGACAAACTTGCAATACCAGAATTTTAGCATGTAATTCCTGGATCTGAACGAATCAGCAAAGTTTCTCACTAAATACTGTGTTCTAAGTTCAGTAGCTTTTCATGCTGTCCACATTCCTTTTAAAAACGGACCTCTTGCTTTTCCAATGCTGGTTTTTAGCAAGCCTGAAAGTAGTGCAACATAAAAATGTTATGTGACTGGTCTCAACTCCTTCTCTTTACAATAGCCCTTTTTCACTCATACAGCATGATTTTAGCAATAGGTCATGTCATGCTCAGATTGCTGGAGGAGGTGAGTTGACAGATAAATCTTATCTTTTCTGTGCAGTTGTGCTACAATATACATGCCACCCTGAAGGAATTACTTATTTTGGAGAATGAGAGATGGATTACCATATCCGGTAGCTACATTTCCTCACAGGAAAAAAAAAAAGAGAAGATGGAGGAAATAAAGCAAAATGCTGTCAGTGACTATCAGCCTGTAGTTTTTCAAGTCTTTAGAAAAATCTCATCAGCTTGCACAGAGCTATGTCCTATTTAGCTTTGCCACAGCACAGTGTGTTCAATAGCGAACAATTTTTGAGGTGTGTTACCAATGATCACGTACTAAAGGTCTGGGACTCTTGTACTGAGTATTGATTGTGCCAAAAGTATTGTGGTCATTGCATGATTGCAAAGTAGAAATTCTTTATTCTCTGACTGTTTAGTCATAAGTGAGAGTGATTGCCTGATCTGGTATCTGTGGATTGTTTCTCGTAGTTGTAATTTTTGGTTTTGTGATTCTATTTGGAAGTCTGGGGTGTCATATAGTAAGAAAAGGGTCTGGAAGTTTTGACTTTTGGCTTATTTCTGGGGGATCTTATGCTGTTTTCACAAATATCAGGTGACAGGCCGCTAAATGGATAGATGTAGTATTCCTGCCTTCTGAGACACTTACTGATCTTTGTAGAAAGCACTGAGATTTTTTAGATTAAAGCAAGTTATTAGAAGATGTTTGTTAGAACTGAGGTAGAAAACATTCTGAAAGGGACAAAACACTCAGCTGCAGCTCAGAAAAAACTTTTCAGATATGCTGTTTCACAGAGTGCATACTTGCCACGATTGAGAGACGGGGACGCAGTTTGATGCAAATAAGTGTCCGATTTATTGATCAGAGGCTACACACTTATATAGTCTATGGCTAGCGTGTTACATACTGATTAGTTACTTTTTGCATAGTTAGTTCGGCTGAGAAGGTTTTACAAGCTACGTTCCCATCGCTAATAGTTGCTAACAGTTGCTAGTTTCATGGTCATAAGATATACTCTGTTGCAAGGAGAAGACACCTGTTTATCACAGTAAGTCCCTTGTTCTTTGTTCTTGCTTCAGCACGTTGTAATTTTCCACTGCAGCACATTCCCACTGTTGTCATGGCCTACTCTTACAACAGACTAGCTAACTTATTATATGTATATAAGACTATGTTATAGATCAATTCACATCATATGAATTTAGACAACCCACACATACTGTTGTTTAAGAGAACATGCAAAGAAAAGAACTTGTAGATACGTTAATTCTTTTATTTTTGTGCATTCTTTTAAATATTTTGATGGATAGCTAAGAACATTGTGGACTCAACCCTCTGACATATAAATGAATATGTATATACAGCTACTAGAGCCAGTGTGGGCTGCACAGAGACTTATTCATTGCACATGAAAACATCTGTTGTGTCAGTATAGAACCTCTACTGGCATCGCTTGCTTTCTGTAAGCTCATCTTTATCAATTTGCATTTATTATAATTTCCTGAATTTTTACTGCATGTAGTTGTGGTATTTAATTTGACCTTGAACTTCTGAAGTTTTGAAATGGGAAAGAATAACAGATGTTATTGCAACAAGCATGGACAAAAACTATTCCTCCTCTCCTCCTAATAAAAAATGAGAAGTTGTTCACCGTTAACAATACAGTGATAACAACATAAATGTGTGTATTTATTTTCAAGTGGAACGGAATAGTATGCTCAGTTCGAGGGCAATGCTTTAGGAGAGGAATATAAATCAGTCAGAACATTCTCACTAGACTGCTCTCCTCTTTTGTCCTACTTCATTATTGTGTTTCAGCTTCTCATTACGGTCACTCTTCCTAGGGTAATCATGTCAGTTATTTTTGACTTGTATCTGTAAAAAGGCAATTGGTTCCTCCCAATAGCAGGTACTGTGCAAGCCAAGTGCAATCCACCCGGCTGCATCGTACCTGTGCCAAACTGTAATAGACTCCCACTGCTTCTAAAATGACAGATGGGACTTACTTTGATTTATTGCTCTGTTGTGGGTAATTTACCTGTAAAGTGTTCTGCTGTCTTGCATTATGGATTAGGTTTCTGACTGTTTTCCATATGAAACTGCAGAGCAAGCTCATTACAATTTCAGCCATGTTTATGATACCTATATAAAATTAGCTGTAAAGACATGAAGTTATACCAGAGCCAGATTTTACAACCATCCTGCTTTTATGGGTTTTTTTGTTTGGTTTGGTTGGTTGGGTTTTTTGGTGGGTGTGGGTATTTTGTTTTGTTTTGTTTTGTTTTTCCACAGTGATCATCATAGGGTAGGTTACATATTAAATTTAAAGTACTTAAAAATAAAAAAGGAGAGGAGAGGAGAGGAGAGGAGAGGAGAGGAGAGGAGAGGAGAGGAGAGGAGAGGAGAGGAGAGGAGAGGAGAGGAGAGGAGAGGAGAGGAGAGGAGAGGAGAGGAGAGGAGAGGAGAGGAGAGGAGAGGAGAGGAGAGGAGAGGAGAGGAGAGGAGAGGAGAGGAGAGAGGGGAAAGAGGAGAGAGGAGAGAGGGGAAAGAGGAGAGAGGAGAGAGGAAAGGAAAGGAAAGGAAAGGAAAGGAAAGGAAAGGAAAGGAAAGGAAAGGAAAGGAAAGGAAAGGAAAGGAAAGGAAAGGAAAGGAAAGGAAAGGAAAGGAAAGGAAAGGAAAGGAAAGGAAAGGAAAGGAAAGGAAAGGAAAGGAAAGGAAAGGAAAGGAAAGGAAAGGAAAAAAAGAACCGACTTTTGTTTTTCAGTGTCTCTGTTCAAATATAGCACAAATTACCTTTTAACAAGAGAAAACTCCCTGATTCACACCAGATAGATATAACTGGTGGCAATTATTCCCATTACACTAGAATTATTGTGCTTGTGTCTCATATGTGTAGAAGAAAATAGCACTCAATATTATCTAACATAATATTTTGAGTGAGAAAATAATCCTTGCTGTACAGATTTGTTTGTTTCATTTGCCTTGTTAGGGAGCAAGCAAAGAAAGGATTGATTATTTTAATCTTGACTTTTAAATCATCATTCTCTCCTGACTTCACCCTGTTTCTTGAGGTTTGAATAATTAAAGCATGTCTGTTTTGAGAACATAATAGTTTGTATAACTAAGACATGCAATGTAGGTTTATAAGGTTTTGGAGTGCATAGGATAGCAGTAGAACTGAAGCTTTTTCTCTGCAAAAAACTGTTTTAAGCAGTCCTTTGTATTGTGTTTTATGCTAAATTAACAGTTTGTCCAAGTGGTTACTAACCTTGAAAAAATATTCTAACACTAATCCAAGAAAAGACTACTAGACTACTAGAACAAAGACTGTGTAATGAATATAGAGTGAAAATGTTTTTATCTCCATGTATTTTCATAAAATGCACCAGACTTACCTTTTACAGCAGATTTCTGCAACAAAAAAAACCCATCAACTAAACCTTTAGAACGCATTTTTCTAAACGCAAAAGTATTTACTGAAAACATAATATCTTTTCATAAAAATGCACAATGCTATGAGTTTGTATAATACCTTTTGGGGTTAGGAGAATGTCCTTTTTCACATAAGCATCTCCTTCTAGCCAAAATATTTGTTCATTAGCTGCCCTGTATATACAGTGCTGGATGCCTGTATATATTCAGGCCTGTATATATTCAGGCATTGCAGAATCCAAAGTAAATCTAGAAATAATTGTATAAAGTTTTGAAGAAAACACTGATCAATTTTTAAATGAAAAGCGAAGGCAAGTCTTTGCATCTTATTTACTAGACCTTTGATAGGAGCTGGTAACGAGAGTTTAATGGAGATGATTCCCCTAATTAAGGCACCTCCCTATACTTTTTCCTTTTACAACTTTTTTTCCTTTTTCTGGCATAGGCCTTTCTTTTCTCCTGACTTTGTAAAGCATGTAAGCAGGCAAGAAGACATGATGATCAACTGACAGAAGAGTAGCTCCTTTTGATGCTGCCTGACTCCTGCACAGCATTGGGAGTTTTTCAGCCCTCGTTTGGGCAGCATCTGGCAGCATGAGAAGATGGACTTGGTCTCACCTCAGCCAGGAGTACTGACACCAGCAGCAGCCCAGAAGGCTAACACAGAGGAAAACTGAGGCAGAGAGCCCCCCAAAAATATCGATTGGTGTAACAGAGGTAGTGGAAAGGCATCTGTGACTTTTTCCTATTATGAGATGTCTGAGATGAAAAAAGAAGCTGAAAGTAGCAGGAGCCAAAGGATATGTGAGGTGGGGGGCAGGGAGGGATAAAGAGGGGAAAGAACTTGGGCTGCACCACCAGGAGAGGCTGGTGGCATGTCTTAGGTAAAACAAAGACAAAGGAGCGTATAATGGGTCACTTGTTGACGGCCCTTGAATTCATCTGCTGAGAAGAGCCTCCCATTGGGCAGGACATGACCTTATCTGGAAGAAATTCAGAAATTATTTGGTATGCCCTATGATTTTTTTGGGAAAAGTGATAGAGTTGAGACTTTTAATTCCACCCCCATTTCCCCTACTTGCTTTGAGCATCGTAGTTTCTCAGTCCAGCAATCTGCCCCACAATCCCTACGCCCCTGTCCAAGGCATCCTCTGAATCTTACAGAGGACATTTGTCCTCTTTTTCCTCAAAACCCACCACAGAAACTTTCTGGTTTGTGGGCGTTAGAGAAGACAGGACCATTATCTAAACCTTACCAGTCTTACCATGGCAGGAAAAGAACGTTTTCATTTTCTGAAGGATGCTGTGCCACTTACACCAATGAAGTGAGAGCTTCCTGGGGGAAGGTGCAGTGGTATAATTACATATAATAATGTGACAAAGCAGGAAAAAAGAGAAAAAAATGAATAATGAAAGCATTGTACTGTGGCATATCCATTAATGTTAGGTGTGTGACACATTGCATGTGACATTTAAATCTGCAGTACAGTTATGGGCAGAGTAGGGAATGATCCTGTGGCACGCTGAGAAAATGAGCTGTTGCTGTCTGCAGTGGCTGAAGGCGATTCCTCAGTGGGGTGGCCTGGGTTTCTGCATCATGCCAAGGCCAAAAGGCATGAAATTAGTTAAAAAAGATATTAACTTTGTAATTTACATTGTATGAAACTTCTAGATAATGTACTTTATATAGTATATAACATACTTTCCCTGTGGGGCAGAGAGGACTTCTATGCTGGCCATCAGTTTGAGAAAATGTTAGTATCAGACATGAAAAACAGAAGGAAACACCAGCCCATACTTGACGTGGCTGCTGCTTTAGCCCTTAAAATCATTAGGTTACCACAGGTAGTTATTATTTAAAGTTAGGTTCTTGCATAACACTGATGTTTTAGCCAAAGCAATATTCTGGTTTTGTGGTCCTCAGGAATTAGCATTATAGAGCCCATGTATTATTATATATTTGATTATGACTACTCAAAATGGCATTTCACTGTCTACGCAGCTTTAAAGCATATTGATTCATTATGAAGACATTCAAAATTTTTCCAGCTCTGTTTTCCCATTCAGTTGAGGAACAAAATACAAATGAAAAGCCTTTCCCTGCCTTAAGAGCTTGTTACCTGTGTTTGTTACCTGTTCTGTTCTCTTGGGAAGGCTCCCCTACAGTTTCATGGCCATCACACAAAACTTTGCGGTCTAGATCACATGGCTGTTGAAGACTGAAGAAGGGCCTGGTAATCTTTATTTGTCTATCGCATGCTTAAAAACCAAGCTCTTCTCAAGACAAAATTGAGTCTATCTTACTCAAAGCCAGTGGCACTATAGTGCAAATTGCTTCTCTTGCCATGGAAACAAAGGCTTCTTTATTCTACTCTAAAACTAAGGTAAATTTTGGTAACATTTCAGATGCTCAGCAGTGCTTCTAAAATGCTTAAGACGGGAAGAAATAGATACGTATTTTATGAATCTGATTTCTGTTAAGTTGAAGAAAATCCTTTAGATCCTTTTAGTCTAGAATTCTTTGTAGAATTTTTTAAGACCCCTCTGGTAGCCTTTCATTACTTTTCACATTTTTTCATAGCCTTTTATAGATGTTTTGCCTACTTCTCCAAAGCTCTCTACATTTCTTCTTCTTGTTATGGAAGAAGGAAAAAAGGAAAGTAAAGGTATTATTTGGCAGGTATTTCTCTTTCGCAGTTACAGCTTTGTGACTTCACCCCTGGGTGAACCAGCTACACTTTCCCTGAGTGTTTTTTGCAGAAATGATGAGCACAGAAATACAGTACCATCATTTGTTTGAGAGTTAAATCTCCATAGAGATGTGGGAAGTAATCCACTATTACTAAGAACTTTTTGTCTGTCTTTTTGGAGAATAAAAAATAAGACTTACTCTTTATGTAAGATTTGGTGCAGTTGGATGGTTGATGCATCGAACTACTTCTTCACAGCCATGAGTATCACAAGAATTATTAATCTATTTGTTTGAAGAAAGCTATAAATTGCCTTAAAGTATGTTCTTTGCAGAATGTGTTCCATTGGCTTTTCTATCCCTGATAGGCTTTTGGAGCTCTCTTATTTGTCATTTTTATTCTAATTAAAGAATTATTTTTAAGTCTTATTAAAACTTAGTAAGTTTTTTTTTCTGTTCCTAGTGAATAAGTTTCATAATTCTGGAACACCAGAAGATACATCCTGTCACTCACAGGCATTCCTCTGGAACCATCAGGTCTACAATGATGCTTTTAAAGGGAGTACAAAAGGCTGCTTGGAGTATTACTTTACTGCCATGGCTGTCATTTATCAGAGAAGACTCCAGGTGCCATAAATTCATTTCCCTAGGGATGTCTCTGAAGTATTTGTACTTCGAGACTAGATAAAGACAAAGTAAGGAGAAAGAGAAGATAAGATTACATTTATTTTGTAAGAATGGATGAAAAACAACAGCTGTGAACATGAAGAAGAGGAATAGTTTGTCAGACTGTTGCAGTTTTTGGTGCAGAAGGCTCAGAATAATGAATATTGTGTGATATTATGTGTTAACCTCAGTGACTCAGGTGAAGCTAGAGACTTGAACAGTCTGACAGACAGTTTTAGATTATCTAAAACAATAAATTATAATCACCAGGTCTCCTGTGTAAGTGGAAGAGCTCTTTGCATCATGCAGTAACAAGCTGTATGCTCAGAGCAGAGGTTTTCTGGTCTCCTCTAAGCTCCTTTAGTTTTAAAAATGTTAGTACTGCAGCTGTCTGACACTGGCTCAGGTGTTTACATGTTAAATGTCTCAAGGAAGTCGATTAATTGCAGCCAGTGGTCCTGTGCAGACTTTTTTTCCCATGAGTACAACTGCATGGGATGAGTCTCTGTCACTCTTTCTCACCACCTTGATTCTGTGCAAGTAATTATACTTTACTGGAAGAGCAAAGTGAAATGTGATAATCTACATTGCTATTTCTATCTCTACAAAGAACAAGATAACTTTCTGTCTCTCTGTAGCTTGATAGATGCTTATCAGGCAAAGCAGAAAAGATACTGATAGATGCGCAGCCTAGAAGAACCATTTCCTCTTTGTTAGGACACTGCTGTGAAATGAGGGAATGGCAGTTTCAGGTCTCTGGTCAGAGGTCAGGAAAAGCAAAACATCCTATAATAGAGCAACTGGACCATCTTTGTTTGCTGAAGAATCTCTTTGTCTCTTCCTTTAGCTTTGGACAGACCTCCTCATGCATGATAAAGTTATTGCCATGCAAGTGTCTTTGAAATGGGTCGATTTAAAAAGCACGCGCTTCTTGATGAATTGGCATTTTCCACTAATTAACACAAGAAGAACTAGCAAGCCATAATTAGGTCTTATCACAGCCAGAATTTCTAGGATCAGCAGCTGTATCATGCCAGTGTTTCTGTCTTGCTTGTGCTGGTGCTTCTAGTAGCATTAGCTGTTGGCACAACACCAAGCAGATGTAACAATTATGGTGCAAATAAAAGTTTTTTTTTTCTTCTTTTCATTACAACCATTAAACAATAGATATAAAGTTACATAATTTCAACCCAATTATACCTTTTTTTTCTGTATTCCTCTTCTAAATTACTGCTTCAAATTGTTTCTTGAAATAACTGGATTTCTTGTGGGCGAATTGCTAACAATGAAGCGTGCCCATTTAGCTAAAGGCGTGGTAGCACAGGCCGAACTCAGCGTAGTGCAATGATCCTGTGTTGCGTGCATTTGTTGCCCAGGGACAAATGTCCCATCACACGTCCTTGAGCTTCAGGAACTGCTGCTTGTGCCAGAATGGAGCTAAAGGGGTGACCGAGCAGAGGAGCTGGTCTTCCTCATCCCCTACTTCACCCAGAGAGAATGTGGGGAATAACTCCTCCTGCCTCCTCTCCCTTCACTCAGGGCACGTTTTAAAATGTATATATATATATTTTTACCAGCACAGGCAAATTAAAAAGAAAAAAAAAAAATCCAAAGCATTCAAAAGATAAAGGAAAATTGTACAAGATGGTATTAAATAGGTATTAAATTTCACTTTCAAACTGGCACTTTTAAGGAGACCATTACAGCATATCTGATATTTTTAAATAAGCTGTCATCTGTACAGTATTTTTCTCATTAAAAAATAAAATCGTCCTGCCTTGGACTTGATGCATTTTCACCTATAGTAGCATGGAGAAGAGATGCTTTTCTTTTCTTGCCTCGGGGCTTTGATCGTTGTTTCATTAAATTAGTTCCTCTCTTCACAGAGGCAATGACAGTTTAGTTTTCATGCTCCTTCTGTCCCCTCCCCTCTTTAAAACAGTAAAAAGCAAATTTGCACAAGATAAAGAACAGACTAAGGAAACAAATCCTATTCAGAAAATTCCCTATAACTTAATTAATTTCTCAATTACACGAATTGAAAAGAACAATAGTAAGAGATTGTGTATTTTGAGGCAATTGAAAGGAAATGTTTAATTACTGCGTCTGAGTAAAATGACAGCTTAAAGCATTCTTGCAAGCAACAGTACTCTTTGGGGGGTAATTAGTGAAAAATAGATAGTGAACAGATGATAGCTTTTAGGCTAAACAAATCACTTTGGTTTCATCTCATGATAAAGAACATAGAAGTGAACCTATTCCACCATTAAGCAGGAAACTTTTTATTTTGATCTATGGTTAATTATAAAATGGTTTTGTTGGGGTTTTGGGGTTTGTTTGGGGTTTTTGTTTGTTTGGAGGTGGTTTTATTGTTGTTTTTTTCTGTGAAGATATCTGCAAGATACAGAGTAACAGTGAGAAAAGTAGACTGTACAAATATAGCTGAATTCATAGTTAATTCAGCCATTTGGTGACTGTGGGATGGATGGGTGAGCTTATTATTTTGCCACTGCTGAAATAAGATCACCAAATGGTTGGCAGATTCACTGTTTGGTGTCCTTTCTGAACAGAACCAGATCTCTAGTCATTTGAGAAGCGTCTGTGTTTACTCATTTTTGGTATATACAGTTATCATTACAGATAATAATCCTATGAGTAAATGTTTAGTGCTGACATCAAGTTTGACCAAATATTCGGTTAGAGATCATCCTTTGATGCCTCATCAGTGAGATCAAGAGTTCAGCTGGCTCATGAAATAACCTGCCATTGTGGGCCAAAGGACTGCGCATAAATGAGAGGTGTTTTTTCCAGTGTAATTGGGGGAACCCGTACAAAAGGGATGGGGAGTTGAGTCTTGTGCCCATTTGAAACATGGAGATATTTCCACATGCAAAACCTTTCTTCTTTGTTTTCCTAATACTCCCAGTCAAAGCTAGGATGAAAAGTATTTTTAAAGGATGACCTGTACAAACACGAGATGTACAGTAACCCTTGCAAGGGGTACAGGAATGTTTCTTGATTCCTAGTTGAATTTCCAGTGGAGGACAAGAGTCCCCCTTGGCCATGTGCATGGAAACCATCTGCAGCCCTCTAGTGAGGATGAAGCAGAAGGATAAGGAGATTATTTTAATTATAGGGCAGAATCGATGAGTCTACTCCTATACAGATGAAAAAACTGTTGACATATGGAAGAAAATGAACACTACAAATAGCAAATACATAGTATCAGCTGCTGAAGATAATGCTTTTAAATGCTGGGTGAGACTAAATAGAGGTTGAGCTTAAATGATTTAGGAATATTTATCCAGAATTCTTTATAGCTTGGGAAGGTGTTTGTGACCTTTCTTTCCTTTCTGTCCTGCAGAAATACAAAAATCATTCAGGTTCTCAACCAAAGGGAGTAGGTAAAAGCTTAGACCTATGCTGTGTTTGCTTAACATGAGGGCCTTGCAGTAATGAGGAATACTCGTTAGTGAGGCAGGATTCTCTTAACCATGGAGGAGAGCTGATGGGTGATGGTGTTCTCCACTCTCTTCTATCTGCCAGTAGCTTAAGCTGCAGTCTGGAGGTATCAGCATAGCTATTCTGGAGCAGCAGACCCAGGATGCTATTGTTTGGTTCTGTAACTGTGAATCAAGGCACCAAACAGTTGGTGAATGTATTGTAGGACTGACAACGACTGCAAGAGAGGAGATAATAACTTTGGAGACCTTATATCACCCAGCTGACAGGTTCCTTAAATAGCACCGTTTGCAGTCTGAGATGGAAAAGATGCACGAAACAGCATCCTGCAGTATCTGTGTGCCCTGCCCAGGCTCCTCTGGTCAAACAATGCTGGGCCAAAAAGAGAGGTCCCCATCTTTTGTGAGCAGGAATAATGGGTTTCCCTCATTTATACCACTGTGTGTCAGGAGTGATGCTTGCAGCTGGTAACATGTTATGGAGTTAAAGAAGAGAAAAATACCAGGTTCTCAGAATAAATGTGACAAGAGAAAATTGAATCAAAAATCTGTTAAATATCCATTAATAAATGTAAGCTATACAATTATTCTCATTCCTTTCCCATTAATCTGTAACTTAATGTCTTTTATTATTATTTTAACATAGAACCCACTTATGAAATTAGACTGAAAGTTCTTGGAAAGGGATAAAAAATGCAGCCTCTGCTGTCTGTGATTGTCTCGTGTTATTAAAAGTCTTCATGGGAGAATCAAGCCTCAGGGATTTTTTTCAGACATTATTTTTATTTATACAGATTAGATTATTCATTCAGCAAACAGAAGAAATATCATGTGATATTTAGACATACAACCATGAAGCTCAGCTAGTGAGCTGGAACTGTTGAATGCTGGGTTAAGAGGTCATTTTAAAAGCTTGTAAACAACCTATTATCTAATTTCTCAAACGACTGAGTGCAAAAAGCAAATTAATTTATTATTTCATGTCAGAGGGAGCTAGATATAATAAAAAGGGGGAAATGTGCCATAGGAAGTTACCCATTCTCTTTATTCTGCAGGGCGACACAAAACATGTAGTTTGTACATGCCATTTAAATAGAATATATGGAATTAATTGAAAACGTTTATGAAGTTTTAGCAAAGTGGTGCTTTAAAATACACAATGTTCTAATTCAAAATAGTACCTTTAAGTGAAAGTTACGTACTTTCATTATGTCGTCTTTGCACAGAATTTTTCAAATATTATCCCTCTAATTTTAAAAAGTATATTTTGCTGAAAGGTTGTTTTAAGAAAGTGATGTTACACCTTTTGCATAAGGAGAAAAACTTCCCCTTTATACTCTTTCAGTGCTCATTCACTGCACTTGCACTTGCCCTTCTGCTGCAGAATGAAATCTCAATGAATGAAATATAGATACACCGCTTAAAAATTAATTGCCTGTGAATTTTTGGTCAGATAAAGCTTCAGTTTGTGCTTTTTTAATTCCTTCATCAATGTAATCTGAGTGATAAGTCAGCACTCAGTTGAATACCGAATTTAAGGACAGTAGACATTACAGCTATTTCTGTGAATTGTGAACCATAAAGTTATTTTCATACGTTTCATTTTTAACCAGGAATATGTTTCCTGCATATTTAGTAGTTTGTGTAATTCCTTAAGTGTTTGCTTTCCAAGTCCACTTATGCATTTGAATAATTTTGAGTAAGAGGCAATAAAACCTGGCAAAGCCTCTCCCCAGCTGTTATTCTTTGCAAATGTGTGATCATCGTTCAGTTCTGTCCATGTCCATACAGCTCTCATCTCCAGAGGCAAAGCTGCTCGGTTCCTTCGGCTCATTTCAAGGCCTTGCAGCACAATAGCAGAGAGAAAACGGATCTTGACATCAATGATGCCTGCTTGTATTTTGTGGAAAGCGCAGGAATTACATTTCAGCCCCGGAGGTGTAAACCCAGTGAACTTTCACAGGGATTAAAACATACTAGAAAGTTGTTTCATAACATTTTAAACTCTGTGTTTATAAAAACACTCTACCAAGAAAATGCTGTTTGAGTAACATGAACATATTTGGGCTCTACCTTTTTATTCAACACTTACTGGAAAACCTATTAAGAAAAGCTGGTTGTTGAAATGCCATATGTTCTGCCAGGTAAGATAACTGACAGTCACCTGAATCATGGTTTTAGTCACTACTAAAAAGTTAGGGGTTAAATTTTATAATTCTTTACTAAAATTTAATCATTTATGTATCAGACAGTTCTGTAGTTCAGTGCAGTCTGTTAGTTGTTATTCAGTGATGTGTTGACATACTAACAACCTTTCCCTTACTTCAATTCAGAGAGAATCATAAATTGCCCTTCCCGCTCAGAGAACCCATTTTTTTTTAATAAGGAATTTGGAATACAAATATAAAATCCTCACCTGGCATTTGATAAATAAAGATTTATCAATGCCACCCTGTAGCATTCACTTTCTTCTTTTGATAATCAGATTTATTAAATTTATTCCTTGAAGCCTGAGCTTTTAGAAGCACAGTTATAAGAGCAAATGATTGAACTTGAAAGGATACCTTTGGTATTTTCATGTTGGATCAGATGCTATAAATATGTGTATTACAATAGAAAGGTTCTTATTTTAGAAACTTCAAATAATTTATTTTTTAAAATACACAGTTACAGTTGATGATGAGCAAATTGGTCATTGCTCGTCATTTAGACCTCCCCTAGGGTGAATGGAGAGAGAGATAAGGATGACAAAGGTGAGTTTCTTCCATCTATGCAAGACATGAATTTTAGAATGAGATTAATTGTCCCTTCTTATCTCGCTCTGGTTACATGAGAGAGAATCAGGATAACTGGTTTAAATTTGACACTTGACTTTTAGAGAGCTGAACTAAGGTATCACATGAATAACTTTCCAATTTTTGTTGTCAGTTCACATTTTTCAAGACTGTTTAACACAGAAAGAGAGCAGTCTTAATTTTATAATTCTAAAAGTTTCAGTTCAAAGTCCAATTTTGGTGATAGTGGTTTGCTATCTTTTGATTCGCTTGATTTTTTTGAATTAGTAGATGAAAGTTTACGAAGATGAGAATCATGTAAGTATTAAGGTGTATCAGAAGTTTCTGGGATCTCTTCTATGTGTCACTTGCTATGCAGACTGTAACGTGTCATCTACACAAAACTTATTTGCTTTAGGGTGTGTATACCTCATCCTGCTCTCACAAACAAAGCTGGTATAAGACAGAAATTTTATTTGCTTTCACATGTACTATTGCCAATGCTTCCCCTGCTTTGGTTGTGGGCCTTTTAGGAGTTTTCCAGATATGCAGGTGGACCAAGCCTTGTAGAAAAATACTTAAAGGTATATTGACACTAGGCATGGATAATACCTTCAGGAGTGAAAAAGACCTCACTTCTCTCCTTTGCCTTTTTTCCATATCTATTTTTTTTAAGAATAACTCCAGTGTCCTAACCAACTCTACCAAGGACCTCATATGATTGCTTTCATACTACTTTCCTGTTACTGGAGGAACACAGTGGCAGAATTTTACCATATACAGGGATCCCATTAATAAGATTATGGCTGAAAGAACAAGAAACAGTTATTACTGGATGGTGCTCTTCAGTAAAAGTCTGTGAAATATTACTTGACTTTGAAATCCACTTAGCTCGCCCCTATTTCAGCAATTTTATTTGCTTATTTGTGTAGCATTTTTGGGCCTTTTCATTTCGGCAATGAATGTAAAACACTGAGATAGAAATTATAGAAATTATGGCAGTACATATATAAATCACATTAATATATATACTTATTTTAGGAGAAACAATTCAATATTAATCTTAAAAAAAAGAGATAGGATTGGAGTGGTCAGCAACACAATATTTTTTCCATTCAGTGAGATGTTGAAAACATCTTGAATATGTAGTTGTAACAGGTATGGAAAACAGCATCAGCATTCAAAAATACTGTTTAGTTTTATGAATATAGAAGGTAGGCATGTAATTAATTTGAGAGAGAGTAAAATTAAAGTGCAAAAATAATATATTCTTTCTACAGGCCAAACAAAAGTGTAGATACTATAGAAGCGCAGCGGGATAAAAAATATGTATTTGTATGCATTACAAAAGCATTTAAAATTGCATCAAGTAGGATCAGAAGGCTTGTGATCTCCAGAATTCAGAGTATAAACCAGGTGATCCAGGGGAAAGAGGGGAAGGGGAAGGGGAAGGGGAAGGGGAAGGGGGAGGGGAAGGGGAAGGGGAAGGGGAAGGGGAAGGGGAAGGGGAAGGGGAAGGTCGCAGTCTTTCCATGTAATAGCAATCAGTTACATCATTATGCATTAAGAAGTGATTTAAAGCAGTCTGAAAGAATTTGATAACAGGCAAACATATTTAGGTTATCTTGACCATGTTTAGAGTTTTATGGAAATAAATTCATGCTCGAGTGTAGTAACATCAGACAAAACAATTTAAAAACATTTTTCTTATCTTTCCTTTGTCCTGCTGTGTCTTAATCCAGCACAGTCTCTGCTCAACAGGCTGGATGCCTCTTATTTTTCTCCGCATAACTCGGGAACTGGAGGTAGTTTGCTGTTGCCTCTGACATCTCTTCGTACATGCACGCATGGAGTCCCTTACAAAGTGTTTTTTCCTGGAAAAACGTAGTTCTCCTCAGTGTCAGGCATTAGCAAGAATCACAGAGAATCACAGAATGTTAGGGGTTGGAAAGGACTTCAAAAGATCATCCAGTCCACTCCCCCTGCCAGAGCAGGAGCACCTGGTTGCACAGGCATTTGTCCAGGTGGGTTTTGAATGTCTCCAGAGAAGGAGACTCCACAACCTCCCTGGGCAGCCTGTTCCAGTGTTCTGTTACCCTTCTTCTCAATTTTATGTGGCACCTCCTGTGTTCCAGTTTGTGTCCGTTACCCCTTGATTTATCATTGGTTGTCACCGAGAAGAGCCTGGCTCCATCCTCGTGACACTCACCCTTTACATATTTATAAACATTCATGAGGTCACCCCTCAGTCTCCTCTTCTCCAAGCTAGAGAGACCCAGCTCCCTCAGCCTTTCCTCATAAGGGAGATGCTTCACTCCCTTCATCATCTTCGTTGCCCTGCGCTGGACTCTCTCCAGCAGTTCCCTGTCCTTCTGGAACTGAGGGGCCCAGAACTGGACACAATATTCCAGGTGTGGATGGAAAGGCAAGTTTTTACACAGTTATTTATATTTTAAATGTAGCCTGTGACTTCTTGTGAGCCATAAGAAAAGACCAAAACAAAGAAAAAAAAAATAGAAAAAAAAGTAATTAAAGTCAGTTTTGAGGGAACCTGCCATGACACTAACAGTTATTTCACACAGATAGAAGAAAAGCACCAGAAGTGCTTTTGTGAGTGTGGAATTCAGACATCTCTTTTCTGAATACACCAAAACAAACAAGAAAAAAAAAAAAAAAGGCGGGGGGGGGGGCAAATGAAAATTTTTAGAAGTAAAAAGATACAGCATACAGTGCGATGAGAAGTCATTAGAGAAAAATGATTCCACTTGTATATGAAGATGCAGGTTCAAGTGTCAGGTCTGATGGATGACTCAGGATCAGCTACAGTTCTTTTAAATATGACTAAAATATAAAGTTTTGACAAAATTTAACTTCACTGACAATTTTATCAACTTCATATGTAAAATCACACTTGGGAAAATCAGGGGAAGAAGCTAGTGGATTTTTGTATTGATTCAAGGGATTCACAGTGCTAATGAGACTTTTTAAACCATTTTGACCTGTAATTTTTTCCCAGAGAGTAGTTCTGTTCTCTTTAAATTATTTGCTATTTTTACAAGAGCAAAAAAACCCAAACAATCAAACTAAAGAAACCACAACCAAAACAAACAAAAAACTACCAAGAAATCAGTAGAATTATTTAAAAGTAAAAAAATGCCTCCATTTCTAACCATTATTGATATCTGTGGTACTCATAGATAAAACATTCTTTTAAATTAACTTGACAAAATTACTGGTTTATTATATATAAAAAAAAAAAAAATGAACAAGACCTTATCAATCTTGGTCTCTTTTTGTCTTCATTTTAGCACAGTTTATTGCCACTGGCATGTGACACACCAAAGTGATGACTCATCTGGGAGATGCTCAATATTGCTAATAACATATAGCAAGGCTGAAAAAAATGAACTTGCTTATCTGAGAAATAAAAATGAATTTTTACTTGGACTGAGTTAGTGAAAGATATCAGTCACTGAAGAAAATAATAAGTTAAAAGTTTTGAGGGAAGACTTCACACGAATGCTATAACAGAATGTCAAGGAAGGGAGTAATAGTAGCATGAATGATACAGAATATGAAAATCACACTGAGAAAGATCAGGAAAAGATTTATTACAGGGTGATAATGATAGCCCGATATTTTGGCATAGAAAAAGACCTTGGTAGTATTTTGGATGGCTAAATATTTCTGGGAATTGTGGAAGACTTCAATTCCTTGTTGTACATTTTTTCAAGATAATATTACTTATATGCAGCTGTCCCTATTTTTCTGTGTGTTACTTGGAAACATTCTGAGACACACCAGAGATAAGCTCTACGTACACAGAGCTACGCAGTTTTATAATTTTTCTTTCTCTAAAATTCTCATGTGTAAGCGTAAACTCTGGTAGAGAAAATAACTCGCTTGTGTGGGAGAAAGCACCTGTTCAAATAACAGCACTAATGAAAGAGTGCAATGTAAATGGCTGGCAAAGCAAATTGCTTTTAGCATGAATGTTCTCTTCTTCAAGGTCATTCTGGTATTAAAGTCCTTTGCAGCTCGCTTGTGTTATACATCTCCATGAATGTATATTTTTTACTGGCAAGGATTACTTCTATTAGTGTCACTCAAGCATGTTAGTATGTGAATGAGATTGTGTAGAGGGGTGCAGCCGCTGTGCTGAGGAGCACAGTGAAGTCCTTTCCCTGCCCGCGTGTGCTGAGACGTGTGGCCTGTGTGACATGTCCATACGTGAGGCCACAGCCATGGTGGGCTGGACACAGGCGCAAAGACATTGCGCGGTGCACTGCACAGCAGCGGGGACTGTCTGAGCACCTTGGAGAGATATTAATATAGAGAGCACTGGGCAATCTCATACCCCTTCCTTCCAGGTGAATCAGTGTCTAGATTAGCTGCAACTGATTAGTGGGGCAATCTTATAATAGAGCCAATACCTTGTTTATGCCAGAGCATGTCTGCAGTTGGCCCAGAACTCTGATTCATACCCACAATATACGAATAAACTTTTCCAAATCAGAATAGAAACCAATATGAGCATGCAAATTTAAATCTTGCTTCTAAATGATGGGGGTGAAGAATTGTTGCTTCAGAGGTGCAAAATAGCTGTGCAAAGGTTGAATCAGGCTTATATATTCATCATACTTTGTTAAATAGTCCCATGCCAAATTGCTTTCTTCTTATTTAGGGAATGCATGTCATACATGTGGCTCCATCTAAGATTTAGCCGCTTTGTAAAGCAAAAACTAATTTCAATTTGAGAGGATGGAGCAGCGTCCAATTATACATATATGTTTTTACATACATATTTATGCAATGTATATATATTCAAAGTTAAAGGATATGTGCTGCATTTCATAAGGAGTGCATGTACATTATAAATTCATTCAATTGCACTGCAGAGATGCTGGTCCTAATTAAGACTTCATTATGTTTTTCCTTGAACACAGATAAAATTGCCTAAATATGCAGGAAAAAAAAATGAGAAAAAAAAAAAAAAAGGAAGTCTCTTTACATAAATAAACCAAGTTTCTGTCAAGTTTTAACTTACCTGTAAGCCTGGAAGGGGTTTTGTCCTCTGCCTCAGTGCCTCATTCAGCTGAGACCAAGACAGGGGTCATCTTATAAGCATATGTAACATTAATATGTTGCATACTAATACCGCGCAGACAATTCCTGAAATTTCACATGTTAATCTCCCTCTGAATGCAGCACTGGACGTGTGGATACACACTTTGTTCAGCTTCCCTATCTGCCACGTGGAATGGGCTAAAAATTGTAGAGCTGGGATTTTAGGGAACATGTGACAAGTGTGAGGTTTGGCTTCTAAAACTTGTATGTTAATGTGGATATCAGCTTTGCCACTAAAGGCAGTTTCCGTAAGTTGTAGTTGTTGTGCTGTTACGTGAGTAATACCAAATTAACTAATATTTGTGTGAGAGTTCTCCAATATATGAATAAAATGTTATCTTTATAAAATATATCAATCTTAAGTGGGTACATAAATGAATTTTCATTTTGAAGACGCTTTTAGACAGTAAAAAAGGCTGTGTTGTTTTTTGTTGTTTTTCTTTTTTCTTTTTTTTTAACTGAGTCTTCCTTTTGTTGCCCTGACAGTACAAACAAGTGGAACAGTACATGTCATTCCACAAGTTACCTGCTGAAATGCGCCAGAAGATCCATGATTACTATGAGCACCGCTACCAAGGCAAGATCTTTGATGAAGAAAACATTCTCAATGAGCTCAATGATCCCCTCAGGGAGGTAAGATTAAAGCATTTGGGTGGTTCTTCATGGTACGGAAAACTTCCATGTCTTCGCTGTTTCTGTGTTGAAACGCTCTTTGTAATTCCATTCTGTAGCATTTAATCTCATTTGACCTAGTCAATGAATGACCAGGAGAATGAATTTTATATTAGGTTGACACAAAGAAATAAACAGACTTACACTCTATTCTGAACCAATCTGCCAGAGTCACTGCAACACAAACATATCAAAGAGTAAAATCTCATCCTTAATTGTTGAGGGACTGTCTGGACTAGAATGGTACTCAGTGAGGGGTTTTTTCTGCCCTCCCTGCTTGCTAGCCATGCATCTGTTCAGATGAAACTAGCGAAGGGAGAGCTGCTTTGTTTCATTCTGCGGAGTAGCATCCTTGGTTAAGACGGTGAGATGGGGAAGTTAAGACTTGAGATGGGTAAGCTGGCATAAGATATATAAATCATTAAAAAATTAATTTGGTTAAAACAATTTCCAGGTTTTTTGTTGTTTGTGGGTTTTTTGGTGGTTGTTTTGGGGGTTTGTTTTTGGTTTTGTGTGGGTTTTTTATTTTATTGATGGTTTTTTATATTGTGTTATAAGTGGCAGCAGTTGGAATTTTCTTTGGCAAGGTGTTTGTGTGGGAGGAAGGCAGCATTCTTCTTGCTATAACAGAGGTAACTGCTTAATGAGAATGCAAATCTGACTGTCTTCTGCTGGGTGATGCTCATGCCTGACCTACTCAGGGGTGTTTGTGCTATCATTTTGCTAATATCCTCTACTGAAAGAAGAAAAAATCCAAAGGAGAAGAATGAAGTTGAAGAACTGGGAAAGAAGAAAGCATAAACAGGGAAAGGAGAAAAGAAACAATAGAAGGGGATAATAAGGGAGGAACAGTCTGATACGTAATGAAACCTATGTCATTTTCAGTAATGTCTGTTAGTATCTTCAGCCATGGGAGGAGTGGTGCTGAATGGGTGTGTGTGCATGTATATACAAATATTATATATATAATGAATACAATAACACCCAGCAGAGCACCAGATGTCATCTGTACTTTTGGAAAGATATGTGAAGGTCGTTTATTTTTTCACAAGTTTTGTGTCATAAGAACACGAGTCTGTGATGGATTGTTTGTACCACTGAATATTGCTCTTTGTTGTGGAGGGAAAACATGTAATACAATCCATTGCCAAAATCAATCAAGTTCCATATTTAAAACAGTTACAAGAAATACCTGTCTTTTCTTCCTTTCCTTCTCCCTCTCTCCTTGTTTCCTCCTTCACTTCCCTATTGTACTGTCACCTTCCTTTCCTTTTTTTCGTTGCTTAAGAGCAGCACAGCAAATTTGGTCAAGCATAAAAAAAACAAAAAACCAAAAAAACAAAAAAGCACTTCTGGAGAGAGATCAAACATGGAAAATCTAAAAAATTAATGAGCCACTAAAACATGGAGTAAAAATAGAATTTCTCTGAAGGAATGGCTTCTGGTTTTGCTGTGATCATGTAGTAGTTAGCATGTTTCCTTTGTTCTCCATGTTACATGAAAAATATTTATTTACTCAGTAGGGTGTGTTCCTCAGACACTACAATCAGGTTGCACAGTGCCCTGATGACAACATAGAGTTTGTTCCAGAAAAAGGTAAGAGGAGTCAAAAAAAAAAAAGTAATAGCTGTACAGTGCCAATGCCAGAACAGGTTTCCAATGAATCTGTCCAGATTCTGATGGCAGCTCCTGCCCTGTGCCCTGGGAACACCTCTTGGGTGTTTGCTTAGTTTAGCAGTTTCAGATTATGTTTTAGGTACTATTTCAGTATGCACAGCTTGGTAGTGCAGGTAAGGGCTTTTTGGTGTTACCAACAGATAATAAATTGGACCCTTAAAGGCAGAACATATGTTCTTATATTGGATGAGATATACCATCTTATGTCTCAATAACTGCAGAAGGCTATAACAACCAGGTGATACCACAGATATCCTAGTTACATCATTCAAGAATAAGTATTTACTGCATTTCTTAAGTTTTTCATTAATCCTGCATTTTGTTATACCTTGAGTTTAGCATAGGGTAAGAAATAAACATTGAGAGTCTCCACAGGGCATGCTTAGCCTGATGAAAGCAGCTTATGATGAAGACATTAAACTGAAACCATTATTTCCTCACTTACAGCAAACAGAATAAAAGAAACCACAGAAACTACTGCATAATTATAGCATGAATATAATCAAATGTTATAAAAAAGTTATTTTCAGTTCCTCTTGTTCTCAGCCATTCAAATTTACTCTATGGGCTGAAATTTTCCACAGCTAAGTTCTCTTGAGGACCTTTTTTTTTCTCTATGGTTTAAAATTTTGACTCATGCTTTCTTAGCAGATAACTAAGTATTTATGATACAAATATGATCATTCAACCTTTAAAAATAGTTGAAGGACATAGAATTATCAGCAAAAACCTGGTGTAAAATTAATTGTTGAATGAGAAATGCTACTAATAAATCTGAATATGTTTATAGTGGAGGTAAGACTTTTTTGGTAAAAGAGGATAAGTGTTCACTTTACAGAGCTTCTGAAAATCATGTATGGAACATTTTGGTTGATTAAAACAATGAAAAGCTAAGAAAAGGTTTGATGTATATGTGTAAGTGGCAAGTTTGTTGGGTAACAGAAGTAGAGTCATGTTGGTTGTGTGGAATTAACTAGAGCTTCATAAAAAAAGAGAAAAAGGACATTGAGCATTTTAAAATTTTACAAGGCTCTCTCTAGGTGATCCATAGCTGAGTAAAACAACTGATAGCTGACCTGTGTCACTCAAGGATAATCTTGTATTAATGAAGGGATTCCCTTCAATGACTGAAAACTAAGGCAGACACTGATTAGAAAATGGGACTTAAAAACTTGATCTTCTCCCTGCTTAAGTTAGTTGCACAATTTGGGTATATTAGTCCCATGGTAATATAGTTAATTAGTTATTCTCAGCTCTACACGCTCAAACTGAATTAAGCATGTGTTGCCATATGCGGTGTGCTGCTACCTGCTTGTGAGGAAAAGTGCTGTCTGGTGAAAGTAAAGAATTAAAGGTTTCTTTTCATTAAATTCAGAAATTTCACTCTTACTGAAAAGCATATCCCATTTTTCACAGTTACACTTATCTGATAATAACTGTCCAGCTTTCTTGAGAATCAGATAGTCAGGAAACTCCTGGCAGTTACAATTTCAGTAGACATGGCAGATTTTAAATCACTTATTCCAGGCCATGCAGGGTTGGAATCATCAAACGTATCTGTAGCTCCATACAAGTTCTGCAGCAAGTCTGAGCTAATCACCAGGCTCCCTCTGCACATCCCACCCCCCACAGACACTCTCTTGCTGTGAAGAAGACCTAGCTGACTAGCCTAGAAAAAAAGGCTTCATCTTCAAGCAGCAGCTGACATGTGAAGTAAGTTCTGTCTTTAATAGAATTTGCAATTAACTATCTCCCTCCCTCATGTCTTGAGATAGTAATTAGCAACTGGTAGAAATTAGCATATTTCCCTTATATAAATATCATCTCTGGTTCTTCAGCAGAGATACTTGTAGACATCTCTAAAGTTCAAATTTTTTTACTGAGAGTTCTTGCCACCTACATACTTGAATATCATTTGGCGCCAGAAGGCCATAGTCCCAAAAGCGGTTTGTGTAACTGTCATTACCTGAAGTGGAGATAGTACAGACAACAAGAAAAACTAAACCAAACACACACACACACAAAAGCAAACAAACAAACAAAATCACAACACCCAAAAATCCCAAAACCATACAACAACCCACAGCTAAAATAAATCTATTCTAAAAGGACACTTGAATTACAAAAGTTTAAAGACATATACATAATCATTTCAATCTAAGAAGAGAGTGTAAGAAATGTCCAAGTGGCTCAGCTCTGGTGCCTGTCTAAGCCTCCCGCCTCCCCAGCGGTGCCTGTAGGTGGATGCCCATGAACAAGAGCAAGGCAAGTGTGGCATTTCCCTTAATGACTCTCCTAGACTCCCAATATTTTCAATTCAAGGGCTTCTCTGAGACTAATGTGTTTTTTTCTACTGGGTAATCCTTAATACATACCACTTCCAATTACTTGAATCCACATTTGCTCTCTGCAACCCTACCCTCCTTTCACAAGGACCAGACCTGTACTCTGCTGCATGAGAAACCACCTCCTTTGGGATTGAATCTTTTTGTTTTGTTTTGTTTTGATGACCGTTAATTCTTGTAGCGGAAGTTATAGTCAATTTTTACCCACCCTTCACATGCCGGTTATGATTTAGTAGACTTCTATGATAACATCCTTAAGCTGTATTGTTTTGAAGGTAAAGAGACCTATTCTACTTAATGATTTCTTGCATTGAAGCCAGCCCACCCCCGTGATCATCGTTCTTGCCATTCTCAAAGTTTTTTTCTTTGAGTCTACTGTAGCGTTTTTGAGATGAGAGCACCAGATCTGCAGCCAGCATACTGATGTTATAATAGTAAAAACAGTTACTTTCCTAATAACTCCTAACATTAATTTGCTTTTTTAATCATTTCCAACCATCAAGTTTACTTTTTTTTTTTAATTGTAACTGTAAGACCTAACTCCTAAGAGGTAACAGATACATTATTTTATGTATTTGTCTAGATGTATCACTTAACACTGCTCTCCAGTAATTTCCAGCCAGCCCACAAGAACCTTCTTTTAGTTTCTTTTTAACTAACTTCTTCATCTTTACACAGTGCTGTTTCTGAAATTGGGCAGAACTGTGTGAAGTTCTTGGCCTTTGTTGTTCCCATAGGGATAGTGAGTGGAAGTACATTATGGTACCTATTACAGCCTAATGAGTCAAGTGTAAGACTATGAAAAAGATCTTGCACGGTGCTCAGTGTTGCATCAAGGGTGGCATTTTGTGACAGTTCTTGTAAGGGAGGTACTCTCACAGCAAAATAATGGAAAGCTTCCATTACTGGATTTATAATTGATAATAGTGATTGTATCTGAATAGAAACAGGACTAAAACCACATCAGTTTGGTACGTGTAGACAAATTGAGTACATTTTTGGATAAAATGTTTTGTCCTTCCAGAATAAATTGCAAATTTATCAATTTGGTAACTTTGCTAACTTTTTTCCTATTTTTTAACCTTCTCCTTTTTCCTATTAAAACTTACTTCTTTTTGTAATATCTTTCCTTCTATTTAATATTTATCTTCAGAAATCACAAAACATTATGTTGTCAGTTAGACTATACTGCAATCCTGTGCAAAAAGGATGAAACATCTCCAGAGTTAATAGTATGAGGTGAAAACGTGTGTGATTAGGTGATAGTATGCTTCAATCCTTTTTAATAGTGTAGTCATCATGATTTTTTGATACAGGTCATCAAACATTAAAATAGTGGTAGAAAATAAAATTAGTTTATTGAACAAAAATTAAGTGTCAATATTAAGTTACTGGAGATTCCAAATATTTTGTTTCTGTATCAAATTATATCCATAAATTCAGGTAATTATTTCCTTATAAGCCACTGTACTTTTATGCATTTTTGTATGCAATGAAACTTCCTCTGAAGCTTAAAGATGGTAACTAGGGAAAATGCATCAAAATTATAGATGTAATCATACTGGAACTCATTTAAATATACCTTTATATAACTATATGGAAAGAGTGAATCCTTCTTTATATAGTGCATTAAAAGTTTTTTCATATAGGCACAGATAAAAGGTAACTTTAGTTCATACTCTGGAGTACTGGAGTTATGAATGAATTATGTAGCATATCAGTCTTGCAGGAAGAATGCTGATATACCACAGCACTATTTATTTGACAAATGCTGAAGAAATAAAATGCTGGTTTTCAAAGTTCTGTGTAAGGTATGTCCGAAGAATAGTCTATGTATACAAGGCTTAAGCAAAGCCTTGAAAACTTCTTAGAGAGAACTATAATTACATTTTAAAAATTAAAAATAGTAACAAATAGGCCACTTTAATGTTGGAAATGGCAGACAATCACCAGCTGATTGGATTATTGTGTTTTAAGATGCTTTTCCACATGGATGTGACACAGTAACAAACTATATGCACTCTTAAATCTGTTTCTCAGGGACCTGAGACAATGCAGCTTAATTTCCTCAACTGTGGGGAGTATGTTTGCCCCTTGATGCGTGCTTGTACATACAGGAGTGTACATGCTGCAGTTGAGAAACAGCTTTTAAATTGCCACCCACTTGCATTGCTGTTGATAATATGCAAGAAACTTCCATCACAGTCCCTTCTGTGTTTGACATGCTTTGTTAGCAAAACCATCCTTAGCTGAAACATTATTTGTCAAGTCCAACTGCTTCCAATAACACAGATAATAATACACCATCAGTTCTCAGTAAATATGATCTTGAAGTCTTGTTACTGCACCTGTAAGATTCCTTTGTCCTAATTGTTTAATAAATACTTCAGACGTGACAGCTCTTCAAAAATACTGATCCAAATCAAATACCCAAATCTTTGTGCAGTGGTTGTCCTTTATAGAAAGGTAAGTTGTTTGAGAAAAGTACCAGACTATTCAGATGTAAACTAAATGTTGTGAGAGATGTAAAATCCCAGTATAGAGGAGTAAATCCAGTCTGCGCCTGCTCCTGTCTGAACTGCTGTTTGTCTGAAGAGCAGAATCAGAAAGGTTTTTGTGGGCACGAGGTGTGGCGCATTGACATAACAGCAGCTAATGCAACAGGAGTGCTGTCCCACAGAGGAGAATTTCACACTCTTCGAGTCTGAGATCATGCTTCCAAGTGCCCATCATATCTCAGTTTTTAATGGAGTGGAGAATTGTTCAGCCAGCTGATACCCAGGTAGTGCTGGGGGCAGCAGGTGGAAAAAGCCGAACACTTTTTTTTGTGCAGTTTCTGCTGAAAGCCAGGAAAGATTACTACATATCAGACAATGCTTACCACAGCATGTTCATCCCTATTAGGTCTGAATAGGCTGTTGCAATTTTAGATGGCATTGCTGATTCTTTGGAGGTTAAAACTGATAACAAAGTAATTCATATGACTTCTGAATTAGTTCTTGCGTAAATGCATTTTTTTAATGTTGTGCTTGTTTTGTCTTTTGAAGCATATATGTTTGGTATCGGTAAAAGTACTTTGGGGGTCATGTAATTCAAAAGTTTCTGCATTGAGCTGGCACCCTTTAAATGTGACAGTGTCCATGAAAGTCACCACAAATAAAGATTATCATTGTGACTCACCACCAGCAAGAGGAAATAAATATGCCATGCAGAAGCAAATGCATGTGCCTATTTTTATGCACTCAGTTGCACATTATGATTGTGGTAGTAACAACATACAGAAGGCTACACACCATTTCCTGTGCATAAATTTGGAGTTGCCTTTTAAAAGCACATGATCTCAAAGGCAAAAACAAGGAGGACAAAAAAACAGCAGAGCACAAAATCTGTTCTGAATGCACATTAATGAACTTAATTTCCAGTTGGTACACTGGTGATTTAAGAAGGTAAATCTTGTTGAAGCTATGGGAGATATCCAAGTTAAACTCTGAACTTCATGGCTATGCTAGGTCATTCTTTTGGTTTTTATCTAGTGCCACTTGAACAAAAAAAATATATTTATTTTGGCACCTGCACAGAACTCTGTCTAATCCATAGTTTTGGACTGTTGCTGTTCTCTAGCAAGCACAACAAGCAAGTAAAATTTTCTCCAAAAATTGTCATGTGGGTAACACAATGGTGAAATACTGATGTTTTTTTTCCCTAAAATCTTAGTACCTGAAAAATTAGGGTTCTCTTCTTCAGCTGCAAAATAATCTTGTGGAAGTATAAGCTCTTCTGATGAAGTTTTTTTATATAAGACATTAAATGGAAATGAGAATTGCTAAAAAATTGTTGAAATTATTTGTAAATGGACAGAGAATGAAATTTAGCATAGGTATGGATGCACAAGGTGTTGAATTACACATGTTTAATTTAAATATAAGTGTCTAACACTGAAGGTATTTAGTGTCTGGTATTTTTAATGGTTAACAAGAGTCTTCCTCCACTTGGTACTAAACTACTGTGGTACACAGTTGTTAAGAGATGAGTGGAGTTAAAAGCTGGTGCAAAATGTGGATCTGGTGCTGTGAGTGCAGGTACAGACTTCCCGGTAGCTCCTGGCCTGAGTTCAAAGCAATGGTTTTTATCTGTTGTCTCTCTTTCATGAGACCTTCACAGAGTCCTACTCAGCGGTGGCCCTGGATCCGAAGCCAGCCTGGGTATGAGTGGAGCTCTGATGGGCAAGGAGTTCCCCTAAGAGGATCTTTATCTCCCAGCTTGTCCAGTGGAGCCTATGTTTGTTAATTTTCTTTTTAATAAATCCTTTTTTCTTTTCCCCCATTTGTGAAAAGCAAAAACTCTGTGGTTGGTTGAGAGGATACTAAAAAGGTGTCATAAAGCACATACAGGAGCACGTTTTACTAACTCATTGAGTGTGTGCTCTGATCACTGTACTGTATTCAAAGCATTGGACAGTGCCTTCCTAGAAGGCTAAACTATTTTGTGGATAACGTAAATACCTTTCTGGTTATATACATTTTAAAGAAAAGCCATATTCTTTATAATTAACAGTTCTAATTTTAGCCTAGATTACAGTCATTAGTTAACTGTGCAACTGAAAACTATTTCATATTTATTTCTGTGATCTTGTGAGTGTCACAGGTACTGAAAATAAGTTTATTTCACAATGAGTTTTTCTTGTACTGAATTGAAAAGCAGGAAGCAAAGATGAGTCTGTGTCTATGAAAAAAGAAAAGAGTAGAACTACTAAGAATCATTTGAAAAATATACCTGAACATGATGCTGTTGGAGTTGTAACAGATTATTTGGGAAATACAATGGCTAGCACAGACATCCTGAAACAATAATCTAGCTGTCATTGTAGCACTCATTGCTGCACATTGTATAAACACTTTTGTATTTATGCAAATGTGAGATTCCATAATCAACCACATTTCATCAAGAGTAGAAAGTCTCCCATCTGTAGGGGCTGGAAATGTAATAGCTCATGCTTTTTAGTATCTGTCACAAAATAGATTCACTACTGAGGGAGAAATTCTGCCAGTATTATGTGAGCAGCCTACTATATAACAGGCCTTGAAAGAACTTAAGAGGAAATTACATCTTTAGAGAATCAGAAATGGAGGTGTATGTAGCTTGCTTTGTCATTCTCTAGCACCAGATACGTTCTACATAATATTGATACTTACAGCAATGGGATAAACTTAGAATGTGAGAAAGAGGTTAATACCCTACCTAAGCCATTATTTAAAGTTCATGGGTAGCCTATTTTTAGGCCACCATGTGAGAAGATGTTTGCTGAAAATAGATACAGATCATGTGTCCTTGCAGAATATAGAACATTAGGACGTTTCATTTCCAAAGAACATAATTGGGACTGGGAGCAGAATCTTCTTTCCTTTCACCTTTTTACTTGTAGATTATAACTTCACTTATACAAGCACACACTCCTACATGAGTTATATTAACCTCTAAATATTTAACTAAAACTGTTTTGAAATATAGTTCTCATGGGACACATTAATTGAACTTTGATTTTTTACATTAAATGTACAAAGACGTACATTTGTACACATATAGATATGTCCATGTACACATAAAAATATGTCTACAGGAGAGCATATATATCTGTATATATACACACATAGACGAACTTTCGGGCACATACATGGAAACACATGTCCAAGATGTGTGTGTGAGAAAAACACTATATCATACTCTTTTGATATCTTTGCATAGTACTAGGGACATACATCGCGTTATGTACTCCAATATGGTCTTTATGTTTTTCACTGTTACAGTATATTTCAACACATATTTCCTATGCCACTGTTCTATGGCTACAGTATATCACCTTAAAATGAATGGTAATGACAACAGTTTTAAGGACTCTCCTATGATATAAAATCAATGCAGATAAATTTATTCATAAAAGCAGAGATTAAGATACAGTCTTTAGATAATTTGAAAATCTTTCTGAATAAATTATAGGAACATATTTCTTATGGAAATAATCCTCAACCTATAATTAATTCATGAGGTGAGTAATGTAATTATACTTAAACGCTATTAATGGTTAAAGAAATTTAAAACTTTGGGCAAGCAGATGAACTGAAATTGTTTTGAGAAGAATATTTAACTGATGTAAGGAATGTGGTACTGCATATGCACATGAATCCTGTGGCTGCCAGGTCCTATGCACAGATGCTAATGGCAGTTCCCAGGTGCCCTGCTGTCATCAGGCCCCCTTGCTTTTAGTGCATGTCTAGTCCTGGGAAAAAAAGCACAAGCACAAATATTTAAGGCCTTAGTGATTGCATGCAGAGAGCAAGGTCAGCTTAATTACTAAATGTAGGTGACAGAAGACTACAGGTATCTCCCCTGGTTCTTGTTTATTGTTTTGTAGCTGCTTTCTCTCCATGCTTTTCAAGATGCACAAATGCTGAGAATGTCCCGTGCATCCTTGATCTGTCAAGTCTTGATCATTATTTTGATCGTAGTTGTAATGTGACTTTCTTTGTTACTCTGACACTGTACCGTTATTAAGTGTGTCTGCCTACTGGATGTTTAAAGAGTCTGATACATTACTTATACTCTAGCTGTTATTACTAATCCGCATTGACTAGTCTATGCCTGCCAGTTTGCCTTCTCTTTACGCCACATCATCTGCTATCGAAGCTGTTCTTGCTGTCACCATGCCTACTTGCACTTCAGAATTTCTTCCTCTCTTTACACCTCCCGTGCCATTCATGCATCTCTTTCCCCTGCAGCTGCAAATATCATCCAAAGTGGCACTCTCAAACAAATTCTATCTTCAGAGCTGTCTGGCTGTCATTCTACTAATGTATCCCCAGAGAATTCATCTTCATTTTCACCATCCAATGATACCTCTTCTGGAGCCAGCTCTCCATGTCTCGCCCTTACAGCTGAACATCATCCTCATGTTTCACTGTAAAACTGGGCTCCAGAGTGAGCGCTTTCAGTGCTTTTCCTACTTCTGCATTCTTGCACTCCAGCGCAGTGCCCTGAATGTGGGTCATAAGCTTCTTAGACTCCTTATCGGAACTTGCTACTTGCAGCATAACTTCACTTAGCCCTCGTGCCTGAACCCACTCCAGCGCTCTTTTCAGCAGCTTCCTTTAGAAGGCAAATTCAAATAGTCTCATCATTAACTTGCCCCAGTTCACATAACAAAGCAGTGACGAAGGCTGATTCAGATCCTCCTTATCTTTCTTTTTATATCCTTCTGTTATATATAGATGTGTACATCTATAGGTGACATTGTAAATATTCTAGCACACACACACACACACACACACACACACACACAGAGGCATTCAGGGTTCTGTCACATATTTGTCTAAGAAAACTAAATAAATCTTCTCATTACTTACAAATGCTCTTTTTTGCCACTTTAAGATGTGGATTATACTTAAGTAGCAATGTTTAGATTTTGTGTGTTAGGTAAATGTAGGAATTTGCTGTTTCTCCTAGTGTAGGGTAGGCCTTCATTGAATAGTTACAAATCAAATTAGATGCAAACAGAAATGTACTTTAAAACTCTAAATATCATTTCATTGTGAATATTTCAAGCTCAGCTAACTGGGATTTATCCAGTATAATCAGTAACATTTAATTTAAGCCACTTAATCATTGTATAAAGATAGGCTTTGAAGCAGTGGGCTTTTAATTCATAATAAGAAGTAAGTGTTAACCTAGCAATTAACAAGATAACAGTATTTCTGCTCCTGAGATCTTGGAGAGCTTTAAAATAACTCAGTGAAAAAATCACCACTGATTTTTAAATAACTGTTTTCCTGGTTGTTGTTACTGTGTCAGCTAACCAGATTCATAGGGTGTAGATAAAACTTCTCCCTGGAAGCATTACTATCTTCAATTTCTGGTCTTGATCAAACAAGTGCATATTAGAAATAAGTCAACACAAAAATTCATATCCAAGCCATGGCTTTCTTTTTCTCCTAAGGCATGTTGATTTTTTCCTGCCACCTAGTTGTTCGCTTCAGTACTTTGTTTTAGCACCCAGTCAGCTCCCTGCTAGCTTCAAACACAGCTTTTTTCCTCCCAGCTTTCATCCACAAGTTATTCTTTTCATGGCCTTGTTTTTCATCAGCAAGAGAGACTGTATTGTTGAGTCATAAAATGGTGTTCCGCATTCTTTTTCCGCATATTTTCCGCATATTTTACACAACAAAGCACCCAAATCAATATATTTCATCTAATAAGTCACACAAATGTAAGTGTAACTCAGGCTGCCTTTGTGAAGCTCCACTGTCTTTTTCCCTTTTTTCTTTCTGTCACGCACAACTACTCTTCCTTGCAACCAGGTGAATCAAACAGTGTCCTGAGCATAGCAGCATTCTTTCCAGCACTGTTCTAAAAGAGAACCTTTTTTTTTTGTTTCCCTGGCAATCAGGTGAAATCTGACTGACTCCAGTGAATATCAGAAGTACTCTTCATTCAGAAAAGCTATAAGTAGCATTTGAGCTTTTTTTTGGAAGGATGTAGTAGGAAAAAATAGTAGCTGCCACACAGATCACAGATAAAGACTGATTGATGTTACCAAGTGGTATCACTGGAGCTTCAGTGCAGATTACAAATGAGTAAGGATGAATATGGTTTCCAGAATTATCAGATTACCAGATAGAGGAGGAGACAGGAAGCTCCAAATAGAGTGGAAAAGCAGTGCTGCAGGAGGTATTAACTTCTGAGCAAGCAGATTTGACAAAGTTTTTCAATTGTTAGAAAAACTAACTTCCTTCTGTTTCTTAATCACTGTTTTAGAAAAAATGTGAGAATGCGCCATTAATTTGTACCACAAATATGATGACTAGCTCACACCATTCTTTGATACTCACACAAGTTTCTGATATGGATACCAATAGGATATGAATACCAATAGGATTTTGCCAACTTCACATCTCTTAGGATACACCTTTCTGCCACAATTTGACAAAACACGTTTAAATCTTTAGTCTCATTGCCATAATGATACAACTTTAGTATTTAAAATGCCTTACTAAACCATTATTTCAGTCTTAAGCACCCTCTGCCAAAGATGTTATTTAGTAAATACTATAGCATTAGTGAATATAACACACAAATGTACACACACATAATTAGGAATGAAGATACTTGGTTATTGAGGGGCAGAAAACTGAAATAATGATTGTTAAATACATTTGCAATTTGCTATTTATTTATTCTGTCAGCAAAAAGGAGCAGTCTCTACAGCAACTGCTGTGTTGTACAGCACTAATTCCGTATTTTCTTCTGTAATGAACTATGTTTTTTTTTTTTACTAAGAGCATTCAGAAAAATTGGTCATCAGTACAGTTCAGAAGGTAAAACCTGCAAGAAGTAAAGGTTGGTCAACTGGCCCAAACTTTAAGTAGTTATCTGGATTATCAGGACTTCTCAAGCTCTTGAAATTAGGCTGGCTATCTCACAAGTACAGACCACCTTAAAATGTTGCATGTATTGCTGTTCTCATTTTGATACTTCTCATCCTTTCCCAGATGGAAACCAAACTTAAGAGACAGAGCACATTTCAGAACATTGAACAAGATGAAAACTGAATTCCCTTTAAAACTAGCCCAGTTAAGGAACAGATGGACAGCTGGGTGAATAAAAGGATGGATAGTGTCTCCTTCCTTCCTTCCTTCCTTCCTTCCTTCCTTCCTTCCTTCCTTCCTTCCTTCCTTCCTTCCTTCCTTCCTTCCTGCCTGCCTGCCTGCCTGCCTGCCTGCCTGCCTGCCTGCCTGCCTGCCTGCCTGCCTGCCTGCCTGCCTGCCTGCCTTCCTGCCTTCCTGCCTTCACCCACTCTGTTTCAAGGCAACTGAGTTCACATGTGCTATCTTTGCCCTAGATATGAGAGTTTTTTCAGGTTTTATGCTTTGTCTGTAGGTCAAACACATAGTTTATCTCAGAATAGGGCATTGTTGGGCTTTAAAGTCGAAAGGGCTAGACAGGGAGATTTTCTAAGACACACACACCTGCAGTATTCAGTTATGTTGACAGAATGGCAAAACAGCAAATTCCTGAAGAAAAAAAGAACTGTGTTTCTCAATATAGCTCTAGACTTCAGTTATGTTATCCAAAAACTATAAGTAAAATTTAAGCAGAGTCTCTGTGTTAAATTGATGAGTCTAATTGAAAAATGAAAAATCATGGAAATGCCATTCAAAGAAAAACATACATGGTTGTTAGTACTCATATGAAAGCCTCTAAGCAAAATTTATTTTTCAAGTCATACACTATGTTTAGATGAGTAAACAGAATGTGTCAAAGCAATTTGAACAATTTCAGTGCACCAGAAATGAAGAATATTGCATCCTGTTGCCACATGCAGATTTTCTGGCATTAACTAAGTTGTGAGCTAACGATGTAGTCATTCCCTCAGTGGGGTACTAATCCTAGTTCTCCTGACTACCTACTGTCATAAAACCCGGGAGAACTTAATATCAGTGAGATGTCTGTTTTCTGCCAAAGTTTACTATAATTGACCAATGGGTTAAAAAATTGCAGAAAATAATGAACACATACAGAATATGACTCCTTAAAAACTGGTTCAAAAGTATTTAACCTGCTCACATGGCCCCAAGTCTCTAAATATGCTTTTCTTAATCAATTGCTTGGTAATTTTTCTTTTGTGAGTTACTTCTAAGAGAAAAAAAATAGGTTTCTCAGTGAAGAGAGTTTCAATGGCAAATAAATTAAGACTGATTTAGTTTCACATCCTTTGAAAGCAGAATCAAAAGAAGGGAGACTCAGAAAAGCAAAAAGTGCATTGTTATGCACTAGATTTTTGCAATATTATGTAGAAGTGACCTAATGAAACTAAACTATTTTTTTGTGTAGGCACAGACAGGCTTTGGTGGCCTACAGATAAGAAGGACATAGGGTGTAGATGGAAGTAGTACCTTTTATTAGCTCAATTTTATTAGTGGGAAAAAGCAAAGAACCTTTCAGGAGCACTGATCTTTGAAGAACTTTGCTTTTTTCTACTCCATCTATCTAAAAACCTTCTCCTGGAGAAAAGATCCTAAAAAGTCTTAAAGTTGCCATCAGAGAAGATGGGCACCTTTGTGGCTTGATCACAGCTAGGACAACCTTGCAGCCGCCTCTGTAAATGTGACATCTTGAGACGCATCAGAGCAGTCATCCAGAAATATTGAACCCATGCAAAATAATGATATCTGATCATTTAACATCAGTTTGAAAAAATAGCCAGGAAGGCCAAGGTGAGTAATAAAAACAGCACACTATAAAGGAGCAGGAGCCAGTGTAATTACCGAACAATCTCTTACATAAAGCAGACTATTGCACCACTGACTTAGTTCTTGTGTAACAGAGACCGATACTTGAACTGGATCAACACTTGCTCCACGTAGGTCTGAATCACTCTTGCCCTTTAACCAGTTCAGCTATATAATACCTTCCTAATCCTTTCTTCAGGATTCACTTGGTATTATATTCATGTAGAGGTGAGACAAAATCATTATTATTTCATTTAATTAAGATAGCATATTGGGCAGCATAATCTGGTTCCAGTCTGGCTTCAAGTAATTAACTCAAAGAAAATATGAGTGAAAGACTTTTCTCTGAACAAAAGTTAGTTTTTAATTTGGCAGTTTGTTCTTATGTTACCTTTCAAAACACAGAACTATTTCTCCTAGTACTTTCTGAATTACCTAAAACACGTTCATAATCTTTACCGTTTCTTTCTCCCCAAGATGGTATTTAAAGTAATACATAAGAATCTGAAATTGCTGCACTGCCTATGATTAAGATTCAGGGAAATGTATTTTACTTGCTCTGAATGATCTCATATTTAAATAAAAGAACACTTTAAAGAAAAACAAAGCACTTAAAATGACACATTTCTTTCTCCCTCAGTAATTTTCCACCTCCTAATGTCTTAAATAAGGAAAGTTTGTACTTTAGCATAAACTTGCACAGAAAACTAACCAACAAAATGGATGCATTACTAGGATATAATGGCTGAAATTACCACAGCAGGGTGGTTTTATAGCGATGTTGGTGCCTTCATTAGGCAACTCAGGCTGAGCAGGTAATGTGTGTGTACATGGGCATATCCAGATATAGATCACATATTGAGAGAGAAAGGTGGGCAGAAGTTGGAGCCGTAAGAGGACATGATGTTTCAAGGATGAAAATCCTGTGACAATGGTGTGTTTTGTTGGGATTCCCAAGATGAGATAAATTTATTTCTGTTTGGACTGGCTCTGCGCAGAGGAGTCCTGCAGGTCTGAATTCTCCCCTCTGTCTATATCATTCTCTCCTATGATGATATTAAGATAAGTTATTGATCACTTCTTTTTTTTTTTCTTTTTTTTTTTTTCTTTTTTTCCTCAGTTTGCCTTTTCCTTTCTTTATATGCCCCACTTCTCAACTTCCACTCCAGCCACCTTTTCTCCAGGTTTGTGCTCCCATGTTCTCGCTTTTCCAGGAATTTCATTTTTTCAGTCTCTTTTTAAAGCCAACCTCCCTGCTTTCTTTTTTCCCTTTCTTCTATATCTTTGTATTCCTTCTTTTTGCTTTCCTGCCATTCTCTCTGTCTTAATACAGCTCCACCTAGGTCTATGCTGCTCTTTCTTCCTGATCATGACTGGAGTTGAACTTTCCACTCTCCCAGCCTTCTCTCTTCGTCCCCACCAGCTTCTATATAATTTCCAGTCAATTTTTGCTTTCTGTAGTAATTCCCTTTTTCTGCCTCCTGGACACGTAAGACAAGCTATTCACTTCAGAAACAGAAAACAAGCAGCAAGTCTACTGAAAAGCCCTTGAGAAAGGCAAGAGAAGTAATAATTATTTCCAGCTTTCCAGCATCAGCCTTGCCTTTCTGCAGTCTCATAGAGTGCTGAGGATGCAGTCTGGGACTCCTCGCATGACGCCACCATACCACGAGCAGTGGGAGCAGAGAATAGCTTTCCCTTGGGAGGGAGGTGGTGGCTGAAGCTTTACTGAGGAATGGAGCATTTAGATTAAAAGGAAAACAGTCTTTTCCTCATCCCTTAGAAAGACAGTCAGCTGGAATCTCTTCTTAGTATTTTTTCCTTCCTACAGAATATACTAGAAGGGGTAGCCTGGGATTATTCCTCTAGACTTAATGACTCAGCAGGCATCACTGATCTTGAATGCCAATGACATCTCTCTGGTGGTTCACACCTTGCAGTGCTGTTCCTTCAGATACTTTAGGATTCAGGCAAACAGCAGACATCTTGCATCAAATTTTCCATGTGCTTTTACAAGCAATAGTAGTTTGTGGGGTTTTTTTAAGCTCTGATTCTGATGTTGTGTGCGTAGATAGTATTGTTCCATAGTGTGACACCAATAGCATCCCTGTCTTTGCCTGCACTGGGTGAGAGTCATAGCCAGACTGCTCTTCTTTGCTGTAAGTGGAAGTCTCCCCGTTATTACACATCACAGTCCTCTTTTCCTCACATCTTTTCTGTTTCTATTCCTGCCTTGTATTCCTGTACATTTCAAGTTTCATGCAACCATGAAGAAGTCTACTCTTGGTCTCAGATCTGTTTCCTCCTGTCTTAATCCAGCCCATTTGTGCTTAGCCATGGAGTCCATACATGGTGCAGTGTTTCAGGCATGCCAAAGTAGTCGTAAGAAGGGGATGTTATGGCAAACAGAGAGGCTGAGAAGAGGGAGGCAGTAGTGTTAAAACTGAAGGAAATGAAGTGTTGTTCTATTTCCATCACTTATAAATAATTCTCAGATAAAATGTTTGTGATGGAATCGTATCCCTGCTGAATTCAATTGGAGTTCAGTGACTGACTGAAGATGTAGCATCTTACTCTTCATTCACTCTATATTTAACCCAATAATTCCAGAATTAAATCTGCATTAAATTATAATTGTATAAAGTCATATTTTTTTTAATCACATTGACTTATTGCAGAGGAAAAACAGAGAAGGAGGAAAGGCTTATATAGTATTTATCTAAGTATATAGCTGTGATGCTATTGAGACCAGGGTTAAAGAGATTCCCTGTACTTTGTTAAGAATCAATGTTCATTTCTGCCTAGAGACACTTCTGTTTCCACTTTGTCATCATATAATGACACTTTCTTGCAGGATTGTCAGAAGAGACCATAAATCTATCCTAGGACTAGCACAAGGACATAATTTTGCACTGTTTTTTATTTTTTTAATGGAAAATAAGACATTGCTGGAGATAACAGCTTCCTGCTTCCTAGGTGCCTGTTGAGACATTTTGTTTCACGTTGTTTTTCTGAGTTCCACTGGATTTATTTTGAAAGGATGTAATTTCTCTGTGAAAGGTGGTTGTTGCTTTGCTCTTAGATCATGCCCATGCCTCTTAATTGCCTCAGTAGCCATTTGCTTACCTGCAAAGGGAGATTCCCACCTCCTTCCCATGTGCAACGGCACTAATTTGAAGAACCCACTATGGTTTGTTGCTTATACTGTGGGAAGAGCTCAACTTCTCCACTGTGCCTGCAACCAGGACATCACATGGTGGGAGTGGGAGGAGAAGCAAGGAGTTTGTCTGAACCGTGGACAAAGATATCTGAGCTTCTTACGCAGAGAGATGGCTGCATGGGATGTATGAGATATGTGAGTATGAGACAGTGGATGCATGGGAGGTTGAAAAAGCAACTTCCAGCATGGGTCTCAGTCAAGGGGGTGAGAGCACTGGTAGATGGGATGTCGTCTCCTTTACACCACTCACAAAGCCTTGGCTTAGTGTAAGAAATGCTAGGGATACTCCACTGATGGCAAAATTATGTTTATTTTTCCAAAGCAGTTAGATGGCTGCTGGTTGTATTTTTCTTTTATTTGCTCTGTGTGCATTTATATACGGATGATCATATATGCTCTCTGTGTCATGTTTGCATTGCTAATGCAGTTGATGTTGCCTCCCTGGGCCCCTCTCCATATGTAATACTGATTAGCCTCAGCTCTTCAATACACTGTTAAATCTGTATGACAAGTGGCCATGTTAGTTTTCCTAAGACAAAGAAAAGTCTGTAAGAATGAGCTTGAAAGTCTTTCAGAAATTTTTCCATTTTTTTGTTTAAACAAGTAGGATATTTATAGCTTTTCGATAATAATACTTTCATGTAGATGTGCTCATAGTTGGCTCTGTAAATATAAGTATTCTTGGTGGGAGACGCCCTTAAGGCCTGTAGCAATCTTAGGAAAATACCAGTGCTTTCTGCATATAAGGATCTGCTATATATGTATTTAGTTGAAGGGCAGGATTGTATGCCTCTGTATTCATAAAAGGAATTAAATCCTGGGAAGGAAATTTTCCTGTTGATTTCAGCTAGCCCTGCAGCTGACTGTAATGTGCATTTATGTTACCACTGAAGTTGTTCTGATCAGAAAGATGTTACTGGTGGAATGCTTGAAAACACAGGGCTCGCATAACTTTATCACTTAATACAGCTATTGCAGCAGCTAATCTTGTGGTCAGGCAGTGTAACTCCTATTTAATTTTCATCTTTCTGTCGTATTTTTATGCTTAAAATCTGAGGGGAATAATAAATAATGTGAAAAATCGCCTGAAGAAGACGACCTTTCACTTCAAAAGTACAAATCAGACTGAACTGTGTTTCAATCACTTCACTAGAAACAGACAAAAATATAATTAAAGATTAAAAAAATAGACACAGAAAGAAACACAGGAAAGTCCAATATCAGCATAAAGAACTTCTTTGTGAAGAAAGCAGATTTTTTTTTTTTCCCCAATGCCAATCATATTGTATTTATTCACTGACAATTATTATCATTTTGCTTCCTTCCTATTTAGGAGATTGTCAACTTCAACTGTCGGAAGCTGGTTGCTACAATGCCTCTTTTTGCTAATGCAGACCCAAATTTTGTGACCGCCATGCTAAGCAAACTGCGATTTGAGGTGTTCCAACCTGGAGATTATATTATCCGAGAAGGGGCTGTGGGTAAAAAGATGTATTTCATTCAGCATGGTGTTGCTGGTGTCATCACCAAATCCAACAAGGAGCTGAAGCTGACAGACGGCTCTTACTTTGGAGGTGAGTAGGAAAAAATAAATGAAAATAAGTTATACCATTGGAGTGAATGCATTAGAACAAAACATGTTTGGATATCAGACAGAGACATCAGAACAAGTCTGCTGAGTGTCTTTTGCTTATACAGTTCCAACTGCAGAGTGCACAAAATATTTCTGAATAAGACATTCAGAGTCTGCTTACTATTGTGAGGATAGTTATTGAAGATGCAGAATGACCTTCCTGAATTTTTAAGTTATTTTGAATTAATTAGTCTGTTATTTAACAGACAGTATTTAAATAAAAATATAATAATTTACATAGTAATTTTATAGCTATTTAAAGCTAAAATAAACAAGAGCCATTTTCTTTTAAAAGGGATAGTGGTTTTGAGTCATAAATGTAAAGTACTTCTAAAAGGTAAAAATCTCTGTAAGAACTACACAATCAGGCAGTGGATAAAAGGCGATTATTTATATGGGTTATTTTGGTATTCATGAATATTTCAAACTGTTATTAGTGCTTTTTCACTGAATTTTAGTGCACAGCAATGTTTATCCTTCCAGTATGTACTATAAGAAACCAGACTCCCTATCTGACTAGTTTGCTATGTATCTAACGTATATATTAATTAAAACCAGACATGAATTTTAATCCAAATTAAATTCATGTGGTAATCCTAATGAAAAATAGGTTTTCATTTAGATGAAGACATCTGAATTTGGCTTAAAGCAATCTCTTTTTTTAGTATAACAATAGAGCATATGAAAATGTTGTTCCTTGTGACTGTAAATTTTCTTTGCACAATAGAATAGGTGTCTGCTGCTAAGAAAAGCAACAAGGCTGCTTTCCAGAAGGTGACTGAACACTTCTGTGTACCACTGCTGCCCATGACAGTTACAGTTACTTGATCATTGTATTAATTTTCTGTTGAATACCTTGAATCATAACAGAAATGGGTGAAAAGCCTTTCAGAAAACATTCAATTGAAAGCCTAATCAGTGGCATTTAGATGGTATACAGAGGTGGGAAGCTTAGAAAAGCAAATTGGGTTCAGTGTTTGAATTGGGGTGTAGGGTTGCTTAACTAATCCCATTTTAGAATAATATGCTAAAGCAACCCCTACTGATCTGGCCAGGAGGCCTTGTCACTCTGCAGTAGCCTCTGCAAGGTGATTTGTACCAGTTATCTCACAGGCTTAAACTGTAGCTGCTGAAGACAGGAGATTAAGGAGAAAGAAAAGGTGAATGCTGAGGGTGAAGAAACAGAGCAACCTTGGTCTTGGTCTTCTCTATGCTTAGCAGTGCCCCAGTTTTTGAAAATGAGTTTGCAAGAGCCTGCATGCTGAATCTGACCATAATACTCCTCTGAACCAGCAGCGGATCAGAGGAGATTGCACATGAAAGTATTTTACATAACTGTCAGCCTGTTGTTGCAGTGCAAATGACTACTTAGCTCATCCTGTTTGTCCGCTACCCTTCTTAGCAGGAATGCAGACAAAAAGTAAGCTATTTGCAGTATCCAGACACCACAAGAACTTAGTATGCTGCAGTTTTGCTCATCCACACTGCAGCTGGGATGAGACAAGGGGTGCGAATATGAGGGCAAATTCGTCCCTAGCCTAACAGCTGCTGGGGCAAATGGGGGATTACAGCTGCTGCTAGATACAGCCTGGAGAGGAGAGACAAGGAGAGAAGTGCAAACACACAGGGAGAGACAGTCTGAGAAAGGAAGTGCCCTGAGATCCAAAGTGTTGTGATTCAGATCTGTTTAAAAAAAATAACATATAGCATTGTGAATTCCCAGGAGGGGATTTCAGACCCCAGAGAAGAATGACCTATTTGACCGCAGCTGAAAAGAGAGGAAACAAGCTGCACATTGGTTGACTGCGAATTGTAAAGGTTTGGTTTGTCAAAGCAGAAAAAAAAGGCTCTAATATTCTCTTCTGTTTGGAAAAGTCACTCTTTTCCTGAAATGTGTATCGGAATATGGGTAGAGCTTCCTGACCAAAGCAGACATGAGAGAAGTTGAATAATGAAACAGTAACCTGGATGAATAAGCCTGTGTTCAAATTCTAAGACCAATAACCCCTTTTTTGCCTAATGGAGACATGGAAAGTTTGAAACTGAGGTACCATTTAAGCAACTGCAACTTGAAACTTCAGCTTCAACTGTATAGTTCTCAGGTCTGACACAATAAATCAATGTGAACACCCCTGCTCTCACAAGCAAGGAAGGGGCACACAGGTGGGAGCGGTGTGCCATACCTAAACAGATACTTTTTCAGTTTTTAAATGTCTTATGCATTGGAAGTTCCCAGTCGCAGCTCAGACGTTGCTAACTGTTGGATGTCAGGTATTTCCCAGAGCTGGCTTTCCCAAGGGCCCTGACTCTGGGGAGATTCAGGAGGAGTTTGTGGGCAGGCAGGCTTACCTCTAGAACTCACGGAGGAGTTCACCAACATCCTGCCATGGATTTGGAGAAAGTTTTTCAACCTTACAGTGTGTAAAATGTTCAGGTATTGACACAGTGTATTAATAGAAAACTTATGACGCTGTGGAGTTGTGGGAGAGCTGGAGGTTAGTGTGAAAGCCAAGATTTTTGAAGAACCACAGCCGTGTCACCAGTATTTGGGAGAGGCTTGAGTGGAAACCATTGGGAGAGTGAAAGCCTGGAAGACAAAAGATTTAAACATTTAAATTCTCTTGCCTGGTCTTTGTTCTTAATTAAAAAACAAGCTTCCTTGTGGATCTGGGTGTTATGTGTCTCATATGAAACTAGATAAACCTTAAAGTTGCTTGGAAATTCTTCTCAAAAAGAATGTGCCTCAATAATCGCCAATGGAATAGCTAAATCAGATTGCAGTTCACCTCTGTTTTACATTCTCTGTTGATTTTTGAGAGAGGTGCAGAGTGGTGACTGTAGAGGGACATCGTAGATGTGGTTTAGATTGCCATGTGCCTTTTTCCTCATCTGTCCTCACAGGTTTCTCCTTTCTGGAGGGAAGGAGTAATACAAGACAGTAACCACAGACATCATGTGATTTGTTCATTGCTAGTCCTCTGGGAAGAGCATCGTATCCCTTAACCTTCCTGCGTGTTCATAAATGTAATCTTTTTGCACTTTGTGTGCAGGGGCACTACTTAGCCCAGCAGCATATAGGATGCTAATTTTCATCCCAATAAGTTTTCTTAGACTACTGATTGAAGGATATTATAATCCTATGTGTCTGCTCCAAGTACTAGTAGGAATTTGAAAGCATAATAATTTCTGGTGCTATCTTTTTCCCCAGGCCATGTACACCCTACCCTTGCCCCCACTCCCCCTTTGTTGGAATACACAAAATGTGTAAGGGCATGTGTAAGAAATGCTAACTGGTCTATATTCCCTCCAATCTGCAGTCAACATACAGAAAACAATATTCCCCCAATTGCTAGCTGTCAAATATGTCCAGAAAAATGTATGATTTGAGGCTATGTTCTTTCAAATCTTTCAGTAGTGACCACAGAGGAAATGTTTTAAAGAGAATGCCATAAATTATGTCTTGAACAGACATGGATCATCAGAAAGGTTGTTTCAAAAAGATTCAGAACAATCCGTTTTCTTTTGCCTTTTACTGACATTTAAAGAATTTTTTTTTATTGCGTTACCTTAGAATCTCTGTGCTCACATGGTGTGCTCATGTGAGTTTTTATAAAAGGGACAGGAATTAGGCAATGAAGAATACTTGAAGCTGTTTTTCGCTATATTGCACAGTTATATAGTCATTTCTACATCAATGAAATTATGTGACCCACAGTTACCAGTGGAGGAGTTCAGAAGTATTCCAGGATTTTAATACTCTACAGATGCTTTAACTAGATTTCCCCAGGACCATGTCTGTTATTTTTGAGGAAATACAGCAATACTCATTTTTCCTGAACATCTATGGATTTTTTTATGTCTTCCTTCACTTTTCCCTCTGTTTTCTAAAATGTCTCCCAGTTTCCTGTAATTAGGAATGAGATTTGCAGCTAAACTGAGGGAGTGTGGACAGGATGATCAGGTAGTGAGATGGACTGTGAACTGGGATGGCTGAAGGAAAGAAGCCAGAGAGTCATGGTCAATGGGGCAGAGTCTAGCTGGAGGCCTGTATCTAGTGGAGTGCCTATGGGGTCAGTACTAGGACCAGTTCTATTCAATATATTCATCAACGACTTGGATGAGGGAATAGAGTGCACTGTCAGCAAGTTTTCTGATGACACCAAGCTGGGGGGAGTGGCTGACACACCAGAAGGCTGTGCTGCCATCCAGCGAGACCTGGACAGGCTGGAGAGTTGGGCGGGGAGAAATTTAATGAAATATAAGAAGGGCAAGTGTAGAGTCTTGCATCTGGGTAGGAACAACCCCAGGTACCAGTATAAGTTGGAGAAGGACCTGTTAGAGAGCAGTGTAGGGGAAAGGGACTTGGCGGTCCTGGTGGACAGCAGGATGACCATGATGGCCAGCACTGTGCCTTTGTGGCCAGGAAGGCCAGTGGCATCCTGGGGTTTATTAGAAGGGGGGTGGTTAGTAGGCTGAGAGAGGTTCTCCTGCCCCTCTACTCTGCCCTGGTGAGACCACACCTGGAATATTGTGTCCAGTTCTGGGCCCCTCAGTTCCAGAAGGACAGGGAACTGCTGGAGAGAGTCCAGCGCAGGGCAACAAAGATTATCAAGGGAGTGGAGCATCTCCCTTATGAGGAAAGGCTGAGGGAGCTGGGTCTCCTTAGCTTGGAAAAGAGGTGACTGAGGGCTGACCTCATAATGTTTATAAATATATGAAGGGTGAGTGTCATGAGGATAGAGCCAGGCTCTTCTCGGTGACAACCAATGGTAACACAAGTGGCAGTGGGTACAATCTGGAACACAGGAGGTTCCATTTACATTTGAGAAGAAACTTCTTCTCAGTGTGGGTGACAGAACACTGGAACAGGCTGCCCAGGGAAGGTTGTGGAGTCTCCTTCTCTCGAGACATTCAAAACCCGCCTGGACACATTCCTGTGTAACCTCATCTAGATGTTCCTGCTCCGGCAGGGGGATTGGACTGGATGATTTTTTGAGGTCCCTTCCAATCCCTAGCATTCTGTGATTCTGTGATTGCCGCTGCTTTCAGTAAAGCAGTAACTGCATCTTTTCACAAATAAAAGAGAAACTTCTCCCACTGAGACTGACACAGTTTTCATGTGAGGCGAAACAAGCTTGCCCTCAATGGAAATTATGACCTTCTCCTTCTAGTTGCTTCTGTAGGGAGAGTAAAATGTGAATAAATAAAGTCAGGAGAGAGTTGATGGTCAGGGTTATGCTAGCATATAGGACAAAACCATAGGGGGGGTCAGGAGAGCATGTGGAGTAAGATGGGGGTCAGTGGAGAGCGGACTCTGCGTGTGGGTGAGAGTCAGGTTGTGAGTGGTACAAAGAAATGTGAGACAGAGGAACTGCAAGTGCATGAGATTGATGGGAAAGGGAAGAAAATGCAAGGGGCAAGAGCACACTCGAACAAGATTAAAGCAACCTTCAGAAACTGGAAAGGAGTGGGAAGGTGCTTACAGCTATCCCTTATATACAGCAAGTAGGAAAAACCTGACTGCATGTGTGTCTGCAGCTAAGTTGAATTGCAAGCTTGAGATTCAGTCTTCCTGGGATGAAAAATAAAAATCAGGAGTCAGGTAAAATATGGAAGTAATTGTATTTTGAGGATGTTGTGATGCCTAAATTTTTTTTTTAGTCTGATTCATGGCTTTGAGTATCTGCAGTTTACAATACCAAAAATGTAAAGTCTTTCTTAAGTATGCAGCAGTAGAGAATGAGCGCTCCCCTATTTTTTTTGTCTGTCTCAGTGCATATTTGTGTTTTTCTTCTTTAATACCTCAGTAGTTCAAACTCATTTATGCTATAATCCCAGTAGTAAATGGTAGAGAGGAAATTGCCAGGTTTCAATCCAGCTGAACCTTTTCCTCTCAGTGCCAAGTGATTGTATTAGAAATTACTCAAAGGTTTCTTGTGATGAGAGAAATTACTGAACAGATTGCATATGAATTTTTCACTAGACACATAAAATTGGTAAAATGCAAACATTTTGAAGTCTTTACAGATGAAGCACAAGAATGTGAGTCTTTTGCTTATAGAGGAGCACAGTTCATCATTTACTGAGGCTTTACAGAGCAGAAATAATAATGTATCTAGTGAGCCTAACACTAATCTAATTTAGATTGTACCTATATGTTGGTAAAAACTGGAGTATTACCGCTTCTACAAGGCAATTTTTTGCTGGGGTAAATTATATTAGAATCACTCTTTAATGTCACATATGTTGATGATTCAGAATGCCTCATGCTTAATAAACATGCAGAAATGTAAGAAACTAAAGAGAAGTTTTCCTTAGTGAAAGAACTCCTTTCCAACAATTTCCTTCCTCTTACTCTGTTGCCTCTTAGGGCTTCTTTAGTCATCAAAATGGGATCTGGCTCTGCAATTTTTCCTTCTCTTCTGGAAAGGCCTTTTGCTCCCTGATGCCTTGTGACCCTCCACTTCTCTGCACACTCCTTATCTTAGCCCCAGGATGTGGTCACACACACACCGCTATGGACTGCAAGCTCCTGCTTGGGGAACAAAGGAGAAATGCAGCTTTTTGCTATTTTATAGCTCACCTCAGGTTGTTCCCCCACAAGTATAAAGGTTAAGGCTGTCCCAAAGGTACTGCAGGGCACATTGATGAGCAGGAGTGGTTTTGTCTGGCTGCCAGCCCCATGGTGTCAGGGCAATGAAGTCCTCATACTGCTGCACAGGTGCTGAACCATCATTGTGCTTCACTGGTGTGCTGGCGTGAAGCTAAAACACCTACAAAGAGGAAGAGAAAGGAATAAATCCAGCACTGCCCAAGCAGCAAGGCTCAGGGCAGCTTACTAAAAAGAGGATTTCTGGGAACACATTCTGGATTCTGCTGTTACTTCATTTGCTACCTTGCTGGTGGACAGAGGGCTGATTGTTCACTGTGGTCTCATCCTGCTCCTGCTGCAGTCACTGGCAAAATTCCTCTCAGCCTCAAAGAACACAAGATAAGACTCATGTCCCTGCTATACCATCCATCTGTTTCCACACCTGTGTTTACACAGGCTTCCCTTCATTCAGCAACCCAGACCTGTGTTCCAGGAAATTATAAGCCCTTTTTTCTGTTTTTAGCAGATACTGTGTTATTGCTGAAGGAATGCCAATATTGCTAGGGAAATCCAAACCGAGTGAATAAGAAGTGTAGGTATATTTTTATGAATTAGGTCTGGGGGCCCCACAGAGATTTCATTGTGTTTGCAGTTGGTGGGGGCTTTCCAGATCCTGTAGGTAAATGTGCAATAAGTCATGGTACTCAATTTGTGATGTATCCATTGCAGTTCCTTCTCCCCATTGTTTTTTTCTACTTTTTTCCCCCCCATAGAGAATCCTAATGGTATCATGCCACTTGTAGGCATTCAAAAAATCAATTTGTAGACTAACTAATACTCCTATTGCTTATTTTTTTTTTCTATGAGCTCCCAGGTATGATGAACCTGAAGAAGTGCCTGTGATTTTTTAAAACTCTTTATGATATATGTATGAGAGTTGCTATGTGTGAATATCAATATGAAAATGTAATGGTCTACCTTTTGCATTGTAAGAAGAGACAAATACATGGCTTTTTTTACTTATCCAAAGGCATGTATCACTAATTTTGCTAAATATCATCATCTGTATAGCAAAATCATATATAAATCAGATTCTTATCCTCGCTTTCCCAGAATATGTCCCAGAGACATATTGTCGCACTTTTCTTTTTTTGAAAATGTAGTTCATAGAATACTTTAGATTTTGAAATGTTTTATTTTGCTTAAATTATTTAATACCGTTTTAACAGTTATCCTTCTGCACTTGAAATTCTAACAAATTGTATCTTACATTTGCTTCAGCTTGTAGAAGGCCAATTAGACAGTAGTTCCTTGACCTACCTATTATTTGTGGAGCTTTTCCCCATTTCAGAACAGCAACTGTCAGTATATTTTAGACCAGTGCAGTGGAAAATAATACCATGGGAAATATTAAGTCACTTTAGATTATATTTTGCCACTTTTTTTTTTTTCTGGGTACACTCTAGGTACTTCCATTTGATAGACTGCTTTTGAAGATTTGGAGTGTATTACTTAATATAAATAGAGAAAATGCTGATAAAGTGCCTGGCTGCTTACTGCTTTACACCTGGACAATATGACATGACATATAGTTTCACATTTTGCAAAAATACCGCATATGCCCACTATTTTCTCAAGGCAGTGGTGAATTAGTGGTCTCTCAGTCTTTATAATCCAATCCAAATAATTAATTGTAAGTAGCCTCCCTGAGGTGTGATTATTCACATTCTTAATGGCAAGTACACAATGAAATACATTAGGGAGCAGGATCTCCAGATCTCCATACCAACTCATTCGTAAAATACTTTTCAGGTGAACAGTACAGAACATTTTCCTGAAAGTATTGTCTGCAAGAGATCCTAAAACCAAAATGCTTTTCTGGCACAAACTAGTCTGCCATTTTGAGGATACATTTACTCATGATATAGTATAGTTTCTTGTTCTGAATTATGTTCTTCTCTTGACACCATATTTTATACAGAAAATACTATGCAGTCAGAAGGACTTCTTGCTATTCAGACAGAATATTATTTTTAGAAGTCTAAGAGACTTTTTAAGAAGATAGAATGAAAATATTTTACTCTGGTATGCTAAAAGTAGAAGTGGGTCTGGGTTTAGGTGATTTTTAAATAGCAAATGTAAATGTGTATTTAACAATACTGATGATAATAATTTAATTAATAATCCTTGATATCTAAACAACATAGTCTTCAAACCAAATTATAATTACGATTTTCTGAATTCATGAACACTATAAATTTTTAATTTAATAATTATACCTAAGAGAATTAGACACAATCAAAATAACACATCAGCATAGCCTAGAAATCTGAGGTGGCCAACACAGATAAACAAGAAGGTGATTTTGCAAGTACTGTCAGTTTTACACAGTAGAATTTAAACTAAATATTTGAGTTTAGATTAAATATTTAACCTAAATATTTAATTCAGAACTGACAGTCTCTGATCATTGTTTTAATAATTTAATGGAAAAAAATGAAGTGCAATATTTTTACAGTCCACTTAAATTCGAGTTGAATAGTTTAATTTTTAACTGTTATTGTTTGCCAAATTCAAGATGACAGGAGCATAACACTGAATACATAAGGAACTAAGTGGCTCTTTTCAATGGGGAATAGGCATCCATGTGAACAAAAGTAGACATAAATGAATTAAACAAGGTCATTTTTGACCTTCAACCCAGCCAGTATGAAAGCAAAATAAAATGAGTTTTTACAAGATAATAAATAGACTATCTTAGTCTCTCTTGGTAGAAAAAATGTTTCATTAGAATAAAAATGTATGGATGCTCTTTTATAAATTACATTGAAGATAAAGTAAGGACTTGCATTTCTGTTTTATATAATGATCCTAAGCTTCTGTTCTATCAAACAGAGATTTCTCAGAAGAATTTGAGTTAACAATAAAAAATAGGCAGGTTGTAAGTAATAATGTTGCTGGCCTCTGTTTCCTCTAGTCAGGAAAAACTGGCCACAACTGTTTTCAGTACCTTCAGATAGGAACAAAACAAAACAAAAACAAAACAAAACACAAGCAAACAAAAAACAACAACAACAACAAAAAAACAACAACAAAAACATGCTCAGGTCAGGATGGGATATGAAATGTCTCTGGGCAGATAACTATGCCAATTTTTATAAAGGCAATTGTATTCTAACCATGTATATTTGGCTGTCTTTCTTGATGTAAAAGTAATTGTAAAAACAGCCTTTCTGAAAAGAATTAAATTATACTGTCAATACATATTTAGCATATTACATTGAAATATGCCTAATAGCATATCAGCATTAACTACAGGAAAAATGAGAACTTGAACACATCCAGTTATATATCAGTCTTGTCAAAAAATTATGGACGTCATTAGAGAATGGCTAAAATGGATTGGCTTAGTACATCCAAATGTGCCTTGAAAATTAATTTATGCCCGAAACGTCTTTTTCTATATCAACATTTACTTATATCACAGTAGATAATATTTTGAAGGCTTGTTTTAATGAATTTCACATGGAAGTAATAAGAGGCCTGTTCTGAATAAGTCTCAAAGCATCCAGATGTTATCACACTGCTTCTCTCAGAGCTTCTAGAAAGTAGTGCATTAAGCCTTATTCAAGGAAACAAACTGATAGAAATGATTTCCCCTGGCAAATTTGTGCCATCTCCAATGAAATAAATGTACCTCTCTGCCAATTAGAAATACTATTAAAAAAAAAAAAAAGAAAAATAGAACCTCTCTGATTAGACCACTTACTGCACCAAACATTTGACATATATATGTATATATAGAAGTTAAGCAAATGAAGGCTTGGGAGGGAGATGTTTAGGGAAGAGAAAAATGGAAGGAAATACAGCAAGAGAGCTAATCGTCCTTCACCTGTTTTTTTGATCAGGAAAATGGTTATAAAGTGCCCATCACAGACACCTGTCTCCAGCTGCTTCTAAATCATCTGTTTTAAAGGTTCCTTCTTGTCTTGGGGTGGCTTTGGAGACAAACTCTCCTTTTTCCAAATGTGGGGATTGTGTCCAAAGGATAGCAGTCTGGATAAAAGGGATAAATTTTAATTAGGTTTATGTAAATAATTCAAAAAGTGACAGGAGACTGAAACTGAGCCATTAAAGAAGTTGTTTTGGACCTTTAATTGTAATTGTCCATTTTCAGTCCTTCTTCAAAATAGTAACCACTCAGCAGTATATCCAGGCATCCTTCATGAAGCCTCTCTCTAGCTGATGAACCCAGACACCGGAAAACAGCTTTACAGACAATTATTGTTGGCAGGTTTTAAATGAAGAGGTCATACAGGTAGTGTCTGCTATTGCTCACTTTGACAAACGCAGACTGTCTTGTCTGCAATTCCATATTTAGTGAAGGTTTGTGCAGCTTTCTTTTGGGCAGCCCAGATTACAAACTTGGATGTAAAAGGTAGCAATTGTCTCCATTTTCTTTTCTTCTTATGTTCTCTCCTTTATAACAGGAAAGTTCCTGTTAACCAGTGACTGTATTTTAAGGTTTCTTAAATATAGGACTGAATGCAGAACTAAATGTTACCTGAGCTTTTTAGTTTCCATGCTTAAGATCTGGTCTGGATTTGGGACATACCACTTTTTTAAAAATTTCTTCCACGGTTGTGACTAATGTGAATGTAAATACTGTTTTCCAAAACAAATGCAAAATAAAATCTGCATAGCTATGTGGCATAGAATTTAATATCTTTTTTTTTTTTTTTAATAGATTACTGAAAGTCATCTGATTGGTATATTCTGACTAATCATAAGACCTGGTGCTAGTAATTTCAGTACCTAGAACAAAAAGCAGCATATGCCTGGATCTTCCATTTTGTGCACTAGTGATAATATATCAAAAGATAAAAAGAATACATGAAAACTTAAAAAAAAAATAGGTAGATGGATTTGATGCTTTCCAGAGTTTAATAAACAAAAAGGAGACAGAAATGCAGATGTACATGTTAAAGCAATAACAATTTTATCATATGAAACAGCTTTTCCCTCTTAGAGAAGGATAAGTCAACATGAAACTAGGAAATTGCTCCATTTCTAAAAGAATAGGGTGTCTAGAAGCTTACTATTTGTGTGGGGGTTTGTTTGTTTGTTTGTTTATTTGTTTTAAAGGCTTGAAGTTTGTATAGTCCTTTCCTAAAGAAAAAATATCACTCACATCAGCTGTTGTAAAGCTGAGAGCGGAGTATGCTGAGCTGAAGTCTCTTCCTGTGGCTGGCGCACCAACAAAGTTTCTGCTAGTTTCTGCTCAGTGGGCAACTTCGGTAGCTTGAAGGAAATCAGGAACTGTTGATCTTTGCACCATGCCAAAGAGTTGCTGTTATGAAGAGTTACATTAGAAAAGAATAACCTAAACCTGGTAGTTCTGAGAAACTTGCTCTGAAGATTTACAAGATGGGTGGATGAAAGAGGAATATGGACTGGCTGGATTGATGGGCTGAGGCCAATTGTATGAGGTTCAACAAGGCCAAGTGCTGGGTTCTGCACTTGGGTCACAACAACCCCAGGCAGGGCTACAGGCTCAGGAAAGAGTGTCTGGAAAGCTGCCTGGCAGAGAGGGATCTGGGGGTGTTGATTGACAGCGGCTGAAGATGAGCCAGCAGTGTGCCCAGGTGGCCAAAAAGGCCAACAGCATCCTGGTTTGTATCAGGAATAGTGTGGCCAGTGGACTAGGAAAATTATTATCCCCTTGTACTCTGCGCTGGTGAGGCCCCACTTTGAATCCTGTGTTTTGTTTTGAGCCGCTCACTACAAGAAAGACACTGAGGTGCTGGAGAGAGTCCAGAGGAGGCGACAAAGCTGCTGAGGGGCCTGGAGCACAAGTCTGATGGGGGGCAGCTGTGGCAACTGGGCCTGTTTAACCTGGAGAAAGGGAGGCTGAGGGGAGACCTTATCATTGCTGTCTACAACTACCTGGAAGGAGGTTGTAGCATGGAGGGTGTTGGTCTCTTCTGCCAAGTAGCAAGTGACAGGATGGTAGAAAATGGCCTCAGGCTGTGCCAGGGGAGGTTTAGATTGGATGTTAGGAAACATTTCTTCACAGAAGGGGTTGTGAAGCATTGGAACAGGCTGCCCAGGGAAGTGGTGGAGTCACCATCCCTGGAGGTGTTCAAAAGACATAGAGACAAGGTTCTTAGCATGTTGGTTTAGTGCCAGAGTTAGGTTAATGGTTGGACTCAATGATCTTGAGGGTCTGTTCCAACCAAAATGATTCTTCTATGAAGGAGCTTTTGTACATCTAAGTTTTGTTTATAGTAGTTTAGTAACTCATTGCTCTCAGTTAAATAACCAATATTCTAATCCACCTTCCCATTGTCTTAAAAAATTCCAAAATACTTTAGACACCCTGACCCAAGCCTTTGAATTGCTTTGATTTTCCATCTGTCTTCTGCTGCTGAAAATTACCAAATGGTCTTAATAGCTTCTTGCCCATTTGCACAGCAATGTATATGCCTGCTACAAGATGAAACAAGTTTCCTGCTGAGGAACTAAAGCAATATTCTGCTGTCCTCAGCTGGACAGACACTTAATTAGATCCTGTAATGTTAAATCTGACAGCTGATAGGAAACCTGTCAAAGCTTTGGAAAGGGACAGAGCACTTAAAAAACTGCTGTATTTCAGAAATGCATGGAAAATGCTAATTACTAGGTTGGTGCAAAAGTAATTGCAGTTTTGGACCACGAATTTTAAATCATTATAGCTAGGCTCAAACACATTTTTATTAATCAAAGTAGGAACCATTACAATCAACACATTTTTGCTAATGAGAAATAAGTTTGTTCATTTCTGTAGTGTAAAAATCCAGCCTTCAGGATTTGATGAACTCTTAGAAAGCATTTTCTGCATAGTCCTGGTTGTGGAAGCAAAATTGCTTCAACTTTTGAAGTGCTGGTTGTATGATGTACAGTTGGGCATTGTTGTGGAGAAGCATTGGGCCCTTTCTGTTGACCATTGCTGGCTGCACATGTTGCAGTTTTCATTGCATCTCATCAATTTGCTGAGCATCCTTCTCAGATGTAATGTGTTCACTAGGATTCAGAAAGCTGTAGTGGATCAGACTGGCAGCAGACCAACAAACAGTGACCACGACCTTTCTGGTGCTAGTTTGACTTTGGGAAGTGCTTTAGAGGTTCTTTTCTGTCCAACCTGTGAGCTGGTCATCGCCAGTTGCTGTATGTAGTCCACTTCTTGCTACACGTCACAATTCGATCAAGAAATGGTTCATTGTTGTTGCATAGAATAAGAGAAAGAAACACTTAAAAATGACAGTTTTTCTGATTTTCGGTCAGCTCATGAGGCATGGTTATTGAGCTTTTTCACTTTTCCAATTTGCTTCAAACTCTAAATTACCATGGAATGGTCGATGCTAAGTTCTTTCAGCAGCTTCTCATGTAGTGGTAAGAGGATCAGCTTCAATGATTGCTCTCAGTTGGTCATTGTCAACTCCGGCTGGCCAGCCTCTATGCTCCTCATCTTCAAGGCTCTTGTCTCCTTTGTGAAACTTCTTGAATGACCACTGCACTGTACGTTCTTCAGCAGTTCCTGGGCCAAATGCATTGTTGATGTTGCAAGTTATCTCCACTGCTTTATGATCCATTTTGAACTCTAATAAGAAAATTGCTTAAATCTGCATTTTGTTTAATGTCATTTCCATAGTCTAAAATTAGTATAAAATAAACAGCAAGTAACAAGTCAGTAGCAAAAAAAAACATAAAGCAAGAAAAACATATTAAAATTTATTTAAGAATGTATTCCAATATCAAACAGTAAATTTCACCAATGCAAAATCCACAATTCATCTTGCACCAGCCCAATATTTTTATTTTATTTTAATTTAGAGAGCACTATATGGCTAATAAAATATTTATTTGTTACTACAAAAGTAATTTCTGCACCTAGTGAACTTTGGCTTTAATTATGGTCTTTGTGTCCTTGCAAAACTAAGCAGTGCATATGATACTATATACCATTCTAGGTTAAGAAATATGTTCCATAGAGACAGGAGCACTTTGGTGAAACAGCTAATGGACTAATAAGTGTTTCCATTATCAACACAGTTTATCTGTTGGTGGACACAGGTTTTCTGCAAGGCAACTTTATATTGTTAGTTAGTTTTTTGAAGTTTTTCAAACTCTAGTCAAATGTTAATGTGACATAGAAAGTTGACTAATTACATTTGGCATATAATTTATATGGAAAATGAACTGACTTCAGTGGTAAGGTGCCACACTGTCATATAGACAGTACTGCTTCCCCGAGTAAAACAGTGGTTTTCCTAGGTCTACATGAAGTGGAAGCAGGAAATTATTGATGAAGCAGCCAGTCCATATATCCATCCAGCAAAGACTAAGAAAGCAATGCATCATAACAAATGGTGCTAGAGGTGAACCACTCCCACATCCCCAGCAGTTATTTTTTTGGAGGAAAAATATTTAGGAATCACATAGCAGCAGAGGGGTGGGAAAGTTATCACCTACAGTGGCATACCAATACAGTCCCCGAAAACAATGAACCTGATCTCAGTTGGAACCAAAACTGTGGCCCTTAAAAAAGGCCAACTAATTGGTCATCCTGTGGTTATGTCATTCACCTTAACTCAGATTTTCCCGAAATCAGTCTTTCGTAGTGCTGTCTTTCAGGTATGTAGAATTTCCTATCCAGAATGTTCAGTCACACTAATGCAATAATAAAATAAGATGTACACATTCCCTGTTCTATGAAATACAGGTATGGACAAGCTTCTTTAGAAATTCATGGTGTTCCAAAAACTGAACCTGATACTAAAATACTGCCATACAATCATAGAAACATTTAGGTTGGAATAGGCCTTTAAGATCATCGAGTCCCACCAGTAATGCAACATTGCCAAGTCCCCTTCTAAACCCTGTCACATGTATGTGTGCAACTGTTATATTGGTGATGAGTTTTTATTATTATAATGATGACTTTTAGACCAGGCTTACCTTCAAACTTCTGTCGTTGCATTTTTTAGTCAACATCTTTACAGCAGAAAGTATATGGTGTTTGAGCCCTTTTCCATGTTTGAGAGCTGCATTGTTCTTTGTGAAAGATCTGATGTTAGCAGAACACAAACTGTGATTTTCACAGACAAATTAATTATTTTTGTATTAAATATGGACTGTAAGAACAAATGAATGTTTTTAGCATTGTTTAGGACTTTCAACTGGTCATTTTTCATCAGTGTAGTGATTGGCATTCACTTCAGAATGTTCTAAGGAGCAGTTGTCCAAACAGATTAAATAATTGAAGTAAAACTTGCATTAAAAGTTGAATTACAGGTTCATTGTAGCCTACTGTATAATCATTAATTGGAATTGAAGACATTATTTTCTTTGGAAAGGAAAGATAGAATTGTTTCACACTTTGAAAGTGTCAGCATGAAGGCAACAGACCATGCCTACCACAGATGGGAATGTTAGTGAATAATATGAGGGTGGGAGGTCCTGGAAAAGTTTGCCCATAGAAGCTGTGGATGCCCCATCCCTGGAAGTGTTCAAGGCCAGGCTGGATGGGGCTTTGAGCAACCTCGTCTAGTGGAAGGTGTCCTTGCCTATGGCAGGGGTTTTGAAACTAGGTGATGTTTAAGGTCCCTTCCAACCCAAACTGTTATGATTTTGTGAATATGCTGCTGACACTTTCTTTTTATGCTGATAGAGAACTGTTTTTGCCCAAGCTGTTTGAAAAGAGTATGTTCCCTTTGTGTTTCACTGCACACTCCTGTACTGCTGTTGGTATTTCATAATCTGTTCAAATCAATTGAAGATCAAGGAGAGCATAATTGTTTAGGGCACCTTTTGTACTTTATGTCACTAAGAGTTATTTTAAATATATCATGGATATTTTCACTACTTTGTTCTCTTTATAAAATCTATTGTTTGTTTATATGTAATCTAAAAAAAATACTTTAAAAGCACACAAGTGTTTGATAGGAAAACATTTTGTTATTCTGTGTTCTTCCTCTCTGGACCAAGTAAATGAGATTTAATATATTAAGTCTTATTATTCTTGAGAGTGTGTTCCAAACAACTAACTAATTGATAAAATAAACTTAAATGCAGGACACATACAATTAACAAGAACATTAGTCTTCTGGCCAGAGTACAAATGATGCTATTGATATGTATAACGGAAAAATACAGATGATATATCAGTGACTGTAATACAACACTAATCAGTCAAAAAACACTGCTGGAAATGCATTACATAGGTATTCATCACATGGTTCTTTTTCTGTCAAAAGGTTGTAGTTCATGTTTTGAATGAGACCATTCGACTAGGCTTGGGAACACAACGTTTTCCCTTCTTCCTGAGCAGATAGGCTCCATGGTGGCACTCCCTGATTAGTTTCTAGGCACTAGAACATTTGTCATATCTTTTCTGACCCACCCATTATCATATCTAACTAGAAGACTCTATTGTGGCTATTAGGAGCATTCCAGAAAGATATTCTTCCACCATAAATTGTAGGTGGACAGAGTTTGCAGAATACAATATATAGCTTTCAGTATTCTTTCCATTCTCCTTACTTGACAAGAATAATAGAATTCTTTCTTTTTGAAGTAATCTAAAACACAGTGTTCTAGATTAATAATGCTGAAAATGGCACTTTCTCAATTTTTTTTACACTCTTCATAGAGTCACAGAATCATGGAATCATTTGAGCTGGAAGAGACCCTCAGGATAATTGAGTCAAACCGTAACCTAACTCCAGCACTAAACCATGTCCCTAAGAACCTCATCTAAACACCTTTTAAATGCCTCCAGGGATGGTGACTCCACCACTTCCCTGGGCAGCCTGTTCCAATGCCCAACAACCCTTTCCATTAAGAAATTTTCCCTAGTATCCTATCTAAACCTCCCCTGGTGCAACCTGTGGCCATTTCCTCTCATCCTGTCACTTATTACTTGGGAGAAGAGACCAGCACCCTCCATGCTACAACCTCCTTTCAGGTAGTTGTAGACAGCAATGATAAGGTCTCCCTTCAGCCTTCTTTTCTCCAGGCTAAACAGCCCCAGCTTCCTCAACTGCTCCTCATAAGGCTTCTTCAGAATCCTTGGGATCCATAGTCAACCTTTTTTTTGGGGGGGCATGTGGTGTTTTCTAAACTCAAGTACTTTATTTGTTGAGTGCAACAGAAGATATCTCCTTATGTCTCTAGTACTTTTTGCAGCAATTTTAAATGACAAAATCTGAAAATCAAGGTTTAGCCATTAGTCATACAGATTTTCCAGCTTGTTAAGTTATCTCTAAATTCAACCATGTATTGTAAACCTTCATTCTCTGTCAGATCTAAAGAATACCTTAGGAAATGGAGCGGGAATTCAATGCATTTAACTTCTCCCTTTGGGCAAGATGTCCTTCTCACTCTGTTAACTAAAATACAGTGGGTTCAATTGAAGGAGAAAGGGTCAGGGGGAGCTAGGGAATAGAAGAGGAGAGGACTGACTTCTGTTAGACCTCACCAGCCCTTTACAGTAGACTGTCATTATTTCATGGGCATCAAGTTTTGTCAGCGACATTAGGTCAAGACTCTTACAATACCCATTATTCTCTCTGACTTCTCCCCAAAGCTGCTGGGGTTTAAGTACATTCTGTGCTAGTAGTGGTCCCACATTAATGTACTTTGATTTATCCACTATTATTTAAGCATCTTAGCCCCCAAGCCTTCAGGGTTAGGTGGCATGTGGAAATACTTCAACAAGAAGTATGAGATGAAAAACCATCAAGGTTCTCTACATCCTAGATTAATACAAAATGTATTTTGTTAAAGGCATACAAAAAAACCCAAACCAAACCAAACCAAAAAAAACCCACCAATGCTAGCACTTTATAGATCTGAAGTAAAGCCCACATAATGTTTTTTTTGCTAATGAAGAATATTTGTTTTTCCATACTTGAGACTGATGGTTTGATTGAGATTGAGAATGAAGCAGCGTAGGACACAGTTGCCTAACTAGTATTTAAATATGAACAGGTATGAACTCACTTGACTGCTAGAACTGAGTAGGGAAACAATCACCCTACCTGAGCTCAAGAATGGTTCATTTTTCTAAGGGTGTTCTTATTCTGCAGCTTGAAAATGGCATCAACTCAAATATGTCTTTTTGCAATTGACTTTTAAATTTTTTGTCTTTTAAGATAAATAAATAAATATTCTACCCTATATGTTTTGCTGTTACAAGCCTTGGACATTGACTTTCACCTTTATCCAGTAATCCTCTTCCTGTGGGTTTGGGAATCAGCAGTCACAAGTCTTGGGCTCTTTCTTGGGACTCTGCATATGGCTTTGGTCTCTTATGTTCCAGAATGATGAGTTCCGGTTGGAGGCACTTGCAGAGAAAGATTAATCAAATGAAGTAAGCAGAGGTTAAAAGGGTTGTGTTGTTTAGCCTAATGAGGAAAAAAAAAAAAAAGAAGTTTAAGATCATAAGTTTACTCTCCCAAATACCTAGGACATGATACCCAAAGAAACAGAAGGTATTTGCATGCTTTAAGCATTCTTTCTTATAACAGCTCTTATATTAAAGTATCATTCATTATATCATGTATTAAATTAATTTAGTAAATCTGGTGCATGATTAAGGAATTGTTCCTCTATGTCAAGTGGATATTTAAAAAAAAATCAATAGAATCATTTGGGTTAATTGAGTCAGCCAGTTGTGTTTGATAGCTGATGCGTCATTTCTTGTAACTTAAAGAAGAAATTTTTTTGTAAAGGCTTGATAAAATCAGTCCAAACTGAGAAAACCTATAAGCTGGGCTCTTAAAGGACATTAGTTGTTTTTTTCAGAGTAGCAAAAATAGAATCAAACACCTTCAGAATTGTCCCTGCAACCTTGCATAAACAGCAATAGAAAAATTGCTGCTGAGTACTGAATTATTACTTGTTAGCACTGAGTCACTTCCTAGCTTTTAAGTTTCACACGATTCACTAACTTCTTTGTTTTCTGTGTGTGTTGAATTTTTCTTCTCACAGAGATTTGCCTTTTGACCAAGGGCCGTCGAACTGCCAGTGTACGAGCAGATACGTACTGTCGCCTGTATTCTCTCTCGGTGGACAACTTCAATGAGGTTCTGGAAGAGTACCCCATGATGAGAAGGGCCTTTGAAACAGTGGCGATTGATAGACTTGACAGGATAGGTATTTCTTTTTTTTTCCATATTCGGGATTCTTGAAACCTTTCTAACTTTTCCTCAAGTTGCTGGATAAAATCCTCAAATTCAACTGTTCCTAAAAGTTTTGTTTCTATTACACTGCAGTAAATGCTCTGCTGATCTATGAATAGGACATATGTCCAGACAAGAAATTCTGCAATCACACTTTTAGAAAACTCTCATACTCCTCTGAGGATTATTTTGTATACTTCAATTATGATTAGTATTACTTATTAATTCAATGTATTTCTTTTGCTGCCCTCAGCACTTCTTAGGGTTTATGCTGTTTCATGAGCAGATAACATTTTCCTACGTAAATTCTTCACAGAGTACATCTATAATGCTGGGAAGAGCTGAAGCCTCTCAGCACTCACAAAACCTGCATTTGTTGAAGTGAATCAATCCTTTGCAGCAGGGCTCTCATTTTCTCACAACATGGGCTCTGCTAACATCAATGTCTGCTTACTGGCATTACTCAGATCTGCTTGCAATGAGAAAAGCAGGTCAGTGATATCCATGTGAAAGGCAGAAGGATATGGCAGATCATCAAGACATGGTGTGCAAAGTCTGTTGTGCATCCAGGCATTCTGGACCTCTCTAATAAGACTTGCTAGGTAAAATATATAGTCTTCGGTCAGGAGAAGTGAACTCTGATCATCATTATTGACACTGGTTTTAAAATGCAGCTGTGCATAAAAAATCATTAATCCTGTTTAGTGGTGTTTCCTCAAATTCACAAAAAAAAACTACACTGTAAGGATTCTCCTACGTCAGTCTTTCTCAATACAGTTACATCTGCCATTTCTTCGAAGTGAAGACAGAAAGAATTGCAGGGCACTATTGATGTGTTGTCTAGTCTAAGCTGAAAATGTGACTTAGAAGAAAACATTTTTTCTTTAATATAGCAAGATTTAAAAAATACAAGTATACAGGTTTCCAGTATTTAATAGACCTGTTTTATTTTCTTGCAGATTGTGAACACTCAGTGCATTTATCAAGACTTATCAAACTCTTAAAATTTGTCTCTCAAGACTCTCTGGAAATGTAGTCCAACTCTAAGTAATATGTGCCTAAATAATATTGGTAGTAAAGTCTAGCCTGCTCTTGCAGTAGCAATCCTATCTGAAGTGCTGCGTTTACAATATGAAATCTACACAGGACGAAAGATAAAACGTGAACCATTTTATCTGAGAAAGAAACAGTTGAGTGCAGTTGTGTTCCTGTGTGTCTGGTGACACTGAATGGTGTGTACATCTTGCAGACACTGAGAGCATCAAGCAGGCAGTAGGACTCAGTGTACCACAGTTGCTATTGTGCAAGCAGGTGTCACATTTTCCGTGAGTTCATATTTGTTCACAAACCTTTAAAAAGATGATTTCTTGCAAGCTAGTGGTCACTGGTTACTAATGTCTAATAATTAGTTCCATGGAATGTACTAAAAGGCAAGTGTATTTATAACTTATGTAACAGTTCAGTGGGAATGAGGACAGTTTTGCAACACGAGAGAAAGACATACATGCAGAGCCGGATGGCTTTTTCCACTCCGTTGTTTGGTAAATTACCATGGTAACATTTTCAGAATAACTGTAGTAATAGCAATGCACTACAAGTGAAGAGGCACAGAAGTCCAGGTGTCTTTGAGCACAGTGGTGTTTAATAACAGCGTCAGCATTATTAAACCAGGCTGACGCAGAGAGAGGGCACTGTGTGTGCCGGAGGCCGGCGTGGGTCGCTGCAGTGGTGCCTGGAGTGGCATGGCCCAGTGGTTGCTGAGGCTTTTACAGTATATAGCCCTTGGTGATGGGAGCTGAAACACGAAGTCAGAGCGGGTGTCTTCCCCTGCATGTCAGGCTCACTAACTCTTCTGCCTCTCTGTGAAGGGAAGAAGAACTCGATCCTCCTGCAGAAGTTCCAGAAGGACCTCAACACCGGGGTTTTCAACAACCAGGAGAATGAAATCTTGAAGCAGATTGTGAAGCATGACCGGGAAATGGTGCAGACCATCGCCCCAGTGAGCTTGCAGCAGATGCCCGCCCTGAACTCCAGCACCTCCGCCTCGTCGTCGCGCACCAGGACACAGTCTCCTCCTGTGTACACGGCCAGCAGCCTGTCCCACGGAAACCTGCACTCCCCGTCACCCAGCACGCAGACGCCCCAGCAGGCCGTCGTCCTCTCGCCCTGCTCCTACACCACCGCAGTCTGCAGCCCGCCCGTACAAAGCCCTCTGGCTGGCCGAACTTTCCAGTACTCCTCACCGACCGCCTCGCAGCTCTCCCTCATGCAGCAGCAGCCACAGGCGCCCCAGCAGCCCCCCAGGGCCACGCAGAAGAACGAGGTCCACAAGAGCACCCAGGCCCTCCACAACACCACCCTGACCCGGGAGGTGCGGCCCCTCTCCGCCTCACAGCCTTCCCTTCCCCATGAGATCTCCACCCTGATCGCCCGGCCTCACCCCACTGTGGGGGAGTCCCTCGCCTCCCTGCCGCAGCCCACCCCTGGCCCCGGCGTGCCCCCGGCCAGCCGGGCCACCGTCCCTCAGCGGGTCTCTCTCTTCCGACAGATGTCCTCGGGAGCCATCCCCCCGAACCGGGGGGCCGCGCCGCCCCCAGCCACCCTGCAAAGGGATTCTTCCACAGTCTTAAGCACAGAGCCCGAGGGAGACAAACCGCGGTTCGCCTCAAACTTATGATTCCTGGTAACTGTGAGCAACAGACTTGAGACAAGCCGAGCACCATCCCCAGAACTGTTTTAGCCTGTTTCCTAATGTACCCCAGCAGTCTACTATGAGAAAAATACTTTAGACAGCTTTCCCCCACATAACGAATGTAAAAATTATATATATATAAAATATATATATATCAAAAAAAAAGAAATTTAAAAAACTTGTTTGAATTCATGTCTTCCTTTCTTGTAACCATGTAACCAGCTGTAATATTACTTATTTTAAATGTGTCAACTTTAAAATCATTCTAATGGGGATTCTTCTGTTTGATGGTTGCTATTTTCATGGGGAAATTGTCAACACAGTAGCAAACTTCAAACAGATACATTATTTTTAAACAATGTTAACACATAGCACTGACTGAGTGATACTCTGAAGCTTTTCATTTATTTGAATACACCTTATTAATTTATTGTGAAGAATTCAGTTGTTACTTCCATTGCATTTCGTGTGTTAGCATTTTCCGTTGAGAATTAGATTGGAAAGGAAAAAAATGGCAAACACCTGCAGTCGAAAGGCTGACAGTAGCACTCCTCTGGACAGGTTGTAACCTCATGACATGTCAACCCTTCTTTTTTTTTCAGAAAACTGAGTGGACTTCAATCTTCACATCGCTAAAGACTTTTACAAAGACTATAAATATCACCATTGTAAATAATTTTTAGACCAAAACAAAAATAGCTGCTGTGTGGTGTACCATTGCAACGTCTTTGTTTAGGAATTTAGGTTCCGCTTTTCACTTCAAAATTTACAGTTTTAAAATTTGTTAAAGCTAAGTGCAACACAACTGTTAAATTGTAATGCAATGGCTTAAAACCTGCAATGTTACTTTTACAGGCAATGTTTTATGCAAAATTGTACGCTTGATCCTGCAAACCGCTTCTACTTCACCAATACCATCACTTTTCTTCTCCTTGCCCTCAGTAGTATCTGAGAATATTCCATGCATGCTTTGGGGAGAAAAAAAAAAAAAAAAGAAAAAAAAAAAACAGAAAAAAAAAGACAATAAAAATAGGTTTGGTCAGCCATTGTAGGAAAAGGCTTTATGGTATCTTAGAAAATAATAACCATTCATTAATTGTGTCTACCTTAAAATTCCTGTGATGCTGACTTTGAATCTCTGGTTTAAGTCTAGAAGTGAGATTTTTCATTTAAATGATTATTTGTAAACCACAGCTTGATTTAGACTTTCAGGTGCTTTCTCTGTCTTCACTGTAGTTTTGTAGTTGACTGTGGTGTTAATTTACAAAAATAAATATAATATAGCATCAAGTCTGTCTGGAAATGCACGATTTGCTCTGTGTATATTGTTATTAAATGGATAGTATATCCTAAGGCATGTAGTGTCAAACATAGCCATAGGTACAAGGTTTATTATTTCTTATGTCTTCAAAACAGAAAGGAAATGATGACAGAAAGCAGGGTTGAAGCATACTGTTTTGTGAACATTTTGTTTTGTTTGCTCAAACCTTCACGTTATCCACAAAAAGTTCTTTCATAATCATTTGTGCCTGATTTGTCACATTAAATAGAGATTGAAACTAAATGTGTCATAATTTAACTCATTGAAAAATCAGCATTATGGATATGATACAAGCATATATTCTGTTCCTTAAAACCCAGCTGACTCATGTTGAGGAAATTAATGCAAAGTTGTTCTTTTCCCATTAATGCTGAGTTTAATGATGCATGTAAAAATTAAATAACATCACTAACTACGTAATGCAGTGAATCCAGATGTACTTGAGAGGCAAGTAAATATTCTAAAGCTAACAGAGCTTGAACCCATGCTGCCTGTTATGCCTTTTACCAAAGTGGTACATCAAATAAAAATTTTAAAAAATCTTCCAGTTTTTGCTGACTCCCACTCATCGGTAAAAATTGATGTAATTAACCCATTAACATGCTGCTGCCATTAATTTAAGTGGCCCAGAGTAGTATATGGGGAAGTGATTGTTTAAAAGTGTTTGGAACATTATGGATACGCTGCAAGACCATTTATTTATCAGTACAATATCCCTTCTATTATTTTAATACTAATGAATTCTGTCAGTTAATTAAGATCATATACTGATCTTTCAAACTCTTTAAGGTTTACATTTAACAGGAGAAATGGGGTTAGTAGCGAAATATTTTTATATATATTTTTATTTTATTTTAAGCACTATGAAGTATTATTAATTCACGTGGTCTTTCAGTGAAACCATAAATAATTTTTAATGACTTTGTAATAGAGTGGACAATATCTAGGATTTGTATGTTAATTTAAAAAAAAGGTACAGGGTATAAAATTATATACGTATATATATGTATGTATGAATGTATATATACTTAGATTAAGAAACAAATGACTCACATTCCTGTAATATAAAGGTCCATTGCTAGTCTCAGAACTGACCTATTTTCTCTGTACATAACTAAGCCCATAAGTATGAAATCTCACATCTGTACAGGATGAAATGTATTAATGAAAAAGGTTGGATCTTACTGCTGCTGGGAAGACTATAGATCTGATTCTTACAATAACTGTATGATCAGGGATGAGTTAGATTTTTTTCTTTTGTCTTTGCTCAAAGCCATAAATAAATATATATAAAAGATGATTAATAAATTGAAGAAAATATATTAAAAATAAAACCATGAATATTTTTTGGTTCGAATATCTTCATAACTGAGCAAGTTTTGCATTACGATGATAGAAAAACTGTTTGCTTTTCTCCTTTCTTTGTTCTGAGCCCCAGAACTGATATGCACCCAGTACGGGGAGGTGGGGAAAAAACTGCCTAAATGATTATATACACTGTAGGAAAAAAGAGGGCTTCACAATTTAAGGATACTAACTGATTTACTCAAGCAATTCCTAAGCTATATTTCCTTTGTAGATTAGAGGAATTAATTGTGCTAAAAACATTTTCCCCTCAGAAGTCTCATTCAAGCCATTTCCACTAACCTGTAATATTTCTTGAGTACAAACATTTGAAACGGAAATTTCCTTAAAAATAAAATTTTAAATATCCTGGGGGAGAATCCCAAGTATTTTTGGTGTAACTTATGGAAACTGTATTCTCTCATATTTTCATCATATTTTCATTTTATCATACTACATACGTCAATCCCAGATGATTTATTTCTGAACTTTTTCATAATAATTGAGGTTTCAAGGGAACATTGATGTTGAAGTAGCGTTCATTAATTACATTTTAGATTATTATAAACAAAAAAGCATAGCCCATTCAAACTAATAGTAGATTTTTTTTTTCATTAACTTTAGTAGAATCACTACAATCTTAGATTGGTAAACAGTGATTTTAAGCAAGCATGAGTAGCTGTATTTTAAAATTGCAATCTAAAGTGTATTGTGAATTCTTTTCAGGTGTTTTTTTTGTGTGTGTGTGTGTGTTTGTTTGTTTGTTTGGGGTTTTTTGTGTATATTTATTTTGCTTTAGTAAGACGTAGCTCCAGTCCAATTGTAGTCAATGAAAAGGTTTACAAGAGGATCAGCACTGTACTAGAAAACTCTTGTTTAGCAGCGTTATTTGGTTCTCCTGACTACATTTGAACCGCTGCACAAGGTATACTTTGCTGTTAGGTCCAGTCTTTGTACATTTGTGTACAAAACCAAAAGAAACAAAATGATATTTCATATCACTATATATGATATCAATGTATACTTACATAACAATATATATAATATATTTAAAATCTGTCTGTTTCTAATATCTGTATCTACCTCAACTTCCTACCTTACCTTCATTTTAATTTAAAAAGCAGCAGCAGAACTGGAAACAAAGTAAATTTTACTTGAAACAGCGAACTTTCATGTCTTGATGCATGTCATTAAGACTTAAGCTTAATATTTCTATTTTCGACATTTACTCATGAGTTCACACACTGACTTAAGTATTTCTATCCATGTGAGTTCTCTTCTGCTTTATAGGTGACATTGTCTAGAGAAGAAAAATATTTTGTTTAAAAATAGTTTGATTTTTATGCTCTGGAATTACAGTGTCATCAGTAATTTCTGCTGTTCTGAAGTCTTCTGTTCACATCAAAAAAATGTTACAAGGTAGGAACAGTCATGGGTCTGAGCTACATTTTAGAACATGATATAAGAATTGGGTGTGCAAATTTATTTCTTTAGTGGATTTGGCCTTTTTTTCTTTTTTCTTTTTTTTTTTTTTTTTTAATCAGGGAAGAGTAAGAGCATTAAAATTGCCCTAGGCCATATCGTGTGAGAAATACATGTTGTGGATCTGGAATCGATACGTTTTTAGCAACAATCAGTACCCAGTGCTCCTTTGAATACTTAACCATTTGAATCACCTACTTTAGGGGTGTGGGGGGTCACACAGGCAGATGAAATCATTTCTGGTCTGTGGTTACATTTCCCTCAACTCTATGAAGACATGCAGTGTCTTAACATGCAATACCTTAAGAACTTTACGATAGCATTGATTTTTTCAGGTCATCATATGGGAACGTTAGAAAGAGAAACACAGTGACTAGACAAACAGAATTTCCAACTAACTGAATTGATTTTAAATCTACCTGTGTTTTAAAACACTGCTGTGTGCACTAAAACACTGTTTATGTGCTCAGTTTAAAAAGATATATGTTGTAAGAATAAAAACCACATTTACCAACTTCATTAGATGATTTAAGATGTACACTGTGTCTCAGATGGTCCTTGGCCTATGAATTGGCCGTTTAAGTGCACATTGCAACCAAAACTAAACTTGAAAGTGTTCCAGATATGTGGTGTTATTTCAGCTTCTGTCAGAATATACCGTATTTTTTACCCTTCTGCATTTTACATGCCAGATTTGCAGTATGGTTCCCCCTATGCTATGCTTTGAAGGCAGCGTGCAGCACTGAGTTAGTTCTTGCTGAAACATAATTGGCAAATTTGCATCAAACAGATCTGCAGACCAAAAAAGAAGATGTGAAATACCAAATCTACTACCAGTCCAAACTAGCCTATGCACAAAAGGGAAGCAGGTACTTGAACTATTTCTCTCGAAAGTCCGCAGGCATATGCAGGGACTCTGATACTGAACCATGGGTCTCAATGAACACAGGGTTCAATCTGAAAATATGTCTCCAATGTCAGCTGTCTCTGAATTCCACACTTACTGAGAAGTTTACATGGGCACAGGCAATAGTTCCTACAACACGGAGCAAAGCATCTTTTCTGTGTCCTGTTTAATGACTATTCTTTATAGATTCCATATGGCCCTTGACATATGGGGGTGGAAAGCAATGCAGTAGGAGAAATACAAGGGTTATTGATGTGTTAGAAACCACTGAAGCACTTGAGGATGGTCACAAATGAATTAAGGCTTCTCACCAGAAAAAGGTGGCGGGATCAATAGACCAGCTGAAGTGCATCTATATGAATGCACACAGCATGGGCAACAAACAGGAGGAGCTGGCAGCTGTTGTGAGGCAGAAAACCTATGATATATTTGCCATCACAGAAACATGGTGGGATGACTCTCATAACTGGAGTGCTGCATTAGATTGCTACAAGCTCTTCAGAAGGGATAGGTGAGGAAGGAGAGGAGGTGGAGAGCCCTGTATGTTAGGGAGTGTTTTGATTGTCTGGAGCTTGATGAGGGTGATGATAGGGTTGAGTATCTATGAGTGAGAATCAAGGGGAAGGATAACAAGGTAGACTTTCTGGTGGGGGTCTGTTACAGACCACCCAACTGGGATGGAGAAGCACATGAAATATTTTGCAGGCAGCTGGGAGGAGTCTGCCAATCGCTAGTGCTTGCTATTATGGGGGATTTCAACCTACCAGATGTCTGCTGGAAATAAAACACAGCAGAGAAGAAGCTGTCTAGGAGGTTCCTGGAGTGCATGGAAGACAACTTTCTAACACAGCTAGTTAGTGAGCCAATTAGGGAAGGTACCCCACTGTATCTGTTGTTGGCAAATAGAGAAGGACTCATGTGAAACGTATCAGCTGGAGGTTGCCTTGGATATAGTAATCATGAAATTATTGAGTTTTCTATCCTTGGAGAAGTTAGAAGGGTGGTCAGCAGAACTCCTGTTTTGGACTTCCGAAGGGGCAGACTTTCATCTGTTTAGAAGGCTGGTTGGTAGAGTCCCTTGGGAGGCAGCCCTGAAGGACAAGGGAGTCCAGGAAGGCTGGTCTCTCTTCAAGAAAGGAATCTTAGAGGTGCAGGAACAGTCTGTCCCCATGTGCTGGAAGGTGAGCTGGCAGGGAAGAAGACTGACCCAACTGAATAGAGAGCTGCACTGGAACTGGAAATAAAAGAGAATTTATAACCTTTGGAAGGAGGGGCAGGCCACTCAAGAGGAATACAAGAATTCTGTGAGGTTATGCAGGGAGAAAAACAGAAGGGCCAAAGCCCAGCTAGAGCTGGCCTGGCTACTGTTGTAAAAGGCAACAAGAAATATTTCTATAAATATGTCAGCAATGAAAAGAGGGCTAAGAGCAATTTCCACCCTCTGGTAGATGCAGGGAGAAACATACTGACAGAAGATGAGGGAAAGGCTGAGGTACTGAAAGCCTTCTTTGTCTCAGTCTTTAATAGTCAAACCAGTTGTGATCCAGGTACACAGCCCCCTGAGCCCAAAGACAAGGATGGGGAGGAGAATGAAGCCACAATAATCCAAGGGGAAATGGTTAGTGACCTGCTACACCACTTGGACAACAACAAGTCTATGCAAGCAAATGGGATACACCCACAGGTGCTGAGAGAGCTGATGAAGGTGATCACTGAGCCACTTTCTATAATTTATCAGCAGTCCTAGCTAACTGGGGAGGTACCAATTGACTGGAAATTGGCAAATGTGACACCCATATACAGGAAGGAGGATCCAGGGGACTACAGGCCTGTCAGTCTAACCTTAGTGCCAGGGAAGGGCGTAGAGTGGATCAATCCTGAGCACCATCACATGGCACATACAAGAAAACCAAGCGAACAGGCCCAGTCAACATGGGTATATGAAAGACAGATCCTGTTTGACCAAGCTAATCTCCTTCTATGAGAGGTGACCTGCTTAGTGGATGAGGGAAAGGCTGTGGATGTTGTATACTTAGACTTCAGCAAAGCGTTTGACACCATATCTGACAGCATTCTCCTGGAGAAGCTGGTAGCTCATGGCCTGGATGGGTGTGCTCTGTGATGGATGAAGAGCTGGCTGGAGGGCCAGGCCAAAAGAGCTGTGGTGAATGGAGCCAAATCCAGTTGGCAGCCGATCACGAGTGGTGTTCCGATGGCTCAATATTGGGGCCAGTTCAGTTTAATCCCTTTATCAATGATCTGGATGAGGGGATTGAGTGCACCCTTAGTAAGTTTGCAGATTACACCAAATTGGGTGGGTGTGTTGATCTGCTGGAGGGTAGGAATGCTCTACAGAGAAATCTGGACTAGCTTGATCATTGGGCTGGGGCCAATTATATGAGGTTTAACAAGGCCAAGTGCTGGGTCCTGCACTTGGGTCACAACAACCCCAGGCAGCACTACAGGCTCAGGGAAGAGTGGCTGGAAAGCTGCCTGGCAGAGAGGGATCTGGGGGTGTTGACTGACAGCAGCTGAAGATGAGCCAGCAGTGTGCCCAGGTGGCCAAAAAGGCCAACAGCATCCTGGCTTGTATCAGGAATAGTGTGCCCAGCAGGACAAGAGAAGTGTTTGTGCCACTATACTTGGTGCTGGTGAGGCCCCACCTTGAATCCTGTGTTCAGTTTTGGGACCATCATCATAAGAAGGACATTGAGATACTAGAGAGAGTGCAGAGGACAAAGCTGGTGATGGGCCTGGAGCACCAGTCTGATGAGGAGCAGCTGAGGGAACTGGGGCTGTTTAGCCTGGAGAAAAGGAGGCTGAGGACCTTATCACTGTCTACAACTACCTGAAAGCAGATTGTAGCATGGAGGGTGTTGGTTTCTTCTCCCGAGTAGCAAGTGATAGGACAGGAGGAAATGGCCTCAAGTTGTGCCAGGAGAGGTTTAGATTGAATATTAGGAACAATTTCTTCACAGAAGTGGTTGTCAGGCATTGGAACAGGTGCCCAGGGAAGTGCTGGAGTTACCATCCCTGGAGGAGTTTAAAAGGCATTTAGATGAGGTTCTTAGGGACATGGTTTAGTGCTAGAGTTAGGTTATGGTTGGACTTGATGATCCTGAAGGTCTCTTCCAACCAAAACGGTTTTATGATTTTATGATAACAAAAACAAATCTGAGATGTACTCTGGGTGGTACACTGAGTGTGACCACTGCTCATGGATTTACTTACACCTTTTCTTTACGGAGCAACATGTGTGCAGTCTGTGTCCTGTTTTGTTGCTGCAGTGCTAGAGGTTTTAAATGAGATCTGGTTTTGTACTAAGAGAAGTTCCTGTATTTCAGAGACGATCACCACAGATCTCAGTCTTCATTGTGGACAGTTAGGAATTTTGGTGTTCTAGACCAGACTCTTTTTGAATTAGATTTTTTTTCTTCTGCAAAGTCAAGATAAAAAGTGAATTTGCTCTGCATGTTACACCAAATGTGTAGTCTGCATTGTTGAGGAGATGACTGCAACATTTTACATTACTGAATTTTTTCTATTTGATGAAGGTTTTATGTCCAATTATATCAGTTTCTCTAGTCCAAGAGGCAATAACAATGCCAGGTCATAATCCACTACAACAGGATGTTGCAGCAGGCACATAGAGGAATAAACTTCTTTTATAGAGCTATGAGAGTCTTACAGCAGCTGGCACATGGCATCAAGAAGCAGGTTTTTAGCTAGTGGGAAAAAAAATTGTTGTTCACCACTGTATACATGACTGAAGATGATAACTGCCCCTAAATGCTGTAATCTACCGTGTGGGCTAGATCAAAGGAAACCTCTGAGCCAGAAAGTGAAAAACTGTGTCCTTGGGCTTTTAATCTCCTGTTTTATTTCTAGATATTAAAGTCTTCTAGAATAACAAATCTGAATTTAAAAAAAAAAAAAAAAAAAAGGATTTGTGACTTACAAATCATTTAGATTTTTATGCCCTATAAGCAAACATTACAGTTGTGTTTCTGGTTTCTATGAGAGCTGAATCAATCTGAATGAAAAAGTCACACATAAGATGGTTTAGTGTTCTGTGAAAGAAGAGACATGTTTTTAACTGGTCTTTTGCCACTTACTTTACATCTTGTTAAGAAAAAGAGAGTTGTTGTTGTTAATAGCTGGCAAAAACTGACATATCTGGGGTGAACTTCTATAGTGTAGGCACTGAGCGCAGACTGATTATTTCAGATCTATGATTGTCAATGAGGTGATATATTGTTTATTGCTGCACTTTTCTGGGTCACTTTTTGCTCTCTTACCCTGTCCCTGATAGTCCTGTGCAAGAGAGATACTGAATATATGGAACATATAGACATTTTTCTGTCTTCTAGAACAGGCTTTTGATAATTTTAGCTGTGAAAAGTGATAAAATACATTAATACAAATGGAATTATTGTTCTCTGGGGTTTTTGTTTGTTTGTTGGTTTTCAGTTTTTTGTTTGTTTTGTTGTTGCTGTTGTTGGTTGGTGGGGTTTTTTTTCTTTTTTTCTTAGATGTTTGGGGGAGCTTCTCAACAGTGATGGGACATACAGATGTCATTATCAAAGAGCAGTGAAAAGAGCAAAAGTAGCAATAACAATGAGTAGAAAAAAAGGCAAAGATAAGTGCCAGAGGCAGAAAAAATATATTTCTTTGAACTAAGGCATTTGTGTTGAGATTCCCCGAAGGATAAGAAAGGGATAGGGAGCAAAAGGTGACAACATGTTATGTCCTATTTAAGGCTGCCAAGCAGCTCTCTCATGAGGGTAGCAATAAAGCATGAGAAGCAGGAGAAATCAATCTCTCTTGTTTTCATCACAAATACATGACTTCTTTTAGGTGATTCTTTTCATTCATTTTGAGAACTGAAAGCAGATAGATCCATGTTGCTAGTTGCTTCTGTTGGTATCAAAGTGAGACCTGGAAGAAGAGAGAGTGTCCAAAAAAATCACAAAGCTAGTGGGTATCCCGGTCACATTTTGTCACTGGTCCCACGCACCTCTTTAGCAGATTTTATATATTTAAAAATTCTGTAGTATTTTTTTTTTCTTGTTATAATAGTATTGTACTCCATGTCCAACGGTTACTTTTATGAACATGGAAAATATGCACAAGCTTTGTCAACATTGCTAACTAAGCTTTATTATAGGCTGAAGCAAGCTTACTGAGTGGGTCCAAGTAACTTAGATGTAAAGTGCAGATCAGGACTTGGTCGAGACTGCAACACAGTGTAACCGGCCTATAAGATTTCCAAAGATGTTTCATATATTCCCACACATTCCCCTATCTTCCTTATTTGCTGTGGCCAATTTGCTCTAGCTTATCTCCCATTTCTTTTTTTTTTGCACATCATGTAAGTCATTTGTTGGCTTCTGGGCGTGAAGCCAAAGCACCACTAGACTGGTGGTGAAAGGCAACTAATCATGACAGTGCCCCACAAAACTATGATAAACTTGTCTTTGGCAGGCAGAGACTAAAATCAGAAAAGGTTACTTGTTTGCTTGATAGTATGTCCCAAACATTAGGAGTAAACAGAGACATACTTTATTTTGACATCCATCTAGAAGAAAATATCCAGAATATGATTAGATTCAGTCTATTTATACAATAAGTTTTGTTTTAACACTACAATTGGGGGAAAGCAAGCTTATTATAAAGCAAGTCTAGGATAAATAAATATATTACTTATTGACTATGCTTACCACCTTATAACAAATGACTATTGGGAGGAAAAGAGGTGTAACTCCTTTAACCATTAACATCTAAGAATAGTCATGAAAATTGCATTTTGAGATAGAACATCTTATCTCAATAAACATTATGTAAATTTGTTAAAAGTACTAGCACTTTGAAGTTGTGCCCTTACAGCAAATGATGGAAAGCTTTTCAGTAATGTATAAAGAAAAAAAAAAACCTAAATTATAAAGAATATAACAAAACTGAAACATATCCAGTTATATATCTAAATGTCCTGCATGGTCTTTTATGCAGGACAGCATCCCAGCCTTCTACACCTTGAATCCAAAGCATATGCATTAGGGGTTAAGTTGGTTACAACCATCTGTGATCTCCAGCCATTTCTAAGTGGATGCAATACTATCCTTAGTGGATGATCGGACAGTTTTTCAAACGGCAGAAGAATGCTGGGAATCAAAACTATTGCTTTCCAACAGTAGGTGCAGGAAGTGTTTTAGCCAAAACTATTTCCTAATCTTAAACTCTTAAGCAGTTATGAAAATACTAAATATAATACTTTATATATCTTATTTTATATTTTTTCAGCACATAGTATCTAAAATCCTCCTTTATATCATATATTAAGATTATACTGTATACTAAGATTAAAGTTCTATCAGTAGGCATAAGTTTTCATTATTTACCTTTATTTCTTTTATTTCCTGTTGGCACTAGAGAATAATGCTTGAATAAAAAACCAAAGAAACAAACAAACAAACAAACCCAGGCCACAAAACCTCAAACCCTAACCCAATAGAACTGAACAAAGGGATTTCTTTAAGGGCTGTAGTGAAGAAATCTCATACTCTACCAAGCACTATGAACAAAAATGCTTTGGCTCTGCTCCCACAGTCTCACTGCAGCACCAGCACTTCAGCTTTTGTGCATCTGTTTTGCGCTGGATTATTCATTTGGTACTTCATCCACTAGCCTTTTTTTCTTCCTAACTTCTGCTTGAATTTTCACTCTCTTCTCCAGGACAAACACGGGCCATTTACAGTCATTAGGTGCCTTTTATTGCTGTTTAAATGGTGTGTACAGCCATTTCATGGGTGGTGGGACTGGTGGATAGTCCAGCTAGCAGCCAGTAACTAGCAGCATCCCTGTGGGATCACTGTTCAGGTCAATACTGTTTAATGTGGAACAAAGTTTACTCTCAGCAAGTTTGCCAGCATCCCAAATTGACAGAAAAGGGTGCGGGGTGGCAGCAATAATTACACTGGAGAAAGAGGTTGTTCAATGGGTCCTCAACAGGCTAGAGAAATGGGCTGACATTGATCTTATGAAGGTCAACAAGTGCAAAGTCTTGCATCCAGCTTGGAATAACCCTACTCAACATTGCATGCTTGGGGATGGCTGTGTAGAAAACAGCTTTGCAGAATAGCTGGGGGACCAGGGAATCCTGTGGACCAAAAGGTGAACAGAAGCCAAGGTTGTGCTTTGGCAACAAAGACAGTGCTCCACGTGCCAGGCTGTGTTTGCAAGGCAGAAGCCCACAGGCTGAGGGGAGTGATTCTTCCCCTCAGTTCAGCACTTGTGGGACTGAATCAGCAGTGTTAGGTCCAGCTTTGGGCTTCCCAGTGCAAGCAAAACATTGACCAACTGGAGTAAGTCCAGCAAAAGATCCACAACATATCCAGGAGGTTGGTGCAAGTGAGGTAGAAGGAGAGGCTGGGCGAACTGTGCTTCTTTAGCCTTAAAATGAAGCTGGGGTATTTGGACTTGGGGAGGCCTTATTGCTGTCTAAGAACACCCGATCAGATGAGGATACAGATGAGGTGAAGCCAGACTTCTTGCTGGTGCACCGCAATAGGTTGAGAGGTGATGAACATAAGTTGGAACATAGGAAGTTCCAATTAGATACAAAGGAAAAATGTTTTTTACTAATAGGATAGCAAACACTGCAACAGGGTCTAAGTGAGGCTGTAGGAACTCTGTCTATAGGTGTTCAGGACTCAGCTGGGTATGGCCATGGGCAACCTGATCTAGTCAGACCTGTTTTGAGCAAGGTGTTGTACTGGATAGACCCCTGAGATAATTTTCAACCTTAATTATTCTATGATTGTATGATTGCAATGTCACCATCTGTGCCCACCACTCCTGTGCCCTTGGCACCAGCCACTTAGTTTGAACAAGCTTAGATCCAATGGCCTGTGTCACAAGCTGCAGCAACTACTTCTTTGTTGTTGATATGAAATCTTTTCCTGGCATGGAGATTGTAGAGCTGCCCTTGTATGAGGAGCTTTAGGAGAAGTGGAGTTTCACAAAGTCTAGTTAAAAGATAGGGATAAAGAGAAGTATGCAAAAGATTGGAGAAAAGAAAATAAAATGTCTCGGTATCCTTCCTGCTGAAAAATGCTTAAGTAAAACTGCCAATTCTTCCCTCAGGCGGTGTTATTTCTGCATGTACTCAAGCTTCTTCTGTTCACTCAACTGACAAGTATCTTTACTATCTCTCACACTTAACACTACCATGCCAGCAGCCTGAGCTGCACTCCCTTCTGTCTCCTGCTACAAACCAGAACAAAAACTGTCAACAAACTTGTGGTTATACAGCCAAAATTCAGTTTTCATTTGTGACAGCGGTGCAACAGGCAAATTAAAGATGATATATGCATATTTCTTATGCTTCTGTGTGGATGATAGCCCAGCATCCTTATCTGTAATACAGAAGCGAGTGTATACTTATTTTGTATGCATTGTCACTCTTTGCATGCAAGCTGAACACAGCCCTGCATGTTCACTCTGTATTGAAGAGAACTAGCTATTTTGTTCAGCCACAAATCAATCTGATTTTGCACATGTGCAATGATTGTTTATGGCCCAACAGTACAGAGAAATTAAAGGTAGGAAGGAGAGCTAATACCTGTAAATGCTGCTATGTGAGGAGGCAAATGATCAGCTGGTTGTGTGATTCTTCCAGACATGCCTGGATGGGGTTATAGCCCTTGCTCTTCATTCAGCAGTGACTTCAATAAGGCTGCAAAGGGCTGGTCACCAGCTTTGTTTCATTGCTGAGGATAAAAGGTGCTTTCTGGTTGGTATCTGAGCAGCAGACAGGCCTCTCTGGCTTCGCTTGCTGAGTGGTGTCCCAGAGCTTTCTACAGCCCAAAGCAGTCTTAGTTACTGAGATTGTTTTCTCATTTCAGAGAACAGACTCAGTGCATTTTGAAAAATTTTTTTCCAGTCCTCAGAACTCGCAGCCAGAAGCGTGTGGTAGTGAGCAACATCTGAGCTGGGTAAGAACCCCAGAGAGGAACCACTGCCCAGTGCAGTTGCAGATTGCTCTTGGTAGTATCTTATTTAATAAGATGGTTAAATATTAACACAAAGCACTCCTATACTGCATTCTGCTGCAAAGTTATTGTGTATTTCAAGTTTGCTGGTAGACTCTCTACACCCAAGGAGGCCTTAGGCACATGCCACAAAATTCAGGGCTGTATGCTCAATAGCTACTGAGCAGATAACCATGGTAACCAAATGACAGTTTTAACACTAGCCTTCAGCAAATCTAGGTAGCCAGGTGAGGTGATCCACTACCATTCAGAGTCAGCTCTGAGTCATTGTGCCATATATAAGGATTTCTGCAAGTAGACAGCATTATAAGAAACTTCTGTTACTTTCCTTTTGGCTTGCATATCATACTCAGAAATATGGATTCAAATGAATCATCTTTCTGAGGATGATGCGTAAGCCAAAAGGAACACAGCAGAAGTTTCTTATCCCAAGGGAAGCCTTCTGGCCATGTTTATGGATGAGAAAAAACAACTTGTGCTTTGAACAAATGTGATTTACAGCCATTGAGACACATAAGATGCATAGCCTTACACAGCGGAGTTTTTATAGTCACTTCTTTTAGAGTGAAACTACTTTTCCAAGAATGAAGGTTTTTCCCAGTTAGTTACATCTTTCACTGAGTAGAATCTGTATTTATCATAGAACATAAAAGATCATAAGGCACTTGTTTTACACTCTCTGACTCTGGGTAGGAATTCTTCATTTCATAGAACCCACAGTGGTTAGCTCCCTTTATTCTGAGCAATAACAAAATTATGAAAATCTGAAAATTAAAATACTGACATGTGTCTGCCACTGTCACTCTCTTAAGATTTCCTTTTTTCATGCTCCCTTGGCCTGTCCTCTTTGCACTAGTTTATTCTCCATTGTGTAAGTTAGCAATAATGTCTTTTATTACTGTTTAGAATTGCTTAATTTTATTGTGAACCTGTGCTTTTGGTTATTAAGTTCTCTTTTTCTTACAGTTAATGAATGATTTACTTTATTTGAGGCTAGCTTTACATCTGTAAAGATAGTTTGCAAGCCCTTGTAATTAATTGAATTGTAAAGTCAATCTGGCGATTTTGTTCATTGCCATTAGGATTACTGATTTTACTTGGCCTTAAATACATTGCCAGCACTGATGCTGGAGCAGAGGCATCTTAATAGCTTTGCTGGCCCATGTGCAGACAATTAGAGTCTATACCCTAATTTAATAAGTAAAGCCAATTGCATTAACTGATGATGCGCAAGAAACAATTTGTCCTGTGATGTGCGAGCTGCCTTGCAACTTTTTCTTCTCTAGTTTCTGTCATATGCAATGTGATGAAAGAAAGTCCTGGGCATTATACTGATGTATGGACCAAGACTGTTGTTTTTTCCTGTGGTAAGACTATGAGATCATCATCATTTCTTAACAACTGAAAGAGGCAACAGGAAATGTGTGACTAACGCCACCTTCTTTTCTAACACAAATATGTGTGGATGCTGTCTATGTCTGTTCTGAAATGTGAATGTGGTTTCCCAGATAAGTGCTCTAAGTGGGATAAATACAGTTTCAGTCTATACAGTCTGCAGAGTATTCATCCTACAAATGAAATAAGCAACTCTGCTAACAGTAGGGTTTTTCTGATCCGTTTTTGTCTGGGGGATCCTGTAGATTAGAGACTCTATGTATCCTTGTTGCAGCTGCACTGGCAGAATCCTGTAGTGAAAGCTGAAGTAACAAATGTAATGTGCAACTTTAGTGACTGCATTTGAATTTGCAGAGACAATCATTTAAACAAACTTTCCAGCAGAAAATATTTCCTGAAGATGCACATAGTCTGTTTCCAAAAATGTCAAGCTGTATTTGTCTCTGTGCTGGAAATCTTTGTTGTAAAAATCATATACTGCTTTGTAAATAAAGGGAAATAACAATATAAATCAAACTTACAGTCTGTATGATAGTGGTTCTGTTCATTCTAGGTGAAATAGAAGTCAAGCAATGAATTAATTACATATCAGGCACAGTTCATATCAGTGACAGAACAGTTCAGTGTTGAAAAGCCAGCGTCAGCGAAGACCTGTTAGTGTAATGGAAACTGAGAAGTTAGGTGTGATTAGCTTAGAAAAGATTGCCATCCTTTCTCTTAACTGCCCTCTCCATGAATTGCAGGTGGGTCATAACTTCAAAGTTCTTTTAGTATTGTTAAAGTCTTGTTAGAGGAGCACTGGCTTTAGCGATATGACAGCATTTAGATTTGGGGTTTCTAAAACTGAAAAGAGCTGATTTGAAGTGAAATAGATTAATTTATTTTTAGTTTTTAGCAATTTTTTTTCTCTGTAAAATAGTAACAGCAGAACAAAGTTGATTAAGAACTCTGTATGACTAAAACACATATCTTCTGATACAATTTCCAGTTTGTTAACCCAAGAAAACTCCAGGAAGTGGTATAAATTTTTTTTTTATTCATATTAGAATCACTCTCTTTTTACAACACATGCAACTGGTTCTTTAGGGAGCTTACAACAGTGCCAAACACATGCATTGTGGTTTCTAAAAGACATTTATTTATGTTGAGAAAATATTTTATTAGCTAACTAGCTTAAAATTAATCAGGGCCCTTTGCAGGGATATACAGTCAGCTGTCTCAAATTAGGGTTTTTTTTAAATGCATAGAAAAGTAGAAGGTGCACATTACGCAGCCCTTGAAATTTGAGGGGAAGAGCACTGATGAGATATTTTCATTTTTTTATGTCCAAAAAAGGTGTTGAAAGGTATCCTCCTCACCCATCAAAACTATTTTCTGCTGGATCTGTACTAGCTAGGGGATTTTATCCTTAACTCATCCTATTGAAAGAATATTGTCGAGCATCACATATCTGATGGTTTAAAAAAAACCCACTCCATCTAACATTCACACCATAGTTCTTTCCAAACACTTTGTGTTTTGTAAATGGCCTCGTTGTCTTAGAGGTATCTTCTAATATTTTCCTAGCTAGTTGACTTAAAAAAAGATATTAACAATTTCTAACCAGTTCCTAACAATCTGGTAGATAAGGACATGTCATTATCCTCAGTTTGCAGATGGCCAGCAGAGTAACAGGACTAGAAATTATTGCCAGAGCCAGGAGTCAAATCATATCTTTGCTTTTAAGAGAGCCCCAAGTTCCCTCTGCCTCAGACAGTGCATGTGGCTTTTACCATAAGTCTTTCTAAACCTTATCGCACACCTCGCCTGAACTCAGGCTGTTGCCTTAAACAAAGCAAGTCCAAGTGGTGTAAATCCTGAATATTGTTCTGCCTGTTGCAATGATGATACATGGATAACCAGAGATGCAAAATAAGAATGAAGTTTCAGTATCTCACAAAGAATTAATTCATTGGAGGAGCAAAGAAACAGCTTTGTGAGACACTTGAATTTGAAGTCACCAGGCTCCAATATAACTCACTACAAAGAAGAATAACTCACTGCATGGGTGTACGTTATGAATAGCAATAAATACATTTTCAGTACCTATTAAAGCATGCCTGCTTAAATGCAGCCCAAATTATCTTCATGGATGTGGCTGTATACCCCAAATCAAACTGAGGTTCATATAACCAGACTGTTCATGTTTGAAAATTCAGAGTCTGATCTCAGTTGGCTGTAGCCTGTGCCCTGTATTTCATGGGGTAATGCTAAGTGGAAGGAATATCTTTTAATGTTTCTCCCAGAATGCATGGCCTGCTTGAAACCGTAAAGCAAACTCCTGCGGCTGGGAGCCCTTTGGATTTAGGTATTGGACTCCAGCCAAAATCAGCTCAAGAGGAAAAAGGCATAGAAGAAAAGAGAACTCAAAAGTAATATTTTATTTTCTATGAAATAAAATGTGACTTCCAGAAGACCAAGGTTGCTTTTGTGGAGATTCCTTGTCAAACAGAGAATATATCAACCATGTTTGAGATCTAGCAACATGAAAGGAAAGTGCATAAGCAAAGCATAGGGACAGCATCTCCTTGCCTTTCAGCTGCTTGTGTCACCTCACACCAGTGCTCTGCCGTGTCACTTGTTGGTTGTTTGTCTCTGCCATGGTGTCAGGCTGCCCACCCAGCGTGTAGACAAAATAGTCCATCAGAGGCTTAAACTGGTCTGTCAAAACTACCAGCAGCATCCAGGCACTTATTGTTTCCCTTCTGCACCTTGTTTTACAGTTTCCATTTCAGGCCACATTCTTCAAGACTTTTTGGCAAAGAGTAAGGTAAAAAGCATTACTTCAACAAAAGAATAAGTAGTTGCTCAGAAAGTTGTTAAGTAAGTATAAAAGAAACTCCCAAAAAACAATGGATTTTATGCTCAGTCAAAACCTTATCCTGTCTTGAATCTTCCTAAAGAATTAGTGCCAACTGAATATACCTTGTTTCTATACCTAAATTGATCCCTTTTAAATTCAAGCAATCTAAAAAGATGTGATAGTTAAGGGAAATTCTTACATAATTTTTATACAAACAACAATGCCCAGTGGTGTTTGTTGTAGTCATCTTATTATGATATAACGTTAGGAGTCCTCACTAGTTTACTGTGAGCCTTCTGATATTTTATATTTTTTTTAACAGTCTCAAAAGTAGATTAATGGGTATATTGGTATATTGGCTTCACTAAAAGAAGAAAAACTAAATCTTACTGCTCTGTAGGCAAGCTGCCTACATTCAGGATGTGAGGTAAACAAAAAAGAGCCTCAAATGTGCCACAAGCAGAGTATCACTATTATTTAACTCCAATGCATGATATTTAATAGTCTCAGTTTCGCACTGTCACTGTTCTTTCAATGCAACAAAGGCAAAGCCTGACAGTGACCCCAGCACCCAGTCATTCCCTGGCTGCACTGTGACCCATGCCAGCAATCTTTGCCCTTAACATCTTTATTTATCTCTAGAAGTAAGGAAGTAGTTTCTGAGGGGGAGCAAAGGAATAAGGTTCTGGAGAAATAGGTAAGCAGTGGCTAAATGTATATATGTGTGAATCAATAATTTTGGTCTTTTTCCAAAGCTCATCTTAATTAATGACCTAGATGATGAGGCAGAGTGCATCCTCAGCAAGTTTGCAGATTATATAAGGCTGGAAGGAGTGGCTTGTTGGTTATGCCACTACTGAAAGGGATCTTAGTGGGCTGGAGATATGGGTCAACAGGAAACTCATGGAGTTCAACAGGAGGAAACGCAAAATCCTGCTCTTAGGGAGGAATATCCCCTGCCTTCAGTAAATGGAGGGGTCTAGCTGGCTAGAAAGCAGCTTTGCAGAGAAGCATCTGGTGGTCCTGGTAGAGAACGAAATGGCCATGAACCAGCAACTGGCCTTTGGCAATGAAGGCAAATAACATCCTGGTCTGCATTAGGACTGTTGCCAGCAGGTCAAGCAAGGTGATCCATCCCCTCTCAGCACTAGTGAGACACATCTGGAGTGCTGGGCACAGTGATGGGTTCCAAATACAAGAAAGATGTGGACATCATAGACAAAGAGATCTGGACATACTACACAGAGTCCAGTGAAGAGCCACTGAGATGATTGAGGGCTCAGAGCATTGTGGGTACCTGGAGAGACTGAGAGAGATGAGATTCCTTATCCCAGAGAAGGGAAAGCTCAAGGAAAATCTTATCAATGTGTAAATGCCAGATGATGGGAGGAAGTAAAGAAGATAAAGCCACATCTTGCTCAGGGGTGCCCAGCAACAGGACAAGAATCAGCAAGCACAAATTGAAATTCCACTTGAACATATGAAGGAATTTATTTTGCTGTGCTGGTGATCAAACATTGGATTAGGTTGCCTAGAAAGGGGTGTGGACTTTCCATCCTTGGAGATATTCAAAACCTGACTGGTACAGTGCTACGCAACCTGCCATAGGTGACTGTGCACTGAGTGAGGGGGTTGGACTAGGTGATCTCCAGAGGTACCATCCAACCTCAGCTATTCTGTAAGCCTGCAATCTTGGTGTGGAAAAGGTACTTCAGGCTTCCTCTCCTGGCTCTGGAGTTGAGATGCCATCTTTTTATGTTCAAGGAAGCCGATACTTTAGTGACTATTTCACAGAATCACAGAATGTTAGGGATTGGAAAGGACCTCAAAAGATCATCTAGTCCAATCCCCCTGCTGGAGCAGGAACACCTAGATGAAGTTACACAGGAAGGCGTCCAGGCGGGTTTTGAATGTCTCCAGAGTAGGAGACTCCACAACGTCCCTGGGCAGCCTCTTCCAGTGCTTTGTTACCCTCACCGTGAAGAAGTTTCTTCTCAAATTTAAGTGGAACCTCTTGTGTTCCACTTTGAACCCATTACCCCTTGTCCTATCATTGGTTGTCACCGAGAATAGGCTGGCTGCATCCTCATGACACTCACCCTTTATATATTTATAAACATTAATAAGATCACCCCTCAGTCTCCTCTTCTCCAAACTAAAGAGAACCAGCTCCCTCAGCCTTTCCTCATAAGGGAGATGCTCCACTCCCTTGATAATCTTTGTTGCCCTGCGCTGGACTCTCTCGAGCAGTTCCCTGTCCTTCTTGAACTGAGGGGCCCAGAACTGGACACAATATTCCAGGTGTGGTCTCACCAGACCAGAGTAGAGGGGAAGGAGAACCTCTCACGACCTACTAACCACCCCCCTTCTAACACACCCCAGGATGCCATTGGCCTTCCTGGCCACAAGGGCACAGTGTTGGCTCATGGTCATCCTGCTGTCCACCAGGACCCCCAGGTACCTTTCCCCTATGCTGCTCTCTAATAGCTCATTCCTCAACTTACATTGGAACCTGGGGTTCTTCCTACACAGATGCAAGACTCTACACTTGCCCTTGTTATATTTCATTAAACTTTTCCCCACCCAACTCTCCAGCCTGCCCAAGTCTTGATGGAGGCAGCACAGCCTTTTGGCATGTCAGCCACTCCTCCCAGCCTGGTGTCACCAGCAAACTTGCTGATAGCACACTCTATTCCCTCATCCATATCGTTGATGAATATATTGAATAATATAGGCTCCTGTACTGACCCCTGAGGCACTCCACTAGATACAGGCCTCCAGCTAGACTCTGCCCCATTGACCACGACTCTCTGGCTTCTTTCCTTCAGCCAGTTCGCAGTCCACCTCACTACTCGGTCATCCAGACCGCACTCCCTCAGTTTAGCTGTAAGGATGCTGTGGGAGACTGTGTCAAATGTCTTACTCAAGTCAAGGTAGACCACATCCACCGCTCTGCCGTCATCCACCCATCTTGTTATGTCCTCATAAAAGTCAATGAGGTTGGTCAAGCATACTTCCCCTTGGTGGAGCCGTGTTGACTGCCCCTGATGACCTCTTATCCCTGATATGCCTTGAGATGGCACCAAGGATAAGTTGTACCATCAGTTTCCCAGGGATGGAGGTCAGGCTGACCAGTCTATAGTTACCTGCGTCCTCCTTCTTGCCCTTTTTGAAGACTGGAGTGACATTTGCTTTCCTCCAGTCCTCAGGCACCTCTCCCATTTCCCAAGACTTGGCAAAGATGATGGAGAGTGGTCCAGCAATGACCTCAGCCAGCTCCCTCAGCACCTGCAGGTGCATCCCATCCGGATCCATGGATTTATGGATGTCCAGATTACCTAACTGCTCCCTAGCCCAGTCCTCATCAACCGAGGCAAACTCCTCCATTGTCCTGCCTTCCTCTGGGGTCTCAGTGGCACGGGGCTCCTCAGGACAGCCTCCGGCAGAGTAGACAGAGACAAAGAAGGCATTCAGTAACTCTGCCTTCTCTGTATCTTCTGTCACAAGGGCACCCATCTTGTTCATCAGTGGGCCTACATTGCCTCTCGTGTTAGTTTTATCTGCCATGTATTTGAAAAAGCTCTTTCTGTTGTCCTTGACCCCTCTCACCAGGTTTAATTCTAAGGAGTCCTTAGCTTTCCTAGTTGCCTCCCTACACCCTCTGACAACAGCCTTATATTCTCTCCAAGTGGCCAGGCCCTCCTTCCATGATCTATAAACTTTCCTCTTCCACTTGAGCTTACCCAGCAGTTCCCTGTTTAACCACGCAGGTCTCCTGGCTCCCTTCCTTGACTTCCTACGTGTCGGGATGCTCTGATCTTGAGCCTGGTAGAAGCAGTCCCTGAACACTAACCAACTATCTTGGGCCCCTTTACCTCCAAGCAGCCTTGCCCATGGGATTTCCCCTAGCAATTGCCTGAAAAGGCCAAAGTTTGTCCTGCTGAAGTCCAGGGTTGCAATTCTGCTTGCTATCCTGTTCCTGCCACAGGAGATCCTGAACTCCGCCATCTCATGGTCACTGCAACCAAGGCAGCCCTCAACCTTTACCGCTTCAACCAGACCCTCCTTGCTAGTGAGGATGAGGTCCAGTAGTACACCTCTTCTAGTCGGCTCCTCCACCCTTTGCATCAGAAAGTTATCATCAATGCACTGGAGGAACCTCCTAGACTGTGGCTGGCTGGCCAAGCCACAATCATCAGGGAAGTTAAAATCCCCCACCACAACCAGGGCCTGTGACTGTGAGGCTGCTCTCAGCTGTCTGTAGAAGGCCTCATCAATTTCCTCACCCTGATCTGGTGGCCTATAATAGATGCCCACAATAGTGTCACCCTTGCCAGCCTGCCCCTTAATTCTCACCCACAGACTCTCAACTCACTCCTCATCCGCCCCTGGACAATACTCAATACATTGCAGTTGCTCCCTCACGTAAAGAGCGACTCCACCACCGCACCTGGCTGGCCTGTCTTTCCTGAAAAGGACATAGCTATCCATAACCACATTCCAGTCATGTGAGCTGTCCCACCATGTCTCCGTAATTGCCACCTAGGTCATAATCTCCTGCCTGAACACAGGTTTCTAACTCCTCCTGCTTATTCCCCATGCTGCATGCATTTGTGTACAGGCATTTCAGAGAGCGAGCTAGGCACACTGATTTCACCTTAGGGGTTTGGGAGGCCTCCCAGCCTTCATGAACTCTAGGGTGCTACCTCACTGATGCAAGCCCAGCTACAATCCCATCCCCCTTCAAGTCTAGTTTAAAGCTCTCCAAATAAGCCCTGCTAATTCCTGTCCCAGCATGCTTTTGCCCCTGTGAGATAAACCTTTTCCATGTATCACTGTTTGGACTCTTGTCGTGTAAAACCAGCCGTTATCAAAGAACCCAAAGCCCTGCCTGTAGCACCAGTCTTGTAGCCAATTGTTTACAGACTGAATTTTTCTATTCCATCCCATATCATCACCGAAAACTGGAAGAAGGGAAGGGAAAATCATTTGTGCCCTGGACTCTTTTACCCTCTGTCTCAAGGCCTTGAAATCTTTTTTTATTCCCCTCAGACTGCAGTTTCCTCCCCACCTGTCTGGAAGATCAGCAGTGGGTAGTAGTCCGTTGGGTGCACCAGGTTGGGAAGTGTCCTGGTGATGTCCCTGATCCGAGCTCCAGGTAGACTGCATACTTCTCTACGATGACGGTCAACTCTGCAGATTGGGCCCTCCATCCCTCTCAGAAGAGAATTGCCTCCTACAGTTACCCTTCTTTCTTTCTTATCTGAGGCAGTCTTGAGGTGTGGGGTCAACTGCCTCTTTCTATGTGACCTCGTAGGTGGGCCTTACACCACATCCTCACCTACCTCTTCTTCAAGATCCAGGGCCTCAAACCTGTTACAGAGGGACACCTGGGGAAGCAAAGCAGGTGGGGAGGGGAGTTGCCCATGGCCCCGAACTGGAACTTGCTTCCAACACTCATCATCTTTTCTGTCCCCTATCTCTGCCCAACAGCAACAGGGCAGGGGCTGTGTCAGGTCTTCTCCCTCTGCCCGACAGGGCAAGGGCTTCATCACCTTTTGGGGGATATCCCCCTGAAGCCTCTCTGAGTGGCACGCCAGGGAGTTACTCCACCAGTCGATTTCCTTTTCACACTCCCTGATGGCCCTCAGCATCACGACCCTCCGTAAGCTTTGCAACCATGCTGAGCAGATCTTGCACCTGCTCACACCTCACACAGGTGGGATGCTGGCCATCCTCCTCCGGCAGCAGCAGGCTCTGGCACTCCCTGCAGCCAGAAACCTGAACAGCCATGGTTCAGGGCAGACAGTCTGTCTGAGTTGCTACAGTCTTCTTCAGACAAGCTCTGTTTCTGGTTGAGACCATGGTCGGCAGCAGTATGAAACAGTAGCAATAGGTGAGAGGATCTAACTAGAAAAAGGTGACAACCTCTACACCCTAGTACACGAGTTACCACACCCGCTGCTGCAGCACAGTGTGGGTGCTACTCACCCACGTCACAAGCCGATTGCCCCTTCCAGCACCGGGTAATGATGCATTGCTGCCCTCCCGGAGGCTTTTTCAAGACGAGGGGCGGGGGTGTGATTGCCCTCACCGTGGTAACGCACACTGCATGTCAGCTGCTCTCGCAAGGGCTGCCAGGAGCTTCCGGGTCTCTCAAGAACGAAAATGCCTGATTGAGAGAAAAAAAAAAAAAAACAACTATGAAAAAAGGCTTCTCTGTACCTCAAAGATTTCACTTAATCGGGACCTGCAGAGCTGCCTCCGATCAGCTGATCTCAGGATCACTAACAGACATTTTTCCGACTCAGAGCATTACTTTTTGGTTACAAGCTGTGAAACCTTCTTATCTCTGGGTTACATCTCTGTGTGTTTACATTTTCCCTGTGATCTGCTGAGACTTACAAATACTTTCCTGCTCATCCAGCTCTGAGGAGCTGTAGGGGAACACTGGGAGAGCCACCCATGGTTTGTGCAGCTGCCAAGGTGGAAGGATACCTGAGAGATGCTCTTCCTGCAGACACAGAATAGCCTGCGGCCATTTGAAAAGCAGCTGGTTGCAGTGGAGGTAACTGTCTTAATGCTCGAGCACAGACTGCTGCAGAGTTCAGACCATTATGAAGCCTTTCTGTAAAGTGTAATAGATTTTTCTTGATGGATTTTAAAGACACCATGTAGGAATTAAGTTATAGGACTATACTGACAAGCTGAAAGCCTACAGGGTGCCCCACCGTTCCTTAAAAGAAAGACCAGCGTCACAGGAATCTAAACCTAAATATTGCTTTCAGAGAACATTATATGCTTCTCTTAACATTTGGAGACACTGAGTGTGGCTTGGAAGTGGGGTCCTAAAATTAATTTACATTAATTTCAGAAATTTTTAGGTTAAAGAAGGTTAACACATGATTTTTCCTCAGAAATACCCACGTTTTAGGAAATGACCTATCCCAGACTGTTTCTTTTGAGTCTGTTACCTTTGTCTCAGTGCCATACTCTTTATTTTGCTAGTGACATTCAGCTCTCAGCTGGCAGCTGTCCTCGAGGGCACATTTGAAAAGCAGAACACCACTTCCAGAAGTGCAGCTGATGGAAATCTCCAGTAAAGGCACCAGGAAGCTCTGTGTTGTCTTCACAGGTGCAAATGAGTCACTGTTTTATGCATCAGATCTGCACGCGGGCTCTGCCATGCATACAGCAGTGCAAGCCCATGGTGAAGGGCCATCTCAACAACACTGATGCAACATGGTCATGGTCACAGCTGCAACACAGTGCACTGGGGTCAGGGCACAGATTTGCAGTGTCAGCAGATCTGTGCTGTGTGCTATCACCCTTTGGTAAAGTCAAAGAAATGTCTTCCTTTGTGAAAAATGGGAGACTATGTCTCACCATAGAGTAGGAGTGTGCCCAAAAACATCTCTGAGACAGTGCCAATTCACATCTAGTGTCCACTCGTCACAACATGTTTGCATGTTTGTTTCCCATACCGCTGCTTGCACTGCAGAGACATGCAACCTGGAGTGTCCTGCTTGTTTACGTCTTCTGGTAAGTTTGTATGTGTACATGTGGGCATGCTGTGCCAGTTTAACCGAAGAAGCACTTTCTAGTCTTTTAGTTACATACAGCTTCACATGAAAATACTTTGTGCTAGCTTTGCCACCAGCACATTTCAGTAACGTATAGAGTCACAGGAAAGTGTATAAAAAGGAACTGGGGACAAGCATATCAGTATCTCTGTTTCTGTAATTCTTATCTAAATGCATATATGGTGTTGCTATAAATAATTAATATTGAATCAAATTTCATCATTCTTTATGACTGTCATATTGATGAGTAGTTATGAACCGCTACCTGTTGCACACTTAGCAGCATGCTCTGAAAAACTCAGCATGCTGAGCTCTGCATTACTGAAAAAACTCCAGTAATGTACGTCGAAACTAGAGGTGATTGCTTTTCTTGGCCATTGAAGTAAATTTCTTCCAAAATCTAACCAGGAACATTCTGTAAATCTGACTCTTACTATAAAAAGGGCTGCATGATCTTATTCTAGTATGGTGAATTTATGTATTTAAATAAGAACAATAAAGGATGTGTGTATACACTGGGATTCTACATGAGACTCTGGTGACTTTGCCACGTATTAGTTTGTATAATGTATTACTCAGGTCACAATTTTTTACAATAGACACTCATTTTTCACTACAGTGACATTTGCTCTTTGATATCACTGTTTTTCAACACTGATGTGCCTCATGAGAAAAGAAGTTTATACTGTTGGGAGTAGAATTGATTTAATGGAGTAAAGTGGATTAAAGGTCAAGAAACGATTCAGTGTTGGTAGGAGGTAGACCTGTTGGATCCAGTGGGGAGTTTTCTGGGCAAAAATGAATTGCTTATGAATATTTTAAGATAAAATGTGGCTGGTTTGAAGTTGGTGAAATCATAAATAAACTGACAGAACAGAATGGCCTTCTCTAATACTAAGATTACAAAACAGGCAGTCAACAGGTAGGATATTAGTTTCAAGGCATTACTGGAGGGAGGCAGTGGGAAGGTAATCAGTTACCAGCATTCCTGGTGGCTATGATGATGCTTTCCCTGGGCTTGGTCCACAGTCCAAGGGAAATTTCCACTGACTTCAACACACTGCACATGCGGTCCACTTTTAACAAGCTATTGGGATTTTTAATTCACCATATGGCTCCTAATAACCAGATCACTACTAATAAAGCTCAGAATTATGTTAGGAATTCAACCACGAAATTAAATGCAACCAGTTAAGTCAGAAGCAGAACAATTAACAAAATATTGGTTAATGTAAATCTTGGAGAATCTTATATACCTTTATACACTGCCAAGAGCACAGGATCTTCATTTCTTTTTATTGAATGCCTCTTGTGGTAAACAATTAAACAGCACCAGCAATTTCTTTACTCCAGCTGTCATTCTGATGACATGAATACTTGGGCAACTGGCATCTAATTTCAGTGCCATCCAACTGTAAATAAATTGTGAAGCCTTTGTGCCTGTGTGGTAATACGTAGTCATCTCTATGCAGGCACATATGCAGATTGTGTGAATCCCGTCCCTTTAAAATTAATATGGTTTCAGTCACACAGAGGAGAGTGTTGGAAAAAATAGCTTGAAAGAAATTGAAAATGATTTTTCAATGTTTCTTTTTGGTGCAGTAATAACAGTTCAAAGTTCTGACTGTCAGAGTGAGAATAATAAAGTGGATTCCCAACATTCAGGCTTTTTGTTTGGTGCTTTTTTTTTTTTTTTCCCCTCCATTTCCTTCAGCTTGAACAGGGGAAACAGCATGGGCAGCTTTGTCATGTACAAGTATGACACTGCAGGTACAAGTAAAAATTTTCTTTATTGATTTATAATGTCCATTCAAGGTTGCCTATTAATTTTGTGTGAATAATTATTGAAACTTCCATTGCCTTTATTCCTTAGTCAGCCATTAATATTCTTTATGTCAGCTGGAATTACAGGTTTTGAAACAAATACTGGACTGAACACAAGGAAGTTTGACCCAGAAACAAAAATTCAAGGAGAAAAGAGAGCCAAGAGAGCCAGAGCTCTCCTCAGAGGGAACAATGCTGAGCCATATGCTTCTTTCTAGGCCAAAGAGAAGCATTTTCCTCTATCCAGGATTCAGACCTGAGAACCATCATCTGGTACCTAAACAAAGACAGGCCTTCATTTCTGGCTGAAAGCTAGGGATTTTTGCCAGATAAATGAATAAAAAAAAATCATCTGGGATACAGAGGATTGCAGTTTAAATTTCCACTCTCTAACTGCCCACTGATGTGACAGAGATGTCCTGAGTGATCCCCTCACTAGGCTGTTGCATGTGCAGATTTTCTTAATACTCCCAGTTGAAACTGGTCCATTGTGTTTATCTCACCATCTGCTGGATAAGATATTTTCCAAGTGGTGCAGAGTCTGTATCAAAATTTTTGTTCAAAGCAAGTGCAGAGCCTTCCCATATCCTAGGTCTGCAACCACACTAGGGACCTCTCAGGGCTTTTGTGTGAATTAGGTGCACAGCCCAGCTGCTTGGTTGCAGTTCATATGAGGTAAGGGCTTTCCCATCACCAGGAATTATTCATTTCTCAGGGAGCTACACAGATGAAAGAGAAGGGTGTAGAGCCCATAGGCACCTGTTTAATAGCTGCTGGGCTCACAGTTTAATAGCAGGGCTGCTGGGAATGCCATAAACTTCCGTCTGTAGGACCTGGGCACACATAGTCCCCCAGGGGATCTAACTGTATCTTCTTCAGTCACAGCTCAGAAGTCAGAGTGAATTTTAACACATGCTTTTTCTTCTGCATAAATCATTATCAGTTCGCTACATTTTATTGCTGTACTCTGTATGGTCTCTGATCAGCCATTGTCCATCTACATGTGCAGCAATATCTCCTAATGGACGCCAGACTGTTAAATACTGCTTCTTTTTCAGTTTTCCATTTTGCATATTCCATTTTCTGTGGCAAAAAATAGATTTTTATGTGCTGATGCTACACATGCTTGATCCAAAGTGACAGTTGTCAAAAACCAGAAATTTTTCTGATTTCAAGGCTTCAATTACATACATTAAAGGTAAATTATTAATTCATCAGGCATTCAAAGATGTTGCCCTCTTTGGCTGTGTAACATAATACGTTTGCACAGGATCTTCACTCTATTTTTTTTTTTTTTTTTGATTCAGGGACTAGAAATGTTACAAGTCACGAAAATGCTACAATATTTTTTTAAACTTTATTTCAGTATATTCCCTAGGATTTTAATTAACCATTGTTGGTTATCTCAGTAAATATTGCACCTCTTTCTTAGCCAAAAAGAGGCCCAAAGTAAAATTGCACTTTAAGTAGGGTCTAAGTGAAATTAAAATATTGTTTAAGAATAAAAAAGTGAAATTCCTGAGAATGATCTGGAAAGTTCTTCTTTCCTTGCCTGGATGAATGAAGACTTATGACAGGGATATTGTTCAGTATTACATGTAGTTAACTCATTCGTCTTCTCAGAGAAATGAGGAAAGACCAGGAAATGGGGAAAGTGTGCCTCCACTCAAATTTTTGTGAGTCTTTGCTATCAATAGTTTGTTTGGGTTTGTTTGTTTGGTTTTGTTTTTGTTTTGTCTTCTCTGGAGTGTTCTTTACTAAACATGAAGTCTGTGTTTCACAGGTTCTGCATTTTTTGTGTATTCTTTATATGGAGCATATTTAGGCTACTGCAATATATCATTCTGTGACAGAAAAGCATAAGATAGGTTTTGTTCAATGTGCAAGTAGTTTTTCTTTTGTTCACAAACAATCTCCTTGTTTGCCAACCAAACTACAATAAAATCATGTACAAAGTAGTCAACAGAATAGAAAGGTATTGTTTCTTCTGCAGGAATGTTCTGCCTGTTGAAATGTCTCCTGCTGTTTAGCAATATATAAAATAAATAAAAAACTCTTTCTTAGTACAGGCTGAAAATAAAGTTTGGTTTTAGTGATATAAATAATATTTTATCTTTGTCTATTTACCTGGCATTGAATCCAGTTAAAATATTCCAAAACTTATAAGCATTGAGAAAACATTTTATACTTCAATATTTCATTTACTATATGTGTCCCAATATTTCTAAATATTCCCAAGTTCTCTATTTCCAAATATTCATCTTCTGATCTTGAAATTTTTGGCTTTCAGTTTCATCGTCACTTCTTTGAGTGTAATCTAGCTCCACGCCTATTCAAGCAAACGAAGTTTTAGCATTTGTGCATATCCCTTGATTTAACATCACAAAACTGGACAAACTGCTCATTGCAGTAGAATCTCTATTTTCCATGTTGTTTAGCGTCCTGTGGCTGCAGGGCATTGGTACAGGAGGGATTTTACAGGGAGGCATGACTGATATATGCACACAAATCTTGGTCACTAGGTAAATGAATGTCATGGTTTAACCCAAGCTGGCAATACAACGATGACAGCCACTCACTCAACCTCCTCCTCACCTTCAAATAGTGGAGAGAATTGAAATGGAAGGGAGAAACTTGGATTGAGGCAAACACAGTTTAATGAAATAAAAAAATACTAATACACTACTATTTTATATATATATATATATATATATATAAGAAATAGAATATAAAATAAAAGATACTCAATGCAATTCCTCACAAACTGTGTCCACACCAAGCACCCAGTCCCAGGAGGCAGCACCTGGTCCCAAACATCTGATCCCAACTAGAAAAAAAAAACAAACCAACAACTAAAAAGGGCAGAAAGGCCCAGCAGCCTCTGCAAAATGGCAAAAGGCCAAACTAAATGTCCTGAACAGAATTCCTCCGGCTCTGACAAAAAGGGCGAAGAAGGTCAAGAAGTGAAAAAGAGACTGAAAGATCCCAACTTTCCTTAAATATGAAGCCTGATGCTAATGGGATGGAATAGTCTTATTGATCAGTCTGGATGTCAGTCAAGCTCTTGCCCATCCATGGCCTTGATGCCTCACACCTGTGGGCAGAGCTCAGAATGCCCTTGGCTCCCTGAACAGAGCAATTAAAAACATCGACTCTGTCCTGGGGTGTTATCTGTTGTTCTTAAACTAAGTCCTAGTAATGACTGTGCTAGCTATGAAAAAGAAACGTTTCTAACTGCATGAAGAAAATTTACTCATTTTCAGTCAAACCAGCACAATCAAGATAAGGGCGAGCTAACAGGATTGTGAGTTTTTCCCTGTTTGTCTGCTGTGTTTACCAGATTTGTGTGTGTTTTCCCCTGTTTCATTGGTCTGCTTCTTACTGTGAAGCCAATCTTCACCTCCAGACACGCTGTGGGAAGAGCTGAGCAGCCCAAGCAACCCCTCCTCAGGAACACCGTTACAACTGTCCAGCCATGGTGGAAACCATTTGGTGACACTGTTATTACAAGTTTGCAGGATCTCCTCTCCGCTCTGTTGTTTTTATTACATCTCTCCCTTCCAATGGCTCTGAGAAGCTTTAGGAATTTATCATGTAAGAGAATTAGGACAAACCTGAGCCAAGCATGTATGTGGTGGAGAGAAGAAACACAGAAGGGAAAGTTACTCAAGGGGCTACTATAACCAGTAAAGATTCCTTTAATTTGTTCTATTTCTTACAAAGAAAATTTTTTTTAATGACCAGGGTGTTTGTAAGAGAATTATTCCTAAAAGTCTACATCAAGAACGTGTTATTTGTCTTTATTGTGTTGCTAAATACATTTTAGTCTTAAAAACTGTCGATAGTAAAAGACATGGACAACTCAGCTGATCTTCAGCTTCTCTGAAGACATTCCTGTGACATCTGATTTAGCCACACACAGATTTTTCTGCTTTAAATAAGACACAAAGGCAATAAGTTAATGACTAGATGTCCTTATCCAGGAAGCACTCAGAAACATGAACAATTTCAGTGCAAGTGCATAAAGAGACTGCGGCTTAAGCCACGTGTTTTACATATGAAATGATCTGGCTCAAGAAAGAAAAAGAACTAAAATTGTAACAATATTGAGGACTAGGTCTGGCTTAGTAATTACTTCTATATTTCTGTAGAAATTTGCAAGGCATATGTCCTCCCTCAGATCCTACAGTGACAGGCATTAATAAAAAAACTCCAGAGAGCTTGTGACAGCTTTCACAATGCAATCCAACCCTCAGATCAGCCATCTAAATAGTCTTTTCCTGAACATCTGCTTCATCCATAAGATTAACTAAATAGTTAAATTTGTTTGAACAAGTGGCTCAATAGAATTTTATTAAAACAAGTCTATTTTGAACCTTTGCATTTTTCCTCCCTGCAGCCTGGGGAGTATTGAAATATTTGTATACTTACAAAAATTTATTCATAGTGAAAAAATTATAGGGTAGTTAACTTTTTTTTCATCCAACTTCTCCATGCACCTGCCTTTGATATCATACTAAGAGTCAGCAGAAAAAAACTGCAACACTGCAAATATATTTTAGCACGTAGAACGACACATCTGGGACAATGCACACCACTGTAAAGTCTCAAATGCTGTGAGACTTCCAAAAAGCAGTTCTTGCAAAACTAGAAATAGAAATAGGCTAAGATCATTAAACAGCAAAATTCTCCTAAAATAATTACACAGGTAGGGAAACATTGTGCTCACTGGGCACTTATTCATTAGTTTATTATGCTTTTTTAAAGTACATTCATTAACCTTTCTCTGGTGTTTCTGGGGAGGAGTTGGGTTTTTTATCTCTAAATTAAAGATTGTACTTATTGGGAAAAATATTAATCACAAAACAGGAGGGTTTTGTTTTTTTCTTTTCAATTTCTAAGTCTAAATCAGTCTTCTATAATCATACTGTGTACTTTGGCCTGATATGTCGGACCCTGAGCTGGTCACACATGCATCCCAGGGGGAATGCACAGTTATTAGGTGGTATAACAAGGCATTGAAAAACATCAAGTCTTCTTACTGTGCTACATATTTAATCCATGCATAATCCAGCTAGCATTAGCACTGTTTCTAATTAAGTGAAATTAAATGCACAGATGTAAGAAAAGATTCATGATGCTTAAACACATGGTAACACAAATGTGTTCATAGTCTGAGAAAAGCATACAGATTAATGATTACTTTCAATTTTAGAAGGTCACAGAACACCGTGCCCTCCTCCTCTGTGAACATCCGAACTAAGAAGGAGACAGAATGGGAGTGTTTTCACTTTCCTGGAGTGTCATGCAGGGAATACAAGTCTCCTGGCTGGTGGAGTGTTCTGCTTTGAAGTTAATTCCCTATTAAACACAGAGATAAGAGATGACCAGCTGTACAATCCCTTTTCTTGGAGAGTGCTCAGTGTAAACATTGGGACTACAGTAGCAGTAACAGCAGTAAGTCTGTTGATCCTGCAGGCATTTCAGAGGACAAAAAGAATAAATGTGTGTGCCTCCCCTTATTCTCTGGTAGCTACAATGGGACTACTCTGCCCCTCAAGAATCTACATGCCTGAACCTCACCCTATTTCCAGAAATACTTTCAGTAGGCTCATAATAACATACTGTCATATACAAGCAAAGACAATACAAGCAAAGAGAGCCAGCACTCAAATCTTTTAAGTTAAAAATGTCTGACTTGAAATAAGAGAAAATATAATCATGAAGTTTACAAAAGTAAGCAATTCCTCAACCCAGAATTCATGAGAGGTTCTGCTATTTCTCCTGAAGGATTAGTTAGCTGTGCTTCAATGTGCTTGGGTTATTCAACGTGCTTGGTAATTCAACAGTGACATGCTCTACTTTGTCCAAGACTTACTAGCCTACTTGCTTGTGGAAGATATTTCCTTGAGCTGTGCCAGATGGTTTAATCCAGTCACTTGGTTAACCTCCCCACTGAAAATCTTACGAAAGCAAACAAGAAATCCTTTGTGGAGAGTTTCAGCTAATACCTCATCCTTGTGAAGGGGCATAAGCACTGAAGTGGACAGTTTGAATTCAATGAGCTGTGTTACTCTGACAAGGACTGCCAACACATAGGCTCATCCCCATCTTACATCTAGACCAGCTTATCCATTAAAGTATGTTAGCTCACATATTTCACAAAACACGTTTTTCAGAAGCGTTTTATACTGAGTATGTTTAACACAACCTATGCAACCTTTATAAGCTACATTCAGAGAGATTCCTGTCTCACTTGTTGAATAATCTCTGCCTTACCTGTAGTGCCTTGTTCCTGATTTCTTTCTCTTAATTGGCACAGCTGCACTTTGGTCCTGCATTAAGGCAAACCTATAAGCAAGTTTATAAAGTGATAATGGATCTGCAACAAAAATCAGTAATGTAAAAGCCCATTAGCTCTATAAGGTTGAAGCAGCGGAGAAAGTTCTCTGCTTCCATTTTATTTGCTTTTACCAACAAATTAAAAGTTCTGTCAATTATATTAGAGCAAACAAACATGTTGGACTTTAAAAAATCTGCTCTGCGTAGCGATATCTGGTTTAAGGTTATGCTACTGGCATTCTTCCAAATACATTTGTAGTTACTGTAGGCAGAAAAGCCAAATTTATTACATTTTGTTTGAGCAAAGGTCATTGCGACATTGGTATTATGCATTCTGGAAGTCTTTTAAACTCTTCAAATACTAAGTGGAATTTCAGCGAGCTGGAACTACATGCTGAATCTTATTTCAATTTCATCAGCATTGTTTCTAGATTTTACATATCTAGCAGGGTCAAAAGAACAAACTGAATGTGAACACAATTGTTTCTTAAAATATTTTCCAAATTAAGCTTTCATTTTCATTTTCCACACTTAACACAGAAATATTTTTTCAAATGGTCATTTGTGCTGAGCATGGATATTATCGGTTGTAGCATGAATGCTGCACTTAATGCAAAGTTCTCTTCAGCATGTGAGTTTCAGCCCCAGGGCTGTACAGAGAACACAGTCTGCAGTTTTTTGACTGGTCAAAGATGGTGACTGGGTGTTGAAGAGAGTGTGACATCAATTGCTTCTTCCCTTAAAATTGGTGAGTCTTCAAGCCGCCATTCATTTTTTTGGTCTGCTGAGGACATTAAATTATAAAAGCACTGACTGTAGTGATATTTTCTGCTTCTGAAGAGATCTGCTCTTACTTCCACACCACTGGCTTGTGCAGTTTCATAAGAACTAAAAAGTAGGATAATATCTCTTCTGTTTTGACTCTGGAGAGAGTAGCATGAAGACTTTTTTGAGCAACTGTACTGAAATTTGTAGTGCTGTGGATTTAAGACCTATGTTAAATTTTGCCTTTGTCATTTTAATTATTTATTTTTTTTTAATTGTTTCGAGATATTAGCCACAATAAGTCTTTGAGCTAAACTGAGAAGCTGAGCTTCAAATGCAGCTTATTTCACCACAACTTATTAACTCAGTCACTAATTTACCACTTCATTCTCCCTTTTGCTTACATGTCCAAAACACACTTGAGTGAGGGTGGCATCTGTTTTCTACCGAGTGCTCATTCCTTCCAGGGGAGCTAGAGATTATATATAAACATGAGAGAAGCATTTTAATTGGGTTTATTTAAAGAAAAATATCACTCCTCTCTAGTTTCCAGAATTTGTGGAAAATGTAGCCTTGTGTCTAAGAAGGCAAATGGTATCGTGGGGTGCATTAGGAAAAGTGTGACCAGCAGGTCAAGGGAGGTGATCCTCCCGCTCTACTCTGCTCTGGTGGGGCCACATCTGGAGTACTGTGTCCAGTTCTGGGCTCCCCAGTTTAAGGACAAGGAATTACTGGAGGGAGTCCAGTGATGGGCTACAAAGATGATCAGAGGTCTGGAGCATCTTTCTTATTAGGAGAGAATGAGAGAGGTGGGTCTGTTCAGCCTGGAGGAGAGAAGGCTGAGAGAGGACCTTATTTATGCTTATAATACATAGTTATGCATATTATTTATGCTTATAAAAATCTTAAGGGTAGGTCTCAAGAGACTGGGACCAGACTCTTTCCAGGGGTGCCCAGGGATACGATGAGGGGCAACGGGCACAGACTAAAGTATGGGAGGTTCCATCTGAATATGAGGAAAAACTTCTTTACTTTAAGAGTAACAAAACACTGGAACAGGCTGCCCAGAGAGGTTCTGGAGTCTCCTTCTCTGGAGACATTCAAGACTTGTCTGGACACATTCCTGTGCCATCTACTCCAGAGGTCCCTTCTAACACCAACCATTCTGTGATTCTTAGTGCACAGTAGTAGTCAGAAAAGTGTGGGCAAAATGCTGCCATCATATGGCTTTGTATTTATGGTCTCATATTTTTTTCATCTATATCAGGATGTTTTACAAATATTTTCTATCCTCTCTCCCACTTCCATCTCATTTTTTTGAGAACTAGTTCCCCATGTCAGTGAGCGCAGAGTCAGGTCAGCAGTCTCGTCACCTTCTTGAAAGACATGACAGTCATTGCATGCTAAATAGTGAAATAAGTTGCTATTCCTACAACAGTCCTCACAGAGGTTTATTTTATCAAGGTCTTAAGAAACATCTGGAAATAGCATTTTCCCAGCCTCTGTCTGCCAAACAGCTGGTTTTCAAAATTATAGTACCTAATTCTCCCTGCTTTTTTGCAGTTTACAAGCTAAACTTCCTTTGGTGTAATTTAAAGCTATTTTCCTGTTCCCAAGAAATGTAGAAGATTTATTCCCCTAGTTTCGTTCTCACCTTTGTATGATCACCCCTTCTCTTCTCAGACTACTTCAGCATCTTCCATCTTGTCTTTTAGGCCATGTTGTGTAAACTTTTTTACCCTTCTTTTGCAGAATTATGGTTCCCTTGCATGCAGGGAGTTATGTATAGTCAGTGTAAACGGTTTTGTATTAATATCTGATGTCCACAATAATATTTACTCCTAACATGTCTGAAGGATCAAATATTGCTTTTCTGTTTGCCCTTGAGGCAACATTTTCCCTTACCCAACCTTTTCTAGACATTGTAGTTTGTAGCAAATCTAGTGTTGTTCACAACAGATTCAGAAATGTATGATATAATACAAATGACTGAGTACACATTCATGACTCAAAGGATCTTCTAACCTCCAATGCAAGTCAATGTGCAGATCAGATAGTTTGCTGCTCATACTGGGAGAGCTGAAAGTACTGAAAAATATCAGTAATATATCAAATTTCCAGTCCAGTTATACAATAGCCAACCTATTATCTGATTCAGAGAAATATTGGTATCACTTAATCCTTTCACCATTTTTGACTTTTCCTAAAACCTTTGTTTTTGGTTTTGTTTTGTTTTGTTTTTTGGGGGAAGGAGGTTTGTTTTGTGTTTTTTGGTTTTATTTTTTCGGTTTTGGGTTTGGGTTTGTTTGTTTGTTTGTTTGTTTGTTGTTGGTTTTTTTTTTTTTTTTTAATCTGATCCTCTGTATAAGACTTCCTTGTGATTGCCAGTGGGTTGACCTTAGGGAAAACCTGATTAGAAAAAAAAGAAAGAAAAAAGAAAAAATCCTCTTATTTATTTTCCTCAAAATCTGAAGCGTAACCAAGATTATAATATGTTACACTATCTCATCCATTCTCTAGGTATAGATGCATTAAAATATGACTGCAAAGTAAGCTGTGCTCTGCATTTTTAATCAGCTCTTCCACATTGCGGGCGTATGTCCAGTCTCCTCCCTCTTTGTCAAACATAAGGTCTCCTCCCACTCGACAGAGGAGAACGAGGGTACCTTGTGCTTATTGATGTTGCATGTGCACGTGTGCTTACCAGGTGTTGCATAGATTTAGTGCTGTACGTTTGACAACAATTTATATTATATTATATTGCACTTGTATTCAGCACTAGATTCATCATCCTTTTGATAAAATGGGTGCACCTCATTGGGTCCTGGCCTTGACCTTGGATGCATTGCATTTATACATATTTCTTCTTGCGATTCTCTCAAACCAGCCCAGATGACAGCCAGGCAGTTTCAAAATTATATACCTGTTTTCCTTTAGAGCTTTAACTGTAACCTCTGACTAAACTCTTCAGTTTTCTATTTAGATTCTATAATAATGAATAGATGTGCATATGACTGCTTTGGTAGGCTGTAGAATTTCTATCACTGGATGGTTTTAAGTTAGAGAAACATCTGTCAGGTCTGCTTAGGTACATTTGATATAACCTGAAGGTAAAATAGGTGACCTTCTTAGTCCATTTTTCCTCTTTTTTCTTTGATTTTATAATTGGCCACTGAGAATAGAGTTGGAAAGTCCATGACTTTATTCTTCCGTATGAACTCTTCTTCCTGAACTAAACTGAAATGCCATTGTTCATTTGTGTATTTTTCTATATGGGTGATTTGGAATGTCAGGATATTTTGTTCCAGCAGTTTTCAACTAAAAACTTCACCTGGGATTTTTTTGGCACAGGCAACCTTTTCTAATGTAATATGGACAAAGCCAGTTTCTACATATTATTCCTTTGCAAAACACTGCAAAAAGAGGAGGGCATCTCTTTTGCTTCTTCCTTACCCTGCTGGATCTCTTCTACATTACAGAAGTGGAAATAAAATCAGAAGAAAAAAGCAATTAAAGTAAACTGAACTCTAGCTTAGCACAAGTTTAATACCAAAGTAGGAAGTATGTGCAAATAAACTAAAAATTACTGCTACCTTCAATGCACCAAAGAGAGCTTATTTTTATGTATGCAAACTTGAGCTGCTGTGTGTACAGCAGCCTTAGGGTTATCTGAGATCAAAGTAATGTGTAATTTAAGGAGACTGTCTTTGCCTCAAACCTAGGTTTTTACAAAATAACATGGAGAAGAAGGAAGAAGACTACCATTTGGTAATGATTTCAGGGCTGCAAAATGTGCATTAAGTGTTTGACTGGGATACTATGAAGGACATTTTAAATAAAGAACAGGGTAATGCTTATTTTATTCATACCATAAGAATATTTAGGAACATTCAGTGGGTTTCTTCCCAGATAAGACATAAATTCTCTGATGGGTCCTACCAATAACTTGAAAATATCTTGAGCGAGCCTTCATAAAGTTGTTCTTATATAAGGACAAGGCATCTTGTTACTACAAACAAATTAAGTTAATGGGACAATACCTGAAGATTTTAGGGAAAGTTTTTCTCTTTGTGATGAGTCCCTAATTTATTTTCCTGCAATTTTACCTTTAACTGAGCACATTGAAACTACGAATTGCTTTCAGTCTCTTGAAGTCAGACTTTCCCAGTATATTTCTACTAGAAAAAAGTAACTTTTTAAATGCAGAAAGGTGAGTTTTCCTACTGAAAAGTTTCAGAACAGATCTCCTCTGCCTACTAACTGTTCCTTTTTTCCTGTGATGTTGGCCCAATACGATTGCTTGAAACTGAATATTTCTCCCGGGGTCACTAGGGAAAGGTGGGATTTGCAGCACTTTGCATGTTTTCTGGGTTTCTTCCTCCTTTGTCTCATGAGCTTGCAACACACCTGTTCCTGCAGCTCAGGCAGGCTCAAGGTGGGCTCAGCTCTTCCCAGCACCAAACCCCTTCCCACCAGCTTCTGTGCCCCTGCCCATCATACAGCCCTTGGGAGCAGCTGAACAAGCAGCCTTGTGCCCTCCTGATACTAATAAAACAGATGTGATACATTTGCATGTTTGTTTTCTAGTGCAGTTTCACTTATATTACTATGTATGTGGCTTCTTATATTGCAGAACAGGTGAGAAAGATGCTTCTCCTTAACGGACATCCCAGGTTCTCCTTAAAAGGTGAATCAATAAGTATTAATAATATTAGCTTTGCAATTCAACACACTTGTAGTTTAAATAGAAACATAAATTCAAATTGCAGAACTCCTTTTAAAGGGTCATTTTCTTGTCATTTCTTATGACGTGATAATGGTAAAGTGTAGGAAATGTTTCAGGTTTCATATAAAGTACCAAGCATGAAATTAGAAATCGGAAGACAACTTCAACACTGGAAGTTTTTGTGTGATCTATTCTTACCAGATCAAGTAATCATTCTTTCCAGTGTTTTTCAAAGAAATGCATTTAATAATCTGCCAGAATGTCATACAAGTTTATCCTTACTTATGTACTCTACTTCATGCCAATTAAAAATGTATAACCTGGTGGCTTTGATAATCTTCAATTTAACAGAGCTAAGAAATCTCTCTTAATGAAGAGAGATAAACATATCTGAATTCTTGCTAAAGTAAGTGCCTAAAATTGTTGGGATGAATCACAGCTTGGATGTGTTTTTCTCTGTTGATGAGGGAGGGACCTTAAAACAATTGCATAGGGTTAGGCATCTTTAGACATTTCTTGTTAGTTGAGATGAATCCTATTCTAAATGTTCCCACTGAACACAGAGACAATTTCATGTTTGATTTTTCTGGCTGGAATGTTATTGTCAGTCTCCACATAAGGATGTCCAATGTGGAGTGCTGAAAGACCACACCAGAACTGGCATCAAAGTAGTGTAAACGTAAAGGAAAATATAAACACAGAGGAAAATTTTATTTTATTTTTTTTGCAGAACCACATTTTTCAGACAGAAAGAAAACAGTGTGAAAGTGAAGGGCGCCAAACGAAGCAGAGAAAGCAGACATCCCAAATTCATGCATTTCCTCTCCAGCTTTCCTTAATTCATTTTATGTATGAGGCTTCCATGAGTTGAAGGAGACATCAGAAAAAGCCAGACAAATAAATAAAACCATCTTTGAATAAAATATTATATAATCCTGAAGACAACAATATGGTGCCATAGGACACAGTAGGAGAGATATGAAGCCTGTGGCTTCAAGTATTGTGCTGGAAAAAATTAGAAATTGCTAAAAATATCCTGGGATTCTGGGATGATATCTTAATAACTTGTCTATTTTGGGTTCTGGGATTTTTTTTTATCATTCATAGGTCAAGCACTCAGAGCTCAGCCCAGTATGCTTTCTATTGATCTCAGAAAATTCTGGCCAATTAGTCAGAATCTTTGTGGAAGCACATTTTAATACATTTTCAACATTAGCATCCATGTCCCTGAGCAGAGAGGCAGATATGAGAACCACTAGAGGCAAGGGTAGATCAAGGTCAGCATTTGTAACTTCTGTAATGAATTCTGGACCTTGCACCCAGAAAACTTTCACTAAGGGGCAATCATAAATTAAGGGAGTTAAAACTTGACCATAACTTTTGTCCAGCAAAAAGGCTCTTTATAACTTGATTCATCTTTAGGGAACATAGAGAATATTACATAACATCAGACTAAGACATTAAAAGAAAGTTTTCCCAAACCAATTTTCCTATAGTTCAGCAATCCGATAGCTTTGATTCCAATCATCACTCTAAAACTCTACTTATAAACTGGTATAATTTATGGACCTCTGAGCAGTTATGTGAACTTTGGCATACTATATGAATCAAGTGTTGCATTTCCTTTTTCCTCTGGACAAAACAAAACAAAACAAAAAAACCCACAAACATTTTAGTTGTATACTTATTGAGAGAGTACCAGAAGAATGTAAAAATTGAGGAGAGTTTTTTACCAAGGGAAGACATTGTTCCAAGATTTGAAGCAGAACATTCAAGAAGATCCAGTATTTGCCTTTGAAAAAGTAGTTAAATCTGGTAAGAAAGGGAATTTTCTTCATCCGATCTAATGACCAGTCTCTAGAAATGTTCAAGGCCAGTTTGAATGGGGCTTTGAGAGACCTGGTCTATTGGAAGATGTCCCTGCCCATGGCAGGTGGGTTGGAACTAGATGATCTTTAAGGTCCCCTTCAATCCAAACCATTCTACGATTCCATGATTCTATGCTTATAGGAATAGACAGTGGTTCTATAGTTTGACACGAAAGAGAATATAAAATAAGAAAGAAGAGAGACCTGGGGGAGAAAGTAATGTACGGTTCGAATTCAAAACCAGTACATGGAGTTGTTCACGGTGTAAAATAAAATGCAAGAAAAAAAAACGTCCAGAAGCGCTTCTGTACAATGGTTTATTTACCGCAGTGCATGCTAAAACAGTCACAATATATTCAAATGGAGAGCTAGGCTTTGGTCTTCAGGCACTGGCATGAATAATTTTCATGTCTTTGCATATAGGAGGTCAATATTAGCTAAACAAGAAACACTTATCCCCACAGTTAAGAGAGGCTTAACCAAGAACAGAAACCCTCCAAGGAATTCAATGCCTGTTTGTTTTCAGGGCAATTATATGATTTGCAGACTGGGTACAAACCTTGGGAAAGATTTGTTTGATCTTGATGCTCTTTCTAGAGCCAGTGACAAATACAGTGCAGAAAAATCAATGGTTTGCATGCCTGGTGGGGTAGAGGTCACATCTGCTCTCAGTGTTTTCTCTGGCTGCCAGGTAGGGCAGGCAGAGAGGAAGAGGTCCCCTGAGCTTAAGCTCATCCTTTCGGTCAAAGACTGGGAAAGTTCCTGGCAAGACACAAAGCAGTTTCATAGCCAAGTGCCAGATGAGGTGTAAAAGAGGAGTCTCAAGGTGTTCATAGGGAACTGTTCTGCTCTTTCTCAACCACCAGTTGCTCTGAAGGACAGGAGATATCCCTTGCAATAAATCCTTTATTTTTCATCTATTGAACCCTGATCTTTTCTGTTGAATTAGTTCTCTAGAGTGAGTTCTGAAAAATCTCCAGATTTATTGATTCAAAAGACTTGGGAGATTTGAGGTATATTTCCTTAGGGAAAATGATGCAGGCAGCTCTGCCTGCACGGACTCCATTCACAGCATGTCGATTAGCTTAAAAAAAAGAAAAAAAACCAAAACCTGCCTTTCCAGTACTGATGGGAAAGCAGATTGTGATTGCTCAAACTGCTATTGAGAATAATACAGAGCAAAAAGATTATGAGGAGTATTTAGATAGTGTAATTATAGCCTTTTCTCTCTCTCTGAGAAACAGCTACCAGGTCTAGCTGGCATTTTGCTTAAACATATCCACGTGGTACTTTCTAAAGTATAAGAAAGAGATGTTTAATGAACTCAAACCAAGATTATTTGGGGGTGGAAAAATACCTAAGATGGTGAAGATGACTTATGCAGGTCTCAAATATACTGTTATATTGAGAAATCCTCGCAAAACCTAACCCTACTACAAACCATTGAGGGGTTTGTGCACAAGACTGGATCAGCTGGGATCAAATGAAGTATTTGTTCAAGACATTTACATAATTTCCCTGATTTTTATTAACTAGGTAGTACTCAACAGCGTACTATTGCTATTATACCTAGCTTCATAAGGTAATCCTTCAATTTTGGTGTTTGGCAACAAACCATATGCATGACTTTAAGCTGCTCATAGTAAGAGTGGACATAAATATATATGGCAAGTCCCAGCTACGCTCAGTCATCCAACAGACTGCCACTGTGTTAGCATGTGACCCTGTTTCACAATTTTCTCTTCTTCTCTTTTCTGTCCAAAATTGATAATGACTTGCTAGCACCACTGCTACTCAATAGGAGGCCCCCTGAGGACCTACTGATATAAAAGAAAAATCTCTTTGTTTATTGCCCATAGCTGACACAGCTTCTTAAAAAGAAGACACTGTGCATATTTATGTGATAAGAACGAATGGCACAGTCCTCTGTGATAGTGAAAGCAACATTTTTTCTTTCCATACAGAGAGAGATGGAGAAAAGGGCAACATCTTCTCTCAGTTCAATAACAGCAGATGAACAGAGAGAGGCCTGAGGTGTCTGTTTTGCCTGCCAAGCCTGAAGCCAGAAGCAGCTCCAGCAGCTTGAAATAGCTGAGCCTCAGGGAAGGCCATCACCAGAGTTGGTGACCCAGCTGATTCTGATGTGCTGACCACCTTGGAAAGCCTCACTGCACCATAGGTCAGCACAGGCACTGAATAAGTACTCCCAGTTCTTGTACTCAGGAAGTTAGCAATAGGTCTCAATTTTAAGTTCTGTACTTTGCTAGTTGTGCTTAAGTTCTGCTAAGCTGAGAAAACCTGATAAAGAAAAGGGCACATTTGAGAAGTTCTGTATGAGTTATTTGGCACTGAGGTCATTAACAGCAGAATGTACAAGTCCCTATTTTTTTAAAGAACATCATAAAGATACTCATATCTCTATAACAGATATGTCTTATATCTTTCACATAACTTCTTTAAGTAACACTGTGGAAACACAGACTCCATCCAGAGCTGATGACGTAAATTCCTGATGAGTGACAGCTTATGTCAACACAGCTCCACTTATCAGATAATTAGGCAGCACATGGTAGTCTGCAAATTGAACAGAGCTGGGGAAAGGGTTCAAGCTCTGGCGTCCAGTTGCCCATTTTGCTTAATAGTCTTCGTGAGGTGAACAAGTCAAAGACTGTTCTCATTAGTCAGTGTGGATGAGGCTGCTCTGTCAAGGGTTGCACAAGGTGTGCCAGGATGCTCACTCTTAGACTGGCCACCTTCCCTGGTGAGGTTTTCTACCTTGTGTCTACTATGCCTATGACTGTGCAGCCACAAGATCACTGCTAAAAAGCTCACCATTTTGAGAAAGTCTGTAGCTCTCCAAAAGTATATTGGTGCTGGCTGCTGCCTGGTTCCAACACTTCCCACCCTAGGTCTTCCTTCTTCTTACAAATCTCCAGCAACTAATTAATTTCGACTCATCCTGCACTCTTTTATCCACATTAATTGACCTCATAAATCTCACCATCTCATCATATTTATGCTATCATATTTGTCACTGTAATGAATCAAGGACGGCCACTCTTAGATTGCATATATTAACTGCCAGATAAAACATTTAAGTGATTTTCTTAATGAGACTCTTGCTTTGAGGCCAGGGTAGCAATGGATAGGAAATGCAAGCTTTGCCAAAACTTTTTCTAAAGCTACATTATTACACAATGGTGAGAAAGCATTTAAGGAATGATTTTAAATGATGATGATCATCCTCTACTTTGTTCAACACATTTATTAGAATTACTATTCAGCCATTAACTAGCTAGGTTTCTTGGATAGAAAGATTCATTTAAACATTAAATTTTTGGAATGAAGCCATGATGACCAAGGAGGGAGCAAAATTGTATACCTGCTCAAACCGTGGTGATGAGAAATATCTGAACTTGCAGGATTATTAAGACGTCAAATAGGTGATTGTTTTTCAGCTGTGCTTTCATTTCTTGTGTATCAGTGAGGATGCTTAATGTTTATCTTTATTCACGAAGTTCAGAGACGATCACCTAGAAATAGTTTGGATTTTTTTTTTTCCTTGGATTGTTTACTAAATTTTAAGTAATTAGAAGCTAATGTGGGGTTATCTATTTCCTTCAATTTCCTGCTGCTCAGTACCATGTACTAGGTAGCGGAGGATATAATTATTACTAGAGAGTGCTTGAATGACTTTTGGTAATTGGAATTCCACTAAACCTTGACAAGTCATCCAGCAATATTTGGGATACATCTGAGTCATCACTCTCTTGATAATCATCTGACTTTTTTTTCAGATGGTAAAGTCACTGGATGAGCTCGCATTTTTTTCCACGCAGTGGTAAGGGTATCTGAACTAAAATGCTTGAGGTGCTTACTATTTCATGCTCCTATGACTGTGAATGCGTACAGCAACCCCATAAAACCTGTGGGAGGCTTGAAAATGTTTGTTGATTTCTACCTTGCCTGGATTGTGTACGAGTGTAAGTTACAGTGTAGAAGAAGCCTTTATACAAACACAGTTATTAAGACAAATAAATTTGTTTGTTTGATTGTTTTTTAAAAGTTACAATTAAAACAAACACAACACCATCCTTATATGGCCTCTCTTGGGGCATTAAGTGGTTCCCTGTTAGCATGTTCTGTCTCAGTTCTGTCACCGTCTTTTGTAGTTCATGCCTTGCCATGGGTCGTGGTAGCTCAGGTTCCCTGGCTGATTACCATGGTCCTGACATCGGAGACCCTCTCCAGCTGCTCTTCATTTGGCTGTTGGGTGAGATACCCAGGCTCGTGGAGAAACTAGTGTGACGATGCTTTCCCCTTGTTCCAACAGAGAACACACCTGTATTAAGGGCACATATCAAACAGCTGCAACTGTGATGAGAATGAGGTGAGTTTTGCCTTTATAGTATGGAGATGATGTGGCTTCGGTGTGACACAGCCTCTGGGGACTGTGCGCAGTTTGGGTTTAGAACAATGCTACAATTTTCTTATATTAGGATCATTTTCTCATCTATGAAGATTAAAATTAGCACTATTATTTTAACACAGTTTAAATGCCATATTCACACCTTTCATTATCTTTCTGGCAAAAGGGGAAAGAAAAGGTCTCTGTGCTGTTCATTCACAGCTAAAGTTAATTCAAATAATTATTTCCAGTAATTCTGATCCCCTTTTAACTTTATCAAAAGTATAATGGCAATTAAAAAATAAAAGACATTTGAAACGGAAAAGCTTTCAACATTTATCTAAGTCTCCACATTGTGTTGCTATGGCCTGACAGTGCCTTTCTGTACTTTTCATTCCCAGTCACTTAGACCAGCCTTCCTGTGGATGGGAGCTAAGAAAGCTCACACTCATAAAAGTTTTGGCAGTACAGGAGCTACTTGAATCCTAAAGACACCTCAAATTTCATGTTCCATTTTCTGATTAGTTTGTATGCTGTGTTCTTGCACGTGTCCTGTATATGCAGTATGTAGGTCAAAATATATCAAAGATAATTAGTAAGTGTTGATACAAATATATAGCATTTTTCTATGCCACAGAAATATGTTTTAAATATACGTATATACATAGGATATTTGTAAAAAACAGATGGATGGATAATTTAATTTTTTAATGTTCCCTGCAATGAAAGCATGATGCTAAACTTTCTGTGAACTGAGAGTGATTACAGATGGTGTAGCTGTTTATTTTTTTAATTAAGGCAATTATGTTTAAAGGTAATTGACAAATTTTAGCTAAATTCTATTTCAATGTTATTTTATTACTTTTTTCAGCTGATTAGGAGAACAGGAGTACCTTGGTTAGCATAATATATAGACCTATTACAGCTTACAAACAAAATTGGTTCTCCTTTAGAAGCTCTTTTTTTCTTATTTGTGTTGCATACTTGCTAACTTGCTCCTTAACATTTAGCATTCGGCAGCAAGTGGGGGAAGGTCTTAGTGTCTAACCTCTGTCTTGTAAGGGATTTGCTCTCCTGTTCCCCTCTGGTCACTGTTTTGCAGTCCTAGGACATCTGGAACAATGAGCCTGGAAAGTATGGCATTGGTAGCAGAGAGAAAACTATAATAAATAGAACTTACTGTGAAAAGGAAAGGTTTTGGTTGATATTTTTGCTTAGAAAATCACGCTGTTTACTTCAGCACTTGCCTGAAGTGTCTGGCATATACAGGGTGTAGCTACATGACAGACAGGCAGCTCCCAGTTTCCTGATCCGAAACCTTTATGTTTGTCTCAGTGGAAACTAGCCAGGTCTGTTCTGAATTAATTATTAACTTGACTCTGATCCCACAAGAGCCACCTGGGTGGACCTAAAACACAGCAGCTCCTAGCTGACTAGAGTCTGGGAAGGAAAAGTCATGGGAGTGAGCTGTGTAAGTGGACATGGCCTCCTGGGATCTGGTGCATGCCTAACAGGGCATTTCTGGTTGAATGAGACTGCATGGACACTATCATGGTGTGTTAGGAACACTAATGTTAGGTTACATGCTTGTTTTAAAAATCTTACTACTCTCTGTTGTGCTCTTCCTAATATTTTCAGTTTTCTAGTAATGTAATTTCTCTTTTGGATGTAGCAGGTGAGCTGTGTCCCAGCATTATTTGGCTTTTTATTTATGGGAAGGATGGGGAAAGGATTTTTATTCTTCATTGCAAACATCCTTACTTTGAAGAAAAATGGGAGCAGTGACATCTGGCTGAGGTACAGCTATACCATTGAGGAAAAATCTCGTTTATTATGGAAGTGAAAAACGATGATTTTGTAGCCTTTAGGATGTTTTAAGGTAAGATGTAGAAGAAAGCAGTTTAAAAGTAAAAGGAGTTTGAAAAAATATTTGAAAAAGTAACATTACATATAAAATAAATAAAAGTACACTGTAGAAGTGCCTGTAGCAGATTAGGAAAAAAAGAGATGTACCCTTAAGAGAAAAAAAAAAAAAGTGCTTTAGCTATGCATCATAAGCTAATCCTAGAAAACTAGTTCAGTCATCATGGTAAGATGTTATGTCTTTTACAGGTAGTTTTCAACATTTGGTATTACTCTGTTGGTGATGTCTACTTTTCTAATTATTTTGGGAAACAAACAGAGCACTACAGGAAGCTGAATGGTAACAGTGTTTAAGTTTGCTGTTAATTATGTGTGGTAATGTTTGAAGCTTTAATGACACTTATGTCAGTGTCAAGGGTTTGATTGCAGGGTGACAATAAACTGTGGCAGATGTATTGTTAGCCCCCTCTCTGACCCTCTCCGCCTTCAGCCCCTCCCTCTCCCCCCTTCCCACCAAGGACAGGCAATTAGGAGGGAAAGAAGGACAGAGAGAAGAGAGTTGGAAAAATTAAAAATGTTTTACTAATGCTACTAATAAAAATAGAGAAAATAATACAAAATACACAAAACCCATCTTGAAAGTCCCGGCAACTGCTTCGACAGATTTAGGGCTGCCACCTAACATCCTGGACTGGACTCTGCAGCCAACCGGAACTGGATTCAGTCTGTCACTAGGCCTCAGTTTGCAGGGACGACTCACAAGGTCCTCTCCTATTGTTGGCCATAAGGAAAAATGGACAAGATCCTCGTGATCTCCCACTTTTATATGAAGTATCACGTGAATGGGATGGAATACTTAGTTGGTCAGTTTTTGGTCACTTGTTTTAGTTTGCTGCTCTCACGGGTTGTGTGTCCATCCTTAGAAATGAACTCGCATTCCATTGCTATGTCCACTGAAACATGTATCTAGTTTTTAGAAAAGTGCAGTTAGTAAGAAGACTTTAGCTGACAGGAAAATTCACGAAAAGAGAAAATTGTTTTTAACAAAACCAGGACAGTCAGAAAAATCACAATTATGCCAAATTTTTCTGACAAGAATTCAGTGATGTTTTATGTGGCTAGAAGTAGTTGTCCCCTGGCCCCTCTTCTTAGCTTCCAACCAACATGGGCTTGCTGAGGGTACCGTGTCTTACCCAAGGTATCTTCACTAGTTTTTCCCATTGCTATAGTTATGCTTCAAATAATGACATGAGATAAGTTCAGGGCTCCTTCTTTGAAGAAGTACAGTGCTCATTCTCATTATAAAGACTTTAACTAAAGGCAGATTGTGTTTTTGTTCACCACAAGAATTTAGGTTATGATGTCCTTGGAACCACAAGTCCTTATGTCCTTACATCAAGTCTTCAACCATCTGATTAAAGCCACGTGCTGCTAATGAGTGAAAATTTAAATGTTGGGCCCCAGTAAATATGGTGACATATTCTCAGAAAGAAAAATACTGCTTACTGTCTCCAGAGCTATTTCTCAAGCTACATCCTTTCATTAAGACACTGAAAGCCAAACCATTTATATTGTGCTGCTATCAAGACTTCACCCTTAAATTTCCTACCCCAGGTAATATGATCAACTGGAAATGAACCAGGCCCGTGGGAAGCACTGAGTTTGGACTACCCATTCACTCAGAAGCTTAAGTTATGAAAAGTCAAATGCAGAGGAAAAAGCAAAGGGAATATCTGTGTCTCTGAGCCAGGGTGTTACTCCTGCACCATGATCTCTGCCAGCATGAGCTTTCACTGGGCTTTCAGGCACAGTTAAACAGGAGGTGGTGGTGGAAATTTGGTCAGGCAAAGGATATGCATGTGTTTTTCTCTTGTCAAAATTCATGTCTGTAACATAACATGTTTTGATTGCATCCTCCTAATTTGTGACTTATGCAAAAGAGCTATTTTGAGTGTTCAGTATTTAATAACAGTGCTGCTTAAGCTAAATGATGAGTGTTCACGGTTACTTTGCGTCTGGATCAGCTCCTCAGGCTGTTTCACCCCATAACAGCATGAATGCTCGTGCAAGCATCACACAGAGATGGAAAAGAGGTCAGAGAAACAGTGGGAAGGTGCACATATTAAAACGTGTACTGCTGCCAGGGAGTTGTTTGAAAAATTGGCTTTGGGGTTTTGACAAGAAGCAGTTCTTATCTGTGCTTGCACTTCATTTTCTAGTGCTCACTGATAGAAATATAAAGTGTAACTATACTCTATACAGGAATCCAACATGACAGGTTAGGTAGTGGAGGCATTTAGTTTCCAAAGTCACATTCATAGTTCAGGTTGTCTGAAATCAAACAGAAGATTAAGGCAAAATTAATGTAAATGCCGAGCTATACCCCCAGATACCTGATTTATGTCACTGCATTGCTCTTCTTGTAGCAGCAAAATGTTAATTCTAATTATCTTTTTCATCACTATGAGTAGTCACCTCATTGCCAGTTTTCATTCAACTATATTCAAATTAAATCCTGATGTACTGAAGTTATGTTGTGTGGGCTAATACCTGCTGTTGAATCAGTAGAAGAGTTGCAAAACCAGACAAGCTTTCTAGTCTTTAAACTTTGTTTATGTTAGAAACAGAAGTAGTAAGGTGCAACCTAAGATAAGAAAGAAAAAAATTGCTAAGAATTTAATTTATATTTATTTACTTTTGAAGAATTTAAACAGAACTTTGCTTGTGAGCCTGCAGGTGAGTCCTGACAAACTTGAGAGTGAGAGCATGGCCTTGTGGCAATGGATGATGAATAAGTTTGCCTGTCAAGGATGTGAGGAGGGGCTGCTCAGTAAAAGCAACTTGTGGCACCCTCAAAAACTACAGTTTTTGACAATACAGATATACATTGTCCTACACATGCAAAGACATTATGTGAACATGTGATGTAGGCCATCAAAAGGATTGACAAACTTCAGGGCCTGGGTTAGAGCCACTTAAATCTACTTTCGGTGTTTTAATCCTCATTAAACAAGAGGCAGATGAAGACAGAGCAAAAGCATTTAAAACATTTCATAAAAATGCATCATAAATATATCATACAGAATTTAATATTATAAATGTCTTTTCTGGAACTTTCTATCTCAAGAAAACTATCTGGATTTGAATGTGGCTGATAACTTCTTTGTAATTAATGAAGCAAGAATGCTGAAAGTCTTTATCAAGTTCCTGCTAAAATGATTTTCCATGAGCTTCATTGGTCATGAGGGAAACACTGTATCAGCTGAATATTCATCTTATCAGATACATGCACAATGAAGCACTGAGATCTTTAACTTACCTTTTTATCAGATGATATGACTACAAAGTGTGGTGCTTTCAAGTCCAGAAGGCAAGCTGTTTTAGCACACTGTGGTAGATTTACTGATCAGCAGCCATCACACCATTGAACAAACACAGTTTTTTCACAGTAGGTAGCAGGCAAGTTCCATTTTAGGTTGCTTCTGTTTCCCATCCTGGCTCAGGCATGATCCCTCCCTGTCCAGAACTATTCTGTGGGTACAGACAAGGCACATAAGCATAAACAGTCAAGAATACATTGTGTCCCAAAGGAACAAGAACATAAATCTTTAAAGTTCTACATTTTTAGCACCAAATTTTCCATTTTCAGTCAGCCTTCCTAGAAGAGAAATAGGATACATTATGTGATTGTTCTGCAAAATATAAATGGTATGTTTATGCATAATTCTGAGGTTTCCAACATATGTTAGCAAACTGCAACTGCTCTGGTGAGCACTCAGTAAGTATAGGGTAAATGTATCGAATTTTTTAGAAAAAATAAGATGCAGCCTATAATTTTTTCTCTTTCTTGCTTGCTTTCCCCTTTCCTCTTTCCTCTTTCCCTTTCCTTCCCCTTCTTCCCTTTCCCCTTCCCCTTCTTCCCTTCCCCTCTTTCTCTTTCCCCTTCCCCTCTTTCCCTTTCCCTTTCCCTTTTCCCCTTTCCCCTTTCCCTTCCCCTTCCCCTTCCCTTCCCCTCCCCTTCTCTCCTCTCCCCACCTCTCCTCTCCTTTCTCTACTCTTTTCTCTTTCTTTTTTTTTTTTTCTCTTTCTTTTATTTTTTCCTGCAACTTCTAAGAGAAGAACCCACAAGCTTTCAGATAGTGCTGACAGCTATTGAAAGAACCTTCTGGATATGGCATGACAAATTGCAGGAAAGCATATGACAGGAATAAAGGATCCTCAGTTCCAATGTAAGTGGAAAGGTTCCAGGACTTAACAGGCAGATTCTTACCTACTGCATGTCAGCTAAAGTCCAATGTCTTCAGCACAATTATAGTAATTAATGCCAGCCTCTCATCAGCAACTGATGGGAATCTTAATATTTGATAAATACAAACCACAAAAGATAAAGAAGACAAAACACCATCCCACGCTCACGCCTCCAATTCTACTGTGGGTCTCAGGCCATGTTTTTCAATGGTCTAGCAGTAACTTCTTGCATTTTAAAACTGTGCAGTTCTAACTCAGATCAGCTTTGAGTATCCTACAGAAACTTAACACCCTTTTCCACAATGGTTTTGTCTTTCATAGAACTGAAGGAACCACTGACAGAGGTGCAGATTTGCTACTTTCAATGTGATTAATTAAATCAGTATTAATATTTAAGGAATTTATTTTGTAATAGGCTGTATCAAATTCCTAGAAATAGAGTGATTGGATAGCAGTTAATCTTATGGTTGGTTTGAGGAACAAAATGAGGGAAAAAATTATCCTAACAGTCTATTATGTTGGTATATGAGATAATTGTGCAGAAATAAAAGGAAAACTTCAACTCTGCTGAAGCCAGGGTTCCAGGTAAGAGAGAATGACACCTGAGCGCAAAGGGTGCCAGACATTAATTTTTGGGTCAGTGAGAAAACACACACACATGACTGGCTCTCAGTTCAGTCTCCTTCTCAGACATGAGATGATCAAACTGTATGACAAACTGTATGACAAACAAGCAAGAACTGAATTTGACTTGATATTCCTAAGGATACTTTCATGAGATAGTAGTGAAGAATGGTCACACGCATCATATATGGTGCTTGAGACCTCATCCACATCTCTCAAAGCTTTATATCGAGCTCTCAGGAATATTCCTTTATTGCAGTCCTTTGAAGTCATGTGTATTTATTTCCTGAAATACAGGCGGATAGATGGCTTTTCTTCGTCTGATTAAAATGAAAGTCTCAGTTAGACTTTTTCTTCCTTTCCTTTTTCTAATTCAAGTAAAACCACCTCTGCTTAGTCACATGGCATTCACATTTTCCCAGTCCAAATTTTATGTCAGGGACTTTAAATCTCTGGATAACCCAAGCAGTTTTCAGACAAGGGCATTAAGTGAGATGAAGATTTGTCTGTCCATCTTACTTAGTTAAAAATCAGCCTAGTGCTAGGAGCCAAAACATTATTTCCAGCAAGCTGAATAAAAGCCAACATTTACTGAGGTTCCTTGCCTAGGAACAGGATTTATTTAACATAAGAATTTCCACTTCTGCACTGAAAATGAGCTTTGCACCTAGTACAATAAATGATTCTTACTGTTTTGAACAAGTTGTCTCCCTGGAGAACTCAGAGGAAGGAGCCCTGGAAGTCCTTCACAGGTCAAAACAGACATGAGCCTTGGGTCTCACTTCCTTATTAACAAGTAAAGTCAAAACACATTCAGATCTGAAAAAATGCCCTTAGCTGGTTGGCTGTATTCCCAGGTACAGCATACTAATCAAAATTTGCCTTTAATGCAAAAATAAAGGATATAAATAATTTTAACTGTTAGTGGATTAGCTTCTTTTGGTGGTGGCCTTACTATGACAAACTTGTTAACTTTAATAAGAGTTTAAATACTTAAGTAAAAAATTTGCTTGAAGTTGCTTGACATTCGGCTCTAATAAAATCTGTGGTCTTGGAGAATTGATTTCCTGTCAACTAACCAAAGGAAAAATAGAGTAAGGAAACCAAATAGACAAGAACTAGAGTTTGTGTATTGTTTCTCTCCTTTAAGGCAGAAGTAAAAATTGGTTTTGCCTTAAACAGCTTTCTTTCCAACTTAAGGAATGTATAAATCTTACAATGTGTAATGAGAAAAAGTTAGTTTCCCTTAAGCAACGTAACTGTGACTTGACCAAACCCAGAGTGACACAGAATGAAATCTTTAACATTATAAACAGAGTAGAAGGATCACAACTCCAAAATACTGTCTTTCAGTCTATCTGTTCTACTTAGTAAGAAGGCAGAGATATGTTGAGGTAGAAATGTTTGTTTTCTTTACCCACAAACTCCCTAAGAGTGCAGCTACTGATATTCAGTATCAATATTTTTTAATTTTCTTATGCTTTCTTTCTTTTAAAGTAGATAATACATACAGGTATTAGTTTCAATATGCCAGAAGACTGTGTTTGTGTGTAAACTTACACAATGACATATACTGAAAATGGGAGAGCAATCTGCATATTCATGTCAAGAGAGCTTATACACAGCATGTGAATATTTTTTTAATAAATTAAAAAAAACCCCAAAACTTGAGATATGATGTAGTTTGGAGCACAGGTAAACATACAAGCAGCATTTCCTCCCCTCAGCTGCTTCAAAAAAATCCAGGTCTCTTTAGAGTTCTGCTTTGCTACCTCACCTCTCTTGGACATTAAGATAACTGGCCATAATCATAGCATTATCTGCCAAATATGCACATACAGCAGTCACAAAATTCAGGATGAGACTTTTAAAATAAAGATAGCAGCTTCGCACCAGCACGTCATAGTGGATGAAGCCAAATTAATGTATCTCTTTTTTTTTTTTTTGTACCAGAGGCTGTATGCTTCTGAAACTGATATATGTCACATTCAAAACACTGGAATTTGAGCTTCTAATTGTTTGCTTTGGGTTGTTTTATTTCTCTTGACATGTCAAAATGCTAATTTCCTTGAGACAAAACATCATCTTGTCATCTACATGATATAGTCAGAGACTCAGTAGTTTGTGGCTCCTTTCACTTTTCAGGCTATTGTTCATAATATGGTCTTTGAGCAATAAGTCCTTCCATATTCTATCTTCCTGACTCTGCTGTGAGTAAATAGAATTGTCCATCATGGCCAAGTGGTTAGAGAAGGCTTTCAAGGCATGTTATCCCCTCTGCAGAGTATAATATGGTTACTACACAGAGCTTACTTATGCTGAAGGTCTGTGCCATAATGGGTGAGATTCAAAGGTTGTAGGTCTGCTAAGCTAGAGGTGTGGGGATTATCATGGTGTGAAGATGGAATTTGCCTGTCAGCCAATCCAGTGAATCTAGTCCTTAACTATCAAGAAGTGTAAGATGCTGAAGATGTGTATATAAGTGTATTACCTACATTCAGGAACAGTGATGAAAGCATTTCCAAGAATCTCAATACAGTCATCAAGCAGACATGAAGGTCATGTTGCTTCAAAACTGTGCAGTCAGGTAGTAAATAGGGATGACTTTGAAGCAACAGTGTGCCTAGCGATCCTTTAAACTTCAAAGGATAAAGCTTGCATGAGTGGCCACCCAGAAACTCAATACAAGACACTAGACTGTACCCTTTGAGACCTAAACTTTGTTTTAGAACATATTCAGGAAGAAAATTAACTCTTCAGATTCTGGTCTCAGAAACCATATACCTCTTCTCCACATACCTTTAACCATAGGTTAAATACTCACAGACTCTTGCAATTTCAGGATTAAACATTACAACCAGCTAATATATATACTCAGGCTACCATCAAATGGCAATGCAGCACAGTTTTGCAACTGAGTGCTCACAGCGCTCATCTAAAACCCCACTCAAGCCCTGATTGTACCTTAGACAACTAGTAAAACTCAAAAATCAGCATACGGCATTTAAATATCTTTATTATTAAAGAATGTCAACAACCTTGCTTGACAGCAATATAGCATTACAGATATTTATGTGCATCTGTGCACATGTGCATATGCATGTTGTTCCAAAAAGACCACGCATTGTTCAGTAACTACAATTAGTGGCACATAAAAATGCAGTGTTTAGAAAGATGATTTAAAAAAACCCTCAGACATTGTCTGAAAGTATGTGGTTTGTATGAGTTTGCATGCTGAGGGAATCTATCAGCAATGTAGTGTAGACTGTACAAGAGCACATAGTCTAGTTATTTTTCCAGATGGAGAATACTTATAAAACTATCTTCCTCAGCTTGTATGTGTAGAGATAGCAATATACGTGTGTGAAAAATAAAGCTCAGTTTTTTACTTTTTTTTTTTTTCCATAAGCTAGCTGCTGTGAACTAGACCTGCAAACAGAGCCCCATCTAGGTAAGCACTAGGCTTTGCACAGTAGAACAGAATTCCTACAAGCTCCTACAGTGATGAGCTCACATCGATCAGAGTATTGCCCCAGGTTTTTCTATGATTCTCTGAAAGCAAAAATCATCTTGGCTGATTTTCATGTGGCTTCAGTTTCTCATAGTAACGTGTCTCTCCATATTCACCCTAATCTCCAAAGGCAATTTCAGCATGTCTGTAAGATTAAACAAAAATATCAAATAACATCTGTTCCTTTATGAACTCATAAAGACAGGAATAATCAATAGCCAACTACACAGAGTTATAAATGTCACCACTACACACTAGCAGCATTAGGTCTCCTAATGGGGGAGCTTGCAAAGATCAAGTCTTTTCATGCTCCAACCAACCAGGATTATACTGTGTGTGTTGCCAAGAATATTGAACAGGCAATTCCAGTGTTGTTGTAAGAGGCTCTCATTGTTTTGTCAAGTTATTATTTGTGCTTGGTGGTTAAAAAATGAGTAGAAAATTCAAGATAGTTTTCCTTGAAAATACTTATCACATTGAAGCTGTTCCGTGAAGTAGTACTTCTCAGCACTTCTGTGATCAGGGAGTACGCTAAACTGCATTAAAATTGCTTTTAAACCTTTTAAAGTTGCTAGGTCCAGATAACTTGAGGTTAGATATTGTAATAGAATTGAAGACAGCGCTGAGTTTCTCTCTCTCTCCTTTTTCTCCCTTTTTTTTTTTTTTTTTTTAGGTAATGGAAATGTCAGAATATTGGAACAATGCTTGTTTTACCGTAGGACAACAGGATGATCCCGTAGGGCAGGACATGAAGGACGTAGGCAACATGAATGACAAAGCTGGTAGGGGATCCATCTAATACAGAAGTAAAGGTGGAGAATGTAATTAGTCTTTTTTTTTTTTTTTTTAATTTTCTACAAAGAAACCTAATTCTCTAAAGGGATGGGAAATCAGGTTAATAAAGGTTACTATGTAGATACAATATCCTTAAGACTTTATACATGAAAAGATAATATCGCAACTCAAAATTCTGTATATTTAGTGAAGAACCAGGTAACTTACAGATCTTGGGTAAGATGAACTTGATCCAAGCAAATTCAAAGAGAAAATAAGATACACACTTTTAAGAGAGCAGATGAACAATGACTAGAGCAACCAGTAAAAGAAAAAAAGGATAATTTTTAAACAAAACATAACTTACACTTCGTAGGAATATACTAGGTACTGGACTCAATACAGATGTATGTTAAACATTAATTACTTGTATTTTATAAAAAGCCACGCTAATGGTTCCAGTCATCATTTTGGCTTTGGGGGTGAGAACATGTCATTTTGCAGACTCAAGGTCACACAATACAGAATGAAAAAGAACAATATGATGGAGTCAGTTTCATTTTTACAAGGAGTCACAAGGAAAAGACGAGGTGTAATGGGTACAAGTTTCTCCTGGGGATATTCCAATTGGACACAAGAGGGAAAATTTTCATGATGAGAACCGTCAGCCATTGGAATAATGTCCCCAGGAAGACGGTGGATTCCTCATCGCTGAGCAATTTAAAGATTCAGCTGGACAGGGTGCTGGGCCATTTTGTCTGGACTGTGCTTGTGCCAAGACAGGTTGAACCAGGTGATCCTTGTGGTCTCTTCCAACCTGGTACTCTATGGTCCTGTGATTCAATGATTCAGTGGCAAGAGGACCTACATACAACAGTGATTCTTTTACTCACAAAACTGAAATATTTAAAATGTTTTATAACCTCAGATCAACTTTGCTGTTGATTGTACTTCATATGATTTGTGAGTATCTCTTTGTTTCCAGAAAAATTCAAAAGCTGTAAGTAACAACAAAAAGGAAAAAAAAAAAAAATCACATTATTTGGAACAGCTGCTCTTTACCGCTAAAAGAAGAAAGCATGAATAAAACTACTAAAAAGTGTATTTTACTCTTAGATCCTCAGATTTTTTTATGATATGTTGCTGTGTACTTCCCTATGGTAACGATCACCTACTGTAATTTGCTGCCTATAGAAACTGCAAGGTAGTGTCAAGAAAGTTGAGAAATGTGGAAAAACCTATGCATCGCTATCTGACTTTTCTTGTAGAGAGCTTCGTTGTGACAGTATGTGTCCATAATAATATTTATGAAGCAATCCAGGATCAAAGTCCCTGAAGAGCTTATACATATAATTATTGCAAAATCATTACAATCCTTTGTAAAAATAGTTTCTCAAAGCTTTCCAAGAAAAGCTACATGCATATATTAGAACTTCTTCCAATTATCTTTCTCTTACTTCCATCTTTTCATTACCATTATTAATACATTAATTACATAACAGTAGCAGAATTTATGTCCTCTATTGAGAGAAGTATTTATAGGCACACACTCAGTGTGTTAATTAAGAAATATCCCAACATTAAAGTCAATAGTGATGAGAGGAACAACACAGAGACAGCTCTCAAAAAAATGTAATCAAGTAATATTGGCTTCAACCCAGCATCATGAAGCATGCTAGACTCATTTAATGCACACTTAATAAAGATGGTGTTAGGATCAACACTGGTTCTTCTGCATCTCCCTGAACCCATCAAGAAGGACAAACCAAGTTAGTTACAGTCTTAAGTAGTATAATTTTTGCCATAGCCACTGGAATGAGAACCTCTGTATTTTACCTAGGAGTCACAAACCAAACCATTAATGAAGAGATCAGGATTATCTGTTTCTCAAAAGAATGAAATAATAATAGCCTATTCTCATTTATCCCTGCCTTTTGGATAGTCAGGCAAGGCATTTGGGTAACAGTTTTTTTAATATATTTTAGGAAATTCTGTTTCCTTTGTTACTGTATGCAGGCCTTTCGTTTACTATTGCTGTTGATTATTTTTCTTTAAATATAGGTACTAGTAGCAGGAAATAGAAAACAGTCAAATTAAGAGTTGTTTGGAGTGAAATTCATTTCTTCTCTGCATGTGGTGTTTGCAATCTAGATTGGTACTGAAGGGTTCCATAAGACCATTTTTTTGTTTCTTTGCTGGACACTTTTTTTGAATTGCAACCCACATAGATCACTGTAAGCCACAACTACAAAATGTTTTGGTTTGTGGTCACCCCCTCCAAGCAGCATATTTTAACTGACCTGGCACAAGTTAATAGTAAGCAGTGAACAACCTAGGAAACAGACAATAATTTTTTGGTCAGTTTCTAAATGGCAAGGCTGATCCCTGTCTTCATAGTGCCTACACCTCGTACTCTGGAGTTTCTTGGCTTTAGCTGCTGAAAATATATGTGACTAAGGAATAAAAGAAATCATGCCATCCTGAGCCACAGTCTCCCAGTGTTGACTCAGAAGCCCCTGGTTTGCCTCTCTTTGCCCACTCACCAGCTGTATTTTATGGGCCATTATCCACCAGCAGGAGATAGAATACTCACGGAAAAAGCAAAGTAGACAGAGTAGAATATTATGTCCAGCAGCAAGTGCTGGACTAATTTTCATCAGATATCAGCATTCAGCTAAGATGAACAAAATATGTATAAATCACTTCTGTGAAAAGCCTGTCTTATCTGTTCCTCTCTAGACAGAAATGTGTCTGCTTTATTGTCTAAAATATACTTTCTGTTCTTGGCAATCTGTGATGAATTGCAATGTCCTTTTCTCCAGACATACACTGATGAGCAGTGAATAAAGTTCTTCCTTTATAAAAGAGGTCTTCAAAAAAATACCTAAACTATCAGTGTATTAGTTACCATTTGAGACTGAAGCATCTGATAAATTAATTTCCAGATATTTCGTCTCAGGACTCCTGCTATATATTCTGTAATGGGTAAAGTGTTATAATTGGCTGATATTATAGGAAATTTGGGACTGAAGTCTTCACTGTGACTGGAGTTTAGGAAAAAAACTACAATAATGTTTCAGAAACTAACAAAAATTAAGCCAATGTGAAAGAACATTATTAAAATTAAATTTATCATAAATATCTGCTAAAATCCAAATGAGTTTAGATTTTTCAGGGTCAGTCTGTGAGCTGGAGTTGGAAAGACAAATGGTACTTACAGCTGCTTAGGAATGGAGGAAATTTCATGAATAACTTGATGTAAACCAACACAAAACTCGTCTGAGAGTATGAGTTGAGTAATCCAGTTTTTAATTAAGTTTGCAACTAATGTACTCATCATGATAAACACAACTAAAAAGCTTTCCACCTCTATCACCACTAGTGTTCCACCACAATTCTCATCAAACAGAGGTTTTTACCATATGCACTTGTAGTTCAAGCACTTCTATAGGTAACAGATCACTGCTATAACTTAAAGAGAGATTTTGAAAACAAAACCACTATTTTAATTTCTTCAATACTTCACCCTTGGGATATCTTCTTATCTCAGGGCCCAGGAAAGTTAGGCACTTCTGAAAGAACCTGTTGAGCAGGAAAGAACCCTGTGCTGACAAAGAAGAAACACAGATCAAAAGGTGTTTTGAAATCCCATGTCCCAGCGGATGCTCAATGCAGAACTATCGGGAGATGTCTCTGTTTGTTTGAGACTTCCAGACTACAGCTGAGTGCTAAAGCTGTAAGCTTGAACAATTACTTTGAAGGACAGAGCAAATCAGATTTCTTTTAAAATTCTAATAAACAAGGCTGCCTGCCCTTCAACATTACAACCAAGTTGACAGAGGAATTACCTGGAGAGGAAAAGACCTCTGTTAACCTGAGAGAAGCTAAACCCACAGCTCTGATGTGGTGGAAGAGTCTCCTGCAGTGAAGTGACTGGCTGCTCTGGGCAGGACATTTATCCTTTAAAATCATGTCATCCTGAAAAAAAAAAAAAAAAACAAAGAAAAAAAAACAAAGAAAAGAAAATTTAAAATTCACAAGAACAGAGAGAATGACAGGAAAAGAAATCATGCTGTTCCTGCAGCCCGATGCTTAGTACATTGAGGTGGAAGGCAAGTGTTGAGTTTCTATAGGATATTAAAATATGTAACAGAAAGGTCATAAAGCATATTCTCATAGAAAAAAAAAAGAAAGCAAATATGTTTCAAAAGTCATGATTTTATTTTTATAATACTAAAAGTTCTGTATGTTATTTTTGTCTTAAAACTATGCATTTTGGGTTGAGGAAGGCTTGTGTTACATTATCACTCAGATATAAAATAATGTGACATAATAGTTGAGATGAAACTATGAAAATGCAAAGAAACAGCCTAGACTGTTAGGAGTTTGGGTTCAGACCTTATCTTTTCACTACTTTAAGGCAAGAATCAGTCTCAGCTGCACCTATTATTTATGTATCAACTATCAGTAGAGATTAAATTAAGTATCTAGAGAAAGGAAGCTATAAATCTTAGCTCTATTGAAAGTCACTGCTTTTACATCTAGTGGTTTTAGTAGATTACATTTTCTCTGCCTCAGACAAATTGTACAATATCTACTGTTCGCTGGTTTACATCAGTAAGCTGCTGAGCAGTCAGTGTGTTTTCTTGCTACAAGCAGGTGTAATTCAATAGCAGGAAGGAAATTTAAAGGGAAAACATGGTGGGGTGGGGAAAAGACATCTGTTACTTCTGAAATCTAAAACCTGTCTGTCATGGAGGCACCCCGAGGTTAGTTTAAGGCACAACAGGGTCCAAAACAACTTTTATTGAACTGGTGAGAAACAGGGTTTTAGCACTCCAAAAGTGACTTAAATACAGGTTCAGATATCAGTTGAGGAAAATTATTAAGGGGCAGCAGCTAATACAACAGGCGGTCCACAGAGTCCATGCACGTGGCTTCACCCAAAACAATGCCGGAGCCGTCTCTGAGTCCGTGAGGAATACACACTTGCCTAAACATGATGTGGGATTATTTTTAAAGAGATTCACATACTCGTAGTGAGTGCGGAAAGTGTATACTCGCGATTCTGCGAGGGTAAATTTATAATACACTCGCAATCCTGCAAGGGTTAATACACGTGCAAATGTGCACAGAATATTACACGTGCTTATGTGGAAGCACGGGAGGAAAGTACACTCGCGATTGTGCAAGGGTAGATAATTTATACACGTGCTCGTATTGAGCACGGAAAGTACGCGTGCAAATGTGCATGGAAAGTTACACGTGCTTATGTGGAAGCACGGGAGGAAAATACACCCACGATTATGCGAGGATTAATTTTACACGTGCTCGTATTGAGCACAGAAAGTTACACATGCAAATGTGCATGGAAAGTATAAATACACTCGCAATCCTGCGAGAAGTTTTACTGATACCTGTGGCGGCAAGGCAAGCGGAGTCTCCATCCCAGAGGGGATCTCGGCAGCAGCATCTTGCTCATGCTCCAAGAGACCCGCGACAATGGGCGGAGTCTCGACGAGAATCCCATTTTTTATTGGCTGATCAGCTCTGACTGTAGGCATTCTAGAAGCTTCTCTGCACCCCCACACTGGCTGTGGGTGCCCCTGAAGCCTCCAAACATCCCCCACACTGGCCGCAGCCGCACAGTGGCTCACTGGCGCCTTGGCGATCCCTTCTCCTAATGGCCCTGGCCAGGGTGCTCTGGGGCCAAACAAAAGAAGCTGTTAGCCTCAAGTAGCAGAGAGAGAGGGAGATGTGCCTACTCCTTCCATACTGAAGGAGGGAGGGGGAGAGAGGGGGGTTTGCATCGTGCCACGCTGTCTGTGTTGTATTTTTGGCACCTAGCTTTGGAGACAGGCTGGCTGGATTGTGGTAGAAGACTATGAGCTTAGGTGATTTTGTTGTGTCTTGTAGATGAGGCAAAGTCCTAATCCTGCTTCTGCTGGTATTTATGTCATGACTTCTCTGGTGCAGAAGGTGCAAGACTTGATCACAAAAACAGAGAAGTTATTAGTATCTTCAACTAGAATTGGGATTTGATTGATGAAAAAATTTAAAATACAGCTCAGGGAACCTTCATTTTCTTTTAAAGGGTTGTATTGTGGGGGTTTCAGAAGGGCAATTCTGCATATCTCATGTATCATATTTTAGTTGAATGTGTTTTCTTCACATTAAAAACATGAATCCTAAACGCTAGTAACTTCTGCATCTGGCCTGTCAGCAGCCTGAGAAGTGCACTACTCCAGCAGTAGGAGATTTTCTTCTGTAAACATGTAGCACCAGCCACTGTTCTAATGGGAGGATGAGAAAGTTTGTCAGTAAAACTCTGTGCAGGATGTTGAAAGTGTAAATATATGATTAAATGTCCAGTGCTTCAGCTGTTTAAAACAGTTATCATCTCCATTTCAACTGAACTGTTCCCCCTGTTCTTCATAATTGATTAGTATTGTTTTACTGCAAGTGCATCAAGGTGGATAAGAACCAATAAACATGTAGGAAAACATGATGTAGATTTGTGTCTAGATCCAATAGGTCACTAGTTGGGTCTATTTCTGTTTTTAACTGGTTGCATGGCTTTGTCAGGTAAGGATACCCCCTCTTCCTTTCTATTACTTAATATAATTAACATATTTTTTGAATAAAAAGTGTTCACTTATGAGTGGATTTCAGAGGACTCATGGGATTTGCACATAAAAAAAGAAAACCTTTCTTGTCTAGTCAAACATGGCTAGACATTGTAGAATGAGATTCATCAACCTGTGTCCTTGAATTACCTGATAATCCTTAGCAGAAACAAATCTAATTATTTTTAAAACTACGAAACCCCAAACTTCATAAAAAATTACACAACCTCCTCCAAAAACTACATTTTTAAAAACTACAAATGACATTTACCACATTTTGAAAAAAATGCCCCTTTCCACTTAATATTGGTACTTCATCAGATGTCTATTAAGACACAACTGTGATACCATTTAATATGCAACTTGTTTTAAATGCCTATTTCTGACACCCATAGAAATAGATTGCAAACTGAAATTAAGAGACAGATAAGTAATTAAAAAATGTATTCATAATATTCATTTATGTAGTAATGTTGTTATTCTCCCTTTAAACTTGATACTGTCTTCACCCTGATCATACATATATTGTTCTTTAATGTTTTAAAGAGTAGAAAAAACACATATCCTTTCAGCATTGCAAAAAAGCAGAAAATACTATGAGAATGATACTTTCTGTTTCTTAAAACAAACTCTTATCTGTTTTCCTAGAAATTACTGTTTTTCAGTTTCTGTACAGATTAATTTTAAAAGGGATATTTTTAAAATATTAGTAATGAATAATTAGTAAGCAATATTTAGCTTAGTCCTTTCCTGATGTTCTCTTAAAATATTAGTAATGAATAATTAGTAAGCAATATTTAACTTAGTCCTTTCCTGATGTTCTCTTATTCTTCACCACTTTTGAAGGCTGCATTTCTTCATCCATCCATGCTGCAGACACATCATTAGTTTCCTGTAACCCATGTCTAACACCTATAGGCAAGCTTTCCATAGATCATGCACCATATTGTGAAATTTATGCTGAGTGACACTCTTGACTCTCACTTGCGTATCTGCTCTTTTTGGTTTTGGTACCAAGAGGGATGGTTCACAGAGTTTAAAACATTAAAAACTGCTCTTTAAATTTGGATCAATAACTTTATGGGAGATAAATTGTTCCTCCATCTCAATTAACTTCCAAGAGGTGTTCATGAGAATTTGGCTCAAATAATCCATGACAGCCTTGACAGGAAGATTTCCAGCTGTCATCTTTGTCGTGAGAACAATAGAAACACATTTCTATCCTCTCATTTTTGTTCTATTGTTCTGTCACACAGATCTATTTAATCTACTTTATTTGCAGATGACAGCTCAACAGAAAAGACAAAAAAAAAATAATGAGAAACTTGAAGTTTCTAAGAGACAGAGAAAAGGAGGGTGAAACAAAACCATAGTGATGGTGATTCAAGGGTTACAGCTGTCATTCAGAACATATGCGTGGCAAAATCAAATCTCTCAGTATTTCAAAAGAACAGGTGCTAAGGTTAGATGTTTAAAAAATGAGGAAATTGGAAGAAGTAAATGTGTTGAGAGGCACTAGGGGAACTATTGAATACTAAGATGATGGCATCATGAAATGGGTTAATACAATTCTACAACATTTTAGAAAAGATGTTTTGCTCTGTGCTATGATTTTCACTTTTTGAATCCAGGAAATGAAAGCCTAAGAAGGGATGCAACTATGAATACATCAGCAGTGTTATCACTAGGGAGGATAAAGAGTTATTAAAGTTACAAGGAACTTCTGGCACAATTACAAATGGTTATAAACCTGAGCTGAATATATCTAGTCTGAGAAACAGAATAGGTTTTCTGAACATCACTATAGTGGAGTCACATTTTAGTGCAAGCAATGAGAACACAAACCCTAGACAATTTTTACAAGAAACTCCAATAAATATATTCCTGGGATTATACATTACAACTGGCTGTCATGAAACAGGATTGGACTTGATGATATCAGGAGCACCTTTGCATCCTTGAGTTTTAATTCCAAGAGAAATAACACGGATCTTTGCTGTCACCAGCTGAGATGTCCAGAACTCTGAATTAGACAAATTTGATCTTCTATTCTACTCTGTTCTTTTCCAGCTAAATTCTGGAAGATGGTAAAGCCATGCCATTGTTAGTAATTTTTCAGATCAATTGTTAAAATTCTAATTTAATTCTACCTGAGTGCTAGGATGTCACTGCCAGTGCCTGCTCTGCCATGAGTCATCAGTGTGCCCTGCAGTGACAGAGGCTGCCCACATATGGGGATGCCTTTTCAAAAAAGGACCTCACCAGGTGATGTGCAAGGAAATGCAGGTGCAGCAGGAGGGGGAACCTCATTGCAGCCTGCCATGACCTGTTGGGAAATTACAGAGAAAACAGAGGCGGAGTCATCTTGGGGGTTCAGAGGTTAAGGGCAAGCAACAGGCAGAGGTCACGAGCTGCAGCAAAGAGAAATCAGCTGCAAGGGAAGAAAGACTTGCACAGTGAGTTTGGTTGAGCACTGCAACAGGTTTCCCAGGGAGATTCTGGAATCTCCATCCTTTGAGATTTCCAAAACTAAACTAAACAAAGCCACGAGCAAACTTCTCTAACTTTGAAATTATCTCTCCTTTGAGTAGGTGTCAGATGTTCCTTTCAGATTACATTTTTTCTGATTCTCACTGAGAATTGTTCCCAAACTAATTTCTGCTATGATTTTTAGAAGTACAGGTGTGCATCAGTTTTCAGATGCCTGACTTAAAACACATAAAGGTATTTACAGATTCATATTTAATATGCCACTTTTGCAAAGCTTGTCTTCTGCCCATTAGGTCTAGAGATCTTTTGTCTCATGAGTAAACTTCTTACAAGTGATTCAGCCAAAAGGCATGTATTACAAGAACTTTGTGGCTGAGTTTGCTAAGATTACACAAAATAAACTTTTTGGTGATTTTAAAATTTGCTTATCTTCTTAGGGGGTGTTCAGAGTGTAACAGTTACAAAAAATGCTCAGTTTCCATATTACTAGTTGGATGCAAGGCAGCTGATGAAGTACTTTAAAAACTAATAACCTATTACAGGTCTCTGTTAATTAATTTCAGCATCAGATATTATGATATGTGAGAAAATCACAAAAATCTTAATTTTTAACAAAAAGGAACCTAGCTTTTTCCTTTTCTATGAAGGGAAGTTATGTCACTATCAGCTGTTTCTCTAGGAGTACCTTGCTAAAAATCTTCCATAAAACTTAAAAAAGAATTAGTATTTTTCTTTCACTTCCATTTCTCTCAAGCTGTGACAAACTCATTCTTATGAATTATTCTTGTGTCTCACAATTATACTTCTGAAAACACATGGTTTCGGTTTTGAAGTTTAAGATGGGACAGAATGCTAGATATTAACAATAAACTGTGAAAAAGGAGTATGTCTAGATTCTCCTGTCATCACCTGTCATTACTGAGTTGTGTGTACTGTAAGTACTATCAGTATCTTATAACAACTTACATTTTTTCTCAAGAATAACCCATCTAGCTTTTGTAGAAGTCAAAATCAGATTTTGACTGTGGTGAGTACCATATCGTAGTGATTTCACATTATTTCATTTGAAGAACCATGAACTTGCACAAGTTGAAGTTGGAATTGCCACAGAATAGTTTAGCAGTTGTTTTTGTCTTTCTAATTACTCAAAACACTGCAGACCTAGCAAACAGACACTTCATGAGGTTTCTTTACTCTGCTGCTTAACTCACAAAATGAAGTGTTCCACATCAAAGTCAAATCACTCTGCTTTATTCACCATCAAAGCTTGCCGTGCACTAGGTCCATCACATTTTCAAACCTGGCTTCTTCTCAATTTCAACAAGGTTACTGAAATGAAAAACTTAATATGTAACCAGCATCTCTCTGAAGCTAGCAAAAATCCAGGAGACATATATGTACTTTCATCTCCTTCAGAAGGAAAATATAACAACTCCCCACATAAAGTGAGTCATAACCAGCAGGAATGTTGGAAGCAAAAGTTTCCTTGACACCCACTCAGAGTCCACGCCATTCAGTCTGACATTGTCAAAAGCTTGATGTTGTTACTTTGTAAGTACAAAATTTTGGATATGTTTAAAGAAATGAAATTAAGAAAGATATTATTAAATTATACTGAATGTTACTGAGAGTATTTCAATGTGATCAAAGAAAAATGAAAGTAGGTTTGATCTCCACTCTCTGTATGACAGGACCAGTAATGGAAGCTGAAGGAGTAAATAGATTAAGATATCTGAAATGGGATGATGTCATTTTCTGAACTCAGTAGCCTGTCTCTGCTTGATCTATCCAGGTGAATGTCTGTTGCGCCTTCATTCAGTTCATTGTGGAGTGCTCAGGATACAGACCTCACCTCATCCTACAGTTGGCTTGGATGTTTAAATTAACTTCAATGCAAAAAGGCATTTCAGACAATTTGTATAATGGCAAAAGTCCCTGACAATCATAACAATGGAAAACATTCTGATAAGTTAATTTGAAGGCAAGTGACCTAAACATGCACAAAACTGTATTTTTTTAATTGTGTTTCAATTGTGGTTTTCCAGGCTCAAAATCAGGTAAAAAACTAATAACATGGTGCTTGTATATTAACAACTATAAAGTGCTTTGAGTAATGCCAATACAATAAGTTTCAGTTAAGCTTTATTGTATAAATTCCAATTCAGATCCTGTAGGGAACCCCGGTAGGGCCTCTCACAGCCTATTCCCTACAAGCTGGCTAATGGTTACCTACACATAAGGTTTACCTACACATATGCATTACCTAGATTAACCAGACATTTGTTCCAGCAGAGAGGTAATGATGTGTCCACCAGCTCTCAGAGAAGTGTGTTAACTTGAGAATATATCCTTAGTCCCTCTCTTTGGTCAAATCGATATTTAATTACTTGTGACTTGTTATTTAGCCACACGAGGTGTTTCATTGATGAAAGAGCTGAGAGGTTTAAGCTCTTAAGAGTTGCTTAATACCTGAAAAATAGAGAATACAAGTGGTGCAGTCTTTGATCCCTAATGTAGCAGTAATTTGTGAAAGGCTCCTTTGTCAGTACAATCTTTGGTACCAAGGCACCTTTGAAAAATCTCATTATCTAATTGCTTTTTAGGTACTTCAATACCTCAATAAATCTGGCTCTTAGGCTCTCATTGCAACCAAAAATCCATTAGGAGGTGGGCACATAATTGTTACTGTTGTTTAGCCTTGTTTTTTGTTATGAGAATCCTTCTTCAATGTCTTTAAAATCAAGAATAAATTTGATTTACATGGATATCATGTGAAATTTGGACAAATCTGTTCTTCTTAGTCTTCGTAGTCTCCAGACTCCTGGTTGTTCTTAGTCACACTTCAGATGTTACTACTTAGCTTGATGGACATAAATTTGAAGTTTCCACAAGATCTTATTTAATACATGAATAAAAAGAGTAGATTCACTTATGACTCACTTTCTCTCTCTAGTAAAGTTACTAATAGATTATAGTGTGATAAGAAGAGTGAGTTCAGGGTTGAATATTTCAGCAGTTTTAATAACACTGAATAAAGTGCACATTACTATATGCAAGAGAGGGTGAAATAGAAACTACTTTAAAATAAAAGGAATTGAATCATGCAGTTAAAGGAACTAAATGGACAAGCAGTTGAAGCAACATAGTTATAATACATTTTTATTCGATAAATGGAAGTTAAAAATAACTACTAAGTTCTTATTGAATGAGAATTTCAGTTAGAAATTAACTTTTCTCAGTAAATTCCCAAAGTACTGGAAAATTTATGCACAAGTTTATATTGAGCAATTAACCACAGAGGAAATAATGTACCTGAACATCTACAACAAAAACAAAGCAAACAAAAATACTCCAACCGAACAAAAATAAACCCAAGAAAACAGCATTAGTACAAAAAAGTACATGCTGTTGTCTGAGTAATCTTTGTAAAAATTAATCGACCAATTCAAGGTGGTTCCCAAGTATTTTAAACACCTTGTGTCTGTTCTGAACTGGTCTGATAAATTCCAACTCAGTGCCTCTGTCTACTTCTGATACGTCCTGAGCAAGGACTCTCTTCTCTGAGGAACGTGAGCTCCCACCCAGGCTATTGTCATGCCCAGGTACCCATTGCATAGCCATGCCATGTGGGTATAAGACTCTAATTCCGCTTTTAGATCCTAATAAGACTTTATATCTCAATAACAATGAAGATGCATCCAGGTTGTTCAAACCCTCCATTTGTGCATCAGACTTATGTTCCCAATGTAAAGAAATTCCTGTCTCCCCCACAAGCCAACATATTATATTTATGATGCCATTATTTGGAAGGCACACAATTTTCATTGCAGATATTCACAGATCTTCATGTTACAGTCATCTTTTCTGGAATTAACTTTTCTGATTTCAGACGTTAAATTCCTGAATTAGGAAGCTTACTATCCCATATGGTAAATATCTTAACTAAAATAGCAGACAGTGATCTTACAAAACTGTTGTGGTTTTCTTGTTAGTCAAACAACTGTTTAGTATTTTACAGCACTCAGGATTCATTCACCATGAAAATTAAATCTGCTAACACACACTCAAGTTTTAACTCAAGACCAAACCTGTTTTGCAAAGATCAGATCTTTGTCCCTGGTGGTCATTCACAAATCAATATGCTTAGGATGTTCTCTAATTTTCCATTTGGCTACTCAAGAGCATCCAAGTTAACCTGCTCTAATTTTGACAGCTCAGTATCATGTCAAATCATGTATACATTCTTCTAGCTTATTGTATAAATTGTATTGTGGGATTGTTACGGACAAGCTTCACCTGTTAGAGCAGGGGATTGTATTCACTCTGTTTTCTGTATGGCCAAAGTGTTTGCTAAAAATACAAATTCAGCACTTTGGTACCTACAGACAGCTTTACTCTAATTTTTGGTCATTATGCAATGCCAATAAAGCCATACAAGAGATCATGTTGTGGTTTATGAACTGGGAAAGTAATATCCTTCTATAGAGTAGTATCACACTTTGCTTATCTGACCAAAACAGGATGTCATTTGTGAAATACTTACTAGAGGAGGCTATATAGAGTAAAACTAAACCAGTATTTGATAATGAGGCCAGCAGGATATCACAGCAAGTATCAAAGCTAGTTCATATTTAGTAAGGACAGTTACACAACCAACACTTGGCTGTAGGTCAGTCCTTTAAGTCTATTTATGCACGAACAGTCAGGAAAAGTGCATAGGTTGGTTCGACATTACTAAATTTCTGTCTGGTCACTTCACAATGAGAGAGGCCTCAGACTGGTTCCAGTTTATTTATTCTAGAAATAAACTTCTGCTTCATATATGGAAGAGAATGTTACATAAGTGACTTTATTTCAGTTATAATTTTTCCACATCTTTCATAAATTGTAACTGACTTTTTCATATATTTCAGTGTTGACAACCTATAGGTCATTATAGCCTTCCAGACTCCTATTGAACTCAGAAGCTGGTTTAAATATGCTAGTGACTCGGGAAAAACTTAATTATTCTCACTTTCATGGGTCATCACAAATTGTTTACACATTTAGTACAAAAATAATGGAATGTACAAGTAATTCAAATTTTCCTAGCATAAATATTAGTAACCCATTGTCTAATAGTACCCCATATTGTGTCAAGATATAGTTTCTGCTGAGTTGTTCAGCAACCAAATATTAGATATTTAATTGTCATAAGTAAAAGATTGGTTTTCAGAGCTAATGGATGGTAGCCTGGGGCTGTGAGTTCCAGGTGTTTTTTTAGGAATGAAAATTCCTAAAATAACATATTGCCATTCATTTTTTTGCATATAAAAATTATTTTTTGTTGTTTTGTTTTGTTTTGTTTTTGTTCCAGCTGCATGCTCATTGCAGTAATAGATGACACAATAATTTCTTGATTGTGTTAGTCGAAACTGTGTACATGCAATTGTGAATCAAGTACTATGTAGATAATCTCTTTGAAATTCATACCTGAATTTAGGTGGGTGCCCTGGCTATTCTGAATGAATACTAACTATTTCATCAGCTAAATTTATGAGGAGCGCAACAAGCATTAAATTAAAGTGAGTAAACATAGACAATTAAGACATTCAAAGCAGACCAGTGACTAGATAGATTTGGAATAGCCATAAGAGCTCAGTTTGAGAAAGAAGATGAGTTAAGTACTATGCTGCCATAAATAACAACTTTTGTAATAAACAGCCATTTATTGTGGCCAATTAAATGATTTATGAGGGACTAGGGAGGCACTGATGAATGAAATATCCATCGGGGAATACAGAAGAGACTTGACAGGGTATACCGTGTAGTTCAGCAGATTTTGGCTTACATACTTACCTACATTTTCTGTAATACATCTGCCAAAAACACCTTAAACTTAGCTATATTGCTATATAATGCTATGCAGTAAAGGGGCTTTATTGTACTAGTGCAGATGGTTGTGTTAAAAAAGTCAAGAAAGACATTTTCAAGCACATGAGATTTGATTTAAATCAGGAGTCTTGTGCCAAGCTATCTCAGCAATTACAGCTATTTCTACACCAGTGGCTTGGTTCAACCATTATTAATGAAAGGTCACAAGTTATGAATACTTTACACAAGCAGCAGAAGAATGATTCTTAGGTGTAATGTCTGCTGCAGTCCACACAGGATTGTGCTACTGCTCATGGGCATGCAGTACTTTTCTTCACTGAAAATTAAACAGCAAAAAAAGTCTATTTAAGGGATAGTATTCATGCTGACTAATATTAGAGAACTCAAGAGACTTGTCCTGAGTCACAGGCATTTGAGAAAGATGTTAGTATAGGCATTCTGAAACCCTCTCTAAACAAGTTCTCCTTTTCCTGGGGAGCTTAATAAGAGCAGCCTCCCTTCTTCAGTGCCAAAAGATAGGCAGTGTGAATTCCCATACTATTGCACAGTGTATTTAGGAACTCAGCACTCTTCATTGCTGTTCCACAGTGTGTCTCCTTTCCCTTTTTGTATGGAATTCTTACATCTCTGAAGAAATGAAATTTTCCGTCATCTTTCCACGGCATTGTAAAGCTTTGCAGAGTAGCAAAATAATAACTTTTTTTTTTTTTTTTTTTTTCAGGTAGTTCCTTAGTTTGGTTACCCATCCTCCTATAGTTCATGAGTCCAGGATCTCCTGATCAGGCAAGGGCTCATTTCAGCAAGATGGGCTTGTCAACAATGTGGTTGTAGCAGATGTAAACCACCTTTCATTAGTCTAATGGAGTTATATTATCCAGATAAAATAAGCTTAAGTAAATACATCTGTGCAAGGTTTTGTGAGAACAGTTTATGCCATAAAATATCAGCAGAGACTGCACTCCTGGTGAGCTTTAGTCATGCAGGCCTGAGCCAAATTTTATCATTTACCTCCTGCTGGCCACAGAAGAAGCTGGAGACAGCTGCCTCAGCTGTGCAGACTGTAGACAACTTGTTGGGAATATCACAAGAAAATGCTCACGCATGGTCTATTAAATGCTCGGGAAGAACTGAGCCAAGCCATGTTTTTAACTACAGTTTAAAGATACTGCACTAACATTTCTTCTAAAGTAATAACTCAAATACAGACACCTTCTAGTTTTGCCTAAGAATCTTTAATGTAGCAGAAGTGGACCTAAACTGGAGGAAGGAGAGGGAGAGAACAGAAAAAAGCAGAACTACATTTTCAGTAGCACTGGGGCTTAAAATGAAAAATAAATTCCTGGGAAGCGTTCGTGCTCCACAGTCAAGAACTTAAAAAATTACCCCCTTGTATTATGATGATGCTTTTTTGAGGGTCTGTCTCTTTACTATAGTCAAGCATTTATATTGCGTTTATAAACATATTTAATTTTATTTATTCACAGAGACAAAATCTTCACCTACCATTTAGTGCCCTCCTGTAAGATAACTTTATCTGCAGATTGCAAGTTATGCAACAACATCAAACATGCTAAGACATACAGACCATTGTCAATAGTGACTATTTGTTAAGAAAATTGATTTCTCTCCTCACTAAGACATTACCAGGTACACAATTTTATTCAGAAGAAAGAAATTTTCAGATGGTGTTACAGATAACCTCTACATGATCCTGTAGTGTGACAACTTCTAAAAAGCATCCCACAAATGTTGTAAGTGGAAATGCAATCTTCTCGGGAGATCAAAAAGAGCCCATTAATAAAAAGGGATCTGAAAGTCATGGAACAGAGACTTCCCAGCAGGCTGGGGGATGAGAAAGCCCAGCCGCGCCCGCCTGGCCCAGGCTGACCATCAGACTACTCTGTTCATCTCTGCCCTGAGCAGTGTTTTCAGGTAGTCACATCACAGAAAGATAGGAAAGGGAAGGGAAAGAGAGAGATGGCAGGTGTGCCTCAGGAAAGGAAAAAGAGAGGTCTTTGGGAAAGTGATGCACTCAGAGGAGTAGCCAGTTCTAGGCACGTTCAACACTATTTTCTCTTTCCCAGAATCTAAAAGAAAAATGGAATTTTCAAACTTTTGATGTTATGTAATATTCAAACACATCTTCAGTGTTTGTATTCTGTGTTATTCACATATACTGACATTTGTTGTCCTTTCCAAGAATGCCTTTTCCTTGTGTTCTTAGACTTTGCAAATATTTATACTCAGATTTTTACAATACACCTAAGTAGTGAGTGTGTGAGTGCAGATGCTGTCCTTACCTGCTGTATCTGCTTAGTGACTGAGAGGTTTCCATCTACAAAAATAAATATTATTTAAAAGAGATGCCTAGACTGAAAGAAACTCTAAGCACAACAAACAGCATCTGAATACTTTACAAAACCATTGAATATGGCTCCCTCAGCTCAGTTCTGGTTAAAAAGTCATTTTCAGGTCTTTCTTATCTGAAGAAAAAGTCTCATCAGTGATGCTTCTGGGTAGATAATGCAGTTTCAAGATGTACTAAGCCCATTGAGCACTACTTTTTCTGTCTCACATGTTCCCTTATTATTTCTTTCTCTGATCAGATACCTTCTATCTTTGCTTTCAAATCAGGTGTTCTGTTTTTGTTTTTCTGGCTACGAGTGTCCACAGAGGGCCTGGAGAACAGATGCATTTGCTGAGAGATGTAACATTGTAAATGAGAAGATGTTTTAATGATGCTTAGTCTGCATCTTTCAAAAAATAACTATTCAGCAAAAGCGTAGAACTTCACACTGTAGTTGATTAAAACTGTCTCAATTTTTTCCAGGACAGTTTTAAAACTTTTTTATTTTTATCCTTGAAACATAAACTATTGGAGCAACATATTGTTCTGTTATATAGAATAATAAAAAGGAAGTTAGATAAGATATACATTAAAATGTTATATTCTTAAATGTAACCAGTTGTGACTGATTATCATTAAAACAGCCTTCAAGAAAGTAAAAATATTTCAGATTTTTTTAAACATTCAAAGGAGAGACTTATTTCTTCTCTGTCATTAGGAAAAGTCCTAAAGTCCTTTGTTTCACAATCTTCTAAATTCACTGTAGCGTGCAATTGAAGCAAAAGATACCATGGGCAAATATGCAGTCAAATGATCATTTATATTATGTAAACTACATTTTTAACAAAAATAAGGGAAAGGAAAATGACCAGTTCAGTTTTACTTCACATAGAGCCAGAATTACCTTTAAACCACAAGCCTGAGTATTCAACATTCAATTTCCTTCTATTAAAATGTGTATTTTTAAGAGATTGAGCTTACATGGGTTTCATATATAATTTACACTCCCAAAGCAAAGCTATTATTACAGTCACATTAAATGTAAGTGGTTTAAAAAGAAAGATTTAAGTTAAATGGAAGTGGAAAGAAATGGAAATGTGAAGTGAAATGAAAATGCTACTTGAATATATTTGCTAAATGAAGTCTGCAAGTGCCATCACTATGGAATCATTAAAATAATGCAGTGAAAATTGAAAAATAAGGCAGTTGAAGATTCAGCTTTTGAGTCAAACAAAACAGAAGGCAAATGAACATCTCCTGTGGGAGGAGCTGGGTTCTTTTTGAAAATATGATTTACCAGTAACGGACACTTTCAAAAAATCTGCAACCAGAAAGATTTATGTGATGAAGTACTAAAACCAGAGGTACACAGATTCAGCCCCAGGAAATTCAAACCACTCAGCCACTTTTTCAGATGAATTTATTCTGCCAGCTTACAGAAGGGGCTAAAAATATTCAGGATTACACTGGCTAAGAATTAGTGTCTTAGATTTATGCAACATTTCTAATAAGTTTACATTCATATCTACTTCCTGTTTAAAGAGCACGTATGGAGAAAGAAATCAACAGTAAACAACACAACAGAATAATCCTGCTGTTAGAGCATGGAGTGCTGTCCTGATTAGAAATTATGTATAGCTATTGGCATGATGATTAGTGGTACCATTAGCACGTTTAATATAATCAGACTCACACGTGCAAGTAAAATTCTCCTCAGGATTTATGTCACTTAATAGAAAAGCTGAACTGAATCAAGCGTTTAAACCTTATTTTTGGATCTGCCTCATTACACCATCTGGGATGAGAAGGCACTGATCTGCTCTGATCTGCTCTGACCCCATCAGTTAGTGTCTCGGCAGCCCTGGGCACAGCCCTGGCCTCGCACAGAGGTGCTGGCACTGGTGCAGGGGCTCTGCACAGGTACCAGCAGCTGCGCCTGGTGACAAATTGAATTAACTTGAACCTGAGCACATCCAAAATTCTGACATGCACCCTGGTCCTACTGACTTGCACATTGCACAGTTTCTAAATCTCAGGGAGGGAGAGGTCTCATAATTTCTCAACAGATTTGTTATCTAAAACTATGCTAGTTTTCACAATGATATTTAACAAAATTCACATTGTCATTGTGCAGCTTCTGGCTTACAGCTGAATCAGAATCAATAACCAGGCTACAATAACTGCTGTAATCTCATAATTTAAAATCAATAGTCATGTTCTGTGATCTGGATGGGACCCTGGTTCTCTAATAGAACTTGATTCCAATTGAAGGCAGGAGCATTTTTTCCCTCTTAGATTCCCTTTGCAGAGCTAGTTTCATGGCTCATCATGTTCATGTCCTTTGGACACGTATAGACGTTCTGTGAACCCAACATTTGGATTACATGGCATCAGTAGGATGTGCCAATAGCATTCATGGAAGTGGGAAATTAATTAAGGAAAACTATAATTATATACCATCACTCTAGACTGGACTTCTTCTGGTATTGCCCAAAGCCACTTGTGAGGGCCCTTCCTCACTGCAGACTATTCTCAGACTCTGCTGAGCTTCTGTGTGATCCCACAGAGCTCATCTACAGGTGATATTGTGACTTACACCTTCCAGAAAAATACAGCAGCAAGTTTAGGAATAAAGTTTAGCAAATTATTTTACTCTGTGCAAGCATTTACATTAAAGGAAAAGAAAAAAACAAGACAAAAATTACAAAGCTTTGCAAATATTCTGCAATGTTCTTCTCTCTCACCTAGTCTTATCCTGCTATGTGGTGGGAGGCGTTTTGGCATTTCAATCTAGATGGAGTCCCCCAGGTGCTTTTCTTTACAGCCTCTCTCAATGTGATCATTATGAAATACAATATCCTTTGGAATGGATGCTCGGACATCAAACCTGTTTCTCTTCTTCCCTAGTGTATGCAGACACCATTGTTTCATAGAGACTTTGAAGAACTGGAAAGTCAATCAGTTTTGTTGTTCCTGCTTTTACCTCAAAAAAGGTTTTTAGAGATCAATGTTCAAAAACAACAGAAAAGTGGCCTCAAGAGAATCAGAAGAATAGCAGTATCAGAATCAATACCTCATTTCTGACAGATAATTGCCTTTTTTTTAATAGAAATTTCCAATCTTCTCAAGATTGCTCCCTTTCTCATTTCAACAGCCTCTTACAGAAAAACAGTAAAGTGTAAATACCTCCCACCATAGATCTTGATGTCCTTACTGTTAACAGCCCTAACTCACTTGGACTTTGCTGGTAGTTCATACTTTCCAGGGTGCCCGTTTTCCTCCACACCCTCCCCTGGGCAGGTCTTGATGGCAGCCACAACACTGGAAGTGTCACATCCTCAATCACAAATCCATCTCTGGAGGAACTGTATCACACTTCCCAACTGGGATGCCAGAAGAGAAAGGATGTGCTGCCAGTGTCTAATATGAGAATCTGGAACGTATGTCAGCCAGGCAGTACTGCTCTGCTCAGGTGAGGGGTATGACCTGGTCACTACACACTGTCACCTTGCAGAGGCAGAGATGATCCTGTGCAGCAGAGACAACCCTGGCTCCCCTCATCCAGGTCATCGACAAAGAGAGAAAACAGAACTGCCGCCAATACTGAGCCCTGGGGAACACCACTCCTGACTGGCCACCAACTGGGTTTGGCTCCGTTCACCACAACTCTTTGGGCCCGGCCCTCCAGCCAGTTCTTTATCCAGTGCCCTGTCACTGGATAGCAGGGAGAAGAGCTCAGCACCCCCCTCTCCACCTCCCCTCCTCAGGAAGCCCTAGAGAGCAATGAGGTTGCCCCTCAGCCTCCTTTTCTCCAAACTAGACAAGCCCAAAGGCCTCAGCTGCTCCTCACAGGGCATTCCTTCAACCTTTTCAGCAGCTTTGTTGCCCTCCTCTGGACACTTTCTAGGACCTTCACATCCTTCTTCAGTGATGGGGCCCAGGGCTGCACAGAGTGCTCAAATGGAGCCCACCCCAACGCTGGATGCAGCAGGACAATCCCTTCTACTGACTGGCTGGTCATACCATGTTTGATGAACCCCAGCATGCGCTTTGCCCTCTTGGCTTCCAGGGCACACGCTGCTGCTCGTCTTGAGCTGCTGTTGACCAGCACCCCCAGATCCCTTTCTGCGGGGCTGCTCTACAGCCACTCCTCTCCCAGTCTATACTTGTGCTCAGCGTTACTCTGTCCTAGGTGCAGAATCTGGCCTTTGGACTGGTTAAATTTCATCCCATTAAAGACTGCCCAGTGCTCCCATCTACCGAGATCCCTCTGCAAGGCCTCCTGTCCCTCGAGAGAGTCAACAGCACCTCCCAGTTTGGGATCATCAGCAAACTTGCTAATAGTGCTTTTAACTCCTGCTTCCAGATGGTTTAGGTGTATGTTTATATGTATATTGGACAGAACCGGCCCCAGAATTGAAGCCTGAGGAATGGTTTTGTTTGTTTGTTTGTTAGTTGGTTTGCTTGTTATTTGGTTTGCTTGTTTGTTTGTTTCTGGCAACGTTATTCTTTACTTTTTCCCTCAGTTCCCTAAGTAGGCTATTGTGAAGGTGTGGTTATCCAACTAACCATTTCCCATGAACAGCCAGTAACAGCGCATGTGTTATCCCAAAATGAGAATGAAGTCATGTTTCTAAGCCTTTGTTCTATACAAAGCATAAACGCACATTTGCTTGGGACTGTTAAATATTGTGTGCCATGTGCCAGAAGACGTGGCAGTGGGGAAGAAGACTGGCCTGGCTGAATAGAGAGCTTCGTCTGGAGCTTGGGAATAAAAGGAGAATTTAAAGCCTTTGGAAGAATGGGGCAGGCTACTCAGGAGGACTACAAAGATGCCCTGACGTTATGCAGGGGCAAAGTCAGAAGGGCCCAAGCCCAGCAAGAGCTGGCCTGGCTACCGCTGTAAAAGGGATCAAAAAATGCTGCTATAAACGCACGAGCAACAAAAGGAGGCCTAAGAAGAATCTCCACCCTCTGGTGGAGAACATAGTGACAGGGGACGAGGAAAAGGCTGAGGTACTAAATGCCTTCTTTGCCCCAGTCTTTAACAGCAAGACCAGTTGTGCTCCTGGTACAGAGTTCCTTGACCTAGAAGACAGGGAAGGGGGGCAAAACGAAGCCATAATAATCCAGGGAGAAATGGTCAGCGAAATGCTAGACGACTTAGACACCCGCAAGTCTATGGGGCCAGACGGGATGCACCCCAGGGTATTGAGGGAGCTGGCGGAGGTGCTCACCAAGACACTTCCCAGCGTTCACCAGCAGTCCTTGCTAACTGGGGAGGTCCCAGTTGACTGGAAGCTGGCAAGTGTGACGGCCACCTGCAAGAAGGGCCGGGTGGAGGATCCGGGGAATTACAGGCCAGTCAGTCCGACCTGGGTGCCGGGGGAGGTAATGCAGCAGATCATCTTGAGCACCATCACGAGGCACATACAAGACAACCGAGCAATTCAGGCCCAGTCAGCATGGGTTTATGAAAGGCAGGAAAGTGGCACTGCGGTGGCTAGTACCAGCGTGCAGGCGCTGTACCCAGTTTCAAGGCTTCGGGGTGGAGGAGGGAGTAGGGCCCAGCAGACACGTGCGGAACCGGTGAAGGCAGCACTAGGAAAAGGGAGAGAAAGCAGGACGCGTGGGGACAGCAACACCACTTGCTTCGTTAGTAATCCTGAGACGTTTTCCGCAGTCTTCGTGCTATTATTTTCTTTTATTGCCTTATAGCCAGATGTAGCGGGCCAGGATCAACTGGGGATTGGCCTGGGCCCCAGTTGCCACGGTGGCCATGGCTTGGCAGCCCCTGAGCCACCCTCCCGGTGTCACTGATGGTGCGGTGGCTTCTTGCGGGGCTGAGCGGGGCTGCCAGCCCTCCTCTTCGGGGCTCGCCGGGGCCTCCCACGGGAGCGTTGGCTGCCCTGGCTGGAAGTGGAGGGCCCGGGCACAGCCTCCTCGCGGTCCTCCTGCAGCTCTTCTCGCTCCCTGTGGGTTGGATGGGGAGCGTTGCGGGGGCTGTCAGTTCTCCTCCGAAGAGCTGGGCTGGGGGCAGGAGACTCCCCGTGGGAGGCAGCAGGGCCCGGAGCAGGATCAGGGCTGCTCTCCTGCTCCCCGGCAGCACGGGTGTCCACGAGACCCAGGTGACATCGGCCCGCCGCACTGCACCGGCGCACAATGGTGTCGACGAGCTGCTGGACGAAGCTCCTCGTGCGCCCGCCCAGGGAGGCCTGCAGCATCTGGATCAGACTCTCCTCATCCAGGCCGAAGTAGCGCAGGCTGGAGATGACAAGTCTCTCTGCTGCTGCTGCCTCCTGGGCATCGTCCAAGAGCTGCCCCAGCTCCTGATGCAGCCAGGGCAGCAGGGGCTGGAGGACAGTGGGGTGGACACGGAATAGGGATGCCCAGACACAGGCATAGAAGCCGCCCACTGGAGCCGTGGGCAGTGGCCCCGCAGCCGGTGGCCGGGCTGCTGCAGGCTGGTGATGCCTGTGGGCGGCTGGGTGTCCGGGAGCCCCTGCTGTCAGGCGGACGACGACTGATGGTACAGGTGGTGGGATGACCCGCTCCTCATAGTCGTCGTCGGCCCGCACCGAGTGCAAGATGGAGGTCACCCTCCTCTTGCAGAGGGGGCACTCGGGCTTGGTCTCAGCCCACCGCACGATGCACGGGTAGCAGAACTGGTGCAGGCACGGCAGGACGTAGCTGGCCTCCTCCCAGCTGTCCAGGCAGATTGGACAGCGGGTGTCCAGCTCCGCGGCCATGCTCTCCACGTGCGGCGGTGGGCTGTGGGGAGCTGGGGATGTCACGCTGCTCCCTCTCGCTGGCGCTGCAGCAGCGGGTGTCACGCTAGGAAAGGAAGAGAGGCCACAGTCCATCGCTGGTCCGGGCAGGGCTGGAAGCAACGCCCAGGCCCCTCAAGAAGGAGAGCCTCCCGGCTCCCCAGGGTGAGCTTTCCCCTCTCAGCTCACCTCTGCTGCTGCGAAAGCTCCACCTGAATGTCCCGACTGCCCGAACGAGCCAGGGCCGGGCAAAAACCTCCGATGGCTCTGGGGTCGCGCACTGAGAGTTGCACTGAAGAACTCCCCAAACTTGACCTCAGCACCAGGAACCGCCTCGCAGAACACTCCAACCTCGCGACCTCGCTCAGCTGGCGTGCGGGCAAAAACCGACGGAGTCAGGCTCGGCGCCCGGATACAAGCAGCGAGGCATGTGTGGTCACAATCCATCGCTCTGTGATGTCATTGTCCACCCCTCAGGGAAAAAAACGTCCTTCTCTCGGGAACGTCCTAGAATCACAGAATTCTAGAATGTCCTGAGTTGGAAGGGACCAACAAGGATCATCAAGTGCAACTCCTGTCCCTGCATATGAGAACCCCACAATTCACACCATGTGCCCGAGGCCATTGTCCAGTCCCTTCTTGAATATTGTCAGGCTTGGGGCCAGGCCATGACTACCACCACGGAGCCTGTTCCGGTGCTCCACCACCCTCTGGGTGAAGAGCCTTTTCCTAATGTCCAACCTAAACTCAACCTCCCCTAGCACCTCTTCCTGCCATGCCCTCGGCTTCTACCCTCGGTCGCTAGAGAGAAGAGAGGTTGTAGCACGGAGGGTTGAGCACCATCTTTGGGTCTCTTTTCCCAAATAGCAAGAGATAGTACAACAGGAAGTGGCCTTAAGTCATCAGGGGCCTTGTCCCAACACCTCTTAAACACTGACAGGCCTGGGGCATCAACCACCTCTTTGGGAAGTCTCTTCCAGTGTTTGACCACCGCCTCGGTAAAGAAATGCTGCCTGAGCATCCAGTCTAAGCCTCCCCAGTGCAGTTTTGAACTATTCCCACGGGTCATAGAATCATAGAATCGTTTCAGTTGGAATAAGACCCTCAGGATCACCGACTCCAACCATAACCTAACCTAACTCTAGCACGTAACCGTGTCCCTAAGAGCCTCATCTAAACAACTTTTAGACACCTCCAGGGGTGGTGACTCCACCACTTCCCTGGGCACGCCTGTTCCAATGCCTGACAACCCTTTCCGTGAAGAATTTTTTCCTAATATCCAATCTCAGCCTCCCCTGGCACAACTTGAGGCCATTTCCTCTTGTCTTGTCACTTGCTACTTGGCAGAAGAGAGCAGCACCCTCCATGCTACAACCTCCTTTCAGGTAGTTGTAGACAGCAATAAGGTCTCCCCTCAGCCTCCTTTTCTGCAGGCTAAACAGCCCCAGTTCCCTCAGCCGCTCCTCCTCGGACTGGTGCTCCAGGCCCCTCAGCAGCTTCTTCCCCCTCTTCTGCACTCTCCCTAGTACCTCAATGTCCTTCTTATGATGAGGGGCCCGAAGCTGAACACAGGATTTGAGATGCGCCCTCACCAGCGTTGAGTACAGTGGCACAATCACTTCTCTAGTCCTGCTGGCCACACTATTCCTGATACAAGCCAAGACGCTGTTGGCCTTCTTGGCCACCTGGCCATACTGTTGGCTCATCTTCATCTGCTGTCAATCAACATCCCCAGATCCCTCTCTGCCAGGCAGCTTTCCAGCCACTCTTCCCCGAGCCTGTAGCCCTGCCTGGGGTTGCTGTGACGCTTGGCCTTGTTAAAGCTCGTACAATTGGCTGCGTGGCCACCAGCTGGATTTCGGCACTCCACCTGGGTGTCCTGTCTGCCTGAACAAGCCAGGGTCAGGCAAATGTTAGCAGGGCTGTAACCCAGCAAGAGAGGGCCTGTCTATTGCTGTAAAAAGAGTCAAAAAATGCTTCAGCCACTCTTCAGAATACATTCCTTCATAATTTTCACCAGCTTTTTTGCCCTCTTCTGGACACTTTCTAGGACCTTAACGACCTTCGTCATCTGTTGGTCTCAAGTGGAGACGGCCGCTATGCCCAATCCAGCATGGCAATCCTCTTTTCTCAGCTGCTGGTCATACCATTTTTGATACACCCTAGGATATGCTTTTCCTCTTGGGTGCCAGGGCACACACTGCTTATGTTGAGCTGAGAAGAGTTCAGCACCTGCCCCTCCTCCTCTTCTTTTGAGGAAACTTTAGCCATGATGAGGTGTCCCCTCAGTCACCTCCAGGTTGAAGAAACTAAGTGGCTTTAGCTGCTCCTCATATGGCTTCCTCTCCAACCCTTCACCAACTCTGTAGCCCTCTCTTTAGTAGCTTTGTATTCCTTTTATTCTGTGGCTCCCAGAACTGCACACAGTGCTCCAGGTGAGGCCACACCAGTGCAGAGCAGAGCAGGACAATCACCTCCCTGCCCATCTGGCAATGCTGTGCTTGATGCATCCAGGACACAGGTAGCCCTCTTGGCTGCCAGGGCACACTGTTGGCTCATATTCAATGTGCTGTTGTCCAGAACCCTCAGATATCTCTCCACAGAACTGCTCTCCAGCCTCTTGTTCGCCAGTCTGTATGTGCAGCCAGGATTGTCGTGTCCCATTTGCAAAACCCAGCACTTGTCTTTGTTGAACTTCATGCAGTTGATAATTGCCCAATTGGTTCAAATCCCTCTGCAGGGCCTCTCTGCCCTCTGGGATGTCAACAGCTCCTCCCAATTTAATATCATCAGCAAACTTACCTAGTATTTCCTCAAGTCCTGTGTCCAAGCCATTTATAAAGACATTGAAGACTACTTGCCCTAAGATGGATCCTTGTGGAACCCCACTAGTGACTGGTCACCAGCCTGACACAATCCCACTTACTTGAACCCTTTGAGCACAACCCATCAGCCAATTGCTCACCTACTACGATACATGTATATCTGGATATATACTGGACATCTTGTCCAGGAGGATACTGTAAGAGACAGTATCCAAGGCTTTAATGAAATGCAAAAATATCATATTGACAAGCTTCCTTCATCATTACCATGGGCCATCCTGTGCCGCAATGCTCATTCATACACATGGTATTACTGCGAGGCCACTGTCCATTCCATCCCCCCCACCTCTTGTCTTCTGCTTGGCATCGGTGTTTCATGCCAGTCAGCCCTGTCTCCCCACGGGCCCGTGAGGTGTGCCTGGAACACAGGTCTTATGAGGAACAGCTGAGGGAACTGGGGCTGTTTAGTCTGGAGAAAATGAGGCTTCTCCTTGCTCTTTATAAATGAAAACATGAAGTTTACAACAGAAATTCTATTAATTCTTAGGGTCTTTTTCATTGTACTTTGAACCAGAATCCTATTTCTATTACTAATATTTGCAAAGTCTTACAGGGACTTTTAAAATTTTTATGATGATATTCACATTTTCTCTCTTTTTTTTTTTTCCTCCCTTTTTTTCTTTTCTTAGGAGAGGAATCCTGAATTTCTGTAAATCTCTATTATTTTTATTTGCACATTACTGCTTTTCAAGCAATTCAAACAAGCTCAGTCCCATATGCCATTCTCACGTCTTACTAGTAGCTTCTTTCTTTCATTCTTTCATTTTCAGCATGGTCAGTTGCTCTCTCTACTCTACCCCATCCCTTATCTTCTGTACAGTTCATACACTAATGCTTATCTTCTCCCTTTTAAATAATGATTGTCACATCAAATACTTTTTCGAAATCTGGATAGATTACATCTACTTCATCTCCCTTGTCTAACATGGTCTTATTTTATTAAAAAAAAAAAAAAAAGTTATCAGATGTGTCTAGTGTGTCTAGTTATTATCTCTTCTTTGATAAGTACAAGATGGTGTTGTTCACAGACTGATCCAGACACAACCTGCCTATAGGCATTATGTATTTACATTTCTTTCCCAACTGGACCCCATCACTTTAAGATCATTTCACCCTACAAAAGTCACATGTTCTTACAGTAATCCACATCCATGAAATTTCTTTTAAGGAGACTGAATTCCAAGGTGATTATAATTTTATTTTTATGGTCTTGTGACCCAATGTACTTAATGAGCCCATGTAAAACCAAAGACGGGACAAATCCCAGCAATTTAAAATGTCAGTGGTACATTCTCTGGGGAAACTGACTTCAAAGGAGCTATACTTCTGATCATCACATCAGATAGACTTTATTCATAGTAGTTATTTTGGTAGAGGCATCTTTCTCCTCAATGGTCTTTCCCTTCCATACAAAAACTAGGTTTTACAGTTCCTGCAGGGAAATTTGATGTGCGATTATTTTGGTGATGTCTTCTCTAGTCCCACTCTGATACAACTCAGTCAGCACCAGCAGCAAAATATAAATGCTCCACGAAAAAGATAAATGAAATGTCACCTTAGAGGGGATATAGTATTTGTCATACCAAATCAGTATATTCATTCTTTACAGTAAATGCAGGATCCCATTTTCAGGTGACAGAGTATTCCTGATATTTCAGAGTAGGGACAAAAATAAAAAATAGTAAAACAGCTAATATACATGACTGCTTAGGAAAATTCTTTCCTGATGTTCACAGTGGGTATCATGAAGCACCCATGAAATATGCTTACATAAAATTAAATGGAGCTGGTGCCTAAGTGTTTGCAGGATTAAGGTCACACTAAATATAGCTGTAGTAGGAACATTGTCTCTGGGAACTGACACATTCATACTGTAGAAGGTAAAACCAGCCAGATTCATGGCACAGAGAAGACACAAAGAGATTGAAATAACTTTTCAAATTTTTTTTCAGTTCACATGCCCAAGAACAGAGACTTGGTTATTGTCCCACAAGCGTCCACTGTGAAAAATTACAAAGATTTAAAGAAGCTGCAGTTTCATTGAGCTCTGCATTGTCCTCTAGTTCTCCAGTCTCCATTTTCTTTGTCTTTATGGTTTTCTTCTTTCTTATGTCACACCTGCTTCAATAGCCATAGGGAACATTTTTATCAGTTGTCTGTCAGAGTGGTTCATTTGGGTCTGGATGATGCCTTTCCTTTTAATTTTCCATTACCAGATTGAGAAAGTAGTTTGCAACTGAAATTAAGAGAAGAGAAAGAAAAGGAGTCAGGAAAAAAAATATGATCTGTAGTGCAGTAATTGTGTATATTATGACAGTAAAATGACTCCTGTGAAGACAAGGGAGATTATTCTAATATTGTACTATTTTTTTTTCTTTTCCCTTTTTGGGGGGGAAAAAAAAAAAATTGGTTTTTTTTTTTAGCTGAATGAAGGGTATTACTAGGAAGGAATAAATAGGTAAGCATGGCACAGAAACTTGAAATAACATGTTAAAATTCACTCAGAAATTATGAAAAGTAGATCAAGAAGATCATCACACTCCATGTGTCTTGAGTAACACCTAAGTCTCTTAATGACATGAATGTATCAGAAGTTGTGACCACATATGCATTTTAGAAGGGCAGAATTTGTCCCATCATGTTGTCTGGATAAAAGTATGAAACCATACAATGTGCTTTAATTTATTCTCCTGTGTGCAAACTCATTGTGTATGCAGAAACAGATACTGTGGTGATTAGATTTAATAGGATTAGGACTCCCTGATGCCTAGCTTGTACAGCTATTGTTCAAATTCTTATAGATGGAGCATTTGAATTTCATTTCATTGTAAAACTCAAACTTCATTACCTCTTCAGCTCATTTATAATTTAATTCATTACATGTTATTTATTTTCTCTTCTAATAATTACACCTCTGCTTCACCTTCCTAACACATGATCTCTGTTACTGTATAGTATTCTCTGTAACAGGCTTGGTACCATTTTGTGGGTTGCTGATTTTCTGCTTGCAATTCCCTTTTTACTCCTAGTCACTATGGGGCTCATATTCCTTTTAACAGAAATGCATCTGTGAATACAGGGAGTTGCTTTTCTTAACCCGTTCCATGCAGTGCAAAATTCAATCTCCCCTTTTGTTCTAGCATACCTTCACTAGAGAGAATAAACAGACTAAAGGGAACCATTGTCAGACAACCAAGACCCATTTTCCTCTAGGTATCCTTGCTGCTCGCTTTTTTTGGCCAGGGAACTATTCTAATTTCTATTCTATAAACAAAGTGATGATTTAACTGCTCCAATGACCAAACAGAGGTTGGTGGATCATTGTTAGTGGTATGAGCAGTCAACATGTTTCTGGCACATGCTGCCAGACTGTTGTAATCTATAAGGTTTTGTTGTGTTAACTGGGGTTGGGCAAAAAGGGTATCAGCGTGCTGCCATTCTAGCTTGTGGTGATGTTATTGGTACTACTCAGAAAGGGTTGCATGTGGAATATTGTGTCCAGTTCTGGGCCCCTCAGTTCCAGAAGGACAGGGAACTGCTGGAGAGAGTCCAGCGCAGAGCAACGAAGATGATTAAGGGAATGGAGCATCTCCCTTATGAGGAAAGGCTGAGGGAGCTGGGTCTTTTTAGCTTGGAGGAGACTCAGGGGTGATCTCATCAGTGTTTATAAATATGTAAAGGGTGAGTGTCACGAGGATGGAGCCAGGCTCTTCTCAGTGACAACCAATGATAGGACAAGGGGTAATGGGTACAATCTGGAACACAGGAGGTTCCACTTCAATTTGAGAAGAAACTTCTTCTCAGTAAGGGTAGCAGAATACTGGAACAGGCTGCCCAGGGAGGTTGTGGATTCTCCTTCTCTGGAGACATTCAAAACCCACCTGGACACCTTCCTGTGTAACCTCATCTAGGTGTTCCTACTCTGGCAGGGGTTTGGACTGGATGATCTTTCGAGGTCCCTTCCAATCCCTTACATTCTGTGATATCTGCCAAAGCAACTGCAAGGGGATTCTGGAGGACAGGGAGATGTTGGGGAAGAAAGGAGGAAGGTACTGCAGCATGTTTCAGAGGTAGGGATCACAGTGAAGCCCTGTCCTCACTGATTACAGCAGTATTACAACTCTCCTCATGTGATTTACTTTTGCAGATCATAACACTTAACGAATGTACAATTGCTGGCAAGAAGATGAAACACTGTTCAGAGCAGAGCCCATTCTTAGGTCATATCCTGTGCAAGTTGTGTTGTCGTTGAATAAATAAAATGTTAGGCATGGTACAAAGGGATCACATTCATTACAGAGTAAACTACATTCAAGCTTTTAGTGCACAATGCTTTATAGCTGTTCTCATGGTGATGACACTACATTAAACCACCTTTGTAATGTAAGATCTCACTGTTATTCTACCCTACTTTTAATGGGAACTGTGAGCTCTGTTGTTAGTATATATGCACCTTCTGTAACGTGGAGCTCAGATAAGCATTTTTCAATATCCTCAGTCCCTTCTTGCCTCCAAGAATTGTCCACATAGCTGTTATATATGTGGTTTATAAGCAAAGGAAGGCAAAAGCTAGTTCACCCATTCTAAAAAAAACACACTCAGCACAGCATTATATAATAAAAAATCAAAGGAAGAGTGATTTTAGCCACAATTCAGTCCCTCTAGAATGGATTGTGAGAAAGATCTAAATCAAGAGCCACATTCAAAAGACAATTTTGAAAAAGCTACTATGTATATGTACCAGGTAGTTAAATATATTGTGGTCATGACTAAACTAATATAGTCACAGTTGTCTTCTTAAATATGCCCAATGAAGTGGAAAAAAGAAGAAGATAGATGTGTTCTTTTACACCTTCTTTATGCTAAAACAATGACTGAAAAGTCTAATTTGTTGAGTTAACATGGTCTTGGTTTGGGTGCGACTCCAATATATCACCCAGAGTACTAGAGGTAAGAACTTGTATTTCAGGAAAATAAAAGCCATTATTTTCTCCCATAAAGATCAAGGCAGATATTAACAGCCAGGGGTCAAACTTGTCACTGTAGTTTCATCTTAGCCAACATTAAAGATAAATTGATAATGACAGGTGAAAGAGAAGGAATACTGCCACTCTGCCTGGCTTGTAGTGTCTGATCTTTCACATGTTGAACATAATATTTTTTCACCATGTCATTTACATACTCTATTTTAGAGAGTCAGGCAGCTGCTAAAATCTTCAAAGTAACTATAAGAATGAGAAATGTACCTTGTACATTGCCAAGGTACTCTGTGGCCACTTTTACATGAATAAATTTGCAGAAGATACTGATTTTAGTAATGTTTTAATAATACTGTTCCAGTTGGAGTAGTATTTTTCCAATTGGAATGGTATGTTTCAAGGCACATTTTTTTTATGTTGCATACTGCCTGGACTGTAAATACTCAGCTAGATTGTAGCAACACATTTCTCTTGCTTCTTAAGCCTCATAGACTCGAAGAACAATGCAATTGAGTATAATTTGGAATTATTTGACTTAGGATAAATAACTTTTTATAACTCTAGTTTCTTGATTCATCAGGTATGTTGTAGAAATATGCAAGTTATCAGGTAAAAGTAAGAGCTTCTATATTGGTATAATTAGCAGTAGTACAATAACAGAAATGCCTCTAATTGAAGGAAATTAGGTATGTACAAATACAATACTACAAGATTCTTCCATGAAGGCAAGAAAAGTAGCAAAATATATATTGGACAGCATCTTCATGGACAGCAGCAGTATTAGTCAGTGACGGTGTAGAAAAATCACCACTTACTTGCTACATTTCTCCACAGAGTCTCTCAGTCTTAATTTTTCACATACTTGAAACTATCCCTTTAGTTACAGCTTTCTAAAGGAATGGAATCATGTGAAGTATTCTTATCACCTCTTAAATATCTCAAATCAAGTATTGCTGCTGTATTTCGTGCTCAGAATTATTTAAATTAAAAATCCTATTAAATTATTATAGTAAATATAGGCCTAATTCTTATAAATTGTACCTTGGTTCTTTGAAGATCACTTTTCTATTAAAGATAAAATTGTTTGAGGTTACATTACAATGCTAGAGTGATAAGTAACTACTAGTTATTTGTCATTTCCTGTAACTGAATATTCTGATTACAACGTTGAATCACTAGCTGCTATTGCATTAGATGCCCTTGATGGATTCTATCTATTCCTTCATATATTTGATGCATTTTAAAATGCTGTTTAGTCCATGGAGTTAAACTTTGCAATTTTTCTAAGTAGAAATTGGATAACTAATTTTCTTCCTTGGATTTTTTTTTTTTGTCTCAGTCCAGAGAATGCAATAAAGAGTACTTTGACTTATGCCTACAGCTTTGACCTTTGGAGGGAACCTAATTTGAGAATAATAAAACCTGTATATATTCTTGGTATTACCATCAGTGACAAGCTGGGTACTCTTCTGACTAATCACTGTTCCAGTGTTCCATCCAAGGTTATATAATTAATAGCAGATGACAATATTTGAAAATAAAATAGTTACCAGGGTACCAATCATTTAAGCTCAAGTATGAGTAAAGGACTGTGGGAGAGGAAGACTCAATGGACCCATGGTAACACAGGATATTAATAGAGTGAAAAGTAACCTTTAATCATAGAGGTCAGGTGGAAAGCTGTTTGCAACATTCAGTCAGTAAATTGTTAGTTCTTTGCTTTGTTAATTCACCTCACCTTCTCTTACTTTGGCATCTTCACTGTTCAATGCTAGTATTTGGGTCAGTCAAAAAATATGGATTAGAGATACTTCTTTGGGGTTTGTTGTTGTTGTTGTTTGGTTTGGGTTTGTTTTTTTTGGGGGGGATGAAGACTGGTGCAAGTAAATCAGAGTAGCAGAACAGTTTATTTGAAAACAGAAGATGCTAAATCCATTTATATAGCCTCTCCTCCTTTGTAAACTCAGCAAAGGACATTGTGCTGCAATTTCTTTGTGAAATCTGTAACTTCCCTGTGAGTAATTGTGCACTTAAAAAAAAAATCTTGATTTGAAGACCTTGAGTGACTGAAAATCCAGCATTCCTAGAGACGTTATTTTAGTTATTTATTATCTTCATTGTTAGAAAATTTGTACCTTATTTCTATTATGAACTAGTCTAACTTCAGTGTCCATTAAGCCTATTCTTCTGATAAAATACAGACCTGTCTACTACCAGAAAGATATTTTCCACATACAAATGATAAGATGATCCAATTAGTTTCCTTTTGAGGACTTGACTAAATTTATTTACTGTGCTACTTAAAAACTAGTTTTAACACCCTAGATAATTTTTGTTGCTGCTTCTGAAATGTTTCAAGCTTGTGATTACCCTTTTTACAGTTTGTGAGTGGCAAATAGACACCAAACCCAACACAAACGTAGCTACATATCCAAAGCTAATATTGCCTTGATATTTCCACACTGAAATTTTCTAAGCATGTCTTTAATCTTTTATTCAGTGTCAAAAAGTGAAATCTCATGTATTTTTGGTTAGATTGAGAGTACCGTATACAGCTATTGAACAAGGTAGGAGTTTTCAGATCCTTAAAGCTCAGCAGCTGTCTGAGTGATATGCACTCATTTTTTCATAGGGACACCCAGCTCTTTTTCAGGGTAGATGAAAAATTAATCTTAGTCTAAGTCATTTCAATGTTATTACTGCCCAGCAGTTAGGACCTAGGTTACCTCTGCACCCTGTAGGAAGGCATAAACTAACCATATGTTCACTTTTAATTCCTGCAGAACCGATTTTGTAGTCTTAAAACACAACTGGCTGAGCTCAGCCAAATAAAGAGATATTACCTTCCCTGCTGCAAAGTACTTTTTGCCCAAGTTCAGCAGTAAAAGTTGCAGAGTCAAGTTCCGTCTTTGCATTTTAAACTGAAACCTACTTCTCCTATCACTTACAGCTGCCATTTCAGCCCTTCCTTCCAGAACTGATCCAACTTTGCTTGAAATCCTTATACATTAAGAACATATGGTATAAAGAAACTTAATTACAGTTCTCTTTATACTAACTTTTAACATTTAAGAATACCTGAATTTCTTTCTCTGCACAAAGATATATCTTACCTATTATAAGAAAAAGAAATGCTCTTTCATATCTCCAGACTCTATTTCTTTGCCATTTATTTATTCCACATAAAACAGAACAGCTTCAACAGACGTGTTTGAAGTTAAACATCTTCGATAGTTCGTCTTCTCCTACCACTCTCCTTCCCTCCAGTACTGTGTAATATTCTGTAGGTGGTGGTGCTCTTGCAAGATTTCCTTTCAGTGGAGGACGGAACCAAACCTGAGCCTGTCAGTACAGTAACTGCTTCAGTAATAGGGCTTCTTCCGTCTGTACAGGGTGTTTCAAAAAGGTGAATCCGATTTGAAATTGCTTTGCTTTGAAATTGGGTCCATCTTTTTTAAACAGCCTGTATTTCAGAGCTGAATAAATATATCTTTGTATTCCAAAATTAAGATGGTGAACAAGGGCCCAGAGAAATTGTGGAATTTCCATCTTTGGGCAAATTCAAAAATCAGCTGGAAAAGGCCCTAAGTAATTTAATCTCAAAGTTGGGCACGTCTTCAAAATTGGCCTTGCTTTGAAGAGAACGGAGAATGATACTATCTCCAGAAATCCATTCCAACCTGAGTAATCTTACAGTTCTACAAAGCATGCCTAAATCTTTGGAAGATTTACTTACAATCTATCTGTAACCTCACAATTTTACATTGGTTAGGGAGCCTATAACCTTATTCAGAATTTAGTGCTAGCATGAAACTCTTCATGAGCATTGCTCCTAAATACTTACAGAACCTAGGAATCTCAATCAGGTCATTAAGTAACTGCTGGAAGCTTAAGAGTTAGGACCTGAACCATTTTGTGCTAACACAGATTTTTCTTTTTTTATTTACTAAAACTGGAAAGGCTTTTTCAGCTGTACAGATTTTGGATTAAGCTCTCATACATATAAGTGGAGCTTATGTTTTCATATTATAAAGCTATGACTTTATTTTTATTCACTATTGAAATACATTTTGCTACTCTACTATGGTTGTATTCTTCTTAATTGCTTTTATTTCTAATTTGTATTCTTTCAAAAACAAAAGTGAAAATTAAGAATTCTTCTGTTCCTGTATGGAGAAATATGAATATATAAGCCCTTACCAACATTTTTTTAAAAAGACAAACACCATCTTTTTATTCATCATCATGATTATACAGATCTGGGGTATGGAATTGTTTTGGTTGAAGGAATATAATCACTTTTATCACTTGCCAGTTGAACGATGTCATTAAAACACACCAGGATCTGTCATTCTCCAAGGAAAAACAGTACATTTTTGAAATGTGATTACCTCAGATGAATCAGTCATTTCACACACTTGAGAGAAACATAATTGTCACCTAATATGTGATTCTGTTTCAGTTCACATTAACCTAAAAAAAGTCTTAGGGAATAGACTGCCTGAGTTTATTGAATTATTTGGTATACTGCTTCTTGTTTAGAAACCACTTATATAGAGTTAGCAAAAGTAAGATTACTTAGACTGCAAGCTGTGAACTTTTGAAATTTCTGCTTCATTAAGTAAAAAAGGCCTCAGAGTGATTCGGGCTACTGGATAAGGGGAGCTACATCCCTGGAGACAAGTAAAGGAATGGAACAGCATCTAACAGAAGGCAAGAAACAGAAGAATGCTTTGGCTACTGCCAAGGACTTTCTCCAGCATCCCAGCTGCAGGTGCACAATAGCAACTGATGGACAGCACTTAGATTGATGTCCAGGCTGGACATACAGGCACAAAAAACTACATTCAGAGGTAAGAAACAGCCCGCCTGATGAAAATTAAGAGATTCAATAAAGAATGGGGAGATCACAGCTGGGGAGACCCAATTTTGCAGTTGGCTGAGTGACATACAGCAGGTGGGAGGCTTGGATTAAGGGGGTATAATTTTCTCAGGTTGTCTTTATTTGAGGTCCCTCTTCAGGATGCACCCAGCTGGAGCTGCTTTACACTGCACATCATAAATAAATTATTTGTTTTAGGGGAATTTCTGGAACCTGTGTCTTAGACCCTGCTATGGGAAGCCTAGGGAAAAGAAACTTCCTTTACGAAACAAAACAAGTGTTAAAGCCTACTGTTATTTACTCAGATGTGATTTACTTACTTTGGACCAAGGCAACGTATGGTCACTTTGCATTGTCAAATCACCCCACAGAGACATATGTGAAATTACTTTACATGTTCTCATAATATTCTAGCTGTCAACACTATATATGTTGTCTCTGCTACATAGAGTCCTTGTATAATATTATTAGATTTTATTTAACCATTGCTACTTAGCTTACTTTCAGGTTTTTTATTTCTAAAAAGTCTGCACTCGGGTGCTCTAGAAATTAGACTTCGTAGAACTCACATGTAGGGAACTTCTTTGATGTGACAACTTGGAGGGGAGAAAAGAACCTTAGCAGGTAGTCCGAAAGGCTGATTCTCCCAGTATAACTCATTAGAGAAATCAAGGGCTTGTACTTTTCTGAATCTGTGATAGTATGCTGCCTTCTTTTTTTTTTTTTTTTTTTAATGTATATTTAGAGAATATTTGATTTTCCCCTAAAAATAAACTTTTGGACATTGACAATGACATTTTTATTTCAGTTTTTGACCATAATATATTTTTTCCCATTTTTATTGTAGCCATGTAGCCTACTGTCAGGAAAATTTCTATATGTTCTTTTCATTCATGGGAGATAAATGAGTAAGAGGCAAGAATGTAGTGTACAGAATCATGGTGCTGTTAGGCCATTTCATTATTGATCCCATTATTCAGAGGATTACAATTCAGGTACAAAAAATAACTTCAGGCTGGATGTTGGTATGAATATAGTTTGATTCTAAGCTTATTATATATAAATCTTTTGCTTTTCCTCCCACCAGACTTCTATATCTTTAGGCTTTCTACAGTAGCATCAGTATTGTATTAGGCTGCCTCAAATATTTGTAGCTTCAGTAAAAATTGTAACCCTCCAGTAAACCACACCAGTTGTTTATGTTAAATCATTGAAAAAAACACCCAGTGTCCAGAGGGGCTGCTGAGTCTCCGTCCTTGGGCAGGATCAAAACACAACTGAGCCAGATCCTGAGTAACCAAATGCAACTTCATAGCTGGCCCTGCTTCAGTGAGGAGGCTGGTCTGGCTGCTTTTCACTGCTTCCTTCCAGCATAAACTATCTCAGGAGTCTCTTCCATGATGCTGAAGTTCAACAAGTTATAAAAAGTTTGTATTGAATTTATATTATATTTTTAAATAAAGACACTACTTGAAAGTTAAAGTAATTTCTTATATGTTACTTCAGTAAAATTTCCCAAACAAGACCTTCTTAATATTTTGGAAAAAACAAAAAAAAAAGAAGGAAAAAAAAAAGAAAAAAAAAGGAAGATCTCGTATAGTGGTAAATTATCTGGCAATATTAGATTCCTCTAAATTCTGATATTAAACACAGTAACATCAATCAAATAAAAAAAAAATGTTCCTGTTACAAAAAAGATTCAGGTTTTCACAGAAATCATTCCCATAAAGACAAAATTTCAAAAATATAAACCATAACCTAACCTAATCATAAAACATAATATAAACTGTATATCCAGAAATAATATCTGATCAATCAAAATACTTTTTTTCTGTCTTGTTTTTTTTTTCAATATTTCCTTACTGTAACCAACAGAAGTATCTATAATCTAATTACGCAAAAAAAAAGCATATTATTGGATTTCACTTTCATTTTTAAGAAGGCAGCAAGAACATTCTGACATTTTCAAAATATTAATCAATATACAAAAAGGCTAACAATAGATTCATCAGAAATGGTGACTTCCTAGAGAATACTCTTTTTTTGATTAGTCTCCAAAATGTCAATTGCTAACCAGGTCTACTAAGAATCTGATAAAAACTGAGCTGTTGCCGCTTATACAAGACAGATTTATAAACGCCTACTGCAGCAGAAATTTCAGTTCAGCCTTTTACACATATCTAGACTACATGGAAGTCACCTCTCCTTCAACGTGCAGTCCCTCACAACCTAGAAGAATCAAATAATGTAAAAGTAAGCTCCAATTTCTGCTGCCTATCTCTGTTGATGGTCTTTAAGACTTGAAATCCTAAGGACAGAACTACTGCTGTTTACTTCTAATGGAATTAATTTTGCATATTTTTCCTCATGATTAGAGGCATATAGATGTCATTTCCAATTATGCTTTGTGAGGAGATGAAATAGAATAGATGAAGACATAAAAAGATAATAAATAACAAGTATATAAGAGTGAATAATTCACATTTCATAAATGTCCCTCTTTACGATGGATAATCTTATCTGGTCCATATTTGCTTCTAAGCCTGGCACTATCTGACTTCTTTTACTGCAAAATATTGTTGGGAATATTGAATTGTGAAACTGAGATGCTAGACAAATGATTTAAAATCAGAGAATCGCTTTCACCTTAATTAAAGATGATTGCACAATGGTTTGTCCTCATTTTGCCTCAGTATTCTGTTTGTCATATGTGTGGATGTTTGAAGCTCTTCATTTGCCAGCAGCCCTAGGCAGGCTCAGCGCTGCCTCATGCCATAAAGGCACAGGAAAGCGTGCTTGCTTGGGGAAAGCTACTTAAAAAGGAGCTCATGGAGAGCCATGGCCTGATTCTTCAAGGACCAGCAACTTTTATCTGAGGCAGTTATTCGCATGCATAGATGCTTGCAGAAACCAAGTAGCAACAACAAAGGATCAAGACCAGGCAATAAAGAGAAGTGGAGATACATAAAAAATGCCAGCAGAATGGTTTTGCTGAGCACCTTACAGCTAGATACATGTGCAAACTCTGTGCCTCTGATACTTGCAACAGAAAAAGGAAGACAGGACCTCTAAAAACATGTAGGTTTACATAGCTAAAACAGGTGAGCAGCCCTAGTATTCTAGTATGTGAGTTATGATCCTGTCTGTATTGATGAAAAGCACAACAGCAGAAAGAGAGAGAAGTAGATTTGCAGATGCCATGACCTGCATCATTGTCTTGCTGCACTGTTCAGTGGTAATAGAGCTGTTCCAGGGCTACTGGAATAGAGGAAACTAGACAGGACCGCTTTATGGTACAGGTTGGTCAAATATTTTATTATAACTGCTGACATTTGTTGCTGATATGCATATAATATGCAAGATGCGTTGGGACAGATGAAGTCAAGTTTCAGATATATTTTTTTCTTCTTTTATTGTGAGTGGATCATATTATTGATCAATGAACATAAACACAGGAGGGATAAAAAGGTCCTTTTATATGTTAAAGACTTTTCTTTCTTATTTTATTATTTAAGCCAAATGTAAATTCATTACAAGATTTAAGACTTAAAATTAATTTAAAATGCATAACAGTCTTTATAAAAAGCAGTTACTTGAGTTTGGTATTATCTTACTCTCTGCTGTCAAGTTACTGGAATTTATCAGAAGGTGGGAGAAGCAGAAGAGGCAAGCTATTTCAACACAGTGCAGTTTTCTTGCTCTCTTGTTAAATTGTGAAGATAAATTTAACACGCACACACAAAACCTGAGAGCTTTTATCTGAACTCCTGCTATCCTGAGTTGTAGCAACTTAGAAGGTCCTGTCAGTGGAACTAATGGAAAAAATATTTGTCAGGATAGACTACAATCACTGAAAATGAAGAAATAATAGAACTACTTTTGTAAACTTCACATTAAATAGTAGAAAAATTATCGTCTAACCATGGAATTCACCATCTCCATACACATATTGAGATCCTTTGGATTTCATGTAAGTAGGGTGACCAAAAAAGTGGACGGAGTACGGTGTTGATGATAGACGAATTTCTACATGTATATTGATACATGTGTTGAGACACTAGGAAAAAAAATCAAAAAACCAGCAAAGCCAAACCAACCCAAATCAAAAAAAACCAAAAATAAACAGCAGCAATAAATGGAAAACAGAAACCAACACACAGCTATAAATGTCCTAAGAAAACCAAAGAAAGTGAGAAAAAGATAACCTGCTTGACAGGCAGGATTTAAAGGATAAACTGGTATTTAGAGGGAGACCTTGTACAATGCACAGACAACTCTCCTGATGGGGGAGGCCTACTGTGTTTGGAGAAATTGGAATGTATTTATTTCCATTTTGTCATTAATCCGTCTTCATAGAAACAACCAAAAAGATTTCATTTTAGTTCACTGTTCAGGCTAGGAGGAAAAAAAACCAAACCAAACCACAACAACAACAGCAACAAAACAAAACAAAAACCAACCAACCAACGAACCAGACAAACAAAAAACCCCAACCAACCAAACAAAACCCAACAAGACAAAACCGACGCCCCCCCCAAAAAAAGAAATCACAAAATGAACCAACAAACAAACAATAACCCAAACCAAACTAAACAAAAACCGAAACCAACCAATGAAACAAAAAGTCAGAAAGATATCACTGTAACAAAATACTTGAAGGACCCCTTTGTGTCTTTTATGAGGGAAACACACACCTTCTACCAAACTGCAGAAAAGAAAAGCTTCGTGACAGGATTACACAATTCAAAAGCCGAATCTCAGTGTACAAATCCTATTTATAGCTATGGTAATTTCCAGTAAAAATAATTATTTTTCCTCTTTTGAAGCAGAGCAGAACTCAGTGGTAGATTTGTCTGAAGACAGAATTGCAGACCTGAGCTATCACCCAGGAGTTAATCTTAGCCTAAAAACAACTTTCTGCCAGGATTTTACCATAATGCAGCTATGTTTACACATCATTAGGTACCATTATCTGTCCTCCAATTTACCAGTATCCCAAGAGGGGAGACTGTGAACAGGGTAAGTACAATATAAAGCTTTTGACTGAAATATGGCTCCTGAATTTCTCAAAAGATGTTTCAAGAGCCATGGAAATATCCAAGAGGCATCAAAACCTACTGATTGCAATAAAATCTTTCAGCCCTGGATACCTGCTTTTTCTGCTATGTATGTCACTGCCTCAACCTGTAATTCTCAATTATTTAGAGGTTCCTTTCAGAACATCAGCCCCAGATGTATTCACTGGCTGTGTGTCTCACCATTTTATTTTCATGTGGGATGAGGTATCCATTTTAAAGTACCACATACAAGGTATTTTAGGGAAATTTGAGCTTCTAGTTCTTGCTAAAGGTGTGAAGGACCTAAATATACTTTTAAATCTGACCATTTGTCCTGGATTGGGATTTTTGTTGTTGTTGTTTGTTTGTGGTGGGGTGGTCACCCATAAACCACACCAAAAGTTCTTTCCGATATTCCTCTTTTCTCACTGTTTGTAACATCATGACACTGTCTTTTATGACAGACCTCTGTTTTGTATAGCTGCCAACAGGTTTGTTTGTCAGCTGAGAAAAGTTTGCCAAATTTCAGGGTCACTGCTAAAGATGCTCCTTTTTTTAAAAAAAAAATAAATAAATCCCAAAATAAATGTAAGACTCAAATTTATTAAGAAAATAACATTCTCTTTGTTTCTTTCTGCTGGTAAAATTACAGCAACATTTGGTTGACAATAGTGCACTGGAACATATTTTATCTGTTGAAGGAAATAAGAAGATTAACAAAATTATTTTTTGTTGGCAGAAGGAAAATAGACTTTTGAGGAAATGAATTCTGTCACTGGAATAAAATAGACTTAAAAAAAAAAATCTCCTGTTTACCACAAAGCAACTTGTCTGCAAAAAAGACATTTTTTCCCTCACAATTAATAATTTGTCTAACTTTGTTCCACTTCATCTGGCAGTCTTCTCTAATGGTTGAAGTTTCACCCTGTATACCCTTCTAAGTCACTAAAAAGACTTAGACTCTCATTTTCCTGAAGGAGTATAGTTAGCAAGGCTTCCTAGACATATTAAATTTGACAAGTGAAATTTATTTGGTCATTTGTGGTATTCCAGGATTATTTCCAAAATATACTAAGTGAAAAAAAAAAAGTGAATTAGCTATTCATGTGCTGCCCTAGTCAGGTATACAAACATATGTTATATCCAGGGTATTGTTTTAGGAGATCAAACACAGTTCTACATCATACAAGGACACAATTTCTGAGAAATCTCCAAAACCCTGATATCAAAATGTTGTTATCCAGGCATATGGAAATTTACGGCACATTTTTTTTCTCTGTAGGTATAGGCAATTGCATGTGATAAAATAAAATCAAGCATCAATGTTTTGTACGTAAATTGTCCTTTAGTGATATTATAATCACAGAAAGGAACAGGAATAGATTTATCTGTATTCCCACCTTCACCTGATCTATTGATGCTTCATAAATTGTTACTGTTTCTCAGGAATGGCAAACCAAGGAGATTTTTCAAGCCAGCTTCAGGAATATTAACTGCTTATCATTCAGTCTTGAGTTCAGTCTTGCATGTGAACTTTCACTCTAGAAAATCAAGCCTTATGTCTCCAATACTAGACACCCAATGGAAACAACAGCAATTATAGTGCTTTTGAATATTTGCATAGATTTTTATTCACCAAAAACTCTTGCTAAGTTTGGATTTTTCCATTTGAATAGTGTTGTATTTCAGCTTCCTCTGATACGTGCTTAGTTAACAACCACAATGTAGAATTTATGAAAAGTGAAGGGAAGCAACTCTGAAAATTACAGATAGCAAACATTCACACAACTTGACCAGCCAAGCTGGAAGGCAGAGATGGTTCTGAGGCTGACATTACCTGCAAGCATGCCCCAAAATATTTCACTTGTATCATTACATAAGGATACCATTTCATTTTACCTATAAAACACCAAAAAATAAAATATCGCTTTACCTGATACCAGGGTTTTGTCTCATTTCCCCTCATATACTGCATCACTATGAATTGGGCTGTTTTTCCTCATGTTGCCTTCCACCAAGGTTTGTCTTTGACCTTTAATGGTTCCATGATTTTCATGCTTAGTCAATCATCTAAAAAATCCCTGTGAATACATCTACTTCAAATAAGCTTTCCATTGCAGTCCCATCACAATTAGGGAAAGGAAAAAAGAAAAGTGTCACTGGGTACATGACCATTGCTGCCAAAAAATTGTAACTGCAGTTCCTTTATTTGAGCTCCCAACTCTACCTCACCTATATTACAGCTGGTAAGAAAGATGCATTATACTGAGCTTTATTAGATATGTAATATGAATTATCCTGGAATATATGTTGATGACAATTTGTGAGAAAAATCCACGCATATTATGAGGCTTTTATACATGGAGTACATGTACTCCTAGACCGTTCCCAGTAAGATTATTTGTTAATCTGATAAGGCCACTTAAGAGTATTAACAAGTGCCAAAGGTCTGATAAAGTACAGTAAATCAGGTTACACTCACAAGATTATTAAAACAAAGGCACTAGAGTGGGAATAGCATTCACTAAATGTTTACAATCACATACAAATATAATTCAATATATTACACCAGATTAAAAAAAAACCCACTATCCTAAAGAAAAAAATACATTCTACAACTCTATCTGATATAACACACAAAGATATAATCTACAACTCTGTCTCTCATATAACACTATTTTATCAAGAATTTAACCAGAACCTGTGTTCCCAAATGTCCATTGCAAAGCACCAAGCAACGAGTTCAGCAAACACAGAAGTAGTTTCAGGACTCAGACAAGAATAAGCCTATTGTTGTGAGCACAAATATAGCAGTAAAATACTTGTATTACGATCAAATCCATCACAAAAAAAGTGAAGTTCCAGATCAATATTTTTATGACACTACCATGAAACAGATTTTAACCATGCCAAACTTTTTTCACATGGCTAAGTCTCTCTCAAATTAGTAGAAATACTGAAATGAAATACTAATTAAACAACTGAGATATGCCTTACAGAGATAATTTCTTTTTTGAGTCCTATTTCTGAAAGTTCACCACTTCTTAGAAGTACCAGGCATGAAGAGCTCACATCCATCACTAATCGTGAAAGGTCTAAGAATTCCAACAGGTATTCCCACTGAATTCATTGGTATAGTCTTAGTTTTGTTTTAGCAATAAGAATCAGATTATCCAATGTAACTGAGCAAAGTTTGTGCTATTGTTAGTAACAACACAAGGACATAAGAACAAAACCGTTTATAAAATAAATGTACAAAATGTACAACATGAATAATATAGAACAAAAGGAGTGGGATTAATCTCACTTGACTCCTGCCATCCCAAATCGTCACTGCACGTTAATTCCAACAGTTTCACGTGTCCGTTTAACAGGTGAATGAAGTGCTGCTGAAACTGCTTGTCTCCATTGACTACAAGAGCACTTAAATGCTGTGAACTTAGAACAGGCACCTGACCTTTACTTAACTACAGTCAAGTGAGATGACCTTTTTCTTAAGTTTCCAGTGAAAACTCACTGGATGGGTCTACTGAAGAAAACTAAAATATGAACAGAACATAGAATTGATATGCAGAATTTTTTCAGCTGTGGCTGAGATAATCTATTGTTCCTCACTGGAGCTACATGTAAAACTTCTAGGAAGACCAGAAATTAAGAACATAAAAAGTCTTTGCAGAATGGACCACATATTCTTCAGTTGAACGTGAATTTCTCTCATAAATCTATATTAAAATGAACACATAGATGCAAATCATAGCTTCAAAATTGATGTCTCTAGGCAAAGGTAAAGTTTTCTCTTGCGAATTTTTTTCAGTGAAATAAACAATTTCTGTACCATACTGTACTTAAGAATAGAGGAACTCATCAGAACTCAAAAAGTCACCTGCTTTGGTTAAATCATTGTTTGGTACTTGACAGCAAAATCATAGAAGCTGGAATGAAATAAAATATCCATGTCTTTACTTCTGCTTAAATTTTGTTGATTAAAATTAATTTTAATAATATGTTTTGAACTGGTTGTATTGTTATGAAATGTTGCTTTCAGCAGCCTTGGAGTAGGCTGAAGACTTAAAGTTGTGTAACAGCAAAATTAAAACTCCAGATGCTTTCCTTTCAGACCTAGGTCTCAAAATGAAAAATAATTGATATGTAGAGCTGTCAAAAGGAAAAATATTTTTGTTTTTCTTGCTGCCACCAAAAATCTTGCAAATGAACGATGTATTCAGGATTGCTGTATTTAAGGGATTTGTTTCTTCTTTTTCAGAAGTTTGAAAGTCGCTAAGAACGACGGGACTCACTTCAGCATCCCCTCTTCCTAAAGCTCCATCCACACCTTGTGCCCCTAGGAACATTATCCAGAGCTGTACATCTGCAATAAAGGCTGGAAAGAGGAGAGAGGTCATCAACAAATTTTTTTTAAATCTATAATTAATTAAATAAAATAGGTTTAATAAATATAATTCTGTAATCCAAAGTCATTTTTATAACAGCATATTAATATTTTCTACAAGATCTTCAATATTTTTATTTTTCACTCTGAAGTGGAATGAAATAAATGTCAGAGTAGCAACACATCAATTCCTGATCAACACATTTTAGAAGTGTTGCAAAAAATGGCCCTTCCTCCAAAGAAACAGAGTGGTAAGCTTACAGTTCGTGTTGGTTGCAAACACTCTTCTGAACATCCTGGACTTTATAAGACTTTTTGTCTGTAAGAACCATTCTCTATACATAATACAAAGCTATTGAAAATTATATTATAAATTCACATTGTAATATATTTATCAAAATCATAAATTGTTTTATAATCTGCCATCTTTATTTAGGCAGTCGTGACTACAGTCAACATTATGTCAGTTTAGCTAAGACCGAAAAAAAAAACTATGTGCAAGTTAGCCTTGATCTAACACTATGAATTAACATTTTGTTTGTAAAAGATAGTGTGAAAAATTAAATACTTCAATAAATCTTTTTATTAGAGAAAATTAATAGGTAAAGTTACAACTCTAAAAATGTTATCATTGCATTAATCCAATTTATTTGAGTTATATTCCTTTCCAAAACCACTGATCAAGCCAGTAAGTTTATCAGACGTGTTTTTATAAGACCCCTTTAAACATATAGCATGTTTTTGCTATAATACTGAGCCAAACTAAATTGAATCATTTATCTTTTCAGAGAAAAGCTAAATAGGACCGTAATAACTGAGGGGCATAAAGATGTATTAAAAGCACTTTATTTAACAACATCAATATTCCTAGCCACATCTTCTGACTCAGATGTGTGCTACAGGCTTGCAAATAAATGTAATTTTTAGTTTTATTAAAAACAAAGTCACTTTAAGGAAAAATAAAATTTGATATATTTACTGAAGTAATTCAGAATAAATGTAGCTGCAGGAGAAAAAGAAAGTAACAATTAAAAATAATCAAACTTTTATGAGTTTGAACATGCATCAGAATTATTCTATAACTTGATGAATTTTCGAATTCAAACATGTATTTTGAGGAATTTAAATGGCCTAGGTATTCTCCAGCTTATTGTTGCCATTTACACTCCACAGAGCACATCAGCACATTATTTGACCCACCCACACAAATACATAAAGACTGATTTAATAAAGTTAGATGTTCCAGGACTGGTGAGCCTTCCCAAGCTATTGAGGAGGTATTTCAACTGCATAATTGAATAGATATAATCTTTTCCAGTCACAAAACTCATAGTTCACTTCCTGCAAGGGAATTATTCATGAGAGCTCAGGGTCCATTTCAGCAAAAGCTGTAGAGTCACTATCCTCATATCAGAAAGAGGAGACATCTAAGCAAATTGCCATGTTCCTGGGATCTTGAAGTTTTAAAAATTCTCAGGTAGAATAAAATAACACTGTATTTTTTTAATTAACACTAAATAGCCGAGTGTGGTTGATCCATCTTCATATGTAAATATTTATTTCATTGATAGCCAGATTATAAAGTTGCATTACTTTATAATCACTATTATTATTTTATCAGAAAATATTAATTGAGGCAATGTATACACTGAAGTCTTGTCTTACCTTTTTTCCCAAACTCACAAAAGGGTCACTGCTTCTCTTTGATAATTTTTAAGCACCTAAAATTTACTACCAAGACTACCCTGACTCTGATTTGTATTGGTTTAAAGCATGATCTTCTCAGTCTTATTTTTCTGGGAAGAATCATTCTCTTACAGGTCATGATAAACATAAATGTAGTAAGCTGATGGCCAAATACAAGGATTGTAAGACATTTACAATCTGATACAGAATTGTTTAGTAATAGCAAAATTATATTTTAGTAAACTAGGTATTTAAAATTATATTTTAGTAAACTAGGTGCCTTAACAGTAAAACAGTTAATGGAGGGAAAGCAAAGAAATAAAAGGGCTAATACAGATCTCTGTGCCTTTATATTTACCCTAATATCTATGTTTGCTTAATAAAGGACCCATTCTTGATTTATATGTAAAGGCTGTTTTGCTGTCAATATCCAGCAATGTTAAGCTAGAAGTATCCCTAGAAGAGGTTTTTTAATTCATTCATACGAGCAAGGTAAGTCCAGCCATATAGATGTATGTCTCAGCATTTACTTGTCTATTGTGTCTGTGAAGACTTGCACAGAAAAAGCGTTGTTAATCTTCCCAGAGAGCCTATACAGAGGTTGGCCTTCTTTCTAGTTATGAAGTTTTCCTAGCACTTTGTCTGAGTGTTCATTACTGCAACAAAATTCTACTATTTCTCTGACAAAATTGAGACTTCTTTCACATACACCTCCTCTACCATTTCTTCTTTAGTCTAAACAATCTTGAATCTTTAAGGTTTTTTTCTGTAGGAAATATTTTCCTACAGAAGTTGTGTCCTACTGAAATGCTTTCAGGCAGTCCAAGTCTCCCTCAGAGTGAGGCTAGACTAATGCTTTACACATTTAGCACAGGACAAGAATATATTGCTTATCTCAAATTATTCTTCATTCGGTTTTCCAGGATGATGTTTGCCTTGCAAGACAACAGTGCCGCCTCACATTCAGTTTATGATCCAGAGCCCCCTGAACCCACAGGCAGTGACAGTGACAATACTATGTCCTAGACCTGCACAGTCATGTATCCCTGACAAAGCCAGGACTCAATATTTATACACGTGAAATGCTAAGTTATCTTTCTCAGATTATTTGTCCAATTTATCCACATCATGTAATTTCAAGAACCTTTCAGCTAACACACCAGTAGACCCTTCCTGGCTCTTTGCACTCTCTATTAGCACCTGAGCATTAACAAAACCACTGAATGGCAGCAGAGTCAGAGCAACCCTTACAGAATCCCACTGGATATCTCTTCCATTTTCATAATGGCATGGAGTTATTCAAAATAAGTCCAAGTTCCCAGTCAGACTGAAGGCTGTGATATAGTGTTTTCATCAAGACCATGCTGCTCCGTGTGTCAAGGCTACTCCTCAGTTTATAGGATTGTGTCTATGGAAACTGTGCTGTAAGTCAAATCTATATTTTTGTATGTTTTTGACCATGCTGAAGCTCTTGACTCTGCTTAGTAACTAAATAACATGAAAACATATTAAGGGCAAACACAAAGGGAGGCAGATGGTATGCTTTATTTTTCCTTGTACTTGTTCACTACCCACCAGGGCAATGCTCTTGGGTCAGAATGGGTTGCAACAGACAAGAAGAGGCCAGATGTTCTCCATGAATTGCTTTATTAAATTAACGCCAGTCTGAAATTTCACCAGTAATAGGGTCATGACTGCTATGACACATACACACACACAAAAAAGAGATGGCAGTTGATGTTTCTAATTTCAAAAAAATATTTTTTCTACTATTTCATGCTAATCTAAAACTTCAGTGATGTAAGTTTCTCTTACTGTCTGTAAGACATACAAAGAATAAACAGATGCTTCTCATGATTTTACAGTACCTGATATGAGCACAGGTCAAAAGTATGACAGAGCTGTACAGCAACTAGACTCAGTCCTGGGAGACATATTGGTGACTCAATGGAGCAATCCCAGGGGGCAAATTTTCCACTCAGAGGAAACTCAGATCATGCATTAGAATATGGTCGTGCTGCTGCCAGCACCTAAGAAACCTTGCTCACAGCTAGGTCAAATATCCATGCATGCCACTACATTGCATAGTGTAGAGATATTGAGAGACAAAGTCAAATGTTACATGCCTGTCTGTAAACTAACGAGTCATCTGAGACAAACAAAACAACAAAACAAAATTAAATAGAAAGGTAATCCTCTAAGTAGCCTCATCATTTTGTAAATATTAATTATCTGTTGTTGATACAGCTATACATATTATGGATGGATAAATAACCCACTTTAAACAGAAACCCCAACCGCAACTGATTCTGAAGTGAATCTCTAGCCAGTGTAAAATGACATAGCTTCCTTACAGCCCAACATGTGGTGGTTGGTTAAAGCAGTTTCAGATGTGGTGCACTAAAGCTTCTTCCATAATGCCTGGGGCCATGACCATTTGGTACATCTTATTTCTGTGCATCTGCACTACTTCCTGCAAAGCGAGAGGACATGACCTTATGTAGGGACATTTGATGCTTGTTTGATGTGAGGTAAATCATGGCCATTGACAGTATATGTCTTTGAGATGAGAGTAACATTTAAAATATATATAAGCTTAGAAAATTGAATGGGTTTCACAGAGTAAGTGAAGGAATGGTTTGCAAAACCAAATAGAAAAAAAGAGCATGTTACTAAATAAAGCAGTCCCTTTAAAAGGCTGAGCTTGACTCTATTTCAAGACAAACATTTCAACAGCATGACTGCTGAGATGGCAGCAAGCATCCTATAGGAATCATTTGCAGAAAAGAAGCTGGTTCAAAGTAACAACTGTACACAAAATTCCAGTTGCTTTTATCAATGCTAGCACTACCGTGTAGGAGAAAGAGAGATATAGACCACTGGAATCACACAAGAATAATTTTTTTGCACAATGCAATGCAGTGCTACTAAAGGTAAGGCTGCAAGTATTCATATTTACGTGTGTTCTGAACTGTCACTCTGTTACATATGTCAATTCTTTTAACTAGACAACCACTTCTAGAATCTAGGGTATGGCTGTAAGAGCATGAATGTTACAAACACTAACTGTCATAGATGTATTCGTTAAAATCTGGAAAAGTTAAGGCTTAGTCCCTTTCTACAAAAAGTTTTAATTCTACAGTACAACAAAACAAACAAAACATATTGAAATAAACTCATGTCTTTATTTTTCAAATTTGTACAGGGTGCTATATTTATTTTTATCTTGTAAACATCTATCTAGAAGATACATTTTTGGTCGTCCTGATTTCATAGAGTCACAGAATGTTTTGGGTTGGAGCAGACCTTAAAGATCACCTAGTACCAACCCCCATGCCATGGGCAGAATCTTCCACTAGACCAGGTTGCTCAACGCCCCACCCAGCCTGGCCTTGAACACTTACAGGGATGAGGCATCCACAACTTCTCTGGGCAATCTCTTCCAGTGTCTCACCTCCCTCATGGTGAAGAATTTATTCCTTATATCTAATTAAAATCTATACCTTCTTCCAGTCTAAAGCACCTTGTCCTATCACTACATGCCCTTGTAAAAAGTCCCTCTCCAGCTTTCTTGTGGGTCTCATTCAGGTACTGGAAGGATGCTGTAAGGTCTCTCCGGAACCTTCTCTTCTCCAGGTTGAATAAACACAGCTCAGCTTGTCTGCACAGGAGAGGTGCTCCATGCTCATCTTCATGGCCCTCCTCTGAACACAGTCCAGTGGTCCCAAGTCCCCCTTATGTTGAGAAACCCAGAGCTGAATGCAGTACTCCAGATGGGATCTCATAAGATCTCCCTCAACCTGCTGGTCACATTTCTTTTGATGCAGCCCAGGATACAGCTGGCTTTCTGGGCTGTGGGTGCACATTGCCAGGTCATGCTGAAATTCTCATCAGTCAACACCACCAAGTCCTTCTCCTTACACCTGCTCTCAATTCATTCTCCACCCAGTCTGTATTTGTGCTTGGGATTACCCAGACCCATGTGCAGAACCTTACACTTGGCCTTGTTGAGCTTCAGGACATCCACACAGACGTATGTCTCAAGCCTGCCAAGGTCCCTCTGGATAGCATCTCTTTCATCCAGTTTGTTGACCACACTACACAGCTTGGTGTTGTTGACAAACTTGCTGAGGGTGCCTTTTGTCCTACTGCCCAGGTCATGGACGAAGATTTTGAAAAACGCCAATCCCAATACCAACTCCTGAGGGGCACCACTCATCCCTGGTCTCCACTTGGACATGAGCCATTCACCACAATTCTTTGAGTGTCACCATCAAGTCAAAGCCACATCCACCAAGTCATCCATCAATTGAATCCATGTGTCTCCAATTTAGAGACAAAGATTTTTTTTTTTTTTTTTTTTCTGGGAGTCTTGACCCCATCAGAAGTCTCTTGGCCCTTCTTACTTGGACAGCACCAATAAATATAGCATGGACTCAGGATCAAAATAGTCTTTGTGAAATCTTGTCCCCAAATATTACACTAGAGGCTTGAAAGGAGAACAGGCATGTGTCTTGCAATCCCTCCCATGAAGGGTTGCCTGAGGACTGGAAGAAAGGCAGTATCACTCTAGTCTTCAAAAAGGGCAAGAAGGATGACCCAGGAAACTATGGGCCAGTCAGCCTCACCTCCATCCCTGGAAAGGTGATGGAACACGTTATTCAGCAGAGGGAAATCATGTTTGACCAACCTGATAGCCTTCTATGATGGTATAACTGTCTGGGTAGATGAGGGAGGAGATGTGGGTGTTGTCTACCCTGACTTCAGCAAGGGTTTTGGCACTGTCTCTCACAACATCCTCATAAGCAAACTCAGGAAGTGCGGGCTGGATGAATGCATGGTGAGATGGATCATGAACTGGCTAGATGGCAGAGATCAGAGGACTGTGATTGATAGTACAGAGTCTGGCTGGAGGCCTGTGGTTAGTGAAGTTCTGTCAGGATCAGTATTAGGTCCAGTCATATTCAACCTGTTCAGCAATGACCTATATGAAGAGACTGAGTGCACCCTCAGCAAGTTTGCTCATGATACCAAACTGGCAGGAAGGGCTGAGACACCAGAAGGCTGCCATCCAGCGAGACCTGGACAGGCTGGAGGACTGGGCAGAGAAGAACCTGGTGAAATTCAACAAGGGCAAGTACAGGGTCCTACACCTGGAGAGGAATAACCCCAGGCACCAGTACAGGTTAGGGGTGAACCTGCTAGAAAGCAGCATTGTGGAGAAGGACATGGGCGTTCTGGTTGACAAGAGGCTGACCCTTGTGGCCAAGAAGGCCAACGGTATACTGGGTTGCATTAGGAAAAGTGTGACCACCAGGTCAAGGGAGGTGATCCTCCCCCTCTGCTCTGCCCTGGGGAGGTTGCATCTGGAGTACTGCATCCAGTTCTGGGCTGCCCAGTTTAAGAATAAGAAGAAGGAATTAGTGGAGAGAGTCCAGCAGTGGGCTGCGAAGATGATGAGGGGCCTAGAACACCTTTCTTATGAGGAGAAACTGAGAGACCTGGGTCTGTTCAGCCTGGAGAAGAGAAGGCTGAAAGGGGATCTTATCAATGCTTACAAATATCTCAAGGGTGGGTGTCAAGAGGATGGGACCAGACTCTTTCCAGTGGTGCCCAAGGATACAGTGAGGGGCAACACACACAGGCTGAAGCACAGAGTATTCCATATAAACATGAGGAGAAACTTCTTTACTTTGAGGGTGACAGAGCACTGGAACAGGCTGACCAGAGAGGTTGTGGAGTCTCCTTTTCTGGAGACGTTCAAGACCTATCTGGACACATTCCTGTGGGAACTAGTCTAGGTGTACCTGTTTTAGCAGGTGGGTTGGACTAGGTGATGTCCCTTCCAACCCTAACCATTCTTTGACTCTGAAGTTCTGTGAAGGGGAAATTTCTGTACTCATGGGAAATATCTATTGTGCCTACATGAAGCACAGTGTATCTTCAAAGTTTAATGAATCTTGCTTGGTGATGTAGAACCACAAATGGTGAGCAGAAGTAAAGATGGTAAGCATTACAGGTAACTCAGGTTTATGTTTTAATATGCTGTAAATATATGAGATGATATTTTTAATATTTGATGATAGTTGTTTGTTCAACAGACATTTTTATTGCTGACTTGAAATTTTTACCAGCACTGAAAGGCTTCCTAACCTGTATTGGCTGCCTATAGTGGATGTAGAGAGATAAACACAGAGTCATAACAGTACTGGGCATTTCTTTGCAAAAACACTTACTCCATTTAATTTTCCTGACAGTCATGATGTTCTATTCTTTCAAGAGAACAAAATTCAGCCCTGAAATTCTCTCTGAAATATAAAGAAATGGTACCAAACAGATGAAAGTTAAATAAAATGGCCAACAGAAGAGGCAGGGCTAATAAAATGTGCTATTAATTCCTTAATTCTTATAGAAGTAACTAGTTCTCACTTGCTACTGAAAAAGAATGAGATAAAACATTTGGTGTTCTCAATTCCTGCTCAGTTCATGCCTGTATTCTTACAACAAGCCAATCACAAGCTCTTTCACACATCGAATGAAAAGAAGAAGAGACAGAAAGGAACATGGGCTTTATAGTGTGCACTCTATACTTAAGAGTACACATTCTATGCCCACTGCATACACTCAGGGAACAGGAAAAACCCATTCCCCAGCTGGTATGATATGTATTTATAACAATAATGCACCTGCTTTCTCTAATGAGGTTGCTTCATTCCATTTTTTCTCCTTGATTACCTGCTGACTTTTGCAGTAAAGCAGCATTTTTAGCTGCAGAGGCAACCTCATCAGTGGCCAATATGAAAGAGTTAACGTGTTTTGGCAGCACTGGCAAAAGCTTTTACAAAGATATTTGGCTTCTTCCAATTAGAAAGGTAAACGTCCTATTCCATATGTGGTGACAGGAGTTTTTGATTAATCAAAATGTAAGAATTAAAATATCATTCAAAAATATTGGTGCTTTGTGAAGAAGAGGGGAGAAAAATAAATATGCAAAACCTGTTTTACTTTTGCTGTCCACTTGCCTCAAGACAGCAAATTTACCACAATATACAGGGTGTTTCAAAAAATGGACCCAATTTGAGTTCACTACTGCTTTGAAATTGGGCCCATCTTTTTGAAACACCCTGTAAAAGTGGCCTTCCTCTTCCAAATAACCCTTAAAGCCCAAGGCAGTCTCAAAGTAATTTAGAAGATAAAAGAATGAGCTTTAAACCAAAGGATTTATTTCTGTTACACAACATAATGTAAAATCTGTAGTTTGCACTGCTTTTAAGTTTTCTTAATAGCATCGTCCTCAGATGTGTGCACACATGAGATTTGTGCTACACATTCTGACTTGGCAGGGAGTCCTCCCAGTAATGCAGAATCAGTCTGAGAGCCTGACATTAAAGTGTCTAGCACCTTCCTCAGATTTCATCAGCATCTATTTGGCACTGAACTTCATGAAGTATATTCAGGTTCACATCTCATTGTTCGTGACTTGATACAATCCTTTAATTTTTACAAGAAATGGTAAACAAAATTGCAGAGAAGATAAAAAATGTCAGGTAGAGATCTGCTGGGTTTACCTGGCTGGTATCACATAAGCTTGAATTATTTTTTTGGTCTTTACTCTGCATTCATTTCTGAGCACTGTAGGCAGGGTACAAGAGTTGCATAAGTCACGTAGAAATGGTTCAGCCATTTTATGCTGCTACAAACTTGGAGAGTCTCAGTAGGTCTCAAATCTCACTCCCTGCTGGTAGTCATAGAGTCATAGATCATTTTAGTTGGAAGAGACCCTTAAGATCCTTGAGTCTCCAATGATGGAGACTTCACAGCTTCTCTGGGAAATCCTTTCCCATGTTTCATCCCTCTCACTGTAAAAGAAGTTTCTGCTTAAATAGAATTTCCTGTAATTCTGTTCATGTTCATTGCCTTTTGTTCGTTTGCCAGGCACCATTGCTAAGAGTCTGGCTCCATCATCACTGAAATGAATTCAGTCTCAATTGTTGAAAGCTTTCCCAGCATCTGCTGTTAGCTATCAGCATGCATCTTCATTAAAGAGGAGCTCACTATAAAGCCATATAGTTACTGCATCTGCAAACACCTTACACAGGTGTGACATTTTCACTAACTAGACAAGTGGAATATGAGCCTCCAGACAGATGTTTTGTTCAATAATGCAGCAGCATCTGTCCACATATTTATAGGGATAACATCACTGTGACAGATGAGCTCCATAAAGGGAAACTGCCTTGGTTGTCTACACAGTGCCATAAACTGCAGTCCTTACCGAGACACCCTGCATCCCTCCACAGCTGAAGCGCTGAGCTAGGAGTCACCATTCATTTCCTGCTGCCTCAGTGAGGAGGTTCAGACCCTCCTCGTCTCAGTAAATCCCTCTCCAGCTTCTTGATCCTCTTGTGGCCACTTCTTGGATACCTGTTGTGGGAACAGGAGGGCAACAAAGCTGTTGAGGGGTGTGAAGCACCAGTCTGATGAGGAGCAGTTGAGGGAACTGGGGCTGTTTAGCCTGGAGAAAAGGAGGCTGAGGGGAGACCTTATCGCTGTCTACAGCTACCTGAAAGGAGGTTGTAGCATGGAGGGTGTTGGTCTTTTCTCCCACATAGCAAGTGATAGGACAAGAAGAAATGGCCTCAATTTGTGCCAGGGGAGGTTTAGATTGGATATTAGGAAAAAGGTCTACTTGGAGAGGTTTGTGAAGCACTGGAACAGGTGTGCCCAGGAAAGTGGTGGAGTCACCATTCCTGGAGGCATTAAAAAAGGTGTTTAGACAAGGTTGCTAGAGACATGGTTTAGTGCTAGAGTTCGGTTGTGGTTGGACTCGATGATCCTGAGGGTCTCTTTCGACCTAAATGATTCTATGGTTCTATGATTCTATGGTACTATGATTCTATGATTCTGTGTCTGTCCTTTAGATTCTTTAAAGTCCCACATTTTTCTTTTTTTTAATTAGTTTTTTTTTTTTTCCAGAAAAACCTGTATTCAAATGCATACATCGTGAACAAAAAAAATCTCAACAACAGAAAATGTCACCAATGCTCAGTAGTTGCATCAGCTTTTGAACTGTGTGTGCATGTCTACATAAATATATATATAAGTGCATTGTGGCAGTTGCACATCCCCCTGAGAGCTGGAGCCTTCAATGGGGCAGCTGATGGCTCCTTAGCACCTTTTGTGCCCCACTGTACCTGTTCCCATGTACACACCTAGGGTGGTACCAAGGTGCTGACAGTCGCATCCCACCGTACCCCAGTAATGTACCACCACATTAGTAACACTAATTAGTACTAGTGCCCAGCCTACAGTAGTAGTACAATGCCCAGCCTACTTGCTGATTTAACTTTCTTGTTTCAAGCAATTTCCTGGGACATAATTTTAGCCATTTTAAATTACAAAAGACTAGCAAATAAGTATGAGGTATTATGTACTAAATGACACTAGAAATGTAAAAGCTACATATTTTGGCTTGGAAATTTGTTAGCTGTTAATGATGATTACAAGGAAAAGAAAAATAAGTATTAGCATGTGTCTGTTGAACAACACCTGCTGTGTTCCCAGAATTTTGCTCAGGTAACAGAGTATTCTGCTTCTCATTCAACACTAGATAGAAAAAGCAAACAAAGAATATATGCCAGCAAATACAGAGATAATATCTGCATTCCTCAGTGTCTTCATGGAAAGTTGATGCTTCCTACTTTTGCTGTAGATTTGTCAGGGAAAAAAAATAATCCTACTACCCTGTGCATACAAGGGATGAGAACTATAAACACAATGATGCATTAAAAAAAGAAAAATTGAATGTTTTACCAAAAGACATTGTCTTAACAGGTCTTCAATATCAGTATATATATGTATTTTTAAATAAAGATAATATTTTTTCTAAAATTATTGATACTTTGTTATTAATTGAATATCCTATTATTAATCTATTTTTCTTTAATCTTGGTTTGTTTTCCTAATCAATATAATTTGTCACTAGAAGAGAAAAAACAAATTGCCATAGTGTCAGTGTTATTTTAATATGAAGAATAATGTTTCTAGCCAAAGAATATATATATATACAATATACTTCAGAGATTAGTTTTTCCCTCAAGAGAATGAATTCAGGTTTTGCACATTTTCTCTCTTTGAATCAGTGAATACTTCAAATTTCAACAATAGCAACAGAAAGGCATGCCCAAGAATTGTTTTGGGTTAGCACAGAGTTTTTCTGTAGTTTCAAACTTTTACATGCTATTTTTTACAGATTGTTTTGTAAGGTAATGTCACTATTTCTAATCACTTTTGTCTTCAAAGTATTAAAAAATAAATATGCCCAATTTTGAAATATGCCAGATTTTGAAAATTTTCAGAAATATGAAACAAACTGAAATTAGCCTTTTCTCACAAGCAGATTAGATTTTGATTATTTTTTTTATTGTTCAATTATGAAAAAAGGTGCTAAAATAATCTGTCAGTACTTCTCAGTCAGATCTTCTCTCCCAGTCCCCCTCAGCCTTACTAATAGCAAAATTTCTTTATAGCCCAATAGCTTTTTATGTTTAAAATCAAATAAGAATATTCTGGAGCAGCCAGTCTAAAATACAGCTCCAAGAGCGTCACACTAAACTGTTCAAAGATCTGTGCTTCATGCTTTATGTCGTCAGTCGCAATGACTAGTGCTGCAGTGAAATTCCTTATAATATATTTGTTTCTCCTTAATAGAGATTGAAGGTTTTGTTTATTATTCTTGGCCTTTGAAAACTAGGTAAATCCTGCAATTTCTGCTGAATTTAAAAGTCTCAGTGTTCTCTGGAAACCTCAATAGTGAAATTCTCAATAAAGCAGACAGAGGTGCAATAATAATATTTCATTTGCTAGGAAGCTGATCTGTAAAGCCTAACCTCATTAGGTTCTCACACACAGTTTTCATTCAAAAATAATTATCCCAGAAGTTAGTGCAGTAATCTGCAAGGATGTCACAGTACATCAAACTGCCACCAGCTAAGATACTCTATCTAAAGTGTACTTTACAGTGCAAGATATACAATCTCTTTCAAGTCACATGTTGCTGTTCTTGCTCCTAGCTAAAGCCCTCTTGCTGAAATAGCCTTTCTGAGTCTCATTTAGCAAGACAGGTGAAAGTACATATGCCATATTTTTGTAGATGAATGCTACCATGACCCCTTGGTCCAGACAAGTTTCTCAAACTAATTAGTTTACAGATACTTGCTTGTAAACTGTCTGGAAAAAACACAAAGCAGAATAAACAAATGTAGAAGAAAAAAACTAAAATTTTTAGATTAACAGACTGACTCAGTCTATTTATTTATACTGATCATGAGAAAACTGAGGATGAATGTTACCTGCAAAGAGGTGGCAAATGAAGAAATCCTGGTTTGAAGGTAGGACATAGGACACATTTTTAAAATACAGAATATGGCAGAGAGGAGCTAGTTGCAAAGTGGCCATGGTTTTCTTCCCCATAGTTTCACCAAACTTAAACCTGGGAATGAAGTAAAAATGGCAAAATTTAACTTAAATCTGTCTAGTTTACTATAACCTCTGGCCTAACTAAATATACAATTATATTGTCACTCCACACTGTGTGTCAAGGTCCAGTTCTGGAGCTGGACTGAGTTGGCTTACAGGGAGGATTTTTGGGTATGTTCGGTTATCAGAACGTTTCAGACACTGAGGCACTGGTAACCCTGAGAAACAATATCATTGGCAAAATCTTTGATCACGCTGCTGTTGGTAAGGATGCATTAATGACACTGATAACATTGAGGAACTGATATTGCAAAGATTAGTTTAGAGTAAAAATTACTCTGGGAAAAGTAGGTCAGATAGAGGTTGATCATATCCAAGCCATTTAGCCACCTTCATCCTTAATTTTAAACCATGCTGACTGCCTTTTGGAAGTGGGTGAAAAATACAGTTTTCAGATGGTTAACGTTTTTTTCCTTTGATAACTTGGGAGATTTTTTATTTTTTCAATGCAGTAATGAATTCCACTTCAGTAAATATACTGCTGTTGTTAAAAACAAACCATTTGAAAAACTATCAGAGATGCATATACAAAATGACAGCTACCCCATTTAGTGTTCTTAGAATAATGGATTTTAAAATTAAAATCAACTATGATTTACTTTTACAAATGTTGGGATGCAGATCAAGCAATCATTCCCAAGAAGTTCAAGGCTCAGATTTGGCTCTCCATGCTGTCTAATTTGAAGCAAAACTTCTGATGGAAACCTCCTCCCTACCAGTCTGCTGGAAATGGTGGATCACCTTAACTGGAGATGGGGTGCTACTGTGAGTTACCTGTTCTGTTTACATGAAGAAAAACAGCCCCTTATTCTCATATTGCAATATAAATTCCTTACTTAAAGGAATTTAACAGAAGCATTAGAGCAGTTAGGAGTGTGACATGACAATTCCATCCTACAATGATGCTGTTCCCCAAGAGTATGTTGGTGGAAAATTTCTGTCATTGGGAGCTGTCCTAGTTTCAGCTGTGGTAGAGTTAACCTTCTTCCTAGCAGCTGGTATAACGCCGTGCTTTGGATTTAGTATGAGAAGAATGTAGATAATATGCTGATGTTTTGGTTGTTGCCAAGCAGTGTTTATACCAAGTCAAGGACTTCAACAAGAAGGCTGCATGTGCACAAGAAGCTGGGAGGGAGCAATGCCAGGACAGCTCACCCAAACTGGCCAAAAAGGTATTCCTTACCATATTACATCATGCTCAGTGTATAAACTGGAACTGACTGGGAAGCGAATACTGTTTCTCAATAGCTGACAGCCTATTGATGTCATGGGCAATGAGCAATTGCACTGTGCATCACTTGTTCTGCTCAGTCAATTATTATTATCATTATAATTACTATTTTCTCTCTCTTGCTGTCCTATTAAACTGTTCTCTCAAACCACTAGCTTTTTTTCTGTCCTTCCTTTCAGTTTTTTCCCCTGTCCTACCTGAAGGGGAGTGACTGAGCAGCTGGGTGGTCCTTGTCAGTTGGGATTAAACCATAACAGGAACCCTTATTCTTTGCTAGATTCCTTTGTGTTTCAAGTGCAGACAAGGAGAAAACAAGCAGTTAAAGGAAGAGATATTTAGCTTATGTGCCCACATCTCCAGTAGGGATAAGTGAGGGAAGGTTAGGTTCCTACACTATGAGCCAAGGTAAGGGGGCTAAGGAAAAGGGTTAAATGTAACCCTGATGTCACTGTAGAAAATGCCATGCCATACTGCATTTTAAAAGATATCACACTGGGTTTCTCTGAATATCAGCCCAGGAATTTAAAACTTATGTAAAATCTGGTAAATTTTTTACAGGTTTTTAGACCCTCAATTACACTATCTACTTAATTCTAGAGTATATTCTTAATTCTACTGGGAAAGCAGTAGAAGATGACAGTGGTGGAAAGCTGTAGGAATTCTCTAGTGGCAGAATAGGCCCTGTCTTTTTCTTAGACATTACCTTAAAAGACTTGTATGCTTTACAGAACCAGGACAAAACAGCGTTGTATTTCTGTTCTATACAAACAATGGATCCAGGCTTCTCTTTGGTTTCTGTAACAAAATTACCCAATTCTACTGTTAAAGACTACTCTTAGGACGCTGAGGAAATATTTGGATTTGTTCCTTAATGCTGCATTTGGGAAAGTGACTCAGCTGAAAAGAACTGTATGAGAGGCATTTATCCTAGGTTTTCATGTTTGATTTTAACATGCTTTTCTTTGACATAATTGTAGAGACTTAAAAGCCAGAAAATGTTATTCTGTATGCAAATAACCTGAGCTGTGCAAAGCTGTATCCCAAAGCTTTGCTATCAGGAGGATAAATCTCACAGTGCCCCTGAGAGCTTTTTCTTTTCCTAGCATATCAATGGTATATGGCCTCCAACTTCATGACAATTTGGTTGGCCCAGGTACAAATATTTAAAACATTTGCACTTTTGTTCAAAGCTCACAAACTGTTTAATTTCACTGACTTCAGATAGTCACTAGTTCTGTTCAGATCTGAACATGTCCCAGAATCTAACAAACAGACCTGACAACGGAGACAGGTCTCAACACACTGAGGAAAAAGTCACCATAACAGATGCAACAACTTGATTACATTGTCCATCTTCCTTAGTTTTAGAGGGAATTTTCTGTCATGGTGGAAAGTGGATTTAAACACAAAAGGTGGTGATCCTGTATGTCCTGATAGTAGTTTTCTGCTCTTTTCTCAGCTGAAATCAGAAGTTACTCAATTATTATTTTTTCATGCTCTGTTCAGCCATTTTAAGTTCATATTCTGCATGGATGAAGATAGGCTTTCTTGCTTTAATACAGTGCAACAGAACATTACATAAAAAGAAGCTCAGACCTCAACTCCACTAACAGAAATGGAAGAAGAGGAGGTAATATTGAATAGCAAGCAGAAACATATTGACAGTTAATTAATCACTGGCATTAGTCAGCTAAAACTGCCCTTCAACATCACCTCAAATCAGGCAATTTCTACAGACATGTACAATCCACCTGTCTATATCCCATCTTATCGACTTTTTCCCCCTTGAGCTCACAACAATGGTTGTTTTTTTAATCTACAGGAAGAAGATAGTAAAGGTGGAAGAAAACTGAGAGTCACAAGTGTCAGCAGGTGTGTGCAAGAGTAAGAACAGAAACAGGTCAAGCCACATACAGTAAAGCAATTCATGTGCTTAGCTTCAATTTTTTTAGAAGTTCTTGTCTGCCTGACTCCACACACAATGAACTCATTCCTCTAGTCCTTCTGTACTGCGCAGTGCCATCATAAACACAAGCTTTTACTGAATCACCTGGATCCAGTTCCAGGAGGGATGTATCCCTCTGCTAACATACCATTATAGAAGCAAACAGTCTTTCTGTGACGGCTCTTAAGTGAGTTTGCCCACAAATTGCTGAAAATATAATGTCCCAGACAATTTTACTGTTAAACAGAACACTTGTTACACTCTGGAGGTGTCTGATGGGTACATCACAGATATGCAGATACAAATTTACTGAGAACTGAAAACATGTTCGGAAGATTTGTCTTGGGGTTTGAATGAGCAGGAGCCAATTTGTTGTCTATGATTGAAACCAGGAAAGCTTTGAAGAAAAATCCTAAGGAGAATCACAAGTAATTCAAATTTGTAAATCACACACATACAGAAAAATGGTTTGCTCCAAGCTCAGCAAAAGAGTGGTTATGTCTGGCAAAGCTCTCATACAGACCCATGTACTTATAATTGCCAGGGAAAAGCACCCAGCAAATGATTTAGAAACTTCATCTGAATAAACGCAAAAGCATTCACTGAGTTTACCGATGGCAGGAATTTCATGGAGGAAAATGAAGAGAAAAATAGAAAGGTATTCCTTCCACAACTTGCCTTTGTGAATTCTGCTGAGCAGCTATCAGCACCATTTCACAAGAAAGCACTCTTCCCTACAACAGACTCTGCATTTGCAAATACTGTAGCAGTGTCAAGGTCTGTGATTTCTCATGATGTGTTTTCACATTACTTTCATGTTAAACCTCGAATAGAAAAGTGTGAGACTCAGCTTTCCAACAAATTATTTTGGAGCATGAGTTAGATTCAAGCTGCATCTCTACAAGTGGTTATGTCTACCACATGGCTCACCGTCACCAAAAGGAGAAAAACATTGCTCGCATCCCTTCCTATTTCTTCACTCTCACAGTCCTCAACCCCATTCCAGATTATTTCCATTATTATGACCAGCCATAGAGGGGACCAGTGAGCACCAGAACAGTCACAAGCAGCAGTAGCACATGACAGATAGGGAATCCTTAGGAAAAAGGAGAGAGACAAAAGGACATAACACACTGCTCAAAGTGACAGCGATCTATCAGATCAGCTTTCCACATCTGGGCTTGATAACTTAACTTCAATATTTGTTCAAAAATCTCACACTGGAAATCACCTTCTTCTCTTCTGACCATCTGGCCTGGTTAAGTGTGTTCATTCCTCCCATCCTTGTCCCTTCCCTCATTTTTTTTTGCTTTTTCATTTCCTCATCTTTCTTCTACAGCATCTCAGCCCTCACAGCTGTTCTTGCTCCCCTTGCCACATCCCTATTTCATTCTCCACTGCTAACACATTGTCTCACTTCCTTCCACCCCACGAGGGGTGCAGCTGGTGCAACAGACGTGCACAGGCTCCCAGGCTTGCGCAGGGGCACAGCAAAAGAATCGTCCCTCATTCCCCTACAAGTTTTGCAAATCCACTTTAAAAGCATCCCAAAAAAACCCAACAAACCTTCAACTATCAGTACCTATATCTATGTACTGCATATGAGTAAATTCTTCCACTGTAATGCACAGATGTCTCAAACCAAACTTCTTTACTGAAAAGTTGCATAACAATAGAGATCACAGCTGGATGTTAAATACTGATCATTCAGATTTCAGACTACTCTGACCTTTCTTTCATTTGGTCCAACTCCTGACAATGTTTTTTTAGGAGAGGTTTTTGAAAGAATTAGGCCTGCCTGTATGCTGCAACCACCAACCAGACACTAATCCAATCAAAGCACAAATCCCTGACATGTTCCACGTAGCGGAAAACATCGCTGAGTGCTTATGAGTGTAAAGCAGTTCTTGATGAAACCAACACAGCTTAGCCTTCAGCAAAGACCCAACACAACAGCTGAGGAATTTCAATTGCAGCCCTGCAAGTGCTCCTCTCTGCTGGGGAGTTTTCAGCAGCTCTAGAGACATAAGGTTCTCCCATTCTTGCACAGGGCAACAACAGGGCATAGGAACCAGCGCTGCTTGAGCTACCTAGCAAAGAAAAGCAGCCTGCAGGGAATTATTATACACAGTTTTACAGATGTGAGGTGCGAAAAACACCTACACCTTATGTCTGCATTTTCAGATGTGTGGTGACCCTGAGTGGCATGGAAGAATTGGCATGGGAAGGGGAGGGAGTGATATGGAGAGCAGAAGCCAGTGACCAAGCTGAGAGCTAATCTGGGGCTCCCCTCTTTCTGTGACAGCTTCCCCAGGCAGCCAAATGCCAACAGATAGACTGTGGGATGCTGATCCAGCACACTGACACTTGAAACCTGAAGTGAGATCCAGCTGGATTAGGTATTCCTCCTATTTCCTTGGAAAGCAGGAAAACGCAGCTGGATGTATTACTCAAGTCACACTAGATAGGCTAGGTTGTATGCAGTATTTTCTACTTTCTGAAGTGACATAGGGCCTCAATTTGCATTTTCTGAACCTGGATCATGATTTCTGAAACAATAAGCTGTTGAAGGTTCTGATTAAATATTGATTCTTGCATTCAGCAAATTGGTTGTAAACAGCAAATGCCTGACATTGAACACACAGATCTCCCTATATACATAAGCATATACATATGCTTAATTTTGCAGCTAGTGTATTTGGCTGTACCAAAACTGTATAAAGAGGGATCAACTCAAACATTAAAATTATTGCCCAGAAATGTGTAAGTAAATTCAGCTAGTTATACTGTAACCATTTGGAGAATAAACTGGTGGATAGTTCAGTAGATTCAGCTATCAACACAAAAAAGATAGTCAGCTGCAAATGCTGTGCTAGTCAAACATTAATTAGCACATAGAAAGAGTAGTTATTTCCGTGAAAACATTCCAGGTACTGAGACGTGGATGGCAGGCTCTGGCAATAACTGCTCCAACAAGACACATCTCAGGGAGTCTAATCCCCAGAAGAAAATGAGTATTCAGTGTAGAGGAAATCTTGGCTGAGCCCACGAGAAAGTAATTTTGGTTGTTTTCCCAATACTTTCTAATGAAAAATGAGTTTCTAATATCCAGTAGTTCAACAGTGTACTACTTGCAGTCCAGACTACATCTAAAGCAGGATTACAGGCTGCTTTACAGAAATACACCACCACATGTTATGCCAACTTTTAGCTCTTATTCCACAAGTACAGACTCAATTTCTAGAAACTGAGGTTGAAATTTATTCCTTTATACGTATTTATATTTACATTTATACACAGATTAAAATAGTTTCTTTTAGTGTTTTAGTAATAGAGATTTTACACTAAGACTCAATAGAAATAAATCACCAGTTTCAGAGATCTGAAGACTGAGTCATACTTAAGTGCAGTAAAGTGTAAACCAGAGACTGTTTCTCTAGCATAAATTATCTAATTTATTTATTTATGGATATTTTCATTTTTGGTAGCCTGAATCAATAGGCTATATTTGAAGTGTCTGCTTCCCAGTCACACTGCCAGAACTCTACTCTGAGCCCCTTGGACCAGTACAGTGAGCAGAATTTTTCCTTGTAATTGTACTTGAAGGATATTAAACATACTGCTTTTCTTTTTCTTGGATTTTCATAAGCTTATTTTAAATCATATAATTTTCTGTTACAACCATAAGGTTGTCTCAGCTCCTGTTTCCTCAGCTCCCACTTAACAAGTTGTCAAGCGACTACTCAAGCAGTAAAAGACCGCTCTGTAGAACTGTAAATTATTTATTGTTTATAGGTAGCTGTAAATGAGACTAACCAATCCTATGAAAAACAACAACAAGCACTAACTCCTTAATTGTGTTTTAAGTCACTATGAAAACAAAATTATAATCGTAGGGATGTTATTCCAGATCTTTCCTCTTATGAGAATTCACAACTATCTGCTTCTGACCTGCCCTCCTTTCTCCTCACTGGTACCTGTACAGTCACTAGCTTTTTGTATCCAGCCTGTTCTGATCGGAAGTCTGATATTTCTGCTTCTGTGCATTGATGTCATCCTTGAGGAGACGACAGACTCCCAGTACAGGGAAGAGATGAGGAAGATGGGCACACAGGACATTCTGGTATGGGAGTACAGCATCACCTCCACATGACTGTGGGCCCTTTGTATGAGAAATGACATGTCATCAAGCCTGCCTTCACAGTGGCCTGCTGACCTTCAGACATCCTACCAGACCTCCTATTGGGGTCCAACAGGTCTTGCCTTTTAAACAATCTGTCACTCCCCATTTACTCCTGCATAACATTTCAGTGTATTCTTAAAAAAAAAAGAAAAAAAAGAAAAAAAAGAAAAATCACTTTGGACTCCTAAACAAGTGTGATAGTGTGTGCCACTTATATGATGTTCTTTTAAAATCAGTACATCAGAAAGGAAAATCCCTTTTCTTCTTCAGCCTAAAAAATCCACAACTCCTAAAATGAATCCTGAAGTACAGGTTTCAAGACTCCTATTAATTTGGGCCACCAAATGGCAGCACATGCAACACTTATGGAGACAGGTTGAGCACAAGGCAGAACAGAAGACCCAAGGGTTCAGACAGCCTGAAAAGTTATCTGCAGTTATTTTGATCCAATTACTAATCATGCACAAACAATATGGGTGGAAACACTATTCTCTGATGAATGACTAGTTCCTATCCAGGCTTTCTCTCTTCCTCCTTTAATCAGACCTGTGCTGGCAACAATTCAGGCAAATTTAGTGAATGTCAAAAACCAACTCTGCCTACAAACTTGGACATTCAATCTTCCAGACACAGGCCAACTCTTCTCCTACTTGGTCAGGCTTGGGCTTGTGCCCAAGTATTTTCTAGCTGACAAATGAGGAATGTGGGGACAAAGGGCTAGAAGTAGCAGGAGAATAAAGAATAGTTTCTGTTGAGTCTCTTTCCGTAACATTTGGCCCTACTTCATGTATTTGGTGTCAGCACTCTTCTTGCTTTAGATTGCTGTGGCTTCCAAAAGAAAAACAAAAAAAAAGGAAATGGAGAGTTGTTTCCAATCAGAAAAGCTGATGGCATGGTGGACAAAATCTGTTCTTCTGGACAAAGCAGAAGATGCATCTATAAAGAAATCAAAGAGGCTCATCAGCTCCTGTTGAAGGATTGCACAGGGGAGCCCTATAGCAGGCAGACTGCAGTGTGTAGCTTTCCCAACAGAAAAAGACCAAAGCTAAAATTAGTGACAGTCCTGATCCTACCAATATTTAGTACTCTTCCTCTATTAACACTCACAGCACCAAGACTCTCAGGGGAATGGAAGCATAGCTACCTCACAGCACACGGGTCTTTGGAAGAGTTCAGCAGAAAGATAGTAAAGAAAATTATTCTTGTTAACACACTCAATTCAGTGACTGAGGACAGTCACCATTAGGAATTACTGCATTTTGTAGAGCATATAAGGCTTAAGAGCACTTTGGAGTTAATTTAAAGGGCAATAGTGATGGATCACTTCCCTCTTGAGCTACCAGGCATTTCTCAAAAAGTGGAGAAAAGTGATAGCTTATCCATCCACTACTACTAGTGTTGAGCACAACAGTACTCTTACATCAGTTACTTCCTTAGTCATATACTTCCTACACATACGAAATACTCAATTATTTTTAACAAATCAGGGACTTTTTTGTTTTTGTTTGTTTGTTTGTTTGTTTAATAAAGCCCACATACATTTTTTTCCAAGCTTTTCTAGGCTAGATATTCAGTTTTATCTAGTTTAGTTTAAAAGAACCCAGGCCCCATTTATGACCTTCAAGGGTTACAGTGGATAAAACTGTCGAATGAATTAGGTAACAGTTTTCATCCAGCAGATATTAAGGGCATGGGAGGACACTGGAAATTATAGGCTGTAACCCTGACTTCTGTAGTTCAGTTTAAAACAATGTTGTCAGCTCTTTATTCTGATAAAATTAATCTGTGAAAGACCTGGACTGACAGTGGCAGATAACAATTTAAATGGAACTGGTAATATTTATAGCTGATTTAGAATGAACTGTAATGGATCATCATAAAGAAATCCCTAATTGGCTTGCATTTTGCCTGACGAATATTCCCACAAGTGTGATCATATTAGGGAAGGTTTTCATTAATTCCAAAAGAAAACCATGTTTTATGCTGGAAATAACGCTATAGCTGGCAGCACCATTCCATGATTTTGATAACACTTTCATTTGAATAAAGATGTTCCATCTCTGTTTTGAATTAGAGATGCCCAGGTATAACATAAATAAAAGACCAACTGAAAATTCCTCTGTAGTAATTTATAAATGTATACATAAAATTAGAAATACATAGAATTATATAAAACTTTAAAAATGTAATTAATTTGTTTTCAAAATGGTGAGCAATGACTGAGGAACACTCTTCCTAGAATGGGCTGGAGTGTGCTGGGAAGTGGGACTCTCAACACCACTGGTGCAGATTGTGAAACACTGAATCAGGGTAAGCAGTTCAGCATTTTGTCTTCTCTCTCCAGCACCTGAAGCCACTTTTCATAAGTTTTGCATGACCCTGTTTAGAATGAAATTTTCTCATAAACTTCAGTTTTTCCTGTGGTTGAAATATGTGTCTTTAAGGCACCATCCTCCTCCACACTATCACACACAAATTGAAGACTTGTGATTGTCACTGGATTACCAGAATTTCTTTGGAACAGAAAGAAAGAACAGATGAAGGGGCCTCAGTGCAGAACCTTATTTTTCAGACTTTTGCAATTGATACAAAGGCTTGCATTTGGTGTTTACAGTTTTGAAAAGTAGTTTCAAAAGTATGTAGCTTCTTACTACAAAACTGTGTATCATAGAGAGGACATTACTCGCCATGTCTTTCACTTACTAGAAGAGGAACTAACAGCTTCAAACACTGAAACACAAGTTACAGGCAAAGCACTGATTCTAATAACAGTGAGTGAAAAGATGTCTCTTTGTGGTTTTCAGTGTGAAAGGGGCTCTAATCTAGTGAAAACACAGATTGCCTCTTCTTAATACATCCAGGGGAATCAGAGTATGAGTAGAATCCATCAGTCCTGTAACAAAAATCATGACAAAAGCATGAAGTAAAAATATATGAATAAACTTTACTTGTAAAAAATAATGAATAAATGAATAATGAATAAAATAGACCAAAAAAAGTCTAGAAGGATGCTCAACTGCTCTTTCAAAGCTACATAAATTAGAGGACATGGAGAAGATAACATTGCTTACAAACAGTGTTATTAAATACATTCTTCTATGCATAATTAAGAGTAACTTGATTTCCATAGCAGAGGTAAGAAGGTATCCCCTTACAAAGGTGCTTCCATGTTTACTAAAAAAACCTAAAGCTAATTTTATGAGATTAAATTGGGTTTCAGCATTAGCACGTGTAATTCACAATAAAGTTTACAGGTTTACAGAACACTGTATATTCTGTGACGCAGAAAAAGTTCTTCATATTTTTTGAAGTTTATCTCACCACTAAGTACAAGAGCAGATGAAAATCTGCAGCATAACTCTTGAAAAAGAAGAGCTTTTATTTGCAATTTTGAAAATTACAAATTCAAGTTGACAGTAAAACAAAGGCACTTTTTATGACCTTTGAAAGGGAGAGCTACTAGCTTATATCATAAGCAACAAAAGCATCATAAAAATTATTGCAAATTAATTTGCTCTCTAAAAGCTTAACAAAGATTTAAGAGAAAACCTTCATTTACAGGAACAAAAATGTCTATGTGCTTAATTCAAAATATAAATGCTGTAGCATCTCTGTTAGATAAGGTTATTCTTGTCTCCCAGTGACCTGCTCCACTCTGTATATCACACTTCTTTCATCAGAATTGCTCCACTCCTAAATTGTTAGTATTGTGTTAATCACTGGTTTCTCCTGCTAAACTCATAAACAATCAATCTACAGAGAAAAAAGATGTTGTAATGTTGAAAGAACATGGCTAAATATACGGCTTCCATAGAAAGGCGGTGGAGAAATAAAAAATAACTGCAAAGGAAAAGAGTTAAGGAACTCATAGAGATACCATCCATTCAGAATACACAGAAGGAAGAGATCACTTGGTTACAACACAACCAGAGGCTCCAGGATGATTACAAGTGAACTTCTGTTGACTTCTTCAGAAGTATTCTGGAAATTCCCTTTGGAAAAAATCTTTAAGCAGTATATTTCTTTCCATTTTGAAGCACAAGTACACATATTCCACATGACACCTGTCTAGGTTATGAAATAACTAAAGAAACATAGTTGCCCATCTTGACAGAAATACTCTTCCTTGGCCTTTCAGTCAGGCCAATGCAATACTCTAACAGACTGCCTCTGTGTAAGACTCTGGTACATTAAAAATAAATCATATTTTGAGCTACTCATTTCCCAATAATTATTATCTCCCTTCTAGGCCCACTTGTGAACAACGATGATGTACAATTTTTCTGTTGTCTTTTGGTTTGTTTCTGCAAATACCAAAGATGCACATTTACTTGATTCCAAGTTTTAGAGGAAGTAATGCATTTGTAATGACCAAATGCTTCGTGTATTTACATGTGGAACAGTATCTTGTCTTAGATTGCTTTGCACAGGATGTGAATGTGTAGAATTTGTTGTGTCATGACTTTTCCTCGTCTCAGGAAGAACAGATTTCTTTTCTGTGAACATGAACACTTTTAAATTTAACTTTTCCTCTTCCCTTTTCTTGCCTTCAGCTTCCAAGACCATCTGGAGAAAGGGATGGAAGCCCCTGGCAACTCCTTACTGAAGACAGAGGGTGACTGGAGGCTATGGAAGATGGGAAAATGCTGCATTGAATTCAAAAGGCAATGTCTTCTTATGCAACACGGACATCTTTCTCAAGACCATGCACATGTAGAATTAACTGAGGGACATCCTAAATGTCATCATTTTTACTCCAAGTGCAAGGCATCGTTTTTGACCTTGTCATTTCTAGCATAAGCACATATAGCAGCATGTGTTAGTATCTATGTATGAAAATTCAGAAACATAACACTCCACTGCACACACTTTTTCCCCCGGGGAGAGAGTGAGCGAACAAACACATGCCAGATGGTAGTCACATTGCTCAGTGCACTACTGGAAGGCACTCAGTTATTGCAGAGACAAACACAACGTGCAGGAAAAGCAGAAAGTCTCCTCAGAGCAGCCACTTTTTGGTGCTGTTTGTGTACTGCTTAGCACAATCGAGTCCTGGTCCATAACAAGGTCTATACATGTGCTCAAACAAACGACAGTGACATTTCCTACCTTTATGTGGGTGGAGGTAGGGTCCAAAAGGTGGATCAAAAGCCACAGCTCTGGTTCATGTCTGTCATTTAGTCCTCTGTATCACCATCACAACATAATGCTAAGAATAAGACCACAAGCACACGAAGAACTATTATTAAACTTCGGTGATCTTTAAAATATTGTCTGGTTCAAAGGTCAACTCTGCCAGCCCCCAGTTTACAAAATTTCAATTGAATCCTCTAAATTTAGATGCCATTTTCTCAATTCAGTCACAAGTATTAATCATTTGCTTTTATTGTAAGGTAGATTTGGTAGCATGTTTTGATTACTTGACAATTTCAACTACATAGAATCCTGCAGGAAACTTTACTTTGAGAATTGCACTGAAAGCCAATGCTTTAGTCATCCTTCAAAAACCCGCAGGTATAAAGTGTCATGTGGCAACTTGTCTTATAAGTTTATTCTATGCAATTTCACTCACATTTTGCAGGATGATTTAAGGGGAGGAAGAAACAGTGTTTTTCCTTTTGTTGCTTGTGCTTCTTGGAAGATTTTGCCAAGGTAAGGCCACTGGAAACAGCTACTCAAAATATCTGAGTCTTTGCACTTACAATAGCTGCAGAAACTGCTGTGTGAGCAGGATGACCAGAATAAGTTTATATGACTATGAGGTCCATCCTACAGTTCAAGGGCTAAGTCAGTACTTTTTAAGGTTTCAGCAGTCACAGCAAGCTCTTGATCTACAAAGCAGTTATTCTTAAGAGTCCTTATCATTAAAATCTGTTATTGCCTTTTTTCTCTTTGAAAAAAACCCATGCAAATCTGAGCAGATTATGTTAAAATAGTGGCAACTGAAGATCTTTTGCTTCACTGTGCAGGTTGGACTCTGCTTGCTTTTGCACAACATCCAAAACAGATGGTCAGTAAAGGGAGGTAGATTTGGATGGACAGTAGTAAATCTGGCATTTCTTTACTTCTGGGAACCTGATTTTTCCTCTAAATTTAATCTTCTTTTTCTAAGCACATCATAATTATATGGTGGTTGTGGGCCATCCTGGCAGCTGATATAAGAGGGTGTTATTCAGGACCTTATTCACCAACTGATTACAAATACACTAAGCTCACAATGAGTCGCAAGACCAGAAAACCAACAGTTGTACCTGTTGTTAGAAACTAAGTTTTTTCAATAAAGGAAGCTCAGATATGGACAGCACCAATGGGTGAAAGAGCTGGACAACTCTATTAGAGGACAGAAGCTCTCACTGCTGCTTATCAGGTGTTTCACTGCATCTGTATATTTTCGGCGCAAGAGAGAGAATCAAACTCTGCACATTAACGACGGGATTTTTTATTGTTATTCTAAACCAACAAAATCTAACAGATGGCTGACACAGCATAGTTGCATTTTTCTGCACAAAATAAGCCCTAGTCCTACTCTTATTTTCTGTCTCTTAATATTACTACTGTAAAATAGGTCACAGTCCAAGAAACAAAGGTTTTTTCTCATCTTATATTTTCCTCTCATTCACTTTTTTGGCATCCAGACATTTTGGTTTGTCAGGCTGTAGTGGATTTCTTGCCATCCAAATGACTTCGTCAATACTACTGAATGTTCAGAAGCTTAATATATATATTTAGCAAAAGACTGTGTGTCACAGTCCAAATTGAAGAACGAGAGGCTGACCAACAAATGCTGCAGCTGAGGCTGAGACAAATATTCACTATCAAATCAGATATTTCATATGCAATTTCATGAACTCTACAACAAATAACTATAGAAGTATTTTAAGTGTGTCAGTGAATTATATGCCATTTAAACTTCTCAAAATACACCGATGTCACAAATGGAGAAAGATGAAAGTCAGGCACAGGAGAAGAAAACAGATTTTAAACCAATATTTTCTTCTTTTATTCCTTAAGTCTCATTCAGATCATTAGAAATCTAACAAGAGTTATAAACATTGACTATAAAAATTAAGAGCATTTTTCATCTCTATATCTCACAAATATAATGTATCAGTCGAAGTTTGTTAAATCAAGTTTTATGTTGTTTTCCATGGTCTTTCTTCTGCTTTATCATCTGTAACTGTACAGTGTTAAAACACATCAGAGTGAAGCTGCTACCAACAGCTCACTGAAGGATTGCAAAAACAGTAACTGAAGTTCCCAAAATACTCACTCTTCCTTTCTCCCCCAAAAAAGGCCCATGAAACTCCTTACACACAGTTGTTTATAAAACAACAACAGCAAAACCAATAAGTTTTGTTTCAAAGTAGAATATCACTTGATCTGAAAGATGAATATTTTTTTTCAGTACCAGACAAGCTGATGACACTACCAGCAAGGTAACTGGGAGTTCACATTAAAAAAATGCACTAAAATTTATTCCTCAGCAATGCAGCTCAACAGAATTTGTGTATAATGAGCTCCATAGTGTGCTGAAGATGAAAGATGATGACTGATTAGAAGAGGTTGTTTATCTGAACGTTACCATAAACAAGTATTTGATGAAAGTGTCGGCTGAGTATTCAGAGATTTACTTTCTTCTTTACTGTCATGCCAGAGAACCAGATGACTATCTGTAGGTTTTGAAGCTTTGACAAAAAGTTGGCTGCTTGGCAGTCTATAGGAAAATCAGAGATAGAGATTAAAGCTTATTTTTAGAATTCATGGCTAGCAATATAGACAGAAAATGCCTTTGAAATGGCAGTCACTTCTAACACTTACACATTTCAGAGAACTTCTTCTCTACTTATCCACCTATCTGTAACAGTCAACGCTGGAATGAGGAATGCAGTATTTTTGTCAAAAATTTAATAAAATAATCATTGCAGTTTAATTCTGTAACTTTTTCTTAAATAAATAGAGGTAAATTTCTGTGAGTTTTATATTAAAACAAGTATTTGGACAAGAATGTTTGCTGTTGATGTCTTCATTTAACCCTTTTACTTAATATAGCATGTTTTTAATTAAAAGCTGGGGAAAAACAGAAACAAAACCAAACAAACAAAATCACACATTCCTGCTTCATACTAAGTCCACAAAAAGAAAGTAGTTTGTTTTTATTTTTGTTCTTTTGCATACAGAATAAAGTCTACTCCCTAGAGATCAGCTTTGCCTTGCTGCCAATACCCAAACCAAAAAATTCTGGGGCCATGGAGAATTTGAATCAGTTGCTAGCCAGCATTTTCAGGGGTATTTCTATCCTTACAGCACACTGGGTTCTGGCAGGTGTCTTGGCCAGGAATTACACTAAGGTACAGAAAGAGGGATGCCTCCCAAGTACATGAAATGAGCCATATGCAACCAGAACCTGGCTGTACACCACCCAGTCTGTCTTGCTGACAACGCTGAGGCAGAACTACATCAAGGAAGGATAAAACACCAGCCTGTCAGGAAGAGACTCAAACACACCCAAATGTGGGCTGTGTTTCCATGGGAAATTATCCAAGAATCCACCAAGGGAAAGGCTGCACGCCGTGGCTGCTGAAGTGAGGGATGCAAGAGCTGTGGTATCACCTCGCCAGGCTGGGACCTACACTCACAGGTCCAGAAAATTCATGTCTGGAAAGCTGTTGGGCAATCATCTGGCCTTTGCTACATCCAAAGGCAGAAGTACCTGTGCACAAGCTTTTCCCTGTCCTCACATACTTCATAGCTCCTAGGAGTGGAGGTACTTTGATATTGGTGCTTCTACATTGTTGTAGTTTTCTCCTCTATATTTGTATAAAAATATATACAGGGAGGATTGTTACATTCCAGAACTAAGACACTTCTTTGGACCTTTCTTGCCTTTTGTAAATACAGAATATACAAAGCACTGTAGATGAAAATTGAGTTATCATATGATTCAATTAGATTTTCAAAGGGAAGATTATTTCCTTCTCCTTCATTCAGAAATAGTGCTCTTACATCCTTATGTAAATTAGTTGAGTGCAACTGGTTTGTAGAATATTTTTCCTCATGCTGACCAAATATTACCTATTTTGTGTGTTCCATAGAATTATTTAATTCAGTGATGCATGCAGAGAAAAATAATTATACTTTTCAAAAAGCTGAAAAAAAATGTGAAACTATCCTTATTTCTTCTCACTCTCTTCTTTTTATGGGGCAGAAATTAAATATATGTGAAATTAAATGCAAACGTTTCATGCAAAGAGTAAACATAATGAAAAAAAACAATCTGCAAATTCCTTCAACTATATCACCCTCATCTAAAGTTTAATTAACTCCGTTTTATTAATTTATTATTTCTGCTCTGTCCAGGAGTCTTTCTCCTGTGGTTAATTTACCCCAGAGAAACTGCACTTTTGTGGCATGGGAAAATGATGTCTTGGTGGAATGCGGCTGATTAAACAACAATGCAAAAGGAAAAAAAACAAAACAAAACAAAACAAAACAAAACAAAAAAGCCCAAACAAAAAAACAAACACACACAAAAAAACACCCTCCCCCCAAAAAAACAAAACAAACAACAAAAAAAACAAACCAAAAACAACAACAGAGAAAAGAGGAAAGAAGAGAATTCTACATCCCCATGGGATAAAGTGTCACAGATAAGGTGGATGAGAAAATGCATTGATGTCAAAGGTGGCCCCAGCAGACAGTTGAGGCCTCACAAAAATGAGGTTCTGTGTATTTACTATTAAACCTTTTTTGGACTTGTGATATCTTACTCTGGTTGCGTTCAACTACAACCAGTGGATTACTAGGACAGTGGTGAATCACAGTGGTGAATCCTCATCAGTTACTTCTGCCCTTCCAGGCTGATTTAGCAATAGGCAGTAAAGTCAGCAGTTCTAATTAATTTCTGAAACAAACAAACAAACAAACAAAAACAAACAAACCATTACTGGTGAAAACATACAGGAATTGATTTGATTATTTCTGTGAAATTTTATTATAACTCAAAATGTCTTTTGAAGAATGATCTTGAAATAGAACCCATCTCATAATTGGCATCCAGGAGAGTGCAGAGGAGGGTGATGAAGCTGCTGAGGAGCCTGGAGCTCCAGTTTGATGAGGAGCAGCTGAGGGAGCTGGGGCTGTTCAGCCTGGAGAAAAGGAGGCTGAGGGGAGACCTTATCACTGTCTACAACTACCTGAAAGGAGGTTGTAGCATGGAGGGTGTTGGTCTCTTCTACAAAGTAGCAAGTGACAGAACAAGAGGAAATGGCCTCAAGCTGTGCCAGGGAATGTTCAGAATATCCGAGATATTAGGAAAACTTTCTTCATGGGAAGGGTTTTCAGGCACTGGAACAGGCTGCCCGGGGAAGTGGTGGAGTCACCATCCCTGGAGCTGTTTAAAAGGCTTTTAGACAAGGTTCTTAGGGACATGGTTACATGCTAGAGTTAGGTTAGGTTATGGCTGGACTCGATTCTGAGAGTCTCTTCCAACCGAAATGATTCTATGATTCTATGATCTTCTCCAGTAAACTATTAGTCTCGCAAGCTTATACAACAGTGAGCTTTTTAAGACCACGTCCCGTCTTTGAGATCTACCTGGATAAATGTGATTCAAAGCTTTTACTAGATTTGAAAAATTAATATCTTTACATTCTTAGATGGACAGATTACGCTTTGACTGTTAACGTCTGGGATTAGGCATCACTCACTTTTTTTTTTCATTATAGCAGGTGAATAGAGAATAGAGTCTCCTTAGCCTTTAGCCTTTAGCCCCTACACTTTCCCCTCCTCCTCAGTACTTGCACATTAGAGACAGAATTGGAATTATCACTCAGAACAATGTGGGAAAAGGAGTGTTCAACATCTAGTTCAGTGTTCAATGGCAGTTTCATAGCTGAAACCCCCCATATCACAGTCTGAAAGGACCCAAAGGAGAAATCCAGGAACTATCAAAGTGTACGGAAAAAAATTATTAATTGAGAAGTCAATACATTACCCACAAGGATGGTAAAGAAATGAAAAGCAGTTTTTTCTCTTGATGGACCAAAAAAGGATTGTCTATCTGTGAAGAATTTTGCAACAGAATTTTGCCTTCAGTAAAATTAAATTTTATCCAAATTTCCTAACTGTGTCAGTTTGAACACAGCCTAGTTTCCCTGGTGTTTTTAAACAGAAAATTCTAAGCAAACTCTATATATTTAAGATATCATTGCTAAGGCCTTCTGTCCTTCCAAAAGAACAATTGTGTTAGTTAAAACCATAGATATCCTTAGGTCAATAACCAATTTCCAGTCATTCCCTAACCACTTTCCCCTGGTCACTTATAAGTCTATAGACCTCTATTTTTCATCATTCCAAAAATGGCCATGTCTGCTTGCCACATATATGCACCAGTCCATAACTTGTTCATCCTTATTGTTCTTTTCTAAAACTTTTCCTATTCTATGACATCTTTCTGAGTCGGCAAGACCAGAATTGCACACTTTGTTCAAGATTCAGACATGCCATGGATTTATACATTAGTAACATTATATTTTCTGTTTGTTTTCTGGTTTGTTTGGGTTTTTTGTTTTGTTTTTATTTTTTTTTTTTGTATTTTCCTTCTCATTTGTAACATATTTTGAGAGTGTAGGGGAATTAAGTCTAATTGAGTAATGAATTCATGCTTTTACAGAACTGCCATAATCCCAAAATATTATCCCTGAATATTAATAATCACCCCATTGCTGTAATTTTAATATAAAATTAAGATGTTTTCCTTAAATCCATTACTTCACATTTATCTACACAGAATTTTAGCTGCTGCTTATCATTCAGTCATTCCAAAATGAGAACTTAGTTATTGACAGTAAGAGAAAAAATACAAGCAAAACATTCTGCTAAAATATTAAGTTTACTCACATAGCAAACCAGAAGTTTAAAGGTTCTGCATAACAAGTGGTATAATAATTTGTGCCCCTCGGGAAAATTTCAACATTTGCATGAAATGTAATTTGTCATAATCCAGATAAACAGAGAAATATGCTTCACTAGCATGCTGTAGGATATACACTTAGAGAAGAATTGCTCTGCATCCTGTTCTTGCATGTGATAGAAATAGCATTCATAAACAGATCAGGCTCCATCTCAGAGTAGCTGCCTTTTTCTTCTTAGAGGTCTTATCTAGTGAGATAAACACACACATACACACAAAGCCATCAGAAAAATTCAATTCTGACAGGTCTCGGCGGGGACAGCTTCGCACAGCACCTGTAAACAATTAGGGAAGCCTCTGCCATGCCAGCTGGAGCTTCACATGCCAGCAGTAGCCAGAGCAAGCCCTGGAGAATATCTTGTGTCATTGTGCAGTGACAACCAGGTTGATATTGCTGAATAATCTCAGTGATCCCTCTTCTGGGAAACATACAGAAAAAAGCACTACCTGTGACAGCACAAGTAGAAATGCAGGGTGGTCTCACATAGAAAATAATACTGCTTAGTTCAAGCGAGAGAGTCCTTGCACTGCTTTCAGGATACCTTGAGTGTTTACTTAAAAATAACCTTCAGGCCTCAATTATTAGAATAAATAATCTGACCCAGCAAGGAATAAGTAGGTACTCTCATGTTTTACAATACATATTTGCTTATAGACAAAGAGGAGCAAGAAAATTCCATTCTGCACACATGTAAGTATTGAAAACCAGTGATCACTACCGCTGCTGGCTGCAGACCCTACAAACACAGTCTCAGTCACACCTAAGACAACCAAGAGCTTGCCATAGCCAAAATGCATTAGCAGCATATAACTGCATAAAATCTACATCTTCGTGATCTTCATGTGAAACAGCAGCATAGACTAAATATTAATATAAGTATTGTAAATGTAAATATTTTAAACAACAAGTGCAGCAGATGTGAAAGGAAGAGCTATTTGCTTACTGACTACAGGAAAATATCCATCTTGCTTAATATTGCTATTATGCTTGTAAATCACCCTCAGCTCTGCAGCTTTGCAGAGCATCATTTCAGCATTGCTAGGCTTGCTGATCTATAATGATGCAGAAGTCTGAATGGTGAGAATGCACAATTGTAACTTTTGTATACAATCATCAAGAAATGCCTCATCAGAAACTGTCGTTAGTTGCTGATCAAGTAACACTGACAGCAAAGCATAGGTAGCATTAGTTTGAGATGAAAAGGTTGGAAGTCAAAAGAAATGCCCAGATGGAAACTCCTATGGCAGAAGTAACACTCAGGAGTATTAACTTTCTAACTAGGACATGGATAACTGGAAATCCAGTTAAAGACATTCATTTATTGCAGAAATTATTTGTAAAGGTCCACATGAACTTGCTTCATACCATTTCTAATCTATAAGGGTTTTTTTAAATTTCATTAAGAAAGAAAATGTTTTGCTAATGAACAATAGCAATATAGAAATATAAATGTATCAGATCATATTCTCCAAATGGTCTTATCAAAGTTTTTCTGTTTGACACAGGAACTTCATAAAAAATCACCCAGATAATAGCTCTAAAATTTACTAGTCCCTGTCCCAATCAGAGACAACCTCAACCAAACTTCTCATGTACCCTGAGCAGAACAAATTAGGTTACTGTTGCAGTAAAGGGGAAATAAATTTAACACTTGAGAAATGTCTTTTCTTTAGATGAAGGATCTTGGAGACAAGCTGAACCCAGCTGATGACATGTTTTCTTCATAGTGAAACCAGCATTCGAAGCTGCACCCCAGCGCACCCAGGCAGAGCAGTACAGCTGCAGCTTGACTCCCATTCCAGCCTGAATCCGTGCAACACATGATGGTTTTCGGTTTGCTGTGCAGAGCGGGTGGAGTAAATCCAACATATCCTTCACTTGTTTGATTCATTTTACGTGTACATTAAATCAGTCTGCGCGTGTTCTGTGATCTAATACATGTAAATCCAGTGCTATTCTCACTATTTCCATATTACAGTTCAGCATGCTGCAGGTGAAGTTCTGGTGGATACTGAAAAAAAAAAAAAAAAAAGTTTTCAGAAGGCCTCAGGAAATCATAAAAAAGCAAAACAAAATGGAGAAAACAGCTTTTAAAGGGCTGACAGCTGGATTTGTAGCTGCCATAAAATGGCATTCCTTTTTAGCCTGAGGTAGATTAGAAGCAGCATGAAGTCACCACTTACACGATCAAATGAAGACACTCAAATTGGGGAGTATAAACCACGGTTTCTTTTAATACTCAAGTTTTCAGCAATAATTTGAATCTGGGTTTTGAATTTCTATATAGATGGTTTTAATTTGGACAGAGATCCTTTTCCTCAGAGGATGAAAATTCAAGTATTTCCTTTAGATGGAATAGAAGACTACTGTTTTAGACAAGCTGATGCTCTAGTCTGACATTCAGAGCAGACACAAGAACATGCATCAAGACAACTATTAAATTCACCCATATAAAATTTACAGCCTCCTACACAATTGTGTCTGACAAATATGTGCAGCCTACAAGAAAATTTTAAGTTGAATTATGATATGCTGTTTAATGTTGTGGGGTTTTTTTTTGTAAAGTAGTTACTCAGATGTTTTTAAAATTGTAATATAACCTTAAAAAACCCCAAAAGTTGGGCTAGAGGTGAGAAGACCTAGATTATGTTGATACATTTACACTCTCAATGTCTTTCATTGGCATGCAAAGTATGATGCAATATATATCTAACATGCATGGCATTGCTTTATTTTTTAAAATCTCATTTTCTAGGGTTTGGTTTTCCAACAGAAAGTTGTTAATCAGAGTAAAGTGCCAGAAATTTGTTAAAAAATTGTATGAGAACAGTTCACAGAATATTTGTTAGGTTTTTCTTTGTTTGGTAATGTAAGCTGGAAGCAAAGAGGTAGAACACTTTGTTCCATGATTCATAAAGCACATCTGCATTGCAGATGATTGAAAAGTGAAAACTAGAACAAATGCACCTGCATAGGTCTCAAGCTACCCCACTTCTGGTGACAAGACTGGGGCATGTGAGACTGGCTCAGCTGTCTCCATACCACACAGCACTGTGCACTGGGGACATACCAGTAGTCATATGAATTATCTACCTCAAACATGTACAATGTCACCTTTTTCACTCATGGCAAAGGCTGCTGCTTCTCAGTTGTTGTGATTCAGAATAGGCTGGTCCTCAGTGTTGAAAATCACCCCATGCATTAAAGAAATAATTCTCTGAGTAAATGGTTACATGTCTTATGTGCTGTTTCATTTGTTATTGTGAAAAGTTTGTCATTATTATTTTCCATATTTCAGTACATAATTTCAGCTTTTTTTTTTTTTGTAATTCAGTTTTGCAATTTTTGATCAGCCTTGTACAAACAACTCCTCCAGAATGTCCTTGAAAGAAATGTTCTCTCCACTAGATCTGAAACAAATCTGTCCCTGATAAGCAAGTGGAAGGAAGAAAAAAAAAAAATTAGGACAAGTAATGAATAAATACTGTTAAATGTAATGGAGGCTGCAAGCTGAATTATAGCACTGACTCATTTTTCAGTGTTGTGGCCAAGGTTGCTTTATCAGTCTGTTCGTTTTTTACCACTACGCAGACTCCAGCTGGGACTTTTCAAAGCCATCTAAATTTGGACATGTACTTTTCATTTCAAATAAACTTGGTGCCCAAATCACTTGGACTTCTTTGAAAACCACAGCTTGACTAAACTGGCATATTTTCTTGAGGTCAGCACAAATCAGCTTTATCTAAGGAGAAGGTCAGAAAGGGTTTGTGAATAGCCAAAGCATAAACAAGTGCCCCATCTCCAAAAGCAGCTGGTGCATAGGAAGGAAGCACAGGCTTAACCTTTCCACTCTCATCTCCAGCAGGACCACAGATCTTCACAAGAGTCTCCATTCACACTCAGAGGAAGGCAAGCTGATTACTGTCAAAACTGAGCCAGGAATCATGTTCATGTACAACTCCGTTGCAGAGGGCAATATTTACAGTGAATCTGTGATCCAAATCCAAGCATGTAGGGTCAGATCAGGTACTACAGAATGTGCTTATGAAACAACCCCTGTTTGATGAGCAGGCCAGTTTTAGCTTCCTGTTCCTGGCTCTTCCCTTGCACCACTGTCTGTTGTCCTCTCTACGTTCTGCTGATACAAATGCAGCCCCACAATTTAACAACACAACTAAGGAAAAGGCAAACAGGGAGGAAAGAAGATGGGAAGGAAAAGAGGACAAGGACTAGGTAAAGAGAAGAGCATCCTCAAAGCCAGCTTCATCACTGTACCCGGAGAAGTGCTGCAAAATGGCATTACAGTTACAAAAGGTGCACAACAGCCACTCCTCCTCAATTCCATAGAGAAAGAGCAGATGGCTGAGAGACCTCATCAAACAGTGCCCAGCTGCAGAGGGCATCTGGGGAGAGAAGTAAGAGAGATGCCCCTAAAGCAAGTGCTAGTTCCCCTTTCCAATGCACATATATGGGCAGGCATCTTACCACTAATTTTCAGGGAACTGTTAGCAACTAATTAAAAATTCTGTATAGATCTTATTTGCTTATTTTTAATTAGACATTTAAAATCTTGCAGTGTGGCAAAATCAAGAAATTATTTTGCCAACAACACTGAGAACTGAATGTTACCTGAAGATGGAAGGAGAGAGGAGGAAGAATACACCATGAGAAGGAAAAGCAAGAAAGAGGAGTAAAATAACTGCAAAGCAGGACACAGGAGGGAGAGGGGCCTCAGGGCTTCTGTGCACATAGCCATGGAGAAGGCTGTGCTGCCAGGCTGGCAGGGGACAGCTGCTGGGGAGCAGCAAGGGCCGTGCCCAAGTGTCAGGCTAGGTCAGGGTTTTAACCCCACATACTAACATAGTGATGATGTATGATGAAAGCATAGCCGTAAGTTTTAAGTCTGTTTGAAGAGGTTCTCAAGAACAAACTAATTTAGCTTACATTTGAAATCTCTAAGTCAATATATATCTGCATAGGGTAGCGAAATATACACCTTTGTTTGAAAACAATCTGCTTTCCATCAGCCTTACCTAGTTCCCTGTTTTCCCTTCACTTCCTTATCTGCACACTGATTGCCTTTTTTGCACTTTAATTTTCACCAAATGAACAGACGGGGGTTGCCATAGCTCTGTTGGAGATGTCTGCTCATGAAGATGCATGCAAAACAGATAAGTTAGCCTCACTACACACATAGCAGGGTTCACCTGACCATGTCAAGCTTTCATTAGTCTGGAATTTACAAAGATACTGGATAAATAATAAAAACTCTGCCTAAGTTATATTTCAAAAAAATATACAGTTCCTAGCAAGCCTACATGTATGATTACTTTATTTAAATACACAGAACTGTGCTTCACAGGCATTGAATTGTTAAAAACAAAGTGAGCTTCAACCAGGGAGATGGCTGTCAGGAGGCAGAGTTGCAGTGGGTTTTGACCTGCTCACTATCTGAGTTCAGGTAATTTTTTTCTGTGTTGACTCTCCCATAATGCTTAATCTTTTACCTGGCACTATCTTTCTTGATACTCAGGGGAGAAATAAACATGTATTTGTTTATCATGAACTTGCTCTGAAAAGTGGAAGTTAGTTTACCACTGTAGTCTTCTGCATACATCACTTAATGTTTTGTTCAATAGTTTTGTTCAATTTATAAAGAAAAGAAGATGTTGACTTTTGCCTCTACTTCTAACAATTAATCCTGCAAACCCAAGCTGGAATCTGAAAGTCAAGCTGGGCTTCATTTTTGTCAAACATCACAGGTTTGCACAAGACAATCTGCCACCCAGATAGTCCCCTGAGGACAACAGTGCAGCTCTCATGCCTGCCTTGTGGTGGAAATGACCTCAATAAAGATTTCTGCTGATGACACACAGGAGGAACAGAAGCCACAGCTTTTTCCTACAACTGTGTCAGTTCAGCAAAGTTAAGAGAGCTAAGCAGGAATGAGAACACTACGTGAAGTAGTTGCTGAAGGGAAAACCTACTGCCATGGCTGCAAAACCATTTCTCCCAGTTAGACTGAATTCATTCTTCCAGCACCTCCACCTCTCTTTTTAAAAAGAATAGTGCACCTTCCTCCAGAGGTACTCTTTTAAAAGAACTTTGGCAAATGTTTCGGTGATATACATGTCACAGTATCAGCACTCTTGAGACGCAGGTAGATTATTTCCAGTTGCAGATATTCTGCCGCCTCTGGGCAGAGACAATATGTCAGTGCTGTGGGCAAGGAGGGAGGCACTGCTTTATTCCATGGAGAGTCGTCATGTTTTTCTGTGAGCAGTGGAGACTGCCAGGTTTTTGCTCTGGCAAGGAATCTGGAAGAGACCTGGGCAATCTGGGTATATACCTTCACAGTAATTTGTGTGACAATCCATATTGTTTATTTAGAATACTTTAAACTATAAAAACAATCCCTGCATAACATTGACCTAAATGCATTTGGACTGCAGCAGGAGAGGTGAACTGACTCTTTATAGTTCTGCTGGCTGCCTTTTGTGTTAGGCAGGCAGATTCCCAAAGTGCAGATGTCTGCCACAGCAGGTAGAAGTGGAAGCAGTGACACTTACATGAGGCATTTAAAATCCTCAATTTTATATTGCCTAGGGGAACTGGCAGGCAATATTCATCCAAACCTGCAGGCAGGATTTCATTAATCTCTTCTTCCCTTCCCTTCCCTTCCCTTCCCTTCCCTTCCCTTCCCTTCCCTTCCCTTCCCTTCCCTTCCCTTCCCTTCCCTTCCCTTCCCTTCCCTTCCCTTCCCTTCCCTTCCCTTCCCTTCCCTTCCCTTCCCTTCCCTTCCCTTCCCTTCCCTTCCCTTCCCTTCCCTTCCCTTCCCTTCCCTTCCCTTCCCTTCCCTTCCCTTCCCTTCCCTTCCCTTCCCTTCCCTTCCCTCCCCTCCCCTCCCCTCCCCTCCCCTCCCCTCCCCTCCCCTCCCCTCCCCTCCCCTCCCCTCCCCTCCCCTCCCCTCCCCTCCCCTCCCCTCCCCTCCCCTCCCCTCCCCTCCCCTCCCCTCCCCTCCCCTCCCCTCCCCTCCCCTCCCCTCCCCTCCCCTCCCCTCCCCTCCCCTCCCCTCCTCTCCTCTCCCCTCCTCTCCTCTCCTCTCCTCTCCTCTCCTCTCCTCTCCTCTCCTCTCCTCTCCTCTCCTCTCCTCTCCTCTCCTCTCCTCTCCTCTCCTCTCCTCTCCTCTCCTCTCCTCTCCTCTCCTCTCCTCTCCTCTCCTCTCCTCTCCTCTCCTCTCCTCTCCTCTCCTCTCCTCTCCTCTCCTCTCCTCTCCTCTCCTCTCCTCTCCTCTCCTCTCCCTTTCTCAGATACATATATTTTACTTTTCCCCTCTTATTTTAAGCTATTCCTAGAGTTTCCTTCACATGCTGTTGCTATATCTTTCAAAAATCTGTAATTGTCTTTCCTAGGAATTGGTATTGTCCTCCTTTCACTGCACACAGCAATGACACCCTTTCCTCTCTGTTGAACCAGGCTGTTCAAGGTCCTGTCCAAAGCACAGCAGGGGCTCTGTATGTTCTGCAGCATTGCAAGAAAACAAAGATTTTAGAAATAGCTACATACAATTGTATGCAATATATTCTACACTCAGAGAACTGAGAACTAACAGAAGTTTAGGTAATGAGAGTGTTATGTTAATTATAATTTGATTTTTTTTTTAATCTCACTGATAAGTAGAATTTTGAAGTATGAAAGTCTTGTATTTCAATAATGTCAAATATTTCAATAATGTCCTTTTTCAGTTATTTTATTTTGTCAGTGTTTATACACAGTCTAACACTCCAAAGAAATTCTGATATACACGCATTAAGTCATGTTCACTATGCAAGCCTATAATCTAGCACATGTTTTTCACCTAGTAATTTCAAGAAGTCTAAGTGTACCAATAGAAAAAGTCTATCTGCTAGGGACTGTATTTTGAAATTGAACAGAGACATCAAAAATGTCATTTAAAATATTATTTTTAAATACCAGCACTGAAATCACAATTATAGTTAGCGTGCTTAATGGCATATATTGAATTACAGCACTTATGTCCTACTTGTCCAGCAGAAAACATCTTTTTTGATGGGAAGTCAATGTTACTTATATTCATTTTGAAGAGACGAAAATATGCCGAAGAACAAAAGAAGCCAAAGGCTGAGGAATGTATGAATGTGCTTTCTTTTAACAAGCCAGGACAAGTTTCACAAGAAAATGTTAGCAACACTCACGTGACAAGGGCAGAATTTCAACAAGTCACAGCAGCATGAAAATAATTAGAAATGTAAAGGCAGAAATTATTCTAATGTTATTGGCTGAAAAATAGAAAGCAGCATCCATTTTGTCCAAAATTTTCAAGCAGGAGGAAGATTATGACTTGCTCATGTTTCTGATTTCATATATCATGTAGCACTTCATGTCAGGACTCCAAAGCAGCAGGAAATGTCTCCTTGTTAGCAAAAGTCATAAGTTAAATTTCTGCTTATCACCTTTTAGTATATACAATAGCTTTTAGGTATCAGTACATGGGTGGCATTTGCCCTCACTGACATCTCAATGCCATATAAAGGTCATACCAACATCTATTTAAACTATGTAATAAACTGATAAGAGACATATTTATCTATCAGCCAGCACACTAAATTAACAGTAGAGCCTTTACTGAAAGACAAACTAAAAACAATCCAACAGCTTTTGTAGATCAATTATGAAGATAATTGATTTATTATTATTATTATTATAATATTTTATTTTTTAAAGGGACAATAGAATGGAGCTTTTCTCCTTCTACTCTCAAATATTTCAAGCCAGGTAAGAGCTGGATAAATTAAACAAAACTACAGAGAGATCACTACTTTTTTTTTTGTTTTTTCCTTTTACAAAGGCTTTAACAGACATCCAGGTACCCCATACAATGTTTTCCTGAAGAGTTTATAAACTCAACGACAGAAAAAGAGAGAGCAGAAAATGTTAATGATCATTGCAGGAGATACAGGATTTTGTTTCCTGAGCCCTGTGCCTTATCAGCTATGCCATTGGGCCTCTTGCTGAGCAGGACCAGCATTTCTTAACCAGGTAACATGGGCACGCAGAAGCAAGGAAATATCGTAGATGTTTTCAGGGGGTCGGAATTAAAAAAAAACACCTATATAAATATAAATATTATTATTATTATTATTATTATTATTATTATTATTATTATTATTATTATTATTATTATTATTATTATTATTATTATTATTATCTTGCTGTACTCTCAGGGACAGAGAACTAATTGCAGTCAAATTCCTTTCCTTTCTGTCAAGCACTCTTGATTGCCATCGGCATCCAGGCTTGCTGCTTCTGGTGCCACCAGGGGCTCCCTGAGGACATTCCTCTTCAGCTGCAGACTCCAAACTTTCTCTCCTCTTTCTTCTAACTGGTGCCTGCAGTCCAGAACAATCCACCTGAGCAAGAATGGCTTAACTCAATTCCTGCAAACAGTCTGGCTCCTGGGACTAAGGACAGCATGAAACAAAACCAGCCAGCCTTGATAAAGTACCATTTATTCATTAAAAAAGAGCCACAGAGGAAACCATTCAGAAAACAATTCCTAGCTGTTTCCAGGCTGTCACCCAAATCCTGCAAAGAGATTCTAAGGCTGAAGTATCTCAGACCATCTCTGAAGAATCTCAGTTTTTGTCAGTCCAGTTTCACTTCTGAAATGGATTTTCTGATCTGACAGAAGGGCAACAAAAGGAAGAAAAACAGGAAGATCAAATGCCTCCCTTCTATGTGGGAGTGCAACTTGAGACAAATCACCAGCGTTGCTTCAGCACCAGGGATCTGCACTAAATTACTACTCTGAGACATGAGCTCCTGCAGGAAACATCACTGGCACCACACTTGTAATACCAACACAATAGCTTTTGAATATTCCACATGGCCATGGTGTCTTCACCATCCCTATCAAAGTTTCATTCAAAAAATTGTTCTCATTAGATGAGAAGCCTGTCTCTAGGTTTTGCTTAGAAAAAGCAACAGAGAGATTACAGAACCAAGCTGTTCTTCTAACTCAGGCTGCAGCTTTAAGGAGCTCCTTGGTGACAGATGGTAGAGGAATATAGAACCATCACACTCACTACAGCTCCGATCTGATAATTTAAATAACCTGATTCATTAAACGATAATGCATATGGACTTATACAATGTAAAAACTGCAAAACAATCTAAATCATTAACTGTGATTTCAACACTTAAAGTTCGTATGTGACAGGTCGTTATAGAGTACAGCTTTGGCAAAGGGTAGAGTTTCTTGGATAATAACAACAGCAGCAGGGGGTTGTCACAAGCACAAGCCATCTCTGCTAAAACACAGAGACTATAACTGCAATCAGAAACCATGTCCCCTAAATCACAGAATCATAGAATCAACCACAGAATCATAGAATGGTTTGGGTTGGAAGGGACCGTAGAGATCATCTGGTTCCAACTCCCTGCCATGGACAGGGACTCCTTCCACTACACCAGGTCACTCAAAACCCCACCCAGCCTGGCCTTGAACACTTACAGGGATGAGGCATCCACACCTTCTCTGGGAAACCTCTTCTAGTGTCTCACCACTGTCATGGTGAAGAATTTCTTCCTTATATCTAATCTAAATCTACCCTCTTTCAGTTTAAAGTCATTATGCCTTGCCCTATCACTACATGCCCTTATAAAAAGTCCCCCTCCATATTTCTTGTGGATCCCCTTTAGGTACTGGAAGGATGTTGTAAGGTCTCGCTGAAGTCCTCTCTTCTCCATGCTGAATAACCCCAACTCTTGCAGCCTGTCTTCATAGGAGAGGGGCTCCAGCCCTCTGATTATCTACGTGGCCCTCCTCTGGACTTGCTCCAACAGTTCCATGTCCCTCTTATGTTGGAGAACCCAGAGCTGAATGCAGTACTCTGGGTGGGGTCGCGTGAGAGCAGAGTAGAGGGGGAGAATCACCTCTCTCATCCTGCTGGCCAAAGTTCTTTTCATGCAGCCCAAGGTATGGTTGGCTTTCTGGGCTGTGGTTGCACATCACTGGCTCACATTGAGCTTCTCATCAATCCACACCGGCAAGTCCTTCCCCTTACAGCTGCTTTCAGTCTCCAGGGCTTTATCCCAGCTCTAAAAAGCTGATCCCTGAAGGGGTCAAAGCCTGCTCTCCTGCAGTCCAGGGTAGTCAGTTTGCTGTGTGTGCCTTCCTTGTTGCCCTAAGGCTGTATCTTCAACTCCACCGTTTCACGATCACTGCAGCCAAGGCTGACCTTGAGCTTCACATTCCCCACTAGTCCCCTCCTTGTTGGGGAGAACAAGGTCCAGCATAGCTGCTTGTTGGCTCCTCTGTCACTTCGAGAAGGGAGTTATCATCAACACATTCCAGGAACCTGCTGGATGTTTTGTGCCCTGCTTTGTTGTCTCTCCAACAGATATCAAGGTGGTTAAAGTACTCCATGACAACCAGGGTTTGTGGACATGAGTCTGCTCCTATATATGTGTAGAAGGTCTCATCCATCCGGTCCTCCTGGTCAGGTGGTCTGTAGCAGACCCCCCACTAAATGTCACCTGTCCCTGCCCTCACTCTAATCCTGACCCATAAGCTCTTGGTCAGCTCCTCCCCCATGCCCAGGTAGAGCTCCATGCACTCCAGCTGGGCATTGACATAGAGGGCAACACCTCCACCTCATCTCCCCTGCCTGTCCATCCTGAAGAGCCTGTATCCCTCCATTCCAACACTCCAGTCACAAGAGCCATCCCACCACGTGTTCCTGATGTCAATATGATCATAGCCCTGCAGGCGTGCGCACGTGTCTAACTCTTCTTGTTTATTCCCCATGTGACGTGAGTTTGCATAGAGACATTTAAACTGAGCCCTCGATGATTTATTGGCTGCAGTGGCTGGAATTCCTTTGTGCGGCTCTTCAGGTGCTCTCTTGCTGTCCTGTGATATAGTGATATAAGAAGGGTGCAGAAGAATGTTGTTTTCAAAAACCACAGGAGTATGTACCTGCAATTTCTTGTTCCTGACCACCACATTCAGATAACATGGTACACATACATTGCAAGGGCTGAGTTCAATAACCGCCATTCAAAAGCTTTCTAGTGTCATACCAACACACTTTAATTCCCACTTTTCTTAATTCCTCTTCCCCTCCTCCTCAGCATTAGTAAATTATTTTAATCTAATAAGGCACCAAGAGTGTTGTTATTTACATGCACTTTATTGTACCATGGGAGTCAGTAGCATTTGCAATAGATTGCATCTGGATAACTGGCAAAATTTAGATATTAGGACACACAACTCAAGTCAATGTGCAATAAATTAATGTCAAACACTAACTATGTTAATGGTTATGAGTAGTAATTTGAGTGCAGGTGAATCATCACACAGAATTTGAGCTCCAGGTGTTGATTTTATTTTGCTTGTGAGAGTGCAGCAACTTCTTTGTGGTGAATCTGGCCTGGCCAGTACTGTTCTCTGCAAGGGAAGCGACCATGTGAAGATGAAGGGACAGAGTCTTACTGCATTGCAGAACTGTCCAATGCAGGGAGTTAGGCAGCCAAGTAAAATTGCAGCAGGTTCAAGTGGAGGTGGCCAGGCCCTTTACAAGGCTAAGAACATGGAGAGGTGAAAGGAGATGGAAAGCAGTACCATGCTCTTGTCATGATACTGTGATAAATGTATCTGAAGCAGACCTAAAAATCAGGGCAGAGAAATCTTCTCAAAGACATTTTCTCAAAACTGCTTAATAAAATTCTGAGCACATTAAAATAATGAGAAGCGACAATCTTTTTGGTTTTTTTTTAATCATCCTTTTCAGGAGAAAAGGCATTATTATATCTGTCAACAATACGGAAAGAAATAACTGGGGATTTTTCAGATGTTTACATTTTTTAAATTTTAAATCAGCTATTTAACTTTTTGTCACGGTCTTCCATGGATATTGTACCTGATTTTAAACTCCATTTTCTATGGCTGCCTCTGAGTGATATTTCCTCCTACACCTGCACCCTGCTTTTTTTTTTTCTTCCTTCCTTATATTTTTTTCTAATTAACTCTTATTCAAGAGCCTAATCCAACTGGTTGTTTAGTTCTTGACCACTTTCAGTCTGAGGCACTGTGTGCCACATTATTACAGCATCAGAGGAAAGTGGCTATTATAGAAAAATTATTTATGTTGTAGTATGACAGTTGAAGAAAGGAATAAAGGAGGAAAGAGTTTAGAAAATATAGTAGGAGTTCAGTACAAAGGCATACAATAAGGGGAGATGCTGTGTATCAGCAATGAAGCTCTTAAAACAGTGACCATTTCAATTTTCTGGATTCTCGGTCAGCTAAAATATAATTACATATCACTGCTGATAGAATTAAAGCGGAGAAATCTGTGGAGAAAAAAAAAAAGTTATGTTATTTAACATTTACAGCTCTTGATATGGAGCAACATTAGATGATGTGCAATGCAGCAGCTGTTGGTGTAACACAACGGTTCTTGTTAGCAGGAGAGAAGTTGGGACAGGCTGGTGGTCCTGGTGTGCTGCAGCAGGCTGCCAGGCTGCGTTTCACACCAGAGGTCTGTCTGCTGGAACCCTGCAGGGGCAACTTGCAAGCACAGCAGGAAAGTTTCATTCTGCTTACATGATTAAATATTTTTTTTCCTTTCAATAAAGAAAAAAGTCCTAGCTCTATTTTTATATAAAGTGTGGGAATTAGCTCTGCTTCTACTCACTTCTTGCGAGCTCACCTTAGGAGGTCACTGGGCACCACATGGAGTCCACATGAAAAAAACCCTTTCTAGTCCTCCCCTGAATCAGCAGCCAGGAAAAGCGAGTCAGGGGAGCAGTATTTGTGACAGATGATGGGGAGATAAAGGCACAAGCTGCCATGTAAGCCAGGTAAGCCTTGGATCACCCAGCTCATCCTGCAGCTCGGGGCAGCTCCTGCACTCACACCACAGGCAGGAGGAGAAATCACAGAGTCCCAGAGAAGACTATCCATGAATGACCCTGCACCTCACAACTGCACCCAGCATGACGAGATTGCGGGTAAATCAAACTGTAAGCATCCCCTGCATGTAATGCAGTGTTGAGTACTTAATCCTGAAACAGGAAAAAAAAGAAAACAAACAAACAAAAGGACTATGTCTTTATTCCTGAATGCTCTTCCTACTTTGGAAAATACTGGATATTACTACTCTTTCACCATTACGCAGGATGTCTAGTAAGCGCAAGCACAAATAACATATTCCAGTTATTCTTCTGAAACACATGTGCCCTTTGAGGTTTGTTGTTAGATTTTCTTCTTGCTTTCACGGTAAGTCAGTTATAGTAAGGCCTCTGAGCACCTAGTTTTCAGCCTGCTGGTGTGCATATGCATGTGAGGAAAAAAGAGTTCCCAACTTAAAAGGCCTTTAAACTGACACATGGGAAACCTATGGCTATTTTGCATCCAAACACACCCATTTTTCTTCTTCCAAGTGTTTAATCAGAGTTATCCTGCTAAGCTACTAAACAGGGAGGGAAAAAAAAAAAAAAAGAATTAGCATATCCTTATGCTCTTTTGTAATTCCCCTTCCCTTTTTAGCATCTAAATTCCAGAGCCAGCAAGAATGTCATTACATAAAATAATCAGCATCCTTGCTCCAAGTGTTAGAAGGCTTTTTTTATGGCAGTATAACAACATGACAGCCGTAGATTTTTACCTTTATTAATAGTCTACATAAAATAAAGGAGAAATCTTTTTAAAAAGTCTTTCAAAAAATGTTGAGTATTGTTGACTATCATCAGTATGAAATTCTTTTTCTGTTTCACAAAGTTTCTGCCAGGAGGAAGAGCTGTCACCACCAGTAATATCATGAATCTCTATGATTTGCAGAAGTCCTGACTTTGCCAAAGAAAAATCTGTTTATACTTCTGGATCATAGACAATAAGCGGAAGCAAGGAAGACATGCTGCAAATACAGCTGTTGCTGTTCAAAGCCCTGTTAAAGTGGACAGACGCCTTTAGTATAATATCTTGAATACTGCACAGTGGCATGTAGACGTGACTACGCGAAAATACAAAGACAGACAAAGGGGTGGTCTCTTTGGATTTCTTTCAGGTGGAGCCATGTGTTGTTTTGTTTTCCAGAGTATTTTCTGCTGACCATATTTCTTCATGCAGGTTAGACTATTTGAGAATGCAAGGTAGCACAAGCAATGGACACTGCCTCCAGCCAAAAGTCAGGAAGTTAAGAGAGCTCCTTCGCTTTAAATGAATCTGTGCCAAATAAGCTCGAAGGAAATAACTCTAGCTATATTCAGTCATGCAAATCCTCTGCAACAGAGGAGCAGACATGTACTACTTTTCTGGAACTAAAATACAATGAAACTTTAAGTATGCTTTACTATTTTATATTTAAATTTCTACTCAAATTCTCTTATGTGAGCATAGCACTGAATCCAAAGCCATTTAATGCAGTCTTCCTCTAAACAAACTTTAAACAGTGGAAGTAGAACATGGACAGACAAGAGAAAAACAAACAAACAAAAAACCCCAAACAGACAGAAACTGTGAACAACAAAACCTTTCTATTGATTTCGCCTTTCTCACACAGGCTTTCAGAATCCAAGGTCATCACAAGGTTGTTGAAGTGCAAGCACTGGAATGTTATCAAGAAACTAGAAGCAACCTTTAAGCTCTGAAGCGATATTTGAGGATGAATAGGAATCACTGTGCAAAGGTGTAGGCAGCAGGTCTTAACCTTGTTTTATGTTTACATTCAGTAGCAGGACTGTTCAGGTAAATATATAGAGGCCAATAATATCATAAAGAAGTTTGATTGAAAGGACTTCTGTTTCACTTAGCTCTTCCATTTTCAGGCAACTGCTTAACATCTTTCCATTCACAAAGAGTACAGGTTCAGTCTACCAATCCACTAGAAGACATTCCAGACATGGGCAGATACAAATCTTTGAAGTTTATTCATGCCCGGTCAATGGTTCCAGCATTTTCTTTCGAAGTCCATTCCTTCCCCATTATTTATTCTCCTGTTGAGTTTGTTGATAACATTCCCAGCCTTTTTCAGTTTGCTTCTTCTTTTGCCTATGTGAAGGTAAGCTCAATCTCCCCCTCATTGTCCTGGAAGTTCTTCTCTGTTCATGTGGCATTTTGAATTAATTTTCCTTATACCTTGGTGATCAGAACTGCACGAGATTTCACCAGCTCTTTCTAAAGAGATACACACAAATATCTACTGATCTCTGCTTGAAACACCTTGGCTGATTTATTTGCTGGAAACACAGACATGTTTTACGGATCTATATTATCCTGATGACCATAACAGGATCAATATTAAACTTCAAGTTTCTTTCTCAACCATTTTCAGTCTACGATCTCCACTCTTAATGGCAAAGGCTTTGATTAGTACTTAAATGCACAATATCTCTTAATTTCTTCTCAAGAGCACATGCCATTCAAATCTTTCCATGAATTGACAATTCCTGCCAACAGTGTATCACCTGCAAATTTTAATAGCATATGCCAACTTGTACAACAATTAAGGTACTAGATCCAGTCAATCCTGGAACAAATAATTGAGAAATTTCACCAGTCCTCTTTTGTCCTAGTAACATGGTCCTTCCTTTATTACAACCTAATGGTATCACTTTACCTACCTACTGTGCTTGTGCTAATCATTTCTACAGCTGAACTAATTTTTTATATTCAAAATTTTGAATCTTGATTTTAAAAGTCTGACAGTATTAAGTGGTCAATATGTCCAAAGACTTCCTGAATAAACTTCAAGTTCCAGGAGCATAAGTTCCTAACTATTTTATTTTGTAACAATCTCATTGGATTTTTTTGTCTTTAACAATACAAATGTATTTTTTAAAGCCAAGTGTTTTCTTAAAATTTTGCCAAACTGTCAGATGTCTACAGTTCAAAGGGGGTTTTTAGTATAAGTAAATAAAGGACTTTGAGATGATGGAATGTTTTTTTTGGAAGTGGACAAACAGTGGTTAACAAGCATTAGATACAGTAAAATAAAAATCATTAAAATTATTATCAGATAATGATATTGACAATGTATTATGAATGCAGACATCTGACAATGGCTTACTTCAGTCATGTAACAGTTATTGGCATAGATATAGACATAGACATGTAAACAACTAAAGACAAATATTTCTTTTTGAGTGCAAGTGATGGCTAGTGTTTTTATGACACCCTATCTATGAACAGTAGGAATCTCTGTATATCTGCTACATTTGCTGATGTTTCATACCCCAGAGAATCTCTAACTGGATTTTACTTAAAGCAATCTTACCTTTATTTTCCATTATTTAAAAGAACAGTTATTTCCTTCAAGGAAAATCTCTTATTCTCCTACAGCTACAGTTCTACTGAACAAATACATTTTACAACAGCAACATGCTCTTTGAAAAGTAAATTCTACTAACCTTTGCATCACCAAAGTCTATGCCTGTCTTTTAAGCGAAACATACATGTTTAGCTTTTTCACAATGCAACGTATCAAGAGACATCTCTGCAAATAGATCCAACCATAAGATTTTCTCAAAGCTATTAATATTTTTCCTTAAACACTGATAACTACTCATGCTAAGTATTTCCAGTACTATTCCTTTGCTAAAGGTCACCTAGCAACTATTTTTTCTTTTCTCTTCTCTTTCCTCCCTCTCGTTCTCCCCAACTTCTCATCCCCTCCCCTCCCCCCTTCAATTATGACATAATCCCCCTGGAACTGCAATATTTGAATCAGATCAGAAACTGAAATACACCAAAGGCAGCGATCTGATTTAGTAGTGACTAAAATACTGTAATGCAGTTTTACCAGAAATGGTTAGATGCTACATATAACCTGCACCTTTGTTAAAATACAAATCCTAACCCAGATTTTAATATGACATCATTCTGAGAACGTAAATTTCTACTTCGTAAAGCCTGAACAATAAAGCTGACTATTTACATGATTTAAAATGCATTTCATTGATTCGATTAAGGACAACAATTCTGTAAAACTCAAAGCAATCTCTTGACTCTGACAATCACATACTTTATATTCATAATCACAGTTATTTGAGCTGCTAAGAAAATTCATTTGCAAATGTTTTTCAAATAAAATTGTTCAGTTACTTTGCCTTGTTATGCGTGCTTACCACAGTTTATGTTCTTGTATATTTGGACTTATAGTTGTGAAAAATGTTCACATAGTGTCAAGGTTGCAGCAATATCAGAGGCAACACTGATATTACATCTGGAGCCAACTGCAAAGTTCCAGATGTAGCCTAATCCTACTAAACAGACTAACTGTCCAATGAGAGTTACAAACAGTGCAAGGGTACTGTTCATAATCTGCTACTTATATCAATGTTTTCACTCAAAATATTCCATAGGAGCCTAAAAATAAGCAATATATCCATTTATACATGGGTATAAAGGGAGTAAATGAACGTGTTGAAAGTGCTAGATAACCAGCACTTGCCAAAAAAAAAATACAGGACACAAAGCTGTTACTATAAAAGTTATTTTTTTATATAGACAGAACTAATTGGGAAATGTACGTTGCATTCCAGAAGGTAAAAAGAACATTGCAAACCTGCCCTTAAAATGTTATTATTTTTCTTTTTTTTTTTCCTAAAAGTAGTTTTTATTTACTAACAATGAAAACAGAAGATTGCTCAAAGGGAGAAACCAAGGGATGAACTTGTATTCTGGCCATTCCTGTTTATCTTCTCCAAAATGGTTCACTAAACATTAATCAGTTACAATGCAAGATAGGAAAGGTCTATGATTTTATCTTTTTAATAAAAATGCATCTTTCACAAAAACAAACAACAAGTTTTGCAGGGGAAAAGGTACCAGTTGCCTCCTGGGATCTCTTCGCTGCCTCCAACACCCTTCCCTCGTCATCCCCAGAGCTGAAGAACTTCTTTGCTCAGGAGGGATTTTCTCTGGTGTCACTGAGGACACACTACAGAGGTAACAGGATTGCAGGAGTGCAGCTGAGGACAGATTTTGGCCGGCAGAATCGTTCTTACTGGTCATGTAACGTGTGATGGAAAGATCCCAGTCTGACTCTGACAGGCTGCATCAGCTTGTCAAGGTTGGCAGCTAAGGGAATAAAAACCTTGTTTATTGTAACCTGGGCACATTTGATAAGGATTGATTGAGACATAACACACACAGACACCCAGAGTATAATGTTTAGAAGCTCTTTCTGTTCAAATGGAGCCCTGCTTCAAGGAAGCATTTGGGGCTTATAACCTCCCCTATCTTCCATTCATCCAGAATAAAAATTTTAATTTGCACGTCCAGCTTTTAAGTGGTATAGCATGTGGAATTACTAGAAACTGTTATCAGCTAAATCAGCATGGCCCTTCCTGTAAATTAAAATACGTTGCAGTTTTAAAACATTAAATGAGAAAATGAAGCTCGTTAGTCTTAATCAAACAGTTTTCTGTAAACTAAGAGCACACTCAGTACACTGCAATAGAGCTACTGGCTTTGAAGTAAGTTAAAAAAATTAAGGAAGGCACAAAGCTGCTGGTGGATATGTTCCTAATGCTTTGTTAGCCAGTCTTGCACCTGAAAACAGTGTTCAGGAGAAGAAAAGAAACTAACACTGTAAGGCACCAAACTGTTTGAAAATTATTGAAAAGTGATTACTGATAGACTTTGCAGAAAAAAAAAAAAAATATATATATATATACACATATATAAAATTGACTTTAAAATGAGAGGGAGCAGAAAGGGTGAGATTAGTTGTGATTAATAAAATATGCCAAAAATTACAATAATTCCTTTCCTCCCAAGGGTAGGCTTGAAATGTCATTACTGAGATTCTAGGATGGTTTTGAACGAGTGGAGAACAACACAGTTTAAGACCTCATTTGGGAAATTTCCTGCTAGCCTGTCTTATATAACTAATAAGAGGATTATATACTTCAAAGCTGGGTTTTATCATCCTTCTGTGCTGACCAGGGCCATCAGTTCACTGGTTTGGCTGATAAACTGGAATTAGATGTCAGAAATGGACATTTTCATAAGTAAGCAGTTTTATGTCCTGAACAATTTATAAGCCAAATGACCAACAACAGCAATTTATAGAATACAGTAATGAATTTCAATAGCTAAGTGAACTTTAGACTCCTGTAAACAGTGAAAACATTTTTGACCAAAATTAGAACAAAGTGAAGATGCTACAAAAAAGAATGACAGTATTATTCATCATCAGAAGAAAACCATTATTACAATCTGAAGATTCCAGCTGCTGAGCTCCAGGTGTAAATTCTAACTGAAAATAATTCATTCACTAAATAGTGCCCTGTCCCTTAGAAAATGTTCTTTCTCATTGCATGGAAGATGCATTAATCTCCTCAGAAAATGTAAATGCACTTCCAGCCACACATGCACAAGCACAGTTATAACAAGTATTCTACAGGTATGTGAGGATATGAGATCTATGCAATATTAAAGAAATATATTCTTTAAGAAAAAATATCTGATATTTAAGGAAAATGACTTATTATTCTTCAGTTAGCTGTGCATTCAGATAGAAAGAGATAAAATAACCACATTCATATCTGCCATTTCAAAAATGCAGATTTTCAAAACTGTGGGTTTGACCAATGTTGAATGAAGCTGGCACTCAGCTTAGCCTGCACCAGTGCCCTGACCATCGTAATGATACATAAAGGTTATTCAGATTATTCCTTTTGCAGCACTAATTGATTTCACCTGTGTGATGTAGATGCACTCATTTCTCTGATAACAGCTTATCTACAAGTAACTCTCCTCTAAGCAGATATGGTCAAGCTGGGTCACTTGAGCCGAGTGTCCCAGTGAAGTTGCACCAGAGAAGAAGCTGTCAGGTAGTCCAAATCTCCAACTGAGGCATAAAGTAAAGTAGCAAAACTGCTCAGGCTGATATTGTTACGTGACTCACTTACATGTAATGCAGCGATAGAGCTGTTATCACGTCCTGCTATTCCTGGAGCTCTCCACCTCCTTGCTCTCTTCTTCCCTGGGAAAGGTGATGAGGGTCCCAGCCAGACAAAGATTATTGTTAATAGCTCAAAAGGTCAGTCAGGAGAACTGGCAATCACCTTCTTATAAAAAATTATTTCAATTCGACCAAAAGCTGAATCATTAACCTCATACATTATAATGCTTCTAATGTTCTTTTTAAAAAAATAGTGTACACTCACTCTTTGAATTTTGCTTGTATAATGATTCCAACAAACTAACTAAAATCAGAATATTTCAAAGTCATTCAGCATGACAATGAGAGGTCTCCTGTTTCCTTCCAACCCACATCCTCCTGCATTGCTGCTGCTCAGTCAAATTTACATGATGAGCAGCCAAAGGTTATCTCATTATTACTGTAAAGAACCATTCACCTGGGAGGATGTGAAATCTTCAAAATTCAGCTCAAATCCTTCTTGTGCTTATGTCTGAAGGCTTCTGATGCTGGCTGATCAGGCCACATGTTTATTCTCCTTTCCTGTTAACCAGTACGAATTATACATTGCTTTTATCTTGGAATGATAGGTACCCTGACAGCAAGGTAAACTTGCCGAGGTCAGCATCATAAACCTAGCAGGCTTTCAACGCAGTGAGCTTCTTAAAATGCCAATATCCCAGTGTTGATAGTGGTTTTATCTCTGGTTAGCTGAAACTTCCAACTTTCCCTGAGGTCATGAGTGCACTTTTTTTTTTTTTTCTTTTTCTTCTTTTTCTTTTTCTTTTTCTTTTTCTTTTTCTTTTTCTTTTTCTTTTTCTTTTTCTTTTTCTTTTTCTTTTTCTTTTTCTTTTTCTTTTTCTTTTTCTTTTTCTTTTTCTTTTTCTTTTTCTTTTTCTTTTTCTTTTTTTTTTTTGTTTGGTTTGGTTTGGGTTTGGTTTGTTTTTTTTCCTTTTTTTTTCTTTTTTCTTTTTTTCATTTTTTTCCTTTTGGTCACTGTTTAACTGCAGGGTGACAACAAACTGTGGCAGATGCATTGTTAACCCACTCCCCTTCTCCCCCTGCCACTGCCCCCCCTCCCCACTAAGAAAAGTCAATAGGAGTGCAAAGAGAGGCAAAGAGTCAGAGGACCTGCAAGTTAGAAGAAGTTAAAAATGTTTTACTAATGCTACTAATAAAATAGAGAAGATAATACAAAATATACAAAACCAGTCTTGAATTCCATGGCACAGCTCAGCACTGCTCCAGCAGCTGCAGGGCAGGCATCTGAAAGTCCTGGGCTAGACTCTCCAGCAAACAGGAACTGGATTCAGGGATGGAGGGTCTGTCACTAGGCCTCAGGTGTCAGGGACCACTTGCAAGGTCTTCCCCAGATGCCGACCATAGTTGAAGAGAGCAAGACCTTTGTGATCTCCCGCTTCTATATGGTGTTATGATGTGGATGGGATGGAATTATTAGTTGGTCAGTTTTAGTCACCTGTTCAGTTTGCTCCTCCTTGTTTACAGGAGGTGTATTCTTACCAGCGATCTTGCATTCCATCACTATGTCTACCAAAACACGTAGCCAAATTCACAAAAGTGCAGTTACTAAGAAGAACTTAGCTGACAGAAAAATTCACTAAAAGATAAACCAATCTTGTTTTTAACAAAACCAGGACACTTTTGTTGTTGTTGTTGCTTAGCAGAAAAGCAATGCTTTCAGTGGGTAACGAGTGATGTGCACCTGGCAGCTTAAGAATAATGTCCATACAAAGGCTAAGTAGTGAGGGGCTCTTCATAAAAAAAGAAATTACTGAGTTGTTATGGTCTAGCTGTTGAACTGCAAATGTCACTGACAATTAGCTGTGAAAAGCAATTTCTCACTATGAAATTATGGAGTAGTAGGTTTAAAACAAAATGAGATCTTGGAAGAAATTTCAAGTAATACATCATTTATTAATGTAGTATTATTATTAATTATTTCGTTGCCATGACATGTCACTGATGATAATGGTGCAGACAAATTCTAGATTAGAAAAATATGTGGATTGACTTCAGGACTTAAGTAGTACACAAACGTAACAGAACAGATACAATCTCCAGAAACTTTTTAAAATATTGTTTGCTGGATCCTGAGAGAGTCACAAGAGGAAGAATAATTTACAACTTATCCAGTTTCTTACCGGTTTCCCTAACCGCCTGCTACTGACCTCTTCAAGAGCTAGGTTACTAGGCCAAGTAGATCACTGTTCTGTTCTGCTATTGCCTTGTCAGTTTAAAATAAATAAATAAATAAATAAATTTAATTAGTTCACCTGTATTTCACATATGTGTAATAATGCTAACCAGTCATAAAAGCAAAAGGTACCTATTCACAAAATTGTGTTAATTCCTACATCCAGTGAAACTATAGTCATCAGGAATATTTGCTCACTTGTGTGTTGCATTGAGCATAACCAACAACTTAATATTGACTAACTACGGTCCATTTAACAAGAGCTCTGGCAGTTGTCTTTGAGAGCAAAGAGTGGGCTTGGATTTTTGCAGCAGGATGCTGGGCGTTTCTGCTGTGCTCAAACATATCCAATACTGGCCAGAGATGGATTTCAGACATCAGTCATCGGAGTTCAACAGATGCAAATCAAATCCTGTCACAAGGCACAAGATCCTAAGACTCTCACATGCATCACTGTTAGTGGTGGGAGAAAGGCTACCACACTGGAGAACAGGTCCGTACAACACAGCAGGAAGAGAAGTGACTCTGGGCTTTCATGGTCACAGATGCTTGCTAAGAAGGGATCACTGCCAGCAGATCGCCCTTTCACATGACCAAGGTGCCTGTGGTGCAGGTTACTGCACAACTTCTCTATAACGAATCTCATTATTTGCAGCTTGAATTTGTTGAAGGCCTTGTGTTAAAGCCTGGGTAGGCTGGGTACCTGGACTGGGTACCCTTCCCTCTCTTGCCACATATGCCAAACATACCTTTGAAACATGGTCCCCAAGGATAGCTTCTGTCTTACTTGAAATCTGTGCTTAGTGAGGCCCAGGGGTCAGTGTGACTGAATTCCCCCTGTCTTGTGTTTCTTGTTAGTTAGTGTTGCTGAAGACAGAAGTTCTCTCACTTGGGCGACCTCACACTTTATACCTGGATAAGCTGACCAGGGTTACTGATGATATCTGAACTGTTAGTACTGGCCTTGTGTCACTGTCAGCTTCACATGTTGAATCAGAAACAGACCTCCTAATTACTGTTTGGCTACTTAAGTACCCATGCTGGTTTAACAAAAAATTAACAAAATTAACAAAACTAAGTTAATTTTCTCCATGCAGTTAGAAACTCTTCTTTTTCATAACTAGCACAGTCATAATTTGGATTTAGTTTGAGAATAATAAGACAGCATCCTGTGATAGAATTAATGTTTTTTTCAAGTAACTTTCCAGTGGTTTTGAGTTGGAATGCTAGCTGCTTTCTAGGAAACCGAGGTCTTTCTGGGCTCTCTATCTTCAGGTGTGTGGCAGCAAGGAAGAGGGGCATAGATGGGACAGATGTTGACTAACAGCCAGGGTGATCAACAAGAGCATTCCATGCCATTAGCATCATACTTAATACTTAATGGGAGCTGGGTTTTCCAGATGGTGAGATCCATCCCTGTTCTGCTCAGTTTCAGTTGAGTTCTGTTTGGGAGTTCCTTTAGTTCAGCCTTTTGCCGTTCTTGTATTTTGCAGTTGGCCTTTGCACCTTTCTGCCTTTTTGGCCTTTTCACTCTCTCCTTGGGATCAGCTGGTCGGGGCCAGGGTGTCCTCTCTCTTCCCAGGACTGGCTGCTCAGCTCAGACAGAGCTCATGAGGAATTGCACTGTGTATCACTTATGTTATATTTTTATTTTATATGTATTAGCAGCAGTATTAATACATTTTTATTATTTTATTAAGTTTTTTTTTCTCAGTGCATGAGTTTCTTCTTTTTCTTTTGATTCTCCCTCCTACCTGGGAGTGGGAAAGAGGGAGCGAGCAACTATCATGATTTTGATTGCTAGCTGGTGATAAATCATGACAGTGCCAGACACATTGTCATGGACTGTCAAATGTCTCCTTCATACAAAGGAAGAAGAAGGAAAGGATCACAAATTGTGGGCTTGGAGTCTTTCAACTATTGATTAAACTATTACATATAAACTTTTTTTTTTTTTTTTCCTGTAGCTGGAGTCCTGCATATTGCACTTCCCAGAGGAGTTAGCAAGACAGTCATGTCTCAGACCAGGACGGATAGGTTTGGAGCATCACACAAAATTCTAAGCTTTGGTATATAGGTCATGGGCAAGCACTAAGCACAATCTCCATTGACTTTGTTTAAAACAGCTTTAGGCATGGGCAAAGCAAGTGATTGCCTATAAAAGCACACTGATGTTGGCTGTAGGAACAGCCCCACAATGAGCAGCTAACCTCTGCTCCCTGTGTGTCCAATACTGATTTGTGTTTGTCTCTAGCTTTTGCACTCATCCTTTTTATCCAGCACTGGGAAGCTTTGCTCTGTCTCCTGCTACCTGTGAAACCATGGTGAAACTTGTCATTCAGAGGGGAGGAATGGCCCATCATCCAGACTGTGAACTGAAAAGTACTTGTGCCTAATTCTAGTAGAGAAATAAGGTTCTGCTTGTAGTGTTGGGGAAGTCAAATTGCCCACAGGGAGAATCTCCTGTCATGCTAGGTGCAGCAAATTAAATTCTGAAGAGCCACGAGCCAGCTGGTCCTTCTGTGAATACACTGGGGAAGAACAAATTCAATTTAGCCAAGTTGTCTTTGCAAAGCTTATAATTAGGGTTTTGTTTTTTTATCACTTGGTTTGTTTTTTTTTTCATTCTTTTGAACTGAGCACATTTGATGAAGAGATTTTGCCTTCCGTGGAGCTGAACACTCTTTTCATGGAATTACACTTTGTCATTGAAATGAACTCTTAACATAGACGAATAAAACAGGGTCAAGGCAAAACTTTGTAATGTATATTTTAAGTGTATGCAAGTCTACAGTCCAGTTTCAAACAAGCAAGTGTCAGTCTACAATGTAATAAAAGGAGTATGGTGCACAGGGCACACCAGAGCATTCTGGGCTTTTCCAAACCTATTCATATATATCTGAATGTATGTTGGTTTACCAGAGATTTAACATTTTTCATACATATTACAACACACATATTTGCCTGCATTTCTTATAGTCCTGCCAACTTTCTGACAAACAGAGATCTCAATTCCAATATAGCTGTGGTAGGAATCATTGATAAAAATAAAACCTAAGGTCAGTGAGTACCTTCAGAAAATTATATGGTTCTACTCCAGGCGGACTGCAAAAATGTTGAGAAATCATTTCCTTAAAAAAGATAATAAAGGGAGTTATTTTCTACCAGAGAATGTGGGCATTTTTTATTACAGAGTTTAACTGAAAATGTACTGGTAGATTGGATTGAATATAACATAATATAATTACTATCAAGGCCCTAAAGAACAAACTTAATGGGTCTCATTAGTCAAGTAATCACCAATATTTTGTTTCCTCTGAGCTGAAACTGACTATACTGGCTCTCAAGAAGCAATGGTAGCTACTATGATTTCCTGAACACACGTAGTTTCTGACAATTTATCTTTGCCACCACTCCATTCTTTGCTGGGATACAAAGGGAACAGCTAGGAAGCTAGTTATCTTGGTTTTCTATCTATAGCAGTCACATCAAGAGCCACATAACAGAGCTGAGATTGATATATATGGGCATATCTAAATTTCAAAGTACCTCATTCACTATAAAATGCTAAAAAGGTTGCTCTTTCACAAAAATCTTTTTTTTTTTTTTTTTGGTTATGATAGCAAAGTTGAGGCTTTATAAAAAAATCTGAGCTCTTAAAAGTCTACCAGTATTTCCACAAGTAGCCAGCATGTGTGCTTAACTCCTTGTATGTCCTGCACGAGCTTCTTCAGTGCACGGCTTTTCACCTTTTCAGCTCACAGTCAGCTCTTGAACTTGTAAACGGAAGCATGATGGACGCTTTCTCAGAGATATGCAGTCATACACGTTATGGCATCTAGCTGCCTTTCCACTTCCAAAAATCATAAGCAACCAAGCAATATCCTAACATAAATAAAGTGCCCTCCCACTTAGACTAGGTAGAGATACCTAAATGCAAGCTAAAAATCATAGAAAGGGCAGACTTGGAGGGAATGTCAAACTGATCACTTAACCCACCTTCCTACAAGGAAGGAGCAAGCATGTTGAGGTCTATCTCTAGCATATTTGTCCATCTGAAAGCTCACAAGCAACAAGAACAAAACCAAATATGTTCACATTTCACACATGAAAGGCCTGTTAATATAACCCTCCTGACATAAAAAACCCACCTTTTTTCATATTTTCATTTTTCCACATGCAGGGAAACTTCAGCAGAGAAAATACGTTTAACCTTCCCTCCATAATATCATTGCAAAGTAGAATAAGTGGAGTAAAAGGAAGTACCTGAACTTGATATCATAATCTCTCCTGTTTCTTGGTAGCAAAGGGAAGTTTCTTACTATTCCACCTACCTGGACAGGAAAAAAAAAAAAAATGACAATAAATTGCCAGTCAGATGAAGTTTATGGTGCTTTTTCAATGTCACATAAGGATGGCCAGATGGAGTCTGCAGGAGTTACTTTAAGGACAACTGACCAGAGTCGAAAAGACAAGCATTAACATTCATTGTCAACTATTTTATGTAATGCCCTAGGCCTGAAATCTCCCGGCATTGCAAGTTTTCCTTTCACAAGAACATGAAAAGATAAAGCTGTACACCATCTGTACTCAGTGTATTCTTTCATATACTTATCAAATTCTGCAATGTTCCCTAGAGCTGCTGCCCTCTCAAGCAAGGTGCACATCAGAATATGAAGCTTGTAATTCTGATATAACATTCCTGGAATTTCAGATGGGGATGGGAACAGCTGACCTCTCAGCTTCTCATCAGTTCCCCTTATCTGCGTCCACCTTTGACAGGCTCTGTACTGTACCCAGACAAAGTGGCAGTGATTTTTGCATCCATAAGACACTATGATAATGTCAAGACCTTTCAGTTCTTCATGGTGCAAATGGTTCTGCTGCTGGACACGGCTGTGCCAAAAAGCTAGGGAAAACCATCACAGAGACAGAGTGGAAGGTCTGGGAGGAGTTGTCTCTCTGTCTCAGTTGAAAAAAAAAAAAAATAAAACATATCCGTTTCAGCTGTTCTCATCCTTCACACATCACACACCACCCACTGCACCCACAGCTTAAGAAATATCTGTATTATAAAAGATAATACTGACAGCACCTAGTTCTGCCATCACAATGTTGTTAGTAACTGTACACACTCTTAGTCACAGCTCCTGCTAGTCAGATAAAAAAAACATCCTGACAAGCCTGATGACTGCAAGTGTCTCTGGATAAAAATCCCACCTGACATTGGCATCCATCTTCTCTCTGAAAGGAATACAGACCTTCCTCTTGCTCTGTCCCACAAGCTTCTTGATAAATTTCTAGTATCAAAGTATCCTGGAGTAATTGCAGCATTTCAGTTACATGGAATATGTACTTAAACTCTCCATATTATATTTGTCATATGTCATTGTGATGATTTTTAATTGCAATAAGCAACCCTAAACTAATTTCTGACATCTGATTTCTAAACATTTGCATTTATTTTTTTACTTAAGAATCCCCATTTCATTACTTAGAAGGTTCTGAGTATTTATATTATTTTCCCTATTTCAAACTAAGATCAAAACATTACTGTTCTTCTTCACTCCAAACAGAAAAAATTACAACCCTGCAACTAAATAAACAGCAACCCAATTATAAAGTGAAGAGCAGAAAATTCTACTTGAACTGACAAGGCAAAAGACTAAACAGTTAATTTGCAGCACTTCTATTTTATCTGCTGACTTAACTTTTTTTAGCCCTTTTATTGTAAGAAGAAAAGTAATATTTTACAATAAAAGCATTATGCAGGCTGCATAATTTACAGAGGAGTAGCCAGGCATTTCCATCGTGCTTTTGTCCTCATACAGGCAGCACTTTGTCAGAATACAAAGTTCCTAATGTAGGACCTTTTTTTGAGTAGGAGTATTTCCCGCATGACAACCCTAAACAGATACATTTATGTCGGTACAAACACAGTTTTGCAGTTAACACTTTCCTATAAGAATTTATCACAAGTCAACTATCCTCAAAGGAAAACTGAAGAGGTGGCACTCAGATGGAGTTCTCTGCAGAAAAACCTGGTCCAGCAGCATCTCAGTCATCTCTCCATCTGAGAGAGATGAGAGTGTATTTAGGTAATCACAGCCATCCCTTGGGACACTGCTGCTGTCCAGAAAACAGCCACAGCCTCCCACCATAGTTTCTCAGTCCCAAAGAGGAATTTCTAGTGGTTACAGTTGTGCTGAGTGTAGCCTTAAACCTCATAGCTCTGTACCATGCTACCCGGTTTCAAGGCTGAGTTAAGAAGGACCTTTGGCTTAAGGGAATTGAAATTACATCCTCACAGATCTTTGTCTCTAGGTTTAATGGAAGCTCCTGTGTTCTACTCCGCTGGGTATAATCTGGCTTTAGGATTCACGGCTGATGCAGACTTAGTCACTTTAAATGATGGGACACTGACCAGGCTTGCTGTAGACAGCAAACACAAGAGGGGCCTGGATCTCTTGTCAGCCTTCACCAAAAAAGCACAGGTCTTCCTTGGGCTGCCACTTCTATTCCATTGTACCTAATTCTTGACATCCTTTCCCAAGCGAGGAAAGACAGACTCCAAAGAGCAAAGCACTGTCCACCTCCTGCGCTAGCTGTACGAGAGTCTGCATTCCCCGTGTCCTCTGCACCCGGCAGCCCTACAGCAAGGGGAGCTCCACTTGTGTACGTGCAGGACTTTTTTTGTTGTTGTTTTTTTGGGGTTTTTTTACAGGCTTTAGCTGGATGTTGCTCATGAGCAGAAAAGCACATGCAGCTCCTGAGCCTAAGGCTTCAGTGCATCTGTCAGAGCAGAGCTAAAATAAGGTTCAATATTTTGGCTTCACTACACTGTACAAGATTATTTGGCACTGCATTTCCTGAGTTTGAGAGGGCAAGCCTTCAATGTTGATTTGTTATTCTCTGGACTTAGGAGGTCAGTTTAAGGTCTTCTGAGCTTTTAATTTTGGAACATTGTTTTTCTACCCATCCACACCCGTCCAGATAAAATGAAAGCAGCACAACAAATATTCAGTGAGAATCACAGTTCTAGCTGTGCGTGCCACAGCAAGATGTAAATCTCCTTTCAGCATGAGTATTCATCATGGAGATGCCTGTATGCTCAAGTCTCATCTTCAAGGCATTGGAGACTTGCAAATTATAAAACTTTTCTCTGAATCTTCCATACAACTATAACTCTATTAAAACTTCTTCAAAAACTGACCTTTTAAACTACAGATGTAGAAAAATTCACATGCCATCTATCTTTATCTGAAACATCTGAGACCCTGAAGTTCTGCCTTCTTGGACAGACAGTGTAATGAGTGATTATTTAAAAATGAATAATAAATAAATAATTAAATTTGCTGTTTTAAAACCAGCAGTGTAGTTGGCGTAGTGCAGGCCCAAATCATCTTTAGAGAGCAAATGTATGCCTGCAAGGTCAGGTATTGACTTTGAGGGTGGTAGAACATGACCTCACACCTCATTCAGGTGTTATGAAACTACATAATGAGCCACTATGCAATTTACTTTTTTGTTCATCATGACAAAAGCACTAATGACAGAAATATCCCACTGAAATTCTTTTCCATTAAGAATGTACCAGCTGCTAGAAGGTGGGATGTTGATGAGCCTACTGAGATACTCAGTATATTTGAAATTTTGGCAGTTTATTCTACACCAGTTTCCACCATTTCAGGAAGACTGTATGGAAAAAGTTAATATCTCTTGCTCACAGCAAGAGAGAACTTACATTTTTATTTCAGACACATTTGGGAAAGGTCTGGTTAATGGTTTCAAGGAAGAGCCTTGAGCACACCTTTTTAAGTAAGTAAAACAGGACACTAACAGAACCAATAGAACATTATTTGTTAAATTTGCTGAATATTTCTTTATTTTGTATTAGCCTGGTTTTCACAGCATCACATCTTTTAACTATCTGCGTACATGTTAAAATATAGCTTCTGTTATGCAGTCACTGAGCTCTACAGTATTTTCAGTAACTTTACATGAATTTTGAACATAAAACATATTAAAAACACATGAGCTCATTATGCCAGATTTCAAAGGCAGATTTCTGAGGCTGTTGTCTTATTGAAATAAGAGTGCCCCTCGTAAGGTCCTAGGGAACTTTCTGAGATCGGAAGAAGTACTGGCATTTAGCAGGTAGCAGTCTCTTCTGGTTACCTGCTCTCTGGACTCCATAGTTTGTGAAGAGATTCTATTTTTAATCAGTTTTCATGCTTTAATCCAAAAAGAAGCATTTTTTTGTTGTTGTTTTGTTTTGTTTTGTTTTGTATGGATTAGTTAGAATAATTTTAGTAGAGAGATTAAGCTAGATAAAAAGCAATTTATTGCCAAATAAACTGAGTATTTGGCACAAGCTACTCTAATCAACAAATTTTGTGTTGATCTGTTAAATAATCTCTTGTCCTACTTCTCCATATGCGAACCTAGAAATACCTATCTGAGATTATCCTTTTCAGGTGTAACCTTCAGCGACCCAAAATAATGACAGAGGAATAATGTCTTTGTGATTTCTGAGGCCTTTATTCTTCCTTGTCCCCAAATAACATCTTCTTGAGTACATACATAACTGTTTTCCAGCTGCCTATTCAAAATAATCATGGGATCTTCCTAAACCAGGAAAAAAAGGCTTCACACTGTAGAAATAACACAAGAATTCAACACTGCACTGTCATTTAAATTCTCTGTTCTATTCTTAGTCTTGAGGAGATACTCTGAACAGTTCTACAGCCTCTAAATGAAATGCTTCATTATTTCTTTGATGGTTGCCAACTGTCTACTACTGTCTTTACTACCCTTGGGATAACTACATGGAAAAAAAAAAAAAAAGAGAAAGACAACATGACACCCTTGATCATAGCAGAATGGGCACTTTGTTTTTCCTCCAGCTCTACCTAGCACAGAGTACTCAGAAGTACTGAAAATATGTAACTAGCTTTATCCTTTTCCTAAAGACACCTCCCCTCTAATATTACACACATCATACAGGGTTTTAGTAGTACACTAAAATACAGCTAGAAATAAATGAAGTAATAGGCAGTATACAAATGAAAAAGTGTCTCAAATACAACCCACCTAATAACTATATGGTAAATGCGTTTTTTTTCCATAGTTCTATTAAGTTGCAGTTCCTATGCAAATGATAAGCACAGTGCATCTGATAATCCTTATGTTTTTCTGTCCTAGTCTACAGGAGTTCTTATACTGAGTTCATAACTGTGGTAGCTCAGTGCTTCACTATGTACAGTCATCATGCATGTGCTTAGTGCTGGTTCACCAAATGGCATTTCATGCCCAGAGTATGACTCTTCTCCATTTGAGCTATACAAAATGAATTCTGTTGGCTTAACTCAAAATGTGATGGTCCTTAAAGACAAGATAATGGAAGTCTCTCCTCCATCAGCAGTGGACTCTAAACCAGATCTTCTTTTCTAACTGAAAATAAACCACATGGTCATGCCAGTGTCATTAGTGAAAGGTGAGGAAATATTCCATATTGCTCTGAATGGGAACTGGGAAGCTGCAAGAATTCAGCTTCCCATCAGCACAACATCACGACTGGCATACAGTTCCAGTTCCTCACTGCTGCTGCAGCCAGCCCTGAAGAAAAAATATTTTCACATTTAACAAGTTTGCAAAATGACAATTCTCAAACAATTGTTCTATTTCACTACCTGAACAAACCATCTGGTTTTGCAGATAAAGTCAAAATCAAATGGTTAAAGTTGATAAGGTTTTCAAAGTATACCTCCAGCAATCATAAAAATATTTAATAATATCAACTTGATAGTCTCTTTCTGGAATTAATCTCTGCAATGAACTCTGTCGTGGCTGGTACTGCATGTATTTTCATCAGCAACACACATTCACCAGCTTGTGGTAAAGTTGTCAAAACCTATGAGATCATATATTTTTGGAACTGAAAAGAGAAAAATTACTTGTGTCTGCATAATTAATGAGGAAAGAAAACACTGGGTCCCACTTTTTGCTGTATTCCCTGTTCAGACATTAAATGCAGGTAATTTTTAATTTAAAGCCCCTACAATTGATATTATTTTTGCATAGCTTTTCCTCTTAGTCACTGATATCTTTCAAAAGGTTCCTCTATTTACCTCAATTTGCTTTCTTTTATGCTTAGTAATGATTAACTACCACGCAAACAGAAATACCACTGTTTTTTATTTAGCTTTCAAAAGTCAGTAGCAACATAAGTTAATAGGAAAATCTACAGCAAAGATCCACAAATCATCATAGTCTTTATATGCCAGAGGCAGGTCACAGAATGTTCACAAGGACTTCCCTGACCTGTAGCGTGAGGTCCTCCATGAGGCAATGAGCATGAGCAATGGTTCTGCAGCAATTGTCTGCATTTAATAGTTATTGACAATTGACACCTCCTGCTAATGAGCTGATTGAAAATAACTTGCAACCATGTGCAGCATCTCAGCTATCCAATGACACTTAAGGCACAAAGTCACGGTCAGGGAAAAGAGACAAGTGCTTCGAAGGAGAATTTGTCCCTTTGCATGGGATCTCCTTCATAGATCTGAATAGATTCCTTTTGCAGGTATCCCACTGCATGCTTTAAGGTATCTAAAATGTAGGTCTTTCTCTTTAAGAAAAGTTGGCCTGAACTCAAAGCACGCCTTTTCATGGGTACTTCGATCATATGCACAGTTTGCAACAGACCCAGAAACTATATAAAGCACATCATAGCCAACAAAAGCCTCACATCTATAATCTTCAAGGACTCATAAAACTGGAGCAAATGATTCATAGTTCCTATTGCTGCATCCTAATCATGTACAGCTCACAGTTCTTCATGGTCTGGGTGCAAAGTGAAACTTCACAGTTATGAACAAGTTGTGTTTAAAGAATTTTAATTTATTCAAGCACCGAACTTATATCTCAAAGATTGTAGTGCTGTAATGCAAACCCACAGTCCCGCACAAATATAATGGAAGAATTTGCATGAAAGCCCCAAAGCAAGACTGACCTGTTTAAGACTGCTACAGTGTGATACGTACACACTAGCTTTCTCTTCCATGCAGCAAAAAGTAGGAGGCAGAAGTACAAACAGTGGATGTTAACATTTGGCTCTGAACATCTCAGAGTTCATTGCCTGCCGAGCCATGTTAGCTGGGAAATCAGAGTACCCAGGACTTGTCTGGCAACTCCCCAACCAACTCTCTTCATTAGAGAAGGGGAAAGAAAAAATAACATGTTTTAATTATTTTTAACTCGATTTTCTAAAAACAATTCTGTTGGGAAAAAAAAAAAAAAAAAGGAATTCTCCCTTTGATTCTTTTAGTGGAGATAAAATATAGTGGACTATCCAAAATTCAGACTATTCAAAATTCAGAAGTTCTTTGGCATAAAGCCAGATATTTAATAGCTTGAAATGAAGCCAACCTATTTCCTTCTCTCTTTGCATGTCTCTTCTATCTGCTGTTACATTATCTTGATTGGATCAAAGCCAGGAGAATAATATTAAAATATTTCCAGCCAGTCAAAATGTCTATTCCAAAACACCTTCCATGACTAACAGAACAATTTGCAATGTGGCAATCATGTCTTGAACTTCCCACAGGACGACTAAAATAATCTTTTAAATCCAACAAATAACTTTTTACCTAAGAGTGCTCCCTAAAAGTCAACTTAATTTCACAGACTGGGAAATTGTAGTAAACTATGGATAAACATAAAACAAATAATAAAAATTCTCTTTAATTATTTGGTCATTTGGCTAGGAGCTGTGAGTTTGACAACTTATCTCCTTCTGGACTGATGAAAAATAGAGTAACATCATCAAAACTAAGAATGGTAGAGTCAAGAGTTCCCACCATTGAGCTCCCAAATCAAGCTGAGGTTTAACTGAGAACAGGCTTCAGCTTCTTCCCAAAGATGCTCCAATGGCTCACAGCAGCCAGAGATGCTGGGGTGTTTGGTGTTGTGCCCACCATCACCCTTCAGACTCTGATCAGGGGAGTCTGGGCCACATTCAGACCAGCCCGGCCCAAGGGGCATCAGAAACCCAACACAAAGACCCTTCTGGAGAAGGGAGCATGTCCTGCAATGTCTCCACAGGGCGTGTGTGCTGCAGCCGCCTTCAGCAAATGGACACCCAGGGCTCAGGGCTAGAGGCAGCCATGGGCTTTGATCCCCCCCTGGGTAGAACAGGATCCCTGAGAGTCAGCCAGGTGCTGCCTGTGACCCTCTGTGGGGGGAAGAAGGGGAGCGCAGAGGGATGGCCAGCAGTGCTGGGGTGCGGGCAGAGCCCGTGGGACTTTGTGCTGCAGCCTCCCAGGGAGGCAGGAGGCGTTGTTGAGTGAACCCTCTGGTCGCATGTGCTTGGAGACGTCAGCCATGGCCGTAGTGACCTGACGGGACCCCGGGGAGACATGGGCGAGGGGTCGGTGACTGGAGTGAAACACGGTTGCTGAGCTGAAGGCAAGAGATGGCGCATGAAATGAACAGTGGCCTTGCAGTGATACCACATATGCATTTGAGCACTGTAGGAGACAACGGCCCGTGGTGACTTCGCCAGGAGCACGGTGATGCTCCTGAGCGATGGAGGGTGACATCACCGAGAGACGGATTGTGACCACACATGCCTCGCTGCTTGTATCCGGGCGCCGAGCCTGACCCCGTCGGTTTTTGCCCGCACGCCAGCTGAGCGAGGTCGCGAGGTTGGAGTGTTCTGCGAGGCGGTTCCTGGTGCTGAGGTCGAGTTCAGGGAGTTCTTCAGTGCAACTCTCAGTGCGCGACCCCAGAGCCTTCAGAGGTTTTTGCCCGGCCCTGGCTCGTTCGGGCAGCCGGGACACCCAGGCGGAGCGTTTGCAGCAGCAGAGGTGAGCTGAGAGGGGAAAGCTCACCCTGGGGAGCCGAGAGGCTCTCCTTCTTGAGGGGCCTGGGCGTTGCTTCCAGCCCTGCGCGGACCAGCGATGGACTGTGGCCTCTCTTCCTTTCCTAGCGTGACACCCGCTGCTGCAGCGCCAGCGAGAGGGAGCAGCGTGACATCCCCAGCTCCCCACAGCCCACCGCCGCACGTGGAGAGCATGGCCGCGGAGCTGGACACCCGCTGTCCAGTCTGCCTGGACAGCTGGGAGGAGGCCAGCTACGTCCTGCCGTGCCTCCACCAGTTCTGCTACACCTGCATCGTGCGGTGGGCTGAGACCAAGCCCGAGTGCCCCCTCTGCAAGAGGAGGGTGACCTCCATCTTGCACTCGGTGCGGGCGGACGACGACTATGAGGAGCGGGTCATCCCACCACCTGTACCATCGGTCGTCGTCCGCCTGACAGCAGGGGCTCCTGGACACCCAGCCGCCCATGGGCATCACCAGCCTGCAGCAGCCCGGCCACCGGCTGCGGGGCTGCTGCCCACGGCTCCAGTGGGCGGCTTCCACGCCTCCACCTGGGCGTCCATCTTTCGTGTCCACCCCACTGTCCTCCAGCCCCTGCTGCCCTGGCTGCGCCAGGAGCTGGGGCAGCTCTTAGATGATGCCCAGGAGGCAGCAGCAGCAGAGAGACTTGTCATCTCCAGCCTGCGCTACTTCGGCCTCATTGAAGACTCTCTGGTGCGGGTGCTGCAGGCCTCCCTGGGCGGGCGCACGAGGAGCTTTGTCCAGCAGCTCGTCGACACCGTTGTGCGCCTGTGCAGCGGGGAGGTCCGACGTCAGATAGGCCTGGAGGACACCCCTGCTGCTGGGGAGCGGGAGAGCAGCCCTGATCCTGCTCCGGGCCCTGCTGCCTCCCACGGGGAGCCTCCTGCCCCCAGCCCAGCTCTTCGGGGGGGTCCCAGCAGCCCCTGCAATGCTCCCCATCCAACCCACGGGGAGCGAGAAGAGCTGCAGGAGGACCGCGAGGAGGCTGTGCCCGGGCCCTCCACTTCCAGCCAGGGCAGCCAACGCTCCCGTGGGAGGCCCCGGCGAGCCCGGAAAAGGAGGGCCGGCTGCGCTGAGGAGCCCTCCCAGCCCTGCAAGAAGCCACCCCAGCATCAGTGACGCTGGGAGGGTGGCTCCGGGACCACAACACCATGGCCTAGATGGTGGGCTGGGGTTCAAGAGACACAGCCAACTGCTCGGTGACTGGAGTGGAACACCAATGCCAAGCAGAAGACAAGAGATGCCTACACCTGGGCGCCCATCTGCCATGACCACCCTGCTGTCCTCCAGCCCCTGCTGCCCTGGCTGCATGAGGAGCCGGGGCAGCTCTTGGAGGATGCCCAGGAGGCAGCAGCAGCACAGAGACTCGTCATCTCCAGCCTGCGCTACTTCGGCCTGGATGAGGAGAGTCTGATCTGGATGCTGCAGGCCTCCCTGGGCGGGCGCACGAGGAGCTTCGTCCAGCAGCTCGCCGACACCGTCGTGCGCCTGTGCAGCGGGGAGGTCCGATGTCAGCTGGGCCTGGAGGCCACCCGTGCTGCTGGGGAGAGGGACGGCAGCCCTGATCCTGCTCCTGTGCCGTTTCTTTGCGTGACATCCCTGCAGGCCCCCCAGTGCTCATGTTTCCAGCCACGGAGAGCAAGAACACCTGCAGGAGGACCGCGCGGAGGCTGTGCCCGGGCCCTCGGCTGCCAGCCGGGGCAGCCAATGGGAGGGACGGCTGAGCCCCGAGAGGAAGGCCGGCTGCGCTCAGGACCCCTCCCAGCCCCACAAGAAGCCGCCCCACCGTCAGTGATGATGGGAGGGTGCTGCAAGGGCTGCTAAACCATGGCCGCGCTGGCAGCTGGGGCTCAGCCTACTCCCCAAGAGATCCTGGGCCCTTACATCTAGTTACTATGCAATAAAATAACAGAAAGGCACAAAATATGCAGAAAAAGTCTCAGGATTACTGACAATGCAGTTGGTGTTGCTGTCCCCTCCCATGCTGCTTTCTCTCCCTTTTGCTGGTGCTGCACCCAAAGCTTCCTCACATGTCCGCTGGGCCCTACCATCTCCTCCACCCAGAAGCCTTGAAAGTGGGTACAGAGCCTGCAGGCTGGTAGTGCCACAGCCCTGCCATGTTCCTGGGCGACGGGACTCAAGGGGTGGGCTGCACACACCGTGGGCTGCAGAGGAGTGGGGGCAGGAGATGGGACGAGGCTCAGGTCCACGGAGGGGCAGAGGCACAAGCCTCTCTGCTTCGGTTCTCCTGGCCAAAGGCGGCCATGCCTTGCAGCAGCCCTTTCCTCAGGGGTGCTCTGCATCAAGTGGAGCTCTTGTTTCTTTAGAAATATCCCCACTCTGGTGGGATGTGGGGCTGTTACTGGTGTGTCAGGGAGGTCTGTGTATTGCCCCACTGTGGATGCCCTTCGCAGCGCCCAGATGGAGAGCGCTGTGCAACAGTGACATAGCAAGGCTTTCCTAATCGTGTCAGCCCACAGAAGTGGCAATGCCGTTTGGCTGCTTTGTAATCTCATCTGCACAGAGTCTTTCCAAACGTGCAGGTGGGCTTGTGAGAATGTCTTACATGTTTGTTAAAATGTCCTCCAGTTTGTCTGGCAAACTCATTCATCCATCCATCCATCCACATTGCATTTAGGCCAGTAGTCTTCCTTCCATTCACGGACTGTGCATCTTCTACATAGCAAAGACCACATTCTTTTATTGTTCACTACAACTGTATTGTTTTTCAATCACTTTCCACCCCTGCCTGGAAACGAACAGATGAACCTGGAGGAGTGACAGCGTATGTATGTACAGAGAGAGCATGGAGGGGAGATGAGCAAGCGTCAAGCTTTGTACCCGTCTGTACGTGATCTCCTACAGTTTTGCCTAAACTGAAACGGCATCCCCTATTTTTAAGGAAAACCAGAACAAGTTCAGAGCTATTAGCTTCTGTAAACATGGCTTTTAAATGACTTGCTTCAGTTCTAATAGAAATCAGTCCTTACCTTATAAAAAACTAATATTAAAGGGTATTTGACATTGACTAATATCAACTCGTCAGCTTTTTACTTGGTAGCATTTTTATTCACCAGCACTCTGCTTCCTATATTCCACAGCACAAAAATAATCAGCATCAGGGCCAGACACTGTTACACTGAAAATGCTCTCTGTAGAATGTTCGTTAGTCTCAAATCTGAGAAACCTTCGGTAGTGCCATAGAAGAAAACACAACAGAGAGAAACAAGAACAGTTGGCAGAAGTCACAGAAATTAAAAAGTAAATACAACCAGAAGTCCAGTTCCAGGAGTCTAACAGTGCTCGGTATGATGCGTCTGAAGCAAGTGAAAGCTGGAACCTTCTGCAGCTACTTGAGCCAGCCCTGGCAAAAAGCCCAAACTAGTCTACCAGTATTTCTAATGTATATGGAGAATTAATATATATTAAGAATGCACCTATGTGAAAGAGGCACTCACTCAGCCAAACCAGCAGCAGTTTGGTTCAGGCTCCAAAGGAGCTAAAGGCCTGAGCTGCAGCTGGGCCAAGAACTCCTCCTAGGAAACCCGCAAGGAAGCAGGATGACACACTGAACACCAATACGTTGTGGGCGCAAGGAGCCTTGTGCAGACCTTGCCCGCTGTATGTGATTTGACTTTAAGCCAACCCCCTTATTCCACACAGATGTCAGCCTGGGTGAGCCTGTTTTGAGCTCTCTCTGCTAAGCAAGTGTGGCTCTTTGGCAAAGGTCTTTTACCACTCACAGATCACTGGATGGGCCCAATTTAAGTTTCATATCAAGCATTCAGCTTAAGTAAATGTGTATGAATCACTTAGAATTATAAGGTCGGGTGATTTTTAATATATTGTCTGCTTCATGTTACTTAGTAAGCTGAATGTATTGAAATCTTAAGCTGTGTGTTGTAAAGTTTGGCTCGTATTTACCAAAATTGCATCTACTTAATGGCACGAAAAGTGGCTACAGACTCCTATGGACACCTGTGAGGTAAGGTGCGTTTTGCACTTTGCTAGGAGGAACAGAATTTACTTGGGCAATATCACACCATCGAGGAAAACAGGAAGCAATACATGACTACGAGCACCTACAAGATAAGGCCTTTTTTACACTTTGCTGGACAAAAAGGATTCTTTCAGACAAGAAAACACCTTCAAGGATGGCACAAAGTGGCTACGGACTGTAAACCATGTGTTTGGTGCTGTGCCCCCATCACCCTGCAGACTCTGACCGGGGGAGGCTGGGCCACATTCAGACCAGCCCAGCCCAAGGGGCATCAGAAACCCAACACAAAGACCCTTCTGGACAAGGGAGCGTGTCCTGCGATGTCTCCACAGGGCGTGTGTGCTGCAGCCGCCTTCAGCAAATGGACACCCAGGGCTCGGGGCTGGGGGCAGCCAGGGGCTTTGATCCCCCCCTGGGTAGAACAGGATCCCTGAGAGTCAGCCATGAGCTCCCAAATCAAGCTGAGGTTTAACTGAGAACAGGCTTCAGCTTCTTCCCAAAGATGCTCCAATGGCTCACAGCAGCCAGAGATGCTGGGGTGTTTGGTGTTGTGCCCACCATCACCCTTCAGACTCTGATCAGGGGAGTCTGGGCCACATTCAGACCAGCCCAGCCCAAGGGGCATCAGAAACCCAACACAAAGACCCTTCTGGAGAAGGGAGCATGTCCTGCAATGTCTCCACAGGGCGTGTGTGCTGCAGCCGCCTTCAGCAAATGGACACCCAGGGCTCGGGGCTGGGGGCAGCCAGGGGCTTTGATCCCCACCTGGGTAGAACAGGATCCCTGAGAGTCAGCCAGGTGCTGCCTGTGACCCTCTGTGGGGGGAAGAAGGGGAGCGCAGAGGGATGGCCAGCAGTGCTGGGGTGTGGGGAGAGCCCGTGGGACTTTGTGCTGCAGCCTCCCAGGGAGGCAGGAGGCGTTGTTGAGTGAACCCTCTGGTTGCAAGTGCGTGGAGACGTCAGCCAAGGCCCCAGGAACTTGACGGGGTCCTGGGGAGACATGGATGAGGGACTGGTGACTGGTGTGAAACACGGATGCCAAGCAGACGCCAACAGATCAGGGGATGGAGTGGACAGTGACCTTGCAGAAACACCACATATATGAATAAGCAATGCAGGAGAAAACACTCCATTGTGATATCCCAGAGTGAAGGATACTGATGTCCCTGAGTCACGGATGATAACATAACCGAGTGATGGATTGAGACCACGCATCCCCTGACACTTGCATCCCAGCGCTGAGTCCAACACCAACAAAGCTGGTGAAAAGGTTGAAGAAATGTCCTGTGAGGAGCGGGCCCAAAGAGTTGTGGTGAACGGAGCCAAATCCAGTTGGTGGCCAGTCAGGAGCCGTGTTCCCCAGGGCTCAGTATTGGGGGCAGTTCTGTTTTCTCTCTTTGTCAATGATCTGGATGAGGGGATTGAGTACAGCCTTAGTCAGTGTGCAGGTGACACCTAATTGGGTGGGAGTGTTGATCTGCTGGAGCATAGGAAGGCCGTACAGAGGGATCAGGACTGGGTGGATCGTTGGGCTGAGGCCAATTGTATGAGCTTTAACAAGGCCAAGTGTCACAGCAACGCCAGGCAGGGCTACAGGCTCGGGGAAGAGTGGCTGGGAAGCTGCCTGGCAGAGAGAGATCTGGGGGTGGTGATTGACAGCAGCTGAAGATGAGCCAACAGTGTGCTCAGGTGGCCAAGAAGGCCAACAGCGTCTTGGCTTGTATCAGGAATAGTGTGGCCAGCAGGACAAGAGAAGTGATTGTGCCACTGTCCTCGGCTCTGGTGAGGGCGCATCTCAAATCCCATGTTCAGCTTCGGGCCCCTCATCGTAAGAAGGACATTGAGGTACTAGAGAGAGTGCAGAAGAGGGGGACGAAGCTGCTGAGGGGTCTGGAGCACCAGTCCGAGGAGGAGCAGCTGAGGGAACTGGGGCTGTTCAGCCTGCAGAAAAGGAGGCTGAGGGGAGACCTTATCGCTGTCTACAACTACCTGAAAGGAGGTTGTAGCATGGAGGGTGCTGCTCTCTTCTGCCAAGTAGCAAGTGACAAGACAAGAGGAAATGGCCTCAAGTTGTGCCAGGGGAGGCTGAGATTGGATATTAGGAAAAAATTCTTCACAGAAAGGGTTGTCAGGCATTGGAATAGGCGTGCCCAGGGAAGTGGTGGAGTCACCATCCCTGAAGGTGTCTAAAAGTTGTTTAGATGAGGCTCTTAGGGACACGGTTACATGCTAGAGTTAGGTTAGGTTATGGTTGGAGTCAGTGATCCTGAGGGTCTTCTTCCAACTGAAATGATTCTATGATTCTATGGCCTGTGGGAATAGTTCAAAACTGCACCAGGGAGGCTTAGACTGGATGCTCAGGCAGCATTTCTTTACCGAGAGGGTGGTCAAACACTGGAAGAGACTTCCCAAAGAGGTGGTTGATGCCCCAGGCCTGTCAGTGTTTAAGAGGTGTTGGGACAAGGCCCTTGATGACTTGAGGCCACTTGCTGTTGTACTATCTCTTGCTATTTGGGAAAAGAGACCAACACCCTCCGTGCTACAACCTCTCTTCTCTCTAGCGACCAAGGGTAGAAACCGAGGGCATGGCAGGAAGAGGTGCTAGGGGAGGTTGAGGTTTAGGTTGGACATTAGGAAAAGGTTCTTCACCCAGAGGGTGGTGGAGCACCGGAACAGGCTCCATGGTGGTAGTCATGGCCTGGCCCCAAGCCTGACAATATTCAAGAAGGGACTGGACAATGGCCTCGGGCACATGGTGTGAATTGTGGGGTTCTCATATGCAGGGACAGGAGTTGCACTTGATGATCCTTGTTGGTCCCTTCCAACTCAGGACATTCTAGAATTCTGTGATTCTAGGACGTTCCCGAGAGAAGGACGTTTTTTTCCCTGAGGGGTGGACAATGACATCACAGAGCGATAGATTGTGACCATCGCTGGACTGTGGCCTCTCTTCCTTTTCTAGCGCGACACCCGCTGCTGCAGCGCCAGCGAGAGGGAGCAGCGTGACATCCCCAGCTCCCCACAGCCCACCGCCGCACGTGGAGAGCATGGCCGCGGAGCTGGACACCCGCTGTCCAGTCTGCCTGGACAGCTGGGAGGAGGCCAGCTACGTCCTGCCGTGCCTGCACCAGTTCTGCTACCCGTGCATCGTGTGGTGGGCTGAGACCAAGCCCGAGTGCCCCCTCTGCAAGAGGAGGGTGACCTCCATCTTGCACTCGGTGCGGGCGGACGACAACTATGAGAAGCGCGTCATCCCACCACCTGTACCATCGGTCGTCGTCCGCCTGACAGCAGGGGCTCCCGGACACCCAGCCGCCCACGGCCTCCACCAGCCTGCAGCAGCCCGGCCACCGGCTGCGGGGCCGCTGCCCACGGCTCCAGTGGGCGGCTTCTATGCCTGTGTCTGGGCATCCCTGTTCCGTGTCCACCCCGCTGTCCTCCAGCCCCTGCTGCCCTGGCTGCATCAGGAGCTGGGGCATCTCTTGGACGATGCCCAGGAGGCAGCAGCCGCACAGAGACTCGTCATCTCCAGCCTGCGCTACTTCGGCCTGGATGAGGAGAGTCTGATCCGGATGCTGCAGGCCTCCCTGGGCAGGCGCACGAGGAGCTTCATCCAGCAGCTCGTCGACACCATCGTGCGCCGGTGCAGTGCGGCGGGCCGATGTCACCTGGGTCTCGTGGACACCCGTGCTGCCGGGGAGCAGGAGGGCAGCCCTGATCCTGCTCCGGGCCCTGCTGCCTCCCACGGGGAGTCTCCTGCCCCCAGCCCAGCTCTTTGGAGGAGAACTGACAGCCCCCGCAACGCTCCCCATCCAACCCACGGGGAGTGAGAAGAGCTGCCCAAGGACCCCAAGGAGGCTGTGCCTGGGCCCTCCACTTCCAGCCAGGGCAGCCAACGCTCCCGTGGGAGGCCCCGGCGAGCCCCGAAGAGGAGGGCTGGCAGCCCTGAGGACCTCGCTCAGCCCCGCAAGAAGCCACCCCAGCATCAGTGACACCGGGAGGGTGGCTCAGGGGCTGCCAAACCATGGCCACCGTGGCAACTGGGGCCCAGGCCAATCCCCAGTTGATCCTGGCCCGCTACATCTGGCTATAAGGCAATAAAAGAAAATAATAGCATGAAGACTGCGGAAAACATCTCTGGGCCCCACCACTAAAGAAGGATGTGAAGGTCCTAGAAAGTGTCCAGAGGAGGGCAACAAAGAACTGGCTGGAGGGCCGGGCCCAAAGAGTTGTGGTGAACGGAGCCAAATCCAGTTGGTGGCCAGTCAGGAGCCGTGTTCCCCAGGGCTCAGTATTGGGGGCAGTTCTGTTTTCTCTCCTTGTCAATGATGTGGATGAGGGGATTGAGTGCAGCCTTAGTCAGTGTGCAGTGACACCTAATTGGGTGGGAGTGTTGATCTGCCTCCTTTTCTCCAGGCTAAAAAGTCCCAGTTTCATCAGCCACTGCTCATAAGATTTGTCCCCGAGACCCTTCAGTAAAGATCCAGTGCTTTCCGCTACCCAGAATCACAGCATGCTGCTGCATATTCATCTCAGCTTCTAGATGTTATCTTGCCCCTTTTTTTTTTTTTTTTTTAAAGGACATTATGTCATTGACTATAATTGTTTTGAAATAGGTTTGGCAGCTTGGTTATAAGCTACAACTTCCTTATAAGTTAGAACATAATCAGAAATAATCAATTTCCTTTAAAATACTGCCTGTATCTGAGTGATAAAATGGCTGTGGAATTTATTTAGGTCAAGATTATTTGAAGATATGACTAAATAGTCATACTAGTGCCATATAGCTGACATTCAAAGAACAGTTTCTTTTTGAAGTTGACTGGAGACACATATTCAGCTCTCTCATAAGGTACAACTGCCAGAAAATTAAGTAACAATGGCTTCTTTATAATTCTGTTTAGTGAAATCCTTAAGCCATAGATTTCTTTTCTCGATTAAATAGTAACTGTACACATAGGACCAGAAAGTAGATTTTAATACAGTATCATAGGCTTTTCTTCTTAATAAAGAGCCTCCCTAACTCCAACTCATAAATGTTCTTTCTTAAATTATCGCAGGTAGGTCATGGCATGTTCTCACCTCAGAGTTGATAGAGAAACTACAAGCATCGATGCCTGTGTTCTGTGTTGCTGATGGGTATAGTACTTTTGTTCATAGGAAAGTATCTAAATTACCAATATGACTGCACAAAAGTTTTAGTGTCTGCCAGAATCTATCTACTCAAACTTCTTCATTCAATCACACTAGCCAACTGATCTTCTACCTGACTAAATGAGTCTACTTATACTCTTGTAGTATATCCTCACATACATATATTTCATCTCCATTTACCTTTTCACATCCAACTATTTAGCTGTGTGCCTTTCCTTTGTTGCGTGAAGTCTACATTTCTCTAAATTTTTATGTTCTCTGGAGTCACTGAAAGATAAAATAACAACAGTCATTTCATCTTGTAGCGCTCAGTGGATCTGAGCACTTTTACGAATGAGTTGTAGACAACATTGCCTCACTCAAAGCACCTTTACAAATTATTTGTAGATAACTATTGGAATGGGAAATGTGGGGAATATGAGGAATTTGTGACCATGTAAGCTTGGCAACATACATACAACTAGCCAGTGGCAAGACTGAAAACAGCAGGCAAACCCACTGAATCCCAGGTAATCCTGATACTTTCAGATGAAAAATACAAATAACATTACCTAGGGATCACTGGGTGTGCTGGTTTTGGCTAGGACAGAGTTCATTTTCTTCATAGCAGCTAGTATGAGGCTATGGTTTGGATATGTGATGGACACAGTGTTGATAATGCAGGGATGTTTTAGTTACTGCTGAGCAACATTTAGACAGTCAGAGCCTTTTCTGCTCACACCACCCCACCAGTGAGGGGGCTGGGGGTGCACAAGAAGCTGGGAGGGGACACAGTTGGGACAGCTGACCCCAGCTTACCAAAGGGATATTCCACACCATGTGACATCATACACAGCAGTAAAACTAGGAGGGAAGTTGGTGGGGTGGCACTGCTTGGGGACTGGTTAAGCATCTGTCAGTTGATGGTGAATAATTGTTTTCGTTTCCATCACTTGTCTTTCTTGGGTTTTATTTGTCTCTCTTAGTTATTTTCTTTGTCATTACAATTTATTATTAATGTTAATACTATTATTATTATATTCTATTTCATTTTAATTATTAAACTGCTTTTATCTCAACCCATGAGTTTTCTCACTTTTTCCCTTCTTATTCTCTTCCCCCATCCCGCTGGGGGTGGGATGAGTGAGCTGTTCTGTGGTGCTGTGTTGCCAGCTAGGGTTAAACTATGACACCGGCCTACCATGATAAATTTAGGAATGGGGGTGAAATGCATACATGCAGGTTCATGACGTGAGAGGTGTGTGAATACAACCCAGGGGCATAATTTAAATGTAAGTTCATGGTGGGTGTTTAAATGGAAAAATGCTATGAGTACTCATTAGTGTGTGGAAGACACTGTAGAACCATTTTTGTAGCATCAGAGGACCTGATCTAACATTTATATTAGATTAATATAAATCTCTTTTATGAAAGGATGGAAAGAGTTCGCAAACAGTAGCTCATCTTGAAAAAGCAAGGCATTAACACCCAATGTTTTCTCAGTGTAACCTTTGAGAACACAGGATGGATGCTCACATATGATGACCAGCAGCAGCTAAAAGAAGAAAACAGCAAACCAAAGATTTCTTATCACTGCATATGCCTTAGTAGAGCAAAGTAGACCTACTGTATTGCAGGCACTGACACCAGCCAAGAGGCTATTTAAACTCCCATTTTGAGGACAATTGGTTTTGAATGGAACACAGTGTTATTCAGGTCTTGGAGTAAATTTAGAATAATTTGATTTGTCTAAAATAATCCCCATCATATCTTTTCTTTGCCCAAATGCTTCTCCAGAGCAGGAAGTGATATAACAGAAAATAGTATGATTTCCTCTAACTTTCTCTCATCTGACATTTAAGTTACCTGCCTGGAGCAATAAGGCATTCTTCACAACTCTCACATATTCAGTGTGAACTTCAAGAAATGAAATATCTTATTTCCCTAGGCTCTGATGCACTACAGTTCTACAGAAGATACAATTTGTCGTAATTGTTTGTGAGGGGAATGTGGCATATATGAATGACAAGTCATATCCAAGCAACTGCACGACATGCCCTTTATCCAAAGAAAATAATCAGCCCTGAGAGAATGCAGCTGGTGTAGCTTATTTAGAATATTTCATGGTGGCTGAGACAATCTAATCACTTTTTCGTATTAAAATTGTTAATAGAACATAGGAGTAAAGCATGGATTCATAATAATTTCAAATACTTCTTCCCATAGTGCTTCAAACCACAGGATTTAAATTGCATCAAATGAGGCACTTACACATCTTCTTTTCAAAACCACCCACCTGCCCTCATCCTGCTCCTATCGGAGAGAATTAAAATCTGAAAGATTACATATGATTCATAGCCCAGTAATCGGAAACCAAACATCATTTTCAACACTGACATGATGAGAATGCTGCCGTTCTTTCCTTTTAAATGACTGCACCTTAGTATACAAGTTTCACAGATTCTCGAATGTGAATACAAAGAAATTCATCAAAACTAACTGCAGGATAAGGATAATTTAAAAAATAAAAACGTCAAAATGTAATAGCTAATGGAGAAAATACCTCTGAAATACGTTAAACTTTTGGCAGTGACTGCAGGTGGCTAGGGAACATATTTGTATTCACACTGAAGTATATAAAACTTGCTATGTATTCCAAAGCAAAAAAATCTTAGGCTGGGAGAGAGGTGGATTTACAGACATTTGCAGGAATTCATTCAGTTGCAGCCACTCAGGGAACAAGAACTCTTAGTGAGAGCCAGTTTCCTTTTACAGTTGTGGAGACCATTATGCAATGCACTAAAGGATACATTAAACATACATGTGGCACTTATAAAACAGAATTACTTAACTCTACACTGGCCAACTCTCAGGTTTTGATCATTTCAATCCATTGTATGAGAAATTCTACTGAAGTCAATTGACATTTTTTTCCTGAATAAAAATATTAGGGTTTGACTCTTATTCTCAAGACAAACATATTTGAAATGTGAAGGCTAAGATGGAGGGAACAGCCATATTCTGTTTGTTTGAGTCTACCAGTCATACGTGGAAAAATTCACATGTCCAATTTCAGTTTTAAATTTCACAAAAAGAGAAGTATAAAGTGAAGTGAAAGTACTACACATCTGTAAATGTATTGTATTCCCTTGCAGTCAGCTCTGCTTGGCAAACCTGTATTGCTCTTGAAGATCTTGGTGGAAACCTGCAAAGGTGTGGAGAGGTTCTGCAGGGACCCTTGCCAAATAAGACTTCTCTCCCTGAAGCCAGGCTGATTTTGGATACTCTTTAAAAAAATCCCAAAACCTTCCTGAGACACTTGTTTATGTCGACAGCCCTGCTCAAATATAGATGATGTGTTTGGAGAAATTGTTGTGACTTCTTTCAGTGGAAGAAATGCACTTTCACTGCAGTCACCTTACAGCTTCTTCCCAGGGCACTGTGCTTGCTAGTTCAGAGCACTCCTGGAAAAACAAAACAAAACAAAACACAAAACAAACCAAATTCCGCCAAAAATACAGGTTTTGCAGCAACATAATAATAGTTATAATCACAGGCTGGTAGCACCTCCAGTGAAATGTTCTGCTTCACACATTGTTTCTTTGCAGAGCACACACTGCTTCGAGTTTCATACAAGCTCATCTGCAACATTTTGGGAGTGGAACCAACACCCCTTCTTTTCTTGCACTCAGAAGGACACAGGAGGTGATCCTGCCTACCTTTGTGGAACAATGAGCAGCATTCCTGGGGAAGGCACTTTCTTTATCACACCTTGTTTCAAAATACAAGGCAGTTGCAGGGGGGAAGTTCACGATGCTTTATTTTCTTAGATGGACAGGAAGCAGTTTTTCATTAAGAAATAATTTCTAAAGCCAGAACAGCCATTTATTTTCTGCTGTGAATTTGGGTACTTTAAAATTGAAGACTTCAGCAACAGTCTGACTTGATCCCTTGAGCCTGAATCACCCTTAGTGGCTCTCTAAGTTGCACCTCTACTGTGAATTTCACAGAAGCACAGGCATAAAAAGAGCCTATACTTACAAATAATAATACAATAATAACATGCGTATATGTACATTAGAGCACTTCCTGCTTTTAGATGCTGATAATGTAATTAATAAGGCTACATTCCATATCATGTAAATGATGTGACATACAACATCAAGTATTAGTCTAACCTATAATTTCAGTTTTCACTAAAAATCCAAGGAGGCGAGGTTTTGCAGGGAAATGATTGCAAACCAAGCTAAATGGGTATTTTTCTCCAGATTAATGCAAAAAGTAAACAGAGAGGAGAAAAGGAATGAGGAGTTGATTAACATCCTGGAGACAAGCAGGTTCAAGGAAAAAGGAGGATGGCTGGCAGTCAAGCTGAGTGAAACCTAGCAGAGAAAATCAAAATAAACAGGAGGTACATCAACTACAAATGCCAGAGAAAACAGATCTTTCCCTTATGTCAACCCATGCAAAACAAAGGTCTTACAGTTATTGTCTAAACAGGCAATCAGTATTTTACCTTAAACTGAATTAGGCTTCTAGGAGACAGACAATCATGAGATCAATAATTCAAATGCTGATAAAATGTTTCATCAGTTTCTGAAAGGAATCCTGGCTGCCTGCAACAGCAGGGAACAAACTTAATGGCCCAGAAAATCCCCTTCAGTCCCATATTTCTTGATAAACAGATATTTTATGAGAACTATGATGGCCACAGCATGGTAAAGAATGAATGATGTTAAATTAACCCTGCTAACAAAGTGTTAAAGTGTTAAAAAGAGGTAATGAAGACTCAGGTTTCTGTGTACAGGTAGCTGAGCTTGTTTGGTTGCCATGGCAGACACCATAGGAAACACACGTTCAAATTTAGAAATGTATAGATTAAGAGAAAGTAAAAGCAATCAAAAGAAGGCATACATTTCTGAATTTGAAATCAAGAGATTTGCTGAAAAAATCTAATGAAAATCCTTCTTTGTCCCTTTCCACAGACAGTTGTAATTTCCCATTCTGTTAGGCAGCCCATTGCCATGGGGAAGAAGAGTCTTGTTGTTCAGAGGAACTGCTCTTGCCTCTGCACAGGTAGAGCATGAGAAATGGCACAGGACCTGCCTGATGATTTCCACATAAGCCCAGTCTAATGGGACATTGCTTGCCAGGACTTGAGACTTGGCTAATATCTATGTCCTTCAGCCCTATACCGAGATCCAAGACTCTGAACTTATACTGATGCACTGCCTTAATATTACCAGAAGGATGAAGCTTTGAGTTTTAAGTGTTTTTAAGACCTTTAAAGATGCTACATATAATTTTTAAACATATTCTGGAGGTCATCAGCATGACCTCTTTTTGTACAGCCATAGTCCTCATCACACCATTCCTGAACTATAGCAATAGAGGGCTGTAAGTCACACTGCGGGATCTACAGTCCCTGCGGCACCAGAGGGAGAATAAGTGGTCTTGACCTGAGTAGAGCATTTCCATTGCAATTCCAGGCTCCTTTCCCCTGCTTCATAGATGAGTCTCTCCCAAATATATTTAATTTAATAGACTGTCCTATTTCTGGACTTAATTTAATGGACTTACTCTCTTTCTAGCTCCCTGTTTACTGAGTGTCCTTACTTTTTTTTACACTTGTAACCTAGTTGCAGTGACTGCTGGAGCAAGGATGTTAAAGTAAATGCAGGAGCAATCTCAGACAGCCGAGAATGGGCTCAATCAGTCAGGCACCATTCTCTAAGGGTGTTTGCTGGGCCTATGATCCTTCTCCACTCCATTGCATTTCAATGTAAAATACATCAAGTTGACTGTTCAAACAGAATTAAGAACATGGGTTGTTACATATTTTGAGTAAACAGGCATGAATAACCTACATCTCCAAAACTGTTCACACCAGCAACTTTCAATGGATTGTCACACAGGACCTCAGAATGATTAACACCACTCCCACCACTCCCAAAATTTTCCTGAAAAATAATACAATTTCACAGCTCAGTCAAATTACGAAAAGGTATATTCAAATGAAAAAGGTTTATTCCCAAAATGTGTCTCATAAAACAACACATTTTCCAAGGGGAATTCAGAGCGCACTGCTACTGCTGTCTCATTATATCTACTGCTCCTGCAAAACAAAAAGTTGCTTTAGTCACCTTCCAGCATCAAAGAGGTTATAGTGCAGCCAACTGTGTTTGCTTTAAATTGCCTAGTTCAAATACTGATGGACCTTTCCATGGCAGACTGCAGCGCCAGCACAGACTAACAGCATGTGTGCTTGTCTTACTTCCCAGCCGAACTCTGCAGCACTGCCGGGCTCCGTGTGCCCTGTTCACGTTGCTGATGCACCGCAGCTGGGCAGTTTGTGTCTGTGTGTCAGGTGTGTCTGTGTGTCAGGTGTGTCTGTGCTTTTACGTTTCTTCAACTGCAAATGATGACTGCTGTGTTATCTATTGTAGACAAAGGATGCATAGAGATATTTCTGAGTGGAAAGCAACAGCAGTGAAAGTAAATACTGACACACATACATGGCTTTGTTTAACTGAAGTGACCGAATTTAAAGGAGACCCTCTCTCAGTTGTTGTTCGCAACCTGAAAAAAATAGTTTTGAAGTTACAGAACTGCAATAGAAGAAAAAATTCAAATATATGAGAACAATTTGTATAGCCCCTCTGTATTAGTCCTACAAATTTGAATCCGTCCTACAATATTTTATTCACAGATAATACTTTTCATTTGATTGTTTTGTCTATTTCGTGAGGTTTAGCAAACTCCAGTGGTGCCATGTACTCTGCTTGCTAAAACTATTTTCAGATCAGTCATTCATTTTATTTATTTGTGTCTTCACATTCAAACTTTAAACATATTCCTGATAATTTCCACATATTTTACAAAATCTAAAATCTTTTTTAGCACAGCACACATGCATGAAAACTACCAAGAATACCAGCCCAGAATTCTTTGCTCTTTCTTTCCTTTTTCACAGAAAACTAAATAAAACTACATTGCTGTGCTTGTCTGCACACCAAAGGTATTTCTAGGATAGGAAGGATGGATGGTCCAGTGGCTTCAACACTTGATAGCATCGGCTTAAAGCAACCCCATGAGGGCCTGAAATTAATTATTGGTAGTTTGCAACTAAAAATAAAAAAAAAAAAAAGGAGTAGAGAAACAGAGAAATAGTTGAGTACTAAGCTAACAGGTTGTGGCACCCATAAAAGGGTTAAAAGGCTGCAAGTCTTTAGTGCATACTGTACATATAGCTAAAGTAAATAAAAAGCATCCAAGTGCATCATAGACATTTACTAGACCACCAATAAGCAATAAGAAAATGCCTCATAACACCTACAAGATACTGTTTGAAGGTGGGACAGTAGAGCTGGGAATGCTCTTCTTTGGATTTTGGTTTTGCTGTATGCTGTTTATTCAACAATGCACAGCATTATGCTTATGTGACTTGCCCCGTTCCCTAAATAAAACAATATCCATAGCAACGCTGGTCTTGAATTCAGTTTTTTTTTAAAAACTACTGCCTGAGTTAGGGTCTGGGCTGATAGGAAGAGCAGTATGCCAAGACCAGTCAGCCTGGCTGGGGGGAAAAGTGTGGGCTCAGTAAATCACAAGCAAGGTCACACAAGCAGGTGGGGACTCTCAAAGTGCCCCCTGTGGGAGCCAAGAAGTAGGATATGGACAGTCTGTCACTGGGTAAGTCTGGGGGCTATGTCCTGTCGGACCTTTTTATGACCTTGGCTCAAGTCCTCAGTCGCGGATATCAGGAGCAAAAGGGGTGCTTATCTTTAAATTGAACACTTAAATTTCTTGGTCAACAAGACCAAGAAAGCCACGTGTCTGTGGCTCTCCACACCCACCTGCAAAACTACTAATTTTCTCACCTCACAGACCTTGCGATATTTTCAGACACTATGAAAATGGAGACCAATTAAACAAACTTAGGCAAAAAAAATCCACAAAAATTGTTTCACTAAATTAACCTGAAAGTAGGCTTGTTTGTTTTATTTTTCTATGGATCTGGAAAACTAATTGCTTTAGGGTTTGTTGCATATTAAGCGGCCACTTGCTGGACTCACTTCAGTCTATCTTTTCATTTACTTTTTTTTTTTAATTCCAAAAATACAGTAATCTAGCCTTCTATAGGGTGAAAGTGCCTATAATGTATGAAAGAAGATTCTGTTTTGGTGCAGGAAGATATGCAATCTGTCCTTTCCATGACTGCATAGTTTCTATAAGAACAAGTATACAAAATAAAACATGCTTTGCCACATATGTGGTTACTTTTCTTCTAATCTCATTACCATTTAATCAGTTTATTTTTTCAGAATCATTTATGCTTTAGATTAATCACAATACAGTCATTAAAGGAAAAAAAATGGCAACTTATCAAAGCATTCTAAAAATAACGAAGAATTATAGGTGCTAAACTCTGAAATATCCATATGAAGTAGAAGACACCTATTGGAACAACTTGCAGTTTCATGTCTGTGAGACAGAACAACTGAAATTGCTGAAGGAACTAATCTGGCAGAATAACCTACTAGCAGGACTAAAATTTGTTCTGCTCACCATGGTTAGCACATTTCCCTTTACCAATTAAAAACAAAAACACAAAAACAAAAAACACAGAGAATTTCAGAGACTCGATGCTCTCTCTCAAAGCCTGCCAAAATATTCAGATCAAGTATTCCTTCCCAGAGAGAAATTCACTTTTGCATCCTGTGGGGCAACACTGTCCCTGAGCCTGTTCCAGTCAGCACGTGGTTTCTGTGTGGCCCAACTGGGAACATGGGATTCAGAGGAGAATTCGGGCTCCCTGATGTAACGGAGTCAGCCACAGAATCTCAGTGGGTTTATAACAGATTCAGTCTGTGTAAACACAAGTTTTCATTTTGCAAAAATAAGAGTTAATCTGATTATATCATACAAATGAATACACATGTACCTACATTGACCCTCTAGCCACACTGCTCAAATCTAAACATAGAGTTAACTACTTTCTGACTTGGGCCATGAATTTGTGAGATGTCTTTGCTGCATAACTAAAAGACTAAGCAAGACAACATTTCCAGGATCTGGGGAAGTTCCAGGAATCTCCCTACTAAAATATCAGGAGGTGCTCAAACAGATATAACAGTATAAAACAATAATTTATCCAAAATAATTCCATTAGAAGCATCAAAGTTACAGCATCTGCCATGCACTTGTTAGTAGCCCAAAAGAGTGCAAACAAACAGCAGCATCTGCTACTATAATTCCTTCCAGCTACTTATTTGCAAGTGTGACTTGCTAAAGGACAGAATCATCCCGTTGATTACTGCTGTACAAGTTAGATTTAGCCATGCTTCTTTTCATCTCTTTTTGTGTAAGCATGTGTGTAAAAATGTCAGTCATTTTTGCTGTTGTTGTTTATAAGTTACAGAAAGCCATGAATATTTCATTCTGCAGCTAAATTAACATCATACCACAATTACACATTTCTCCCCAAAGGCAGTCTATTCTGGACTTGGTATTCAATTTCCTTTCAGACAGTAGAAAACAAGTACTTTTCTACAAGGAGTTACTGTTTCAGAACTCAGTGTTCTTCACGTAGGAAGTTTGAAAGAGTTTTGCATCTAAACACAGTGCACAAAAAAGAGTTTCTCTATTTGTACTTCAAACATTAGTTGTCAGATGTACACCTACTTGAAAACACAGACATGGCAAACAAAAATCAACAGAAAAGAAAGGAATTAACTCAATGCAAGTTAGAAAACTTTAGTACAAAATAAAATGTGAAAAAAGTTTTCAGGTCTGAAAAGACATTGGGAAATGGGTTGTTTGGAGGATTAGCATGACATTTTTCTTTTTTTGGTTAAAAGTACATTATCAAGTCTATTTTTCTGTTAGCCTGCAGAGGTATCAAAGATTTAAGCAGCTATTATTTATTAAAGTTATTGGGTCTGCAACACAGAAAACAGTCTAGATGAGTAACACATCTGCAACATGAGTATTTATGTATCTGAGGCCATTCACTGACACAGCTTTAATGATGAAATCATAAGAATTAATGAATGCAAATAAATGGCACTGAAATCAACACCCTCAGTATGATGAAAAGCAGATACACACTTTTTCACATTTGTAATTATTTTGCTTTTTTGTTTGTGTTTTGGGGTGGATTTTTTGTAATTTTTCTTTACTAGTCCATGCCAGATCCTGGTTTAGTCAATCTTGGCAGTATTTATGCATACACCTTTTATTCAGAAGTCTCAGAATACTTATTAAATAATGTACTGAGTGCTGGTGTTAATGATGCTAAAATGCCCATAATTTCTAGGTATATTTATCTTTCAATAGCTTGGTTTCCTATGGAAACAAGACTTACATTACACAGCTATCCTGCATGTTGTTCCAGTTCCCTTCCTCCTTACATAAGATTTGAAACCTTTGGCCAGTTTCACCTGAACTTGCTAGAGGCAATGAGGTCTCAAGGCTAGTTAAGACTGCAAAAGCTTTGTAAAACTAGACTGGTGGCTATACATTCAAAAAATAATAACTTGATTTTATAGGTTTATTGCTACAGTCAAAACAAGCAACACTTACTTAGTGGAGAATTCTCTCAAAGGGAGAGTAATGGGTAAATATGAGTAGAACACAGAATCATATTATAATTCAGTTAAGTAATCAAACAACGAAGAGAGACCACATGAAGCCAGGTGTCTTTAGTTCTGACGTTCACAGGTTTACTTGTTTGTTACTTGGATCAGTAATAAATTCCCACGATCCTATAGAGTGTTTTACATTGGAACTGTTCAGAACTGCATATAGGAATGGCCTTAACAGAAACACTTCTGTGTTCGTATTGTTGTCAATACAAATTTAGCCCCATTCCTGAGTCACTGTAATCAGCTGCCTGAGCATAAATGTACCACCACCCTCTGCTGGAAAGAGTTTAATCTACAGTCAGAGCTCCGTGAAAATTCTAGATCCAGAACAAAATTTGGGCACACAAAATTAAAGGTTACAACACATCAGGTTTATAGATAATTATTACCTACAATAATGCAGATCATTGCACTGGGCTCCAAGACTCCCCACATAACACCAGGACAAAGTCAGGCTTATCAGAACAGAATCACAAGCAACACTGGGCTGGTGGCAGAAAATTCCTGAGCACCACCTAATGAGAAATGCTAATGGCACCAACTTGTCCTCAGTCTGGTTTCTCACTGGGTTATTTTGTGGGTTTTTTGTTGCTTCTGGGGTTTACTGATTTTGAAGGGAAGAAGTAAAGCCAGGAAGATTTTCATTTGGTTAATGAAGAACCAAATTCTAGTTCTGCTGATAGTGAGATATTTAAGAGCTCCACTCTGTGCAACACAATGTGAGTCTTGGAGCCAGTGGTGTGTCCTATCATCTCTTTGGTTTCCTTTGTAAGATAAGGCCAGAACAAGACAGGCAAAAATCTTACCAACATAAGATATATTTGGACAAAGAAAATCTGCAGTATTAGACTACATCCCTTTGATATCGTTTGATTATTTGTTAATGTGAAAACTCTATCAATGAATTCTTACTTATTAGTAACTTTTACCAGTATCTTATCTTGGTCAATAATTAAGCAAATATTTTTTCCAGTCGTAAAGGAGACATGCAAGACCTCTGCTTCCTTGGAATTAAAATATTTTAATTCCGTTTCTTTTTCTTGAATATATTGCTGGCTTTAATAAAAGCAGAGCTCTTTGCTCTGTTTGAAATATGTAGATATGTAGGAACATGGTCCTCAAAAAAAAAAAAAGAAAAAAAAATTGACAACATGAGACCAAAAAGAGAAGCCAGCTGCTCAAAACCAAGGTCAAGAGAACCAAATGAGTAACAGATGGTACCGACTACCTTTGGCTATCGAAATCAAGCTCAAGCAGTACACTACCCAGCTGTGCAGAAGAGTGGAAAAGCAGATAGGTTCAAGTGAAGGGAAACACATAATGGCTTGAGGGTTCTAGCAATGAACTTATTTTAGCAAAGCAATGTTAATCGGCCACCACCCCTACCTCTGTGAATCTCTTCTATTTCAGACCTGCAAGAAATAAAAGTTTTTCATTCCCTGGAAAAATGTAAGATGAAATGAGACATGAAAACCACTTGCACTTCTAGTGTTAAAAACAATACTATCTATAAAGCAATTAGGTGTTTCCACATGGAAAAACACATGCAGTTCTCGTCTGTCTCCCTGTCTTAGAAAAAGTTAGCTGTTACAGACATACATGCAGATGTATGATGAAAAGATAAAGAAAGCACAAACATCAGGGCATATTAGAAGAAAAATAAACAGCTTACTTTTTAACAACATGTTTTATCTTAATTTTTATCAAGTTCTTTCAGTGTACTAGGCACTGCTTGCTCCCAAGTTTAACAGCCCAGCTTGACAAAAAAAAAGATTTAGGTATCTCACTCACTTGCACAGGCATTTATGGAGAATGCGGTAGATGCCATGGTAATGGGGTGAACTCTCTCTCAGGCTTCAGAAGGCACCAGAAGGAAACAGCAGTCAACAAGTTTAAAACAAGTATGAGAAGGTGGTTTGCACACAGTGTGCAACTAGTGGTGAAACTCTTTGCCACAGAATGCTGCAGATGCTGAATTTTATTTGCTCTAAAAAGCAATTGGATGAATTCATTGAGGAAAAACACACCAAAGACCGTGAAATGTAAAGACAGCCATCTCTGGCATGATAAGAACTTGGGTCACTGCGTACTCTTATTCTCTTACCCAGGCATCCACTACTGTGTAACATCAGAGGCAGAATATAGTTTGAACGGGCCTTTGCCTTGATCTGGCACAGTATCATGTTTTCCAAACCCAGAGTAGTGAAGTTTGCTCCTTGCCCAGACTCTGTCCAATCCTTCTGGTGCTTGAAACTAAACGTGGTCTTTGTGGAGTCCACTGCATATCTAAATGTCATCTTCTGAATGTGCACAGACACATGGACATTCTTGCCAATAGTGTGCAACTCATCTCTCCCTCTCTCCTTCATCATCCTGTGCTCTCTCAGAGCATTCCTTAGAGACAACAGCTACCTGCAGCTGATGTTGCTCCCTCCCATCTTCCTCATCCCACATTCTCTCTTAGCCATTAAGTAGTCCAATGGCAAGAGCATTCACAAAGACAGAGAAGATAGGGTGCATTCCTTCTTGGCCTTCTAAACTGAAGGTTAAAATATAACCACTAGATAGAGCATGAAGTGCACTTCTTGCCCAAGAGCCCAATCAGTTCGTCATTAGACCAAGCAAAGAAAACCTACTTTTCTTTCCATGGGATAGCCTGAGAACGAAATATGTGCTGTGTGCTGACCAAGGCAAGGTGAGAAATGGGGTCTGAATCTGTTTAGTCAGAGGAGAATTGAGTATAGGCCCCCCACATGTTAGGTGAGCTCCTCAGCTACTGGGGTGTGAAGCACACAAAAACAATGCCATGGCTTGTTCACCAGTTTAAAACAAATGATCCACACCTTTTCACTTTTATGCATAGATAAACCTTACATATCTAGCTCCAAAAGAACATCCTGCTTTGCAAACCCAACATAAAGAGAAGTGTGATCCCGGATAGTAAAACAAAAAGCCTTGTGGACCTTGAGGATTCACCCTCTCTGGAGGATTACCTGCTGCCCTGCTTATGGTCAAGATTGGCATTGGTCAAAGTGCTGGAGGCTTTGAATCATCTCCTTCAGTTCCTTAGTCTGGGCTGTGGATGCCACTTGTCTCTTTCTTTTTCTCCTTTTTTTTTTAATTTAGTCTACATGACAGGAGATTAATGAATTGAAGTGAAGCTGTCACACATTTCTGACCATAACAACAAAGAAGTACAAGAAAACCCTTGTTCCAATATGGTACTTCTATGTTCTGAAGATCCCATTGCTACAGTTTTGGATACACATTGGTACTAGCTACAACTGCTGTTCACAGACAACTCCTTCTTGCTCAGCCTTGGCCTCTGAAAGAGGTTGTGGACCAGCCTGGCATCCATATGAAATGCTCGTGTGATTATTCCTCAATACAGTTCCAAAAAAATAAACTTGAAATTGACTGTTTAAAATAACCTGGTTCATTCTGACTGGGACTAAATATTATATTCTAAAAGCCCTCAGCTATTGGAGGTAAGGAAGACAGAAACTTTAAGCAAAGAGGTGGTCTGGGGACAGACAGCAGTGATTTCTTCAAGTCAGCACAAATGCAGCTGGAAAAGGACACATGCCACAGTCTACATCACCAAAGAAATAACGAAACTACTAGCTAGGATGAAGAACTGAGCAACACTGATAATCTGAAAAAAAACACAAAGATAGTTCACTTTCAGAATATTGGGTTTGAACTGAGAACAGGACATCCAGAAAGACAGGCTGAAATGTGAAACTAAATTGAAAGAGACAGAATGGGGTGAAGAGGTAAGCTCGGGAGTTGCCTGCAAAGAGAAGCTCAGCAAAAGCTCTCACAATGCTTTATATCATTCACACACTAAGAATAGGGAGGCAAAAAAAGAGGGAAAGAAGGATCCATAGATGCATGTGAAAGAGTTCAAATAAGGAAGAAGAAATTATGTTAAAAGCCTCATAAAAGGCTGTGAGGTTGGTTAACCACGACCAGGGTGAAATGCACATAAGCAATTTATATTGACGTCTAATAAATCGAGGGAGGAGAGAGGTTATTGCCCAGCCACACAATACAGCAAAGGTAACCTGTTAAAATTCAGATTGTTTTAAGATACTTCTGCTTGTACATTTAGCATCATATCCAGTCAACTTATGTACCAGCTGAATTCTTGTGCTTAATTGACGGAGGCAGCTAAAAGCAACATAATTTTTTAATAACTTAATTCTCAAGTCCTGTCTTGAAGCCACCTATGTTTCTTGCTTTCACTCCTTATATTGGAAAACTACTTGAAATCCTGCTATACTGGTAAGAAAAGCAAGGCCAGTGAGACACAGACAAAACAACAGTATCATCTGTAAGAAATTTAGAAACTTTTTGAAAATTTTTGACTACTTCAGGGCAAGCATGTTATTACTATTTCCCATTCCAGAATACTTTTCCAAGTGAAAAAGCTTTAAAATGACCCTTTCTGTCATTTCTGCAATGTGTCATAACTCTTTGCCTTTGTTTTGTCAGTTTGAAGCAAATCCTTCAGTGTCTTCTCTGTTCCCCTGATTACCTTAGAAGACATTTTCTGCAATTGCTCCAGGTTGAGACCATGCTTTCCAAACACAGATGACTGAACAGCGCAGGGTTCCTAAAGACTGTTAGTGGCTTGGGCATTGCTGTTAATAATCTCAATCACTTTCACTTTATGTATATATAAAGACACCTTGCTGCAGATTTTAGGCGCAATTTGCCGTTTTCTTTCTTTCCCAAAAAGCAGTAGGCAACTGCTGTCTTACAGTCTCCATGTGATTCACCTATATATAAGATTTTTTTCTCTCTAGTTAGGAAACCCCAGTTTATCTCATCACCTACATGTGCAACCTTGCAAACCATATTAATAAAATTTATCTCATTTCTGGAACTACAGTACACAAATACATTAAGTATTTCTTGTGTTATGTACTGGTTCTTATCTCGATAATTCTTCCCAATCTTGTATCAAAAAATTATCAGAATTCTTCTGCCCTTCAGTGCTAATCATTGATGAAAACATAAGATACATCCCTTGAGAAAGTCCTTCAGACCAAATATTCATTCCAGAGATTCTATCAGCATATTAGGCTCATTTTTACCTATGCTGACCAAAGTCTAAGTCTTACAATTCTTACACTAACCTTCTTCTCCTCTAGTTAAATTAATAATATCATAGCTGTTACTATATCAAACACCTCAGTGAAATGCAGGCAGGCTTCTTGTTTTCAGTGAATTATTTCAACACAGAAAGCACTAAGCTAGTACAATGTGATCTACTTTTTGGTAAACAGAAAATGAGGTGAATTGTGACCTATTTGTCTTCACTCGTTATCCTCTTCAAAATTGTTCTTAAAAATTAATATTGAAATAATGTAAAAGGTTTGTAATCACCTGAACCACTTCTACACCCTTCACTTTTATCTGGATAATCCATTTTTCAGTTCTGGAGCGCTAGATCACAATAATACTGCTGGACATAATCAATCCAATATGCCTCACTTCTATGGAACAGAGCTAATCAGGTTCCCTGCTTCTCAGAGAGTTGAATCCCTCCTTCCTTCACATACTGGCAAGATTAATGCCCTCCTCCATGTCCTTTACTACTCCATCTTCATCTTAATATCTGGTCAGATTATTTCTTGTAAAGAAAGTTATTCAAGTACTTTTTCCTGTCCAAGGTGTCTTTAATCTTGGTCCACCCTGGCTTCTCAACATCCTCACTTGCTCTTTCCTTGTTCTCTTTCTATGCATATATGATAAAATTTAAAATTAAAAAACAAAACAAAACACTTTAGTTTCCTTTGTAAGTCTAAACTTAGCTTAACTTCTCACAAGTCTCATTTTACTCCTACACTTTCTGACTTCCAAGATATATCTTTCTTTGACAATCAGATTATTTTTCCATTTCTGCATTTGGTTCTTCTTTGGACATAATTCAGCTAAGGAAGTTATACCTACCTGGCTTCTGACAGGCAGGATACCCTGCAATGGAATGAATCTGCATAAATTAACTGTGCATAACTTAAGTCTTAAAATGAAAACAAAGTTCTTGATCTATCAAAGAAATATGTTCTGAAATCATTTCCTAACAGAAAGAGGACAAAACCCCTGAACTCATTTTAGGATTAAGATTTCCTCATTCTACAGAAGAAATGTATATCATGGATAACCTTTCTTCTATTTAGAGTGTTCTTCCTTATGGAAAACAAAAATGTCAGTTCTTAAACAAATGGACATAGGAAGCGGCATGCAGCCACTTTTCAGCATCTCTTCCAACTAGAGAATAAGCATTTAACCTGAACATCAGTCCTCAGAGAAAGGACCACAGTCCCAAGGATGTCAAGCTTTATGGGACTGCCATGGCTACGTTTTGGTGTTCAGGGCATGGCACAAGATTTACATACCGTCACATCATGTGATACTACTGTAGCTTCTTGAATTTGTACCTCTGTCCATAATGGAAAATAAATGTATTATTATCTGTTATTCAGACAACACTGAAAAAGTCCTTGAGAATCTGAACTATCAAAGCTTAATTAAATACAGATATAGGCTCTGCATTTGATTTATGAATGATCTGGGTGTCCAAGACATTCCCATTAAAGATCTGGGGTATTTCCAAGGCTGTTTTTTTCCTAACAACAAAATAATTCAGAAAAATTTTGTTCAGTTCTTGCACTTCTAGTGTCTGTTCTCTGCTGAACTTCCTGTTTTTGAATAGTTGAACTAACCTAATTATCTTCCTTATTTCAAGCCTTTCATACCTGTGCTATCTGAACACGCATACCAACTACAATCACATAAGCCTGCTTTCTAGAGGCTAAAACAGGAGAAAAAGAACATATTCCAGGATGTCTTCCCTCCTTCCTTACACCCAGCAGCTAACTCTTTCAGAGCCAAGAAAAGAAAGAAAGGAAGATGGGACATGCTTCAAGATAAGTTTTTTAAAATATCCACTGGGTTTGTGTCTCTTTTCCTAACTACATGATTACAAAGCTGTATTAAGAGTTTCTGTCAAGTCAGATACATCTAAGACCTGACATTCTGCAGCCTTTCCTTTTAAGATATTATTTTTCTATATAGATGTGAACAGTTTTTACAATTTCCTGACCCCAGTTTTAGTATATTGTTTACTTGCTGGTTTTACTGATGTATATGACAGAAATCATCATCAAAATAAAAGCACTAGGACCCAGACTGTTTTCACTAGTATTAGTACAAGCAAGTTAAACTAATATTTTTTTCAGCATGCCAGAGAGGTGCAATTAAAAGCTATTTTTAAATTTTGAGGATTTCAGAGAACTGCTAGCAGTCACTGCTGTCTGAAAATAACAGACAAAGGGAAAATGTTGGTGTTTGATAGTTACTGACAAGTCTTATATGGACAGACTCTGTAGGTTTGCTCAGAAGACGCATTTGCATGATATGGCTCTGGTATTACTAGATCTGAGATTTCATTTACCATATCAGGGACAGACCTAAGCTTAGAGTAAGCTAAGGAATTGTCTTGCCAACGTAACTCAAAGTGTGTTCCACAAGAAGAAAGGACTCCCAGTGCAACATAGAATTTTAAACAATACAGAAGTCTCAGATTTGCTCCTGAATAACAACAAATGCTCTTCTCAAAATAAAAATAGAGCATACCAAATATACCAGCTGCTTATTAACTGTTTCATCACTCCCCACTAGATAAGTAATAATTATTTTTCTTGGGTTTTTTTATAGACAAAGATCAATTCTAACCACATTTATCAAGTCACTCCATATGTGGCACTAAACAGAAAGTCTTTTGGTTTTCTAATGCTTTACTCCCTCCAGGAATTCAATCACGCATGAGATGAAATACACTGACTTAGTATTTTCATGAACTGCCTACTCTGTAAGGAACTTGCCCTAAACTTGCATTGAAAACTGTTCCCAAAAAAAATCAGTCACAGCACGACAGCTTGCATGGCTTTTCTCTGTATCAGGGACTACATCCAGCTCCAGAATGTGTCAGTTCTGGAGGCTGATGCTTCCTCTAAATCTTCCATTATACTAGCAGTGACCCATGTAAGCGGCATACAAAAGTTCCCAATTTCCAAAAAACAGCCAGTAAAATTGTCACCCTGTGATGGCATCAATGCCTCATATGAAGCAAATAATACCTTTTTGGTAAGTGTTAGCTTGGAACAGCATTTCTCTAACAAAATTAAAACAGAAGGCCACATGCAACATTCTTCTGGCTTTAATAGGACTCAAGCAGGCATTGGGAGGTGGAAGAGGTAAGGAGGAGATTGTTGTCATCTGTAACAGAACTGGAGCATGACACTGCAGCTCTCCTCCTCTTCACGATATCCACATCACGGAACACAGCAGTACCAAGGCTCCATCCCCTTTTCTCCCCTCTCACCCTCATAAACTCTCATCAACACCTTATCATATTCACAGCCAAAATAATGACTATTTTCAGCTACAAAAATAGTAAACAGAGAACAGAAACATCACACTTCCTGTTCAGTACCTGTTGCTTTTTCATTTTTTAACAATGAAAAAATCCAACGGAGTGTCCCTTTATGAGAACATAATTTGTATTTTATGAATGAAGGATAACCAGTAAGTCTTTATATGTTCTAACACTTGCTATCAATTGATGTATTGAGTTTATTTAGATGAGCATAAGTGACCTACAATCTCACTTGGAATTTATTTCGTAACAGAAAAACAATTGTCTCTCCCTTGCACTGTCACAGTATAAAAGGTCACCATATGCTAATATACAGTCAATAAAAAGGCAAAAAATCTACTTTTCTTTTTAAATTAATTACTTTGCCAGAAATCTTTTCCCTTACTTAAGCATGGGAGAAAAGCATGAACGGAGCCCAATAAATATGTTTGCCCTGTGGTATTCAGGAAGCCAGATCTAAAATAACAACCTATGAACCTTGACCCAGAGGGAGAGCTCCAGCTGAAGGCTAAGAGAAGCTTGACCAGCAAGAAGGGTCAACGAAGCTCTGCACTGGGAGGGCTGTGAGCAGTGGCACATGCAGGAGGGCCAGGCTTGAGAGGTCCACCTCTGGAAGGGAGGGTGCCTGCAGGGCCAGGTCACCCTCAGCACCTCTGTCCTCTCCACTCACTCCTGCCCACAGCATCCTTTACCTGATCCCTGAGGGAACACAAAACTTTGCTTGCTGAAATCTTCCTTCTGTTTTCATACGTTCAAGAAATAATCTTGTGAACTCATTACTTTCAAAACCTCTACCTCATGAAGCAGGGGAACACAAAATGACCCAGACAGACAGACATGCAAAGCAAGCAGAGCTGTTCCTATTTTTCAGAAGCAATTCTGTCAGGAACAAATTCTGTGTCTCAGACAAATAATGACTTGAAGCACTTCAGTAAATTACTCCCAACTACTTCTGTCAGTGGTGACTGTGAGATGTATCTCCCATTTTCAGTCACAGGAAAAACGTCTATAATATGTTCTTTGAAGACCTCTGGTGGCAAAGACTGAGCACTGACCTTCCTTCTCTAATTCGAACACAAAACTGGAGAGGCTCATGCAGTGGTTTTGAATGGTAATTTTATGCACCTTTGAATAGCTTGCACAGAGGTTGACTGTAATTTTGCTATAGGACACATTTCCTGGAACTAATATATCACTGTCCTTATAATACCCGGAATAATGAACAATTGCATAACTACAGCTGAGTAAATAATTACTTTCGCTTATTTTTATCCTGCATTGAGTTATCTATAAATTGCAACTACTGTAGATGTAATGTTAGATAAAAGAAAAGAAATAAAGTTTATTCAAAGTACTAATAATTATTTCAGCATCTTTATTTTGCCTCCCTCCTTTCCGAACTACAAGGCTAAAGCATTCAATTTTACTTTTGTTTTCTTTTTGTTTTGTTGATACTAGTTCAAATAGTCAAAATGACCCAGGTCACTCTATTTGGCTCAAAATCTGGCTACAGATCATTTTGGTTACTACATGCTAACTAATAATAAAACCCTGCTTTCCAAGATGTGCAACCATCTTGCTCAACAACCCAATTTGATCTAAGAGGTTTCGTTGTATGAATTAGCTTGTTGTCAACCTATCCAAACAGCTTAACTTCTTGCTCCTTCCCTAAATCAACAGGGCAACATCTACAAAAACACAACAGTATAAACATCATGAAAGGCAGAATTGACAGCCTAGTTTTTTTAGCCACATCAGAAGAAGTTTAGTACATCCATATCTCCCAGACAGCAACAACCACATACCGTCAAAAAAAATGGGTTGGGAGTAAAAGAAAATATTTTCTCACTTCGATGGCAGATTTCACAAGAAAGGCTGAAATTAGCATCCTCTCTATTTTTTTTTTTTAAAGCAGAAATACATCTTTTAATTGACAGATTAACCTACACATATCAAATGGCCAAATAGGTGCCTTTTCTTCAGTAACATCAGTCAAAAGCAGCACTCCATACGAAGGCAAGACCACCAGCTGGACTGTTCTAGAGTTTGAAGAGCCTAAATCTTTGGTGACTCAGGCTCCCTGCAAGCCACAGCTCACACATGCCCCTAAATGCTGAGCACTCCAGCCTCACAAGCTACTGTTTATTTAACATGCTGCCAGAGCTTCAACAATCTCTAAGATTAAGCCATAGCGGTCTGATGGAGTCTAGCTCCATCAATGTCTTAACACACATCTGGACTTGAATATCAGATCCAAACTGCCCATTACCATGAAAAAAATTCAGATTCCTCTTTTTATAAACAAGAAACAATTGTGACATAGCTAATTTTCAGTGATATTTTACATCTTTTAAAATAAAACATATTTAGAGACAATTTCCCTATTTGTTTTTTACTAGTGATTACATCAGTTAAAACCACACCATTCCAACCGTTCCTTGATTAAAGTACTGGGGGGACAGAAACAGAGATTAAAAATGTCAGTTCCACTGCAGATTTTGCCACTGATCTTTCAATGACTGTGAAATATCAGGACAAGAAATACAGCAAAATGCCCAAATGTAATGGCTTCAGTGGCTTAAAAATCTGCCTATCATTTCTTTTTTAAACCATCCTATAAGCTGTTCTTAGTTGAAGTACTATTTGAAGCTCAAAGTATGATATACTTCATGATGACTAAAACATTTTGTAAATCCTGTGTTAATATGTTGAGGGTGAACCTACTGCAAAATAAACAGGTCAGAATGATAATGAACTGTATGCAAGGCATGCAGCTGAGAGCAGCAGCAAGACCTGAACTTATTTCAGAAGATCAGAACATCATCCATATAGCTGTGAGTGAAATGATCATCAAGGCCTTTCAAGTGGTCATTCATCCTTGATATAGCATTATGGACACCTCTGGGTTCTCCCACTTGGTCCATATTTCACTAGTCTTCATCAAAGGTGGGCAAAAGACATGAGGCTGGCAAAAGACTGCTGCTTTGACTGGCAAAAAGCTGGCTATAAAGATCTGAGATGTGCATTGTTAGGAAAAAGTTCCTTTCACACTTTGCGGGTTAGCAGCAAGGAAGAAAATAATACCAACAGCTCATCTTTATCTCAGGAATTGTGTAAAAATTCGCAACAAAACCAGAGAAGGCTGGGAACAAACCTGGTTCAGTGGAAGGGTTACAACGAAATGAAGAAACATTCAAGTGTCTAAACAAGAAACCCAGTGCAACATTTTCAACAAGATTCCACTGTTGCCCAGTTTACGAAGTCAAAGTTAATCTCACCAAGAAATCAGAAAGATAAAGAGGGACAAAATGGAACCCCTACAGGAGAATCTTCCTAAGGTTCAATTACCTTCTCTAGCACAGTTTGTTCAGAATATTGTAGTGACTTATCTTAGAAGCCTGTTCCTACTATTTTAAGTGTAGCTGTCTGGTAGAAAAGAAGTTGACAAAGGTCACTTTGTCTTTGCCTTGAGCAGACAGGACCACAATTATTTTTTTTCTGTCGTCTTTAACAGCACATTAAGTCTCTTCAGTATTCACAAGATAAAAGAAGTTGCACTAAATACTCTTGTTAGTTACTTGAACATGAAAACAGAGAACTCCACTGTATCAAGATTTATTCATAGCTTTTAATGCTTAATACGGTAACATCAGTAGGCAGAGATGGAAAGACTTCACTTTGTATATATCTGTAAAACATATGTAATATAACATACAGACCCCAACAAAATACTGAACTAGATAAGTTCAGTACTACTTGTAATAACCCTCTGACTTCATGCAAATCAGTGTAAGTGCATTCATGCTGATTCTTCTAGGACTGAAATGCAGACAATATCTTAGTTACTATTGAGATTTCCATTACCTGAAAAACACATTTTATATACAGGGATGTAGCTTAACGATAATAATGTTTCTGCACCCAGAATGATGTAAGAATGCAAGCCAGACAAGTTCGTAGAGATGTAGTGTCTTTGTTTGAAGAAATTGATACAGCCAGAATAAAATCAGACAAGCTTCTGGACATTTATTCAGGTCTGCAATCTTGTCTGAACTATATTTCCCTTAAGCAATGTGAAGATGAAATTTTTCTTTCAAGCTTAAAGTCCATGGGAAATTTGCTATAGTAATTATTTGGTCAAATCATAGTTTTAAAGCCAGTTCCCACTAGTACAAACTTATTTATTTCTTCCTTATGCTGGTTTGTCAAGTTTCAGCTGTGATAAGTGAAAATTAAATAGTCCATAGGCAGACCACTTTTCAAAAGTCAATAGGTAAATAATTCACTACAGTGTCAATCAACAGAAATTACATATTGAGCTATAACTCCCTCCAGCACTAAGCTATAGACTGATTTCCTTGAACTCTTCTAATCTTGTCAAAGTGGATTTTAAAACTACATTTTCAGCGATCTGAGATCTATCATAAGGACTAGTTTAATATTCATTATTTGACATTTACACTACAGATGGTCTCAGGAAACACAATATAGTTGTCCCCGATTCTAAAAAAAAAAATATTCTTGGTGCTTTTGTGAAAGCTGGAACACTGGAGATTTCACTACCTGATTGCTAAACTTCTAATTCAAAAGGTTTGTTCAGATGTACAGCTTCAGTCTAAGTTCTGCAAACACAGGAATCTGACTCTGGATGACTTGAAGCCATCTAAGCTAGCCAGGAGTGAAACAATGAGGAAAGCCATAGGATGCAGTTATTTACAAAGGTGACCTGCCCGTAAGGAGATTCCACTGTTACTCAGACATCATCTGTTGTTAATCAGTCTCTTCAATCCTGAAATTAGGCGCTCATCTTCCAAAAATAAGAAGGGAAATCATCATAAATATCTATCAGCTCAGAAAGTGCTCTTATTTGACCATGGAATGACAGTCTTCATTTCCATGTCATGGAATCATAGAATGGTTTGGGTTGGAAGGGAACTCAAAGATCATGTAGTTCCAATGCCCCTGCCATGGGCAGGGACACCTTCCACTAGACTCAAAGCCCCATCCAGCCTGGCCTTGACCACTTCCAGGGACGGGGCATCCACAATTTCTGTGGGCAGCCCTGTTCCAATGCTGCACCACTGTCATGATGAAGAATTTCTTCCTTATATCTAACCTAAATTTACCATCTTTCAGTTTAATTTCATCCATCCTGTCCTCAGAAAAGTACGGAGATATAAAATAGAAAATAAAAAGCAGCATGTCAAAAATTTCTCCAGAGAGATCTTAGCCCAGGACAACTTGAAACTGCAGTAAAATATGAAGCTCCACTGATGCTAAAGGAAGTTCAGGTATTTTGGGGCATTGCTGTCTCAGGCTTTTTGCAAGGACAGAAAACAAACCCATTTGCAAAACTTACATTTGTCCAGCACTTGAGTTTATTTCAGATGGATGATGCATGGCATAATCCATATAACTGGAGAGGAGCAAAATAATTCTTCTTTGTACTAATCTTTTGTGGTCCTTCAGCAGTTGTGTAAAAATTACATCACGACAGTAAAACTTTAGGTTTTTTTCACTTTCCTGTATTAGTAATTTTGAATGATGCTCACCAATACCCTTTTGGATTCTTCAAATGCTTTCAGTATTCTGTAATACCTATTCTACATAATTTGTGGTCTAGAACAAATACTTCTTTTTAATAACTTACGCAACAACTTACACTTGTTTTACAGACCAAGTTTCTTTTCTATGACAATAACATACTTAAAACATGAAGAGTTCAGGTTATAATCCCAATCATTGTATTAAACCTCTTTTCGATTATTTTTGTTACAAGAAGTATAAATAACAACTGCATCTCCCCTTTACATATGTGTGAATGCTGTATTCTTCTGTTTTGTTGTTTTACACTATGTTTTGACTCTGTGTTTGACTTCTGTGTTATTTGATTAAAATATTAAAATTTTTTATTAAAACAGGCCTCAAACTATTTCAAGAGTACTTTTCTTCTGACCATCTCACCCTCATTGGTCTTGAAAGAACTGGAGCCCTAAATGCATTATCTAAGGAAATATGAGTTAGACAAGCAACTAGTTCCAATCACAGGTCATAATCTCCTGCCCCATCAACCTCATCTTGCTAAACCCTCCTAAATCCCCTAGCTTCTGCTCCTCTAATCATGAGGGCTAGAAGCTGCAAGGCCTGCTTTTCACTTCATTAAAATTTCCTTTTAATCTTTTATAATCTGTTAGCACAGTACATAAACACCCATCAGAAGCTTATTCCCTCCAATTTCACGAAAGGGGATAATTTTACTATACACTCCATATTTGCAAAGCTAAGCTTCATTTCACACTACCATAAACCTTGGTCAAAAGGACGGATAGTTAAATGGTTGAGCAAATGACATTTACAGCTACAGCCGGGTGCATTATTCATTGTGAAGCATTTATCTGGTGAAGTTAAACCTTGGTTTTGCTTATGAAACATCTGAAAGCTGATCCCAAATGATTTCGGTACATGGGGCTCTTTTCAGAAAGTACATTTTGGACTGTGTTGTTGCATGTGTGCCCCTTGCGTGACTGGCTGTCTAAACCAGACGAGATTAGTTTTCCTTCCCGAGGGGGTGACTAAAATCTCTTTTAGAGAGTAACAACTGCTTACCCCAAGCATATATTGAATAGGTCATCTTCTGTTACAAATTTTCAACATTTCAGTGAATAAGTTAGCAATTCTCCAAATATTCAGTTCTAATTATTAATAAAGCATATTTCCCCTAAAAATACTGTTATCACCTTGTAGTGCTATGTAACTTAGATAACTGTACAGCCCCATGGCAGAAATGCCTTCAGATAAATCCTCCAATAAACCATAATATACCTGCAATCCAAGCTTACAACATAGAATAAGTAGTAAAAATCTCAAACAATGACACTGTTTCAAACTACATTTTCTGAGAAGATGAGAGAGGTCTCACTCATGAGAGCAGTAATTTAGCATCACTTTTCCTCTCCTTCCCTTTGCAGAAGTACAGAAGGGTTTAGATTAGAAGAGACTGCTGGAGGTGATCTAGTCCAACCTCCTACTCAAAGCAGGGCTAAATTCAAAGTTTTATTCCATTCCAGTCTCATGCTAAACTTTTCTTATAAGCAGTTCATGACAAAATATGTTAACATTCAAGACAAAGGGAACTGACAAATTTCAACATGATGTTGGCTGTGTCAGATTTATTATTCTTTTCCTCAGGTTTATCTTCTTGGGTTGGGTTTTCATTTTGTGGTTTTGAGGTTTGATTCTTTCTACAAACACAAAGCATAGAGGTCCTCTGTTTTTTAGAAGCCAGAAACAAACACAAATAACATTAATATTAATATTAAATTAATACTTTAATCCCTGTACCACTGCAACCAGCAGCCATCTCTAGCCATAAACATAGGCCAGCTCCATGTCTCCAGATCAATCCCATTTGGAAATACACAAAACTGTGAACTGTATGAAGGTTCTGAAGAACTTCTTTGAAAACAGACTCCACGGAGCTGCCACTTACAAATTTCATTAAGCACCATTTAGAAAGTATTTTCTCACACATAGCTTCCGATAATATGAGGGGTAGGGGGGAGAGGGGAGAAATTGATATATGTGTTGCTAGTTCTAAGTATGGTCGAGTACAAAACTACATAGTTCTGCACTCTCCTCAACACTTAATCATATGCTATTTACTTAGCCACTTCTTCCTAGTTTATTGGTTCTCAGTTTTGATCTTTTTTTCATCTTTAATATGCACCTCCACTCTTCCACTACATACAAAAATAGTCTTGTCTTCACTGGCATTTCTGGACACAAAAGGCAGTATGTTTTCTCACTCTCATTTTTTTTTCAGTTCACAGAAGTCAATAACTATTAGGCTTCATATATTTATATATAGTAACACAGCAGCTAAGTATTACATTTGCTACTCTAGCAAAAGCTTCAATAGAGTTACTCCAAATTTATACCAGTGCAACTGAGACTACAATTTGCATTCTTTTAACTGCAGCTGAAGCTTTTCAGAACAGCTTCCCAGTAAAAAACGAGTGACAGTAAAGTAAGGAACACAAGGTTGAACTCCAGCTGCAAAAAAACTCCTTGGTTCTCTTTACAGGACTCAAAATAAGCACTTTCCTATTCCACTTTACGTTTGATTTTCTTTTCCCTCAGAAGACAGTGAAATGAGTGGGTGTTTATTTGAAGAAAAAGAATCAGTCTTCTCACTCAGAAGGGCTTTGCTTCCATTAAGTACTCATCTGAAAGTCATGCCGCAAACACTTCTCCCATTCTAATTTTTACATGGCATAAAGGACAGTGTCTGAATTTAGAAGGCCTCACCTTTTCTCCACACAACACATAATGAGGACTCTGCATCAGATTTAAACAACAGAAAGCAAGCTTTGAAGTTAACTCTAAGCATCACCAGGAAACCGATTTCAAAGTGGCAGCAAATCATTAAAATTTAGCAGTAAAAGCTCCATGGAAATATTGTCAGGCTCTGTTAAATCTTCCATCACTGATTTCAACATTGCATCACCCTAGACTTCAGCTTCAGCACTGTACTTCATTTGTTCACACTCTGTCTTCCTGTAGTGACTCCTCCCCTTCTGCCAATGACATTATATACCTTAACAACAACTTTATCCTCCGTAGGAAACAATAACTGCAGTATTTTTGAAACTGCTTACCTCAAAATTGGTATGAAATTAAATATATTTCTGTAGAGAGGAGCTAACCACATTTATTTTAAAGCACTAAATGTACTTAAAAATTCCCTTGACTTTCCCTAAATAAATTCTGTAACCTCCTTCACAAACGTGATAGAAAGCTTTCAGTATGCTACGATGTCACATGCTCATTCCTCCAAGTATTGCTGAAGACTGCCAAGAAAAAAAACAAAACAAAACAAAAACAAAGCCTAAACAAAACACATAGAAAAAAAAAAAACAACCCACAACAACAATAAAATAAAAAAAAAACAACACACAAAACAAAGAAACAAGCAGGAATGTCAAAGAAAGAACACAGTCAGGGATACAAAGCTGAAACAAAAAAACACACTCTTAGAAATCCATCCAACTAGTTTTCCAACTATTCTTCCTCATGGCTGAGACCAAGACAAGTTAATCAGATACTTTTATCAGTTTTAAAAAATAGTTATCATATATTCTGCATACACCAGTGCTTGATGTTCTGAAGGATGGAGAGATTTCTGCCTGAATGCATGGGTTCTCAAAATTGGGTCCATCTTTTTGAAACAGACTGTATAACAGCTATGCTTTAGTTAGAGTGCTTCCATTAGGCAGAATCAGTCTCTGTTCTCTGTTAGCTATTTCTTAAATCTCCTTTGGCAACCATATCTAGACACCTAAATGTTAACATACCTTAAAAGCCTAAGAGGGAGAAGAAAACCCCTGAGGGATTTGTGAGGCTGTCAGCACTGACCCGGCTTCTGGTGATGTTCAGAGGAGGATGCTGCCCTGGTTGTCACACCTGAGCTGAAGTCTGGGATGCACAGTTCAGAGCCACCTGAGAGGGTCTGCCTAGCAGCAACATGGGAGAAGAAGGGTGTGTGATCTCAGCAGGGAGACTGGCAGGAGTCAGGGAGACTCCAGAAATCTGGAAATCTCCAGAAGGGTAAGGGGCAGGGGGAATCTTCCTGACAATGCTTTACCTGATCACTACGGGCTCCCCACCCAGACCCATTCCTCTGCTCACAGCACCCAAGTGCTCTGGCACTTGTCCCTGTCTCTGCACACATACACACCTGCTAGCAGACCTCTCTTTTGGTCAACCTCCTGCCTAGTGTGTGCCAGTAGGATTTTGGACATGAGTCTCTTAGTAGGACATGCCTAGCCCAGAAGTGCCTCATCGTGGTTATTTATTGTCTATGTCAATTCAATATATTACTACCTAACCAATGGACCCTTCACCTACTATTTTTCAAAGTCATCATTTGTATATCGCGTAAATAATTCATCCTCTCCTGTAAAGACATTTCTATTTACAGCTTCAAGATGCACAATTCACTTTTACTCTACTTAGCTCAGAGTTTGCTTTTAGGAGACAGACCTGACTTCCATCTTCCCAGTTGTTTCCTTACATTATTTGGATCAAGTGGTACTCAATGAGGTGTTTCAGACCACCCTGCTCTTTCCCGGACATCTTTTAACACAGAAGGTAAAATGGCAACACCACACTTGACATTTAAACTTCAGTTCCAGTTGCTTCCAGCTATTCACATATTTAGGGTAACGCCTTAGTCTGATCCAATGGCTTGCAACAAAAAAAATAGTTGATGTATTGAAGCTATAATTCTTTGTGCACATATGACATTTTCAGAAAAGCCCAGTAGGTATGTCTCCAGAGAGAACAAACATCCAAACACACTGTCATTATGTTGATTTTGTTTAGTGTCTCTTCAATGCCAGGCTGGCCATGTGCTAATTCAGCTCGCGGTCAGCATAATGTTATGCTTACAAGAGTGAAAATCAGCATGCTTCAGAAGTTATGCACTGCCTAGACTGAGAAAAAAAAAAAAAAAAAAAGGCTTTATTTAGTAGATTGATATTGTAATGAAATCTTGCTGAACATTTTCAAAAGGTAGGTCAGTGCATTTAGAAGTACATTAAAAAGTTATCAAAATAGCTATCTACCTTAGAAACCTAAAATAAAATTCCATTATTAGGATTTAGGAATCTAATCTGTTTAGATACTTCAGAAAATCCTTATGCAAACCTACCTAGTTGCAACATTAAGTATATATGTACTTTTTAAAAAAATATCCAGTCCAAAATGGCATTCATCAAGAACAACAAGCTATTAAGAAACAACACAAAACTACAGAATATTACTTTCAAAACTATAAAATAAAGTCATCTAATAGTGCAAATCCCTTGTGTAAACATAGTCACAATTCTACATCTTGTTATGCTACCAATGAGTTTCCCCCTCGATTTTATCTTTATACTCTTGGATAATTATTCTAAGAAGTGGGCATTAGTGTTCCCCTAGGTTTTCCTCATTCTTCTTTGCTTTTCTTACCAAATTAACAAGGTTTTCATGGCAAGGCCTGTCTGTGTATTCACACAGGATTTCCCAAAAAGTTTATTTGGGCATATCTGCCTTGTTAAAACTAAAATATAATATTTAACATGAGCTTCTTAACAGTGACTGGATTAGAGTTGGGCATTATTCACACACGTAAAATACCACGTATCCGCAGAAGGAGTGATGTCCTACTCTAGCAGGTATGGTTGGGAGGTTCAGGAAATCTTTGAATTTTATATCTATGCTTATATACAGAATGAAACACCTATGTTTATACACAGTCAACACAGGCCGACCCAATGCTGCCTGCTGCTGGCTTCTGGAAGGGAGGAGGCACTTGGGCATCTCAGAGGACATAGGTGACGAATTACTATATTGATAGGAAGCTCAGAGGCAAATCTGTTTTGAGATAAACTTGGAGATAGAACAATCCATTTTATAGCCTTAACTGCAATTTCAATGTCAGTAAACTGCCAAGCAAGGAATATGTAATATAAGGGCCTTCTCTTCTGTTGAGGCCATTTGCAGCTGCCTATCAAGTAAAATCTGTCTGTGCTAAATCAATGCACAAACAGGGATGGCCAATGAAGGCCGAAAGAGAGAAGGTCCAGGCCAAATATCCACTATTTACCCAAACCTCTGCATATGGTTTCTTCCTGCATAGTGTCTCATCTACACACTGACCACTAATTTATTTTCACAGAACTGTAGAGTGGTTAAGGTTGGAAGGCACCTCATGGCTAGTCCACCCACCCTGCTCAGGGCAGGGTCACCTACAGCAGGTTGCCCAGGGCTGACCAGTTTGATTTTGATTATCTCCAAGAATGGAAAGTCCACATTGTTCTCTGAGCAACCCGTTCTAGTGATCAATTGCCATTATAGAAAAAAAAACAAAAAACAAAACAAAAAAGTTTAAGTAGAATTTCCTGGTTTTCAGTTTCTGGCCATCTTCTCTTGCCCTTTTACTGGATACCACTGAAATAAGCCTTGCCAAATACTCTTCACTCTTTCCTGTCAGGTATTTATACACATTGATGACTCCAGACCCTTGTCTTCTCTAGGATAAACGATCCCAGAACTTGAGTTTTAAAATTCCAACTTCTGATCACCTTCCATTTCCTAGAGAAATGTGCTGGTGCAGAAACTGCTTGCCTTTTTTTTTTCTTTTTTTTTAATCTGGGCTGAAATTCAAGGTTGAAATTTAAACGTGCTCTGGGATATCTTTTTGCCAAAAGCATGCACACTTGCAGTGGAGACACTCTTATGTTGGATGCTACACCTTACAACAGTGAAAACGATCCTATATCATGTCCCTTGAGAGCAGTGACAAAGTGTACTGAGTTGGTTACAAGTTCAAGGAATATTTAAGCAAAAAAAAAAGAGGAAAGAAATGAAAGGATTTCTATTAAAGGAGACACATAAAGATCAACTCTTCTTGCTCTACAGGATTTAACCCACAAACAAAATCAAGCATGACTTAGGAATGAGAAAGATAATACAGAGAAGATTCTGTAGCAGGAAATGTAGTTCAAAAAACAGAACTTTGAAAGGGTATTAAAAGACCAAGAAGAAATACTGAATGTTCACTCAAAGGATTGTTTTTAAAAAGTTGTAAACAAATTCCTCATAGGGCATCTGTTACTGGCAGTAATTGGTCCACTCATATCACCTTTGAAGCTGAGGAAACAATTGTTTACTTCATATCTTCAAACTTCAGCTTCAAGACCAATGGATTAGTCACCAGGCTGAAGAGCATGGCAGACTTTACACTGCTTTCTTTTGTTCTGAATTAGATACAAATAATCCCTTTAATTCTAAACTGCTGTTCCTGTAGGAGGATGTAGTGAGATTCACAACTTCCTCCCTTTGCATCACAACATAAATTAATAAATGTATTACTAGTGTCCATACACTAACTCCTTGTAGCTTGTAAAGCTTCTTAACCTATTTCCAGATGAAGGACAGCCAAGTCTTCTAAGAAATGCAGTTCTGAAAATGTACTTTACCAGGTATTTACCAGGTAAACCTCACATAATTTATGAGTATTCTAGAAAAATAGTGCTGCACAATCCCCATAACCATTACTGGCTTCCATTTACTAACACCCTCCAACAGTTTATGGCCCAGGGTTTCCAGAAACAGAACAGGATGGGCCTCTTTAACGCCATCTGGAACCTCTCTTGTGGCTAGCCAGCCACAAGACGATCAATTCTGCCAGGAACTGCCCCCAGGAAGAATGTCTCAAACCAAATCCACCTAGAGTTGGCTGACCAACTTCTCATTCCTGACACATTCTTAATATAAACTCAGCTTGTATTAGATTGTCAAATGCGATGTTACCTGCACTTGCCCTACTTTCACAACAGTGAAAGAGGGGGACCAGTTACCTGTTTTTTCCTACCAGTGTCAGACCCATTGCAGAATTCCACTTTACCACTATGCAGTATTATCCATGAATACCAAAGCCAGTTTCGGTATTGTCATCACAGGAAAACTCCTCCGTTAGCAATTATCTGTCCTTTCTTTGTCCGGGATTTGCTACGTTTTGCCTTACCATAACTGGCTTTCTTGCTTTTGGCAGGAATGACACTCTGTTGGAACACAGAGAATGTGAAAAAAACAAAACAAAACAACCAGCACACACACAAAACCCAACAAAAAAAAAAAAAAAAGAACACCATATCCCATACCACACAACACCACACCCTGTTACCCTGTTTCAACCTTGGCTTTCACATGTCTGTTCCCTGTACTTTGTATTAGCTGTTATTTGTATTTCTAGTTTTTTTTCTTTTTTTTTCTTTAGGATCTACAGCTTTTATTTCTTGAGGATCTTGTCTTACGGGGTTTCTGCTACAGTATTAGAATATAATGAATGTGCTGTCACACACTGTTTGCAACCAGTCTGGTTTTGATGCTACCTCAAGTTGGTCCTTGCTAACTTACTTCATGGTCTTGTCAGCTTGCTGGTGTTCCTTTTACTTTGACACTTCTGTGAATTTGATAAGTCAATTTACTTTGGCACTTTTACCCTCTTGGTAAGTTTATTCCTTCATGAAAAACCAGTTCTTGTGCAATCTCTTCTGCAAGCGTTCTTTGTGCTATGTTTATTAGAATCAGTTTTGATCCATAGGACATTATATTTTCGTACCAGACCTGGCTTTGCGGTAACTCAAGGCAAACTTCACAAGTGTCATGTTCTGATACACTTTGGTTATACTACTAGTTGAGGATGGCTCATTTTAGCAAATGTTGCACTGCAAAGCCACTTCATTGCCTCCCTCAGAGATACACTGCCAGTACGCATGATCTCTACAGAACCAGTAGACCAAGATGTCAAAAGACTGGCCAACAGCCAACTTCAAGAGTTGCTCTTGCCTCAGGAAAAGCCCACTCAGTGGAGCTCCAGAATAAGGAAACCTCCATCTGCTTCTAAGATAAAAGGAGCAGGTGTCTTCTCCAGCGAAAAAAAAAAAAAAAAGTACAGAAGGCGGGACCAAACAGATACTATAAATGTTGAAGCTACTTGTCCTGTCTGAAAGGAAACAGAACTGTGTACCCCAACAAACTGATGCAACATGACCCTATACAGATATAAGAAAATGTCAAAAGTCTTCCCATCTGCCTCCTTCCACTTTAATTTTGGAAAGACTGCTCAGGCAGTTCCATTACAAGTCACCACTTACAGGCTCATAATCTGGAACAACAGTACAGGTATATTTGATAGATCAGTCACCCACTTGAAGGTGACACAAGTTTAAAGCAAATTAGTTCAGTACTAGAAAAAAATACTTGCCTCATTATGTAATCTTGTCTTTTAGGTTCAGTCTTATGTTCCCTTGTGTTCAGGTCCAATAGGCCTAAGCAGAAATTAATACAGGAAAAAGGATCCAAACTTGGAGATTTCCATCCTGTGTTCTTTGAATCACCTTTGTTTCTTTTAAACAGCAAACTCAACAATATAGAATGCTAAAGAATGATACTCACACAAGACTCAAAGGAGTAGAATCATGGGAGGTTTCTGATGAGCAAAGCTCAAGAATAGGAGAGTCACAGCTTCTAAGTTTTCTACTTTCAAGCATTTGGTAGCTATACAATCTTCACAGTAATTAATAAATAAATAAATAAATAAATAGCTCGCTTTCTTTTTACTTTATCATCATAAGGCAGCAGTAAACACCCAGCAAACAAACAAACAAATAGATAGATAGCTTGCTTTCTTTTTACTTTATCATCATAAGGCAGCAGTAAACAGATGAGTACAAGATGAAAGATTGCTGCAGAAAACTGCACCCATTATGATGGCTCAACTTTGCCAGTCAGCAACAAATAAGAAAAATGAAGCAGATTAGGCTTTTTCTTCAGTAGAAGGTAAAACAGTGCCACCCACTGCTTTTCCAGGGTATGCCCTTGCCTTTTGAGACAGCTGCAGAAAGCTGAAATTGGTACTTTGCAATTACAAAACAGACAGCTGTCATTAAGCCTTCCCTTCCTCCCTCACTCCAACACTGTATTCTTCTACCAGGTTATACATCTACAGTGGTATTTCAGTCACAGGTAAAGTTGCATGAAAGAAAAAAAGTTCTTTTTTGAACTTGCTCTAATACAGCTGAAACCTCAGTATAGACAAAGCCTGAATCACAATGAGTGGCTTTTTACCAGGGAGCTGGATTTTCTTTGACTTTACATGTCAGCTTTCCACAGCCACTACCTGTATGTAACTCATACAGTTCCAAACTGAAGGTAACACCACATTACACCAACTATAAAGATTGTCTGCAGAGTCAGAGTACCCAACTTTTTTTTTTTTTTTTTTAAATATCCCTCCATTCCTTTTGCACCATCGCTTTATCACACCAGAAAACAAGTGTCACTCACTTTAATGCTATGTCACACGTCATTCTCTATCATTAACATACCTACCTAGCAGTTTATCTCCTGTTCCTACATGAACATTCATTTAATCTAAGGATCAGCAGTGATCAGTACTAGTAATACCCAACCACTGTTAAGACAAAAAGAATGCTTAAGGACTTCTTATTTCTCTTAAAAAGAAATGACTACTCACGCATATCTTACTTATCCAGATTATCGTCTGCTGGTGGATGAAGTGGCAACTACAGTTTGTTCCAACATTAGCAAAGTACCAACCAAATAAGCCTCCACAACTGCCTCATCTTTTATTAGCAAAACATTCAGTAAGCCCATTCACAACAGGAAGCAGGGTTCCCAGTTGTCCAGGCTGAAGAATGCGCAGACAACTATTTCAACAAGAGTCACATATGATTCAGCACTCTCTTTAAAAATAAACTACTTCACTCCTAACAAGAACAACAGAAAATTCCAAAAAAGTTCAGTTGCAGTATACAGAACTACCTAAAATTCTAGGCATGTTTAATTACCTCAAAACCAGATACACTGTTGATTAGTAAATATTCCTAAACAGTCCTTAAATCTTGTATCTTATTACTAAACTTAAGGTCCCAGCTAAAGGGAATACTAGACTCCACATGCATTTGAGTTCTCTCTGTGGTTCCTGAGGTGACAGCTTAAAAACGTTTATGCATGTCCATAATAGAATCTTTGGAAGCAAGTTTCGCTATATTTATACGACTGCTCAACAAGGGTCTAAAAATTTCCCTTGCTACCTAACTAAATTGCCAACCATTCTCTTTCATTATAAGAAACACTTTTTATTCTGAGCTTACTTTCCTTAGAATGAGTAAACATTTAAGACAACTAATTTATTTTCAGACACAAAATTAAAAATTTTTCACCTGTCCTGAATATCAATACAGTAGTTACCTAGTGACACAGTCACATGAATTCATACTTCACTGTGATGGTTGAACAGAACTATGGATCTGCCAGAAGAAATCATTCACATGACTTTGAGTCAGTGCAATATATTCTAACAATAAATATACAGAAGACATTAAGGTATTCTAGCCATTTATTTTTCAGTGTACAGCATCATTCATTTAAAATGAAGAAATAAAGCCCAAATGTCATAAAGTACGTATATAGTGTTTGCTAGACAAACACTTGACTAAGAAGAAGGCATATACTAGCCCATACTTCATGAAGTTACAATGAAGTTCAGGCACATGAACAGGAATACTTTATTGTTCAATGATTTACAAGTCTTTTGGTCTGTTTAACAGAAAACGAACCAACTGAAGCAAAACTTCATCATTAAAGCCTTTCACACTACCATCTTCTACAACATCATACAATGGCTTACTCTCTGTACCCCAACAGATATTCTTCCGAGGGTTATTCTGAATCGTTTCTACAGTTAGTGCTAAAGTATTTAGCTGGTAACAAAAGAAAGCAAAGTATTTTCCATCAGTCACTACTGCCTGTGATACAAAAGGACGGGTCACATCTGCTTCACTCCAGAATCCTATAAAATAAAGAAACAACACTAGTTATACAGGACTCAAAATTCCTGCTAGCACGCACATCTAAACCCCAGTCCTAAAACACAGAAAAATACTGGGAATTGCAGCAGCCACTTAGTAGCACAAAAAGTCCTGTTTGCTTTAGCAACACAGGCATTCTTCATACAGACTATCTAAACCACAACAACCAATTAAGGATATTTCCAAGATCAGGGACACAGTGGCATATTTGTATTTTGGACACAGTTGCCTCTTGCTGATTGATGAAAACATCACACTGATCAGCCAAGGAACTTTTCAAAATTAAAGAAGTTACTAATGCATCCAAGTCCTGCAAGTGATACGAGGGGAAATGCCTTTCCGTTTGAAAATATCTATTCCACACTTCTCACAGGGCAGTGAACTTTTGTTTCATGATGGAAGTACGTATACATACACATGAGCAAAAACTGACTACAGCAACCAAACAGACAATAAAAAGAACATGCTATCTCTGTAAGTGTTAATGCTTCAAACAACCCCTGCTGAGTATTAATAGTCTTTTAGAAATATATTATTTACCTATTTATGCATGTGTGCTAGCACACACTGTAAAATTCTTAAAAGATACGTTATAGCATGCAACAAACACTACTAACAACTGCTACAGAACAAAGAAAAAACAGATTTAAATCATGTTGTTGTTACAGCTCATAATGTGCTTACAATCATAATCAGCTTTGCAGCCAAGAACTGACAAAAAAGTCAAGCTTTCTCACATACCATTACATAAAAATTTTGATGCAATATACAGCACAGTCAAAGGACTTTCTTCCATGTTTTGTTTCACAAGTGAAAATACAGACCAGCAGGTATTTTCTAGTAACACTAGATAACAATTATTTTTACATAAATACACAAAAAACTGATCTGGTCTATTTGTCCAGGCATAACATCCTCAAGTAAGGCTGCTGATATTTTTCCTTCACCAACTGAATTGACATTTACAAAACAAGGAGCTAAACAACATAGTTGTTTCCAAGTGTGCTGGTTTGACTGAAGGTGAGTTAATTTTCTCCATGCAGTTAGAAACCTTTTTTGTGCTAGCATGGTCATTATTTGGATTTCGTTTGAGAAGAAGATAAAAATTTTAACTCTGTGCCAAGGTGTTAACTGTTGTTGTCTGAGAGTCAAGACCTCTGAGCTCTGCCCACAGGTGAGAGGCAGTGAGGAAGGGTGGCATAGATAGAGCAGAGCTTGACTGACATCCAGACTGTTCAATTAGAATAATCCACGCCATTAGCATCATGCTTCATATTTACGGGGAGCTGGTATGGACAGGGACAGAGACTTGTTCTGGTTCTGCTCAATTTTGGGGGAGTTATGTTTGGGATGTTTAGTTTGGCCTTTTACCGTTGTGTCATTTGCAGAGGCCTCTGGGCCTTTCTGCCTTTTTCTCTCTTCTCTCTCTGGGATCAGCTGTTCAGGACCAGGTGCTGCTGCCTGGGACTGGCTGCTCAGTGTGGATGGAGTTTGTGACAAATTGCACTGAGTATCTTTTATTTCATATTCTATTTGAATTTTATACATAGCAGTATATTAGTGTTATTTTAAATTGTTTTTTTCTCAACCCACAAGTTTCTCCCTTCACTTTCGATTCTCTCCTTTATTAGGGACAGGAGGGGCAGGGGAGAGAGCGAGCAGCTATCATGGTTATATTGCTAGCTCAGGTTAAACCATGACACCAAGAAAAAACAAAATTAACAACAAAAAAACACCCAAAACTGCTTGACATATACCATCTTTCCCCATTACAAGTGTGGAGTGAGAAAATGAATAAAGCAGAGAGGTTTTTGCACAGGCTTAGTGTTATACATGATGAAATATTTTTCTGCTGAGACAAAGCACTCAAAGTCTTAACTAACTCCCTTGTGTAAGGTCTGCTTCTCTCACTGGTTCAACTAAATTTTCAAAGACCTAACTAAAGGATAATCTTCAGAAGAAAGAGCATGAGAAAAACGTGGAGGGGAGAAAAGATTACAGAACTTCATAGCAGGCATTCACCACCAGGCAGAATTTATAAAGTGACACTCTCACCTTGATACATTGCTTGTGCTGCTGTCCAGGCAAAGAGACTTGCAATACCATTAGCTCGATAAACAACTTCAATTTGATCCTCAAGATTTGCTTTTACAAGCCTCTCCCGTTTTAGTTTATCAGGAATAAGATGAAACTGTGTGTGTCCATAACAGCATGGATCTGCTACCTTTGATCCTGTGTCCCCCAGAAAGAAAACAAAAAGAAATAAGATCCAGTCATACAACACTCATTATTATGCATACAAACACATCTCTATTATCAGACTCCAAACAACAGAAGGTTAGACCCTCTACTGTGTATCTGTATAAATATTGAGATTCCTCTGTTCCTGAGTGAGACTGGAGGGATTGCCCAAAACCAAAAGGCAAGAGATCACACACTAAAAGGTCTCTGAGGAGATGTATTAAAATTCAAAGCAAATTTTCTGCTGCCATTTTCTATTCAGGCCAGCTCACTGAAGCAAATCTGTACACAGAGTACCACAGGCACAGAAGGATGCTGCTCCCCGCTGCCTGACACAGAATGTCAATACAAATTTATATACCATATATACTTATACACTATAGTTATACATAAAAACATATAAATAGCGTTTTTTTCCCTGTTGATGGGATGAAAAGAGTTGGGGGGTGTTATTTGTTTCGCAGCTGTTGCTTTGGGTCTTTTTAAATGAGAAAAAAAAATGTTAACATTTCATTATTAGAAACTCTTACCTATAAACACCTTGTTTTCATACTGCCTTTTAAACAATGGCAGTTTGGATGGTTTGTGATCAATAACAGGAATATCTCCAAGATCTGACTCCAGCGGTACAACCTTGAGGGAAGTAGAAGAAAAGCTATGACATAAATCACGTTTCTGACACCAGGCTTCACAAAATATGCCACTTTCATACCAGAACATGGAGGTCTTGCTTACCTACACCATATATTTAATTTTAACAGAAATTAATTTTTTGCAACAGAACTTCTTGTTCTGTGATAAGTACTAATACACCCATCCTACACTGAAGTCCAAATTTTCTGCAATATACAAAGAACACAGTGAAATGGTGCTAATGAAGCTGCCAATTGGTACTATCTTCAAAACCAGAATCCTTTTCTTTAGATGACCCAAAATATTTCTAGCAGCAGTCTTATGCCGTTCTTGTCCATTTCTCTCATTCTCCACCAAGAACACTCCACACTACATTTCTTATTCTTACAAGCATAAAACCTAAGAATTCCATTCCATTAAGTGTAACAGCATGCATTTTATCTAAAGCACAGAGATGACTAGCTTGAAGTTCAGAAGATTGTCTCAATACCCACAAAGCACTTACAACAAGGTAGTATGGGCGTTAAGACTTGAAAAGCACACATATGTACTACATGCCTGATTATCCAGGTCCTCCACATACTACCTATTGCATGGTTTCAGTGGCAGTCACAAACATAAGTGAAAACGCATGTGATCAACTTGGCGTTGAAAATATCCACACCTCTGGAAGTTGCTTTGGTACACGGATCTGAAGGTACGGGTTATCATCGATCTGAAATCGCACAGGATCAACTCTACCCTTTCGATGTCCATGAACAACAACTTCCTCCCCGTGATGCCAGTAATAGTTAACTTCAGGTTTTAGATCTGAAACACAACAGAGGGACAGTGAGAAACAGAGACTGCCCCTTTGCTTTTTAGATCCTCCCAACTGTTGTTCTGCAGCTGCAGTAAAACATTAAAAAGACGCTGGAAATGAGATCAATTACTAGTGACGGTCTGAACCACTCGGCCACAGCAGCGCTGCTCCCACTGGACTCAGAGCCCGGTCCCACCGCCCACGGGCTCCCTCCTCCCTCTCCCTCCCGCCCCGTTCCGCACCAAGGGAGGAGGCGGCCAGCAGCGGGTTGCGGCCGCACAGGGAGGCGGTGAGGCTGGAGACGAGCTGCGTGAGGAACGGCCCGGGCGTGTGCTCCTGACTCCGGTAGAGGACCGGCCGCCTCTTGTGCTGGTAGAAGCTCTCCTGCAGCAGCGCGTCGCAGGCCAGGGCGCGCAGCTCGCGCACGTCCAGGTACGGCGCCGCCCCCGCCGCCGCCTCCGCGGTTCTGGCGGGCGCCGGTGCCGCCGCTCCGGGCTGCGGGGCTGTGCCGGCCTCGGGGGTCACTCCCGCCGCTGCCGGGGCTTTGGCGGCTGCCGACGCCGTTCTCGGGGGCAGCCCCGGCACGAAGACGGTCTTGGTGAAGCTCCGGTACCACCGGTCGGCGTTGAGAGCGAAGGTCTGCGGGTAAACCACATACTTGGGCCGCTGCAGCAGCCCGTACAGCCGCAGCTTCTCCTCGATTGACGGCGCCGCGTGCACCCGCTGCTTGAAGTGCTCCAGGCGCCGCCGCTTGGCCGCTTTGCTCTTGGCCGTGGCGGAAGCCACGATAGGCGGGTAGAGCGAGTCGGGGGGCTGTGGGGAGACGGCGGGCTCCGCCTGCGAGAGCCAGCGTCGGCCGGTCCACAGCAACCGCCGCCCCCCGGGCGCCGCCATTTCGCAGAGCTGCAACACAGCGGAAGGGCGGTGTCGGGCAACAGGGAAGCCTGATTGGCCGCTGGGAACCACATGAGCGAACCAACCTTCCAATCGGCAAGCTCCTCAGAAAGAGAGAGCGCTGCCGGGACAGAAAGGGGCGCGGCCTTTGGGGAGGCGTGTCGCTGGCCGGCCCCCAACTCCCTGCTGCGCGGCTTCTGCGCATGCGTCAGAGGTGCCCACCCTCCACCCTGGCTCTTCCGGGTGGTGCACTACGGTTCCCACGATGCACAGCGGGGGGCGGTCCGGAAATACTCGGGATCGCAAAATCAGAGAATGTCCCGAGTTGTAAGGGACCCACAAGGATCATCGAGTTCAGTTCTTGTCCCTAGACATGACAACCCCACAGTTCACACCATGTGTCTGAGGGTGTTGTCCAGTCTCTTCCTGAACACTGTCAGGCTTGGGGCCGTGACACCTCCCTGGGGAGCCTGTTCCAGTGCTCCACCACCCTCTGGGGGAAGAACCTTTTCCTAATGTCCAACCTAAACCTCCCCTGGCACATCTTCCTGCCATTCCCTGAGGTTCTGTCATTGGTCACTAAAGAGAAGAGATCAGCTCCTGCTCCTCTTCCTCGTGAGGAAGCTGTAGACATGATGAAGTGTCGTCTTAGTCTCCTCTTCTCCAGGCTGAACAAACCAAGTGACTTTAGCCGTTCCTCATACAGCTTCCTCTACAAACCCTTCACCAACTTCATAGCCCTCTTCTGGACACTCTGCAGTAGCTTTATATCCTTTTTATCCTGTGGCTCCCAGAACTGCACACAGTGCTCCAGGTGAGGCCGCACCAGTGCAGAGCAGAGCGGGACAATCACCTCCCTGCCCCGCTGGCAGTGCTGACCTGATGTTCTGAGTCCTGCTGTCTGTCCTGCTCACCACTTTGGCGGGGCCTGTGCGGCCACCGGGCCCATCTCCCCAGAATGAGCCCATACTTCAGAGGGATGCCTGCATTCCAAATGGAGTGGTTGTATTGCACAAAGAAGGAGCCCTTAGCTGCTTTTATTTGAGAAGACAGCATTCTTGAAGCAGTTTCCTACGTGCTCCTCTTCAGCAGGTAATCACCACCCCACCGGTGCGAAAGACCGAGCTGCTCAATTTAAATGATAAGGATAAATTATCTCGGTAATAAAAAAACAGATTGAACACTTTTCTTTACAGAACCCTTACTAAGGAGAAATTATTTTGTACAAACCAAGTACCATAGCAGAAATACAAGTTTATTGACTTCTGGTTGACAACAGGTTAACCACAAGTCAGCAATGTGGCCTTGTGGCCAAGAAGTCCAATGGTATCTGGGTGTGCATTAAGAAGATGGTGACCAGCAGGTTGAGGGAGGTTATCCTCCCCCTCTACTCTGCCCTGGTGAGGCTGTATCTGGAGTACTGCATCCAGTTCTGGGGTCCCCAGTTTAAGAAGGACAAGGAATTACTGGAGGGAGTCCAGCAAAGAGCTACAAACATGATTAGAGGCCTAGAGTGCCTTTCTTACAAGAAGAGACTGAGAGAGCTGGGTCTGTTCAACCTGGGGAAGAGAAGGCTGAGAGGGGATCTCATCAATGCTTATGAATATCTCAAGGGTGGGTGTCAAGAGGATGGGACCAGACTCCTTTCAGTGGTGCCCAGCGATAGGATGAGGTGTAACAGGCACAAACTGAAGCATAAGAGGTTCCATCTAAACATGAGGAGAAACTTCTTTATTTGGAGGGTGACAGAACACTGGAACAGGCTGCCCAGAGAAGTTGTGGAGTCTGCTTCTCAGGAGACATTCAAAACCCACTTGGACACATTTCTGTGTGATCTGCTCTAGGTGTACCTGCTTTAATAGCTAGGTTGGACTAGATGATCTCCAGAGGTCCCTTCCAACCCCATCCATTCTGTGATTCTGTGAAATGGAAATTGATTGACTGGGGGAAATAATCTACTGTAATTTTGAAAGGCAAATAGAGCTATTTGGATTCTGATGTGATAGCTAAGTAACAAATCAAACATTTGTTTTAAGAGACTTAGCCATTTGCACAATTTCAGTATTCAGCTGGTGAAACAGGTACACTTCTGTGAGAAAATTTGTGGAGTCAGCTATAGTGTTCAAAAGGTCACAGAAAGGAAAGGCTGATGAGTAGGCTCGGCTCAGTGTGAGGATGAACTGGATTAAGAACATGGGTGTTGCCAGAGAAAGCTAATGTATCTAAATATTACTATTATATGGTATTACTGAGGTGGCAAGTGTCTATGTTCTTAAAAGGTGTCATGAAGATGGAATTTGAAGAACAGGAGTCATTCAGGACACCAGACTTTTTCATGCAGTTTAAATGGAAAATTGGAAGCCTAACTTCAAGTCCCATATTTTGGCAAATAAGGGCTGATGTTCAAGTATTTCTCTGCTGCTTTAAAAAAACACCAAAGTGCTCATTTCCTAAATCTGTCTAATGTGAGTTCTGCTTTACCAACTTAGACACTTCATTTAGACAGCTAAAAGATAATTCTCTCATAAAGTGAAAAGTGCAGGTAGAAAAAACACAGACTTCCCAATACCCATCAAAAACCAAAGAAGACTTCCTCCACAGTCTCCATCTATAGTATATCTTCTGTATTTCTTCAGCTTCACAGGTCAGCTTCTTCTCACCAGTAGGCAAAAATGCAGGCCTTGCAGCATATCCTGTAACTTCATTTCAGGCTATCACAAGCCTAAGGAATTTATCGATCTTAAGGATACAGTGTGCTAAATGAAGAGTATCCCACCATATGGATTGTATACCATTTCTGCCATCCTGAGAAGCGCTTAAGGAAGACAGCAGAAGGCTGAAGAAAGGCATGGGTCTGGTATTTGTAGACATGTAGCTGGTGTGGCATTGAGAAGTGTGCTGCCATGCTTAACATGGTAAATACACACACTGGACTTACTAGTTCAAACCCGAGACTGTGCAAAGAGACATTTTCTGGAGTGGGTATCATCTGTGTCCAGCTAGCTGGGAGACGGAGCCATTAAACAGACCCTTCATTATCTGTGTAGCTGTATTATTCAAAGATGTAATAAACCCAGTATCTGAAACTTCATAGGAATGCTTATCAGTACAAAACACACAAAAAGAACCAAAGGATTGTAGAAGGAATAACCTAATAACCTAATGAAATTTAACAAGGGAAAGTGTAGAGTCCTGCATCTGGGCAGGAACAACCCCAAGTTCCAGTATAGGTTGGGAAATTACATATTAGAGAGCAGTGTAGGGGAAAGGGACCTGGGCGTCCTGGTGGACAACAGGATGACCATGAGCCAGCACTGTGCCCTTGTGGCCAGGAAGGCCAATGGCATGCTGGGGTGTATTACAAGGTGGGTGGCTAGTAGATCGAGAGAGGTTCTCCTTCCCCTCTACTCTGGCCTGGTGAGACCACATCTGGAATATTGTGTCCAGTTCTGGGCCCCTCAGTTCAAGAAGGACAGGGAACTGCTGGAGAGAGTCCAGCGTAGGGCAACAAAGATGATTAAGGGAGTGGAGCACCTCCCTTATGAAGAAAGGCTGAGGGAGCTGGGTCTCTTTAGTTTGGAGGAGACTGAGGGGTGACCTTATTAATGTTTAGAAATATATAAACGGTGAGTGCCACGAGGATGGAGCCAGGCTCTTCTCGGTGGCAAACAATGATAGGACAAGGGGTAATGGGATCAAGCTGGAACACAAAAGGTTCCACTTAAATTTGAGAAGAAACTTCTTCTCAGTAAGGGTGACAGAGCACTGGAACAGGCTGCCCACGGAGGTTGTGGAGTCTCCTTCTCTGGAGACATTCAAAACCCGCCTGGACATGTTCCTGTGCGACCTCACCTAGGCGTTCCTGCTCCAGCAAGGGGATTGAACTAGATGATCTTTTGAGGTCCCTTCCAATCCCAAACATACTGTGATACTGTGAAGGAAGTTCTGGTGGCTATGGATTTCCCAATGCAGCACCAGATTCAGTTTCAATCTGAATCTTTTGTGCCTCTTTTTTCTGTAATGGAAAAATGCACAAGAGCACATCCTTCTCAACCAAAATGTTCCACACTTGAAGCATCATTCATTTAGTTTGATTAGCTTGAGGCATGAGAGCCACGTATTTTGTGATTTAAAAATATTACATTTTCTTCTAAACAGTAAAGGACCCTTCATTGCTTAGATTCTCAAGTGCTAACCACAAAAAGCACTTAGACTGTCTTCCTTAACTTTACAAAACTTTTGGTATATATGAAGGTCAGATGATACTTATCTTTGGTGACTAAGTCTAGAGAGGGCTGTAAGATAAATACATGACCTGACTAGTGAATCACAACTGACTTCCAGTCAAATGATTGCTAAGATTGTATTTCTAAAAAGAAAAATAACTACATATACAGATTTTTTTTTTCTTTCTATAATATCCCTAAAGGGCTGATTTACTGACTTCTGGAATGGCTTCCTTTCAGTGTCATAGAAGCATGTAGAATGGAGGTGACCTCCAGAGGCCACCAGTCCAACTTCCTACTAAAAGCAGGACTAGTTAAGTCAGGTTGCTCAGCACTGTGTCCAACCAAAGTTTAAATACCTCCAAGGATATAAATTTCAGTGCTTCTGTGGATCTGTGTTCCAGTGCTTGATCATCCCCATAGTAAAAATAATTTTCATATATCATGTCGAAACTTCCCCAGTTCCATCTTGTGCCTGTTGCCTCCCAGCCTTCTACTGTGCTCCTCTTGAGAAAAACTGGCTCTATCTTCTCTCAGCTCTCCTGTTAGGTACCTGAAAACAGCAATCATATCTTGCCTGAGCCTTACCTTCTTCCATCTGAAGAAGTCCTGGTCTGTCTTCCTCTCCTCACAGGGCAAGTGCTTCAGCCACTGAACATCATTCCACAATGGCCCTCTGCTAAATTCGCTTCTGTTTGTCAACATCATTATTTTATTAGAGAGTTTGAAACTGGACTCCAGATTAGGTCTCACAAGTGCCAAACAAAGGGGAAGAATGACTTCTCTCAGCAGCTGGCTGCCCTCCTGTTTATACAACCTTGGATACTGGTGGCCTTCTGCTGGTGGCCCGGGTACACTGCTGGCTCATGCTGAATTTATTGCCCATTAAGGCTCTCAACACATTTTCTCCATCTAGTCAGTCATCTGCCTGTACAGCTGCCTAGGGGTTATTCTGTCCCAAGTCTTTGCCTCTTTCTTAGTTCAGCCTGTTACCTCCAGGCTCTCTAGATTGCAATAGCCTCAGTACAGTCATGGCCATAAAACTGTATGGACAACAAAATGGCCCATACTACATATCACATATAATGCCAAATCTACTTGGGAACCTAATGTTGGGCTAACTAAAGGTGAAGACAAAGGAGGAGGGAGTCAGTGTATGCTGAAAATTTTTAGAAATTCTCTTGATTGTTGCATTTTCAAGATGCATCACAAACATTATAAGCACTTACTACTGTTGCATTTGGAGAGCATCTCACTGGTACCTCTTATATTAGAATAACAGACAATGTCTGTACTAATAAAGCAACTGGCACAGAACCGTATACCTCCATACTATGAACCTGTCTTAGCTCCCAAACCAAGGGGCTCATACACACAGCTCACTGGGAATGTCCCAGTTGCCCAGCCACTATCTGAGAGAGTCCAACTGGCCCGGATCATGAGCTGGTCCAGCAGTTTAGTAATTCATATATTTGAGCTCCAGCAATAAAAACAAGCCCTGGTGCTGGTTATCTTTCTGTTACAGCTATTACTTTGGTTTCTTTATATACCCTATCTTTTATTTTTCATTGTCCAAACTTCTCTTTAAGAGACACTTCCAGCAGTTCTTTCAATGATTTAACAGATTAGACTTGATTGACTCTGAATGAGAAAGAAGCACCAAAGTAATTTTAGTCTGACTTATTTTACCTAATTTCAGTTGTCGCAGTTAGCCATCTAAACTATACTAATTACCAAACCAGAGATCACCTAAATCACCTAAAGGGTGATTTGTTCCATCCTTTCTTAACACTTTTTTTTTCTTTTTTTTTTTTTTCTTCAGAAGGGAGAAATCACTCCCTGGAGATAAGTCCCTACTGAAATGGAGTCTATCGTGTCTTTCTGATGCAAGTAACTAATGAAATTAAGTCATGAATTTAGGGACAAAAATCTAAGTTGTCAGCACAATATTTATTTGCAAAGTCGTTTATGATACAGCTTTATTTGCAGACTACTGAATCACTCCTTATGACAACTTGTTTTGTTTTTTTTTTTTAGTATTGCAACAAATGGGGCAATTATATTTGAAAAGTTCAGAGGCCTCTGTGTTTGGTGAAAAGCTGATACTGCATAAAATATTGAAGCTTTCAAAAAGCAGCTGAATTAAGTATGTAAAATCATGTCTTCTTACTACTGAAAAAATGCTTCCATAATGTGAAGGGCTGTGTGAAAGTAATCCCACTAGATGTCACCATCCTTCCACCAAAAATTCTTCAGCAAGCGGCTAGCTTTTCCTGAGTGCGATTTATAAGCAACTACTGGTTCTACCAACACCATACCGAGATGAAGCTTTAGGTCATATTTTGCCAGCTCTGTTGCTTTGTAATCCAATAAAAAGCTATGCGGTGTCATTTCCTTCTGGTGGCTTTGTGTTTAGATAGTTTTAAAATGCTAATTCTCAGGTGAGAGCCCGTTATGGGGTTTTATTGTAGCCTGGATTCATGAATATAAGAAACATTGTCATTTAAGTTCATCCAATAATGCTGCTGCAGCTCGGTCCAGCAGACAGTGGCTTGGTGGAGAGTATGAAGTCAAGACCCTGTTCCTATCTCTTTTGCTGATATACTTTTGACTTTGGCAAGGTATTTCACCTTAGCTTTTCTGTTTTCAGTTTACTATTAACACTAACTTCCTTAGTGCAGGAACTCTGCTAAATTATGTTGTTTGTTGGATTAGCTTTATCCTAATTCAGTGACAGGTATTGTGCAAAGAGTCTGGAAAAAAAAGCTATATAGGTCCAGCTGAGAAAAATGCTGAAAGGAAATATCCACTCCCTATTCTATCATTACGCCCTAACTCAGTAATCACTGAAACTTCCCTAGAGCCAGAGCTGGGGTTAGAGGATTTAATAGATCCACTTAGTACTGGACATCTGAAGTCACCAGTTCCTGCTCCCTCTTATCTTGTTCCACTGAGTGGCACCACCTTGCATTCATGTCTAAATTTGTAATGTCTGATACAGATAGGAGCCAAATTCCATTCATCTCCCAGATAGGCTGTCCATCTTTTATCTGCTCTGATCCAGGATGGAGTTTCCTACTCATTTTTTCACTACTGTTTTTCACAAAAATTTGATTAAGTGGAACATAATAAAAACATCTAATTGATAGGATCTTTCTTTTCTCATAGATAGATCTGATCATTTGGAACTTAAGGGGAAATATCTATTTTCATGTTTAATAAGACAATGGACAAAACACAACCTTCCATGCATTTGAATTTTCTCCTATCTTATTCCATTAGGTGCTTTTGTCATTCAAAGTGAAAAATAGAAAAATAACTGTGCAATAACTACAACAAAAATGACCATAGCTAAAGTCAAATCAAGTAGATGTACTCCAAATACAGACTTAACCAGTTATACTCAACATGTACCTAATGGGCACTCATTTCCCCCCCTCACTCCTGCAGCGATTGTCTCCTTGAGTTGAGCTCCCATATTATTAGGTATGAGCAGGTAAGACCACAAACATGAAAGGCTCCTTTCATGTCCTGATAAGGATACTGTATTTTGAATTCGAAGAATAAAAGAATTTTTTGAGCCAACTGACCTGTCACATTACCACTGCAGTATGAAATACTAGGAAAAAAAAAATGAAAAAGTGACTGATGAGGAAAAGTACAAAGGTTACTAAATACTTCCTATAAAAAGAATATAAACTGTCAGCCCTAATATGGATAGTGATTATATTTAATTACACATTTAAATCTTGAACAGCTTGACTGAGACACACTCGATGTCTATCAGTATGTGTTACCAATGCAAGGCTGTGCCAAACATTTTTCTTCATGCTGTCATCACACTAGGTGACAACACAAAGTAATAGTCCACACTGTTCCCTGGAGGCTGCTTAGTTTGGAATGATGCACAGGATGGAAGACAATGCACAGACTGCAGAAGAAACAGCAATAAGCCTGCATAAGATCTCATAGACTTTAGTTTAAAATAGGTAACATGTAAACTCCCAGCCCCCCGTGCATAATTTTCCCCAAAACACATGTTTTGGAGAAACACAATGTTACGCATTCTGAAATGACTGAAGGAAAAAATTTGTGTAGATTTCAGTATTAAATTTGAAATGCATCCCTAAAACTGTAACGCCAGGGATACTTTCAAAATCATAGTCTACTGTAACAAAGCGTTTGACAGATACTGGTCAGCCACAGCATTATTCCTTGAATGAATCTGACCTGTCGTGTCCAGTGAAAACTGTCAGATACTCAGTACTCGCAACATTTTTAATGACATAGTCATTATGTCATAACAATGAGCTTTTATTCTTTATACAGCATTGTCATGTGTAGAGCACAAGACATTTAAATGTCTTTCAACTCCTATTTCAGAGCCATTTGTTAAAAAGAAAATGGTCTGGAGCTTCCCTCAGAGAAAGCTGCTATGCTAAAGTTGGATTGGGAAGAAGGCAATTTCTCTATGCTTGGTTTTACATGCACTTGGTTTCTGATAATTCATTTCAACACTGTTATATCATATTACGCTAGTAGCCATGACAGGATTAGTAGCAATACTGCAAATGGGAGTGTCATCAGGCAAAAATGTATAGCTTTGTGGTTTCAGAAAAATGAAGGCATTCAAAGTCATTAACATATAAAACATTGAATAATGGCCTTTACAATAGACTGCTAAAGAAGACCAGATGTTGCTCACAGGAGATCTGAATCTGGGCGACAAGATGTTGCTACTTGTTCATTAAATGAGACAATCGAAAATTACAATTGCACATCTACAAAACCTCTGTAGATATGGCAGCTCTTTCACTCTTAGCATTATTTTAACATGACAGCCATACAGGGAGTATGTTATAGTATAGATACAAAAGTCACTGCTAGAGAAGCAAAAGTGTGTAATCTTGTTTCTCCAAAATACATATAATTCTATAGAAAAACAAATCATTGTCTATTTATATCTGTTGTAGATTAGAACGTAGATGAACATCCTCTCCTAAATAAGCCTTTTTGCACAAAGACCCATTGTGAACGGGTAACTGTATGTTTAGAATAATGTAAAGAAAAACAAAAATATGATGTCTAGGACAAGGTTCAAGGATAAATATAGTATTAGCAAACTGCTATTATATTTTGCTCAGATTCAGAAGTCATAGAGTCATAGAATCATAGAATCATTTTGGTTGGAAGAGACCCTTAAGATCATCAAGTCCAACCATAACCTAAATCTGGCACTAAACCATGTCCCTAAGAACCTCATCTATACTACTTTCAAACACCGCCAGGACTGGCGACTCAACCACTTCCCTTGGAAGCCTGTTCACAGTCCACCCTCAAGGACATCTTGGGTAAAATTAATCTCATCAGATTATTGGTATCTACACTGGTCCAGGTTTTTAAGTTAGGTAAATTGTCCAGACTTCCCATATAATCAGTGGATATCTAGTAAACTGAGTCAGTAGAGCCTAGAAGGCAATTTTTCTCTCTTTTGAGTAGACACCCACATCTAGTCAGGTGAGTAAACTCTTCAGCTATTCTCTGTAATGGGATATTATGCATCCAGCCACCACAGCGGGCACACACATGGTAGACACCAAAGCTGAAGCCATCCCTGATCACTTATGCTGATCGTACCTTTTCTTCAGCTAATACACTGGGGTTGGGCAAAGCTGGCTAAATGTGTTTGAGTAGCGTAGGCAAACTTGAACGTTACTGTGACATGAATGAGGCACTTACTATTCTTCCTGCCAAGGGAGTGAGACAGCTATTGCTTTCTGGAGGGAATGTCCTGGTCCTCTGCAGTAACCTCCTCTGCAGACCCCTGCCTCTCTTGCAGTCACCCCAGCAGCAGCTGGCTTGCCTTGGGATTGTGATTTATGTGAAGCAAGAAGAGGGGTCATTGTGCAGTTCCTGCAAGTGTGCTGCTCTGGAAAATTGCCTTTGTAGTGCTGAGGTACAGCCCAAACCTCTTGGAAGGAGCAAAAAGTCTGCATTTTCATTCAGAAGACTCTGAATTAGATTTATGCACTACTCAAGCACCTGAAAAGGCTGTTTTCATTATTTAGTTATTGACTAATAGCAAGTATTTAGACAGAAGAGGTTTTAGCCACCAAAACTGAAGAGAAAATTAAAAACTCAGCTTTGTTTTCTGTCTGGATGTTGAGACATTGGAGTCATTCACAACACATTGGCTTCATAGTTCTCCATAACTTCCAGTAAAAAACTTTTTTTTTTTTCAAAAAACAAAAACCAGTTTCATCTTTTTATGGCAGTCCAGAATGGCAATAAATTTCAACATATCAGAATTTCCTGTTGGACAATGTGCATGTTTTCCCCTTATTTTAGAGCCTTTGCTAGAATGATATCTGAAATGTTGTGTTCTCTAATGAACTTCCTTATGCCTACATTGTACCTTTCTTTGCATTGAGCAATTTGCACTTTACCTCCTTTGATTTTCTCATTTTCTTCTTCTTAGATGGTGAATTAAACACTGAGCCTGATTTGCCTTTTTTACTTTCACATTTCTATCAGAAAATAGTTGCTTTTAAAATCCCGCTGTTATCACACATGGCCTATTATATATCAACAAATTATATTTTTGTTTGATTCCAAAAGAAGTGGAGTCAGCAGTTGGAACCAGACAATGTCCTTCATTTTTTCTGTTTTTATTTGACAGCATGGTGTACAGGGTAAAAGTATTTATAGCATTTATTGCTTTTATATTTACTCTTCCACACTAAAATATCTCCATTTCAACTCAACAGTTTGGTTTAGGGTTTTAACCTAAATATATATATATACACACATACATATATACATATATACATATATTTGTGTGTGATTACTTTAATTCTACTCTAGTTTTGCATTCTATTCCCTAAGAAAATGTAAACCCTCTCCTTCAAGATGTAGTTTCTTCCAGGATTTCAGAAAAACTTTAAAAATTCAGTCCCACAACTAGTTTTGAAACACTCACCTTCCCTCAGCTCTCCTTTCTGAGCTCATTGTTTTGTCATTCATGGACATGCACATCTTAAAAACAGTCAACACCTCTCAGCACAAAGTCAACAGATTGCATTAGGGCACCCGCAGTCACTAGTACCTGGAGTCACTTCTTACAGTATGGAAGGCAGAGGAATATTAGAACATACACAGCAATCACCAGCTGCATGGAGTTCAAGTGCTGGATTTTGCACCTGGGATACAGCAATCCTGGCTGTACATACAGATGGGAGGATGACATGCTGGAGAGCAGCTCCGTGGAGCTGGGGTTCTGGTCAATGGCAAGTTGAACATGAGCCAACAGTGTGCCCTGGCAGCCAAGAGGACCACCTGTGTCCTGGGTGCATCAAGCAGAGCATTGCCAGCTGGGCAGGGAGGTGATCATCCCGCCCTGCTCTGCACTGGTGCGGCCTCACCTGGAGCACTGTGTGCAGTTCTCGGTGACACAGGATAAAAGGATATAAAGCTTCTGCAGAGTGTCCAGAAGACAGCTATGAAGTTGGTGACAGATTTGTAGAGGAAGCTGTATGAGAAGCGGCTAAAGTCACTTGGTTTGTTCAGCCTGGAGAAGAGGAGACTAAGAGGACACCTCATGGCGGCTACAGCTTTCTCACAAGGGGAGGAGGAGGAGCAGGAGCTGATCTCTTCTCTTTAGTGAGTGATGACAGAACCTGAGGGAATGGCAAGAAGATGAGCCTGGGGAGGTTTAGGTTTAGGTTGGACATTAGGAACAGGCTCTACCCCCAGAGGGTGGTGAAGCACTGGAACAGGCTCCCCAGGAAGGTGTCATGGCCCCAAGCCTCACAGTGTTCAAGAACAGACTGGACAACACCCTCACCAACATGGTGTGAATTTAGCCGTTGTCATAAGCAGAGGCAGAAATTGGACATGATGATGCTTGTAGGTCACTTCCAACTCAGGACATTCTATGAATCTCTCTTTGTTGCCTCCTCACCATCTGGGGATGGAGTAAACCATAGGAGCTGGAGCTGCGTGGCACACCAGGTATGCTCTCTGAGCAGCAATCTGCTCCCACATATTCACGTGCCATGCTTGGTCCATATATTGTGAGTCTTTCTGGCCCTCTGTCTCCTGAGCAAATGTGGTCTTCTGGGGACCTTAATGCATGAAGAATTCAAGTTTTTAATATTCATGTCAGTGTGCACATGTTTAAAGTTAAGCAGAAGCTTAAATAATAGAGGTAGTTTACTGAATCAGGGTCTAATTCTGGCAAAGGACTATGGATTGGCAGTATAAGTTCTTCCTCCCAAAGAGCTATATAAAGTTCCTCTGCAGGCCCAGATTCTAACGCACTGGGGCCAAAATCATCCCTGGAATTACACTGTTAAGCTTCCAAAAACAATTCTGCAAAGAAAACAGTCTGTAAGCCCAGCAGATGATTTTGATTAATAAGAATATGTTCCTAAAAGTAAATTTACAGAGACTCCTAAAAAGTGCTACATTGTTCTTAAGTATCAAAAAAAAAAAGAAAGAAAGAAAGAAAGACAGACACCTTCTATGATAACACATACTTAAGGTTACAAATTACCTGACAGATTTCTCAAAAGAAGATATCTCGCCCTAGAAAAAGATGGAGATGCTGAGCGGCGGTAGCCATAAGGGTGTTTTGCCATAACCATATAAGTTCTGGAAACAGTTTTGAAGGCTGCATTGTGTGAGGCAGCCAAATCGCCCCTAATTGAGAAGTAAGCATGAGATTAAATAAGTCTGCTAAAAGAAAATCCTCCATTTCTTCTCCTCTCAGACCCTTTTGTTATCCCTACTTCACATTCTCAGCACCTTCCATATGTGCATGTAAGCTTTCATCCTGAGTGCTGCTATTTGCAAGGCACTGGCTTATATGAATAAAGGAGTCAGGGTTCGTGCGCCAGCCTACCATCTCTCTCTCTGTAATACAATTAGTTTACAAAACATGGCACTTCAAAAGTCTAAATTGGGATTTGTGTTTATATGGTGTTGTAGATTTGGAGTTGTTTTGCAGGGAGAATGGGAACAGAGTTTCATTTCTTTGCAACTATTTAAATCTTACATCTTACTGAAGACTTGCAGAAGGCTTGAAGAACGGAAGAACAATAAAAAAAGACATAAAAATAACAAGAATAATGAGAAAATCACAGGGTTTCACAATTCTTTCTCCTTAATCTCTTCCTTTGCTCCAGGGTATTTTCCTTTTTTGATTAGCTTGTTTTTCCTTGTATTTACCTCAGAGATGCACACAACCACATCAGGGCTGCCACACCATAAGTCTCTGCTGCTGCCAGCCCCTCAGCCTAGCCCCAAACATGAACTTTCACAGTTTTCCATTAACAGTCACTTTTCTCCTTTCCCCTGTTTATTCCAGTTCTCTACTTTAATGGGAAAAAAATACTTTTAGTTTTTCATTTTGATTTTCCTTGTACGTTCTAGAAACAACTAAGCAATTGAGCCCCTGGGGAAACTGTCATAATTCCTAGTTTTTTGATTCCTAAACGGCAGTGGGCTAGAGGTTTGTGCCATGCTACTGTGATAAAGAGGATGTTCAAGAAAGCTATGGACATGACCAGGGAATTATTAGAGAGCTTCACAAACTGAGGCACCAACAAAGCTGAGCTATCATCTGAATGGACAGGTTAAGAATGGCAATTTTGGGTTTCATGACCCAGTTCTGCCTTATTCACATGCCAGAGTACCACTATGCTGACAAATGTGGACAAACCTACTGTCATTGACCCCAAAACTGGAAGTACTGGATACATCCACACAGGCTGACATAAGCGACCCAGTCCAATGCCACAACTCAACTAAAGCACTTAGCCAACGGCTTACTATCTGGGATGCCTCACCACACTCACACAGCTGGACTCCATCTAGATCCAACCACCTATTTTTACATAAGTCTAGGCTTATGTATGTATGTGTGGCCACAGACCTCAAATCTCTCCTAGATACAACATGGTATCTCTTGAGATTGAGCTCTAAGCCCATTTGTCTCCTGAGCAGGAAGATCCATAAGGTGTTGCTGGAAAGAAAGGCAAACAAGAGACTTTTCAGCTTGGAGAGGTAAGGGAAGGCCACACAGGGCAGCAGGAATAAGGGAGAGACAAGTGAAGAGTGGCCATCTGTGAAGAAAGGCCACAATGGCAGACAGGGAATTGTCAGCAGACTCCTGATGCTGCTCATTGTCATTCAGAAGTATACAAGCCTAATGTTTGAAATTACAGGCAAGCCCTCGATTGTCAAAAAGAAAATGAACTCTGATTTCTGCACACACACACAAAAAGCTACAGCTTATGTTTAGTTTATTGTATTTTTTTTTAGTTTCCAAAGGAACAGAACATATAGTGATTGAAAGCACATGTTGCTAAATTGATGCCCTGGAACAATCCCAAGTAGTTTAATGTCATGCAGCCTAATTTAATTTGCATTAATAGTAGAGTTAGCCAAAAACTTTGCTGGTAGTGTGAGGTTTGGTGTGTGTGCTACTGCAAAAAGTAATGAGAAATCATATCAATGTTTTAGCATACTATATTCACTGACTTGCAAAATACATTCAGGGTCCAGATCCCCAAATTATTTAGATGCCTAAATATCACTGTCACTATCACTTTGAGACAGGGTCTGTCTTACTATATGGGGGTATCTGTGTTTTGAATAATGTTAAAGAAGTGTAACAGAGGCATTTTAAAATTTTGCTATAATGAACTCATCCTAGATATGCCGCAGATTTCAGTAGTATTTCCTATACTTCCAACAGTCTAAAATATAAAACTGGTCATCTCTCTAAAACAGAATGGAGCGAGACTTTCTATTCCAAAGCATGGTAACAACAGCATAGCCATCAAAAACTAGAGATTGACACCCCCCCCACACCCAAAAAAAAAAAAAAAGAAAAGGCATTTATTAAAATTAGGATTGGGAGGAAAGCTGTTAAGATCAAGCTTAATATGCTGTGATGGTGACAGGTGAACCTCTATCCTCCGTGAGAGGCAAAAATATCCACCCAGCTCAGGGGCTTTAGGATTCACAACTGCCACTTGCAGGAGTAAACAGAAGTCACAGTATCTGGTGAATACCTCTGCAGATTATGAGGACAAGAAGAAATAGTAATTTAAGCAAACAGGAAAAAGCCAAGAAACAAATAATAATCAATAAGCAAGGTTCATCCAGTAAAACAAGAAACCATAGAGCCACTTATACCAGAAGGAAGAACTGGAAAAGAAAGGCCTCTTCTGCTGGTCAGCAGAGGGTCAGAATTATCAGGGAGGGTTTGATAAAAAAGACAAAAAACATTTAACACCTTTTGCATTAGTTTTCACTAATGAAAGGTAATATCACAATTAATTACATCAACAGAGAAAAATTTGCAGCTTTAAATGGGAACAGATCATCTTAAATACTTTGAAATTATCAGGAACTATCAAATTTCATTTGTCATTCTCAAAGAGCTGTCAAATACAACTTACAACCCTCTAACAGGTATCTGTAAATAACTCCAAGAGAATGGGTGAATAAAGGAGAAACATGGTGCCAGTCTTCAAAGGATGGGGAAACAAGGTGTGAAATTACAGGTTTTCTGCTCAAATTAAATTCCTAGAAAAATATTGGAGCAAATAATCCAGCTATTCATGGCTATCTACAAGAAAACAGAAAAAAGACTGACAACCTATATGGATTTAGTATGAGTAAAAAACCTAGAGGGTCACACAAAAGTAAATTATGTCATACACCTGGACTTCACCTTAGTCTGTTTAGGATCACCTGTGACTTAGATGATATATACAAAAGGATGCTATTCGATAGAGAGGAGTCTGAGGCTCTTCATGTGAACTGGAATAATCCATTGCCCGAATAAAAGGTAGAGGACAACAGACTAGGAAGCAGAAAAGGATTGGAGAGAGGGATTAACAGAGCATCCGTCAACAGTATCAGACTGTTATGAGAAAGGCAAACACCATAATGTTAAATAAACAGAGGTATAGCTTGTAAGACACCTCACATAACTGTTCAGGATTTGTCAGGGTTACGGTACTGTGTGCGGTTTCTAACCACAAGGCGTTAAAGAACTTTTTGAGCAATGCAGAAATACATTGCCTGCGGAGGTTGTGGAGTTTCTGCCAGTCCTTGAAAACAGGGCAGACGCTTGTCTGTCATTAATGCCTGAGATGTACCCGTGCAGCATTCAGAGCAGTGCAAATGAGAGCCAACTGTAAAGACCACTTTAATGGGTCACAAACATCACTGGACACATGCAGCATCCTACTGCAGGTTCTACACAGATATCTTAAGTCACATACTCCCTGGGAGAGGTCCCCTCACACAGGGGTCCATGCTAGGAAATAAAAATACAGGACCTCCCTACCAGTGGTCCTGCTTGCACTGGTGCATGTTGTGGTTGCTCCATTCAAGGGAGGTGGAAACAATTTGTGTCCCTCTTTAACCATCTGCAGGCACACAGTGCAAGAAATTATGTTCTCCTCATATTAACAAGTGTTTCCATGGCTATCAAATATTTCTTTGTGACTGAAATCATAAAAGTTGAAGAGTTTTGTACTTCTTTTCAGCTCAGTGTTTTTCCTGGGACTGTATTCATTATGATGTTGTTACTGGGGACATACATGCTGCCTCTTGTGCAGTTGCAAGACACACGGATCCAAATGGATCAAAGGTACAGCCACAATGTTTTGTTCTTTTGAAAACAGAATGTAAATGTGTCATCCACTCTTCTTTCAAAGCAGATTAAAAGTAACTATGACACGTGGCAAATGCATTGGAATCATTACATGTCGTTGGCACAGGTCTCACTCCATGAAAGCTCAATTAAAAAGCAAGATTAAAACTCAGACTCTACATTTGTCAATACATCAGTCCTTCTTCAGCTTCTGCTGGGCCTGATTTATTAAATTCTACTAAGGAATGTGCAAGCATGGCACAAATCAAAGGCCAAATCTATCCCTTGAAAACACAGTTGCAGGCTGAGATTACTTTAGTTCACTGGGAAGTGGACTAGGGTTGGAAACTAGGGCTTTAGCTCATTTAAGCAAATTTAAGGGAATTAACCCTTAAGTTAAAGGCAGTAATCTATTATAAAATAGAATTTGTGGTCCTATGCATTAGGAGTCTAGTCTGCTTTTCAGCAAATCTGCAGGTAGCTGCCACTAGACGTTGGTGTGTCAAATCACATGTCTCCTGGCTTTCTGGTCCTGGAGTAATTTCTAAAGCCTGCCTCCCTCAGGGAAAGCTCTAGTGGCATAATTGCAGTGGCAGTAATGCATTTTTAGTGTATGATTGTACTTCACATCAGTGCATCGAACTCAGTCCTCCTCTGTATTTCTTAGCATGATTAATAGTTTCTATAGCTTAGAGTGCCTTAGAGCTCTAAACCCTTTGCTTTTTGTTTGTTTCTGAGGTATTATTTGTCATCATGCTTAACAGATTCCCTCCTCAATGCCACAGCTGTGTAGCAGATGAGTTTGCCAAAATATCCGGCTCACGAGTTTGACTCTTTAACCCCAGTAGTGAAGATCTGTGATTTCATCTCCAAAAATGACTGGTAGTATGTCAGGTAACATAGAATGTGCTGCATTTCAGTTCTGAGGAGGAATATTAACCCCAGAAGCTGTGGCCAAGTTAGACAATTGGTTCCTGGGACTCCTGTTAACGGGGCACCAAGATTAAATATTTCGCCTTTCCTTCACAGAAAACTACCTGTCTCCTATGACTAGTAGGGGAGCTCAGGGAGACTGCTCAGTGTAGTTGGCTAAATTAGGTGCCTCAAGTAGGATCATGTGAATCCCTCCAGCTTTGTAATTTAGAAGGCCTGAAGCTAGAAGAAGGGACCTATTCATTTTTTTCCCATAAATTTCTGCGTATATCCTTTTGTCATTGTAAATAGAGTTAAAGCTGTTTCTTTCTGTAAGTCACTGGCAGACTTTGGAAAGTCAGACATTTAAATGAGCTGGTTTTTTATTCATCCCATGCTGGTTTAGACCCACACTATTCCTCTCCTCGCCTCGCCTCGCCTCGCCCCGCCTCGCCCCGCCCCGCCCCGCCCCGCCTCGCCTCGCCTCGCCTCGCCTCGCCTCCCCTCCCCTCCCCTCCCCTCCCCTCGCCTCGCCTCCCCTCCCCTCGCCTCCCCTCCCCTCCCCTCCCCTCGCCTCCCCTCCCCTCCCCTCCCCTCCCCTCCCCTCCCCTCCCCTCCCCTCCTCTCCCCTCGCCTCGCCTCGCCTCCCCTCCCCTCCCCTCCCCTCCCCTCCCCTCCCCTCCCCTCGCCTCCCCTCCCCTCCCCTCCCCTCCCCTCCCCTCCCCTCGCCTCCCCTCGCCTCCCCTCGCCTCCCCTCCCCTCCACTCCCCTCCCCTCCCCTCCCCTCCCCTCCCCTCCCCTCCCCTCCCCTCCCCTCCCCTCCCCTCCCCTCCCCTCCCCTCCCCTCCCCTCCCCTCCCCTCCCCTCCCCTCCCCTCCCCTCTCCCTCCCCTCCCCTCCCCTCCCCTCCCCTCCCCTCCCCTCCCCTCCCCTCCTCTTCTTTCTCTTGCCCTTGTCTCTGAATCCAAATCTTTTCTCCTCTGCCAGAACATACTCATGTGATGAGCACAAAGCAGTGCTCTTATTAGGACTATTGACTTCCATTTCAGGCAACAACATTCCTTCTCCCCCCTCACCATACTTGCTAGCCAGTTAACTTCAATGGCGTGATTTTTCCAAGTTTTATAAGGTTCTGTTTCTATTATAAGCTTCATGGAAAGAACGATCTTTTTTTGATGGTGCGTTAACTGTCCGATGAGTTACATGTCAGAGAGACTGTTTTAATAGTCCCTTTTTCCAAGGTTAAAAATTATTATGAAATTAAAGCATTCAAAGTTTAAGTATTCTAAAAATGAGCTAATGACCATACCCAAGAGAAGGTACCAAGGAGCAGACTTTTCTGCAAGTTCATCTGCTTCAGTGTTCCTTTACCTACACTCCTCTGATCAAATTTGCCAACAATATATTCCCCTGTATAAAGATACGTGCTTGTCTTCTGTGTTCTGGCATACTTTTTTTCTCCTTCCCATAATTTCTTCACATGTTGTCTTCCTACAATAGAGTTTCCTTGTACAGTCTCCCTGAAAAAGGACATTTTTTACGTTGCAAAGTACTTTGCACATTGTAGATAACTTAGAAATAACAAATAATACTTAGGACTGCATGTGAGTTGATATACATGAACAAAGATACTTATAAATATTCCACATAAATAAAGATTCTTAGATTTACCACATATCCCAGAAAGGAGAGAGAGAGAGAAAAAAAAAAATAAATTAAAAGGTGATTTGGTACAAAGGACATTTCAGGCATTTCTGTATATTGTTTGCCACTGTCACATGCACACTTATCAAAGTCGGTTGAAAAATTCACCCTCTGGGATTTTTAATCTGTTAAATTCACTGTTGAGTTTATAAATGTGATTCGTTAAATACAATTTAATTCAGAAAGAACACCTATTTTTTGTTATAAGTTTACATACAGGCAACAGAACATGCAGAGGTCAACTCCCTCTCAGGCCACAGCATACAGGTGGCAGATGGGGTCAGTCATTCATGCAGTCATACAGTTTTAACATTCAATATTTGTCCAGCCTTTTCTCTATATCTTACATGGTTTTGAGCTTCCTCTGTTGTAATTGCTTTTATTGCTGACTCTGGCAGTCTGTTTTATCTATTTTCTGTAATCTCCAAAGAAATTCCTCTTGCATTCTTTGCTGGCTTGACCCACTCTTTACTTTAAACCATGCCCCTCAGTTCTTGCATGCTTGGCACAAGCTCAAGGAAGGTTTACGATCTTCCCTTGTATTTTCTTCCAAATTTTGTATACTTCAGTCAAATCAACTCATGTTAGGTTTACAGTTGGACTTGATGATCTTAAAGGCCTTTTCCAATATAAATAATTCTGTGATTCTATAGTTACCTTTGCCCAAAGAAAACAGACCTTGCTTCTGCATTTTTTTCTTATAAACAAGGAACCACATTTGAAGGAGAAAAAAAAAAGAGCAACTGCATGGAAATATATCTTATTGCTGTGAATGACCAGGGCAGTAAGGGAAAAAGTAACTGACCATGTTTATTTTCCACAGTAGTAAAACTCATCTCTGAAAAGTAATGTTGTAAGTTCATCGCCATTACATTAAAAAAAAAAAAAAAGCCTATTAGTAAATAATTACAAAAAGGTGCAAACATTTCAGTACGAAGGAGTTATAGCCAAGATTAACCATTTGTTAATCTGTTAACCTGGCTCCTCCTCAAACAGAGAGGACCTCTCCACCGTGATACTAACACTGAGTGAAGCATAGGAACTTTCTGGATCTGAGCCTTTAAAGCACTTTGTTGGTGTAATTCCACATTTTTGCATGAAGTACATTTCAAACTACAATATGACGAAGAAAACTGAGCATAGTAAAATATTTTAAGGTTCTGACATTTGGTTAAATTTCACAGTGGGATGAGAAAAACCAAGATATTTTCAAATGACTATCATTTTGAAATGAATGTGCAAAAGAAATATTTCATCAATAATAATTTTGTAAACATATTTCAATAACTGCTTACAAATCTTAAGTAGTGAATAAAGGAAACCCTGACTGCCCTAAAGATAAACCACAACTAAAAAAGCATACCATAAACAAAACAGGTTTGTTTCTCATTATGGCACATATTTTGGTTTTCCCACTAGTAAAAACTGGACAAAATGTTATAATCATTTACCTTAGGCTGACAGCACATTGTTCTGGAAAGTCTGGAAAGCTGTCTGGCAGACATTTCTTATTTGTCCAGACTCACAGGAAAAGATTTTGAATGTTTTTCAAAAAATTTTGAATGTTCATATTTCTGGAATACAAAATACTGCCTTTTGGGAGCTATTTTTTTTTTTTTTAAAGTAAGTCTTGGTAAAACCTAAACCCACTCACCTATCAAACAGTTCACAGGCTTCTTTCTCCTCCAATATTTTATTTGCCACATAAGTGAATTGAAGATTCACTGAATACTTTGGATAAAGAGTCAGATAAACAAGCATCACTCATATTTCAGTGTTTCTAGATGCTCTGATTATTGAGTCATAGAACAAATGTTTGGTTCCTTCTTTTATACCATTTTATTTCTCCTGATTTGCTCTCCCCTTTCAGGGGCACATTCTTCTCACCTAATTTTTGTTGTCTAAAAAGTTAGTATGAAGTTCAAGCTTTAAGGCATGTATACTCCTTTTCTACTCTATGAGCTGTGAGAGGAATATCCAGAGGGCAATTAATTGGTGTAGTATGTGGAATGAAAATAAAAACTAGCCTGCTACACATGAACTGATACAGAGCAATATGCTTATCTCCCCTAAGAAATCTTTTTGCCAAGTTGAGTCTGCTTATGGCCTCGACGGAACAAGTCTTGCAGGAAGATGACAATGGAGGAGGCATAAAAACCCCTGTAAGTTTATCAGTGTGGAAGTAACAATCAGTAATTTCCATTATCCACAGCTCTCAACTCCATCTTGGCTAGTAAAAGAAGCAGAATTCAGTTTTCAAATGCTTTGAGAATATAGCCTTAGGTTATTTGTTTGGGTTTTTTTTTAGTTATTAAACACAAAGTTTATTTATATACATTAGTATCAGGTGAGCCAGCATCTGGAATTGTCTTTCATAAATATAATACCTTGATAGTGTTTTGTGAATGTTGAAGCACGGGTGCTGGACTGACATACTTAACGTATTCTCTCATGAATAATACTGTTTACTCTTTGGGGTGGTATTTTGGTGCTATGAAGGGTTGACAGTAATTGTTCAGACTAGATGATGTGTTATCTTATAGGCTTCCATACAGAGCACCATCAAATGCTAAGATGCTGCATTTCTGTTCAGCTCTGCTCAATGAACACGGGGGAATCGAAATTCTCTCTCACCTCAACCCATATGTACATGTAATACAGTGAAGGGACCCGCAGTAGACTTGAGGCCTATCTTATCTGCCTCTAGGAAAAGCTCTTGGGGGAAGGCAAAAATGGACAAAGATGAGGTGGATGTTATGAGCATAGCAATGTACCCCTCCACATTTCTGTGCAATCCAGTGGCAGCTAAGCAGCTCTTTTATGAATGTTATGCCAAGTAACAGCAGTTTTGAAAACAGAAATAGTTTCTCCTCTAAAACATCTTTCTCATTCCTTTCAGTTAATTTTCTACAGAGTTTCAACCATATGAAAGACTAAACAGATACAGTTTCTTGCATGTTTGCTTTTGAATCAGAGGGTTCAACTACCTAATGCTTCCACTCTGAGAAAGAGAGTAGAAATGACTTGTGGTCCATGTGCCCATGGAACAGTAATAACAGTCACATGGCTGCGAAAGAAATGCTGTGACAAATCCCTTTCGTTTGGCACGTGCACCACAGAGCCACAGCCTCAAAAACATAAGTTCCAAACAAGCAGAAAAGGATCATGTCCATCTTCACTCCAAAAGCTCCACAGAATCTCCAGTTTGAGCAGACAATCACAGGACCCTAGCTGGAGGTTGTGGTCAGACGGATGACATAGGTGGAATGTCCATATGTCTTTCCCTGCAGGCCCCTCAGCTGCTGGGTGAAAGAAGAGGCGAAGGTGAGAGGAGACAGAGGAAGCCTGCAGATCTAAGAACAAATTCTGGTAAATACATAACAGTCTCCAGGATGGTAAAAGATTTTAAAAGAGTGCAGGAAGTGCGTGATCTTGGGTGCTCCTCTGCACCAAACCTCTAGCAGACATGCAAGTCTAGCTGCAGGGGAATTAACTTGCTGGTTGAAATCTTATCTCCACTGTGGCTTCCCATGAGTCTCAGGCCCAGTGGGGTTTGCTGGGGTAATCAGGCTATGATTTTTGCAAGCCCAGAGAATTTTTCAGTCATTATAATGAGCAAACAATTTCGGAACATTTGGACATCGCACCTCATTTTTATGACCCAGATGGGCCCCCTGGCCTCCCTCTGCATCACCATGGGGAGGCAAGCTTTAAGTCCCTCAACCAAAACCCTACCTGGAAAGCCATCTTCTTCTCTTGCCAGTGAAAGCAGAATGAGGAGAGCCCTCACCTGCACACCGTATTAAGTGTATGTGGGGGTACAGAAGGTGAATCTGCATTCACATTTGCTAGCTCTCTTGACATCATGCCTGTCCACTCCAGCCCCATTCACTGCCTCCTTCTCTGCAGATCTTGAAGCTTCCAGTGTCCCTCTCTGAACCATCAGCTCTGCCTGCTCATGGGACACACCACTCCTTTCCCTTTTCCCAGCTGCTGCTGAAACGGCTTACTACAGGAAGATAACCATCAGACATGCTTCCTTGCACAAGCAGGTAATAAAAGGGACAGCTATGAAATGAATACAACTTCAAAAAGCTTTATATCAGCCTAATAATAGCTAGAAATTAGCAAAATATATTCCTAACAAACTTTGGATCAAAATGCTTACTTACCTCATGTGCAGCAAAGCTTCCAAACATGCTAATATTCTTTTGCTTGAAGATTGTTTTAAATAGCCTGTCTTTTATTTTATGAAACTCACCAACTGTGTGACAAATATGGGAATATATTGTTTAACATCCATTTTGCAGAATGTGGAATAAGTATCAAGTTACACCTAAGAAGCTAAGGCAACAAAACCTAATAGACTCTTAGTCTCAAATGAGACGTTAAACACACTTCGTTAGAGCAATTTAAATGAAGTACAATGCCACAAATGCAATTGGAGAAAACATAATTATGCTTCTTTTCTGCTTCAGAAGAAATCTGAGATGCATGCTTATTCTTATCAAGGACTGAAAGCCTGAACACAGCTTTATTTCTTTCTAAAGTCTTAACACATTCAGGTTGAGAGGAGTTCTACCAACAATACTTTTTTGCCTCAGCTCTGGTCCTTTCTTACCTATTCTGTCAAATCAAAAAAAAGGCTTTACTCTGGTCGAGTAGCAGTGGTAGGTAAAAGTACAAACACTCCACATAAATACTTAAATAATTCAGTGAATCACTGAAAGCTGTGTAAGTTCTAGCCAAGATTTGCATAACCAGTCCCTAACAATATTCCTGTAGAAGCCAATTCAATTGCTCTTTTAACTTTTGTAGATAAAAATTTGCAAAGATGCAAGAAGTACTGGTGCTGGAATCTCTGAAATCTGCATTCTTTCATCCATCAGAAGCTAATTTAAAAATAACATTAATAATGTTACAGTAGCTCCGATACAAATAAATCTCTTGAATTGTCTACTGAAGTTAAGTCATTTTGTAAGTTAATTTGCTTCATTTATTTGGGGTTTGCCCATGAGTATGGAGTTCCTCCATTTATTCAAGATTAATTAAAGGCTGAATAATCTGTGTAAGTAATACAAGCTCTGAAGCCAATTTATGAGCACTTTATTGTAGGTAGCCTTGTCAAACAATTCATGAGGACCAAATGAAAAGACTAGGCTTGTCTCCCTGTTTGCTACTTAAATTTTTCACCATTTATTTGGGGAACTGAGTTGTGTCTGTGGGACTCCATTTGCTTTGTTGCAAAGATTTCTTTTTAATACTTGGCTTTTAGTCATACAAATTACACTATGTACTCAGCTTCCCAACAGATAATCTAATGTGTTGACCTGCAGAAGCAGTAGTTTGTGATGTTCAAATTTCTCTGTGATGGAGTAAGATCATTTCAAGGAATCAGAGACAGTGGAGGGTGAGTTTTTAAGTTCAATGTGAAGTCTTACAATCTTCACAGGTGTTTTTTTGGAAGAAACATACCCACAGATCACTTTGGCTGCAGAACATAGAAAGCTGTGAATTCAGCTATACAAATTGACAGATAGAATTTACTTCTACTTTTCTCATTACTTCCAGCCATGTGGGGATTTTCAAAAGCACAGACAGTTAAGTGTTCAGTTAAACTGAAAATATATGGAAGTTCATTGCTCCACTTTTCCGCATTCAAAAATGTATCTTTTTCTTAGCTTTCGGTCAAATGCAAAACTGCTAAAACACTTCCATGAACACTGTAGAATAATATATGAGAAGTATTTAGGCAAATGTCGATGTCCTTGTTCATGCATTGGTGCTTATCAGTACTTGCTGAATAAAAACTAACACTTCAACTATTCATGAGAGATTTGAGCATTTTAGTATTCACATGATGTGCCTGATATTTTTATGTTGTATTGAAAGAAGAATTTAGAAAACATAGGTATTATTTGCACATCATACGTCGAGCAACAGATGTCTGTATTTTATGTCTGAATGCAACCTGGTATGTGTTTCTGCTCCCTAAAGGACTGTGGTGATACCTTATCTCTTCAAAATTTGTTCTCTGAGAATATTTTTGGCTATTCTGCTTCTCAGAGTTGCTGAAAAGGAATAAGCTGCATAATATGAAGAGAGGATGAAGTGTGCCTAGAGGCCTGCCTGGCCAGGAGAACCAGGGTAGCAAGCAGTAATGCCCTTGTATTTCCACAGCACCAAGTTGAGAGAGGGTGTAGAAGAGAAAAAAAATGTCTTGAAATATCTTCTTTAGTAACACAAAAGCTTTGGAGATGACTGAAGTTTACTAGAGCTCACTTGCCCATAGAGTCAATTCAGCATAAGCCTGAGAGCCCTCTGCAATGGAACCCATGGCAGAGGAGAGGCAAGATGCAGAAAGCAGCATCCACTGCAGCTGCATCACCAGCACCGTGCATTTGTGCTCCTTTACCTTAGGTGTCCAGTATTCTAAAGCAGACCTCCAGATTCACCTCTGTTAGGCAGAACTGTCGACTTAGTGTGAAAAAATACAGTTTTTAAAATTCCTCAATGGCCCCAGTGTATAAGTGACTATCACCTCCCACACAGGATCGGTTGGCTATGCAGCTTTATGATCTTCACAGACGACTGGACTTGCCATCAGTCTGAGGACTGTCAAGACTATGAGTTGACCATGCTCTCAAAGGTAGGATGATTCTCATTCCTCAGCTAACAGTGCAAACGTTTTCATTACTTCAGGAACATCAATGGCTGTGTGAACAGGTTGTCCAGATAAGTTGTGGATGTGCCATCACTGGAAGTGTTCAAAGTCAAATTGGACAGGGTTTGAGCAACCTGATCTAGTTGAAGATGTTCCTGCTTATTGCATGGGGGTTGAACTAGATGACATTTGAAAGTTCCTTTCAACCCAAACTATTCTGTGATTCTATGAAAATAGTGATTGTGTGGTAATACCAGGAATCTGAAGAACTAGTGTGCCCTTTGTCAAGTGTACAGAAATACTACAGCACAAAGAAAAGGATTCGGGGATCCACCATGGCTGTTTGTGACAAAGTGCATACATGGGCCATGAATAGAGTGTTTCAAGGGTCCCGTAACCACACATTTGATTGGACGCTAATTAGCCTGTTCTTTGGGTCTGTTAGCTACACATAGGCACCGAGGTGCTCAGAGGCTTCCTGCTTGGCCAGAAAAGCCTGCAAGAGGCACGGAGGCAGGAGCTGATGTGCACAGGACTGAGAGGCACCGACAACCACCACGGGTTCTGTACAAAGAACTGCCAGTCTTGACACCCAAGAGAATCTGCCCAAGGGATCACTTCCCATAGCCAGACTCATCATCTGCCACTTGTTTCCCAGTCTCGAATGAGCGACTGATTCTTCTCCTGTTCCCAAGCAGTTCCTACAGCAAGAACAGATAAGCAAAAATGAGGAATATTTTTATTCTAACTGAAATGACACAGATGATCACCAGTCAGCAAATGAGGTATCCTGGTTTACCTCAAATTCTTATTGTTTTCATGTCTCTGAAAATCTGTGGTTGATGAAGACTCTGGCAGCTCCAGATCATTACTGGAAAATTGTTTTCAGGAAGACCTATTCTAAGAATGCTTTTTTTAAAAGAGATATGTACAATAAAAGTACCTAATTTAGGGATGACTGTATTACTGATGACATGCAAATTATATGTAGATCACCCAATTTAGCTGTGCTAAAAGTTACTGGACATTGCTTTGCTTTAACTGATTTCCACTAATGGCAGTAAACTGGAGTACAAAACCATTACTAGATTAAAAGGAATACGTTTAAACTAGATGAGGTAACAGACACTGTAGTGTCTGAGGGTTTTTTTAAATCAACCCTAATGTGGACTATGTGATAGATGTAATACAGGCTGAATCCAGTTCCTGACCTTCAGCCAACACTCAAAAAAACTGTAAATTGTTTGGAATATGACGATACTTGTATGCTGCCAAGAAGCAGCAAATTTACAAAATAAAAGACTCAGGTCATTCAATCAGGGGAAATCTGGAAGAAAAGTAGAAGTTGATAATAAAAGAATCATCTGGAACTGGACAACATATAAAATAAGGTATTTTCTGACTTACAGATGCAGTATATTCAGTTACAGTGTGGTTGCTTTTCACACCCAGTCTGAAAAATCAAATATGAAATTTAAGAGATTTTTCAATTTATTACTACACAGAGTAAAAACCCTGAAAATAGCACAAGCTGCATCCAAATATTTGGAAAAACTATATATGATATTTATGTGATGAGATAATCTCCTTAGGGTGAGAGAGAATGCCCGTTAGAACCTCCATATCAGGAAAAAAAATAAGTCATTTAAAATTCTTCTATACACTAAACATACGGAAACTTTTAAATGTTAGTATTTCAGCATATTCATTGAAGTAAATGTGTATTTTAAGACCATAGATATTTGCCAATAAATTGCTTATATGAGCTAATTTTCCTCTCTAAGTTAACTAAGAATTTTGAATTATGGCTGTGATAAGGCAAAATTTATCCTATGCATCTTATTAAAAGAAATCAGGCCAGATTTTATCCTGATTTATAACCTGATTTATAATCACCATGTAAGGTGATTTCGTTAGGCAGGCCATTAAACAACACAGAACTTGTCTTGCTGTATTTAATTCAAGATCTGTAGCCCAAAGAAAAGCTTTCATTTACACAGACTTAACCTCAGTGTTAGGGCATCCAAAGATGAGATCAGAATTGATCTCTTTAATTTGAAAATATTGAAAGAAAAAAACACCACAACACAATTAAAGGATGTATTTCTTCCTGTACTAAAAAGAAGAAAGTGAAGTTTAATGAATATACCAAGCTCATACTTAAAGCCTTTCCATTACTTAGAGAACACCCAGAGGAGCAATATTTCACTGTAAAACTAAATGCAATACTTTTAAATTAATATACTGAACATCTAAAATCATCAAAAAGAAATCTGACAAGCTATGACAACTAAGAATTGGTACTTTTAGTCCTTTTCTGGTTGCATTGTTCTAGTGCCTATCGTTACTTTAATATTACATAAAGTAGTCCTACGGTCCTCTGTGTCTTTCTATTACAATGAAAAAATTAAAGTACTTAGGATGACTAAATAAGTAAATTGTAGAACAAGGCAGCTGAAAGCAAATGTGCCTTTTACAAAAGTAACTTATTACAGTGTCTCAGACTTCTTGTGATATAGTGATATAGTGATATGGTAAACTTAACACTTTATTCTATCCAAAATTTAAAAAATACATTAAACCAAGATTTCCAGTTATTCCACAATCTGTTTACATGGCATTTCAATATAGGGAGGTAATTAAAAAAAACAATAAACTTTTTCAGATGGGCTTTTCCTTAATGGAAAAATTATTAGAATTTGGACTGGATAAGTTCTGTTCACCTGAGATCAGGAACTAAATTTGAAAATTAAGGGAAATATGAAAAGAACTTCTATCTAAAAATACAAATGTGCAACTGGTAGGATTTTAAAACTTACGTATTCTGTCTTCCTTTAAACAAATGAAAGCTCACCTGTTGGTTGTTTTGGGTTGGTTTGGTTTGGTTTGGTTGTTTTCAATCTTTCTGCCCCTGCCAGTCTTTAAAAAACTTTTAATAGCAAATCAGCACATTCTTGCTTAATTACACAATTCTAAAAAAAATGCAAATGAAAGAAAAATTTAGCTTACATTTTGGAGGAAAAGTAAAAACAAAAGCTTAGGGACCAAGCTAGCAAGTCAGTAGGTCAAATGTGAACTAAGAGCTTCGAAAGAGAAGCTGTTTGTAATTATGAGGTTACCTATAAAAATAAAATATTAAAAACACTTACTTCACTCCCTGACTGACCAGTCTCTGGTGTTCAAGCCTGCCTTTTGCAATCTTCTGATTGCACTTACACCAATATTTCAAATATCCTCTGCTAGGTGGGAAAATATTGTCACATCTTGCAGAGAAAACACAGAACCTCTGCACACAAATTTTGGCAGATTAAAATATTTCTCAGTTCATCTTTTGGTTTTGTTTATGGCCATTAAAATTGGCCTCTAGCTTTCTGGGTACCATTTTTGTTTCCATAATCAATTGCAGACTCAAAAGCAAGGAAAACTTGGGTTTGCACTTTTAGCACTTTGGCTCCAGTCCTGCAAACATCTCTGTGCAGGTGGACCCACCCTGTTGAAATCACTAGCTCACTATAGTGTTATTTTAATCATTCTATTTTAATTTTCTTCCATGGCTGTCACTGAGGAAAATGGTGACAGAGATGCAGCCGAGCCTATGCCACGAGATGCAGAGAAGTTTACGGGTAAAATTCGTCACATTACACCAAAGTCAGTTTTTCAGAGGTGTTAATCACCAGTTCCTTTGTACACACCTCACTCCCACAGAGATCTACTGACTTATGAAACAAAGGCCTGTTGGGATTTGGGGTAAGATCAGCTCCACCACCACCCTCTCTGCTGCACTAGTACCCTGCAGGTTGCTCCTCTGCAGCAGAGTCAGAAGTAAGTGTCTATCTGTGTCCCACTACCACAATTCATGGACTCTTGTAGTTGTAAAAAAAACACCTAAACTCTCAAGGTAAGTGAACATGACTTGTATAAATCTCCCTTTCCCCCATAGCTACCAAGATGAGATGAGTTCAAGAAAACGACCATGGAGCAACACGATTGCACACCTCGTAGAGTTTGTCTGTTAGAGTTTGCCTAGCAGAACGAAGGTATACAGTCAGCCAGGGAAACTTGGGTTACAGCAGGTATGGATTTTAACTATAATTAGTAGCGGAAGACTGCTATTAGTTTCTCAATACCTCTAGGCCACAAGTTGAATTACCTTTGGAAATCCAGTCCTTGGTGACTCAAGCCATTCTGAGACTCTGTTTTAGACTCCTACATTGTTTACACGTACTTTTAACTTTAGTATACCTTTAGTCAAGCACCACTTCAGATATTTATGGTCCCTAAGCTTTTATTTTGCACTAGCCAGGAAAAGAGTTTGTATTTGTGAACACTGTGACTAAACAAGAAGTCTAAAAATTCCAAACATATTGCTGCTCTAATTTAATATAAGAAGATTTAAAGTTATTTTAGGAATTGCATCTTACTAGTTTATCTGTAGAGGAAACCTCCTGCTACTAGAGATAATGTAAATCAAACAGCAACTGTGAAAAAAGCACGCACACATACTGAAAAGCAGTCTTAAAATCAGTATCTTCTTACAGTGGGATGAGCTGAAGAACAACAAATACGTTGTGTGGGAATTAAAGCAGTATGACACTTTGTGGATTCAGGTCTTCCATGACTTCTGTCCTTTGGCCACCCAGTTAGAAAGTGGGCACTGTGGGCCAGCACTGTGTCTTTGTAGCAAAGAGGGCTGGTGATGTCCTGGTCTGCGTTAGGAGTATTGCCAGCAGGTTAAGAGGGGTGATCCTTCCCCTCTACTCAGCAGGGGTAAGGCCACCTCCAGGATGCTGGGCCTAGTATTGCACTCCACAGTGCAGGAGGGAGATGGAGCTACTGGAGATCAAGTCCAGGAAAGGGCTACAAAGATGATTAAGAGACTGGAACTCCATGCATGCATTGCTGGGCTGCCCATTGCCAGGCTCCTGAACTCAGGGGCACCAGCCTCTCCTCACATAACCTGACAAGCTGGAGGTAAAACCCCAGCCCCTCTGCAAGAGAAGGACACATGAAGATGGTGAACACCCTGTGAAGCAGTGGATTTCTCCCCTTGGGGTGTTTGCTGTCCTCACTGGGCAGAAGTTGGGGGCAGCCCCAGAAACCCCCATGATGCCACCATGAAGCACCTGTGAGTGCCCATGAGCTCACTGCTCTTTAACAGCCCCCATCACTGTCCCGGTGCATTGTGCTCAGGGCTCCTGTGGCACACACATGTGGTGTGAATGCTTGAGCAGGATTGTGAGCTTGGACTTGAGTCTTGGCATGTTGCACATCTGTCTCTGCAGGACATGGCGTCAGATGCTGAAGAAGCCCTGGAAGAATGCAGTTCTACAGTGAGAGCCAGTGGGACCCAGCTGCAGTGGGCAGGGCAGTCGGAGGCATCAGAAGAAAACCCATGCCCCATCCACCTGAGAAGTCACCATGCAACCTGCATGACCTTGTGTTTCCATCACTTCTGCTTTGGCTGCCTCCAGCAGTGGGCTGTGACAAGAGCTGCGTGCCCACTCTGCAGGAGACATTTTGATTGTGTCCAGCAGGTGCTGCCAGTAGATGTTGAGGAGAAAGAGGATGGAGATGGCTCTCCTGCCTGCCACCAGAAGAATGTGGCCAGGGAGAAGTCCCAGAGCAGAGCCCCACATTGGTGCTACATCCCAGACAGATCTGCCATGAACAACGAGCTTCCATCACAAGGGAGGAGGCCTGTGGGGAGTGACCAAGCGTTGAGGGGTGACAGCATTCCAGTGCCCCCAGACACCACCTCCCACCAGGCTCCTACACCCAACACTCTCAGCCTCGAACCTCACCAAGCACAGAGGAGCACGTAGTCATTCCCGGCGATGAAGCCTACATGCATATCTACTCACTGGCACTGCCACCCCTGCACATAAAGCTCTCCTTTAGGAGAGCCCAATAAACATCTTGTTACTTTTCATGGTGTGTTTTTTTAAAACCAAAGAACAACCCACTGCATTACAGAGAATATTCTCTAACATTGTCTCAAAAACATAGGAAATCCAGAGGAGAATTTCCTGGAGTACTCAGTGATTTGACTGCGGTGGGCTGACTTTAGCTGGCTGCCAGCTGTCCGTTAAGCTGCTCTATAGCTCTCCTTTTTCAAGTGGTGAGGAGAAAATACAATGAGAGGCTCACGGGTCAAGGTAAGGACAGGGAGATCACTCAGCAGCTACCATCATGGGGAAAACAGACTTGCTTGGAGAAATTAATTTGATTTATGCCAATCAAATGCAGAGTAGGATATTGAGAAATAATAACACATCTAAAAATACCTTCTCCCTACTCCTTCCTTCTTCCCAGGTTCAACTGCACTCCCAGCCTCTCTACCTCCTGCCCTTGAGCGGTGCAGGGGGACAAGGAACTGGGTTGTGGTCAGTTCATCACAGTTCTGCCACTCATTCCTCCTCAAGATTTACCTATGCTCCAGTGTGGGGTCCCATCCACAGGAGACAGTCCTTCACAAATTTCTCTAACATGGGTCCTTGCCACAGGCTGCAGTTCTTCATGAACTTCTCCAGACTGTGTCTTTCCCATGGGGTACAGTCCTTCAGGAGCAGACTGTTACAGCATGGGTCCCCAATGGGGTCACAAGTCCTGCCAGAAAACTTGCTCAAGCATAGGCTTCTCTCCATGGGCCACAGGTCCTTCCAGGAATCTGCTCCAGCACAAACTCTTCGGGAAGGCCCAGCTTCCTTCAGGGAATATCTACCTGCTCTGGTGTGGGGTCCTCCATGGTCTCCAGGGTAGATATCTGCTCCATAATGGCCCCATGGGCTTCAGGGGGACAAACTGTATCACCATGGTCTTCATAGAATCCTAGAATCATTTAAGTTGGAAAAAACTTTTAAGATCACAGAATCACAGAATGTTAGGGATTGGAAGGGACCTCGAAAGATCGTCTAGTCCAATCCCCCTGCTGGAGCAGGAACACCTAGATGAGGTTACACAGGAAGGCGTCCAGGCGGGTTTTGAATGTCTCCAGAGAAGGAGACTCTACAACCCCCCTGGGCAGTCTGTTCCAGTGTTCTGCTACCCTTACCATGAAGAAGTTTCTTCTCAAATTTAAGTGGAACCTCTTGTGTTCCAGTTTGAACCCACTACCCCTCATCCTATCATTGGATGTCACTGAGAAGAGCCTGGCTCCATCCTCACAACACTCACCCTTTATATATTTGTAAACAATAATGAGGTCACCCCTCAGTCTCCTCTTCTCCAAACTAAAGAGACACAGCTCCCTCAGCCTTTCCTCATAAGAGAGATGCTCCACTCCCTTAATCTTCTTCGTTGCCCTGTGCTGGACCCTCTCCAGCAGTTCCCTGTCCTTCTTAAAGTGAGGGGCCCAGAACTGGACACAATATTCCAGATGTGGTCTCACCAGGCCAGAGTAGAGGGGAAGGAGAACCTCTCTGGACCTGCCAACCACCCCTTCTAATACACCCCAGGATGCCATTGGCCTTCCTGGCCACAAGGGCACAGTGCTGGCTCATGGTCATCCTGCTGTCCACCAGGACCCCCAGGTCCCTTTCCCCTACACTGCTCTCTAATAGGTCATTCCCCAACTTATACTGGAATCTGGTCCAACTATTAACCTAAAACTACCAAGTCTGCCACTCAAACATGTCCCTAAACACCACATATATGCACCTTTTAAAATACCTTCAAGGACAGTAATTCCACCACTTCCCTGGGCAGCCTGTTCCAGCGCCTGACAACCCGTTTCAGTTAAGTTTTTCCTAATACTCAATCTAAACCTCCCTGGTGCAATTTGAGGACATTTCCTATCCTTTCACCTGTTACTTGAGAAAAGAAACTGACACCAGTCTGGCTACAACCTCCATTCAGGTGGTTGTAGACAGCGATAAGGTCTCCCCTCAGCGTCCTTTTCTCCACAGTAAACAGCCCCAGTTCCCTCAGCCACTCTTCAGAGCACTTGTGCTCCAGGCCCCTCACCAGATTTGTTGCCCTTCTCTGCACTCTCTCTGGCACCTCAGTGTCTTTCTTGTAGTGAAGGGCCCAAAACTAAACACAGGATTTGAGGTGTGCCCTCGCCAGCACCCAGTACAGTGGCACAATCACTTCTCTGGTCCTGCTGACCACACTATTCCTGATACAAGCCAGGATGCTGTTGGCCTTTTTGGCCACCTGGGCACACTGTTGGCTCGTCTTCAGCCGCTGTCAATCAACACCCCCAGATCCCTCTCTGCCAGGCAGCTTTCCAGCCACTCTTCCCTGAGCCTGTAGCGCTGCCTGGGGTTGTTGTGACCCAAGTGCAGGACCCAGCACTTGGCCTTGTTGAACCTCATACAACGGGCCTCAGCACATCGATCCAGCTGGTCCAGATCCCTCTGTATGGCCTTCCTACCCTCCAGCAGATCAATGCTCCCACCCAGCTTGGTGTTGTCTGCAAAGTGTTTGAGGGTGCACTCCATTCCCTTGTCCAGATCACTGATAAAGATATTAAATACAAATGGCCCCATTTGTTGTGGTGGGTAATTTAGGGTTCTGCTTGCTGCAGAACAATGTTTAGATTTCTTAAAGAGAAGCATGACTTAAAGGGTTCAGTGGTGGGTTCACTCCATTATTTACTGTATGGGAGAAGTATGCCAAGCCAAATGCTGCTCATCTTCTCTCCAGATGCATGTATCCATTCACAAAGCAAACTTTGCATCTTCCCTCCCTGATAACGTTCACTCTGCAATCTGTGTCTTGGAGCTCTGGAGGCAAACTTTCAGGTGAAGTCTGGTAACTGTATGCAGAGCATACTTTCAGGAGACAAAATTCGTAGAAAACAAAAAGTGTAATGGAGTAGAATAGCAGAAGGGCAGGCTCAAGTTGGGTACCTGTGCAGAGGTCCACCCAAGCACAGAAAACTACAAACTTTTATATCTTTACAGACCATTCACACTGTGGTTCAGTCCGATAGCAATATTTCACCACCAGATCCTTTTTCTCCCCATTGGACCTTTTTTCTCTGACTCCACGTAGGCCTCTGTTTTGTTCAGCTGTAGACATAGTTTTTGGTCCATATCCTTGCAGGTGCCTTTTAGTCTGGATAAATCCTTTCTTCTCAGTGAAGTGCAAAATAGACCCTGCTTTGCAGATGCCTGTAATGTCTCTGCGTTAGCCTTGGATCATTATTTTCCCAGTCACTTCCATTTTTCCCAGCAAAAAGCAAGCTAGACTTTATCTTGCAAGTGTTCAGTGCAGTCTGCAGCTGTTCTTAGTAAATACGAGCAGGACTTTACAGCTTAAAATTTTAGCAAATCTAGTCTACCAAGTAACATGAGTCAAAGAGTATATTAAAAATCATACAACCTTATATCTCTAAATAATTCATTACATTCAGTATGCATCTACTTAAGCTAAATTATTAATATTGAACTTGAATTGGGCTCATCCACTGACCTCTGAGCAGTAAAACCATTGTCATACAGCTCACTTATTTAACAGGGAGAGCTCAAAGTGGGCTCATCCAGGCTGTCGTATTTATAGAATAAAGTGGTTGACTCGTAGTCAAATTACATACAGCAGGAAAAGTATGTACGAGACTCCCTGTGTCCACAAGTTACCGGTGTCCAGTGTGCAGTTCTGCTTCCCTGTGGATCTCCTGGAAGGAGTTCTTGGCCTGGCTGTGGCTCAGGCCCTCCCCTCCTCTGGAGCCTGGACCAGCCTGCTGCTGGTTTGGCTGGCTGGGGGTGGGGGCGGTCAAGTGTATCTGCCACACCAATACTGAGCCCTGGAGAACACAAATCGTGACCAACCGCTGACTGGATTTTTCTCCATTCACCAAAATTCTTTGGGTCCAGCCATCCAGCTAGTTTTTACCCAGTGAAGAGTACACCCATCCAGGCCATGAGCTGCCAGCTTCTCCAGGAGAATGCTACAGGAAACTGTGTCAAAGACACTTCAGATGTGCTCCAGTGTACTCAGGACATCAAGGAGCAGAGTGAAGGACCTTGCCAGCACAACATCCCTCAAACACTGGTGTGGCACCCAATATCTTACCAGGAGTGAGTATGGTTTTAACCCTTTCCCACTTCAAATCTAGTTTAAAGCTCTTGCAATGAGCCCTGCTAACTCTTGTGCAAAGATTATTTTCACCCTTGAGACAAGTGTACCACATCTGTCACCCCAGGCCTGGTGTCAGGTATACTGACTTGTGATCAAAAAACCCAAAATTCTGTTGGTGGCACCAGTCTTGGGGTGAGGTATTGATCATCTAGATCTTCCTCTTTCTTCCAACATCATTCCCTGCAACTAGAAGGACAAAGGGAGAAACAGCTTGTGCTCCTGATCCCTTAACCAGTTGTCCCTGAAGTCTGTTTTGATCACACTTGAACTTATTTCAACTTTTTTTGCTGCCTAACTGAAAAATCAGTGATGAATAATATCTGAGGGCCCTACCAGAGTAGGAAGTCTTTTGGTAACATCTTCAACCCTAGCCCCAGGGAGGTAGCAGACTTTCCTGAGAAGTGAGTTGGCATATTGGGCTTTCTGTTCCACACAGAAGAGTCTCCTGTGACAAGGATCCATCTTCTTTTCTCAGTGGAAGTGGTTTTGATGCAGGATATATGCCAACATCACCTTGGTGACACCTCCAACCTACACGGGCCATTGCCCTCATTATTGTTTGGCTTCCCTTGCAGAAGAACCTCCTGTCTCCTGTACCAGGGCACCTGGGATGGTGGGGCAGTCACTGAGGAGACGCTCCTGCTGTGCTGGGCAGGAATATGTCACCATTGTCCCCTGTCCCTCAAGCTGTCACGTTCTGCCAGATGGAGGGAGGACTGGTAATCCCCCGTGCCGTGTGTCCTGCCGCCTGGCGACTCTGGGTGCAGCTCCAGCCGTGCCTCTGCTCAGCCTCCCGATGCTCCCCAACCCGCTCCCGTTCCCCGGCGCCCATCCCCCGGCGGGGCAGCTCCGCTCCTCTCCCCGGGACACCTCCCGCAGGGCGCTCGCTGCCGCCGGCCGGTGCTGGGGCTGCGGAGTCCAGAGAGGACGGGGCCTCCTGCTGGGCGGACCCGTGGCCCTGGCAGAGCCGGCAGAGCCCCGTTTCTCGGCCGGCTCCCCGGCGGGTGTTTGGGGGCGGGGGCGGCTCGGCCGCGGTTGCTCCCGGGCGCCGCCCGCGTCCCCTCGGCCGCTGCTGCGCGACCCGCGGGCGCCTCCGGGTGTCTCCGCTCCCCGGAGATTTCCCCGGGTGAGGAGCCCCCGGTGCCCCGCGCTGCAGCGCGGCGGGTCCTGCGGCACCGGAGCCGCTCGCCTCGGCGGCTTAGCGCTGGTTTCGATTATGCCGCGTTTAAATATCCCGCGTTTAATTCTGCACCACGGGCTCAAGGGAATCGCTGCTCCGGCACTCGAAGCACATTCTCCTTCTCCCTCCTCCATGACCGTGGTGCCTGCAGGTCTGTTTCCTTCACATGTTCTCTCTCCAGCTGCAGTTGCTGTCGTGCAGCAACTTTCTCC